>NC_083404.1:99666703-101057676 GCF_020745735.1 Hemiscyllium ocellatum | reverse complement strand
ATGATCAACTTTTATTCCCACTGAAACACAGGTCATGAGTGGGACTGCAGTGTTGCAATATAAAAAGGATCTATACAGGATCAAACGTAGTAGCTACTACCAGTTGGGCTGAATAGTATTGATTATAACACTAAATTAATACATCGCATTTTTAATCAAATCTTTGTAGATTCAAGAAAGAATGCCAGTTACGTAGTTTTGAGCCTTTCTAAACACAGATTCTATAAACTAGTAAATAATCCAATAGAAGTTAAGAACAAAGAACAATACAGCCCAGGAAGAGGCCCTTCGACACTCTAAGCCTGCACCAACCTGTTCTGCTATTCTTACTTAAATCGTCTTCTCGTACAGGATCCACATCTGAAACAGATTTTATGCTCATGTTTCACTATTCTAGCAATTCTTGCCAGAAATTACTCTGGGAAACAGTTAAGTACTTAGCATAAACAGTTTTCTGGTGCACAAGACAATTTCTCTCTCTCTCTATACATGTATGTACATACACACACATTACTGTTTTTGTTATCATACAGTGCAGAATATCACATTTTTAAATTGAAATTGAAAAAAGTAAACACAGTGATTAAAATAAATAAAGTAGAACATTGCTTATTAAGCACTACACAGAAAAATATCAAGCCATACAAACAAGAAACCCAGGTTCAATCTCTTGCTTGTGTTTGAGTTAGCTGATCTTGGCTGCATATCATTTACATTATTATAACTGGCTCTTGGACGATAGGAACTAAATTCAGACAGGGTTTCTGTTCATGATCATGGCCTAATGACCTCCCACTGAAAAGAATGTAAATTTAAACATCGGATTAGCATGAGTTTGGGCTTCACTAAGATGCACTCAACAGTGCAAATACAAGCCAACAAATGCTTCCTGTCCAGGCCTACCCAAAAGGGACTGAATATCCAAACACATGAAACCATATGGAAAGGTTGAAGAAAACCAAGGTTGTAAATAGGGTAGGAGCTGCTGGGTCATTACAATTGACCAGAGTGTCATACAATAGACAACACAAAGAAAAACAATTGATATTCCTACTCCACACAATATATAAGTGATCTTGTGAGAATCAAACACAGATCACCTGTTTAGTTCGTGGAGTTGATTAAACAAATTATTTTGCATACATCCATGTCCAGTGATTCAAGCAAATGCTTCTCATGCAGAACTTTTAAACTGGCACGAGAGTTGCACTCAGATACTCTTCAAACACAAGAGGCAGAAACACATTAATATTCCACCAGAGAGAAAAATTTTCAGTCTCTAAGATGCAGCCATGAGGCTTTATAAGAGTGTTGCCCGTGAACATATATGAAAATAACAAAAAGAAAGAGAGACAATATGAGCCAATAAGATTAGGGATGATACAATTAGTCTCAGTGCAATGCATCAAGAGGCCAAAACTACTACCCAACTACTGTGTAATGATACATACAGGAAGGCACAGAATCAGGCATTATGGGTCAATCCACAGCATGTGGACTGCAGCGGTTCAAGGCAGCTCACCACCACCTGCTCATGGGCAGCTGGAGTGGGGCATTAAATGCTGGCCCAGTCAGTGATGCTCATATTCCATGAATCAATTTTTTTTAAAAATGTTGTTGCTATCTATGGAGAACTGAATACCAACAACTTCAAATTATTTTACAGCCTCATAAATAAAGAATGGCTACTTCTTTGAAGGTAAATGTGCACAGACATAAATTTCACGAGGTGAGGGAAAAACAGGAAGGGGATGTTGAGACGTCCATATTCTGCCAATTAAGTTTAAACCACTTTTCATTCCACCACAACTTTCACAACAATCTCACTTTCAATGTCATTCTTTGCACACTACTTCTAACCATTGGCAACGACTCCTTTCCTTTGTATCTTGCAGGTGCCAGGAGGATGTCCATAACCTCAGCGGAGAAAGAGTTTTCTCCTAGAAGGAACTTTCTTGGCTTCAGAGGACGAAAAGATCGAGGACTCAAGAGGAAGCATCAGCAAAGCTGCCTCCCACATCCACCCACTCACCAGCTCAAATACTGACTGCTCAGTGGGAACTTCAGCCTCAGAAAATTTGAGAGCACAAGCTGGTGCGCACCTCACTATGTTAGCTCCTTAACTGGCTAAGGGAGAAATGCCCAGGTCACTAGAATACAGAGGACAGCCAGAGACCTGGCTCCAGTACAGGGGACGATCGTGTGGTATTAGCAATACAGCCATATGCCCTGAATGGAAGTGATGCAGCAGACCAAGCTGACCATCATCTGGGTACCTTCATGGATAGATTGTGGGCTGCAATGGAGAGGCAAGCCCAGCACCCCCAGAGTCCGCACTCCCATCAACCCTGGTGCTGATCATCAGGGCCGCAGACGTGTGACAGGTTGGAGGGAACCTGGCACACTTCAGGTGCTCCTTCCCCATAAGAAGGCAACAATGCCAGAAGGCATCCAGCCAGAGGAAGAACCACACACGTCCCCTTCAGAAGTCTGCACTCAAGATACTCCCAGTGGTGATCAAGCCCTCCATCTCCACCCTGCCTGCCACTCCAACCTTTCGAATTTTAAGCTGAGGAAGGTCCACTTGCCTTTGGTAAGCAGACCCTCAGCATGTCTGGGCTGTGCAGACAAATGCTCACTGGGTCAGCTGAACAATCTTCAAGGGCCAATGAACTCCACTGCTGAGCACGCTCCCTCCATCTCAGACAACACTTAGACAGAAAAACCTTTTGAGAGCACTTTGGTGGCACAGGTGACAACGCATTCTAAATAAAGTAACATTTTGTATAAATTTAATTGTTCTCACTCTACATCATTTGTGTAGCTCTGAACGTTACTGACATCATGATGCCTAACTTCATGTCCATGTAGGATGTAGCAAGGATGTAAATCTGTAAGGCCTCTCCTGTTCAAACATCCCTATTCTTTTCATGGCTTCCTTGTCCAAAAGTGATGGCATGAATAAGTCGGCATTTCCAATGGTTGAGAAGTGTGCACCACAAAGGAAGCCAATGCCTTAGGATCGCAAGGGATTAGAGCAGGGACCCTGCAGACCGGTGCCCTGCACAGTGCATGGATTTGTATGTGATGTTCTTTCTCTTTAAGGCTGCCTTTAGACTCCACTATTAAAGGAGGAGATTGCAGAGTGCTTAGAATTACATCGTAAAATGGGGCTAAGTCAGCATGGCTCCATCAAGGGAAGGTCATGCTTGACAAATTTGTTAGAATTCTTTGACTAGATAACAAGTAAATTAGTCAAAGGTGAGTCAGTGCATGTTATCTAACTGGATTTCCAAAAAGCCTTTGATAAAGTGCTGCAAAGGAGGCTGCAAAATAAGGGGCAATGAGGTTAGGGGCAAGGTATTAGCATAGATAGAGGCTTGGCTGACTGGCAGAAAGCAGAGAGAGTCGAAGGGATCTCTGAAAGGATGGCAGCCAGTGACTAGTGGAATTCCGCAGGGATCAATATTGGGACCAGAACTGTTCACATTGTACATTAATAATCTGGGTGGAGGAACTAAGGGCATTGTTGCTACGTCTGCAGATGACACAAAGATAGGTGGAGAGATAGGTCGTGTTCATGAAGCAGCAGTCTGCGGAAGGACTTGGACAGGCTAGAAGAGTGAGCAAAGAAGTGACATATGGAATACAATATGGGAAAGTGTGAGATTATGCACTTTGCTAGGAAAAATAGAGATGTAGACTATTTTCCAAACAGGGAAAGACTTTGGAAATCTGAAACACAAGGGACTTGGGACTCCTGGCTCAGGATTCTCTTAAGGTTAACATGCAAGTTCAGTTGGCAGTCAGGAAAGCAAATATAATGTTAGCATTAATTGCAAGATGGTGAGAATACAAGAGCAGAGATATATTGCTGAGGTTGCAAGGCTCTGGTCAGATTGCATTTAGACTATCATGAACAGTTTGAGCAGTACCCAAGTTAGGGTGTGCTGGCAATGGATGGGGTCCAGAGGAGGTTTACAAGAATGATCCTGGAGATGAAAGGCTTTTCATATGAGGAGTGGTTGAAGACTTTGGGTCTGTAAAAGATGGAGTTTAGAAGGATGGGGCGGTGGGGGGGAGCGAGATCTGATTGAAACTGAGAGACTACCGAGAACCCTGGACAGAGGGGATGTGGAGAAGATGTTTCCACTAGTGGGAGAGACCAGGACCCAAGGGCATAGCCTCAGAGTGAAGAGGTAACCCTTTAGAACTAATAGGAGGAGGAATTTTTTCGGGCAGGTGGTTGAATCAGCAGAAGGCTGTATAGGACAAGTGTGTTTAAGATAGAGATAATTTCTTGATTGGTAAAGAGACCAAGGGTTATGGGGAAAAGGCACAAAACTGGGGTTGAGAAATTTATGAGCCTTGGTGGAGCAGATATGATGGCCAAATAGTCTAATTCTGCTCCTATGTCTTATGGTCTCACATTGGTGTTTCTTGTAGTCCTCTCCCTCAAATTGAGGAACATACCCTACCCACTCATGTTACAATCATCTTCTTTCCCAACGTGCACTTTCAAATGACAGCAAACGCCCAGCCAGTGGCTTCCAGCTCTTCCTTTGTGTCACTGAGGGCCCAAACATTCAGATTGACTTCCTGATAGCCTTGAAAGTGACTCATCAGCTTCACACCTCCCAAAGTCACTACTCAACCTGCTTTTTGAGTTGGCACTTAACCTTACTCACACCCAAACCAGCTCATGATACAAAAGGTGACCATTCCAATGGTAGTCATGCACTATCCTCACCCAGCTCATCTACCTGCTTCTGAAGCCAGGGCGCTCCAGATCACGGATGACCCCACTCCTCTCAATACACAGTTCCCAACCATATTCTACATATAAATATGTTACAAATCCAGTTGCCCCCTTTACAATTGGCAGCCGCCTATCCCCAAGCCTGTAGCCCTAAGTCCCCACAGCAGTAGTATGCCTTGCCTCCTCCCCCATTCCCCAGATGAGTAGTGCCCAGACTC
Source organism: Hemiscyllium ocellatum (assembly GCF_020745735.1). Classification (NCBI taxonomy): domain Eukaryota; kingdom Metazoa; phylum Chordata; class Chondrichthyes; order Orectolobiformes; family Hemiscylliidae; genus Hemiscyllium; species Hemiscyllium ocellatum. The sequence goes on along the minus strand of NC_083404.1, from coordinate 101,052,699 downwards.
CTGACTGATGTCTGTACATCACCCTGACTGCATTAGCCTTCCCCCTGGCTGGCTGCTATGAGGCCACAGAACTCACCTTGACTCATTCGCAGACTTCAAAGACATGGATAACCTGACCAAGAACCTAATTGTTGCCAATCCCTTGGAATGGTATTGGTGTCTGCCTTTCAACTTACTGTAGCAGGATTCTCCAAGGACTTTGGTAAGGACTACACTGCTAGACTTTGAGGCAGAGCTGTTTGGTTGCTGTATGTGCAGTGTGTTTGCTTGGTACATTGTACAGGTATGACATAGCGCACTGCCATAAAGCAAAGGGTGAGTTCTGTTGACCAGCAAGACAAGGTGGCTGGTTGTATGACTGTGTTAATTGACACAGAAAGGCAAGGAAGGCTTGCTGTGACTATGCAGGTTGGCGCTATGTAAGTGAGCACTAAGGAAGCAAGCACTAAGGAAGCAAGCAGCCGTGAGATGCAGCTTGGTCCAATCCATGGGCTAGGTCCATCCATGCATCCAAGATATTCGTGCAGCAGTATTTCAACACTAGTTGCCAGTAAGCCCTGTAATGTACATCTGTGCTTCCTAATTGTCCTGTAATTACATAAGAGAGGTGTCATGAGGATTGTCAAAGGTTGGTAAATATCAAATGCTAATGTCCGTGAATGGAGGGACACTTGCAGTTACTCCACATGAATTGTGCCCGGAGATGCTGTCTGTTACGGAGGAACATGGCAGTAACTGATCCAATTTCCATATCAAGAATTCTCAACATCTAATTTCTTCGCTGAATGTGGTTAGACAGGAAGCTGAATATTAAGTGAAGTGAGTTGTACCATTGCTAAGGAAACTAGCCATCAATAATTCCCCATAATTGGCAACTTGCCACTGCCCAACGAGAAACTTTCCTCGCCACTTGGCAGATGTATAATGGATACAGCAAGGTGGTCCCAATGTTGAGGTAGGTCTTGCCAGACTTCTCAGATGATTCTGCCACAGACTTCAACATTGCCCATGTTATTCAGGCCTCTCTAAAATTCCACTCGTGGTCCTTCTTTGAATACCATGTTCCCATTGAAGTTATTGAAATAAGGCATAATTGGTCTTCCATAAATGCAATGCAAGATAACAATGTCAAAAAATACATACCAATCTGCTGTATCTCATACTTACTTTTATGACAAGATTTAAAGTGACTGAAACTGTAAAAACCAAATAGAAATGAAGCAGCAATTTCATCAGTCTTGCCACAAAATGACCTTTCTTTAGATTTTGCTGTTAAAGAAAAGGGAACAATAAATCATTAATAAAACAGGACTAAAACTCACATCATGCTCAGAACCTTTTAAACTAACTCTACTTCATAAAGAAAACTTGACCATATTGTTTCCAACACAGATAGATTTTCATTCCTTTGTTGGATTGGAATTAAAGGGGAGGGATGGGATATAAAAATGTTAAGTAGAACTCAATTGCAGAATTTTGGACTCCACTCCCATTTTGTAGCAATTTTTGAAGATCAGGATAAGAGAACAAGTAGGAAGCCTGCTTGCAGCAATCGTGTCCTTACCTGCTCCATTCTAGAAGTGGAAATTTTAGACTCCCTGCTATTTTTACAAGTCTGCCTTGTCTTGGAAGAAAACACGGTTCATTGCCTGACACGTGTCATTTATCATGGGGAATTCCCAGACTAGAGCAGGAAACATTTTGAAGCCAAATTCAAAAGATGTTGATATCATAAAACATCTAATTGTTACATGTGAAGGTAAGTATTTTTAAAATACAGAGATTGAATAATAGGTTTGTTCAGAAAATGTAAACAGCTATTAAATTGACAAGTATTGTGAAAGTGAAAATGTCTTCAGAAGCAGGTGGGTGAGCTGGACGAGAACAGTGTATGAGTACATCTGGAATACCATGAGCTGGCTGGGGTGTGAATAAGGTTGTTAAGTGGTCTTCTGCATTCAACATGCAGAAAAGTCAAGATTCAAATTTTAATGTGTCAGTTGCCTCATGTTTTGATCTTTGCAGTGATTGACGACACTGCATTTGAAGCAATGGTTCGGATGACTAACTGCTAACCCTACTGTTCCTCTATTTTAATGTATTCAGCCATAGACAGGTGTGCAATGGAATTTCAGTTTGAATGCTTGATTGAACTGTAAACCTCACTAATGAATGCAGCTCAGCAGTGATTGTTGATACAATTATCAATGGATTTGATTGAGAGTTTTATGTGCTCCTAAAAAGATTGTGAATGGCTATTGCTTGACAGTTCTTTGACCCTAAAAAGGATCTTTCTCAAACGAACTACGAATGGTTGTTTGTTTGATTGACACTTTCAGACTTTCCAATATTCTAATAAGGCTACTGGGTGCACACATATGCTAAGACAAGCAGGGAATACCAAATGCAGTGTGAGTGGGTGAGAAGGATGAAGAGAGGCGAAGATTAGGAAAACCAGTACTGATGTACAGGCTGAGCTAACATTCCAGTGAATGAATTATCTCACAACTCCCTCAGCTCACAGTCTCATTCCTGATTAAGGGTTTTTGCCTGAAACATCGATTCCCCTGGTCTTCGGATGCTGCCTGACCTGCTGTGCTTTTCCAGCACACCACACTCGACTCATTCCAGTGAATGAAGGCAGACGGCTACTATAATGCCTTCCGTCCAGCATCGCACTACTTCCATTCCTGCTATGACTCCAACAAGTCGCCATATTGTGGATGAGCACTGACGGCAGACAGCACGATGATGATGTTGGGAAATGGCCAATTACATAATTATTGATCGATCGCGTAAAGATGAAAATCTAGGCCAATGCTTTGAGCAAAAAAAACTTTTTTTCCTACAATTGGTTGTATTAAATGGGACAAAATGAAGTTGGTATTAATGTGCTTAATCAAAATCTTAAAACACTAAGTTATTTGGCTTAAAAGCCCATTTTATTACCTGAATGTATTTTGCAAGGTGAGAACCACAAATGAAGCTTAGTAATGGGGAAGCCAGCAATGCAGAATTTCTGAACTGTATAAAATAGCCCAGTGCAAGGCACACTAAATACATCCTGTACACGTCAGCCACCTACAAAAGAAATAGGAGGATAATCTTTAACAATTTCACAACAGAAATAGCAAAGCTACAGAAAAATAACTTGCTATTATGTTCAGTATGTTTCTTTATTTGTGTTCAGGCAGATGACAAAATAATTATGGTGCACTGCATTGGTTCTATATAATTTGACAAAAAGTGAATGTTGTTTTCTTCCACCTGCTTTACAAAGTCATCAAGAATCAAAAGATAACTTTATGACTTTGGGCAATTAGTTTTCAAAGACTTGCATTAATAATCCAGACTTTTTGCTGAGAAATAATAATTTTAGCATTTTGTTTCATAGTCATAGATAAAATTATTCATCAATAGTCATAGCAACTGCACCATTACAAATAGAATAATATCCAGCTATATGCTTCAGGCTATCGCTGTTTTCCAGGAAGTCACTGACTGAATTTATTCAGTCTGGTGTTTGCATCAGATCCACCCAAACAGCCAAGAACCACTAATAACTGGTTGAATGCCATCTGTTAAAAGTCAGCTATTGCATAAAGCCAAGTATGCACACTATTGTATACACTATATACACATTTTCTGTGCCTGATGATGCACAACAATTGAACAGTCTCAGATGAAACAGAGAGCCCTTTATTTCATACCGTGATATAAGTATTAAACATACTTGCCAGCAAAAGTCTACCTGCTTGGGTCAGGTGTACACCATTAATTAAAAGCACTTCTAATACAAACAACATGCTGTGGATTCTGAAGCAGTCACTATGCTGGATCCAGCAATATTAATACTTCTTGGAGTGGAGTTCTGAATCAGTGTAGCTCAAGATCAGTATGAGTCAGCCACTCTTTGACTATCAATCTCTATGTGAGCTACAGGAATATCATGATACAAAATCAGAGTGTATGTATGTTATCATGAAAACACACTCCACAAACACAAGATTTCCCTTCAAAAAATTAAGTTGCAATGTTTTAACCTTGGCCACCACCATTACCAAAATGTGCATGATCAATATGTTGTGGTAATCTCTAGTTAACTTCACTGTTTCCTTCCTTTTGTCCACTCTTTCGCTTCCTAACAAGAATGTATACTCTATTTTGCACATACCTTGCGGCTTTGAATTAGATCCAGGCAATCCAACAGGAAAACACTGAAGGCTTGTACAAACAGTACATAGTGACTAATCTCCCACATCATTATAAAGGCAAAGGTAGAGGCACACATCAGAAGATATGAAAATATCTAGGTGGGAGGAAATAACAACATTAGCTTTGTTACCCAATATCCTATACACAAATCTCAATTTAAGATCTACTAGACTACACAACTTACATTGGGAAGATATGTATAATAGCTACTCTTTTCAGCAGCCAATTTTCTATCCATGCTAATGTGCTACCCCCCGTATCATGAGTTGTTATTTTCTGCAATTATCTTTGATTTGGCACCTTATCAAATGCTTTTTGAAGTCTGAAAACAAAACCACACATTCTACTTCCTTTTTTTCCCCACAGCTCACGTTACTTCCTCAAAGAACTCCAATAAATTGGTATAAGGTGATCTCTTTTACATAAATATTCAAGAGTTAACATGTTTTTATCTTGAAATCTTCCAAGTGCCCTGCTATAATGTCTTTGATAATAACTTTGAAACCTTCCCTATATCATCTATTAAACTAACTGGTTTGTAGTTTTCTACTTTTTGTCTTCCTCCCTTTTGACATACTCACGATTCATCAATCTAATGGAGCCTTCTTTGAATCTAGGGAGTTTTGAAAATAAAAAGTATCATGTCAACTACCTCACTAGGCATTTCTTTTAGGTCCACAATGACCCAGGCACATGTCAGGCTTCAGCTCCAATATTTTGCTCAGTACCACTTGGTAATTTTTTTCTCTCCCATTTCCTGTTTTACAATTGTTTCTAGAATGTCATTTGTATCATCTACATGAAAACCAATGCAAAATAATTTGTCTGCTATCTCCTTATTTTACACTATTAATTCCTTAGACCCGCTATCCAAAGGACCAAAGCTTGCTCGCTAAATCTTCGGTAAAATGATCATTCCCTTGGTTGAGGAGTCTAGAATGAGGGGTCACAGTTGCAAAGTAAGTGGGGAGGAACATAGGACAAAGATGAAGATATTTTTTAATTCAGAGACTTGTGAATCTTTGGAATTTTCTACTCAACATGGGCTACAGAAATTCACTCATTCAGTATGTTTAAAATACAGATTGACAGATTTCTTAATACCAGTGATAGAAAGCAATGCTTTCCACACTTATTGCACTGTGATCGCATTCTGATGGAAACACTTACTACTTTTGTATTTCTAGTTTGCTTTCCCTCACATTCTTAACTAGCTAGCATTCTCTCCTGTCTGAGTGTTTCTCTCCTTTTAATAGTTTTGTCATTCTTTTCTGCTTTTTTATACTCTGTCCAATGTTCTGACCTGCTACTTACACAATTGTATGCTTTTTCTAGTTAAATCACTGAAATTAATCTATTTGGTACATTCTGAAAGATCTCTTAAAATGTCAGCCATTGTAACTCTTTTGACTTATCCCTAAACCTAATTGGTCAGCACAATTTAACTAGCTCTGCTTTTATGCCCTCATAATTGCCCTTTTTTAGAACACATCAAAAGGTGACCATGAGAGAATTCAATACAAATGGTTCTATAATGCACGTTTTGTCAATGCGAATTCACAATAACACAACTGACGAACTGAGGACACTGTTTCTATAGTGCAAACTTTTAAAGCATATATTGATTTTAATGCAATCCCAGCCCAATTAGTGTAGTGCTGCTATTACGCAATTTTCTCATAACATGGGGCTGAACGAGAACAGATCTACCTTGTTATAGCAGAACCGACTGTAGATATAAACTAGCAAAAATACCCACTAAAAAGTACTCTAAGTACATAAAAAGTCAAATGTGGGTCCATTTCAGGCAGAATCAGAAGAATTTACAATGGGGAATGGAGAAACGGCAGGGAATTTAAACTATTACTTGGTACCTGGCTCCACTGAGGAAAACACAAGAAATTTCCTAGAATTACTGATCTAAGGGAAAATGAATGATAGAAGGAAATCTGTGTTGGCAAGTTGGCTGTATTGGAGAAATGAATGAGACCTTAGGTTAATAAGTTTACACAACCTGATATTGTGTCTCCTAGAATATTAAAAGAGGTGTCTTTGGAGATAGGGGATGCATTAGTGATGATCTTCCAAAGTTATATGGATTCTAGAATCATTCCCACAGACTAGAAAATAGCTAAGCCACCTCAGTATTTAGGAAGAGTGGGAGAAGGAAAATAGTGAGCTCCAAATCTGTTAGCCTTATTATATCAATAGTAGGGAAAATAATAGCATCTACTATCCAGGAATTGATAAATGAACACTTGGGTAATAATAATCTAAATGAGAATAATCAGCATGGATTTGCGAGTGAGAAATTAAGTCTGGGTTTGTTGAGGATGCTACTAATAGAAGTAATAAGAGAGAGTCAGAAGGCTTTTGATAAAGTCACCCACATGAGGTTAGATAACAATGTTAAAATACATGAGAGAGGAGGTAATGTACGAGCATGGTTTAAGTATTGACTTACAGGCAGAAAACAGACTAGTGATACACAGGTCATTGGCAGGCTGTGACTACTAGGATACTACAAGGCTCAGTACTTGGACCACACTTGTTCACAGTGTATGAATGTGGAAATCAAATGCCATATCTCCAACTTATTTGGGAGTGTGTTGCAATCAGATTCAAAGCAGCTTCAAGGGAATTTGGTCAAATTTAAATGAGTGGGAAATAAAATGGCAGATGAAATATAATGTGGAAAAATGTTGAGGGGATCCACTTTGGTAGGAGGGAGAATGGTGCAGAAGATTTCATAAAGAGATTAGAAGGTGCAGATATACAAAGAGAACTGGATATTGTATTCAGTCACTGAAGACTAACTTATTGGTGCAGGAATAAATTAGGAAGGCTCTTGGTATGTTGACCTTTATCACAAGAGGATTTGACTACAGAAGTTGCAAAGTCTTTAATTGTGTAGAACCTTAGTTAGAGTGTATTTGGAGTAGTGTGTACTCTTTTGGTCTTCTTTACCTTCAGAACTCCATTATGGTCATAAACAGGGTGCAAAGTAGTTTCACCAGAATTATTCCAGGGATGGTGGGACTGTCTTTTGAAAAGAGACAGGGGAAATTAGACTTGTACGTTCAAGAATTTTGAAGAATGAGAGGAGATCTCACTGAAACCGAAAAGAAACTTAATAAAGTAGATGCAAGTATGCCATATCCCTTGTTTGAGAAATCTAGAATGAGGGGGTCACAGTTTCAATGTGGGGGCGGGTGGGTGGAATATAGGACAAAAATGATGGGTTTTTTTTCTAACGCAGAGGCTTGTGAATCCTTGGAAGTTTCTAACCCACATGGGCCATGGAAGCTCAATTAATGAGTATGTTTAAAATAGAGATTGACAGATATCTAAATACTAATGACAGGAGGCAGTGCCTTCCACACTTTTCCCACTGTGATCCCATTCTGAGACTTGAAAATTGTGGCAACTTCTCAGTGAGAGTACAAGGTGGGAGCGGTGAGAGCAGAGATCTGTTGGAAGGGGCAGTGCATCTGTTATGACTTGGGCAGAGATTCATTCTAGTCCCACTACATCAAAATTTCAGTCTCAACTCCACTTGGGTTCCGGACTCCCATTTGGGAAGCCTTGATGTAAGGGAAAATGCAGATAGGATGGCAAAAAGGGACCAATGTGGATGGTTTGCCAGAATTGTAGCAAATGGTAATGTAGACTCAAAGGGCTGAGCAGTCTATTCCTACTCATGAGGAGAGACAATACGGTAGGGGTAATGTCATTGAGCTAGGACTCTAAAGTCCGAGATTAATGTTCTGGTTTTGAGCCCCACCATGGTCGATGGTAAACCTGAATGCAATCAAATCTGGAATTAAAAGCTGGTCAAATAGCAATCCTGTAACCATTCTCAATTGGCATAGAAATCCATTTGGTTTACCAGAGAAAGAAATTTGCTGTCCTTTCTTGATTTAACCTACATATGAATCCCGACATACAACTGCTCTCTGAAATGGCCTAAAAGGTCAGACAATTCAATGAGCAATGGGCAACAAAAGCTGGTCTTGCCAGTGACACCCACATCCAATTAAAGAACAGAAAATAAAAGTCCCTAGTTAAGTTTAAAATACTAGTCTTGGAACCATTCTTCTCTGCCTCAAACTGAATATAAAATTCAGTTATTCCAGCTACCTAGGCATGCCTTATTTATGAGGTGATTAATTAATCCTACCTTGTTGCGTAAAACCAAGCTTGTTCTCTCGTTGGCTCCAGAATGTTCTATATTAAGAAACTATCCCAAAAGAAATTCTACCTTTGACACATCTTGACCTTGTAACAAAGTCTATCATAACGGGACAAAGTATTTGACAAATTACGAGGACTAAATGAAGACAAGTCACCAGGACATGATGACATACATCCAAGGGTTTGAAAGGAAATGGTTGCCGAGGTAGTGGTTGAAATGACTGAAATATTCCATTACACACATCCTTGTTTAAGAAAGGAGGGAGTTAGAAAACAGAAGCTATAGGTCATGTGACCTAGCATCTGACATTGGGAAAATGTCAATTGTTAAATGAATTATAAAAGAAGAAATAGCAGGACATTCAGAAACACTTAACACAATCAAAGTGAGTTAACGTTTTTTATTAAAGGGAAATCATGTTTTACAAAATTTTTTAGAGTTCTTTCAGGATATAATAAGCAGAGTTGATAAGGAAGAACCAGTAAATGTAGTGTATATGGATTATAGAAGGTTTTCGTTAAAAAGTGATTGCATAAGGTAGAATCTGACGGAATTGGGGGCAATGTGTTAGCATGGATTGATTAATGCACAGAACAGAACACTGTTATCAATGAGCCTTTTTTTCAAAATGTACAACTCATGGTGAGCTGCAGAGATCAGTCCTAGGGCCTCAATAATTTACAATCTATATTAAAGTCTTGGAGGAGGGTCAAAGTGTAATGCATCCAAAATTGCTGACAATACAAACATAAGTGGGAGGCCACGTTATGATTAGTCTGCAAAGGGATACAGTTAGGTTGAGTGAGCAGGCAAAAACTTGACAAATAGAGCTTAACATGAGGAAATTGGAGGTCAAGCACTTTGATAAGAAGAATCAAAAAGGCAATCTGTTAGTAAAATGGAGACAGATTCCAAAAATGTGCAGCCCAGAGGGATCTTGTGTTCTTGTACATGATAGACAAAATGGTAGCAAGTAATTAAGGTAACAAATGGAATTTTGGCTTTTATTGTTCAAGGGTTGGAATTTAATAATACGAAATTCTTGTTGCAGCTGCACAGGATGTTGGTGAAGCTACACCTACAGTAGTCTGTACAGCTTTGGTCCCCATGTTAAGAAAGAATATACAGACAATGGAAGCAGTTCAAAAGAGATTTACTCAGCTGCTCACTGGGATGAAAGAGTTGATTATCAAGAACGGCCAAACAGGTTAGGTCTTTATTCATTAGAATTTAGAAGAATGAAGGGTGATCTTATTGCAACTAACAAGATTCTGAGGGAGCTTGATAGAGTAGTTGTTGAGAAAATGTGCGCACTAGTGGGGGAATCTCAAACTTGGAGATATAGTGACAGAGAAAAGGACAATTCACTTACAACTGAGATGCAAAGGAATTTCTTCTCTCAGAAGGCAGTGAATGTCTGAACCTGTCTATCTCAGGGAGTTATGGAAGCTAGATGACTAAAGGTGCATTTAAAGAGGAGCCAGACAGATTTTTGAAATATCAGACAGCTGAAGGATTGGAGGGCACAGAAAAGGAGTTGAAGCCTGAAGCAGATCACAATGATTCTGACGAATAGTGGGGATGACTAGAGTTCTGAGGGAGATGGCTGAGGAAATAGCAGAGGCGTTGGTTGAGATCGTTCAAAAGTCACTGGAGTCAGGGAAAGTCCTGGATGATTGGAAGATCATTGTTGTAACCCCCTTGTTCAAGAAAGGATCAAGACAAAAGATGGAAAATTATAGGCAATTAGCCTAACATCGGTTGTTGGTAAAATTCTAGAATCCTTCATTAAGGATGAGGTTTCTAAATTCTTGGAAGAGCAGAGTCAGATTAGAACAAGTCAACATGGATTTACTAAGGGGAGGTTGTGCCTGACAAACCTGTTGGAATTCTATGAAGAGGTGACAAGTAGGTTAGACCAGGGAAACCCAGTGGATGTGGTCTATCTAGACTTCCAAAAGGCATTTGATAAGGTGCCACACGGGAGGCTGCTGAGCAAGGTGAGGGCCCATGGTGTTCGAGGTGAGCTACTGGTATGGATTGAGGATTGGCTGTCTGACAGAAGGCAGAGAGTTGGGATAAAAGGTTCTTTTTCAGAATGGTAGCCGGTGATAAGCGGTGTCCCGCAGGGTTCAGTGTTGGGGCCACAGCTGTTCATGTTATATATTAATGATCTGAATGAAGGGACTGGGGGCATTCTAATGAAGTTTGCCGATGATACAAAGTTAGTTGGACAGACAGATAGTACTGAGGAAGTGGGGAGGCTGCAGAAGGATCTAGACAGTTTGGGAGAGTGGTCCAGGAAATGGCTGATGGGATTCAATGTGAGCAAATGCGAGGTCTTACACTTTGGAAAAAAGAATACAAGCATGGACTACTTTTTAAACGGTGAGAAAATTCGTAAAGCCAAAGTACAAAGGGATCTGGGAGTGCTAGTCGAGGATTCTCTAAAGGTAAACATGTATGTTGAGTCCGTGATTAAGAAAGCGAATGCAATGTTGTCATTTATCTCAAGAGGGTTGTAATATAAAAGTACCGTTGTACTACTGAGACTTTATAAAGCTCTGGTTAGGCCCCATTTGGAGTACTGTGTCCAGTTTTGATCCCCACATCTCAGGAAGGACATACTAGCCCTGGAGCGTGTCCAGCAGAGATTCACACGGATGATACCTGGAATGGTCTAACATACGAGCAACAGCTGAGGATCCTGGGATTGTATTCATTGGAGTTTAGAAGATTAAGGGGAGATCTAATAGAAACTTACAAGATAATACATGGCTTGGAAAGGGTGAACGCTAGGAAATTGTTTCCGTTAGGCGAGGAGACTAGGACCCGTGGACACAGCCTTAGAATTAGAGGGGGTAAATTCAGAACAGAAATGCGGAGACATTTCTTCAGCCAGAGAGTGATGGGCCTGTGGAATTCATTGCCAGAGTGCATTGGAGGCCGGGACGCTAAATGTCTTCAAGGCAGAGATTGATAAATTTTTGATGTCACAAGGAATTAAGGGCTACGGGGAGAATGCGGGTAAGTGGAGTTGAAATGCCCATCAGCCATGATTGAATGGTGGAGTGGACTCGATGGGCCGAATGGCCTTACTTCCACTCCAATGTCTTATGGTCTTATGACTTCAGGAGCTGAATTGCCTACTCAGGCTCCTACTTCCTACATTCATCAGTTTTTCTTTCTAAATCAATTATGTATATTAAAATCACCCATGATAATCATTATAGCTTTCTGACAAGATCTTGCTATTTCTTCCTTTATCCTACTATCTGGTTATTGTTAGAGGGTCTGTCAACCATTCTCAGGAGTGACTTCTTGCATTTATCATTTCTCGCCATTACTCAAGAGACTTCTACATCCTGGTTTCATTAACTTAGATAATCTTCCTCCATTGTACTAAGACCACCATAACTAAGAGCCTCCCTTCCAACAAACTTTGAGCTGAAGTTACTCAAGCAGCAAACATTTGAGAAATGTGTTTCATCACACTCGTATCCAGGAGCTCCTCCACTCTGCAACTGCAACACATCGCACATCACTTGTCCTGCCATCTTTGTTGTATCTTAACTAATTAATTAATCATACAGTTAATTATTTAATAAATGAGTGTCACTTCTTACTACCGCTAACCGTAGTAATATATGCATTAAAATCCAATTAACTTTACCACTTAGGAATAAGATGAACAATTAAATCATCAGTTTTTACTTTGTTTCTCCTAGAGCCTTGGTATCCTCTAGGTGCTGCTGACCGATTGTCCCAGAATCCTGTACTAGCCTCGGTGTTTTAACAGAATGGTATCAGGAATGAGGGACTTCAGTCTTGGAGATATTTTAAAAAGTGAGATCTGTTGCTCTTGGAACAGAGAAGTAAACAGAGTCCCACATAAAGCTTTTCAAGGCAAAGAGAGTTATTGATTTGGAGATGCTGCTGTTGGACTGGGGCGTACAAAGTTAAAAATCACAACACTAGCTTATAGTCCAACAGGTTTAATTGGAAGCACGAGCTTTCAGTGCACTGCTCCTTCATCAAGTGGTTTCAATCACCGGATGAACAAGCAGCACTCCGAAAGCTAGTGCTTCCAATTAAACCTGTTGGACTATAGCCTGGTGTCGTGTGATTTTTAACTTTAGAGATGTTGATGGAATGGATATGGTTAAAAAATAAGAACTCTTTGGCAGCTGGGTCAATAACGAGAGCCCATGAACTCAAAATTAGGAGAAAATCCAGTGGAGCGATGATGAGAGTTCCAACCATCTGAGTTGTCAGGACCTGGAATGCCCTACCTGATAAGGTGGGGGAAGTTGATCCCATAAGCAATTTTAAAAAGGGAATTGTATGAGTTGTTGAAAATGAGAAACGTACAAGGTTCAAAAGGGATGGATTTCACCTGAACTGGAGGGAGACTACATTCTGGTGGGGAGATTTGTTACAGCTACTAGAGAGCCTTTAAACTAGTATGAAGTGGTGGTTGGGGGGGGGGGGGGGGGTTGGAGAGAGAGATAGGGGAATCCTAAATAGTTGTGAGGATAGAGAGAGACAAGTGAAGATGGCTCAAAAGTTAAAGGGAGCAAGTTAATTCGATTGGCAGCAAGAGCACATTAGAGAATAAGCGCACTCTGAAGGACTAAACTGCGTTTATTTCAATACTAGAGGCCTCACAGGTAAGGTGGAACATATGACCAGGATAATCAAAACTATTGCAAAAACATGGCTGAGGGAGGGATCAGACTGGCAGCTCAATGTTCCAGGGTTTAAACATGATAGAAAGGAAGGGAGGCAAGACAGGATGGACAGTGACGTTTTTGATTAGGGAAAACATTACTGCTGTGCTTGGAGAGGACATTTCTTGGGGAATCATCCATGAAACTATCTGGATGGAAAGCAGAAATAAGAAGGGGATGATCACATGGGATTCAGGAAGAACTTGCCAATTGGATACAAAATTGGCTTGACAGTGGAAGACAGACGGTGGTGGTGTGGGGAGTTGTTTTTCAGACTGAAGGCCTATTACCAGCAGTGTTCCACAGAGATCGGTGCAGGATCAACTGCTATGTGTCATTTATATAAACGACTTGGATAAGAATTTTGGAAGCATAGTTTGTAAGTTTGCAGATGACATCAAAATTGGTGGTATAGCGGATAGTGAAAGAGGTTATCTAAAATTACAGAGGGATCTTGATCAATTGAATCAATGGGTTGAGGAGTGGAAGATACAGTTTAACTTGGAAAGATGCAAGATGTTTCACTTTGGTAAGACAAAGAAAGGCAGGACTTACACAGTTAACAGTAGGGTCCTAGAGAGTATTATTGGACAGAGAGACCTAGGGGTGCAGGTACATAGTTCTTTGAAAGTTGCGTCATAGATACACAGAGTGGTAAAGAGGCATTTGGCATACTTGCCTTCATTGCTCAGACCATTGTGTATAAGAGTTAGAACATCATGTTGCAGATGTATAGGATGTTGATGTGGTCACTTTTGGAGTACTGTGTACAGTTCTAGTCATCCAGCAATAGGAAGGATATTATTAAATTAGAGAGAGTGCAGAAAAGATTTACAAGGGTATTACCAGGACTAGAGAATTCGAATTGTACAGAGAGGCTGGAGAGGCTAGGATCTTTGTCACTGGAACATAGGAGGCTGAGGGGTGATCTTATAGAGACTTAGAAAATCATCAGGGGCACAGATAAGGTGAATAGCAATGGTCTTTTCCCTAGGGTAGGGCAGTTCAAAACTAGAAAGCAGAGATTTAAGGTGAAAGGAGAAAGATTTAAAAGGGACTGGAGGAACAACTTTTATCACACAGAGAGTGGTTCTTATATGGAATGCACTGCCAGAGTTAATAGTAGATTCACAATATTTAAAAGACACTTGGATAGGTACATGAATAGCAAAGATTTAGAGGGTAATGGGCAAAGCGCAGGCAAATGGGACTAGTTTAATTTGGGAAACTTGGTTGGCATGGATGACTTGAACCAAAAGGTCTGTTTCCCTGCTATATGACTCTATGACTCTACATGAAGGACCTAACATATAGTTATGTGCATTACTATTGGTGGCAACAGTTAAAAATTAAAAACATGAGTTAAAAATATAGGTTGTATGAATATGCAAACTTTCTATTTAGAAACAAAATATCACAAAAAAGGTCATCTAAATTCACCACACTCACCTCCATAGTAGAATTAACATTGGTCTTCATATAACCTGTGAGTGCTCCAACCTGTAATGCAAAATATGGTAATGCCCAATTTTCTCTTAAAGGAATGGTATATTCCACTCTGGTTGTATCGATCCTAAAATAAATAACAAAATCGGAAGAACATTAAATGTGGCAATTCAATTCTTAATTCTAAGTGTAGGTGTCAGGCTTGGCTCACTGTTAGTCAGCAAGTTGTAGATTCAAGGCCCAGTGCAGAAACTGAAACATCTTGTCAGATACAACACCGTAGTACTGAGGACGTGTCACAAGACTGGAGGGACTGTCTTTGGATGAAATGGTAAATTGATTGGATATTAAATATTCCTGTATGAAGCAGGTCGGAGAAGATAAAATGGCTACTCCTGTTCCTATTTCTTATGATTTACAGTAAAGCAAGGAGGCTCCCAGCATCATTTTTTTTCTGAATCAACATTACTGGGAATATTTTATCTCTCATGGACTTTGGGTAATATTGCAGCTAATTTGCTCATCAGTCTACAATCACTTTGGCAGCAAAACCAGGAAGATAGGTTATTATTTGAACGGCAATAGATTGAGGAAGGGTGAGGAGCAACAAGACTGGCACACTGGTAGTTAAAAGTAAACATGCACATGCCGCAAGCGATGAAGGCGGCAAGTGGTATGTTGGCCTTCATAGTGAGAAGATTCAAGTACAGGAGCAGGGATGGCTTGGTGCAATTGTATGTGGCCTTGGTGAGACCCCCATACCTGGTGCAGTTTTGGTCTTCTTTTCTGAAGAACAATGTTCTGGCTATGGACAAAGTGTAACAAAGTTGAATAGACCAATTCCTGGAATAGCAAGGCTGACATATGATGCTAAGATTGGATCAGTCAGGATAATATACACTGGAGTTTAGAAGAAAGGGAGAGGCCTCACAGAAACCAAAACCAAGGACCACAGTCTAAGGATATGGGGGAGGTCATTTAGGCCTGAGATGGAGAGAAATTTATTCACCCAGAGACTGGTGAGCCTGTGGAATTCTCTGCCACACTAAGCATTGGAGGCCAAACATTGAATATTTTTAAGAAGGAGTTAGGTATAGTTCTTAAGGCTAAGAGATGAAAGGGTGTGGGGACAAAGTGGGAAAAGGATCCTGAGTTGGATCGATCATGATCATATTAAATGAAGCAATAGGCTCGAAGGGCCAAACGTCCTATTCCTGTTCCTATATTTTAAATGATTCCATGTTTACATTTCCAAAATACTTCAATGGCTGTAAAACTTTGGGATGTCCCAAGGTCATGTAAAGTATGCGTGAAAGATTTCGCAATAAACTAGTCAGATTAATTCAACATCTGGAATGACAATTTTGATTAAGCTACTTGAACATGCATTAGCCAAAGAAAAAGCTTATGAATATATTAAAACCGTGAATTCCTGCACAATCCATATAAAAGGAAACTCTACATCATCTTGAAGAGACTGCTGAGGCATGACCACTCATACTATGAAATACTTATTGCAATTTGGCATCTAGATTCTAGCATGATCCCAGCAGGTTATAAATTAGGAAATATAACACAACTGTTTAAGAATGGACAGAGAGAGAAAACAGGCCAGTGAGCCTGTCATCAATCATCAGGAAAATATTAAAATCAATTGTTAAATGAATCTTAGCAATGAACTTAGAAAATCACAGTAGAATCAGACAAAGTCATTATGGCTTTACCAAGGGTTTAACTACCTTCCAGTTATATCCTCAAAAAGATGCAAAACAATTTGCCAAATAGAAATTAAGTAGTTTTATCAAAGAGAAGTTATGAAGGAGAAATAGTGTTTATGACAAATCTAGTAGAGTGTTTTGAGGAAATAATGAGCAGAAACAGTGGATGTAACATGCTTGAATTTCCGAAAGGCACTAATAAGGTGCCACACAAAATATCACAAGCTTTAAAAAAATGATGGCCAATAGTAAGAAATTAGCAGGCAAATGTTTGAAGGAGATCTTCAACAACCATTTTACAGTTCAGTATAAAATGGCAGAAAAAGGAAATTCAATATTTATTAGGATAAGGTGATTAAAAATTAATTATGAATGCTCTAAACTATAATTTAATACAGATCAAGAGCACTCTACCAGGTTCAATTAGATGCCTTATTTGTGAAGGTACAAATAATGACTTCTAGGCTAAGCCAGGCTTACCTGTTTATAATATACCACACTACTGTAAGCATGCCTGCCATCCATGTCCCACTGAGTATCCAACTTGTGACATACAGTGCTGTCACATAAACTGCTTGTAATCCGAATATTATGCCAATGTAAAAATACACTGGCTCAATTGCTTCCTATGGGGACAAAAAAAAACTTAGTATTGCCAGTACCTGCAAAACAAGTTCACACAGAATAGACATGTGTATGAAGTAGAGTCTCTAAAACACTGCCTTCAGATAATTAGATGACATTGCGGTCCTGACTTCAAACAATATTCACTGAAAGTTGAACTTCTCTCTGGATGCCAGGGAATCAACATGCAAAAAGGAATTTGTTTTACTCTAATAGGAGTTACTAAGAATATTATTATTAATGTTGCAGACCAGAAACCCACAACCATTATACTGATCTTCTAAAGAAATGCTCTAGAATAAGAACATATCATCTTAATAAGTATTCATTAAAATGTTTGTTTTCCAGAACCCATTTTTCACAAAAAAAATTAACTCACTTTGTGACGGGCATCTGTTGTTTCATTACCTTTGTACTGAAATCCAATCTTTCTCATTGCTATTACTGTGGAGAGGTAACTAGTATTGCAAATAGAGCTGAGAAGAGAACTGTGTATGTTATGGGTTTAAAGTTTAGTGTTCGAGTACAAGTTTCCATGGTTTTGACCAAATTTTGCATAACTGTGTTTCTTTCTCCCCTGCTATGATAGTTATTTTATTTGGGCCAAATTCAAAAATGGAACTTGGTAATGGAACATGAAATCCACGTGGCTCATTTGGGTTTATTTTTAAATTTAAAAAAATGTTAAAAGGCAAAACTTCTTGCCCCCAGTAGTTAGAAGATATGGCCACTGCTGGATCCTCATTCGGTTCTGATGGAAATTACATTTTAATAGCCAAGTTCAGTATGGAATTTCAAGTCAACAACTTCAGTGAGGTCAATGCTTTCGGTGAGGTTGTTGATAGGAACATTTAATATTCTGTAGCTGGTGGCTGACAAAGTGACAGTGCTTTTCTCAAGTCTCTAAATGGGTTATGGGATAATGGTAAGATACTGAATATTAACAAATATTATCAACAAGAATACTGAGCAGGAACTGAGTTCTGTAGTAATGGACACATGCAGTTGAAAGGGGAGAGACAGAACAATCAATAACGAGGAAGCTATAAGGGCAGTTACTCCACCATGAAAGATGATCAAGGTTCTCCACATTAATGGGCTTTCAGGCTTTGGAAGGTATACTCTTCCAACACCAGATAACATTAATGATAATTCTCTTAATGCCTTTATTGTCAGAATAAAAAAGTTAAGTGAAATATCATCCAAATTAAGCATCTAAAGATGCACCATAATTGGCTACCTGAAGATACATACTTGACTACCAGTAATACGGTACAATATACCAGCAAAGACTTCTGGATACAGGTTGATTTGCTGCACTGAATTAAGGGTCCTCAATGATAATGTCTTGTTGTCATGTGTCAATTCAAAAAGACCTAATGGTAAAACAAAATAGTTTTCATTAAACAGAAATATTGAAATAGTGTGACATACAGAATGAAAAAATTATAGGTCTAAGCTGGTTTAAACGTACTGAGCAACACTTTGATACAACATTAAGTTCCTTGGCTACTACACTTTATCCATGAAAGGTAACATGGTTATGCATGAGCGACCATAACTGTTCAGAAGTCATTAGCAATGAAGCAAAACAAATGTAAAATATCAGAGCTCCAAAAGCACAATGGGTCGCAAAGACATAATACACTAAACCACATGCACAAAAAAGTAAACTAATGGAGGATACAATTTAGAACATCCAGACAAAATAACTACACTTCAGATACAAACTTTAAAAAAAAATGGAGTAAAGGTCTGGCCAGAGAGAAAAGGCAAAAAGGCACCTACAATAAAACAAAGAAGATCTACTAAGGTTATGACTGACTTCAAATTATTGTGGCTTGTGACAAAAAAAAACTATCAAAAATACATAGAGTTTTTTTTTAAAGTACCTTCTTGGATTGATGTTGCCTGCAACATCTTTTTATAATAGTAGTAGTATAAACCACTGTCCTCTTGAAAGGAGATTTCTCGTTCGAGATCCTAAAAGGTACAGAAACAATCAATGCTGGTGAGAGCCTCCAACCTTATTCCAAGCAACAATTAAGGTAATAGTGAGAAACCAAATATGTATGTTTCAATGTGTTTGGTGTGTTAACGTACCATGTACCAACAAACAAAAATAAAGAATTCACAAAAACGCAAATCTTTGCAGATAATGTACAGTCACTGGTTGTAAATGGGATGGAGGCAATACGTATATTCTTGATTTTGTTACTTTTGAAATGTATTGGGAAGGATATACCATGGATGTGATTATCAGAGTTAGTGACTATTGGGAAATTAAGATGTTGCACATAACCACAAGGAACTCACCTGATTTCCCTGAATTTACATGCTCCTCTCTACGCATATACAGAGGAACCTTGATTACCTGAATGTCGATTATCTGAACTTCAGATTATCCGAACAAGATCTCAAGGTCCCGATGCTTGGTTAAACTGTGTTATTCGTACATTTGATTATCCGAACAAAATACTCCCCGCCCATTTCATTTGGATAACCGAGGTTCCTCTGCAAAACCCAAGGAAAATCTCCCCCATATTCTTATATTTCTTGTCAAAGTAGCAAAACATTCATTCAATTAAAAACGTCTACAAACGATGGAAACCTGGAACATTAAAAAAATCTGCATAATAGAGACCAGTCAATGTGTCAGCAAAAATACTGGCAGAGACTACACTTTCAGCAAAAGTAAATTTTAGCAGGATTGGGGATACAATCCGCAGATGCAGAGGCACCAAATGAAAATAACAAATTATTAGAGATAGTAAATGCATTCTTACCAATCAACAAAGGGGTAAAGTAAAATGCCTTCAACAAAGAATATTGCTAGAACTTTGTACTTTTCAAGTGATGTGTACACTGAAATGTCAATTTATCAAATGTCTTGGCTGGGCAAAACCTTATCCTACCATAATCATAAGGCAAGGAACCCTAGTTCAATCAGAAGTTTAAAGAATATGCCTAGAATAATACCACACATACTAAAAGTAAAGTGACAAAACGGTGAAGTTACAGCAAAGGATTACATCCATGCTAAATGGAGAAGTAAGTATGCTATATATTAAACGAAGCAAATCTACAGACATCAAACTAGGTCAATGTTCCACAGTCCTGCCAAATTCCATCATAGTTGCGCACGAACAATCAAACAAGGGTCCACATATATCCCCATTATCAATGGCAAGGCCACTAAACTTTATATCTCATTATAACCTGTGTGTCACCACAGATGAAAGAGTTGAATTCCAGAGAAGAGGTGAGAGTGACTGCCCTCGACATCAAGTAGTATTTATCTAACATAAGAATGGCATCAAGGAGTCCTAGCAAAACTAAAGTCAATAGGAATCAGGGAAAATTCTTAGCGCTGGTTCAAGTCAAATGTAGCACAAAAGGCAAATGGTTGTGGTTATTGGAGCTCAGTTATCTCAGCCAGAGGACATCTCTGCAGGAGTTCCTCAAGATAGGGTCCTAGGTCCAACCACCTTCGGATCAATAAATGACCAATAAGATCACCAATAACATTATATGTGGACTGCACAATCTGAGCACCATTTGCGACAACTCAGGCACTAAAACAGCCCATATCCACATGCAACAAGATCTGAACAATATCCTAGCTCGGTAAGATAAGTGCCAGTTAACATTCAAGTAACACAACTGCTGGACACTGACCATCTCCAGCAAGACAGCATCTAACCATATGCCTTGATATCCTTGATAATATTACTATTGCTAAATTGTCAACTATCAATACCCTGTGGGATACAATTAACTAGAAACTGATCTAGATTAGCTATATAAATACTTTGGCTACAAGAGTAAGTCACGGGCTAGGAAACCTGCAACAAGTAACTCACCTCCACTCTCCCCAATGCTGGTCCACCATCTGCAAGGCAAAGATCAGGAGTGTGATAGAATACTCACCATTTTCCTGGATGACCACAGTTCCAACAACACTCATGAAGCTCGACACCATTCAGGACTAAACACAGGACTGACACTCCATTCATCCCCTTCAACATTCACTCCCTTTACCACCAATATACAGTGGCAGCAATGTGTAATATATACATAACACATTGCAGTAATTCACTCTAAAAATCCTCCACCAGGAACTTCCATCACTTAAGAACAAGGGTAGCAGATGCATTGGAATACCATGTCTTGCAAGTTCCCTTCTAAACTATTAACCATTCCGGTTTGAAATTACATTTCTGTTTCTTCACTGTTGTTGGTTCAAAATCTTAGAATTCCCTTTTTAATAGCCCTGTGGTTGAACCTGCAATCCAGGGACTGCAACACTTCAAGAAGGCAGCTCACCACCAGCTTCTCCAGGGAAATTAGGGGTTAGCAATAAACACTGGCCTAGCCAGCAAAATCCACATCCCAAGGTAAAATTATTTAAAATGCTACACCAGCAGCCTGAGAATTCAGAGACAATGGTAGAGTCAAAAACAGGTAGCCAGTGTTGACAATGAACAAATGGAAACTGACTACACTATGTTCTCAGATGATGTTATCTGGAATGGTCAAAACTGATGTTTCTAAATAGAGCACTCGTGTTGAAAAATCATAGCTCTATGATGACGACAAAAAGACTTACTGAAAGGGAGACATGAAAGGTGTCACCAGGACAATACACAAGTTTCAATTGTACCTTTTTCTTTGTAGGATAAGCAGAATACTGCACTGCAGACTTCGCAAATGCTACTCTCTACTTCCTCTTGATCATATGAATTACATCAATTATACTTTGAATTCTTTACAGTTACACAATCCATCTCTGACTCATCCCTTGCTGGATTCTTTTTCATATTTAAAACAGGCAGTGACTGCTTAAATTTATTTAATTTCAGTTGAAATATGCAGAATTGATCATGTGATACCAAATGAAGGCTGTGGCTTGGACTGGATGGTTTGAGTTTTAGGGAGAGGCTACTTTCCCTGGGGCATCAGAGGTGAAGGGTGACCTCATAGAAGTTTATAAAATCATGAGGGGCATGGATAGAGTGAATATCCAAGGCTTTTTTACTAGCATGGTGGAGTCCAAAACTAGGGACATAGATTTAAAGGTGAGAGGGGAAATCACTGAATCCTAACAATATGGAAGCAGGTCAGTCGACCCAAAGACTGAAAAGGGATCTGAGGGCTAACTTTTTCATATAGACTGTGGTGCGTGTATGGAACAAAGTGGTGGAGGCAGGTACAATTACATTTAAAAGGCATCTGGATGGGTACATGAATAGGAAGGGCTGAGAGGGATATGGGCTAAATGCTGGCAAATGGGACTATATCAGATTGGGATGAGTTGGATGGAAGGATGCTGTATGACTCAATGACTCTAAATGAAGCAGAACAGCAATAAGTCAAAAAACAAACCATCTCATAATGCAAGAAACAAAACTAAATGTTTCAAATAAATGTTTCTGTAAATTAGTTAACGTCTTCAAATTTGTTGTTACTAAACTGTGAAAATCAACCTACGTAGCTATTGGTGTTATTTCCGTTACAATGAATCTGGAGGGCTCTTTACTAACACTATGAAAGAGATACTCAAATACTTCATTCAAAGATCAATGCTTGGAACACTGTCAAATATGCTTTGTTACAAGAAATGCGAGAACATAGTTAATCTTGTATCTTTTCAGTACTTTCATCACTTACGCCTGAACAACTACACATTCTGCTCCAAGACAAGAAAAAAATTTTAAAACACTTTGAACTGAAAAACTAACATCTTGAGGTTTAAATAGTTGTTTTGAAGTCAGCATATTAAAAAATTGTACAAATGTGCACTTTATTTTATGCAGGTTGGGGTGGAAACTAAGTACAAATTTCAAGTGATTCATCAAAAGGTGAGGTTTCATTGTCTGCCTCACTAAGTGCAGATAACAAGTACTTCCTGCAAGAAGGCGGGACTGAAAAACAAATATAGCTCAGTGAGTAAGTTATTCCAGCTCTTGGAAATGAAGTTATCTACAACAGTCCTGCCTGGTTGCCCATGTTCTGCTAAACTCATCAGCCATTAGGCAATAAAGCTGTCATAGATTCATAACTGCGTAGATTGTATAAGAAAAATTGGCTTTATTAAAATTAAGTAGCTTTCCAATTCAATCATTAACCTTGGTGACTGCAGTTAAATAATACAATGCTGACTAATGGCTGGGCACTGGATATTCCTCACAGACGATCAAAAGAAACAGTTTGCAAGAATGGTTCCAGAGAATGACACAGCTAGGAGGGAAGTTTGGAGAAGATGAGATGGTTTTCCTTGGACAACACACATGAGGAAAATTCATGTGATTGGCACAAAATGAAAATATTCAGAGAGCCAATGCTAACACAATAGGACAGATGGCCTCCCTCTGCACCATAACAATTCTGTGATTCCATGGCTTGATGAATGTGAAGAATGTGAAAGTGCGGATTCTTGTGGAATAGCTTTGCAGGTACTCGTCATCTCCAAACTTTACAAAAGAACCCACTCTGCCTTTGAGAGACTTGAAATGGAATGGCAGTAGCATCAATGTGGGACATTGAACGCAAGTTCCAACCCTGAACTTGCACTTTCTAGCAGAGAGTTCAAGAGTCAGAATCCTAGTGGATACTGGGGAGGCATGGTGCCTCAGTGGTTAGCACTGCTGCCTCACAGCACCAGGGGCCAGGGATGGATTTTACCATCAGGCAACTGTCTGCATGGGTTTCGTCCAGGTGCTTTGCTTTCCTCCCACAGTGGAAAGATATGCAGTTTAGGTAGATTGGCCATGCTAAATTGCCCTTAATGTCCAGAAATTTGTAGGCCAGGCGTGCAGCATTCAAGACGGACGACCCAGGCCTATACACAAAATCCAGAAATGACCTCCACAAAGACATTAGAAATGCCAAGAGGCAGTACCGAACCGATTCAAAGGCCCAAACCAACCATACACACTCCTGCTACCTGTGGCAAGACCTAAACAACATTCTGGAGATACAAAATGAAACAGAGAAAGATAGTGGACAAAGACACATCCCTACCTGATGTGCTCAATGCCTTCTATGCTTGGTTCAAGCAGAATGCCAGCGAGGTGTCACCTGCCCCGTCAGCCCTAGACACATCTGTGCCCACTGTCACAGCTGCAAACATCAGATCAGTCTTCCTGGGAGTCAACCCAAGGCCCCAGATGGAGACTCCAGCTGAATACTTAGATTCTGTGTTGATCAGCTGGCAGAGAAATTCACTGACATCTTCAACCATCCCTCCTACATGACATAGTCCCTACCTGCTTTAAGAAGACCACCATCATCCCAGTACCAAAGAAAGCAAATGCAACGTGCCTTAATGACTATCACCCAGTGACTCTGACCTCCATAATCATGAAGTGCTTCAACAGACTGATCATGGCCCACATCAACTGTAGTCTCTGAGCCTGCCTCGATCTTCTAAAATTTGCCTAGTGGCAAAACAGGTCGACAGCGAACAATATTTCCCCAGCCCTGCATGCATCTGTAGAGCATCTGGACAACAAGGACACCTATCTCAGACTCCTGTTCATTGATTATAGCTCCACTTTCAACACTATTATCTCTTCCAGACTGATCTCAAAACTCTGAAAACTAGATCTCGACTCCACCCTGTGCAACTGGATCCTCAGCTTTCTGACCTACAAACCACAATCAATGAAGATAGACAAGGATACGTCCTCAGCCCCCTACTGTACTCCCTGTACACAACTGTATTGCCAAATGCCAAATGAATACCAACTGCATGTTTACTGACACATGACCATGGAACGATGAATATTAAACAATGACAAGGCAGAACACAAAGTAGATAGATGGCTTGATGATGTGGTTCAATGATAAAAAGCCTCTCTCTCAACATCTACAGAACGAAAGAACTGATCACTGACTTCAGGAAGAAAGGAGGGGAACATGACCACCCCCCCCAACCCATCTACATCCATGGAGAGGAGGTTGAGAGAGTCAAGTTCCAAGGAGTGACGATAACGGACAACCTGACCTGGACGTCACACAAAAATGTGACAGTCAAGGAAGCACAACAACGCCTCCTCTTCCTCAGACAGCTCAGGAAATTTGGCATGTCCACAAGGAACCTCACCAAATTTTACAGATGCACCAATGAAAGCATACTGTCCAATGTACGGCAACTAATCTGCCTAGGAACGTGAAGAACTACAGAAGATTGTGTGCACAGCCCAGACCTTCACAGAAGCCAACCTCCCATCTATGGACTCAATTTAAATGACTTGTTGCCAAGGAAAAGCTGCCAACATCATCAAATATCCATCCCACCCTGATAATGCTTTCCTACAACCTCTTCCATCTGGCAGAAGGTACATAAGCTTGAATATATGCACCAGCATGTTTAAGAACAACTCCCCAGCCATTATTAGACTGATGAATAGGCTCTCCAACTTCAAGTATTGCTGATCTTGTTAATGTTGATCTGGCCTAGCGCACATCCTGCGTGATGCAACCAGTATGCCTCTGTCCAAGGTTTCTTTTACACCCCATGATCTGTACGTCATAATTTACTATGATCTGCCTACACTGCTCGTAAACAAAGCTTTTCACTATACTTAGTTGTACGTGACAATAAATCAAATCAAATCAAAGTGCAGGGTTACAAGGTAGGGTTGGGGAGTGGATCTGGGTGGGGTTCTCTTTGGACGGTCGGTGTGAACTCAATGGGCCAAGTGACCTGCTTCCACACTGTATGAAATAGATTCTATGAAATCTATGAAATTTACACTCCTCTTTTCTCAGGTTATGCCAACTCTCGTCCTTAGGTGCACAGCATCACAGATGCCAGTCTTTAACCAATTCAATTCACTTCTCAGCATTTCAATAAAATGGCTAAAAACACTGCATGTTGAGAAGAGGACGGTTTGAGGAAGTGTCACTGGACCCGAAACTTCAACTCTGATTTCACTCCACAGATGCTGCCAAGAGCTTTTCCAGCAATTTCTGTTTGTGGATAGTAAGACGACCATGGGCCCAGTCATCATTCTGACAACAGTACTTAAAATGAATGTTCCACAACTAGCCGCATCCTTAGCCAAACTGTTCCAGTGCAGTTACAACAGTAGCATTTATATGACAATGTGAAAAACTGGCCAGGGTGTCCTGGTATTAAAAAAATGGAAGATCCAACTCAGCAATGACAGTCCAATCATAGAGTCACAGAGTCACACCGCACAGAAACAAACCCTCCAGTCCAACCTGTCCATGACAAACATAATCCCAAACTAAACTAGTCCCACCTGCCTGGTCCTGGCCAATATCCCTCCAAACCTTTCCCAAATATCTTTTAAAAGTTGCAATTGCTCCCATATTCACCACTTCAAGAGGCTCTTTCTACACGCGAACCATCTTTTGTGTTAAAAATTTGCCCTTCATGCCTCTCCCCTCTCACCTTGAACATGACCCCTATTCGTGAAATCCTCCATCCTAGGGAAAAAACAACTACTATTAACTCTATCTATACCCCTCATTATTTTATTAATTTCAATAAAAGGTCTCCTCTCAACCTCGTACACTCTAGGTGGAAAAAGAAATCCCAGCTTTTCTTTATAACTCAAACCTTCCATATCCGACAACATCCTGGTAAATCTCTCCTGAATCCTCTCCAGCTTAATAATATCCTTCCTATAACTGGGTGACCAGAACTGGACACAGTATTCCAGAAGAGGCCTTGGCAATGTTCTGTATAATGTCAGCATGACTTCCTAATTCCTATACACAAAGGACTGAGCAATGAAAGCAAGTGTGGTAAATGCCTTTTTAAAAACCCTGTCCAAATGTGAGACAAACTTCAAAGGATTATATACCTGAACCCCTAGCTCACTCTGTTCTACAACACTATCTAAGGCCCTACCATTAATTGTATAAACCTTATCTTTATTTGTTCTACCAAAATGCAATACCTCGCATTCATCCAGATTGAATTCCATCTGCCATTTTTCAGCTCATTGACCTGTTTGATTAAGATCCTTTTGCAATCTTAGAAACCATTTTTCACTGTCTATGTGACCAATTTTAGGGTCGGCTGCAAACTTACCAATCATGTCTACTATATTTGCATCCAAATCATTTATGTAAGTGCCAAACAAAAAGAAAGAGGACCCACAATGCTGCTGGTGACAGTCTCCAGTCTGAAAAGCAACCCTCCACCGCCACTCTTGTCTCCTGCTGTTAAGTCAATCATTTATCCAATTAGCAAGTACACCCTGAATCTCATGTGACCTAACTTACTAATAAGTCTATCATGCAGAACCTTGGAGAAGTCAGTTTACTTTTCATCATTAGCAAAGAGATAGGAGGGGTTGTTGGCAGTGCTATTAAGTGGGGCTTGCAAAAGTATAACCTGCTCACCTGATGCTCAGTCTGGCTTGCACCAAGGCCACTAGAATCCTGACCTTATTACAGCCATAGTCAGAACATGGACAGAAGAGTTGAATTTCAAAAGTGAGAGAAGGGTAACTGCCCTTGATATTAAGGGAGTATTTGACCCAGAATATCATCAAGGAGCCCCAGCAAAAGGAGTCAATGGAAATCAGGGGAAATATACTCCACTGGTTAGAGGTTAGAGTTGAAAAGTGTGGAGCTGAAAAAGCACAGTTGGTCAGGCAGCAAATGAAAAGCAGGAGAATCGACGTTTCGAGTATAAGCTCTTCATTAGGAATTGGGGGGGTGTACTGAGAGATAAATAGGAGGGAGAAGGTAGCTGGGAAGGCGATACCTAGGTGGGGAGGTGATGGTGACAGGTCAGAGGGGAGAGTGGAGTGGATAAGTGGGACAGTTCAAAAGGGCAGTGCTGAGTTGGAGGGTTGGATCCGGGATGAGATGGGGGAAGAGAGATGAGGAAACTGGTGAAGTCAAAGTTAATGCCGTGTGATTGGTGGGTCCCAAGGTGGAAGATGAGGCATTCTTCCTCCAGGCGTCGGGTGGCGAGGATTTGGCAGTGAAGGTGGCCCAGGACTACATGTCTTTGGCGGAGTGGGAGGGGGAGTTGAAGAGGTCAGCCACAGAGTGGTGGGATTGTTTGGTGCGTGTCTCAAGAGATATTCCTTGTAACATTCCACGAGTTAGTGTCCTGGCTCCCCAATGTAGAGACCACATTGAGAGCAACAGACACAGTAGATGAGGTTCTGGATGTAGGTTTGCTCGCTGAGCTAGGTTAGTTTTCAGACAGTTCATCACCATACTAGGAAACATCATCAGTGAGCTTCCAGATGAAAACACTGGTGGCATGGCCTGCTTTCTATTTATGTGTTTAGGTTTCCATTGGTTGGTGATCTCATTTCCTGTGGTGATGTCATTTCCTGTTCTTTTTCTCAGGGGATGGTAAATGGGGTCCAAGTCAATGTGTTTGTTGATAAGAGTTCCGATTGGAATGCCATCCTTTTAAGAATTCTTGTGCATGTCTCGGTTTGGCTTGTCCTAGGTTGGATGTGTTGTCCCAGTCGAAGTGGTGTCCTTCCTCATCTGTATGTAAAGATACTAGTGAGAATGGGTCATGCTTTTTTGTGGCTAGTTGATGTTCATGTATCTTGGTGGCTAGTTTTCTGCCTGTTTGTCCAATGTAGTGTTTGTTACAGTTCTTGCAAGGTATTTTGTAAATGACATTAGTTTTGCTTGTTGTCTGTATTGGGTCTTTCAAGTTCATTAGCTGCTGTTTTAGTGTATTGGTGGGTTTGTGGGCTACCATGATGCCAAGAGATCTGAGTAGTCTGGCAGTCATTTCTGAGATGTCGTTGAAATACTGGAGCGGGTAGGGTTTCTGGACGTGTTTTGTCTGCTTGATGAGGTGTTTGGATGTGCAAGAAAACCTATTCCAGATTTGGAAGGATCTTTTGGGGCCCTGGACAGAGGTGAGGGAGGGAGGGAGGTGTGGATGGCAGGGGAAAGTGCCGGGTGTGGAGGGTGGTTGGTGGGGGGCACGAACCAAACAAGGGAGTCATAGATGAAATGGTCTCTGCAGAATGCTGATAAAGATGGGGAAGGAAATATATCTCTGGTGGTGGGATCTGATTGTAGGTGGCAGAGGATAATGCGCTGTATCCAGAGATTACTAAAATGGGTGATGAGGACCACGGGGGTTTTATTCTCGTTGCGGTTGGAGGGGTGGGGTTCAAAGAAGTGGAGGAGATGCGCTGGAGAGCATTGTTGATCACGTGGATGGGGAAATTGCAGTCCTTGAAATAGGAGGCTATCCAGGATGTCCTGGAGTGGAACTGCTCCTCCTGGGAGCACATATGGCAGAGACGGAGGAATTGGAAATAAGGGATAGCATTTTTACAGAAGGGGGGGTGTGGGAGGAGGTGTAGTTCAGGTAGCTGTCGGAGTCAGTGGGTTTGAAATAGAAGTGTGTGTTGAGTAATAGCCGGAGATGGAGAAATCCAAGAAGGGGAGAGAGGGGTCCAAGATGGTCCAGTTGAAGTTGAAGTCAGGATGGAAGGTGTTTGTAAAGTTGATGAACTATTCGAACAGTTCATCAACCCTCCCCTCCAACCTATCACCATCACGTTCCCACCTGCATCGACCTATCACCTTCCCAGCTACCTTGGCCCTCACATTTATCTCTGAGCCCCCTTCCTCCCCCCACATTCCTGAAGGGCTTATGCCCGAAACATCGAGTATCCTGCTCCTCAGATGCTGCCTAAACTGTGCTTTTCCAGCACCACGTTTTTCGACTCAGATCGCCTGCATCTGCAATTCTCACTTTCTCCTAGTGCACTAGTTAGAGTCATATCTAGCATAATTAAAGTTCCTATGTGTAGTGTGCTAGGTCTCACGATCTTCAGCTGGTTCATTCATAACATTCTCTTGATCATACGTTCAGAAATGGAGATATTTGCGGATTACTGCACAATATTCAGCAGCAGTAACACCTCAGATAGCAGTTTGGATCCATATGCAACAAGACTTGGACAACATCCATGGTGGAGTTGATAAATGGCAAGTAACATTTGTGCCACAATGTGACAGGCAATGGGAGTCTCCAATAGGAGAGAATTTAACCATCATCCTTTGCTCAATCCCCTATCAATATACTGGGGATTGCAACTGACAAAAATTGAACTGGACAAGCAATATTAATGCAGCAGCTATAAATGCAGGTTAGAGGCAAGGAATTCTGCAACAAGTAAATTAGCTCCATTCTCCCCAAATCCTATCCACTATTTACAAGAGACATGTCCAAAATGTAATGGAATATTCTCCACTTGATCCGAACGTTTAAGACTACCACGCATAAGCAACTCACTAAACTGGCACCTTATTCATCACCTTCAACATTCACTCCCTTCAGAGGCTCAATGACAGTACTGCGTACCATCTACAAGGTACACTGCAATGACTCACCAAAGCTCCTTCAAAAACACTTTTCTAAGCCATGACTTCGACTACTTAAAAGGGATCAATGTAGCAGATACAGAGGAACACCACCAGCTGCAAGTACCCGTACTAGCCTGAGGTGGGATTATATCACCGTTCCTTCACGGTCTTTAAATCAAATGCTGCAACTCCCTTCTCAAGAGCACTTGAATGGTCCTATGCTCCAAGCGTTGCATTAATTCAAGAAAGCAGCTCACCACTGCCTTCTCCAAAGGCAATTATGGATCAGCAATATATCCTAAGCTATCAAGCAGCAAATGCAGCCACTGAAATTAAAGAAATGTAGCATTCTGAGTAGTGTTCTAATTTTATCCATGGCTGCTTCTTTACATTTCTATACTCAGAGTCATAGATGTACAGAAACTGACCCTTCAATCCAACTCGCCCATGCCAACCCACTCTAGTCCCACCTACCAGCACCTGGTCCATATCCCTCCAGACCCTCCCTATTCATATGCCCATCCAAATGCCTCTTAAATGTTGCAATTGTACCAGCCTCCACCACTTCCTCTGGCAGCTCATTCCATACGTGTACTACCCTCTGAGTGAAAAAGTTGCCCCTTAGGTCTCTTTTATATCTTTCCCCCAACACCGCACAACCCAGATGGCCTCCTTCTTCAAGGACCGCAGATTCCCCCAGACGTGATCGACGATGCCCTCCACCGCATCTCCTCCACTTCCCGCTCCTCCGCCCTTGAGCCCCGCTCCTCCAACCGCCACCAAGACAGAACCCCACTGGTTCTCACCTACCACCCCACCAACCTGCGCATACAACGTATTATCCGCCGCCATTTCCGCCACCTCCAAACGGACCCCACCACCAAGGATATATTTCCCTCCCCTCCCCTATCAGCGTTCCGCAAGGACCACTCCCTTCGTGACTCCCTTGTCAGATCCACACCCCCCACCAACCCAACCTCCACCCCCGGCACCTTCCCCTGCAACCGCAGGAAATGTAAAACTTGCGCCCACACCTCCACACTCACTTCCCTCCAAGGCCCCAAGGGATCCTTCCATATCCGCCACAAGTTCACCTGTACCTCCACACACATCATCTATTGCATCCGCTGCACCCGATGTGGCCTCCTCTATATTGGTGAGACAGGCCGCTTACTTGCGGAACGCTTCAGAGAACACCTCTGGGCCGCCCGAACCAACCAACCCAATCACCCCGTGGCTCAACACTTTAACTCCCCCTCCCACTCCACCGAGGACATGCAGGTCCTTGGACTCCTCCACCGGCAGAACACAACTACACGACGGCTGGAGGAGGAGCGCCTCATCTTCCGCCTGGGAACCCTCCAACCACAAGGTATGAATTCAGATTTCTCCAGCTTCCTCATTTCCCCTCCCCCCACCTTGTCTCAGTCGGTTCCCTCAACTCAGCACCGCCCTCCTAACCTGCAATCCTCTTCCTGACCTCTCCGCCCCCACCCCACTCCGGCCTATCACCCTCACCTTGACCTCCTTCCACCTATCCCACCTCCATCGCCCCTCCCCCTAGTCCCTCCTCCCTACCTTTTATCTCAGCCGGCTTGGCTCTCTCTCTCTTATTCCTGATGAAGGGCTTGTGCTCGAAACGTCGAATTCTCTATTCCTGAGATGCTGCCTAACCTGCTGTGCTTTGACCAGCAACACATTTGCACCTCTCATCCTAAACTTATGCCCTCTGGTTCTGGGCTCCCCCACCCCAGAGAAAACACTTGGTCTATTTACCCTATCCACGCCCCTCATGATTCTATAAGGTCATCCCTCAGCCTCTGACACTCCAAGGAAAACAGCCCTAGCCAATTCAACCTCTCCTGATAGCTCAAATCCTCCAACCCTGGCAACATTATAAATCTTTTCTGAACCTTGTCAAGTTTCACAACATCCTTCTTATAGGAGCGAGACCAGAATTGCATGCAATATTCCAACAGTGGCCTATCCAATGTCCTGTACAGCCACAACATGACCTCCCAACTCCTGTACTCAATTCTCTGACCAATAAAGGAAAGCATACCAAACACCCTCTTCACTATCCTATCTATCTGCGACTCCACTTTCAAGGAGCTATGAACCCGCACTCCAAGGTCTCTTTGTTCAGCAACACTCCCTCGGACCTTACCATTAAGTGTCTAAGTCCAGCTAAAATTTGCTTTCGCAAAATGCAGCACCTCATATTTATCTAAATTAAACGCAATCTGCCACTTCTCAGCCATTGGCCCATCTGGTCAAGATCCCATTGTACTCGGAGGTAACCTTTTCTCGCTGTCCACTACACCTCCGATTTTGGTGTAATCTGCAGACTTACTAACTGTACCTCTTATGCTCACATCCAAATCATTTATATAAATGACGAAATGTAGTGGACCCAGCACTGATCCATGTGGCACTCCACTGGTCACAGATCTTCAGTCTCCACCACCACCCTCTAAATTTTCCACTTTTGAGCTAGTTCTGTATCCAAATGGCTAGTTCTCCCTGTATTCCATGAGATCCAGCCTTGCTAACCAGTCTCCCATGGGAACCTTGTCGAACACCTTATTGAAGTCCATCTACCGCTCTGCCCTCATCAATCCCCTTTGTTACTCCCTCAAAAAACTCAATCAAGTTTGTGAGACCTGATTTCTCATGCACAAACCCATGTTGACTATCCTGAATCACTCCTTGCCTTTCCAAAGACATGTACATCCTGTCCCTCAGGATTTCCTCCAACAACATGCCCACCACTGACATCAGGCTCACCGGTCTATCCTAGCTTATCCTTACCACCCTTCTTAAACAGTGGCACCTCGTTAGGCAACCTCCAGTCTTCTGGCACCTCACCTGTGACTATCGATGATACAAATATCTCAGTAAGAGGCCCAGCAATCACTTCTCCAGCTTCCCACAGAGTTCTAGGGTACACCTGATCAAGTCCTGGGGATTTATCCACCTTTATGCATTTCAAGACATCCAGCACTTCCTCCCTGTAACATGGACATTTTTCAAGATGTCACCATCTACTTCCTTACATTCTATATCTTCCATGTCCTCTTCCACAGTAAATGCTGATGCAAAATACTTGTTTAGTATCTCCCCCATCTCCTGTGGTTTGACACAAAGGCTGCCTTGCTGATCTTTGACGGGCACTATTCTTTCCCTAGTTACCCTTATATCCTTAATATATTTGTAAAATTCCTTTGGATTCTCCTTAACTCTATTTGCCAAAACTAGCTCATTTCTTCTTTGTGCCCTCCTGATTTCCCTCTTAAGTATACACCTACTGCCTTTATACTCTAAGGGTTCACTCGACCTATCCTGTCTATATCTGACATATGCTTCCTTCTTTTTCTTAACCAAACCCTCAATTTCTTTAGTCAGCCAGCATTCCCTATACCTACCAACCTTTCCCTTTCACCCTAACAGGAATAGTGTCTCTGGATTCTCGTTATCTCATTTCTGAAGGCTTCTCATTTTCAAGCCATCCCTTTACCTGCGAACATCTGCCCCAATCAGCTTTTGAATGTTCTTGCCTAATACCGTCAAAATTAGCCTTCCTCCAATTTAGCA
Organism: Hemiscyllium ocellatum; assembly: GCF_020745735.1. Taxonomy (NCBI): domain Eukaryota; kingdom Metazoa; phylum Chordata; class Chondrichthyes; order Orectolobiformes; family Hemiscylliidae; genus Hemiscyllium; species Hemiscyllium ocellatum. The sequence goes on along the minus strand of NC_083404.1, from coordinate 101,018,830 downwards.
CTTCAACTTTTAGATCTGATCTATCCTTTTCCACCACTATTTAAAATCTAATAGAATTATGGTCGCTGGCCCCAAAGTGTTCCCCCACTGACATCTCAGTCACCTGCCCTGCCTTATTTCCCAAGAAATGTTTTGCACCTTCTCTAGTAGGTACATCCACATACTGAATCAGAAAATTTTCTTGTATACACTTACCAAATTTGTCTCCATCTAAACCCTTAACACTATGGCAGGCCCAGTCTAAGTCTGGAAAGTTAAAAATCCCCCACCATAACCACCCTATTATTCTTACAGGTAACTGAGATCTCCTTACAAATTTGTTTCTCAATTTCCCTCTGAGTAATACAATCCCAATGAGGTGATCATCCCTTTCATATTTCTCAGTTCCACCCAAATAACTTTTCTGGATGTATTTCCAGGAATATCCTCCTCAGTACAGCCGTAATGCTATCTCTTAACAAAAATGCCATTTCCCCTCTTCTCTTGCCTTCTTTTCTATCCTTCCTATAGCATTTGTATCCTGGAACATTAAGCTGTCAGTCTTGGCCATCCCTGATCCATATTTCTGTCAATGCTATGACAACCAGGACCCATGTTCCTAACCATGCCTGGAGTTCATCTGCCTACCCTGTTAGGCCTCTTGCATTGAAATTAATGCAGTTTCATTTATCACTCCAACCTTGTTCTCTGCTTTGTCCCTGCTTGCCCTGGCTGATGATTTGCTTTACATTCTCAACTGTACCAGTCTCAGATTGATCTCTTTCCTCACTATTTCCCTAGGTTCCCCCCTGCCCCCACCCCCACCCAACTTACTGGTTTAAATCCCCCCGAGCAGCTCTAGCAAATCTCCCTGCCAGTATATTAGCCCTCTTCCAATTTCGGTGCAATCCGTCCTTCTTGTACAGGTCGCTTCGACCCCATAAGAGCATCCGATGATCCAAAAATGTGAATCCTTCCCTCATACACCAGCTCCTCAGCCATGCATTCGTCTGCTCTATCCTCCTATTCCTGCCCTCACTAGCTCATAGCACCAGGAGTAATCCAGATATGAGGACCTCCTTTTTAAATTCCTGCCTAACTCTAATCTCCCTTCAGAATCTCAACCCTTTCCCTTCCTATGTCATTGGTTCCAATGTGTACAATGACCTCTTGCTGGTCCCTCTCCCCTGTGAGAACATTATGCACCCTCTCTGAGACATCCTTGATCCTGGCACCAGGAAAGCACACACCATTCTGATTTTTTGCTGCTGGCCGCAGAAACGTCTGTCGGTACCTCGGACTAGAGACTCCCCAAACACAATTGATCGCTTGGAACCCGATATAAGCCTCGCTGCATTAGAGCCAGTCTCAACAGCAGAAACTTGGCTGTTCGTGCTATGTTCCCCTGAGAATCCATCACCCCCTACATTTTCCAAAACAGCATACTTGTTTGAAATGGGGACAGCCACCGAAGACTGCTGCACTAACTGCCTACTCTTTTACCTTACCTGGAGTTAACCCATCTATGTGACTGTATCTGCAACTTTTCCCCCTTCCGATAACTGCAATCTATCACATCCCCTTACTCTTGTAAATTCCTCATTGCATTTAACTATCTCTACACCTTGAAAACAAATGTGTTAGTTTAAAACTCTCTTGATTCAGACTACAATACATCTCCAAATAGCTTGCAGGTCACGCACCTGAACACTGAATGTATTATCTAAAGTTGTAAATATTTCCTGTCATGATAGAAAAGGGAATTTTTTTCACACCATTCACAATCAAGCACTTCTTCTCAAAACAAATCAACACCAGGCATAATGGCATATACTTACACACAGCAACAATTTTAGGTTTAAGGTGTAGTAAAGTTTTGACAAACATGCTAGCAAGTTGCCAGACTCTTCAAAGCTACCCAAGTCTGTAACAATATGGCAAGATCATTTTAAACTGCAGTAATATAGCCTCTGGATATCTTGCAGTGCAATGTGTAGTATCCCTGCATCTGAGCACAAGGCTCCAGGTTCAATTCCCGACCCAAGACCCAACCAAAACTTGGACACTGAGGGAAGCATAAATACCATTGGCACAGACTCTAGATTAACCATTATGCATTCTGGATGATGATCCAAACCATAAGTATAACACTGGATCACTGAAGATTCTTTCCATCACTGTTTCATTGTCAATTTCAGAGCTATGCAATTATAAAGAAAACTAATATACAAGATTTATATCAAAATATTTCAACAACCTGCCCATTCATTTAAGAAAAGGCTCTTGAGAGAGGGAAAAGGGGTCGGTTGGAAAAATTTTTAACAATGCTTTATCAATTGCAGTACTTGTTTTAAAAAATCAACTTTATTTTAAATTGCAGATATGATTCTGTACATTGCTGGACAAATATTTGATGTCCACTTCTCACTGCTAAAATTGATACAAACCAACGGACAGAAAATCTCAATTAAAAATGTAGAATTTAGCTTGCAAAAATTTACTGGAATGTTAATCTTAACTGCTCACAGTAAGGATTTACCAGCCACTGCACACAATAAATAAGTCACATCAATATCAAGTGATGAGCACTGCACTTTCCTCTTTTCATGCTCTCCATTATGCATTAATTCTTTTCTTAAAGGCAGTAGCTATTACAGTTATGACTTTAACAATACTTAATTAGCTGTGAAGCATTTTGAGTTGTCCTGGAGGTTATGAACTGGACTTGAAGTGATGAGATGGAGTTATTTAATGAAAAAATTCATAGTAAAAGGATCCTCCAGCAAAGAGTGACTTTGGCATGCCGGAATTTCAAATTCAATTTGAGGACAAGAAATGTGAGCCCCATACACGTGCTCTGGTGGTAAACAAAGGTAATTACAGAGGCACGAGAACAGATATGGCCCTCGTGGACTGAAAAGTAGAACAGTTGATGACCAGTGACAGACATTTGATGGGACATTCAATTCCTCCCAACTAAAATAAATTCCAGAGAGGAGGAAAAATTATAAATGGATGGGAAAAACATCCATAGCTAAGCAAACAAGTTAAATATAACATAAGAGCAAAAGCTAAGGCAGATTATATTGCAAAGGTCAGTGGCAAGCGAAAGGATTAGGAAACTTTTAAATGCTAACAAGGTGTTACTAAAAAAAGTAGTAAAAAGGTCAACGGTTCAGTATAAAAATGGACAGCAATAGCTTCTATAATATGAAAAAAAGGAAGAGATTAGCTAGAAAGAATGTTGGTTCCTTAGCGGATGTGATTAGGGAGTTAATACTAGAGAACACAAAAATGACAGAAACACTAAATCAATATCTTGCCTTGGTTTTCACAATGAGGACAATGAAACAATGCAAACAGTAACAGGTAATGCAGAGATTATTGAAAAAGAGGAACTTTAAACAACTGGCACCAGTGGTAAAAATGAACTGAGCGAACTATTTGGATTAAAGGCAGATAAGTCCTGAGGGCCTACATCCGAAGGTGTTAAAAGAAGTGTCAGCAGAGATAGTAGATGCGTTGGTTTGAATATTCCAAAATTCCTTGGATTCTAGAAAGATTCCAGTAAATTTAATGCTCTTTATCAAAAAGAGAAGCAGAAACTAAGAAACGTTAGACTAGTCTGTTTAACATCTGTGGGAAATATTGGAATCCATTATTAAGGAATTGGTAATGGGAAATTCAGAAAACTTAACCATTTTGGTCAGAAGATTAAAAATGCAGCTTACAGTGTTATCTAAATGGAGAAAAACTTTAAAGTGCAGAGGGATCTGTGTGCAAGAGTCACATCAAGTTCAAATGCAGGTACAGCAGGCAAAAAGGAGGGCAAATGGACAAGGCAGACGCAGAGCAGCTGTTACCTCCTGTAGAACAATCTAGATCAGGAGCTCATAGTTTTATGCTAAAAAGTGGCAAATTTTAGACAGAGGTGAGGAATTACCACTCTCCAAGTGTCATGAATCTCTGGTGCAGAAGACACTAATAAATTAAGGAGGAACTAAACAGATATTTAATTAGTGGTGGATTGAGGAGTGATGAAGAATGGGCAAGAAAATAGAGTTGAGACTAAGAGAAGATCCGCCATGATTATATTAGATGGCAGAGCAGGGTCGAGGGGCTGAATGGTATCCTGCTCTTAGTTCTTATGTAAACCAGCATTTTCTCAAGGTTTAGATTTTGCATTTATATACCCTATGACATTTTGATACAGATCCTGGTTTTATTAACTGCACTCTTAACATGCCCTGCCTGCCAGAAGGTCTTGTTAACAGTTGTGTCCAGAATCTCACTATTATACTTTAAATTGGTGCGACCAGATGATTAAAAATGCTTAATGATCTGACTGTTGGAAATATTCACAGCCTATTAGATAAATAAATGCAAAATAAGGGAATTACAAGGTGTGAATGATGGATGGAAACTGCCTGTAAATCTCAATGCGCCAGAATAGCACACCCTTTTAAATTGGTAAATACCTGTGCTTGCTGAACTGGCTGAAATATTCACAATGCTACTTTATAAACAGCTCATTATCTGAGTAAAGAATGCAAATATTAGCACTATTTGTCTTGTGCGGTATATGCTTCTGCTCATCCACATGACAAAGCGTGTTGTGGGATAGTTAGTTCAGTATGCAACTTCAGAAAGATACATATCAAGAGCAAACAAAAGTACTGAGATGATTGCCTGGAAGGACTGTATTAAAATATTTATCACCTATTCAAATAAATCTCAATAGCCTGGAGAAATCTTTGCAAAGAGTATATTCTTTTTTGCTTCTTTCCAGAGCAGTTATTCAAATTTGACTCTTCCACCTCACAATTGGCCCCCAACCTGCCAAAAATACGTTAATTTGGGAATACAGTCTATTCATATGTTGGCACCATGTTGAGACCAGACAAATCTTGCCATTCAATCCTCTACATTTTAACAAATAAAAAAGGATCAGAAGAAGTGTGAATTTTTTTTAAAAACTGTTAAGTGATAGGAAACAAAGTCACTGCTAATGGCTTTTTTTTGGGCAGGAGGTGATTTAGATGTAAGGTTCTCCAGAAATCAGTACCAAAATCCTTGCTTTTCCTCACATATTTATAATCTAGGCCTTTGTGTATGCAGGACAATTTCCAAGATAGAAAAGTTGGAAGCATTGCAAATCATAGGGAGGATAGTGTAAACTTCTAAAGGACATTGACAAGTTAGTGGAGTGAAACCAATTGATAGATGGCAGATAAAGTTGAGACATCATCTTTTGAATATTGATGCAAAGTTGAAGGGCTGAATAGCCTATTTCTGCTTCTCATTTGGACACAGACTTGATTTCAACAGGAGTATTACGTACAGTTTTAGGTCACACTTTTCAGGAAGGATATTATGTATTGGAGAGTGCAACAAAGGCTTACAAGCATGGTTCCAGGGATGAAAAATTTCAGTTATGAAGGTAGATTGGAAAGTGAGATGGTTTCTTTGAGGAGGAAAAGGCAAAGAGGAGGTGTGATAGAAGTTAATAAAATCATGAAAAAGTCATGAAAAATGTTTTTAATTCATCCATGCGAATAAGGCATTCCCTGGCTAGGCCAGCATTTATTGCCCATCTTGCCCAGTTAAGTGTCAAAAATATTGCTGTGGGTCTAGAGTCACACATAGGCAAGAATGGCAATTTCCTTCCCTAAACGACATTAGTGAACCAGATGGGTTTTCCTGACAACTAATTCATGGTCATCATTAGACTCTTAATTCCAGAATTGTTTTTATTGGATTCAAATTATAGTGTCAGCTGTGGCAGGATTCGAACCCAGGTCCCAAGAACCTTACCTGGGTACCGGGATTAACAGTCTAACAATAATACCATTAGACTATTGGCTCTTCATTGTTGAGTACCAAGGTACTATGTGCTTACTCATAGAAGGTGGAGATTGACAGGGCATACATTGAAGGAATTTGCAAAAGAAACAAGTGCACTATGAGGAAACATTTTTCTGCAACAGCTAGTAGTTCTAGAATGCTTGAAAGTGACAGGACCAATCAAAGCATCCATAAATACAATGAGCAGGGTTATGGGAAAAGGATGAGAGGATGGCACACAGTCATAATGCTCATTCACACAGTTGGTGCAGATTACTGGGCTAAATGGTCCCAGTCTGCATTGTAACATTTCTGTGATTTTGTGAAATTAACAATCTAGACTAGCAGCCTGTTGTTATTAAAGTGATCTTGCAATCATCTGGTTCAAGGATCAGTGATAGACTTTGACAATTGACTTTATTTAAAAAAACACACAACACCAGGTTATAGTCCAACAGATTTAATTGGAAGCACACTAGCTTTCGGAGCGATGCTCCTTCATCACTTTCAATCTGGTGTTGTGTGATTTTTAACTTTGTACACCCCAGTCCAACACCAGCATCTCCAAATCATGGCCTTTATTTAAATATGCTTGTTAGCGAGAGTTACCACTTGCAGATATGGAGGATTGTCATAAGAGTCAGAGATGTACTGCATGGAAACTGACTCTTCAGTTCACTTCAGAATGTGTATTCGGTATGAGCAGGTAGGGAAAGTGTTAAGTTTTGAATTTTGTGAAACAGGAGGTTCAGTTGAGCATGACTCATCAGATGAGAACTTCCATTTAACAATGGGATGCTGGAGGCTAGCGTAATGGGTTAACAAGGTGGAAAAGCATTCATTATGTAGAGCCATGTAACAATATTAGAAGCATTCAGTATGTAAGGTCAGTTTAACAAGGTGAGAAGTATTCATTATGTGAAGCCAGTTTAGGTTAAGAACATTCATTATATAACACCAGATGGCTTACTCTCTATTACTGACACTCGCTGATTGTAACGGTCACCCAATCGATACGTATGTTGCCTTATCTGGATGCTCCTCCCTGCAAAATGACTACATAATTCATTAAGAAATTGCTGTTCAAGAGAGAAGACCAAGAATTCATGTCTCTGTGCACATGGGTGATCTTTCTCCCTCCAGGCCCAGAATAAAGATGAAGGAGGTAAAACTATATGGTGTCTCTGAAGCATTTTGCTTCAACTGGGGGGGGGGAAAAAAGAAACAGGATGGCACAATTTGTCCACCCTGATCAGATATCCTGGATAAATCCAGTCCCATTTGCCAGCATTTATCCCTCTAAACCCTTGCTACTCATAAGCCCATCCAGATGCCTTTTAAGTGTTGTAATTGTACCAGCCTCACTACTTCCTCTGGCAGCTCATTCTATGCACTCATCACCCTCAGCCTCCGACGCTCCAGTGAAAATAGCCCCAGCCTATTCAGCCTCTCCATATAGCTCAAACTCTCCAAACCTGGCAACATCCTTGTAAATGTTTTTCTGAACCCTTTAAAGTTTCACAACAACCTTTCTCCAGCAGAGAGACCAAAATTGCACACCGTACTCCAAAAACCGCCTTACCAATGTCTTGTACAGCTGCAACATAACTTCGCAATTCCTATACTCAATGCACTGACCAATAAAGGCAGGCATACCAAATACTGTCTTCACTATCCTACCTACCTGCAACTCTACTTTAAAGGAACTATGAGCCTGCACTCCAAGGTCATTTTGTTCAGCAACACTCTCCAGAACCTCACTATCAAATGTATAGGTTCTGCCCAGATGTACTTTTCCAAAATGCAGCACATCGCATTTACCTAAATTAAATTCCATCTGACACACCTCAGCCCACTGGCCCATCTAATCAAGATTCCATTGTACTCTGATATAACCTTCTTCACAGTTCAATACACCTCCAATTTTGGTGTCAGCTACAATTTTACCAACTATACCTCCTATGTTCACAATCAAAAAGTGTGGTGCTAGAAAAGCACAGCAGGTCAGGCAGCATCCAAGGAGCAAATAATTGACGTTTTGGACTTAAGCCATTCATCAGGAATGTTTTGAGTGGGAGAAGAGGTGACATGAGGAGGGTAAAATACTATTGATGTTATAATCAACAGTAAATTGAGATAAATCTCAAACTCAAAGTGCTGAAGACTTGCTGAGTATTTCCAATACTATTTTGTTTTTATTTCAGATGCCCAATACTTTATTAATTTAAACCTGAAACTCACCTGTCTGCTGGAAAACCAGAATTTTCTTTCATGAAAGGTAGAAAGGTACACAGCATATAACATTCCACTTGCAATTGCTGCCCAGCTGCCAAAGAAAATCTTTACCCATTGATGAACTGCAGCTGCAAGACATTAAAAAAAACTTGCAAACAAATAGAAAACAAAGAAACTTCAGACGCAGTCTTTTAAGTTATTAAATATAGACTGAAACACAATAATTTGTGTGTATACATAAAGACAACTACTTGGAATTGTTTGAAAACAACAGTATAACTTAATATAGTTAACTTTTACAATTAATGTGTTTCATTTCCCCCTTAAGGTCAAGGCCAAAATAAGTGCAATTTAGCTCAGTACAACAGATTCACTCATTGTTTCTGAGTTAACTTTAATTTGTAACTCGAGGTTAAATAAAATTATTGTCTAGTCCTGACTGCTTATTTACAAAACCATAGCCTGTCTTTGTGCAATTCTGTTCCATCAATGACTTGTGCGTAGAAGGACAATTAAATGTAATTATAATTTTAAATTATAGATAATTGTTCAAATAAAATCTCAACTAAGTTTGGACAGCCCCGATATGCAGTTAGGGATAATTGTTCTTCCAACATGCATTGATTTTGTCTTTTTCTTATATCAAAAACTGGATTCCCAGAATTATTCTAAACATCAAACATCAATTGTGTTTCAGAATGAAACAATGTCAAATTTAAATTGTTCAAATTTAAAACAGCAGAAACTCAAAGTTGTCGTGCAGCAGGGAGAGATTTAAATAATCAAACAGAGCTGGTTCACACGGGAAAAAGGTATATGGTCACTGTGAAACTGATGATTTACTTCAGTTTCCAGTCATTTTATATGTATCCCAAACTTACAAAATTACAAAAATCAATTCAGCAATACTTTTAATACGAGATATTTGCAAACACTTTTGGGAAAATTTAATTCTGTGACATACATACCTCAATGAAAATTGTGATTACTATGAATATTGGTAACACAGCAGAGGGATGTAGGAAGAATGAAACATTACATTAAAGAATACTATTCCTATCTTTGGTCAGAGCTGTGTCAATTTTCTGAGAGAAGGTTTTCAGCTGAATCTAAGTGAGCAGTTAGATAACATGGTGCTGGAAGTGGTACCACATTTATTTCTATTTGTTTTGGAAAAATAATCGAAACCCATGTTGCTTGGAATTGTATCTTTTGAGAAATTTTGGAAATCACATGCACTCAAGTGAAGAAGTGACTCTTGTTTGAGACCGGTGAGTTTGAGAAATTATACAGGGAGAAAGCGAGGACTGCAGGCCAGAGTCAAGAGTGTGGTGCTGGAAAAATACAGCGGGTCAGGCAGCATCCGAGGAGCAGGAGAATTGATTTTTCTAGCATAAGCCCTTCCTGGTTCGTCGATTCTCCTGCTCCTCAAATGCTGCCTGATCTGCTGTGCTTTTCCAGCACCACACTCTGGACTGAGAAATTACACAGGCAATCACATTCAACAGTAAAAGTAACAACTGCATCTTTATGTCCTTAGCACCTTTGGGTTAATAAACACTTACAATAGCAGGAAATTACAAGCTTGGTCCAAAGGTTAGGTTTTTAAGGAGGGTCTTAACGGAATGTGACGAGGAAGCGAAGTTTTAGTGTAATGTCTGAAAGCAAAGCATGCTCAAAAAAAAACGAGAGGAACACAAACATCTTGGAGGGTTGTATGGCTATTTATTGCACAACTCCAACTGTCATTGAGAAGTTAAGAGTGAACTGGCTTCTTGAATACAACCAAGTGACTTTGCTAGATCATATTAGAACACAGTTAAGAGTCAACCACATTGATCAGAGTCTGTGGATGTATGTAGGATATACTGTGTCAGGGTGATGTAGCGTAGGAAAGGATATCTATGACTGAATCTCCAGAGATGATAATAGCATGAGATGAAATAAGTGGAGAACAGTGGTGGCAATCACATCTAACAGTAAAAGAACATCATCTTGTACTTTAGAGCACTTTTGGGATAATAAAACGTCTGAAGGTACAGATTATTTTTTTTAAAAAACCCAGTAGGTCCAACATATTCCCTCTGGGGTGAAATGAAGTAGCAACAAACCCAGAAAACCCTGCATATGTCTTGAAATATTCAGGACTGGATAAGACAGAACAGAGAGGCTTTTCAGCAAATCAACTGAGGCCTTAATGGAGTAAACAAAGCGCAGAGGTGAACTTAAGAAAGTAATTAGGAGAGCAAAGAGGGATATTAAAGAAATCCAGGCAGGTAAGATTAGGGAGAAAACCAAGATATCCTATAAGTATATCAAAGGGGAGGCAATGAGCTAGATGTACTGTCACTGGACCACTAATCAATGTTTAAGTCCCTATGGCAGAATTTAAATTCAATGAATATCTGGAATTAAGATTCTAATAATTGTTGGAAAAGCCCAACTGGTTCACTTCAGTCCTTCAGGGAAGTAAATCTGCTTTGTTTACTTGGTCTGGCCTACATGTGACTCCAGACCCAAATTAATGTGGTTGACTGTCAATTGCACCCTTAAACAGCAAGCCGCTTAGTTCTAACAATCACTATAAAAATGTCTCAACAAAGAAACAAAACCAGATGGAACACCTGGGGAGTTATAGACCAGATACTCTGATTAGTGGAAGGGAAAACTGAGAGAGAAAATTCTGAAGAATTAATTTCTACTTGGACAGGCATAGTTTTGCCAGAGGAAGAACATGCCAAATAGATTTGATTGAATTTTTTTTTTGAGAAGGTTACCAGGTGTGTAGATGAGGTTAATGCAGTGGATGTACTTTATACGGATTTCAGCAAAGCCTTTATACAGTCCCAATGGGAGATTGGTAAAGAAGGTAAAGGCATATGGTATTCAGCATGAGGAAGAGGATGGTGGGAGAAGGTGTCTAAGTAATGCACCATAAGGATCATTACTGAGTGCCTTATTGTTCGTGATATATAAAAGAAAATGTGGAGGGGACGAACTGCAAATTTGCAGATGACACAAACATTGGCCAGGTAGTTGACAATGATTAAGAAGGTTTTAGGTTGGATTGGTCAGATTAATAGCAGATGGATTTTAACACTAATAAGTGTGAGGTGTTGTATTTTGGGAGAAATAACAAGACAATGGATTACTCAATAAATGATGGGACACTGGGAAGTTCAGAGGAACAGATGAATCTTGGAGTGCTTGCCCATAATCCCTGAAAGTGATAGGTCAGGTTAATAGGGTAAAAAATGAGGTCTGCAGATGCTGGAGATCACAGCTGAAAACTCCCTCAACTCAGCACCGCCCTCCTAACCTGCAATCTTCTTCCTGACCTCTCCGCCCCCACCCCACTCCGGCCTATCACCCTCACCTTGACCTCCTTCCACCTATCACATCTCCATCGCCCCTCCCCCAAGTCCCTCCTCCCTACCTTTTATCTTAGCCTGCTTGGCACACTCTCCTCATTCCTGATGAAGGGCTTATGCCGGAAACGTCGAATTTCCTATTCCTTGGATGCTGCCTGACCTGCTGTGCTTTAACCAGCAACACATTTTCAGGTTAATAGGGTAGTTAAGAAAGTATACAGAATACTTACCTTTAAGTTGTGACATAAGTTATAAGAACAGGGACGTTAAGTTGGAACAGTACAGAAGTTAGGTTAGTCCACAGCTGGAGTACTGCGTGCTGTTCTGGTCACCACGCTATAGTAAAGGATATAAGTGCACTGGAGATTCACTGGGATGTTGTCTGGAATTGAGCAATTTAACTATAAAGAAAGGCTGGATAAGGTCAGATTGTTATTGTTACAGGAGAGAAGGTTGAGAGGTATGGACAAGGTGGCTAGAAATCAGATGTTCCCGTTGGTTGAAGGATCAATAAGAAGGAGGGAATAATTTTAAAGTGAAAGAGCAGGAGGTTTAGGAAGGGATTTGAGGAAATACTTGGGTGGGTGGGAATCTAGAATACACTGCCTAGGAGGGTAGTTGAGTCAGAAAACCTCAACTTTTTAAAAGTACTTGGATGAGCTCTTGAAATACCAAAACATTCAAGGCTATGGAAAGTGGGCTAATGTAGATTTAACTAATAGTTTTGTCAGTATAGACTCAACATGCCGAATGGCTTTTTCTGTACCATATGATTCTATGAAGATTATGGAGAAGTGATGCTATGAAAGGCATTTGGGATGCTTACCTTTATTCACGGAGGTATGTAGTTTAAAAGCAGAGACATTATTATTGGAGCTGTATAAAATGTGGGTTAAGCCACTGCTTGAGTATTGTGTGCAGATCTAGAACCTACATTATGGAAGGGATTTGATTGCATTGAGAATGTGCAAAGGAGATTCCCCAGGATTTTGCCTGGGGTTGAGAGTTTTTGTTACAAAGAGAGATTGGATAGACTGGGGTTATTGGGTGTGCTACGTCTTTTCTTAAACACTTAACTGGTTTCTTGTGGTGATAATTCAGTTCTGTTCTTCCCAATTATTTCTCATTCAATACAATAACACTGCATTGTTTCCACCTATGTCTAAGTGGAATAAAACTGAGAATAAATTACTTGGAGCAATTGCTACTGACAACAATTGTAATTGCTAACTATTAACTATGGCAATCTTTCAGCACAAACTTTTAAAAGGTTGCATGTAAAAGTTAGAATACAGAATCACATGGGATAGTGATTATGCTTCTAAACTTTTGAATTCTCACCATAACTCAAAAGTAAATAATTTAACTTTTTTTTGAAATCAACTAGAAAGTTAGTATTGGTGGTGATGATTATGAAACTCTTACTGACATAAAAACTGATCCAATACGCTGTCCTTTTTAGGAATGTGCTATTCCTACTTGGACTAACCTATAAATGTTTCCAGACCCACAGCAATTTGGTTGACTCTCAATGGCCTCTGAAATAGTCAAGCAAGCAACTTATTGGCATTAATAAGCCAGTTCTACTTTCTCAAAGGGCAGTTAGTGAAGTGCAATAAATGAATCATAGGATCATCAATATCTAGGTAGATTGTATCGATGTTGTTTCTTCAGCATCCCCAAGGTTAAACTTTCCACCATTTTTGGCTACGCCTTTAGCTATTACACTCATTAAATAAACTTGGTTTGAACGCTGATCTTGTCAGTGACACACACAGCCTACAAATGAATAAAATTATTTTAAAATTTCAAATGCTCACATTTGCTCTTTGCATCCTTGCTTCCTACGCCGACTATTCTGTCTTTCAATGTTGTTTCTTCTGTGTGCGCCTCCTCTTTTTCTTCCTCCGTGGAAATGATTTCATCGGAACAGATTTGTTCACCCTCATCCTTTGGAACAGACTCTGCATCTGCTCCTTCTGTCTCGGTCTCCTCTTGAATGGTAGGTTCTTCTAAACATTTCTGTGTTCTCTTTCTCAATTCTGTCATTTCACCTACAGAGTAAAATCTTCAATGATATTGAAAACATCATTGGAACAGTAGAACACTCTAAATTCACTTATCAAAAAATTAAAAATTACCATTATTCACCACTAGCAACTCAGGCCTAAAGGTAATCAAACAAAGCAATTCCTCTTCAACAAGTACAGTCAAACATTTTCATTAGACAAATAAATGTTGTAGTCTTTAAAAATACTAGATATTGTGGATTCCATCCTGCAATATCTCCAGATGTAACTTTTAACTTATGGAATGAATTTGCACTAAAATTTAAACAATAATATTACCACTACTCCCTCAATATTTACTGCCCCAATAAAATGGGTTAGTACAGCACAGCAAATATAAAGTCTAATATTAAAGCAATAATTCATATTTTACAACTGACACACATTTTGTTGAGGCATAAAAACCTCACAGGAAATATAGTCCAACTGATCCAAATAAGACATTACATCTAGTAAGGGATGTTAAAGACTTCATGAGTCAGGAATGTTTGCAGTCAAAGTCACTTCTGGATTTTGGGTTTTTTCTGATTATAGACTGATTTAAGGTATATAAGCTAGAGGCAGGTATATGGAGTTAAATCACAGACAGGCATGATCCCACTGAATGTCAGAACAGGCTCAAGAGCCTGAATGGTATACTCCTGGTTTTATGTTCCTAATCCTTTGATTCGATGTTTCTTTGTTAGAATACTGAACCTTAACTGTGTGAACCAGAAGTCAGTGTAGAAATACATAAATTTGGAGAGTTCAAAGAATACTATGCATTGGACACACAAGCTCCTTTAACAATTACTATAAGTATTTATGATTTGGAGTGCTTCCAATGAAACTTGTTGGACTATAACCTGGTGTTGTCTGATTTTTAACTATATAAGTATTGAGTAAGTATGAAACTGGAAAACTGTTCTATCAAATTGCATTGCTTCATTATCCTTGACGACCTTGTGGTCTTGGTGGCCACTCATAGGTATAAGTAGTGTCACTCAGGCACGCTTTATCTTGTTGAAAATTTGACATTCTTTAACCTGTTTGCAGGTTAATTACATCTTTAACATTGTGCTCTGGGCAGACAGAATACACCACTGTTTCTGCTGCAGTAGCTTTATCATGTGGACATCAGATTTGTTGTGTTAGCAGCATTAAAACTCAGCCTATTGATCAGTCATTGAGAGGCTTGCTGCCACTGTGAAAGTCAATCTCTACCGTAATGCCAAGAATAGTCAGATGTGTTTGCTGTTTGTTTGGTAGCTATTGGTGCTGTTGGCTGCCAGTCTTAGGCTCAAACTGCTTGCACCATTTAAATAATTGGTGATTCTGTAGATCTTTGTGTTTTCAGACTTCAGATGTCCGGACTGGACAGCTTCTAGTGAATGAGATTTAAGGAAAACACATTTTAATGTTAACGCAAAAAGCAATAAGCCTGATGATGGAAAGGATATTAGGCTTTACTAGAGAATGACTAAGGAATTGATGAAAATGTAAGTAGCAAGAAAACTCAAGAAAGATTGTAAAAGCTGATATATGGATGTGTGAAAGAAAGAGATTGGTAAAATTCAACAAGTCACTTACAGGCACAGAAAATAAAAATTATAGTAGGAAATAACAGAGACATTAAACAACTACGTTTTATTCTGTCTTTATGACAATTAATGGACAAGGAGGAGACTCCATAGAAATACAATGCCTTCTAAATCTAAGGGCATAGCGAATGATCCAAGGGATCATTGAAAATTTAATCTAATTACTGAACCAATCTTGCTCAGTACAGAAGACAAAAATTAAATACAAGCACACTTATTTATTAAACTGCAATGCACACCAGAAATATGTAATACATGTAATTTACACTTAACTGCACAGATTTACTTCTCTAACTGACAGACAAGAAGTAAAACTAAATCAATTTATTTAAGGTGGCATTGTGGCTCAGTGGTTAGCACTGCTGTCTCAGTGCCAGAGACCTGAGTTTAAGTCCACACTTGGGCAACTATGTGGGTTTCCTCCCACATTCCAAAGTTGCGCAGGTTAAGTGGACTGGCCATACTAAATAACCTGCAGTGTCAAGGGATGTGCAGACCTTGTGGCTTAACCATCAGAACTGCAGAGTTACAAGGACAGAGTAAGGGGTTGGGATTGGATAGGGTGCTCTTCTGTGCATCAGCGTGGGCTTGATAGGCCAAATGGCCTGCTTCCACACTGTAGGAATTCTACTTCTCTATTCACCGTGCTTTATGTGCTTAGAATATTACTATAGAATCAAAAGATCTACTCAGACAAGTAAATCTAAAATAAATGCAAATGTACCTCTGAGATTGTTTCCAGTCAAAATTTCAGAATCCAAGGTCGCAAGAAAGATAATGTGATGCATCAGGGTGCAAAAGAGAGTTCTGGATCAAATGCTTCAGACTGTAGTCAGCGAAGAAGTAAATTGTGAAAGTATAAGAAAACATACATTGGTCAGGGAAAGAAGGATTCCCAGGCAAAGAAATTATTTTCTCTAACAAGCTTGAAGTAGAGGCCTCCAAAATAAATGATTGTATATTTTTGTGACAAGGAATGATGCATTTGGAAGGATGAATGAAGTAATCTAAACGTTACAATCCTAAAGAAGCTGCAGAAATAGACACACCAAGAACTCTTGAAAAAAGGCAGTTCAAGCCAATAAGAAAACACAGCTTATGGTAATCAGCAAAATAATTGGTGGTGGGGGGGGGAATGGAATCAGATTTTCTTTTAATTATAATAATTCATTTTGATCTAGAATGAGTGCCTGCAAGGTTCATAGAAACAAATTCCATACTTACTTTTAAAACTGGATAAATATCTAAAGAATGTAAACCTGCAATATTATGGTGAATGAACAGCAGAATGGATCAAAGCCTTTCAAATAGCCAACACAACATGGTTGGGCTAAAAGATCTCCTTTAAAGCTGCATTTACCATTACTTGGAGTACTCAAAGTACAACAATCAAATCATTGGCTCAAGGGTGGATGGACGAAATGAGCAATATGAGGCCCAACAGTTAGAAGAATGTACTCTATCTTCACAATTCAGACTAAGAATTTAAATAATTTGGTTGTTCTCAAATCCTAAGAGACTTTCTGGAAAGACTGAAAAAGAGGCAACAAATGAATGGGCCGTTATTTTGGCTAATTTTGGAGCTACTGGTGTAGGATTGGTAGAATTTTGTAAAATCAGATTAAAAAGCAGGAATTCATGTATAATAATCTGGTTAATTATCTTCCACCCAAGTACTGGAAAAAAGTGTCTGAAACCAAATTGGAAGAATTTCAAACTGATTAACAGATCTTAGGATTCCAGAAGTGAACTAAACTAATTGGCTCCATGTCAAAAATTTAGATTAGATTACTTACAGTGTGGAAACAGCCCCTTCGGCCCAACAAGTCCACACTGACCTGCCGAAGCGCAACCCACCCATACCCCTACATTTACCCCTTACTTAACACTACGGGCAATTTTAGCATGGCCAATTCACCTGACCCGCACATCTTTGGACTGTGGGAGGAAACCGGAGCACCCGGAGGAAACCCACGCAGACACGGGGAGAATGTGCAAACTCCACACAGTCAGTCGCCTGAGTCGGGAATTGAACCTGGGTCTCAGGCGCTGTGAGGCAGCAGTGCTAACCACTGTGCCACCGTGCCGCCCTACTTATTTTTAATTCATTTATGGGGTGTGGATATTGCTGGTTTGGCCAACTTTATTGCATATCCTTAACATACATTTTCTAATCAGTAGATAGAAGCAGAATTTTGTCACAGGGACTGAAGGCAACAGTTTCTCTCACCCCAGCCTTTCCAAGGTACTGTCAGCAACTGATTTGACTGGAAGATGTTACAATCGAGCTCAATAATGGTCCTATCTGCAGTATACACCTATACTTTCCAGCAAGTGTCACTCAGTGATAACCAGACGTGAAAGCCATTGCTGACCCTCCCTCGCTAGCTCAGCGGTACTGAGGCCGATTACAAAGTCCCAGATTTGATCAGATAACTCAAATTTCTGCAAAGCTTAATACTATAATGGTACACTCCTTTCCTATTTGCACAGGATGATCCCATCCAAAATGTGATTTTTTTCAATAGTGATAGATCTTTTGACCTTTTTTAAAAAATCACCTTTTTTGTTTCAACTGATCCCTGTCTTTTGTGTTTTTTCACCTATTAGCAAAACATCCATGAACCTACCCACATGTCAATCGTGTAGTTCAAACCAAAAAGAGCCACTGCTAATTTTGATCTATAATGTTCTGAATTTTAACTAATCCTCACATAATACATTTAAACAGTCGATCGCACAACGCACTTCCACAATCGATGCTTCCAGAGCTCAGATGTATTTAGACCAAGGCAGGAAGAGAAATATCTGTCTTCCTGTTTAAAAGCTTCTGGTTCAGTTTACGGATGTAATTTGCAACCAAGGAAACCCGACCGCCAGTGTAACCAATTCGGCAATGAAAAAGAGAATAAAATGCAATTCAAATCTTATTTCGGTCATTCAGCTTTTGCAAGATACATTCATGAAGATTGATACAAACCTGATACATTCATAGCCCGAGCCAGCGAGCATGCGCGGGATGCCTGTGTGAATATGAGTGTGTGTGTGCGCGCGCTGCTTGGACAATTGCAGTTTTGCAAAAAAGCAACACCAAGCATTTATAGTCATACAACCATTTGCAATCTTATGATGCTAACATTACTGATAATCAAAGGACCTGTTAACCCGTCTCTCCAGCCAGAATTCCCCGCGCGGGTGCTGCAAGTAATTGTGTCCGACGTGTTTAAAACATGGTTCCCAGGCATCAACAAATGGCTCTTTTCACTTGGAAGTTTCAGTCTTGTTATAATCTTTTACTTCCTCTTTTGAATTCATTGATAGATTCACTGAAACGTGTGTTTACCTACCGTAGTTGATAGTGAAGTCCAATGAAACGAAGAAAAATATGTTAGAAGCGTGCAGGGCTTGAGAATTCAGTTTGTTATGATCTGAGTTTATGTGAGTTGTGAACAAGTCAGACCCCAGAATGAAATCTGGTTGATAGTCTTTTTTTTAATTCTCCTTGACAACATTGTCTTTTTCCTGTGTGAATACTGATGAAAAATATTCATTGAGCACTTCCTACCTCCTTGGACTCCAGGCACAACTTCCCACTACTGTACTTGACCAGTCCTTAGCTGAAAAATGTGTTGCTGGAAAAGCGCAGCAGGTCAGGCAGTGTCTAAGGAGCAGGAGAATTGACCTTTCTGGCATAAGCCCTTCTTCAGGAATGAGGAGGGTGTGCCAAGCAGGCTAAGATAAAAGGTAGGAAGTAGGGACGGGGAAGGGGCGTTGGGAATGTGATAGGTGGAAGGAGATTAAGGTGAGGGTGATAGGACGGAAAGGGGGTGGGTGCATGTCCTTGGCAGAGTGGGAGGGGGACATGTAGGTCCTTGGCTTCTTCCATCGCCAGACCATGGCAACACGATGCCTGGAGGAAGAGCGGCTCATCTTCTGCATATGAACCCTCCAACCACAATGGATGATGCAGATTTCTCCAGCTTCCTCATTTCCCCTCCCCACCTTATCTCAGTCCCAACCCTTGGACTCAGCACCACCTTCTTGACTGCAATCTTCTTCCCTACCTCTCCGCCCCCACCCTCTCTCCGGCCTATCACCCTCACCTTAACCTCCTTCCACCTATCGCATTCCGAACGCTCCACCCCCAAGTCCCTCCTCCCTAGGTTTTATCTTAGCCTGCTTGGCACACCGTCCTCATTTCTGAAGAAGGGCTTATGCCCGAAACATTGATTCTCCTGCTCCTTGGATGCTGCCTGACCTGCTGCGCTTTTCCAGCAATACATTTTTCAGCTCTGATCTCCAGCATCTGCAGTCCTCACTTTCTCCCAGCCCTAATCTTACTCTAGTCATTCTTTTATTCCTGACATCCCGATAGAAAGTGTTTAGGATTTTCTTGAAGTCTTTGGCATGTAGGATCATGTCTCCTCCTGGCTCTTAGCTCTCTCTTTAGGTCCTTCCTAGCTAACTTGTAACTCTCAAACGCCCTAAAATCAATGCATTACTCAACCGGGAGTCAATTTAGGGTCACTAATATAACCTATCCCCATTTCTTAAAGGAATCATGCAAGTTAAGGCATGAACAGCAGAGTTTTGATTGAGGTTAGGTTAGGGTGGAAGGTAGAACGCCGTTCAGTTTGTTGTAATGTTGGGTGTGATCTTCCAACGTCAGTCAGTGTGGGCAATGGCCAGTCAGTGGGGAAATCGTGTTGAAAATAAAAAATAGATTATTATCAATGAGGTTGCTGGACAACAAAGGCATGGAGAAATTGAGAGGGAAGATATACTTCAGTAAACAGGACCAGCAGCAAACTCTAGCGGTTGCCAATTAGTTTTCACATGAAGAAATTGCAGCAGAAGGTCCCCTCAATTTGCAGAGGAAATACCGGAAGCACAGCATCTATCAACGTCAATACCATGTTGCTCCAGATGAGCAAGGCACATTGCTGCTATCGACTATGGATGTCCAAGGACACCATTACAGAACTTCGTTGTCACTAGAACAGGCCACATGACCTGAAAGAATGGGTGGTCATTCTATTTCAGTGGCCTTCAAGATAACAGTGATGCTAAATTTGTATGCAACTGGCAGCTTCCAAGGATCCACTGGGGGGACCTGTATGGGATCTGTCAATTTGAATCAAGTCTGTTATTGATGCAATTTGTGACAGACCAAACCACTTAGTCTCATTTCCTCATGATGAGACCGGTGCTGCAGCACTGACCCAGGCAGTAGGATTTGCCAACATAGCTGGCTTCCCCTAAGTAAATTGTGCTACAGACCCTACACATATTGAAAGTACCATGTCATAACAGACTGACTTCAGTAATAGAAAAGGATTCCCTCAATGTACAAGAAGAAAGTGAGGACTGCAGATGCTGGAGACCAGAGTTGAAAAATGTGGTGCTGGAAAAACATAGCAGGCCAGGCAGCATCCGAGAAGCAGGAGAATCGACGTTTCGGGCATAAACCCTTCTTTCAGGAATGAGGCTGGTGTTCCAAGTGGGCTGAGATAAAGGGTAGGGGGGAGGGAATTTGGCAGGGGCGCTGGGAGTGCCTCATCTTCCACCTAGGAACCCTTGAGCGCCTCATCTTCCACCTAGGAACCCTCAAGCACCTCATCTTCCGCCTAGGAACCCTCCAACCACACAGGATGAATGTAGATTTCTCCAGCTTCCTCATTTCCCCTCCCCCCACCTTATCTCAGTCCCAACCCCCGAATTCAGCACCGCCCTCTTGGCCTGCAATCTTCTTCCTGCCCTCTCCACCCCCACCCCCTCTCTGGCCTGTCACCCTCATCCTCACCTCCTTCCACCTATCGCATTCCCAGTGCCCCTCCCCCAAATTCCCTCTCCCCTACCCTTTATTTCAGCCTGCTTGGCACACTTCCCTCAATGTACAAGTCAACTATGGTCATCAGTGCTACATCTTAGAAGTATGTGCCTGATACCCTGGAAGTTGGTATGATGCCCATATCTTTGAGAACTCTCATGATCCTGCCCCATTTCAAAGGACAGATGTCAAGTGATACAACAGTTTCCCCTGTAACCCGTGGCCAATGACTCCATTATACAATCCCTGACTGTAGCCAAGCATCGATATGATGTAGCCCATTCTTCCACCAGGGCCAATGTGGAGCAAACACCTTTTGAAACTCCATTGCTTTAATCAATGTTGGGGGTGTGGGTTGGGGTGGGGGGGAGGTGTGGGTTAGCTAGACAGTGTATGCTACAGAATCCATGCATGCTGTGCTCTACACAATTTGATCAGCAGAATGGAGAAATCAATGGATGTTGAAAAACCAGCACAGCTCAGCAATTCTCTGAGGAAGAAGATGAAGAACAACAGGGGGTACATCACCTTTAATATGATAAAGTAGTGCAGTATCAGGTGTACTGGGCCATTCAGAGTCTAATTGGAAACCCATTTCCAACTGATCTGAATTAGGTGAGGTGATCATTCACTGACTATAGTTTGTTGTTGCTCAAGAGGCAAGGAAAACCCTTTTTTTAACCCAAGAAGAAAATGCAGCTTTTTGTTTCATTTGCCCTATCTTGCCTCTTGCTGTTGTTTATAAAGGTTAATGTTTTCAAATGTCTGGAGGCTTTCCAACATGTGATGTTCCTATACTAAACAATGACAACATGATATGCTGCAGTGGGTGTGACAGAAGGAAAGGCAAGCCTTCAGATATGATTCTAATAAGATAGGGTGCAAAGAACAGAAAGCCTGTGTTGCTTGATTCTTATACTTGCTGTCACAATGACAGTTGATCGGACAGATGGCAATGTAAAGTAGAAATACACTTACAAATACGAGGTGCTATTTGCAACAAATGTCATCCAGGCCACCTCAGAAGCTGTTGTTTGTTTGTTTCTCTCCTATTGCAGGTACAATGAAGGGTCATTCAATGGTGGTAGCATTTGACTTGCTAGTGGGTAATAAATATGGCATTGGCAGTGGGAATCCCTGAAGATCCAGGCAGTGATGAGTGCTACTGTTGATGAGACCAGAGAGAGAGAGAGACACACACAATAAAGACGTGGTGCTTACATTATGATAGCAAGCAGCAGAGAATTGTGTGAAGTAACTCCCTAAAGCTCACAGAGAGAAACTCCCCATGAAACACCCTGAAATTGATACTTAACCAATTCTTGGTGAAATTCAGCACATTAAGTCTAAAAGTGACAAAAACATAGATTAATGTCATAGCAACATATGAGCTGAGGCAAAGGTACAGTGCACATTGAGGAAGTAGAAGTCGTCAGTCTAATTAACTTCAGGAATTTAGTTGGAAATTTGGTAACCAGAGTAAGGCTGGTTTAATTCTTGCTTATGAGAGCCAGAATGGTATGGAATAAATTTCACAACAGCAGCTTCCTGGCTTGATTCTCTAAAGCTGATTTTATAATGTTTTTGTCAGTAAACTCTTCTTTGTTGAAACTGTGCAGTCAAAATAAATGTGTACCATTCATATTTAATATTAAATTATTAAACTGCCAATTTTCAATGTTTTCTCTTTTTTTCTAAAATTGCTATCCTAACTCACATTCTGCTGCCACAATTTTAAATTGAAATGAAAATAACTTTTAAAATGTTACTTTTTGCTATGAGTTATGAACACTCAAATGCTGAATATTTTAGTGATAATCTCTGCACAACTCTGGATTATTCACACAGTTTGCATTAACTATAATAGCCATTCACAGAAATCCATTTCATATTTCAATAATAAAACATTTGTCAATTAATCCAAATCATTTTAAGTCAAAACATAAAACAGCAAGTTTCTGCTAAATTTATTAATATCCAAGATCATGTGTCCAGCAGCAAAACGTTTGCATATTCAGATATGCTTTCAATTTCCGAAAGCATATTTGAGTAGTCACTTCGTTTTTAAAAGAATATGGAAAATGCTGAAAACATTTATCCTATTTCTTTCTCACAGTACTTTTTAAAATTATTCCACTGGGCTTTTAACTTTTCTCTTTCTCCTAATGCTGTTGTTTTGATTTTAAGTCCAAATAATCCAGAGTTTCTTTTTAAAAATATAGCTCAGTTTCACAATGTTGTTTTGCAAGGTCAGATATTATTTGTTCGCTGATAGACATTAGTGTCACTGGCTAGGCCAGCATTTATTGTCCATAGTTAAATGCCTTTCAGAATGTGTCGGTGAGCCATCTTCTTGCATTGATGCAAGTAGGTACATTCAAGAGTGCTCTTTGGAAGAGATCTTCAAAATTTTGACTGATCAGCAGTCAAAGAATGGCAATGTAATTCCAAGGCTGAAAAGTGTTAACTCAGCAGTTTCCTTAACAATTTATTTTTGTTTAAAAAATTGTCAGATGCAGGATCAACAACTGACTAAGCCTGATCCAGTCCAGTCTATCACAAGTTAACACCCACAGAGTCATCCATTTCCCAATGACAATTTTCTAACATGTAACCACATCATTTGTGGTTTTCTCTGCAGTGAAGGAAGCAATATGTTGAAGAGTTTTCACATCATCCTGATAAAGAACTCTTTATTCTTCTTTGTTTTAAACAACTCTTCTACTTTACAAGAACAAGAGTTTCCCAATCCTTTTAATCATGTACAAAAATTTCTGGATTTCTTCTTTTTAATACAATTCTGTGACCAATTCTTTTTCCTTAGGTCTGTGCAAAATTATGTTAATATTATCAATTTACAGAATGCCTTAAACATTTTTCTATGTTTTAGCTTCCACATAAATGAATGTTGTTGTCAATGCTATATGAAGTAAATAAATAGCCTGAGGTTGCTAAACTGCTTTACAATTTGGAATTTTCTGGGTGTGTAATATAGTGTTTATTTATGTAGCATTAATGTTCACTTGCTGTAAATAAAATTCACCAGTGTAGCTCAAGTTATGTTGTAGCATTATACATAGGTATTTCCAAAACTCTACGTCTTGACTTGTTAAAATTTCATATTATTTTGCTTGTCTTTGCAGACTTTCTCTATGTACATAATCTCAGATATTTGCTGCTTCTCAGTGTATGGATTAGCATTAGTATTCTTGCTAAGCCATGTTGATTCTATTGAATGTTTCCTTCATTGCTGAGCCAGACTTGTTTGAATGTTGCGCATTTTGAAAGGCATCAATCAGGCTCTACTCCTGGAGATATTCTGGCTAGATCCTGTGTGGCAAAGAGAAGTATCATCACCAAGGACGCTCCAACAAGTGATCTGAAGTTCCTTTTGTAATGAGGATATAAAACTCATTACTTTTGCATTTTCTATATTTGTATCCATGGAATCTCCTGATCATGAATAAAATCTGTTCCATGTCCAAATCCACCCTGAGTTTAGTCATTTAATCTAACTACTTATAACCAAAACTTTTTTACATCCAGTTTTCATAATTTTCTAAATGTATATCCAGTCATTTTCCAATTCACAATCTCTAACCATTCTGAATTTATACAAATCTAGCTGGAAAATATTATTGCCTGTTCTGAAGAAAGATCCTTTAACTGAAACATTAACTGTTTTTCTCTCCACAGATGCTACCAGATCTGCTGATTTCCAGCATTTCTCGTTTATTTCATATTTCCATCATCTTCAATATTTTCCTGTTATATTTCTTAGTTGTTGGCCTGACTCTCACTTTATTGGCCTTTTTTCTTAAATGTTGAGACAGAATTAAATAAAGAGTTAAATACCCAACTCAACATGTTAGGAAGCAGTGACAGTGATTCCAAAAGAACAGACATCTGGCAAAAGAAACTTAACAAAGTGAAATGTGAAGCAATGGATTTTGGAAGAACAAAATAAGAGAAAACCTAAATTAAATAATAAAATGTTAAGAGAATGTAAGGAGAACCTGAGGATGCACATTCACACATCAGATGTAAGGACAAAGTGATGAACCTATATTTTAAAAAAACACATATGAAATTCTTGGCTCCATGAAGGGGAAGTGGACACAAAAACAAGCGTGTTACATTAAAATTGTGTTAATCACTAGTTAGAACTCAACTGCCGTGATGTACACAATGGGTATTGTACTTTAGAGATGATGTCAAGGCTTCAATGTTATCTCATCAATGACTGTATAATGAAAGCATACTCTTGCATTCAATTCCCCTTACGGTAAATGTAAATGTTCTATTATCTTTCCTGATTTACTTCCTATACTTGCATACTAACTTTCTGTGATTCATTCAATACAACACCCATATCTCTCTTCATCTTCGAGTTCTGCAACCTTTCACCATTTAGATAATATGCTTCTTTATTATTTTTTCTGTCAAAATACACAATTTTACATTTGTCAACATTGTACTCCAATTGCCAGATCTTTGCTTACCCGTTTAACCTACCTATATCACCTTGGAGGCTTCTTATGTCATCTTCACAACTCACTTTCCCATCTACCTTTATGACATCAGCTTTCAAATTATTCATATAAGTTGTATAAAGTTGAGATCTCAGCACTGACCCCTGTGGTACACTACTTGTGAAATCCTACCAGTCTGATAAGAGCCCAACTTATTCCTATTTTCTGGTTCCTTTAGCAAACTAATTTTCAATCCATGCCAAAATGTTACCCTCTATACCACGTGCTTTAATTTTCCACAATAGCCTTTGATGTGTCACCTTTTCAAAAGACTTTTGGCAATCTAAATATTATGCATAAGTTACTTCTTCAAAGAAGTCCAAAAAATTACTTAAACATGACTTCCCTTTGACAAAATCAAGTTGGCTTTACCTCGAACTTACTGAGTGCCTTGTTATGAAGGGCTTATGCTCGAAACGTCGAATTCTCTATTCCTGAGATGCTGCCTGGCCTGCTGTGCTTTGACCAGCAACACGTTTGCAGCCTTGTTATAACACTTATAATTAGCTTCTATCATTGTCCCTGTGACAGATGTTAAACTAACAGGACTGTAGTTTCCTGCTTTCTGCCTACAGCCATATTTTTAATGAAGAAGTTACATTAGCTATTTTCCAATATAAAGAAATCCTTCCTGAATCTGATGTGTTTTGGAACATTATAACCAGCACATCATTATTTTACTTGCTACTTCTTTGAAGTCTCAAGGATTAAATCCACCAGGACCTGAGGACATGCCACCTCACAGTTCCAACAGTTTACTCAACATCACTCCTCTGGTAATTTAATTTTCTTGAATTTGTCCCTCCTTTTCAATTTCTGCTTTCAATTTCTCCTTATCAATCTTTTAGTAAAACTTTATCTTTTTTAATATTCTGTCCAAACTTCTTTGCATACATCAGAAACGAAGCAAGAATGATGTCTTGACAGTAGCTTTTGGGGAAATTGAATAAAGATATGAGAGGTTTTAGATTAGGTCGGGAAAATCTCTTTCCACTTGCAGAAGGGCTTGTAAGCAAGACACAATGAATTAAAACAATTGGTAAAGAGACAATAAGGAGAGAAGATTCTTTTTCAAAATCAGCAACTGTAATGTACTGCCTGAAAGAAAAATACAACTGTAATAGTAACATTCAAAAATGAATTGGATGAATGATTAAAAGTAAAAACAAACTGTAAAGAATAGGGTCATGTCTAATTGAATAGGGTTTTCAGTCAGAACTGCTGTACGATAGATTTTTTTGGACAAGGAAATTAACAAAGAAAAACCTTGGGTTTATATACAAAAATCCTAAAGTTTAACACTAAGCACCCATAGGAGGCGATAGAACAAATAATGAAAGGCTTTGTCAAAGAATTAGGTTTCGTGCCATATCTTATGGAGGAGAAATAAATAATTAGATTAATTGTTAGTCATGGCCATGAAAATGTCACAAAAAAGTGCAAAGAAAGGACAAATTGTAAGAGTACAGAGATCATAGAGGTGTAGGATTGGAGGCAGTCACAGAGATGGGGAGCAATGAGGGGGATTTGTCAAAACTTAAGAACTGAAGTTTTGTTCAGCATTGGCTCAGCAATCACAGAACAACGAATAAATGGAATTTGAGTATAAGTCGGAATACAGTTGGTAGTCATGGATGAGTAGAAATCTAAATAAGGAGCTTCGAAAGTGAGTTTTGTGGGAGCATCATGTCTACTGGGAATAATGTGAGCAATGAAGCATGGAGGATATGTATCTTTTGTTGGTACTTTTTACCACAACATTAATTTCCAACATAGGGCAAACAATTATTGTATGTATGACTGCTTTAAAAGTTATATTTCCTTGGCGTTTCCTAGTTTTCTTATTTTGTTAAAATTTTGACTGATAATTAGCCTACACCCAACACGTTCTCATGTAAGGTTAATTTACGCGGATCAGTTATTGTTTGTCTCCAGATGCTGCCAGATCTGCTGAGTACTTTCAGAATATTCCATTTTCATTTCAAATTCAGATGACCTCAGTCCCTTGTATACGTTTGAATCTATTGCAATTTATAATAGAGAAATCAAATGATAAAGCAATTAGCTTAAATCTGAAACAAAAATCAGATTTTGTATTTTGTAAACATTAATAAAATATTGTTGATAAATACATGGACTTTGATGTGGTTCTTTATTATTCATTAGAAAAAACTGAGTCATACGCAGAAATTCTTTATGACTAAGAACCTCTGACTTGTTTGTTTAGTTCGGTTATTTTATTGATAATTACCAATCTCTAGTTTCGAGTTGAGTTATTTATCGAACCACATAGGCCATTTACGGGAAGGAACAACAAAAAGAACCTTTGACCGATCGCTGTCTGTTCTGACTAAGACACAGTTCCGGCAAATAACCGTAAATACTGTAGATAACTGAGTAGCTGCACAAATAAATAATCTAGTGTTTATGTTTTGTATCAGAGAGAGTGCGGGTACAAAGCAAACGCCTACAATTTATTTAAAATTCCACCGTTACACATGTTTATGCATCTCTTAAACGTAAGGATAAATCATGTGTAGACATGTAAGGGTGTTGTGCACATGTACGTGGACCGCAACGGTCCAACTCTTTAAATAAACACAGTCGCAGCCCATTCGCTGCTGATCCCCAATGAAGCGAGAGCTGTGTCAGTGTGAGTGAGGAGCTGAGTCGCAAACACCTCCCTGTGATCCAGCTCCACATGGGCTACAAATTGTTTCAAAAAGCACTGACGTAGACTGCCATTCATTCCCTTCCACATGGGCGAACCCATTCTCATGGAGGTGGGTGATGAGGAAATACGGAAATGTAATCTCTCGGCTGCAATAAATCTCAGCAGCTCATTCACGTCCTGAGACGCCTGAAAATTGGTGATATGAAGCAAAACACTCCACTTTCAACCAACTGTACCGAATGAACTGTCCGGAGGGGAGGGCGATGTCTTGTCGATCACCCCTCTCCTTGGCTCGAAGGATGGTTGTTTCCGAGTTGACGTCATCCTTTGTTTACACCTGAAAGCCCGCGGCTCCGGGATCGGGACTCGGACCGAACTCTGCTCCGCTGCTGCCTCAACATTAACACCTCCCCGCCAGCCCACACCCCCACCCCACCCCACCCCACCCCCTTCTTTAAACACAGCCCCGGGGACCGCCGTTACAATCCATTCATTCTTCAGATTGGCACTTTTGTTTACCACACACTCCTCCCGTCAACAAAAGAAAAAAAAACACACCACCATGTTAGCAGGTACAAGCTAATGTGTTCGACCGAAAGACAGACGAGACAGAAAGAAAGAGCATTATCCACCACCGGCAGCACAGAGACAACGGGCAAGATCAAGATGCCGAGGCGCAGGGAGAGCTTCCTCTTGCTCGAACAGGCCGTCACGGTCGACTCGAAGGAGATCGACGCTTTAGTGGCTAAAATCGGCGAGACGTTGCAGTTCCAGCGGATGCCCCACGGTACGAAACAGCACCAGCAGCAGCAGCAACAACAACAGCAGCACCAGCAGCAGCAGCAGAGTCAGCAACTCCAGTACCAGCAGCGGCTGTACCGCCAACACCAGCAGGAGCCCCGCGTCTCCGCCAAGTGCGGCCTGTGTTGTATCGAGCGCTGGAAGGTGCCCAGTCGCAACAAGCCGTACAGCGTGCCGCACCGGCTCCGGGAGGCGGCGGCCAACACAGCCGAGAGCAGCCAGCACACCATGCGCCCGTCCCCGGAGTGCGGTCCGCGGCAGCCCGCTCACCAGAAACTCGAGCAGCTCTTGTCCTCCGGCAATCTGATCAAAGAGGCGGTGAGGCGCCTCCACACCCGGCACCACTATGCACACATCTACTCCGAAAAGCTCACTCTGTAGCGGAGAAGACATTGGCAACAATCACCTACCCCCACCCCGGGCTTGTGGGGGTGGGGATGGTGCAGAATACAACCGGAGGAGACAGAAAGGGTGAAGAGAGAAATAAATCTACAATTTAAAGCCCCAATCATTTCATTATTAGCAACCGTGGCTGATTATAAAATAAAACACTTCGAAACGATCACAACTCGAATTGATGCAGGACTACGGTGTGAAATTTGAAAGCTTATTTTTTATATATATAATGTTTTGTCTTAAAGCACTGTATGATATTCTTAGGGAGGTTAATAAAACCCTTGGGATCCACTTTTGCACCAGTCCTCTGACTACAGAGTTTTTTTTAAACAAACGATCCAAGATACAAAAGGTGGATATTGACTTTTATTTTTTTTGAACGGGTATTCCTGAGATTACACGACATATGTTTACAGCAGAGAATCGCACTGGTGTCTGGTGCTTGTTTTTTGAAGTCAAGGCACCACAAGGTCGTTATCATGCCGACCTGGATTTGTTTTTTTTGGTTTCTCTTTGGACTCTGTGTTTTGATTGACCGTTTCCACAAATGTTTGAATTCCCCAAACCGTTTTATCAGCGTTGAACTGAGTAACACATGGCAGCTGAGACGAGACAACCCCTCATTCCAACTGTAGACACAGTACACCAGGAATTCCGCGAACTGTTTACAGTACGTGTCGTACCCCACGGGCTTTGGGACCTGGTTTAATGGACAAGTAGGGTTAAGTACGCTGTTATTTAATAGTCATTTAATTTTAGCCACAATCAATACGTGTATACTTCGTAACGGAGTATTTTGTTGTTCCTGTTATTCAGGAATTGATGTGTTTAATAAAATGATGCAGTTAAACCACAATTTTTATTCGTATTCTTCAAAAATATTTTGCCTCTTAATTTGCAGAGGTTTATTCGGTTGGAAAGGAAATAAGTGGTTTGTGTATGACACCACAGTAGAAGATTTTCTAATGTTGCTTGTGCTAATTAGGAAATCGTGCAGAAATTGTGTGTGTATAGTGTATTATATGTGAAGGACAGCACTGTTCAGCCATTTGTATTTAGATCAGGCCTACAGCTGCAGTGAATATTTACATCAAGAGGAGCTGATCACTTGGGGGAAGCTTCAGAATTTTAAAAAAATGCATGTTGTTTTAATGGACCACATATGCCTGTATTGAAATATTTTACCATTTCTTGAAGCTTTGTAGATGTTATATAACCATAAATTTCCAGTGGTTGCTCTTGAAGTGTAGAATTAGTGCTGGAATAACTGAAACATCCTGCTCAAGGTGGATAGACCTGCAACATAATGCAGATTAACAGAATTTACTAAACCAACAAATTGCAATGCTCTTGATGTAGTTTAAACACCATAATTTGTATAAAAGTTTTAATACCAATTAGTTGTAAATTAGGTACTGGAATTACAAACATGGTGTAAATGGCCTATTGAATAAATGTCCCACCAATGGGTTAGGTTATAGATGTTATTTTGCTTGAATCTGAATAAATCCACAATTTGGTTATTCTGAATAATTCATGCAAATTAGTAACCTGCATATCAAGAAAAAATGTGTATTTAATGAATTATTTTAATTTGTGGTGAAGATTACTCAAATGAAATCTTGGAGTTAATAATTGGAAAGGAAAACATAACCCATAACTTTAATTACCTTCCTTTCAGTGCCATTTAAATGCTGTATTTTGATGGAACAGTATGGATTACCACTTTTTCAAAACTCGATACCACTCCTACTTTGAAATTGGTGATGTATAAGCAGAATTGTTTAGTCCATTGTCCAATTTCTGGAAGCTGATTTAGAGAAATTAAGCCATCAATATAAGGAAAGGAAAGAACTGAATTACAGTTGAGACCGTGAAAACAGCTAGTTTCAGATATACCATGTAGCTATTTTTAGTAACTGAAAACAAAAACGAATAGTAGAAAGCATAGATAAGTCATGGTTAGACAAAAGTATATGATAGAACACTCTGGGAGAGTCTTATGAAATCAGGAGGAAATAAAGACACAACTAAATGAAAATAAATCGTAAAAGTGTCTTCAAGATTTGGACAGTATCAACAAACTCAGTTGGAGAGAACCAGGAGAAAATACAAGGGAAACAGGAGGAAATAAAGCAAAAGTAAACTTTATTCTAATTTTCCCTATATTTTTGCCTAACTGCTTTATTGAAAATATCTCAAGATTGCACAATGGCTATGGATCAATTGCTTGTATGTTAGAGCCTGGAATTTAAGGCGCTTAGGAAATTTGTTGCCCCAAACATGTTCACATCTGTCGGTGTTTATATATCTCTATTGCATAAACTATATTACATTGATTACATTGATTAGACGTTTAACATGTTCCAGGAAATAGGTTATTAATATATCGCAGGTTTTTGCATGCTGAATAATAGAGTGCTCCTGTTTTATCCCCAGATTCGTGGGACTAAACAACAAGATTTATTCAAATAACCACTTATTTAAGTCAAATTTCCAAAATGTGAACACATAAAAAGAATCAGTATAAATTCTCAAGGGAACAAATAAACAAGAAGCAAAGCCTTCATCTATTTGTACAATTTTCCAACCCAAGGGTGTAACAGGAAAACACCCATTACCTGGACTGGAGCTTTGGTGTGTTTTGCACATTTTTTTTTAATCTCAATATAGTCAGACTGAATAAACAGTAACACAAACCTTAGTTTGAATCATTAACCCACTTCATTCCATGCCACCACAATTTAAACAGATCATCTGACAGAATGTCTTCTAAATGAGCTCTAGTATTTTAAATTCCTTTCTGAAGTGAATGCTTTCACAATACGTCCCTTAGCCAAAAAAAATTTGATGACCTTTTCAGCTATCCTTTTTCAAAACTTTCCTTTACACTCATACCTTTATTCTCACTCAATGAAACAAAGATCAAAGTGTGAGTGAGAGATGTACTTTGAATTGCCTAGGTGAAGTATCCAATCGTATTTTTATAACTTCCAATGAGCATTTTAACCAAATTCTGTCTGACATACATCCGATATGGACTGTCCTGAGAAAAACCTTGAAACCAAACATCAATCTAAAAGCATTTTCTCTAAGTGAATCATGTCTGGAGCCTTTCTATTGAAACAAATAGTCAGAAAGTCCATGTTAGTGCACAATAGTGTGCACTAGGTCCAATACACAGCTAGATCAGCACTGGGGAGTTCATATGGAGAAATTCTGGGAAAGAGAGAAATGTGTCTTTTGAATTGTAGCTTTCCATTGCTAAATGACAACACCCAGGAATTTGTTAAACACCAGATACATAAATATCAACTGAAAAAAAAGGATTAATGTATTTCTGTGTTTTTAAGAATTAGATGGTTTAAATAAAAATCTTGTGCTTACATGGGATGAGATTTATATTTATAAAGAGAATGGATGTGTTGAAAAGTGAATATGCTGAAAAGTGTTTACTAAGTGGTTTGGTGATATTGCAGAAAGTCAATGAGTCTCAGACTATGGCAAATTACTGCCTGTTCAAATGCCACTCATTGGAGACTCAGCTATTGAAAATTGCCCCTTAGTTTACTATTTTACCAATAAAAGCTTTTTAAAAAAATCTAGAAATCCTCCATGGGACTTATAGCAGCAGTATAAAAGTTTGTAATGTAAATAGTTGAGATTAAGTGATTTTAGGGAGAAGAAAACAAAGTTCCTATCATCTTAATGTTTGGCCTGACTCTCCATGCTTCAGGGTCTCTGCCTTTATTCCTGATGAAGCGCTTTTGCCTGAAACGTCGATTTTACTGTTTCTCGGATGCTGTTTGGACTGCTGTGCTCTTCCAGCACCAATAATCCGGAATATCAGTAGTATACTTTCACATCAAGTCAGTGATGTGATATATGTTGTAAAGTTATTCTATTACAATGATGGGAATACAGTTGTCACTTTTAGTCTGCAGCAAGACATGATAAAGGTCACAATCCACACTCCAGGTCCCAGATTATTTGTAAGCAGTGTCATGGGAAGAGTGTTGCTAACTCTGGATGTATTCCAAGGTTGCTTCCCATGGCATTCTGTTTGCAACTATCCAACCCAGTCAAACAACCTTTTTCGAAAAGTACTAATGCTTTCAAAACCAGTAGGGTGAAAATGTTTGAAGAAAATGAAAATAAATGGTTTTCAAATTCTGTGATTTTTCCACCAGAGCCGTTTACAGTGGCCTGGGGACTAATCCTTAGTATTTTACTAATGCTACTCAGCATGGACCAACTGGCTTTCTTCTAGGCTGTAAATTTCAGACTCCTGGAAATTCCAAGACATATGTAGTAAATTGATAACTCCCCATGGGAATTCAGGGGTAGGCCAGGCAGTAAATGACATGGTGGTAATGTCACTAGATTAATAATATCAAGAACATCAGGTTCAATTGTTCATTGGTTCGAATTCCTCTGTGGCAGATGGTGAAATATGAATTCAATAAAACATCTGGAATGAAAAGTTGTCCTTATGGCAACCACCTAACCATTAAAATTTGTTAAAAATACCATCTGATTCACTAATGTCCTTTAGGGAAGGGAAATCTGCCATCCTTACCTAGTCTGGTAATTTGACTCCAGACACACAGCAATTTGGTTGACTCTTAACTGCCCACTGTTCAGTTAGGGATGAACAAACATACAGGCCTATCCAGTTATGCTGACATCCCATGTTGAATGATAAAACAAAAAAAATTAAACATTGATTACACGTTTTAAAATTACTATTACTTTTAATTATCTGAACTGTTTACTATGTTTTTCTTATTTCTGATGCAGCTATTGAATTGAAGGAAGTACATATGTTATTGAAAGGAAGGTTCTTATTCAGACTGAAAACAATAATGCAGAGCAATTTGTATGTCTTCATGACTCTCTTTTCATTGATATCACCTTTACTGCTTTCTGGACTAGTTAATATAATGAAACTATGATGTTTATATTTTTTTTTCTTCATCAAAGGGCAATTCTCCTGTTTATATTTTTTTCACACAATCCTGTTTTTTTTCTTTTTTTTCCTTTTTTTTCGCCTAACTGCGGTACTATGATGTTTATATGCAATATAATTGTAATATTTCTATGAATTAGCTAAAGGGTTTCATCGATCTCTACATGGTATGGCACAATTTGAACAGTTTGATCATCTGGTAATCCTGTGTGACAGAATTAATTTGTAAACAGAAATTATGGAAAGGCGTCTGGGGTAATGCTTTTATTGTTTTCCTAATAATAATCATCTTTCCAGTCTTTATGTTTGTGAGCACTCTAGACAGGGTGATTTTTTTCTGAAGAATACTATGTAAACCAAGGATAGGATGATTTATTGCAGCTAAAAAAAAACAGTGATAAGTAAAATGATTTTGTATGCTCATTGTCTTTATAGGAACACGTAACTAGTTAATTTAAATTAACTAGTAATTTAATTTAAATTAACCTGTGCTCATTATAACTCCAACACAGCATGGTGTTATTAATTATGGCAGTACCAGATTAATAAAGCTTATGTAAGTCTGTCATTCTACAAATTTATGGCACAACAAATAAAAATACCATCAGTTACAAAAGCAATACATTTGAATGTATAACAAAGTTAGTTTTATATTCCACGTGGAATCATTAAAAAGTTAAGACATCAGGTGAAATGGAGACACACGGGATTCTCTTGGTAAAACTACATAAAACAGTACTAAATAAATTATGAGCAAATAAGACACAACAGTTTCAGGGACTGAAGGAAAGGTTGCACAAAATCTTGAAATCAGCACTCCAAGACAAATGAAGTGGGTCCGGAGAAAGAACAATGTCCTGTATCTGCAGGCGTGGGAAGCGGCTTACTTGCCTACACGGATCCCTTTGTACAGCGGCTGTTTTTTTTCTTGTTCGGCCCCATCTCCTCCTACAACACCTGCAGATGTTGGGGGACCCAGTAGAGA
The DNA here is from genome assembly GCF_020745735.1 of Hemiscyllium ocellatum. Lineage (NCBI taxonomy): Eukaryota > Metazoa > Chordata > Chondrichthyes > Orectolobiformes > Hemiscylliidae > Hemiscyllium > Hemiscyllium ocellatum. The sequence continues at coordinate 100,983,565 of NC_083404.1, read as the reverse complement.
GGGGCTGTGACCCTGTCTCCTGGTGATTTCTGTCAGGTGTTCAATAACATGGAGTAGCACAGCACTCATATGTTTAGATGAAATCTGAAGAGAATTTCCAGAATATATATAGAACATAGAATATATTGATAGACTTTTGCTGAAGTCTTACCCAAGTATCCCTTAACATTTCCAAATGTATTTCAAAGGTTCTCTGCAAATCTCCAGCATAACTGAATAGGAAAGGGAGAATATACCTTTAGCAATTGCTAATCTTCGTCATGACTTATTTACTGCTGTTCAGCTGGTCACTGTGTGGTGAAGTTGTTAAACATTACCTAATAAAATGGTGTACCACCACTTTAAAGGATGCTAGCAGGCAACCTGCCTATCAATCATCCCTCATCTCCTTTACTAAGATGGCTAAACCTATGTTACAGCTTAAGGGTCACATCTTTAACCCTTTAGCACTTGAGATATTCTACTGAAATAATCCCCACATTCTTTTCATTTATACTGTGAATCAATCCACATTGCAAATAAAGTCAATTTGAATACCTGAACTGCAATCTGGTCTGAAATCAGTCGCACCCAGTATGAGCCCAAAACAAAATCTGGACTTTCCATTCCATATAATGGTGTAAAATGTTGCCTATACTGGAAGTTCCATCAGGGAAGTATGGTTTATACAATAAAACAATATTGAAGACAGGACTGCAGACCAAGAATTAACTAAATAATGGCTAGATTTAACCTCCATGCATTTAATTCTGTTCCTGATTTGCACAGACATGATGTATATATTTCATGACTGTCCACTCCTCAGGATGCTGTCATGTGTTGGAGTGATGGTTGATTATCCTGGCTAAATGACTTGTATTATTTATATTCTGCATAGTGAGTGTTGCATCTATTTGAAGGTGAGTGCCTCATAGCTGAACCCAATACCCCCTTACATAGCCTCTATACTGCCCAGGTAGGAACTACTGTGGGAGTAGGAAGTCAGATCTTATTTCCCTTCAATAATGCTGGGACAAATGTTAACAGCCATATGGCAGCTAGCTGAGACTAGATAATTCATCACAGAATTGAACTTCAAAAAAAAAAGAAACAAATATAATGGTGGTATCAGTTGCACAGCAGATAGCTCTTAGATTTCCTGTTACTCACCAATGATTAAAAATATCTGACAAACAACATGATGTAGACTGATATTAATTCAAGGTCATGTTACTGGAAAGATAGGAGCTGCTATTAATTCATGTTTACTCTTCATACATTGTTTTTGTTTATATCAGAAGTACAACTATACAATATCATAAACTAATAATTAAAAAGGAAAAAGAACATAATTGTAAATTAACACAAGTTTAACTGTGTGTATTTACTTTGACCTTTGTTCTTTGATTTAATGAGGTAGAATATTTTAAAACTCATTCATGCATATTGTAACTATAAAGGTTTATTTACAACACATACTAACACTGAAAATGTTTAATAACCGGTTTGTGCAAAACCTTCCTTTTTTAAAAGTAGATCATCCATGTAGAACCAGGTGAACAGACTTTAGAATTTTACCTTCAGCTGACTCAGTCTGCTTCTGACAAGATAAGAGTTCTTGGGACAAATACCTGTTGTGTAGCTTACTGATAATTTACTAAACCATATATGTCAACTTGATTCCAGGTTTAATCTTCGATCTATGCTGTTATTTGATTTTAAATGGGAAGGGGTGGGACAGGTAGTGCCTACTGCAATTGGGTTTAGTTTGTCTGGATACTGAGAAATCTAGTTAACTATAATTACCACTAAAGATCATAGATCTCTGATGACATATGTGAACATATATAGGCTCATCTAGGACGTTGGACAGATTCCAAATCTGTTAGAAATTCAGGTTTGACATAGATACCTTCTTGGGTTCAGTGGCCTCAGTTGCTCCTGTAAATGCTCCTGTACCCTTATAGAAATTGACTCATTCAGTCCTGTATATACTTGCACCATAACGTAACCTTGACTATAGCAATAATACTCTCATGTTACCTAAGCTGGGTATTCATGACTTATACACTTCATAGCTTTTATCTTTTGAAAGTGAACCAAGCAAACCCAATACAAATCAATATCACTTGATTTCCTAGGAAGATAGAAAATGACAGTTAATGACTCACTTAGCTCAAATAGTATAACTGCTGATTGAGTAATTTAAAAACAGAAAGATTGCAACATGTTTTCTCACATCATGCTTGACTAATGCAAAATGATTTCTAACAATTGGTCAGCATTTCTGAAGCACTCCTGCCTCTGGGAGTTATCCCTGGGTGGGTGGGAAGTGGTTGGATGGCTATTCCACTGAGGCAGGCCAACTAGTTTGCATTGTTAAAGCCATGTTAAAATAGGTCATAGCTCCCTCCCTCCCCTCAACCTCGGCATCAAGAAGCTCATTAAAAGTAGGCATGTATGAAACCAACACTTAGGCCATTTGATGGATTGTGCATTTACAGAATTAGAATGTAGCAGGATTCTATCATTGTTATTATCAAAATTGATAAAAGAGAGCCAATAGATGTGGTATATAGGTAACTCACCTATAACACCACAGTTATATTCCAGCGAAACCTTGCTTAATAGAAATAATGGGGCCGATGGGAAAGTGGTGTTAAGGGCTGACCAGCAAAACAGAATCACTCAAAAATCACCCAAAAGGCTACACAAAGTATAGCACAGTCAGAAAGAAAATTTTAATTATATTTATTAAAGAAACAAAAGCAAATTTAACACATTACATTGAAAGCTCACCGATGGAGGTAGGATGGCTTGGTGCACTATCCAGGATGAGGAGAGCTTTGAAATCCAAATTTTTTTTCTGCAATACTGTCTAAAAACATCTTCCAAAACATCAGTAACAAGGTCAGAAAAAAATTGGGGTAAAAAATGAGGTCTGCAGATGCTGGAGATCACAGCTGGAAATGTGTTGCTGGTTAAAGCACAGCAGGTTAGGCAGCATCCAAGGAATAGGAAATTCGATGAAGGGCTTATGCCCGAAATGTCGAATTTCCTATTCCTTGGATGCTGCCTAACCTGCTGTGCTTTAACTAGCAACACATTTTCAGCTCAGAAAAAAATTGCCCCGCCATCCAACGTTTTTTGCTTGAACTGAAGTGCGCACTGAGAGCGGACTAAAGGTAACTCTTCAAGGCCCGCAGATTGGCAGATTGATACACCACCACAGACTTAAGCTTTAAGTCTCCATTGTGACTGGCATCCAGCAGCACAGCCATACAATGCTAAGCCACCTTAAAGCATGAATAATGTGCTTCATTCTTAGAAATGTAGGCTCTTGCTAGCATTCACTTCCAGTATAAACCTGTCTTATCCAAATTGAAGATTTGATCTAAGATGTAGCCTCCTTTGTCAGTTATTGTTTTAACTATGGGAGGAAATGCCAGCACATGCTCTTTGTCTCATTCCTGTTAAATGAGCCATATCTCATGTTCTCTCCTTTTGCTAAAAAACACTTCATAAGATTTACCTTCTTTTCCAGTGTTATAGCCTTTATTTTGCATTCACCACCAACAGTTATATCACCAAGACACTTCTTTCTAACATTCTTGTCACTATGATTAAAGTCAAAGCACGTAGGATAGGAGGTAATGCACTGGATTAATGAGTGGCTAACAGACAGAAAACATTGAGTAGTAATAAATGAGTTATTCTCACTTTGGCAGCCAGTGACTGGTGAGATACTACAAGAATCAGTACTTGGGACCCAATTGTTCACAATATATTTCAATGTTTTGAAGACAGGCACCAAACGTAACATTTCCAAATTTGCGAATACTATAAAGCTTAATGGGAATGTATGTTGTGAGAAAGATAAATGAGGCTTCAGGAAGTGAATGGGCAATAACATGGCAGATGGAGTGTAATATGGTAAAATGTTAGGTTATCCATTTGGGAGGAAGAACTGATTTCTTAAATTGTAAGGAGTTAAAAAGTGTAGATATGCAAATGTACCTAGGTGTCTTGTCAATGAGTCAAGGAACGCTGACATTCAGGTGCAGAAAACTATTAGGGAGGCTATTGGAATGTTAGCCTTTATTGCAAGAGGATTTGAGTGCATGGGTAATGAAGTCTAACTTCAATTAAGTAAAAGCTTGGCAAGACCGCACCTGGAGTATTGTGTGCAGGTTTGGTCACCTTATCTCAGGAAACATGGAGATAGAGACAGAAAAATGTGGAGACAGAGCCTCTGTCGTCGAGAATTCTAAAGGTTTTCATCCCTCTGAGAAAATTATTTTCTCCCCATCTTGGACCTTAGTGTCACTCCCCCTAACTTTTAAATTGTGCTCCACTTCTAGACTTCCCAACTAAGGAAAATGAATCTTCGTTCTTTCTCAGCCAGCAATGTTTCTGTTCCTATATCAAACATTAATTTGATGAGACTTAAGGTAAAATTTAAAAGGCCTCTGGCTTCCTGTGGCATATTAATAACTATTCAGATAATGGGAAGGCCGCATATATTTTTTCTGTAAGTTCTCTAGGATGTTGCACGAGTGACTGTGATTGCGGCGAATGAGAAAAATGACAGACATGAGTGAATCGGTTGATTCATACGGCATTCAGAACTCCAACTTTCTACAGAACTGGGCAGTTAAGAAGCGTCAGTAGACCCAACAGATTAATTCTGCTTTCTATCCACAGATTTTGCCAGATCTACTGAGTTTCTCCAACAATTTTTGTTTTTGTTTCAGATTTCCAGTATCTGCGATTAGAGTCATAGAGATGTAAAGCGTGGCAACAGACTCTTTGATCCAACTGATCCATGCTGACCAGATCTCTGAAACTAATCTAGTCCCATTTGCCACCATTGTATCCTCTAAAGTCTTCCTATTCATGTACCCATCCAGATATCTTTTAAACATTGTAATTGTACCAGTCTCCATTATCTACTCTGGCAGTTCATTCCATACACGCACCATTCTCTGTGTGAAACAGTCGCCCCTTAGACCCCATTTAAATCTTTCCTGTCTCACCTTAAACCTATGCCTTTTAGTCTGGACTCCCCTAACTTGGGAAAATTCCATCTGCCACTCCTCAACCCATTTAGATCTTGCCCATCTCTTGCAGTTCCAAATAGCTTTGTTGATCTTTAGGTGGCCCTGCTCTCTCCCTAGTTTCTCTTTTGCCCTTAATATATTTGTAGACTCCCTTTGGATTGTCTTTAACACTATTTGCCAAAGCTATCTCATGTCCCGTTTTTGCCCTTCTGATTTCCTTCTAGTATACTCCTACAGAAGCTTTTATACTCTTCTAGGGATTCACTTGATCCGAGCTGTGTATATCTGACATATACCTCCTTTTTATTGACTAGAGCCTCAATTTCCCTAGTCAGCCAGCATTCCCTACACCTGCCAGGAGAAACTGAGGACTGTAGATGCTGGAGGTCAAAATTGAAAAGTGTGGAGCTGGAAAAGCACAGCAGGTCAGGCAGCATCTGAGGAGCAAGAGAATCGACATTTCAGGCCTAATTCCATCATCAGGAATGTGACGAGAGTAGGGAGGGAAGGGGGCTGAGAGATAAATAGGAGGGTGGGGGTGGGCTGGGGGAAAGGTAGCTAAGAAGGTGATAAGTAGATGCAGGTGGGGGCGTGATGGTGACATATTGGAGGAGAGGGTGAAGTGGATAGGTGGGAAGGGAGATGGACAGGTAGGACAGGTCAAGAGGGCAGTGCCAAGTTGGAGGGCTGGATCTGGAATGAGGTGGGGGGAGGGGGAGACGAGGAAACTGGTTAAATCGATGTTGATGCCGTGTGGTTGAAGGGACCCAACAGGGAAGATGAAACGTTCTTCCTCGAGACATTGGGTGGGTTGGATTTGGCAGTTGTGGAGGCCCAGGACTTCCTGTCCTTGGCAGAGTGAGAGGGGGAGTTGAAGTGGTCGGCCATGGTGGGGTGGGGGTGGGGGGTGGGGTTGTTTGATGTGTGTGTCCCAGAGATATTCCATGAAACAATTGGCCAGTTGGCATCCTGTCTTCCTAATGTGGAGGAGAGCACATCAAAAGCAATGGACACAGTAGATGAGGTGTTTAGATGAGCAGGAAAATCTCTGCCAGATATGGAAGGATCCTTTGGAGCCTTGGATGGAGGTGAGGGGGTAGTGTGAGTGCAGGTTTTACACCTCTTGCAGCAGCAAGTGAAGGTGCAGGTGTGGAGGGTGGGTTCGAGGAGGCGTGGACCTAACGAGAGAGCCTTGGAGGGAATGATCTCAGTGGAATGCTGATAGGGGTGGGGAGGGAAATATATCTCTGGTGGTGGGGAGTGATTTTTGGTGGCAGAAATGGCTGAGGATAATGCGCTGTATCTGGAAATTAGTAGGGTTGAAGGTGAGAATCAGGGTTTTTATCCTTGTTGCGGTTGAAGGGGTGGGGTTCAAGGGCAAAGGTAGAGGAAGTGGAGGAGATGCGCTGGAGGGCATTGTTAATCACATGGGAGGGGAAATTACAGCCCTTGAAACAGGAGGCCATCTGGGATGTTCTGGTGTGGAATTGCTCCTCCTGGGAGCACATATGGCAGAGGCGGAGGAAATGGGAGTAAGGGATAGCATTTTTACAGGTGGGGGTGGTGGGGGGGAGGTGTGGTGGGAGGAGGTGTAGCTCTGAGAGTCAGTGGGTTTGAACTAGATGTCCGTGTTGAGTTGCTCACTGGAGATGGGGATGGAGAAGTTCAGGAAGGGGAGGGAGGTGTCTGCGATGGTCCAGGTGAACTTGAGGTCAAGCTGGAAGGTGTTTGTGAAGTTGATGAACTGTTCAACCTCCTCATGGGAGCACAAGATCATCAATGTAGCAGAGGAAAAGTTGGGGAATGGTGCCAGTGTAAGTACAGAAGATGCTTTTCACACCATCAGGAACATACTATCTCTGAACTCTTGTTATCACATTTTTAAAAGCCTCCCACTTTCCACCCATTCCTCTACCTGTGAATAGCCTCCTCCAATCAATTTTTGAAAGTCTTGCCTAATATAATCAAAAATGGTCTTCCTCAAATTTAGACCTTTAACTTTTAGATCAGATCTATCATTTTCCATAAATATTTAAAAACTACTAGAATTATTATCACTGGACTCAAAGTGCTCCCCTACTGACACCTCAGTCACTTGTATGCTTTATTTCCCAAGAGGTCAAGTTTTGCACCTTCTGTAGTAGGTACATACACAGACTGAATAAGAAAATGTTCTTCTGCACACTTAGCAAATTACCCTCTAACTAAGCCCTTAAGAAAATGACAGCACTAGTTTATTTTGGAAAGTTAAAATCCCCAACACTAGAACCCTACTATTCTTACAGATAGTCTTCACTTTGTTTTACTCCAGGTTCCCAATTTGACAGTGTGCGTTATCTGAAAACCTCAGCTCAATTCTTGATTATAGATGACATCGTATGTGCAGGAGCATACTGGCATCTGAATTTTCTATGACAGACTTAAATGTCATGGACCTCTCTATATGTGCTACAACACCATCTGGATAATTTATCTTCAGAACTTTATACTTTACTCAAGACATTAGCTGTGTTTTTCTCTCCATAGATACAGCCAGACCATTTGAGTTTCCCTGTTTTTATTTCAGTGAGTTAAGGTAACTGTTTTGTACTTAGTATTTGTACCTAACTGTTGATTAATAGATGCCTGCACTCAAGAACTTTTAAAAAAGAAAATGTATCATTCCTTTTGTTTGAATAAATACTAGAATTTAAATTTTAAATGTATTCAAGGATTTTTGCAAAGATGTTGGAAAATGTAGTATAGTTAATGCAATCACCTTTGCGAAATTTAAATATTAAATACATTGAGTGATTGTAATGCAATATCATCTCTGTTGGCATGCTGGAAGTAATTACACACTGATTTCCTGCAAACCAATGCTACCCAATTTAAACTGAGCCACATATAATTGAATTCTGAAACCCAGAGTAAATTCCAGTTTTTGAAACCATAAGTGTGAAAAGAGGGAAATGAAGGTCAGCACAGTCAGATTATCATCCATTGGAAATTCATATACAAATATAGAAGGAAGAATCAAACAGTCATACATTAAAAAAAAAGTCACACTGAGAGATCCAAATGACTGGTGTGATAAAATACAGGAGAGGCACAGGAACCTCTGTGTATCCTTTAATGCTCCAAGTCATCATAAAATTCAACACCAGGTATTTGTAGATTGTCATGTAGCTGCTCTTACCTCGAACTCTCATTTGTCCTTGCTGGTTGTTTTCTTTCTGCTCCCAAGTTCTCAGACCAGTGTTTGCCGGTCAGCATAAGGTATGCCAGGCATTTTAACAAAAGGAACACCATTAGCAGAATGTGGATCTCTTTTTCTTAACATTCACCTCAGAGAAAATACACAGCACTATCCCTGATAATGCAGATTTGTTGCTAACATTGAACTCTCTATCACTGAATATTTTAAAAACAATCATTGAAAATTATTTTAAAATCTTTGTGATGGGAAATCATGTTTCACGAACTTGATTGAGTTTTTTGAAGAAGTAACAAAGAGGATTGATGAGGGCATATGATGGTGGACATATATAGACTTCAGTAAGGCATTGGACAAAGTTCCCCATGGGAGATTGGTTCGCAAGGTTAGATCTCTTGGAATACAGGGAGAACTAGCCATTTGGATACAGAACTGGCTAGAAGGTAGAAGACAGAGGGTGGTGCTGGAGGGTTGCTCTTCAGACTGGAGACCTGTGACCCGTGGAGTGCCCCTTGTCACTTATATAATTGATTTGGATGTGAACATATGAGGTGTAGTCAGTAAGCTTGCAGATGACACCAAAATTGGAGATGTAGTGGACAGCGAAGAAGGTTACTTCAGATTACAACGGAATCTTGATCAGATGGGCCAATGGGCTGAGGAATGACAGATGGAATTTAATTTAGATAAATGCGAGGTGCTGCATTTTGGAAAAGCAAATCAGAGCAGGACTTATACACTAAATGGTAAAGTCTTGGAGAGTATTGCTCCAAAAAACCTTGGAGTGCAGGTTCATAGTTCCTTGAAAATAAAGTCATAGGTAGATAAGATAGGGAAGAAGGTGTTTGGTATGCTTTCCTTTATTGGTCAGAGCATTGAGTATAGGAGTTGGGAGGTCATATTGCGGCTGTACAGGACATTGGTTAGGCCACTTTTGGAATATTGCGTGCAATTCTGGTCTCCTTCCATTGGAAGGATGTTGTGAAACTTGAAAGGTGTTCAGAAAGAATTTACAAGGACGTTGCCAGGGTTGGAGGATTTGAGCTATAGGGAGAGGCTGTATAGGCCGGGATGTTTTCCCTGGTGTGTCAGAGGCTGAGAGATAAGCTTAGAGATGTTTATCATGAGGAGCATGGATAGGATAAATATTCAAGGTGGGGAAGTCCAGAACCAGAAGGCAGAGATTCAGGGTGAGAGGGAAAAGATCTAAAAAGGATCTAAGGTGCAAGTTTTTCATGCAGAGGACGGTACAAGTATGGCATGAGCTGCCAGAGGAAGTGGTGGAGACTAGTACAATTAAGCATTTAAAAGGCATCTGGATGGGTATATGAATAGGAAGGGTCTAGAGGGATATGGGCCAAGTGCTGGCAAATGGGATTAGATTAGGTCAGGATATCTGGTTGGCATGGATGAGTTGGACTGAAGGGTCTGTTTCTGTGCTGTACATCTCTATGACTCTATGACCACATTATAATCCAACTGATTTGTTTGGAAGTATTAGCTTTCAGACTGCTGCTCCTTCATCAGGTAGCTGTGGAGCAGGATCATCAGACACAGAATTTACCGCAAAAGTCTCAGTGTCATGAATCTGAAACAATATATTGAGAAAGCTTAAATTGCTGTTAAGTCTTTCATCTTTTAGAATGGGTTTCAGGTTTTGGTTCAATAATAAGTAAATCCCAGAACTTCTTTCCAGACCCATTCTCGAGATAACCTTTTATAATCTTTTTTAAAAAGTGACCTCTCCGCTCAGGCAATGCATTAAAGGTGTGAGGGTAGGGTGTGTCTGTATCCTAGTCTTGATTCCTAAAGCAGGAATGCTTGGTAGAGTGTGTGCATCAGTGTGACGGAGTATAAATCTGTGAGAGGGTGTGTCCAGTCCTATAGAGTTCCTGATGCACCCTCATCCCATATACTTCCCATGTAGGGGACTTCTACTGCCTTCTGAAGATACACAAAGCCAACACACCAGCATGTCCCATCATATCAGACATGGCACTCTGAGTGAGAACCTCTCTGGCTATGTCGAATGCATTTTGAAACCCGTTGTACAGAGTACCCCCAGCATCTGTCGCGATATTACAGATTTCTTACAGAAACTCAGCACTCATGGACTAGTTGAACCAAGAACATTCCTCATCACATTGGATATTTTGGCACTCTACACCAGCATACCCACAATGATGGAATTGCTGCAACAGCCTCAATACTCAATACCAACAATTGCCAATCTCTGAGCACCATATTACAACTCATTTGCTTCATCCTTGACCACAACATTTTCACCTTTGACAACCAGTTCTTCATCCAGACACACAGAACAGCCATGGGGACCACATTTGCACCCCAATGAGCCAACATTTTCATGCAGAAGTTCGAACAAGACTTCTTTGCTGCACAGGACTTCCAACCAGCAATATACACCAGATATATTGACGACATTTTCTTCCTTTGGACCCATGGCCAGGAGTCACTGAAACGACTACATAGTGAAATCAACACCATCAGACTTAGCATAGACTACTCTTTAGTGTCTGTTTCATTCTTGGACACACACCTCCATCAAGATGGGCACCTGAGTACCTCAATCTACCGCAAACCCATAGATAACCTCATGATGCTGCATTTCTCTAGCTTCCACCCTAAACATATTAAAATGGCCATCCCCTATGGACAAACACTATGCATACACAGGATCTGTTCAGATGACAAGGAATGCGACAGACACCTGAAGGTGCTGAAGGACATCCTCATAAGAACAGGATACGATGCTCAACTCATTGATCATCAGTTTGGACGTGCCACAGTGAGAAATCATAGTGACCACCTCAGGAGATAGGCACGGGATGGGACCGATAGGTTACCCTTCATTGTCCAGTACTCCCAGGGAGTGGAGAAACTATGTCATGTTATTTGCAGCCTGCAACACATTATCGTTGAGAATGAGCATCTCACCAAGATCTTCCCTTCACCTCCACTTCTCACCTTTAAACAATCACCAAACCTTGAACAGACCATTGTTCGCATCAAACTGCCCAGCCTTCAGACAACATCAACCACAACACCATACATCCCTTTCATGGCAACCACTACAAGTCACGTCAGAATGTCGACATGGATACTACCATTACATGTGGGGACATCACCCAGCATGTACGTGGCAGGTACTCATGTGACTTGGCCAATGTTGTCTATTACATATGCTGTAGGCAAGGATGCACCAAGGCATCGTACATTGGCGAGACCAAGCAGGCATTACGACAACGGATGAATGGACACTGTGCGACAATTGCCAGTCAGGGAACACTTCAGCTGTCAGGGACGTTCTGATGTTTTGGATGAAATTTTAAACTGAAACACCATTTGTCTCAGAGATCTCTTGTCACTATTTTGGAAATATTCCTCATGTCCTTCAATCAGTTTGTCATGATGTTGATTACCTGGCCATTATCACTGTAATGTGCACTTTACCTCCATTACAACACTTTAAAGTAATAGGCCAGTGGTTGCAAAGTGTTTGGACACGTCAGGTGATCATGAAAAGTGCGAGGTAAGTACCAGTCTCTTTTTGAACAGTTTTTTACAAAAGAAAGCTTACAATGCACATCTCCAGAACAAACTCCATGCATTCCTGAAGACTGTTTGTTCCCATGTCGAGCACTTGGTTGTGTTTCAACTACTGGTGTTTAGTTTCTTTTTACAAATGATACCTGCAGCATTTACCCGCAACCCCCATTGCTTTAAACTAAAGCAAATAACTGCGAATGCTGGAGATTTGAAACAATCAAAACCAGAAATTGCTGGAGAAACTCAGCAGGCCTGGCACCACCTGTGGAGAGAGAAACAGAGTTAACATTCAGAAGGGTCACTGGATTCGAAATGCCAACTCTGGTTTTTTTCTCTACAGATGCCGCCAGAGCCAATGCATTTCTGCAGCATTTTCTGTTTTTCATTGTTCCCCACTTCTTTAAACTTGTGCAACATTTGTTTTGAAAATGTAAGGCTTTCTGAAGTCAATGATTTGGAGATGCCGGTGTTGGGCTGGGGTGTACAAAGTTAAAAATAACACAACGCCAGGTTATAGTCCTATGGTGTCGTGTGATTTTTAATTCTGAAGTCAATGTACACTCCACCACAGGAACTTTTGAAACTCAATTTAGAGTGACAATTGCTTAAAATTAAGTTTTCAGTTGTGAAGTCAAGTATGAATTTGTTTCTTTTTTCTGATTTATTGAGACCTCCTCTGTGCTTTGATCAAACAGTCAGCACTTTCTAAATTTAATTCCAGCCAGCTGACTCTAAAAGATTGCTATTAACATGTTTAAAAACAGCTTGATTCTTCCAGTTCTCTGTCTGAAGGCAAGTATGACCCATAGGACCACAGCCACCATTGTGTGTGGAGCAAGAAAACAGATGTTGAATCCATTGCAATGAAATTGAAACCTGAAGTGTTGACACCAATTTGATATAAAACAGTCAACATCAAGCCAACAGAGGCTCCAATTTGCTTTCCATCCCACAGCTGACCTGGAATCTCTCTCACTCTAGCTACCTGCCATTGGTGGGTGTTACATGGATTTACAAGTTGGCCATCTTTAATGCTGTTGCACATTGGTACCACCAAGTCCATTAAGATAAACAGTTTCTAAGCAAGCACAGGATTAAGGAGTTATAGAGAATCAAAAACAGTCAGAACTGATAGAGTAAGTTGGAGTAATTTAATGAAAAAATAACAAAGGTATAAGGCAAAATGAAGTGATAATGAAACAAATAGATAAGAGAATTATCCAAGGCCAGTCTTCTACTCCCAGTGCTTTTAATATAGGCTGCAGCCGTTATACACTATATGTCATCAGAGAAAAAAATGGAGCAGAGGTTAAGACCTAAAATTGTTAAATTTAGTCTAAAGATTGGAAGCTGTTGACATCTCTAGTCAAAAGCTGAGCACTGTTGGTCAAATTTCAAATTTCAGGAGGTCAAGCACAGGGGTAGACAATGGGATGAAACTATAAGTGACCAGTGGCTGGGTGTTCAGGATCACACTCATTGGTGGAAAGAGCATGTTCTGGCAAGTGTTCACCTAATCTCTAGTTGTCTCACCACATCATGATTAGCAAATATTGTACACTAAGTCTGAAGATTCACAAATAATTCAACCATATTCCCAGGTGAGTGTCAGGGACTTTTGTACAGTAGGAAGGGAAAAGATAAAAAGTGAACTGTTCTAGAAAAGGATCACTGAAGCTGAAATGCTAACTCCACAGATGCTGCCAGTCCTGCTAAGGTTTTCCAGCAATTCCTGTTTTTGTTTCTGATTTCCAGCAGTTTTTTTTTGGGAAAAGAGATGTTACATCTGTTGTGTTTGAATGTTAAGGTGCTGTTGCATTAGTATTAGGAATAGAATTATGTTTATTGTCATGTGTTCTCAAGTAGAGAAGTCCAGGAGCACAGTGAAAAGTGTACAAAATCGCCATTCTCCACTGCTATCTTGGCTACAAAAACCCAAATTTAAAAAGTTAAAAATCACACAGCACCAAGTTATAGTCCAACAGGCTTAATTGGAAGCACTAGCTTTTGCCGTGCTGCTCCTTCATCAGGAAAGGAGCATTCCAAAAGCTATTGTGCTTCCAATTAAACCTGTTGGACTATAACCTGGTGTTGTGTGATTTCTAACCTTGTACTCTCCAGTCCAACACTGGCATCTCCAAATCCAAATTTAAAAGAAAACCATCTTAAGTACAAAAACCAAACAACCATTAAAAAAAAACAAAAGCTGAAATACAAAAATAAAGAGTCAAGAAGAAAGAGGGAAGCATCCAGATCTCAAAGTTTTATCTCCATAAAGTAATCTTACCTCCCTGAGGTAAGTGGGCCTCTCCGCTCCCCCCCCCCCCCACCCTTTGCCTTGAGTTTCAGTGCCACTGCCACCTCAGGGCCTCAGAACTTAATCCTGTTGCCGCTCCATGCCCTCAGAACCCAGTCCTGTTGCCGCCTCATGCCCTCGGGACTGGCTCCTCGCGTCTGTTGTTGCTGTTGCCGAATATTGGAACATGTCGCTCCTGATTCTGCTGCAATTCTGCTCTTGCTATCGCCAAAGCCCCACCAAAGAGGCTGCAAAGTGCAAAAAGATAAAGATGCAGAATAAAAGTAAAAGATTAAAGAAAAAGAAAGAAAGGAAAAAGGTAGATGGAAGCAGATGAACCCGGGCTCAGCTGCTCGAATGCTACATTGCTACTTCACTGCTATCTTGATCACATTAAAAGGGCAACAGTCTAGGGTGATGGAAGATTGTGGAGGGATGATGCTTTTGAAGGCAGAAAGCAGAGGATGGGGGCAGATGTATTTAGTAGAGGCATTTCCTTAGACTTGGTGGAAATAGCAGAGAATTATCCCTTTTGAGTTTTAATGAGAAAATATATTACAGTGTATTCTGTTCTTAATTGTAAGGATTTTACTCACATTCATTACAGTGCTGTTAGATTTCATAAAAATGTTAAAACTCTAACATCAGGCCCACACTGAGCTCATTCTTTGTTTGTAAAGTATCCATCTTGTGCAAAGTTTGAAATTCAGAAAGTTTGTAATTGATATTGTTGACGTGCAACAGAAAACTGGTCCAGTCTGTCCAATCATAATCAGCAATGCACCTCCTCCTCCAACACTCATATAATCTCCCGAGAGAGGGAAAATGCAGCTTGTGACAGTTTGCTAAACTGTTTTCAGTAGCACCGCTCACTAGTTAGAACAAAGACTGCAGAAGTTAATCTAAAGGAAGTAATGTTATTGAATGAAGAGATTATGCGCAACTTACAGTTGGTTCCATCGGACATAATAACACTACAGGGACCGTGGTTTGATTGGATCATAAACCTTTAACTTGTGAGGGAGCAATCTAAGAGATGTTCAGTTGGAATGTTTTTAGAACATAGCCTGAATTAAAAACGTCATCAGCTGTAAGGCTGATGCATTTAATAAAAGTATTAAAGAACTAATAAATGGCACTTTCAAATGTAGCTGCTAAATTTAGTTCTACTTCCCACCATATTCCCTTTCCTCTTTACCAGCATGACTTCTTTATGGGTTCAGTCCATGTGTTTACAGACAGGATGTGGAGATGGTCCAAACATGATCATGTTCCTGCCCTCACCCAAAATACAGGCACAGGTGTTCAAACATCATCAGGGTCCATTGAGGTGTAGAAGCCAATGCCTTCCTTGTCGTAGGGCCTTGAATTTGATTTTAGTACAGTAACTACACATCTGCCAGTTACTGTCTCACTCAATAAAGAACAAGGACTACAACTGGAATTTCTTTAATCTGCACAGTTTGTCTTCAAAGGGGAAGATCCACCAAGTGTGATTTTACAACGTTTGTTAAGTTCTTAAAGTGAAATCAAATGACATTGAGCACATGACGTTCTTGGACTGTTTCTTTCTCAGCTACAGGGTTTTCTCTAATTTAGTTTCCTGTATGTTGAATTTTTGTAGTAGGATGGAATGGCTCGCAATTTAAACCAAAATATAATTTGCAAACTTAAAGTCGGGACAAAAAAAGTCTTGAATTTTCAAGACAATTTTTTATTATCTTCTATTTATGCCATGTTTTGATAAAACCTATTTTAACATTAACTGCAGTTTGGGGCATGTCTTGAGAATGTTTCAGGCCTTCCTCAAAAACTTACCAGACATGTTTTTGATAGGTTTTCATACCAACATCAAGAGCTTTGATGTCACTGGAACTGTATTTAAGGCTGAGTTGTGCACATTTCAAATGCTGCAAGGCAAGAATAGTCTTTTCTAGTTACAGACCATAAAAGTGTCCAAAAGAGATTGCTGATATGGTCCAGCTCATGGACAGGGACCTTGAGGGTCTGGTGAATGAGGTGGTTGAAAGGAGGACTACTCTCTTTCCCTTTGACTGACAGAGGAGACCATGGCATTGGACCCACCAGCTTGATTGCTCCTTGGGTCAATGTGGTATCATCAATCCAGAAGAATGCCCAGCAGTGCCCATTTGCTCTCTGCTACCTCATACTCACTCTATCCATGTAACGGCATCCACCTACTATCAAGGCTCATGATGTACTGCACTCACTATTGCATGTAGTATTTTCACTCGTTGTCTCTCAACAAACCCATCATATCCTCTGTGCTTCCTGTTCACTCATTCAGGCTGCTTCACCGCCTTTCCTCCACCTGCATTAACATTAATACCTTACCCAATCCCTTCATCTCATTGCAGGAGAAAAACAACACTCTGTAGGCCTGATAGGACCAAACTATGTTGTGGGGTGGCTAAAATTTGTCTCATCAACCTCTATAAGGACAGAATTCTTGAATTTTCCAGTGAAAATCCAGGTCAAAATCAACTTCAACCCCCCAGTAACCAAGTAAGGCATATTGTATACTTGCCTTTATTTATTGAGGCATTGAATACAAGAGCAGGGTTAAGATGGAGGTGTATATAATAGGCAGGTCACAGATGGAATACAGCGTGCAGTACTTGTCAACATTGTATCATGATTTCTCCAGTGAAGACGTGGAGGAGATTCACCAGGAAGTTGCTATCAGGAGGAAATAAATATGGTGGGATTAATTTCTTCCCCATATGTTCTCATTTGAAGAATTATTTCAGATATCATCCATCCTTATTGCAGTAGTTGACTCTTAATTAACATTGCTAACATTCTGAGGTTTGGTGAGACTAACATTCCATTTCCCTTAATAGTTTGCTGCACCTGCCTGTTAGCTTTCAGTGGCTTATTGACAGGGACACTCAGGTTCCTTGCCACTTTCTAACCTTTCACAATTTCAGAAATACTCTGGTTATCTGTTCCTTTTACGAAAGTGGCTAGCTTCATACTTTCTGACATTACACCCATCTACCACATTCTTGCCCAATCATTAAACCTATCCAAATCTTCCTTAAGGGTTTTGCATCTTCCTCATAACATACTTCCCTGCTTAGCTTTGTATCATCTGCAAATATGGTCCAAACTCCAAATTGTTGATATTTATTATGAACAGCTGGGGCCCAAATACTGAATCTCTGTGGTATTCTACTAGTCACTGTCTGCCAACATGAGAATGACCTATTTATTCTTTCTTCTTTTTGTCTTCTGTCTGTCTGCCAATCCTAAACCATGCCAGTATATTACCTCTTATGCCATCTGCTTTAATTTTGATAAATGACCTATTTGGAGGATCATTTCAAACACCTTTAGAAAACCAAATTAACGGCATCCATCCATTCCCTTTTGTCAATTTTGTTAGTAACAGCCTCGAAAAACCTGTAATATGTTTGTCAAACACAAGATCCCATTTGCAAATCCATGCGGACAATGTCCAATCAGAGAAGTAGTATTTGTTTTCATTTATCGTATCCTTCATGGTAGATACCAGCATTTTTCCTACTACTGATGTAATGCTAACAGGCCTATATTTCTTTATTGTTTCTGTGTTCCTTTCTTAAATAGTGGGATGAAAGGTTCCAATCTACAGGGATCATTCCATAATCTATGGAATTTTGATAGATAATCACTCTTCTCTATTGCCCCTACATCTCTACATCACCACACTATCACGTTTCAAGGACTTATCAACTTTTTGCCATTGATAATTCCTCCAGTACAACCAGTGAGGTTTGTTTGCCATGTAGCATGCCCCAAGATGTTGGGGAATGCTGGTCAGATAGAGGGCTGGCAAAGATGGCAGTGACTTTGATGTCGCTAATTGGCATCTTCTGGTTTCCCTCTGTGACCTGGGAAAACAGCAACGTGCAGACAAACAAGGTGAGATTAGGTCATGTTGAGTTGCTAATACAGGCAAACACATCTCTTGTGCTCACTAGCCAGATTCTCATTTGGCTGTTAAAACCTGATGCAGAATATCTGACCTTTTTCTTTCAAAGTATAGAACTCCAGTTTTCCATTCTTGACATATTTTCTCAACTGTCTCACCACTGCCCGCAACTTTCAGAAGCTGGGAAAATCCACCCCAAATATTGCAGGCAAGAGTGTGAAGCAAATGCATCATCACAAATGCCATCACTCTTTCCAACACATGGGGTTTACTTTGAATGCGCAAAAATAATTTAGATGTCTACTGCAATTCTGTTTGGGTATTTTTCAAAGGGACACTTCCGTCCAAACGAAAACTTGAAGTCATCAGTTTCAAAGAAGACACCACATTAACCACATTCATTACAGCATTTTCACACCTCTGTTTTAATTAGAATCAAAGAAAAAAGACTTTGTTCTTACACAGCAGTTTAAGTTTGGAACAAAAGTTGGAGTTAGTGATCACTAATTTTTTTTGATTTTAAATTCTTATAATCCAAATGCCGGATACATAATGCAGATGGTAATTAGTGGGGAATTCATGTTTGTATCTGTGTCAATTAAAAACTGGAATAAGATAACTAAAAACTCATTTTCATTAAAAAAAAGTTTCAGCAGCAAGTAATAAATGATTTCATCATGCAGGATGGATATGAAACCAGATCAGAGTCAGCACGTACATTATCTCCAGATCTGCACTATCAAGCATTCTCCTTGTTGACATTTTATCTTCCAAATCTCTTACACTCCAACTTGGTGATATTGAGCAGTACACATCGTGTTCCACGATAGCTCCCATTCGGAGGCGCTTGCAGTTTACTGGTAGCAACCTACCTGTGGGCCAGAAGGTTTGATTTCAGATCCTACCTACCCTGGAAGTGAGTCTGAAAAGCTTGATTATTAATGTAATGCCAATTGATCCACTTCTACCTGTTTTCCTATATCTTATGTTCTTATATAGATTTCAATCACGAAAGGAATCAAGAGTTATGGTGAAAAGGTGGAAAAGTGGAGTTGAGGATTATCGTGAACTCATAGAAAAGCAGAGCAGAGAACTGGGCTGAATGGCCTATTTTTCTGTACCTATTTTTGTGGTTAATTTGCCCATCATACATATTGAAACTTCAGCTTACCATTCAATAAAGATGATGGCAACCCACTTAAAAGAGATAATCGAGACATCTAGCTTGAGGACCAGTTAGTAGTTATTCAACTGCGGAGCATTGTAGCTGACCGTTACCCTGTCACCACTCAACATTCACTTATTTGCATACTTTTTCACACAGAGCCACTAAACAAAAACTAGAAGCAGAATCTTTAGTTGTAATTTCAAATTTAACTTAAAATACAGCAGACATTTGTGGGACCACTATTACAGTAGGAACCAGATTACTTAACAAAGGTCAGAGCATGACCCAGTATTTGGTTGCTTTGGCTCAATAGTTCATGAACTATTGAATTTCCTTGCTCAACCTACAGAGAGATCAAAAACTATATTTGCCTAATTACTAACTTGCCGACAGTAAATTTACAGCAAGACTGATTTTATCACAATGCTCGTTTATTTAAAAACAGGGTAAAGAAGTATATGACCCAACCTTTTAAATGAATTGAAAAAAAAATAGGTTGGCAAACATGTGTGATTAAACTGTGCGAAGTAAACTCTGGAGTTTGGATTTGTGTGTCAGTGGCCTTATCAACTGGAAATGTGTTGGTTCACAGCTTGGTACAAATCATATTGATGTGTTACTTAATTTCCAGCCTCAGAAATAGGAGACATTTCTTTCCTGAACACAGAAAGGAAGCTAATGGAAAATATTGGGGAATTCCACAAAAACATTAAAGAAGCCTGTAATGAAGTTCACTCTCAAGTCTGTATGAATCGATCCACCTTATCTAATATGATAGGCCAAAAGACCCTCTCCCAGCAAATGTTTGTGGACGTTTTGACCTTCTATCTTGAAATACTAACCACAATATCATGACCTTCAGCAGTTAGGGAGTTTCTGGTCTCCCATATCAGTTACTAACAGAATCATGATGCATTCATTCATGATATTGGCAATGACTCCTGCTGTATACATTTCTTTATTTAACACCATTTCTGTTCTGAAATCAAATCACACATTACGATTTTCTATTTCAGTCAAGCACAGAAGCAAGAAATTATATAATGAGTTTCCCAGAATAGCCTGCAGTCTTAATGAATAATAAATCATGCAGTTAAGACAACAAATGAAGCCAACTACATTCTCTTGGAATTGTGGTCTCAGAAGATTAAAGCGAAATACATTGTTTGAAATGTTCAACTCACCATCATTTTATAGACACAGTCACATGGCTTAGAGCTTTGCCATGCTGCGTAGCTTCATGCACATATTAATCATGTGCTGAATAGAAGTGGTACATGTTTCAATCATTCATCAATGTTGACAGCAGAATAGTTTATAACAGGTTACTCATAAATATGTACAAGATGCTATTGTTGTTCCATATTCCAATCAAATGAAAAAAAAGAAATCCCTGTTCACTGAATTGGAGCAGTTGGAATATGCCCTGGCCATTCTAGAGGTCAGCCATAGTGATCAGAAATGTCCTGGGTTTCGTTTGTTGCATTATTTGTAGATATAGTGACAGGAGCACAGAAAACTATAGTTGGATTATAACCTGGTATTGTGTGATTTTTAGCTTTGTATACCCCAGTCCAACACTGACGTCTCCAAATTATAGACATAAAGTGCTTTTTAATCGTGAAAATCAGCAAGTTGACCATTGATGATTTCTGACCAAATAACTCCTGCTAAGAACATGTGAACCTGGGGATTATGTGACGACTAGAATAATGTGCTACCTCTGTACTGCACACCGTTCATCAGCAGCCTATAGACTTAAAGTCAAAAATCACATAACACCAGGTTATAGTTCAACAGGTTTATTTGGAAGCACTAGCTTTTGGAGTGCAGCTCCTTCATTAGGAGCGTCGCTCCGAAAGTCAGTGCTTCCAAATAAACCTGTTGGACTATAACTTGGTGTTGTGTGATTTTTAGCTTTGTTCACCCCAGACCAACACCAGCATCTCCAAATTATAGACATAAAGTGCTTTGATGCTAATAGAAAGTTTATTTGGGGCCAGACATTAATTGGATCACTTTAGTTTAATGACACCTGATTGAGGTTAAAATCACTCCCTAATTATTAATTGTTGAGAATATGTGATTGTTTCACAACGGATACTGAATGATATCAATTTAAACCTGTGCTAGGTTGTGTTTCCTTACTGTCAGAATTATATATGGGTGTTTGCTAACTTGGGCCAGTCACAGCTGGACTGGTTCAAGACTGAAACAGGACCAAATATGTGCAGAGATGTGTCTTAATGATGACAGTTCTTCCAGCAGCCATCTGCTAATGTCTTCTGGGATGTTATATTTTTGTGTGAGATCAGGCATGCATAATGCTGGACATTGAGCTGAGCCATTTTTATTCTGCAGCAGACCAGTGTCTGAGACCTGAGACCAAACAATTATTCGTGCCTGATCATATGTACCTTGCTAAACAGGTATAGTGGTGGTAGACAATTTGGGTAGCTCTGTGTTACCAAGGTCTTATCCAATGAGTTTATTTGCATTGGATTTTGCATGGTTGTGTCTAGTTTCATTTCACTGAATGGCACCACAGTTTGAATACTGCATATCAGGGAATGGTAATGTTACATCAGTACCTGTATTGTAGCATCCCCTCACTGAATATTATTGCTATCTGCATAATTCCCCTTTATTGAAAATTATAACACTCCGAACAAACTCATAACTTTAACAAAGCTATTTTGCTAAATTGAATATCAATTGAATATTAGAATAATAATACTTGCTGAATGTTTTACAGTTTGCTTAACATGATATCAATTCCTTTAATGCCATTTCATAAAATCTTACCATTATTTTAGATTATGCCATAACTTTGTATGCTTTGCCATCTGAATAGGCCAATTTTCTGAAAGTCATTGAAGCTTGTTTAGGACATTTTTGCTACTTTATAAAGTGTTGCATTTGGGGATTATAATGCCACATTTTGGAAGATTAATTGAGTAAAGGGACAATCATTTTAGATTTCATGCAACCACTGTATTTTACCTTTGCCCTGTAACTTGTCTCCCACCAAAACTTTCCACTCTATACCACTGTATTATACCAGGACACTGCACCACATTGTGACCGTACTGGAATGGAGATGTGTTGCAGAACATAGATCATTGAACATAGAAAAGTACAGTACAGGACAGGCCCTTCAGCCCACGATGTTGTGCCGACGATTAATCCTAATGTAAAATAAAATAATCTAACCTACGCACCCCTCAATTCACTGCTGTCCAAGTGCATTTAAGTGCAGTCACTTAAATGTCCCAAATTACTCTGCTTCCACCACCGCCAATGGCAACACATTCCATGCATTCACAACTCTCTGCATAAAAAATCTACCTCTGACTTCCCCTCTATAACTTTCTCCTAATATCTTAAAACAATGACTCCTCGTGCTAGTCAATCCTGCCCTGGGAAAAGTCTCTGGTTATTGACTCTATCCATGCCTCTCATTACCTTGTCTACCTTGGTCAGGTCACCTCACTTCCTCCTTCTCTGGCATTATAACATCAATATAACAGTTTAACATGATAAAATATGTTTATAAAAATGTAACATGTAGTCTGAGTAAATATAAACACATCTAAAACCATGCAATAGAGGCTGACTTATCAGCATTCATGTTTTTTTAACCAGATTCCTTCTGAGTTTGGGGCAGATGGAAGCCATCTTTTCGTTGGCCCATTTTCCTCCTTCCACCTCATTCAGTTGTTCTACATCAACAATTTACCCTCGTCACTGGTAAATACATGCTACATTGTTTATCTGTCATCAGCTAAATACCATCTGAACACCTATCTAAGGCTCAATGTCCATTGGAGGCCTGCAGCTTGTCATTGTCCACGTGGGAAACATTACATACAGGCATGCAATCAGATAATTTCAAACACAAGCTTCTTCTTATGGACAATAACAGATGAGACCAGACCAACAACATAAACTACATTTAAGCATTATGATGAAATGACTACAGTCCTCGATGGTCTTCAGCACCAAAGCCCCAAATCCAACTCTATTCCTGAGTTAGCCCAAACCCTAGTCCTAACCCCAAACCCAACCCTAAACCTAACCCTAACTCTATTCTTAACCCTAACTCTAACCCTAACCCCAACACTAACCATCTATTGGAAGCCAAGGTCTGGTTTGTAGCGCCTGATTCAGCATAGCTCTGCCATAGACAATGACAACATTTTCTTGCTCTAATGTCTTCATCTGCCTCCTTAAAAGACTGTTACCTTTCTCCAAGTTCCTCTGCATTCAGGAAGTTGCCATGTTGCCTACTGCAATTGTGCAGATGACAGTACACTCTAATGTAGAGTATTCTGTCCAGACTGTACAGAACCACCTCCCCCCTCAACCCTCCCCTACCCCCGAGCCCATTCCAAGCGGTCGAACTACATCTTCAGCAGCCCTACTGTTACTACATTATAACCTTGGTCGAGGTGTTAAAATTGCTGTGTGCATCAGTCAAAAGTTGTCAAGGTACACAAGAGTGCTCCAGGATGAGGAGTGGCTTTGGCTGCCAGCGTAGCGGGCATGAGCCTCCAGGAAGTGGTAACAGTGATTACTGATCGCCTGAACATTAATGGAAAACACATCCTTCCTGTTGATGAATTCCGCTGTGTTGTGGTACAGTCCTTTTAGTGTCATATGTATGGTCGATGGTACACTGCACCATCCCAATCCTACTGCCCATGCTGTAGCACTGACCTCTTCGTGTGCGAATGAAATGAAATGTTATGACCCTGCACAAATGGCATTAGTTACTGTCCTGATTTATTTGTGAGGAACTGCACAAGGGCTGTTCAGCACTCTCTGGAAGAGCCCTGTCACAAAGAGGTTCAGCTCTTCAGTGGTCTTCACAGCCATGAGAGAGGACGACCTTCCACTCCAGGAGCCCTCTGGTTGCAAGCCAGCATCTGGCACAGCGTGTCTGAGGGCAGACTGAGTCTGCATCAACACTTCACCTCACTTTGACCCAGGAAATGGATTAAAGGCTGAAAGCTCTGTACCTCATTCACAACTCAGGCATCTTGAGGGGCCTACAGCAGCAACCTCTCCCTGAGCTCCTTGTCCTCCACATTGAACTACTGCTGCTCCTGTGCTTGCTGTTGGCCCTATCTGTCTCTGTCTTCACCTTCTTAGAATGTCAGCCACAGCAACCCACATCCCACCAGCTGCGGTGCCCAGGAATCTTGGTGGAAATGGCATAAAATGGGAAGAATGAGCGAAAGAGGTTCTTGGATCCCAGAACAGTTCTCAGAAGCATACCCTGCAGATGAAGACTGAGCACACTCCTCTATGCAGTGAAACATGTTGCACTGGATAATGAGGGCAATTTACATTCACGTTCAGGTTCAGCATATGCAGGAACTCAGTGAAGGCACCACGTGGCTGAGGAGACAACCCAATACCATCCAGAAGGAACTTCTACAGTGCACCAACACCTTTAACATCCTGGACCCACCAGCAAAGGCTCAACTACTCACTACAATCAGTTCAGAATCATCGGAACACTAACATGGTAACTCCGGATCCGTGTGTCGCTTACACAGGATCCTTAGAAATTGGATGAATTTTGATTCCCCTATGGCCAACATTAGCCTTTTGTAACACCATTGTTACTAACTTTGCTTTCATTGAGTTGCTTGAGTTCAATTGGCAAGCGTCAATGGCAAATCCCATTCAACCAGCATCTGACCCCTAAACACCTTCATTCTACATGCTTAGCAAAAGGGTGATGAAATGATTGCAAATTGAATAAACTGGTCTTTACAAAGGACTTCTTCATGCATTTGTGACTACAGTGTCCTAACGGCCAGCAATCATGGATCCCGTGCTTCTGCCCATCAAACTGACTCTGCCTATATAGTCCATTGGCTCAGCCATTTTCCAGGTGCATTTCAAATCTAGAGAATTCAAAATGATGGTAAGAAATGTGGCTCACAGTGGACACTATCAGCACCAGCTCTGCCTGATTGCCAGGTAACTCACAAGGCCTCTATGTTCTCTTTTACCTCACACTAGCCTGAGGGCCATTTTCAACCCATTCCACCCCCGTGTAGAGACCTGCCACAATGAACATTGGCCTCCAACTGTCTTCCTGAAACCTGGAGTTACATCTTCTTGATACCCAGCTGCCTCCATACACCCCCAGACCATAGTGTCTGTCATGATCATTCATCAAGATGAACCCCCACCCTTCCCTGGTCAGATTTCTACTGACAAAAATGACAAGCAACCTGTCTGCATGTAAGCGAACCTTAACAGTGGCCGAGCATTATTAATGATTCAACTATTCATCTCAGTGATTCCTGAAGAAGGGCTTATGCCTGAAATGTCGATTCTCCTGCTCCTTGGATGCTACCTGACCTGCTGCGCTTTTCCAGCAACACATTTTTCAGCTCTGATCTCCAGCATCTGCAGTCTTCACTTTTTCCCTATTCATCTCAAGACCCAGGTTTGAATCCCAGATAGTGAAGGTTGGATTCAATAAAAATCAGGAATTATGTGTCTAATGATGAGCATGAAATTGTTAATTGTAGAAAATCTGTGGTTCACTTAACAACCTTTAGGGAAGGAAACTGTTGTCCTGAAGAGGAATTAGACTTGAAATGTTAACACTGCTTTTTCCCGACAGATGTTGCATTTTCTAGCAATTTCTGTTTCAGTTGCTGTCCTTACCTGGTCTGGCCTACATCTGACTCCAGACCTACAGCAAAGTGGTTGACTCTTAACTGGGATTAGGGATTGGGTAATAACTGCAGGCATAGACAACAATGCACAGATCTCATGAAATCATCTAAAAAAAAGGCTCAAATGACATCCTTTGGCTCTGGCTGAAGCACCAATACACTAATTGGCATGGTGAGGCATTGTTGCTGTGAACTTGCAGGTAGACACTAATTGGGCAAGCACTAAGAGAGGAAGCAAACAGACCTGAGATGCTGCCTGCTCTGATCCTTGAGTTTGGTGGCTGTCCATACACACATGCTGCAGCCTTTCCATGCGAGTTATTGATGGGCTCTGCAATGCAAGACTGTGCATTCTCAGTGGCATGCTAGTGTATTGGAGATGTGCCATGATGGTTGTGAGGCGTTGGCAGATGCAAGATGCCAATGTTCATGTACCAGGTGTGCGCAGCTGGTGCCTGTGAATCATGCCCTGAGCTAGAGTTTGATGATAGACAACATGGAGGTTGTTCAGAGTATATGGCAAATTGAATCTTCCAGGTCTACACTGTTTTCTCGAATAAAGTGGTGCTGGAAAAGCACAGCAGTTCAGGCAGCATCCGAGGAGCAGGAAAATTGTCGTTTCGGGCAAAAGCCCTTCATCAGGAATACAGACAGAGTGCCTGAAGGGTGGAGAGATAAATGAAAGGAGGGTGGAGGTGGGGAGAAAGTAGCATAGAGTACAATAGATGAATGGGGATGAAGGTGCTGGTCAGGGAGGAGGGTGGGGGAAGGTAGCAAAGAATACAATGGGTAAATGGAGGTGGAATGAAGGTGATAGGTCAGAGAGGAGGGTAGAGTGGATAGGTGGAAAAGAAGAGAGGCAGGTAGGACAAGTCATGGGGACAGTGCTGAGCTGAAAGTTTGTAACTAGGGTGAGGTGGGGGAAGGGGAAATGAGGAAACTGGTGAAGGTCCATATTGATGCCCTGGGGTTGAAGTGTTCCGAGGTGGAAGATGACGTGTTCTTCCTCCAGGCGTCGGGTGGTGAGGGAGCAGCGATGAAGGAGGCCCAGGACCTCCATGTCCTTGGCTGAGTGGGAGTGGGAGTTGAAATGTTGGGCCACAGGGCGGTGTGGTTGATTGGTGCAGGTGTCCCAGATGTTCCCTAAAGCGCTCTGCAAGGAGGCGTCCAGTCTCTGCAATGTAGAGGAGATCGCATCGGGAGCAACGGATACAATAAATTATTTGGTGGATGTGCAGGTAAAACGTTGATGGATGTGAGAGGCTTCTTTGGGGCCTTGGATGGAGGTGAGGGAGGAGGTGTGGGTGCAAGTTTTGCAATTCCTGCGGTGGCAGGGGAAGGTGCCAGGACGGGAGGGTGGGTTGTTGGGGGGCATGGACCTGACCAGGTAGTCACGGAGGGAACGGTCTTTGTGGAAGGCGGAAAGGGGTGGGGAGGGAAATATATCCTTGGTGGTGGGGTCCGTTTGGAGCTGTTTGTTTTCCCAACATCAAGCTTGTTTGGCAAGTTTAGTAAAACGCTGGAATAGTAATGAGGTGAGTCGGGTCATCAACAAAGCTTAACAAGCAATAATCACCATCAACTGGCAGCTCATTCTTATCTGATGAGAACCTCACCACACTGCTTTGTGAACATCATAAAAGATGGAGAGTGATGCTCCTGACATCAAGTTAGACCTTGCTGCAGTTTTTATTTGATTCTCCCAGACATCGCACCATAGCTCACACTGCTCAGACAGGATAAGATTCATTATCAACAATGCATGTCTCCTGTGAACCTTCTCCAAAACCTTAAACAGAAATAATCTCAAACCAGCTCTCACAAGAATTATTCTTTGAAAAGAGAGATTTATGACAAATGCAATTGAGAGGTTGTCAATTAAACTACAAGATAATTTACAGCTTTTATTTCTACTACAGAAACAAAAATCCACCTCTTAAGAAGGAGGGTCAACTGAAAACTAGAACTGTGTTACCCAGCTAGTATTGAGCATCTGGGTCGAGGGTATGGTGCTGGAAAGGCATAGCAGGTCTGGCAGCATCCAAGGAGCAGGAAAATAGAAGTTTCGGGCATAAGCTCTTCATCAGCAACGTTGCTCGAATTGTCGATTCCCCTGCTCCTCGGATGCTGCCTGACCTGCTGTGCTTTTCCAGCACCACATTCTCGACTCTGATTTCCAGCATCTGCAGTCCTCACTTTATCCTGTTGAGCATCTGGAGCAGTTTTGGGTGCTTCAAGTTTATCTTGGGGTCCTCCTCTACATTGCTTCAGTATTGCAGTGGAACAAGGCTTGCACTGAAACAGTTCGCAAGCTCCACATACTGTACCT
The DNA here is from genome assembly GCF_020745735.1 of Hemiscyllium ocellatum. Taxonomy (NCBI): domain Eukaryota; kingdom Metazoa; phylum Chordata; class Chondrichthyes; order Orectolobiformes; family Hemiscylliidae; genus Hemiscyllium; species Hemiscyllium ocellatum. The sequence goes on along the minus strand of NC_083404.1, from coordinate 100,955,329 downwards.
GCATCTGAGGTTATTGTAAACTTATAAACAGTGCACATTGCAAACTTGGAAGGTATTAGTATCCAAAAACAGGGAGTCAGTACTCGATTATTGGTCTCAGCGTGTTATGCTATATGAATATCATCATTCTGATAGAATGCAATGTATAGTCAAAATCAGTGGGGTAAAGCAAACTTCAGGTATTAGAAAAGATTAGAGAAGCTCTTAATTACTCTCCTTAAAGGAGAAGAGGGTAAGGAAGGATTTATTGGAAGTGTTCAAATTTTCTTTAAACACTGAGGTGTTCTGAATTGCACTGAAAGACTAGTGGAAGGATATTTAACAGTAATTTTCAAAACATATTCAGCTTGAAAATTTAGTATACAGATAGTTGAAGTGGGGAAAAAATATAGTGCTATGGAGACAGAATTGGGAGTATTGGGAACTCTTTCAGTGACCAATTCCCATCTGGTAAAATGTTATGATCCTATTGGGTGCAGCTAATTCAGAACAACACTAGAGGGCAGTGGAGAGCTTCATTTCAGGAAAACAAAATGTTGTTTGAAATCTACATATATTTCCAGGTCAGAATATGGTGCTTGAATGTACACAAACTTGCAGGTGGTGGTTTTCCCAAGTGCCTGCTGTATTTGCCCTACGAGCAGTTCGAGGTCAAAAGTTTGAAAAGTTCTGTCAAAGGAGGCTTGGAATGTTGTTTGCAAATGATATGCATTACTGCCACTTGAATTGGTGGTGAAGGAGTGCATGTTTAAGGTCATCAATGGATGCCTGGTTGTGTCAACTTTCTTGAGTGTTGCTGCCGCAATATTCATCAAGAGTATTCCCCTCATAATTTGTGCCTTTTTTTTAGCCAGCACAGAGTCAGTTGCCTGACATCATCTCCTGGTTATATTTTTTAAAATTTTCCCCTGCGCTACCTCCTAACTGTGGTAGTGCTTATTTTTTCATTTGTGTCTTATATTCAATGGAAACTTTGAGATGCAAGATTTGAGTCACTCATAGAATCACTACAGTGTGGAAGCAGGCAATCCAGCCCTACCCTATCCCCATAACCTTGCATTTGCTGAGGCTAATCCACCTAGCCTGCACATCTTTGGACTATGGGAGGAAATCACAGCACCCAGAAGAAACTCACCGCACACACAGAAAGAAAGTGCAAACTTCACACAGACAGTCACCCAAAGCTGGAATCGAACCTAGGTCAGTGCCAGCCACTGAGCCAACATGCTGCCCTGTCTCACTAGTCTCAGAATACCCAGCTCCTGAACAGTCCTTATTGCCATAATACTAGCTTGCATAATACTAGCATGGCCTTTGCACTGAAGTTTCAGGTCAAAGGTAATCCCAGAATATTAATGGTGTGGAAGTTAATGATGACAATGCCTTTATGTATCAAAGATAGGTGGTTAGATTCACTTATTGAGATTGTTTTTGCCTGAGACATGCTGGTGAATGTTTCTTGGCACCGTCTGTTCTAATCTGAATACTATTCGGGTCTTACTGCATGAAAGCATGTTGCAGCTGTACAGGACATTGGTGAGACCACTTTTAGAATATTGCGTTCAATTCTGATCTCCCTGTTATAGGAACGATGTTGTTTCTTTCATGTCCTATAAGAGGGAAGTTTTACTGAGAGAGGGTAAGGGATTAAACATGCTACCTACTACAAGGAGGCAGGGCACCAATTTGAAAATATAAAACATAACTAAGAGCAATTTTGTCAGAAAAAGTGCTGATAGTGAATCAACCAAGCTGTCTAGAGGTAGCCAGCTAAATATAGGCACCTGCCAGCAGCAGCTTGGCAGGTGGTGATGGTCATGGGGTTGTATTGGTAAGGCAGTGCCTATAGTCCTCAAGTTTTCCTTGTAAGGGTGTGTCCTTTACCAGTGGCAATGTTTGATCTAATTTCTCCAGGCCAAAGAGCCCCTTGCTCTTTCAGCAGTGGTCACATTCATGATAGTACTGCTGGTGTTCTTGAGCAGTCAATAAGTTGGATTGGCTAGTAGCTCTTTGAGGCAGGTCTTACTCTGGAGTCAGTCCCATCCTGAGTCAATTAATGTTCGTCAGAGCATGAAACAGCCCTGGGTCTGTCAGAATCAGAGGGGATACTGTTAGCCTGGATTGCAATGCATTTTAATGTCAACAGTAAGGGTTCAGTTTCTGCACTGGTCAATGTGACCATGAAGCTTCACCTTTTCAACCTCAAGCCCTGTCTGAGATGTGGTGACTCACAGGTTACGTTCTTATCACTCTCTCATGTCTCCTTCTAAAGAGAGTGCAGTCTCTGGGACTCTGGTGATGTAAACTGCATTCCATGCCAACCTTTTGGAAATCCTACCATGTAAACATTCTTGCCTCTTTGTGAAAAGAAGGCAATTGATAAATTAGCTAAGGGTTAATGAACCTAGAACAGTACTTGCAGTATCCTTCAGTATCCACATGGGGCTGAGATGATTGTCCACCGACAACCCCAACCATCTTCCTTTGGGCTAAATAAGACTGTAACCAATGGAAGGCCTTCCCACCAATTTTCATTGATTTTAGCTTTACTAAATTACATTCCTGAAGAAGGGCTCATGCCCGAAACATCGATTCTCCTGCTCCTTGGATGCTGCCTGACCTGCTGCACTTTTCCAGCAACACATTTTCAGCTCTAAATTTCCTGGTGCCTCACTTCGTCAAATGCTGCTTTGACATCAAAGGCAGTCATTCTGACCTATCTATGTGGAAGCTTTGGAAAGGGTGCAGAGGAGATTTACTAGGATGTTGCCTGGTATGGAAGGAATATCTTACGAGGAAAGGCTGAGGGCCTTGAGGCTGTTCTCGTTAGAGAGAAGAAGGTTGAGAGGTGACTTAATAGAGACATACAAGATAATCAGAGGGTTAGATAGGGTGGACAGGGAGAGCCTTTTTCCAAGTATGGGAACGGCAAACACGAGGGGACACAACTTTAAAATGAGGGGGGGTACGTATAATACAGATGTCAGAGGTAGTTTCTTTACTCGTAGAGTAGTAAGGGTATGGAATGCTTTGCCTGCAACAGTAGTAGATTCGCCAAGTTTAAGTGCATTTAAGTCGTCATTGGACAGGCATATGGACGTACATGGAATGGTGTAGGTGGGATGGGCTTCAGATTAGTTTGACAGGGTGGCGCAACATCGAGGTCAAAGGGCCTGTATTGCGCTGTAATTTTCTATGTTCTATGTTCTGAATTTCAGCTCATTTGCTTACCTTTGCATCATGGATATCATAAAGTCTGGAGCCAAATGAACAAACTGATCCCAAACAGGAGCCAGACCGGACATCGGTGATAAGATTACTGTTCAGTAAATACTGCTTGAAAATGTTAATGACATCTTCCATCACTTTGCTGACGTTTCAGAATAATTTTATAATGTGATAATGGGTCAGGCTGGATGTGGTTTACTTCTTATAGACTAGACATACTTGTGCAATTTTCAACTTTGTTGGTTGGATCCTTAAACTGCTGGAAATAGTCAGTGTATTTTTGTTTTGGGGTGGTGGGCTTTGTATCTGGGAGTGATTATTTTTGCACATAAAATAGGAAATAAGTAACAAATCTCCATGATGTTGAATTTCCATTCCAGTTATATTGTCCTGGGATATCTGAGATGACAAACTGCTAGATCTAAGTGGAGGTTAGGTTTTGCCATGATAATTAGACAGGAAGAGTAATTCTCAACCCTTCATCTCACTTTCTCTCTCGACGGCTATCCATTGTGTAGGTGGAATGTGACGATGCTCAAAAAGTCTTAGGCTCACTGTTATCTTCAATATGGATGGAATATCAGGAATGGACAAGAACAAGTAAACAACAAGAGAATGAAAGGAATTTATTTTGTTTTCATCAAGGGGTATGTATCAGAGCTAGATGCTTGGACATCGGTTAGAAGGTCTTCCTCTTCTTGATCTCACTGGGCTCCAGGCACTGCTTGTTGTTTAAGTAATGTTTTACCTGTTCAACTCAGCAATTTGAATAATTTTGTTATTTTGTTGCAGCAGAAGTTGTCTTATAAAGAGACATTAGCTAAGGAATGTTAATTCTTCTTTCCCTTTCCTCTTCTTTCTTTGTTTTTTCCACCAGTGTATATCACACCATTTCATTAATATGTGTTGTAGCATGTGGGGAAGTTGGGAGATGTAAACTGTCACTTTATAATTGAAAATTACAATGAGTGTTTTCAAGCCTCGAGTTCTGATGATAATTTCTTCAATATTCCATTTGCAAGCATTTCTTTTAGAAGGAGAGTCACTCATAGTTCATTGATGAACAAATTCACAGCAGCACTTCCCTAAGTGTTTGTTTTGTTTGTTGGAAGAATGTAAACAAATTAGATAGATTTGTAGAATGTCAACTTTAATCTACTTCTTACCACTACAGTCGGATTACATGCTCGAACATTTGGACCAAACAGTTCCTGTTGTTGTTTAAGCTCTACATAAGCAAAAGTTTAATTTTAATCATCTACTTACTTCTCTGAACCCTTTATTCCTATTCAGTCAGCTATGTACTCAGCTTGTTCTTAAATGTTAATGCACTTTTCACTTCCCTCATTAACTGGATGTCAGCTATATAGAGTCATAGGCAGTATCGTTGCCTCTGAATCAAAGAATTGCGGCTTTAGGTTTCACTGCAGAGAGAAGAGAACCTGGCGGACACTCCTGACCAGCGCTGAAGGAATTTTGTACTGACAATAGAGCCACATTTTCAATGAAGTGTTAAATAAATATCCCGTCTGCCATCTTGTACAGATGTAAAAGATCTCATTGTACTACTTAGAAGAACAGCAGAGCAGTTCTTTCTTGTGTCAATAGTTATTGCTTAACATTTAAAACAAATTAAGGCATTGCTGTTTTTGAAACTCTATTGTTCCAAATTGTTGTGTTTCTCTACATTCACACACAAAAAAATAGTTAATAAGTGCTTTGGCACATCCTGAGGTTCAGAAAGGTGCTATATAAATGCAGTTTTTTTAAAATTCTGAAAATACATTCACAACAGAAAAGGAGAGCAGATACATTTTGTAGCTGGGCCTTTTGGATAGGATTCAGACAACATTTAGCCTTTTAAAACTTAATTTTACACTATTAGGACAACTTTTTCACGCAGAGGGTGGTACGTGTATGGAATGAGCTGCCAGAGGATGTGGTGGAGGCTAGTACAATTGCAACATTTAAGAGGCATTTAGATGGGTGCATGAATAGGAAGGGTTTGGAGGGATATAGGCCAGGTGCTGGCAGGTGGGACTAGATTGTGTTGGGATATCTGGTCGGCATGGACGGGTTGGACTGAAGGGTCTGTTTCCATGCTGTACATCTCTATGACTCTATGACTCTAAATAAGTGGTGAACAGTGAAGAAGATTAAAATACAACAGGACCTTGATCAGAAGGGTCAATGGGCTGAGAAGGGGCAGATGGAGATTAATTTAGATAAATGTGAAGTGTTGCAAGGTAAGGCAAATCAGGGCCGACTCAGGGCAAGAATATTGCCAAGGTTGGAGGGAGAGGCTGCATAGGCTGGGGCTTTTTTCCCTCAGAGCATAGGAGGTTGAGGGGTGACCTAATAGAGGTTTATAAAATCACGAGGAGCATGGATAGGATGAATAGCCAAGGTCTTTTTCCTAGGATGGGAAAATGCAGAACTAAAGGTGAGCTCTTTTAAGTTGAGAGGGGTAAGATTTTTTAGAATACCTGAAGGGGAATTTGTTTATGCAGTGGGTGGGGCATGTATAGAATGAACTTCCAGTGGAAATGGTGGAGACAGATACATTTGCAATATTTAAACAACATCTGAATTGGTACATGAATAGGAAGGGATTAAAGGAATATGGGCCAAATGCTGACAAATGGGACTACATGAGTTTGAATATCTGGTCGGCATGACGAGTTGGATGGAAGGATATACTGCAGTGCTGTACGACTCTATGACTCTGTAAGTAATTATTTAGGCTTCTCAATGAAGAACAATAATTTAGATAAGACATTCAGAGGACAGGCAACGCCTGCAAGCTAATACCCTAAGAATACAGGCCAAAATTTGAAATGCATTGTTATTTGGACACAGGGATTGTTCTTTGACTGTTAGTGATCTTTTAGCCATCTTTAGTCCAAAGTACTGAGGCCAATTTTTATACCTCTAATTTTCAGAATGAGATCAACTAACTTATATAATGGAAGGGGGTCAATACAGGAGTGTTTTGGGATATTTAGCATCCTGCCTACCAGCACTCACCATTTAGGTTTGCACATAATTAAAGACCATTTGGGTAAAGTGCTGTTGAGCTTAATCGAATGTGTACAAGGCTTGCTGGGCAAGCATTAACCAACCATCACTAATTGCCCTGGAGAAGGTGGTGATCAGAGGCCTTCCTTAATCGCGGCAGTCTGTGAGTTTAGGGAGTCCTACATTACTGTTAGGAAGGGATTTACAGGATTTTTGAGCCAGTGAATGAAGGAACATTCATATAGTTTCAAGTCAGAAAAGTGTGTGGTTTGATGAGGAATTTGGGCAAAGATCCAGAAATTGTATTACACAAATCAGGGTATCAATGTTTTCATTGAAACATAAGAATAGAGAATCTAGGAACAAGAATAGGCCATTCAATATGATCTGTTCTGCCTTCAATATGTTTAGGGCTGATTATCCAACTGTTCCCACTTTCTTCCCATCCCTTTTGATTCTTTTAGCCCGAAAAATTATACCTAACTCCTCCTTGAAAACATTGAATGTTTTGACCTCAACCGTTTTCTGTGGTAGAGAATTCCACGGGCTCATCATTCTCCACATCTCAGTCCTAACGCCCTATCACATAACCTTCAAGTGTGACTCTGGATGGGGACCTGTTCAGGAGCATACTTGCTGTACTTACCTGATATAATCCTTTTAGAATTTTATAGATTTCTTTGAAATCTCCCCATTCTTCTAAACTCCAAACTGATCTAATCTCTTGCCATTCATCAATATTCCTTTACATCTAATTATGATTACATGAGTTAATGAATGTTGCCAGAAAGCACTGGTAACCATATGAGTGCAAATATAAGCATCATGAATGCTGTTAATAATTTTAACAGCATGCTGTCTCTTGTATGCAGGTTTTGTGGTGCATTGGCACCATCTTGGTTTCTGAACCAGAAACTCCATTTTCAAATCTGCCCTTTGGAGCTTGATGGCTGGGATGCTATATTTGTAACATGACCAAGCAGGCTGATTATCTTCCTGCAAATCCTGAGGGCAGTGAGAAAGTCTCCTGGTCAGCCATGTTTGATGTAGAATGGCATCCTTCAAGATCTAGTGACAGGCTAGCAATCTAACTGCGGAAACGAACGTAACATTTTGTCAGCCTCATATGCCAATGTGTGAGAGTATAAAACTATTTATTTTTCAGAACCCATCTAATATAACCAATGGCACCACCACACACCAAAACCGCTTCATTAGTGTCAACTGCTTAGAGTTCCCATTCCTTCTGGCTCCACTGTTAGGCAAGATATATTTTTTTAAATGTAGCTTTTCGGTGAGATGCATTCAGGGATCAATGAGCTTCTGTTCAGGCCAGACCAATTTCTGAAACAAAAACACAAATTGCTGGAAAAACTCAGCAGGTCTGACAACAATTGTGGGGAGAAAACAGAGTTAACATTTCGAGTCCGAACACTTCTCATCAGAATTTCTGATTTATGTCCTAAAACAGGAGTTCACAACTTACTGGCACATCACAGAAGCAGGTGAAGGTGCTGGGAGGCTGTGGGCACGTATTGGGAGTAAAGGAGGAGTGGACTAGGGTGTCCCAGGGAAAAGTCTGCAGAAAGCTGACAGGGAGGGGAGGGGAATGTGTGTCTGGTGATGGTATCCCACAGGAGGTGGCAGAAATAGCAGCTATTGATCCTTTGCATGTGGATGCTGGTGGGATCCTAGGTAAGGACAAAGGGGACCCTATCACTGTTGTGGGAGGGAAAAGACGGACTGAGGGTCAAGGTGTGTGAGATGGGTCAGACCTGACTGAGACCCTTGTCAACTAAAGTGCTGTGGAATCCTCAGTTGAGGAAGGAGGCAGATATTTCAGAGGCCCCCTTGCCAAAGTTGACATAATCAGAACAATTGTGACAGAAACAGAGGAATGGGAGAATGGAACAGAGTCTTTACAGGAATGGATAGTCAGGGTAAAGGTGGGAGTTGGTGGATTGTAGTGGATATTGATGACCACTATATCCCCAGAAATGCAAACAGAGAAATCAAAGAAGGGAATGGAGGCATCAGATATGGACCAGGTGAAGGTGAGAGTTGGGTGGTAGACAGTTGTAAGTGAAATAGATAAATTTTTCCAACTCCAAATGAGGCAGGGAAGCAGCACTGATGATGTCATTGATATAACAGAAAGAATTGTGGGTGGGGGCCAGAATAGGACTGAAACAAGGAATATTCCACATACCTTACAAAGAGACAAGTATAACTGGGTCCCATGCAGGTATCCATGGCTACCGCTTGGATCTGAAGAAAGTGAGAGGAGCTAAAAGAGAGGTTGTTCAGAGTGAGGAAGGGGGTGGTGTTGGATAGGGACAGTTTGGGCCTTTTTTCCCTGGAAGAAGTGGAACATTCTGAGACTAGTCTGATGGAGGATGGATATGAAAATGGATTGCACATCCATGGTAAAGAGGAGGCAGCTGGAATCTGCAAACTGGCGTAAAGTGTCAGAGGAATTGTGGATGTAAGTGGCAAGAGACTAGACAAGGGGAGAGAAAACTGAGTTGAGGTAGGAAGAGAAGAGTTCTGTGTGGCAGGAGCCAGCAGGAGTAGGCAGAAACAATAGGTCGCCCAGGCAGTCTTGCTTGTGGATTTGGAAAGGAGATCGAAGTGAGCTGTTCAGGGTTAGGAGACCATTAGCTTGGAGGCAGTGGGATGCAGGTGGGGGGGGGGGGGGGGTATAGGGAAGATCACCAGATGAAATGAGGTTTGAGACTGTTTTGGACACAATGACCTGATGTTCCCTGGTGGGGTTGTGGTCCAGGAGGAGATAGGAGGATGTATGCAAGAGCTGGTGCTCAGCTTCCGCATGCAAGACAACAAGAGCACCACCCCTGTCAGCAGGCTTCATGACAAAGTCAGGATTGGATCTAAGAGTACGGAGTACAGTTAGTTCAGAGGAAAATAGATTGGAATTGTTGAAGAGGGCAGAGAAATTGAGGCAACTAACATCATGTTGACAGTTCTCTCTGAACAGGTCGAGTGCAAATTAATGAATAGAAGGAGGGGTCCAGGTGGAGGGAGAGTGTTGGTGGTGGGTGAAGGGGTCGGTAGAATGGGGAGAGGACTCCCAGCTAAAGAAATGAGCACAGAGGTGAAGGCGACAGAAGAAATGTTCAACATCATGTCGTGTCCAAAATATATTAAGATGGGAATGCAGAAGGATTAAACGGAGACCTTTGCTGACCCCAGAACATTCAACATCAGAAAGTGGAAGGTCTGAAGAGATAGTAAATACACAATAGGAGGTGGGGTTGAGAGAAGTGCTAGAGTCAGAGGGAAGGGGAGGGGAGGAAGGTTCTGGAAGGTTCTGTGGTTACCCAGTTAGTAACCCTAAGTTGTTGTGTCTTATGTTCCTTAAAGACTGAAAGGAATAGAAAATGATTCTGATTAGAATGTTGAATCAGCCAGAGGATGAAGTGGAACTGGGGTGTAGTGCAGCTCTGAACCAACATGAGGTAGTGCTGATGGAGGGAGAGGTTGAAAGTGTGCATGTGACAACCAATGGCACTGAGTGTAGAACTCAGGATGGGACAAGGACAACACATTGGATGTGTTCCATTTTAGGACACAGCAGTTTGACTTTGTGAATTGTCCCACCCCCACCTTCACTCTCATTTGTCAGAACCACATTCTATTACACTCATCAAAGTAATCACCTTGAGGAGAAAAAGAAAAAATTGAAGAAGTAAAAGAAAGCTACAGCTAGATGGCTAGAAAATATTGGAATTACATCAACAACTTAAAACTCTGCATTAATCACTGACAGGACATTTACCATGTGTGTTTGTCCATATTTTATTGATTTCTTCCTGCCTTTCGCATAGTGGAAATTATTTCAAGGCATTTCTACCCAGTAATGCCTTGAGTAAGGCATGAAAAGTTAAGTGTTTTTATGTTTTGTAATTATATAGCAGAACTCAATAACATTTGTAAGTAATGGGAAGAATAGTAATAGAGAGGACCACCCACTGAACCTGCATGTCTGAGGAAGTTGTATTTGGTTATAGGCTTGGTGCAGATGTTCAAGACGGAACTAAAAGATAACTGCTTGTTGTATTAAAACAACATTTAGGCTGGCTAAGTAAAAAGAATGAACAAATAAAACTATGCAGAAAGGAAAGGCGTTACCTTTCTCACTCTCTGCATTAATTGCTATGTTTTCAGAAGAAGTATGCAGTCTCATTGCCTGGAGTAAGTCAGTTCACTCCTATTAATTTTCAAATGGTTGTCACTGTGATTATTCCTGCTCTTGTGGGAAGAAAAGAAGAAAATCGTGGTCTCAAGATTTCACTTCTCTTGATCAAGCACAGGTCGATATAATTCTGGGAAATTAAATCAGTCAAATAACTGTAAACCACAGCCAGGAAATAGCTATTATTGCAGGTGAATATAGAAAAGCAAAATGAAGACTTGAAGGTCTGGATAAAGACTGGGCACTCATGTTCTTCAGTGTCATGTTGTATAAGGTACTGGTGGTTAATGGAAGGAGGAAGAGCACCTTCTGGGCAACTTCACTGCTGGTGCCAAAAAAGTAGAGAGAAGCTAATTCCAGAAAATTAGCTCCCAAGCCATAGCTGTAATGACCCGATCAGAGTAGTCAGTGTAAAAATGTACTACAGTCCCACTCTGCTCACACCTCTAGCTGGACTTCTCATATTATCCATCCAGTACTGACCTTCAATAACAATACCACACTTCACCGCATTTCCTTATCCTTGCATTCACACATTTACCATCTTCCAAACTTTAATTTGCAACAATGATCATCTCCATAAGAAAGATTCTAAACACCTTCCATTGAATGGCATTATCATCACTGATTTTACTGCCTTCACCCTGGGCTCGGAGGTGCAGGGCAGAGAGCGTGGTATAGTGGAAGTGGACTAATAATCAAGAGCCCCAGTTTAATACTCTATGGTTTGGGTCCAAATTCCACCACAACAATTGATGAAATTCAACTTACAAATCTGAATTTAAAAGATAGTAGCAGTAACACTGAGCATAAAACCACTGTGGATTGTCAGCAAATCTTAAAAAAGGGAGAATCCAAACAATCTGGCTGCGGATTGGAGTGTAGCTAATGTTGTACCACTTTTTAAGAAAGGTGGGAGAGAGAAAGCAGGAAATTATAGACCAGTTAGTCTGACCTCAGTGGTGGGAAAGATGCTGGAGTCTATTATAAAGGATGAAATTACGACACATCTGGACAGTAGTAACAGGTTAGGTCAGAATCAGCATGGATTTATGAAGGGGAAATCATGCTTGACTAATCTTCTGGAATTGTTTGAGAATGTAACTCTGAAGATTGACGAGGGAGATCCAGTAGATGTAGTGTACCTGGACTTTCAGAAAGCTTTTGATAAAGTCCCACATAGGAGGTTAGTGAGCAAAATTAGTGCGCATGGTATTGGGGGTAAATTACTAACTTGGATTGAAACTTGGTTGGCTGACAGGAAACAAAGAGTAGTGATAAACGGCTCCATTTCGGAATGGCAGGCAGTGACCAGTGGGGTACCGCAGAGATCAATGCTGGGACCGCAGCTTTTTACAATATATGTTAATGATATAGAAGATGGTATTAGTAATAACATTAGCAAATTTGCTGATGATACTAAGCTGGGTGGCAGGGTGAAATGTGAGGAGGATGTTAGGAGATTATAGGGTGACCTGGACAAGTTAGATAAGTGGTCAGATGCATGGCAGATGCAGTTTAATGTGGATAAATGTATAGTTATCCACTTTGGTGGCAAGAACAGGAAGGCAGATTACTACCTAAATGGAATCAATTTAGGTAAAGGGGCAGTACAAAGAGACCTGGGTGTTCTTGTACACCAGTCAATGAAGGTAAGCATGCAGGTACAGCAGGTAGTGAAGAAGGCTAATAGCATGCTGGCCTTCATAACAAGAGGGGTTGAGTATTGAAGTGAAGAGGTTCTTCTGCAGCTGTACAAAGCCCTGGTGAGACCACACCTGGAGTACTGTGTGCAGTTCTGGTCTCCAAATTTGAGGAAAGACATTCTGGCTATGAGGGAGTGCAGCGTAGGTTTACGAGGTCAATTCCGGAATGGCGGGACTACCTTAAGCTGAAAGACTGGAGCGACTGGGCTTGTATACCCTTGAGTTTAAAAGACTGAGAGGGGATCTGATTGAGACATATAAGATTATTAAAGGATTGGACACTCTGGAGGCAGGAAACATGTTCCTGCTGATGGGTGAGTGTCAAACCAGAGGACACAGCTTAAAAATAGGAAGTAGACCATTTAGGACAGAGATGAGGAGAAACCTCTTCACCCAGAGAGTGGTGGCTGTGTGGAATGCTCTGCCCAGAGGGCAGTGGAGGCCCAGTCTCTGGATTCATTTAAGAAAGAGTTGGATAGAGCTCTCAAGGATAGTGGAATCAAAGGTTGTGGAGATAGGGCAGGAACAGGATACTGATTAAGGATGATCAGCTATGATCATATTGAATGGTGGTGCAGGCTCGAAGGGCAGAATGGCCTACTCCTGCACCTATTGTCTATTGTCTATTGGCAATACCATCACTGAATTTTTCTGCTTCAACTTCCTGGGGGTTTTCATTGATCAGAAACTGAACTCTACCACTCAGAGTAGAACTGTGACATCACAGGAAAATGGGTAGATAGGTATATTTTCTAAATCTTTTTGGTTGGCTAAGTGCTTTAAGTCATGAGATATTGTTACAGCTGAACAGTAGAGATGGGACAGACATTTTAAAAATTCATTCAATATAATAGAAATGGCGAAGTATTGAACAGCAGCTGTGGTATGTGCCGGTGCGTGGATACCAATGCAACCCATGGTCACCACATCTGTAGCAGGTGTTGGCTGCTTGAGAACTTTGGCTCAGAGTTGATGTGTTGGTGCCAGAGGCTGGGGACACTGCAACACATCAAGAGTGATAGTGTGATAAAGTCATAGAGTCTGATATCACGGAACCAGGTCCTTTTGCCCACTCTTCCATGCCAACTAAGTTTCCTAATCTGAACTAGTCCCATTTGCCTGCATTTAGCTCAAATCCCTCTAAACCTTTCCTATCCACGCACCTGTCCAAAAATTTTAATTAATGTAATTGAACTCACCTTTACCACTTCCTCTGGTAGCTCATTCCATATGTGCACACGTACTGTATGAAAAGATTGCCCCTCAGGTCCCTTTTAAATTTTTCCTCTCTTACTTTAAACCTGTGCCCTTTAGCTTTGGACTCACCCAACCCAGGGAAAATACCTTGTTTATTTACCCTATTCATGCCCCTCACAAACCTCTACAAGATCACCCCTGAGCCTCTGACGCTCTAGGAAAAAGGTCCCAGCCTATTCAACCTTTCCCTACTCAAACGCTCCAATCTCAGTGAGATCCTTGTAAATATTTTTGCACCCTTTTCAGTTTAATAACATCCTTCTTATTAGCAAGATGAGCAGAACTGTGTACAGTACTCCAAATGTGGTCTCACCAATGTCTTGTACAACTATAACATGACAGCCCAACTCCTGTACTCAATGATCTGACCAATCAAAGTAAGTGTTCCAAATGTCTTCTTTACCACTCTGTCTACCTGTGATGTCACTTTCAAGGAATGGTGTACCTTCACCCCCCGGTCTCTCTGTTCGACAACACTCCCCAGGGCCATACCATTAACTGTGTCAGTCCAGCTCTGATATATCTTACCAAAATGCAAATACCAAAAACCAAACCTTGCATTTATCTGAATTAAACTTCATCCACCATTCCTTGGCCAACTGGCCCAGTTATCAAGATCACTTTGTAATCTTCACTGTCCACTATACTGCCAGAGAGTAGTGATGCTAAAATACACTTTTCACTATATTTGTAATAAATACCATGTGACAATAAATAAATCGAACTAATTTTGGTGTCATCCACAAACTTACTAACTATGCCTCTTATATTTTCATTGGAATCATTTATATAAATGACAAACAACAGTGGGCCCAGCACTGATCCTTGTGGTACACCACTGGTCACAGACCTCCAGTCTGAACAATAGCTACAACCACCACATTGCCTCCTACTGTCAAGCCAATTTTTATCCAATTGACAAGCTCTTCCTGAATCCCATGTGATCTAACCTTACTAACCAATCTACCATGTGGTACTTTGTTGAAGGCTTTGCTAAGGTTTATACAGACAATGTCCAGTGCTCTTCCTTTATCTGTTTTCTTAATTAACTGTTCAAAAAACTCAATCAAATTTGTGAGACATGTTTCCTACACACAAAGTCATTCTGACTATCCCTAATTAGGCCTTGCCTTTCTAAATGCATGTAGAATCTGTCTCTCAGAATCCTCTCTAATATCCTGCCCAATACTGATGTTAGGTTCACTGGTCAATAGCTTGCCCTTTTCCTTGCAGTCTTTTTTAAATAATGGCATGATATTAGTCACCCTTCAGTCTCCTGGTATCTCACCTGTGGCTGTGGATGAAACAAATATCTCTGCTAGGGGTCTCACAATTTCTTCCCTCGCTTCCCACAGTGTCCTGGGTTACACTTATCATGTCCCGAGAATTTACCTACCTGTTTTAAGACCTCCAGCACCTACTCTTCTATAAGATGGGCTCTTTCAAGACATTACCATTTACTTCCCCGAGTTCCCTAGCTTCCATGCCTTTCTCCACCGCAAATACTGACGAGAAATATTCGCTTAGGATCTCACCCATCCCCCTATTCTCTCCATTTTTATTCTTTTGCCCTAATATACTTGTAGAATCTCTTTGGATTTTCCCGCACCCTATCTGCCAATGCTATTTTATGTTCCCTTTTTGCCCTCCTGATTTCCCTCTTAAATGTACTCCTATACCCCTGTACAGGTACTCCTCAAAAGGATTCACTTGATCCCAGCTGCCTATAATTGTCATATGCCTCCTCCTTTTTCTTGACCAGAGCCTCTATATCTCTAATTATCCAGTGTTCCCTGCTCCTGCCAGTGTTGCCCTTCACACTAGCAGGAACGTGCTAGCCTGGAACTCTTGTCTCTTTTTTGAAAGTCTCCCACATGCAAGTTGTCCCTCTACCTATGAAGAGCTTCATCCTATCAACTTTTGAAAGTTCCTGACTAATACCATTAAGATTGCCCTTGTCCAATTTAGAACTTTAACTTGTTGACTGTACCAATCCTTTTCCATAACTACTTTAAAACTAATAGAATTTTACTTGCTGGTCCCAAAGTGCTCCCCCAGTCACTTGCTCTGCCTTATTTCCCAAGAGGAGGTTGAGTTTTGCCCCCTCTGTAATAGGGCCACCTACATATTGATTGAGAAAGGGGAGAGGTAACTGGACACTGTGATTCAGGAGGCAATTATACTCCTAAGGATAATAACACGAGTGCAATTAACAAAGTAATCCTGCTGAAGGATTTTGAACAGCTTGGTAAATTGAAAAGGAGAACCACAAAGATAACAATCTCTGGAATCCTACCTCAATCAAATGCAAATTGGTGTAGAATAAATAAAGTTAGATGGTTAATGCAAGGCTCAGAGATTGGTATAGCAGAAATGAATTCCAATTCATGGGTCACTGGAACCAGTACTGGGGAAAGTGAGAGCTGTTCTGTTGGGACAGATTCCATCTGAATCACACTAGGACCAGTATCCTGGTAAATTGTACACCTAAAGTTGGAGATAGAA
This sequence comes from Hemiscyllium ocellatum, assembly GCF_020745735.1. NCBI lineage: Eukaryota > Metazoa > Chordata > Chondrichthyes > Orectolobiformes > Hemiscylliidae > Hemiscyllium > Hemiscyllium ocellatum. The sequence goes on along the minus strand of NC_083404.1, from coordinate 100,939,399 downwards.
CTTTAAACTAATTATTGGTGTGGGAAGAGGGTTCAATTGAAAAATAGTTTAAAACTAAAAAGAAACAAGACAGCAGAGATGCAGAGTAATGAAGAGGAAAACAATATTCAAAATGTGACACAAAATATAAATAAAAGAGTGCAGTGGAAGTTAGAAGCAGAAAAATAATAATAGCAAGTAATCAAAAGCTAGGGCTATGTATCTGAATGCACACAGCGTTTTTAGTAGAATTTCAACTGAACGAATCAGATGGACACGGGGTAAAATGAAAGATAAATTTGTCCAGTGCCTCAGGGATTGTTTTGTAGTACACTGCACAACTTACCCAGGACCAGGCTAATTTACTTATATTAATGAGTAATAAGGTCGGACTAATAAGAAATCCATATGTCAGGATCCTGTAGGGGACAATGATTGCAATATGACAGAATTTCAAATTTAGTTTGAGGGAGAACATCTTGAGGCTCAAACCAATGTCCTCAACTTAAATAAGGGTAATGACAGATGTATGAAGAAAGAGTTGACTAAAGCAGGCTGGGAAAATAGCCACAGAAAGGTCAGTAAATGAGCAGTGGCAGATATTTCATAAGGCTTTGCAAACGCTTGCTCCAATCAAAAAGAAGGACTCAATGAGAAGGTTGAACCAAAGCTGTTAACAACAGTGGTCAAGTAGATTATCCAATCAAAACCTTAGATCAACAATGCAAGTGACAGGCCAGAGGAATAGGAACATTTTAAGAACCAGCAATGATGACTAAAAAGCTCATAAAAAGGGAAAAAACTGATTGTGAAAGTAAATTGGCAAGAATTATAAGACAAAAAGGATCACACAGTTAGATACATTGGAAGAGAATTGCAGGGAGTTAATAATGGGGAACTGGCAGGTAATTTAAACAAATATTTTGCATTGATCTTCATGGTGGAGGATAGTATAATTATCCCAAAGATGTTATATAAGCAAAGTGCTTGTTAGGAGAAAAGGAATATAACATACTCTATCAAAGAGAGAAAGTATTTGTCAAACTCATGGGACTGAAGTTGGACAAGTTGCCAGGCCTTGATGGTGTGGAAAAGATTTTAAGGAAACGATTATATAGACAGTGGAGGCATTGGGATAAAGACAAATTACTGGGTTTCAGGGGTGTTCCAGTGAAAATAAAAACCAATGTGACAATCTTGTTCAAGAATGGAGGGAGACAGAGAGCAGGTCAGTTAATCTAACCTCTGACATTGGGAACATGCTAAAGTTTATTATTAAGGAGTAAATATCAGGGTATTTCAAAAAAACCAAATGCAATCATAGTCAACATTGTATTGTGGTTTTGTGAAAGGGTAACTATCCTTGATAAGTTTTCTAGAGCTCTTTGAAGATATAACAAGTAGAGTTAATAAAGGGGAACCAGTAGATATAGTGCATTTTGATTTCTAGAAGGCATTTAATAAGATGTCACATGAAAGTTGAGAAGACAGTGACTGCTGTTGATGTCAAGGCTTCATTTGACCAAGTGTGGAATCAAGAATCCCCCATCAAAACTGGAATAAATGAGTATCAAGTAAAGGACTTTACATTGGTTGGAGTCATACCTGGTACGTAGGATGATAGTTGTGGTTGTTGGAAGCCAGTTATCTGAGCTCTAGGATATCTTTGTAGGAATTCTTCAGGGTAATGTCCTAGGTGCAACCATCTTCAACTGTTCCAACAATGACCTTTCCTCCATCATAAAGTCAAACGTTTGCTGATTGTTGCAAAATGTTCATCACAATTTGCAACTCCTCAGATACTGGACCAGCTCATATCCAAACACACAGACCTGGACAATATCCTGGCTTGGGATGACAAATGGCAATAGCATTCACGCTGCACAAATACCAGGCAATAATCATATCTAATAAGAGACGATCTAATCACCACCTCTTGACTGTCAAAGGCGTTAACATCAGTTTTTAGGAGGCGTTAAATAGACTTGGCCAATACTCATTGGAGTTTAAATGATTGAGAGGTGACCTTATTTAAATACTCAAGATCCTGAAGGGACATGGCAGGATAGATGCTTCCCATTGTAGGTACGTCTCAGGCCAGAGGGTATAATCTCAGAGTAAGGTGTCACCCAGTAAGGACAGACATGAGTTGGAATTTTCTCTCTCAGAGAGGAGTGAATATGTGGAATTCTTTCCAAAAGATGACTTTAGAGGCTGGGCCATTAAATATATTAAAAAGGATAGATGGATGGATGGCTGGATGATGGATGATAAATAATCAATAAGGAAATCAGGGCTATGGAGAAAAGGCAGGTAAGTGGTTTTGTGGATTATCAGATCAGCCATGATCTCTGAATTCTGGAGTTGACTTGATGGGCTGAATAGCCTTCTTCTGCTCCTATATCTTGTTGTTATACATTTGAAAGAGATGAATTTAGAGGGTATGGGGATCAGGTTGGAGAATGGGACTAGCTGGATAGCCATTACAGACATGATGGGTCGAATGGCTTCCTTCTGTACTGTCAAAGTGTATGATGCCATGGCTGTGGAGGCTGGATTTGTTAAAAAGGAGGCAGATAGATTTTTTAAATACAGGGGCATTAAGGACTATGAAGAGTGGCACGAAAGAGGAATTGATGCCTGTGGCAGTTTAGCCATGAACCTGGGTATTACAGGGAGAATGTGAGGACTGTAGAAGCTGAAAACTCAGAGTCAAAAAGAGTGGTGCTGGAAAAGCACAGCAGGTCAGGGATTCCTGATGAAGGGCTTACACCTGAAATGTTGAACGTTCTGCGCCTTGGATGCTGCCTGACCTGGGGTGCTTTTCCAGCACCACCCTTTTCGGCTCGAATGTAACAACAGAGCAGGATCAAGGGAACTGAATAACCTACAACTGTACTGTTCCTATTTCTCATGGTCTTCTGACTGTGGTGCAACTTGACTGAAATATTAAGTTTGAATTCTTAAGTTTAACTAAACAGGGTTGTTTTCCTTTGCTTCAAGTATTTGGTTCAAAATCCAATTAATATTTAAGAATGTGTGATTGTACTTCAGAATAAAATAATGAACCACTACATATTTTCAAAGAATACATTAGTTCTCTGTTTCAACTATTTAAATGATCATATTTTAATAACATTTACACACCTTTCCAAACTGTAATTCAAGATAACCTTTACCTGAGAAGAAAGCATAGGTTGCTTGAAATACATGCACCCATTACATTTGTTTCATACCTCTCTTTCATGGCATGCAAGTTAGAAACATTAATTTGTTGGGAATCAGAGGCAGAAAACCAACTTCTCTCCATCGATGAATTTTCACACAAAGGCAAAAAATGTCAACAGTTTGAAATTCTCGAAAATATGCGCGTAGCTAATTTGAAAATTTCAGAACTGCGATAAATCAGGAAAGCATATGACTCCTTTAGCAAAGAGAACACTAAGTCATAATGGTCATTGGAGATCTGGTGCTGACACAGTGGGCTAAATGGCCTTCTTCTGTAACAATCTGGAATGCAACCTTTATGTCAACTTAGCCTAATATAACCTTATAGGATGGCACATGGCTCAGTAGTTAGCACTGCTGCCTCACAATGCCAGGGACCTGAGTTTGATTCCTGCCTTTGGTGACTGTCTGTGTGGAGTTTGCACGTTCTCCCAGTGTCTGCATTGGTTTCCTCTGGGTGCTCCAGTTTCCTCCCACAATCCAAAGATGTGCAGCCCAAGTGAATTGGCTGTGCTAAATTGCCCGATAGTGTTCAAGGAGATGTACGTTAGATGCATTAGTCAGGGACAAATGTAGGACAATAGTTTAAGGGAATGAGTCTGGGTGGTTACTCTTCAGAGGATTGATGTGGACTTGGGCCAAATGGCATGTTTCCACACTGTAGGGATTCTATAATAATATTGGACTCGAAACATCCATTCTGATCCTGTCTCCAAAGATAGTCAGACCAGTTGAATTTCTTCGGATTTTCTTTATTTCAGAAAATTCCTGGCATTGATTCACAATCTGTATTATATAATCATAGAGTCATAAACTGACCCTTCGATCCATGCCGACCAGATATTCCAACCCAATCTAGTCCTACCTGCCAGCACCCGGCCCATATCCCCCCAAACCCTTCCTATTCATATACCCACCCAGATGCCTTCTAAATGTTGCAATTGTACTAGCCTCCACCACTTCCTTTGGCAGCTCATTCCATACATGTACCACCCTCTACTTGAAAATGTTGCCCCTTACGTCTCTTTTATATCTTTCCCCTCTCACCCTAAACCTATGCCCTCTAGTTCTGGACTCCCCACCCCAGGGAAAAAACTTTGTCTATATATGTTATCCATGCCCCTCATGATTTTATAAACCTCCATAAGATCACCTCTCAGCCCTAGGGAAAACAGCCCTAGCCTATTCAACCACTCCCTATAGCTCAAATCCTCCAACTCTGGCAACATCCTTGTAAATCTTTTCTGAACCCTTTCAAGTTTCACAACATCTTTCTGATAGGAAGGAGACTGGAATTGCATGCAATATATTGACTGACTTTAATTAGCAGATGCAATTAGAGACCATGAACTAAACAGAAGTTTAGCTGGATGAACCATTGGGTCATTTTCTGCTCCTGAATGCTATCCAGTAGTTCTTCATTGATTGAAATTAGAAGTTAAAAAATGGAATTAGGTTTTATATTACAAGTAACATATTCCATGAATAAAAGAAGAAATTCTACCTCCTGGGTTCACTGGCTGATGAATCTGCCAATACTTTAAAAATGAAGAATGTCCATTCATGAGACTTTTGAGTCTATACTGTGGCGTGAATTGGGTTTTCTGAAGGTTTTGGTAGAAAACTGAAAAGCAGGTTAAGGAGAACTGTTTGCAGAAAAAAAGCCTGTTTAGTCAGTGCAGATTACCTCATCAACAGAGCAGGATGCAGTTCTTGGCTTTTTCCAACACTAATCTTGGACTGTCACTAACAGGTTTATTCATGGCCGCTCAGAACAATTCGCCTTTTTTTTTAACCATTCCATGGAAGGGAGTGCTTGACAGTTCCTACTGAGGTCACAAACACTCTCTAAGCACACTCAGTTTAGGAATCATTTGGTAACCACATTTTGGTAAACTCTTGCTATTTCATTCAAACAAAGAAAGATTCTTGGCGTAGGAGGAGGCCACTTGGCCCATCATATCCTTGTCACCTTGGAAGGATGGAAAATTGCCAATTCCCAAACTATCAAAGACCTTCCCTTTTGGTTCTTTCTTCACCTCCACCCTCCAACAAACCACACCTTTTCTAATTTTGTACTGCTTTAACACCTGGTACAACTTGAACTGTTTCCAATTCAGATGAAAAAGGCGATGATCTGAAGCATAAACCCTGCTTCTCTCCTCATATCCTGCCTAACCTGTAGAATATTTCCTACCTTTTCCATTGCTATTTCATACCACTGACATCCACAGTATTTTGCTTTTGTCCTCAGGCTCCTGATTTTATTTTGATTGACATTGCTAAGGAGCTGCATGAAAGAACATTTCCCAAGCAAACTAGAATAAGCTTGAAGCTCTCATTACACACCTGTGGCTTGGTGTCAAAGTACTCCTTCAGGAGGAACAGAATAACAAGCAAAGGTGCTCTGGTGAACAAGTTTTGTCTCATTACGAGTCAGATAATTCCTATTCACAGCATAGGGTGGAAAGACAGGTTCTGCAGAATCCTATTTGAAGTGGGCAATAGGTTAGTCCTGACTCACACAGGTTGCTTGCAGCAATTGGCTTTGATTTTTAATAGTTCAGACCCTGAGTCACTGACAGACTCACAGTTTAGCACATTTTCAAATGGAGGCAAAGCAATGTGACTGGGAGTAATGTCTGTTGCTGCTGCACAATTTTGCAACTTAACAGAAGGATGTTTCCTTATCACATAATTAACACTATACAGACGAAGACTATGTCAGCACTGGCTCTCAGATCAAACATCTCACTTCATGCCTTACTCCTGTCTTTTCCTCATGTTCTGGCACATTGCTCCTTTTGAATTAACCATCTAATTCTCTTCAGAATACTTTGAGTGAACTTCCCTCCGATACACGGCAGGTGGTGGATTACAGGCCTAACCACTCGCTGCATGGAAAGGTTTTTTTTCATATCCATTATGCTTCTGTTATTAATTACTCTGAATGTGTGCCTACTCTTTCTTAGTGCATTCACAAGTGCCAATATTTTATTCCTATTTACTCTGTAGTCTTTATATAATTTTGGATACATCAATTAAATCTCAGTTCAGCCTTCTGTTCACCAAGAAAAATTGCAGTTTCTAAATCAATTTCTTAATGAGAATTCCTCATCCCTAGAACCATTCTTATAAAACTCCTCTCCACTGCCTTCATATTATTCCTAAATTACAGTGCCTAGAACTGAATGCAATACTGCAGCTGAAGCCAAACTAGTATCTCATACACAACATAACCTTCTTGTGTTTGCAACTATGCCCCTAATAATAAAGTCTAAGACACCATATGCTTTTTTAACTGTTGTCTCTCGGTTGTTCTGCTGGCTGACAATTGCACAACATTCAACACCACTCCTCAGATACTGAAGCAGCTTGTTTTCAAAAGAAGCAAATCCTGGATAATGTCTAGGCTTGGGAAGATCATTGGCAACTAACCAAGTGCCTGACAATGATCATCTCCAAAAAGAAAGTATTGAATAATTGTTCTCGACATTCAATGGCATTACCATTGCTGAATCGCTTGCTATTAACACATTGTTGGTTACCATTGACGAGAAAGTGAACTGGACTCACCATGTAAATGGAGTGACTACAAGAGTAGATCAGAAGCTAGGAATCCTACAGCAAGTAGGATTCCTGACTCCCCAGAGCTTGATGCCATCCAGGACAAAGCCCTTGTTTGGCAACACAGGCACAAACATCCACTCCCTCGACCAACAATACCCATTAGCAGCAGTGTGTATCTTCTAAAAGATGAACTGCAGAAATTCACAAAGGTTCCTCAGACTGTACCTTTCAAATAAACAATCATTGCCAAAGGCAGTGAATAGATGGGAAAACTACCACTTGCAACTTCCTCTCCAATCCACACATCATCTTGACTTGAAAATATATCAAAGTTCCTTCAGTATCCATGGTTGAAATCTTGGAATGTGGATTGTGGTTGTGCCTACAATAAAGAGAATGCAGCAGTTTAGGAAGGCAGTTCACCGTTACCTTCTGAAGGGCAGTCAGGACTAGTGCCCAGACAGCGAAGCTGATATCCTTAGAATGAAATAAAAAGTGTCCTGTCACTCTTAATGGGTTCTGTACATACATGCCCAATTTTCTCTGCTCCTACACATTCTATAGAGATGTACATGTTATTTTATACTGCCTCTCCGTGTTCTTATGTTGAAATATTTTCACCTCACACTTCTCCAAATCAAACTTCACCTGCCACCTATCTCCCATTCTACTTGTCTATGTCATTTTGTAGTTAACACTATCCTCCTTAAAGTTTAAAATGCTTCTAAGCTTTGTACCATCTGCAAATTTTGAAATGAAGCCCTGTATCTCAAGGTCTGGATCATTAATGTGAATCAGGAAAAGCAAGGGCTCCAACACTGGTCCCAAGGGAGGTCGATATTAAACATTTGCCTGAATGGGAAACCTTCATTCATTATCACTCTTGTTTCCTGTCACTCGACCAATGTTGTTTCCAAGTTGCTGCTACCCCTTTTATTTCATGAGCTTTAACATTGTACACAATCTGTTATGAGGCACTATATCTAAAGCTTTATGGACACATGCGCCACATTAATATCTATGGTAGTTGAGATCAGCCATGATTGTATTGGATAGCAGTCTTGACTTGTTACGGCTGTATGGTTTACTTAAGCTCCTATTTCATGTGTTCGTATATTGGGAAAAAAAGAGATCTGACTGAAGAGCAGAGTCTAGATCATTCTTGTTTTCTCAGCTTTGTTCAAAGACCATTCTTGATTTCTAAACAATATTTTGCCCTGTATTCCAACAGTGAAACATATTCATTTCACACATTTAACAATTGCATGCTGTTTAAATCATTTCATAATGTAATGTGATAAATTCTGCCCCTATACTTTTCAAAACATCAACCCTCTCTTCAAAGCCCACCTTAGACCCTTGCAACTATCACCCATCCCCAACCTACCTTTCCCTCCAATTTTTTTTTATGACTTTCATCTCCCAAGTGAGCAAATTTCCTACAATTCATGTTTGAAGTATAGAATCATAGTAATAGAAGTAGGAATTGGCCATTTGGCCCGTCAAGCCTACTCCGCCATTAAGATCATAGTGATCTATCCATCGTCTCAGCTCGTCCTACATGCATTATCCCTATAACCCTTTATTCTCCCACCATGCAAAAACCCATCCAACTGTGTCTTGAATATATTTAATGAAGCTGCCTCTTCTGCTTCCTTGGGCAGAGAATTTCATAGGTTCAATACTCTCTGGGAAAAGCAGTTCCTCCTCATCTCTATCCTAAATCTACTTCCCCTAATCTTGAAGCCATATCCCCTAGTCCCAGTCTCACCCACCAGTGAAAACAACTTGCCTACCTCTATCTTATCTATCCCTTTCATATGTTTCTATAAGATCCCCTCTCATTCTTCCAAATACTAGCAAGTACTGTTCCAGGCTACTCAACCTCTCCTCAATGCGTAACCCCCGCATTTCCAGAATCAACCTCCTCTCATGACTCTCCTCTGCATTGCCTCCAAGGCCAGTATATCCTTTCTAAAGTGAGGAGACCAGAACTGCGCACAATGTTCCAGCCACGGCCTCACCAACAGCTTATACAATTGGAGCAGAACCTCCCTGCTCTTAAATTCAATTCCTCTAGCAATGAAAGCCAATACTCTGTTTGCCTTCCTGATTACCTATTCCACCTGCAAATCAACTTTTAACGAGTCATGTACGAGCACTCCCAGGTCCCTCTGCACGACAGCATGCTGCAATCTGAATTCATCCAACCAAGTGTCGGCTCCTGCTACAGTACTGAAATGGATTCAGTCACAAATGCAAGCTCGGTGACCATGGTAAACTTTCCTTCCTTGTCCTTCTTAACCTGCATGAAGATAATGTCTTCACTCTCCCTGGTAACTATTTGAAAGAAATATCTGCTTATCCAGTGTTTAATTTCAGCCAAGTAAAGCATCATGTGTTAGAGATGGGGAGCGGTCACACTAAATCATGCTCACCTCTGCAGTGGCTGATTTCAGTGAGCTCCTGGTCTGCTAATGTCTCAGTTTAAAAATTCTAATCCGTGCTCCAAAATCCTTTCATAGACCTACTCCCTACTTATCACTGTAATTTCTGCAACCCTCTGAGGTAACTGCACTTTTCTAATTCTGGTCTCACATCTACCGAGCCTGCATATCCCTGGATACCAAAGGCAATTTAACATGGTCAATCTATCCAACTTGCACATCTTTGGACAAACTAGAGCACCCTGATGAAAATCAACAGAGACATGGGAGGATGTGCAGACTCCACACAGACACTTGCCCAAGGGTGAAATCATACCCAGGTCTCCGGCACTGTGAGGTAGCAGTGCTAACCACTGAGCCACTGTTTCCCCCTCCCTTTCCACTCCCCTCCCACAACAGACCGCAAGTAGAATGCTGCAAGGCAAAAACATATCATAAATAATGCTGTGGTTGTGGTGGGAAGTACCTTTTTTAAGTTTGTGTGTTAATTGCCTCGATTTCTGTTTAGTCTGTGGTGATTTTATTTTGTTTGCTATACTAAAGATCTTAAAACGTGAATTCTTGTAGTTAGGCTATTTCCGTTGATTGTTATGGAATTAACTTCTTTTAAAATGTTATCCCTCATTAGAGATTGTAACACACCTTATTGGTTTGGTGTTAAAATGTGCTATAAAGTGATCGTGTGAAGTACCATGAGAGGATTAGTTACATTAAAGGAGTCACATAAATATAACTTATTGTTGTAAATGAGAAAATATCCACTTTCTGGCACTTCAGTCTAAATAACCACAAAATTTATGGGATTTTTACACAAATTAACAACTATAGACAGGAAGCTGACAATAAGAGGTTAAAATAGTGTTGATTTCAAATGTACTATAGATGTGGTGAAACAGGCTTGAAAGAGTTAAAAGATATTTAGCAAACAACTGTGTTTTGCTTTAACTTTCCTTTCTACCACCTGTGGCCTGAGGGTGCTGGGAACACAGTTGGATCACTTTGAGGTCGCACATTGTATTCTCTTGAACTTTCCCATTTTCAAGAGAATCAACATCAATCAACATTTGAAGTTTTCTTGAACGCGTTAAGTTCACAGAATATGGTGCTTGTAAGGCTACATCTAAAGCCTGACTACAGTCATGTTTTCAATATGTATAGCTGCATTCCATTCCACAGCCATAGAAAACATTGCTTATCAACTCACACCTATACAAGTACAGTTGTGTAATGGAATGGTGAAGGAAATGTTTTAAGGTAAACATATTGAAATTGCCTTTGAGTGCAATCCAACCTCAGAAATCCAAAAGCCTGCAATTCAGACAGACCTACAATCTAATATCCCTGCATTAATCAACATATTAGCTTTTTGTACATGCATATAAATATGGTATCACAGTACTGTGTATATATTTACAATCTATAATTAATTTGCACTGCATAAAGAAGAAAAATATTTGATGCTATTTACATATATACATATTTGTGATAACTCTTCCAAATAAATCACAAGTCCATAGTGTTTACTTTCAGCCAATTCAAATTTATGGCATTGCATTCTGTTCTGAATTTATTGGCTAGAAATACAAAAGTAGTTGGAGATGAAAAGAAGGAAGACACAGAAAGAGCAAAAGGAGAACTGTAACCTGGAACAGCCCTGTGAACCACTACAATGGCAGACAGAACACAACAGTGAACTCCTAGCTTGAACTTTGTACTCAGTCTGTGATTGGGTGACCATAGTACAAATTGGAAATACTAATCAAAACTTAGTGTTGAAAACTGAGGTCAATTTTGTTTGTTAGATTAAAAACACTGAAAGGCATAAAGTGAAGGCAGATAAGTAAAGTTGAGGTAGCAATCAGCAAGTAAATGGTTATACAACCTACTGGCCTGCTCCTATTCCTCTCTTTCCAACCGTACCCAAGTGGTGTTTCAGTTAGGGTCATTAACTAATTGGGAGCAATCCTGATAGATACTTTCCTCAGGATTAGATTAACAATTGAAGTGAACAGGTATGATATGAAATTAACATCAGAATCTGCTATGGTTCTAGTATGAGTCAGGAGCAAATGGGGCGGTCACAGAATTCTTTGACAGATTAGTAATATTAATGGTAATTTATTCTTACATATATTTATGATAATACAATAAAATGTGTATAAATTGCCATAAGCTGGTGCTATTTTAATTACACGAATTATAAGAAGAAATAAATCATACAAAGTTCAGACAAGTTTCATTTTTTATTCCATACACAGCTTCTTGATTTCCTAACTGGCTACGGAACCTGCCACACTCTACAACTGCCAAATCATTCCCCGAGGATACACACCAAAGAGGAATCACACTGAAGGAGCTCCTGTCACCTCATTGCCGCCGATATTCAGCCCTGCCATGGCCAGGAGACTGTTCCATGTCTCCAGGACCGGGACCCATCTCACCTTCTGAGATTTGAAACGCTTCAAGCCCATTAATGCTGCCTTACAGCTGAAATTAACTGATTGTCAATGTTTTAATGATAAAACTCAAACTTTGCTTTCTGAGAAGCTCAGCATCACAGATTTGGTAAATTTACTAAGTAGGAGTTGCTAACTGATCTCATAGATTTTGGGTTGCCATAGTATTGCGCAGTCCCACAGCAGTTTGAGTGAAAGGTAATGCTGCAGCATTACTCTGTGCACTTCAATAGCTGCCAGTACTTACCACCTGTACCAAATCAACAGTACAAAACAGAGAGGCACTCCCTACAACTCAGACAAGAAGCAAATATAGCCCATTCCTTTCAAAATTGACTTAATTTACACCGGATCCTTGCTGATTCACTGTGAAAACTTTCAATAACATATCTAACAGTCTGTTTGAACAAATGCTGTAACAAACCCCATATTTACTGCCAATCAGTTATGTTTTAATGATTGATGTAATTAATATAATCTCTGAGTCCTGTAGCCCTCTGGCAAAGTAGATCACATTTACGAACTACACAAAGAGTTTATCAAAACTATTTCTGCAAAGCCAAGCCAACAAAATCCACTATCACTATTTCACTGTTTGGAGGCTTTTAAACTGAGAACAATGGACAGGATGTACAATGGAGATAGCATTTTCAGAAAGGTGGGGGTGTATATATAGTGTTTATAGAGGGACGTTCATTGTGTTTCAGGAAAATTATTTTTCATGTTGACAGTACACAAATGGTGAGAAGACAAAGCACTCACTGCCATGCAGTAGGAAGGGGCAGGGGTATTACCGCCATATATTCTAAATGTATATTTAATCTGAAAACAATTAAAACCATAAGACCATAAAAAACAGAAGTAGAAATAGGACATTCAGCCCCTCAAGACTACCCTACCATTCTCTAAGATGATGGATTATCTGCTCCATGCCTTAACTCCTCTCTCATCCTCAAAGCCCTCAACTCTTCAATTTTTCAGACATCTACTGACCTCCTCTTTAAATTAATGAATCCAAGATAATGGCAGAATCCATTCCTTTTTTTTCTCTTCTGTTGTTTTCCTCTTCTGCCAGTGGTCCAGAGCAGAGCCAGCCAAAAGCTTGGAGGTAAGTGTGGGCAGCCAGCAGTCCAATGTGGAGTCGTGTGGGAGTGTGGGAGCATGGTGGGGAGGGGTGACCAGCAGCAGCAGCCCAGAGCAGAGCAGGGGCAGCCAACAGTCAGGTTTGGGGTTGTGTGTGTGTGTGTGTGTGTAGGGATGACAAGCAGCAGCCCAGAGCAGAGCAGAGCAAGGGCAGCCAGCAGTTTGGAGCAGAGTGGGGGTGGCAACTGTTGGGAACAGGGGTGACCAGCAGCCCAGAGTGGGTGATCAGAGACCCAGAGCAGACTGAGGACAGTGGACAGTGGGCCTGGAATGAAGTTGACTCCTGGCTGGGCACTGGTGGAGCCTGGTCAGACCACTTGGAAGCTGTTGTAGAAAGACTGCAATCTCTATGCTTGTAGTTTTATTTCTTATTTTTCTGCCTACACTGTCTGTCATGTAGTGTAACATTTTCTTTATTTTTTTCTATTTTTTTGTAACTGGGTACTTTGTATCTAAGCTGGTGCCACATGTGGATGGCGTTCTACACTTTTCACTGTACTCCTGTTCTTTTATAACTTGAGTACATATGATGTAAACCTAGGTAGCCTCCACAACACTGTGAAACTCTATAACATTCACCAGCCTCCATGAGATGAAATTCCTTTGCATCTCAGTTTTAAATGAGTGTCCTGTTATTCTTAACTGTGTCCCCAGGTACACGATTTTCACACTTGAGTGAAAATGGCTTCTCAACATTTACCCTGTGAAGCTCACCACCGTCTTCGCAATGGCAACTAGAGATGGGCAATAAATGCTGGCTAGTCCATGACACCCATGTCCCACAAGTAAATAAAATGCCTCCTCAGAATTGTGAATGTTTCAATACGATTGTCCCTCAGTGTTCTAAACTCTAATGAATAAAGGCCTAACCTATTCAGCCATTCTTGATAGGTCTACACCTGCATCCCAGGAATCAATCTAGTAAATTGTTTTGAACTGCTTCCAGTACCAGTATATGCTTTCTTAAATACAGGGACCAAGATGGTTCACAGTAAGGCCTCATCAACACCCATCAACTGTTATAACTAGATTTTCCTATTTTTAAACTCTACCTCCTAGCCATGAAGGCCAAAAATTACATTCATCTTCTTGGTTACTTGCTGCAGCAGCATGCTAATGTTTTCCATTTGAATAATAGCTTACCTCTTGTTTCTTCCAACCAATGTGTACCACCTCATACTTTCCCACATTAAACTCATCTGCAAATTTTTTTGCCCACTCACTCAACCAATGGATAACCTTTGCAATTCCTTATGTCCTCAGACAAAATTCCTTACCATCTATTTCTGTATCACCAGGAAATTTGGATGCATTACTCTTTGCCTCTTTTCCAAGTCATTGATATACATAATAAACGACTGAGACTTTATGATTGATCCATTAATTCCAACTGTCTGTTGTCTGTGTTAACCCATCCTCAATCTATCCTAGTACGTTAATCCCAGTACAATCTTGTGTAGTAGCCTGTTTATGTGGCACTTTGCTGAATGCTTTATTGTCTTACAGAGCTAGCCACAAGTCAAACAGAGCTGTTCTCTGCTGGGTTCAGGAGTTGGCGTCCTTATCAAGTCAAGTCCATACAATCCAAGTAGCTAAGCAGAGTTTCTGTTTCTTCTTCTTCTTGTCTTGTCTGAAAGATGCTTTACTGCCTGTGTGAACATTAAAAAGTGCATTTCCAGATATGACAGGAATGAATGTGAGGAAGTTGATGAGGTCTGGACAGACGATACAACCCTACATTAGTATGATTGTGAATGGGTTGTACATGGCCAGCCTCATTCTCTTAGTCTTTCATGTCTATTTACAAATCATAATTATCAGAGATGTGGTCATTTGCAGTGGATTATCTTCAACACCATTAGTGCCCGTGTAATTAGGCTTCACAGCTATCCATGCAGTAGTGCGCTGTAGCTTTTTGTAATAGTATGGAATACCATTTCTTCTGTTTCATCCATCAAGATAATGATCTGTGCCATGAGAAAGTGTGTGTTCGGGCTGCCCATGACTGAATGGCACAAAATGGCCAATGGATGCCATGGCTAATGCAGCAGAACGTGGCTGGGAAAAACATCTGCTTAATGTCGTCTTCACAAGGTGAAGAATAGTAGCTCTGTACACTCAGGATTACTGAACTGAGATAGAATATCCAGCTGCAGTGTTTACGCATAAGATATAGATAAGAACATTTCATACTAATTAGTTGTTTCTCTTCAGTTACTTAATCAATCTCTTACAATATTAAGAGTAGGTTTTAGTTAGGAGAATTCAAATGATCATTGATAGAAATTCTGAAGTAATTATAGATCCACCTATATGAAAAAGTCACTAAAAGCATTCAAACCAGTTGCAGACAGCAACAGCAGTTCCATATCATTAGAGGGAGAAATTGAATCATAGGTATAGAAATTAACAGACATTAGAATGTGGATTGAATGAACACATTAGAACATAGAACATTACAGCGCAGTACAGGCCCTTCAGCCTTTGATGTTACACTGCCCTGCAAAACCAGTCTGAAGCCCATCTAACCTCTGCTATTCCATTCTCATCCATATGCCTATCCAATGACCATTTAAATGCCCTTAAAGTTGCCGAGTGTATTACCATTGCAGGCAGTGCCTTCCATGCCCCTACTACTCTCTGAGTAAAGAAACTACCTCTGACATCTGTCCTATATTTATCACCCCTCAGTTTGAAGCTATGCCTCCTCATGCTGGCCATCACTATCTTGGGAAAAAGGCTCTCACTTTCCGTCTGATCTAGTAGTCTGATTATCTTGTATGTCTCAATTAAGTAACCTTTCAACCTTCTTCTCTCCAATGGAAACAGCCTCAATTCCCTCAACTATTCCTCTTAAGACCTTCCCTCCATACCAGGTAACATCCTAGTAAATCTCCTCTGAACCCTTTCCAAAACCTCCACATCCTACCTATAATGCGGTGACCAGAACTGCACACAATACTGCAAGTGTGGCCGCACCAGAGTTCTGTACAGCTGCAGCATGACCTCATGGTTCTGAAACTCAATCCCTCTACTAATAAAAGCTAAAACACCATATGCCTTTTTGACAGCCCTAGCAACCTGGGTGGCAACTTTGAGGGATCTATTTACATGGACACCAAGATCTCTCTGCTCATCTATACTACCAAGAATCTTACCATTCACCCAGTACTCTGCATTCCTGTTACTCCTTCCAAAATGAATCACCTCATTAAATTCCATTTTCTGCATTAAATTCCATTTCCCACCTCTCAGCCCAGCTCTCCAACTTATCTATGTTCCTCTGTAATCTACAACATCCTTCGGCACTATCCACAACTATACTGACCTTAGTGTCGTCCGCAAATTTACTAACCCATCCTTCTGCTCCCTCATCCAGGTAGTTTATTAAAATGACAAACAGCGGTGGACCCAAAACAGATCTTTGCGGTATCCCACTAGTAACAGAACTCCAGGATGAACATTTCCCATCAACCACCACCCTCTGTCTTCTTTCAGCTAGCCAATTTCTGATCCAAACTGCTAAATCACCCTCATCCCCATGCCTCCTTATTTTGTGCAGTAGCGTACCATGGGAAACCTTATCAAAGATACAACTTGTTAGCTAAAGAATTCTAACATTAGGTGTAACCACATAACTTTGTAGGAACTGATCAAAAATCAATATTATTTTATATTTCCTGTATTGAGGAATTTAAAAGGGCCCGAAGTAATGGGCAATTATTCAATTAATTTGGAGTTAACACAGTACAGCTCACAAGTGTTACTTGAATATAGTATCCATTCTGAAAAGCCTCAAGAGAGAAGATGAGAGTGTCTGGGAAACATTATGAAGGAAAGGGTGGACCATAAGTCTGTCCATCTGTTTTTGTTGTTTAATGATATGAATGGCTTAATTGGAAACACATTGAAATTGCTGAGACAAGCTTGAACTCTATAAGATGTTGTACTAGAGATTCAATAACAAAGGGATAACTCAGTGCTGCTGACCAATAGCAAACAAGGGGGGAAGGGGGCATGTGGGCTCTAAATTTAACTGTATAAGTTAAGACATTCTGAAGCTTTTTGTATGCCTTATTGTTCTGGAGAAATTAAGCTGTATTAAAAATTAAACCTGCAATAAAGGTTACCTGACACCGCCCCATGATTCGGACTTTCATTGGACAATATGTGATCTAACAGAGTGGTTAGAGATAGGTATTCTCCTATACATGTGGACACCAGCCCACATGCTACCCTCATTTAGCTTGCTATATGAACCATACAGAATGTATGCACAGGAAGTTATGTGGGACCACTAATAAGAACCACAATGAGTGCCAATGACTGGGTGCATTTATTCCTCCAGTCATGAGGCAGGATGCAGCTGACTCCTGCAAAATGGACCATCTGTTACAAACACCCTAGAGATAAGTGCTTTCCTACTCGTCACCTGGATCCAGCCTAGTTTCCTTGAATCACAACTGTTTCTGGTACTCTGTTCTGTATGTTTTGGCTCCAAAATGAATGATCTTATATTTGTCTACATTGGAATCATGATTTGGAGATGCCGGTGTTGGACTAGGGTGCACAAAGTTAAAAATCACACAACTCTCTACTATCTATCTCATTCTTGGACACATGCCAAGATAACTTTGTGTCATTAAGGATGGGCACCTCAGCACCTCACTCTACCGCAAACCCACAGATAACCTCATGATGCTACACTTCTCCAGCTTCCACCTGAAACATATTAAAACAGCCATCTGCTATGGACGAGCCCTACACATACACAGGATCTGTTTCAGATGAGGAGGAACGTGACGGGCACTTGGAAGTACTCAGGGATGCCCTCATAAGAACCAGGTACGATACTCAACTCATTGACCTCCAGTTCTGATGTACCACAGTGAGGAACCATAATGACCTCCTCAGGAGACAGACATGGGCTGCAACCGGCAGGGTACCCTTCTTTGTCCAGTACTTCCCAGGAGCCAAACAACTACGCCATGTTCTTTGCAGCCTGCAATACATTATCAATGAGGATAAGCACCTCGCCAATACCTTCTCCACACCTCCAATTCTCGCTTTTAAAAAACCATCAAACCTCAAATAGATCATTGTTTGTAACAAACTGCCCAGCTTTCAGGACAATACCAGACAACCTTGTCACAGTAGATGCTGCAGGACGTGTCAGAATGTCGATTCAGACACTACCATTACACGTGGAGACACCTCCCATCATGTATGTGGTGGGTACTCATGCGACTCAGCCAACATTGTCTATCTCATTCGCTGCAGGCAAAGATGCCCTGAGACAAGGTACATTGGCGAGACTAAGTAGAGGCTATGGCAATGGATGAATGGACACCGCACAACAATCAACAGACAGAAGTGTTCCCTCCCAGTCGGAGAACACTTCAGCAGTCTGGAACATTCAACTTAGGACCTTTGGGTGACCATCCTCCAAGGCGGACTTCGGGACAGGCAACAACGAAAAATGGCCGAGCAGAGCTAATAACCAAGTTCGGTACCCCGGGAATGGTCTCAACTGGGACCTTGGGTTCATGTCACACTACAGGTGACCCCATTGCACTATATACACACACAGACCTACAGACGTACAAACACACAGATACTCCTACACATACACACTCACGCAGACCCTCTCTCATATGCTCATACATACACTCCCACACACACCCTCTCACAGACTTATACCCCTTTACACTCATACTCACACATATACACATAATCTCTCACAAATACTCATAATCCCTCTGCCCCCCACACACATACATACACATATAAGTTTGTGGGGTGAATTTGTACTTGCAGAATTACATTTTACTTTGCTCAAAAACTGTAAGATTCTGTAAATCTGTTTTTTAGATTAGGATCTTTCTGACCATTGTGGAACAGACAGCCTCACAGAGGGAAACTCACACATTATCTGGACCAACATGACACCAATTGTTAAAAGTTCACTTGATAATGTAACTTTTTTCTAAAAAAGGTTTTGCGATTTACGTATGAAAGAACTGAAACCAACATGTTCATCCTAAAAGATGAGAGACTTAACAAATATTCCAGGTCTTTTTCATTATATGGGCGGCACGGTGGCACAGTGGTTAGCACTGCTGCCTCACAGCGCCTGAGACCCGGGTTCAATTCCCGACTCAGGCGACTGACTGTGTGGAGTTTGCACGTTCTCCCCGTGTCTGCGTGGGTTTCCTCCAGGTGCTCCGGTTTCCTCCCACTGTCCAAAGATGTGCAGGTCAGGTGAATTGGCCATGCTAAATTGCCCGTAGTGTTAGGTAAGGGGTAAAATGTAGGGGTATGGGTGGGTTGCGCTTCAGCGGGTCGGTGTGGACTTGTTGGGCCGAAGGGCCTGTTTCCACACTGTAAGTCTAATCTAATTATACAATTTCAGTTACATCACACTGTAAACTTTTGTTTTTCAAATCTGCGTATTACAATCTTATTCTCCTCAACCACTTGATGAAGGAGCAGTGTGCTGAAAGCTAGTGCTTCCAAATAAACCAATTGGACTATAACCTGGTGTTGTGTGATTTTTAACATTAGAATCAATTTGCCACAAATTTGCTTAATCATTTGATTAAGTTCTCTTTGTAATTTTATGTTTCCATCTACATTGCTAATGATGATGCCTAACTTTGTGTCATCAACAAACTTGTATATATAGCCAGAAAAACAGAAACTCAGCAAGTCTGGAGCATTTGGAAACAGATAACATTTTGAGTCCAATATGACCCTCAGTTGGAACTGTAGGGTCTAGAAATTAATGGTTTTTATACTGTTAACAAAGGTGGAGGAGGGGCAAGTGCAGCAGATGGAACAGTCATCCAGAGCAAAAGACAAAGGTAGCTTAAGGTAGCAGCGGAGTGACATAGATGAACTTTAGATATTAATAGAAGGTGTTAGCAGCAGAAACTTTATCAGCTTTGATAAGAGCAAATCTGCAAAGTTTTATTTATTTGAAAGGGATGATCTCAGCCAGGTGATGGTGACTGTTCATGCTACTTTTCAAGGAAGGAGTGAAAAAGTTGGAGTCAAGATTGAAGAAATACATCCAGCAGGGAAGGAATAGGATGAAACAATGGATCTTCAAGGACAGTCTTGTTGGTGGAAATTCGAAGCAGACTGAGTGGTTTGGGGGACTCTGAGATGGGAAGCAGCTACGGAGCAGTTGAGGTCAGTGACAGTCCTAGAAATAATAGCTTGGTGTTCAGTGGTGAAGTCCATAGTTCGTGAGACAGAAGGAAGTGTGTGACAGTGGGCTTTTAGCCTTGGCAAGGAAGAGATTGGCATACCAGATAACAACAGATCAACCCTTATCATAAGTTTGATAATAAAGTCAGGGTTAGACTGGGGAGAATGGAGGGCAGAAGGTTCAGAGGGAGACCAATCAGAGTTGATGAGGTGAGTAAAAAAATTAAGGTATCTACTGTCACATTGACAGCCTTGATGAAAAGATCAAGGCTAGGTAAGAAGCTGGAAGAAATGGTCCAGGTGGAGGAAAAGTATTGGAGACCACTGGTGTGAAGAGAGGACACAGAACTGGGCACAGAGGCAAAGGCAATAGAAAGAGATCATCTTCAGGTCATATGCAAATTTAATTGACCTGTGGGTATAATGGGATAAAATGGAGTTCTTTGATGAGTTCATATAGTTCAATGTCAAAATGGATAGGACAGAGTGAACACACAAGAGGTGGAATTAGAAGGGATGGAGTCAGGTGGAAACAAGTATCCAAAAGAGTGTGGGGACCTGTGAGCTTTTCAAGCCTGTATTTCTTAACACCTTCTTAAATATAGTAAGGACAAAAGGGTAACTGGGAGAGAATAGAGCCCCTCAAAGATCAGCAAGGCGGCCTTTGTGTGGAGCCACAGAAAATGGGGGAGATACTAAATGAATATGTTGCATCAGTATTTACTGTGGAAAAAGATATGGAAGATATATACTGTAGGGAAATAAATGGTGACATCTTGCAAAATGTCCAGATTACAGAGGAGGAAGTGCTGGATGTCTTGAAACGGTTAAAGGTGGAAAAATCCCCAGGACCTGATCAGGTGTACCCGAGAACTCTGTGGGAAGCTAGAGAAGTGATTGCTGGGCCTCTTGCTGAGATATTTGTATCATCGTTAGTCACAGGTGAGGTGCCGGGAGACTGGAGGTTGGCTAACGTGGTGCAACTGTTTAAAAAGGGCGGTAAAAACAAGCCAGGGAACAATAGGCCCGTGAGCCTGACCACGGTGGTGGGCAAGTTGTTGGAGGGAATCCTGAGGGACAGGATGCACATGTATTTGGAAAGGCAAGGATTGATTCGGGATAGAAAAAAACATGGCTTTGTGTGTGGGAAATCATGTCTCACAAACTTGATTGAGTTTTTTGAAGAAGTAACAAAGAAGATTGATGAGGGCAGAGCAGTAGATGTAATCTTTTTGGACTTCAGTAAGGCGTTCAACAGGATTCCCCATGGGAGACTGATTAGCAAGGTTAGATCTCATGGAATACAGGGAGAACTAGCCATTTGGATACAGAACTGGCTCAACGGTAGAAGACAGAGGGTGGTGGTGGAGGTTGTTTTTCAGACTGGAGGCCTGTGACCAGTGGAGTGCCACAAAGATCGGTGCTGGGCCCTCTACTTTTTGTCATTTACATAAATGATTCGGATGCGAGCATAAGAGGTACAGTTAGTAAGTTTGCAGATGACACCAAAATTGGAGGTGTAATGGACAGCGAAGAGGGTTACCTCAGATTACAACAGGATCTGGACCAGATGGGTCAATGGGCTGAGAAGTAGCAGATGGAGTTTAATTCAGATAAATGCGAGGTGCTGCATTTTGGGAAAGCAAATCTTAGCAGGACTTATACACTTAATGGTAAGGTACTAGGGAGTGTTGCTGAACAAAGAGACCTTGGAGTGCAGGTTCATAACTCCTTGAAAGTGGAGTCGCAGGTAGATAGGATAGTGAAGAAGGCGTTTGGTATGCTTTCCTTTATTGGTCAGAATATTGAGTACAGGAGTTGGGAGGTCATGTTGCGGCTGTACAGGACATTGGTTAGGCCACTGTTGGAATATTCTGGTCTCCTTCCTATCGGAAAGATGTTGTGAAACCTGAAAGGGTTCAGAAAAGATTTACAAGGATGTTGCCAGGGTTGGAGGATCTGAGCTACAGGGAGAGGCTGAACAGGCTGGGGCTGTTTTCCCTGGAGCGTCGGAGGCTGAGGGGTGACCTTATAGAGGTTTACAAAATTATGAGGGGCATGGATAGGATAAGTAGACAAAGTCTTTTCCCTGGGATCGGGAAGTCGAAAACAAGAGGGCATAGGTTTAGGGTGAGAGGGGAAAGATATAAAAGAGACCTAAGGGGCAACTTTTTCACACAATGGTGGTATGTGTATGGAATGAGCTGCCAGATAGTCAATGTGGTCTATTGTGTTCATTACTCAAAAGGCATTCTTGTCTACATTGGTGAGATGAAAAGCAGACTGGGTGACAGCTTTGCTGAACATTTCCACTCTGTCAGAATGACCCAACTTTCCAGTTGCTTGCGATTTCAGTAAACCATCTTGCTCCCATATTAATATTTCTGAGCTAGGTATGCTGCAGTGTTTCAGCAAAGCCTAATGAATGCTGGAGGAACTGCACCTCATTTTCCACTTAGGCACTGTACAGTCTTAAGGATTCAATTTGACTTCTAAATCTATAATGACTAATAAAAGTCCAAGAACTATGACAAATATATTTGAAGTATTTTATTTAACACTGAATTTAATATATAAATGTACTGAAATATATAATTGTATGCATTTACAGTATTTCTTTAAAAAGTCATTCCTCTGACATTTCATTGAATCAAACATTAGGATACTGGTTGCACATATTGTAACTCGCAGAATTGTCCTCAAGTATTGCACTCCTTGCGCTAATTCTTGCCACATAAAAATATTTATTCAGCATTTTACTGTTCATAGACACTAATATCTAATATTTTATATCAGAGTTATCTGGTAATATTTGATTGACAATATTTTATGTATAATATTTATTAGTTAGTAATTGATAATCTAATCATGCCTATACATTTTGCAACATTTGCTAAAAAAATACATCAAGGCAAAGCATCCCATATAGCACTCATCAGGACTAGGACACACTAAAATTGCACTAATTTATATAATATGAGTTGTGGGTGCTAATTGGCTGAATCACTGTTAGCATGGATTTAAAATTATCAGTTGAGCTTGCAGTGTGTTTAATTTGCATTTAATAGAAGGTAGATACCTTCACACACAGAACCTTGTTCTGTGCAGATAAAAGGAGTTAATGCCTATATTGCATCTTTGTAATTGTGGCATTGTTACAGAAACTGACTAATCATAGTCTACCTGCCTAATCTGTGGTTAATCAGTGAACTAAACTAAGTTAACTGATCCACTGCATCTCCATGCCAACCAAATAGCACCTATGTGCACTGTTGCTTGTGCTGTATAAATTGATGTTCCCTTTCAAAAATTGGTTTCTCACATTCCCGTCTTGATGAGAACAAGGTCAAAGGTTTTTTTTTGGCTTTATGTCTCTTCTTAGCAATGTTTAAGCTTTGTACTATCAAACAATTATGCTTTAACACTATCTATGTCTTTGGCCATTTCATTTGTTTGTCTGTACTGACACTGATATTCAGATTTGAATGTAACTAGGATAAAATTCCAGTCAGAAGAGTGTGCGTGTTAGTGTATAATTTTGGCTACCAAAGTTCCAAAATGCACACTGGAACATTTTAGTCAATACTTCATATTGATTATTTTAAGAGGCACACAGCTTTAATAGAGCTAACTATGTTTGTAAACTATTCATACATATAAAATTTATATTTGTGACTTTCATTTAACTTAAAAGATACATTTATGATACTTAGAAAAGAAAATGATAGTTCACAGACTAAATCTTTTAAATGTTAAATAGCAGGATAAATAAACTTCCAACAGCAGAAAAACATTGGCATGGAATTGGGCTGTCAGAGTAACCATTGGCAGATATGAGGCTTGTATTTGGATTAGAATAATGATGAAGCAGTGTCTGATAATGTCACCCATTCCAACACTTATTCTGGGATCATCCTGTATGTGTACTATTAGAGTCAAAGAATCTTTTATGTTATGTTACAGCAATGATTTTAATAAATGAGTCTTTTATATAAAAAAAAGTTACAATAGGAAGTGATAGGGAAGAGCCCTTGTACAGGTGTGAGACAGAGACATTGTGGAGGCTTCTAAAGAAATGTGAAAGCATTTATCAAAGTAGAAGTTTTCTATACATATCTATTATATTTATATTTGGTATAGATGAGTGCTGTTCAGATGTCTTACTGTAACAAGAACATAGTGATTCCTAACAAGCTATTTCTTATGTTAATGATATGGAAATTCCCAATATAGATGTGTTACATTAAGTATACTGATCTTTACCAGCAAGCTATGGTAATGATTGGCATGGACGATTCCTGTACTGCTGTGTAATAGGTCAAAGCAGACCTCCCATAAGACAGCTACAATAAGTAACATGCAAAAGCTTGCAGAATATTACAGCAATAATTAGTGAGGAAGTGCTCTGCACAAGTGTATTATTGTATCACTTGGAAATGGCCTGGTTGAGGGTTACAATAATATCTGGCATGGATGAGCCGAATATATTTTGCACAATAGTAAGGGTCAGCTTGGATCATTACTATATACATCATCCATAACAAAACTGTTTGAAGTGGAGAACCCTGTATGTACGTGTCACAATGGCATCAAAGTTTTAATTTTAAAAGGCCTTTGCCTTATTGGTTATGCTAACTAAACAAAATTATTGTTTGGTGATATTGTTAATTCTTTCAATGTCCAGCTTCACTTATCCTCTAGCATAGAATGAACATGGCACAGTTTTAATTTTGTGGTTATAAAAAATTATCTTAAGAAACATCTTCATTCTTGATTTTTGTTATAAATGCTAGTTTTGCATGCTTATGACCTATATTTTCATATTGAGTATCAGATTTTACAACAAATAAAGATCCACATAGCGACTGCCAATGTGTTGGTGGTTCTTCTCTACCACAGCTTGCTTAGCAGCATCCAATGATGGGAATATCACAAAAGCATCGCCAGATTGTCCATACAAGTTGGACATGATCAGCACGGACTCAGGGGGAATCTGCATCAAATAAATAAATGGAACGTAATAATAGATAACTGGAGACATAACCCACATTAACATGAGCCATTCAACACATAAAAACCCAGCACCAGATAGGTTTCTTTTATTCAGTTATTTGCAATTCCCATCACCTTAGGTTCATTCTGCTATTGTCCATATTTGTTGCTAATTTAGAACACTCCAATAAACACTACCTCTGTTTCAAAGTGCTGCTACAATTGTGTTTCATATGGATAAGTATCTGTAACATATACAGGGAATCACAACAATTTAATGTCAGGATGGAAAATCATAGTCAGAAGTCGTGAAAGAAGGACAAACTCAAAACAGTTTCACAGTTACATCCCAAAACTGAGCTTCAGATTTAATCTTGCTGGTAATAATAAGCCTCTGTTAATGCTTCTGATGTATTCTTTGTATGAAAGTGCCTGGTATCTTCGGATGATCTTTACTGTACAATAAACAAAATGAGGAACTCCTAATTTACAGAATCATGCATGGAATGAGATCTTGTGGGGTAGGCTAAAATGCCCTATAATATCACTATTGAATATGGCAAATGATTTTTATAGTAACTGCTGTGATTGAATTACACATTTCCCATATTAGAACTCTAAAGTTTGAACAACAGGGAAATGTGCAAGTAAACATCAAATAGGTTGCAAGATCAGAATCAAGGTGCTACAAAAGAAATGGGATTTTTAAAATTAAGTGAATTTTAAGTGATCATGCAGAGATAGTGTAAATAAGGATTTACAGCATTTCTGTATTATATGCCAGTGCTGTGCAAGTGCCATCTTACTTTTATCTCAGGCAGCTATATTTTAAAAAATAAAGACTTTTGCTTGCCATATTGCTCATCCTAGAAGTGCTGCAATGGAAACTGTGGAGTCAAAGTAAAGCATATCACTTCTCGCGAGTGACAGAAGACAGCCAAAGACCAAACCATTCCAAACGGCCTGTGCAACTCCTTGGAACTAGTAAAGGTTTTGAAGCAATTGTTTATCTTTTCAATATGTGTGCACACAGAAAGAAAAACATGTATTATGGAAGCACTGGATATCCAATTCATTTCACAGCCAGTTTTGAAGTGTAGCTACTGTCTTAATATTAGGGAAATACGGAAACTAAACTCCATTAAGCAAAGTCCCACGATCAGCAATTAAATAATATACACAAACAGCTTTGGCAAGTTTGACTGAGCAATAAATATCAGAAGACAGAGAAAATTCCTAGTTGTTGTTCTAGTAGTTTACAGAATCAAAGGATTTTGACTTATTTTCCCATTGTACCTCTAAACTGACCACACCCAATGTATTCAAGATTATTTTGCTGATCAGCTTTCAAAATAAATTCTTCACATTTTACTTTACAGTGACTAATGTTAATTTAGAAGCATCTAAAAGGTCTAAAAAGGAAACTGTATATTTTGAAACAGATACTTAAACACATGTCCTAATGTAGTGCAGCAACAAAAATATTTGAAAAACCTTAAACCCAAACAAATGAAAATAGCAGACAGCTGATCCACAATGCTTTACACACACGAACACCATCAGGTTTCCCAACACCACATGATTTGTGAAAGCATCCTTAATACAGGTCAAGTGACCCAGTTAGGTGGACATAGTACTTCCTTACCTACCTTCTCTTATAAGAAGTCTAGCTCATGAGCCATTTATATACAGACCCATTCTTTGGGATGTGTGAACACTGTCCTGGCTTGGTCATGCGCATGTACAAGTCCTTGGCATTCCTCAGCTGGATACTGATACAAGGTTGAACATATATAAAATATCTATTAAACTCAAACAACTCTGTCTCATCAAATAAAAAGAAAATTAAAATGCTGCTGTGTTTTGCTGCAATAACTGCAATAATTCTCAATTCTCAGACAGTAACTTTTGAGTGAAGATATAAGAATAGGTGAAATGTCAGAATTAGGACATATTATATCTGTATGACTTCCTAACAATATTCCATAGCCCCATATTTTACAGGCGACGCTGTCCAGAAGCTACGCCTTATACAGTTGTATAGTCAGATTAAATTAGTTCAAATATTATAGCATCCCTAGAGGGTGGAAGCAGGCCATTCAGCCCATCAAATCTACACTGACCCTCCGAACAGCATCCCACCAGACTTACCCCATTTTTCCCATGGCTAATCCACCCAGTCTGCATGTCCCTTGTCACCATGGGCATCTTAGCATGGCCAATCCACCTAATCTGCACATCTTCAGACTGTGGCAGGAAACTGGTGCACCCAGAGGAAACCCACACCCAGACACGGGGAGAATGTGCAAACTTCACAAAGATAGTTGACCAAGGCTGGAATTGAACCCAGGTTCCTGGCACAGTGAGGCAGCAGTGCTGACCACTGGGCTGCCATGCCACCCTAAATAGCCTTATTTTTGGATTTACATCCACTATGTCTGTATGGGAATATTTATAGGACCCCTGAACAACATTCTGGCCCCTGAACCAGTTTCTTAACCAGATTTTGAAAATTCATTGTTGAAATCTAGGTATTGTGCCAGGTAATTACTGAACTTCCTTAATCACCATGAATGGATGCTGTATCGTTATTAACCACCAAACCAGTTTTAGCTACACCAAACATTTCAAAACCTTTTAAAGTTGCCATCGATGCTAGTGACATAGGAGTTACAGCTGTACCCCGAGGATGGGGTTGAACTGCCAGTTGGTTACTTTTCGAAGAAGCTCAACATCCACCAGAGGAAATACTCCACGATCAAAAAATAACTAATGCGTTTGGTATTGACCTTAGAACATTTTAATATGTATGTCGTGAACAAAGTGTCGAGACGGTTTTGTACAGTATTCACAATCCGCTTACATTCTTAGAACACTTTATAGGCAAGAATATGAGATTATTTAGTTGGAGTCTTATGTTACAGACTTTTAATTTAAAAATCATACACATTGCGGGTTGTAAGAATATAATCACAGGTGCATTATCGCGCATTTAACTGATAAAGTTTAGATTAGATTTGTATTTATTTACACACACACACACACACACACACACACAGTTATATGGCAAGAAGTTAAGGTGAACTTAGATTAAAGTTATCAGTATGTTAGGGGGATATAATTAAAGGGAGTCGGGGGACTGAGTTGAATACGGTTGCCATTTCAAAAGAGATAGTGCTAGAAAAGCTAAAAGGTCTTAAAATTGATAAATCTCCTGGCCCCGAAGGGATACATTCTAGAGTTCTGAGGGAGGTGGCTGACGAAATAGCGGAGGCATTGGTTGAGATCTTTCTAAAGTCAATGGAGTCAGGGAAAGTCCCAGATGATTGGAAGAATGCTGTTGTAACCCCCTTGTTCAAGTAAGGATCAAGACAAAAGATGAAAAATTATAGGCCAATTAGCCTAACCTCAGTTGTTGGTAAAATTCTAGAATCCATCATTTAGGATGAGGTTTCTAAATTCTTGGAACAGTAGAGTCAGATTAGAACAAATCAACATGGATTTAGTAAGGGGAGGGTGTGCCTGACAAACCTGTTGGAGTTCTTTGAAGAGGTGACAAGTAGGTTAGACCAGGGAAACCCAGTGGATGTGGTCTATCTAGACTTCCAAAAGGCCTTTGATAAGGTGCCACACGGGAGGCTGCTGAGCAAGGTGAGGGCCCATGGTGTTCAAGGTGAGCTACTGGATTGAGGATTGGCTGTCTGACAGAAGGCAAAGGGTGGGAATAAAAGGTTCTTTTTCAGAATGGCAGCTGGTGACAAGCAGCGTTCTGCAGGGTTCAGTGTTGGGGCCGCAGCTGTTCACGTTATATATTAATGATCTGGATGAAGGGACTGGGGGCATTCTAGCGAAGTTTGCCGATGATACGAATTTAGGTGGGCAGGCAGGTAGTACTGAGGAAGTGGGGCAGCTGCAGAAGGATGTAGACAGTTTGGGAGAGTCGTCCAGGAAATGGCTGATGGAATTCAATGTGAGCAAATGCGAGGTCTTGCACTTTGGAAAAAAGAATACAAGCATGGATTACCTTCTAAACGGTGAGAAAATTTGTAAAGCCAAAGTACAAAGGGATCTGGGAGTGCTAGTCGAGGATTCTCTAAAGGTAAACATGCAAGTTGAGTCCTTGATTAAGAAAGCGAATGCAATGTTGTCATTTATCTCAAGAGGGTTGGAATATAAAAGCACTGTTGTGCTACTGAGACTTTATAAAGCTCTGGTTAGGCCCCATTTGGAGTACTGTGCCCAGTTTTGGTCCCCACACCTCAGGAAGGACATACTGGCACTGGAGCGTGTCCAGCGGAGATTCACATGGATGATCCCCAGAATGGTAGGTCTAACATACGAGGAACGGCTGAGGATCCTGGAATTGTATTCATTGGAGTCTAGAAGATTAAGGGGAGATCTAATAGAAACTTACAAGATAATACATGGCTTGGAAAGGGTGGATGCTAGGAAATTGTTTCTGTTAGGCAAGGAGACTAGGACCCGTGGACACAGTCTTAGAATTAGAGGGGATAAATTCAGAACAGAAATGCGAAGACGTTTCTTCAGCCAGAGAGTGGTAGGCCTGTGGAATTCATTGCCGCAGAGTGCAGTGGAGGCCAGGATGCTAAATGTCTTCAGGGCAGAGATTGATAAATTCTTAATGTCACAAAGAATTAAGAGCTATGGGGAGAATGCGGGTAAGTGGAGTTGAAATGCCCTTCAGCCATGATTGAATGGCAGAGTGCACTCGGTGGGCCGAATGGCCTTACTTCCACTCCTATGTCTTGTGGTCTTATATTTAAAGAATAGAAAAAAATGAAGCCATATTTTCATTATAATGGTTCATTCTTTCTTAAGGGTAGAGGTGTTATGAAGATGTGGGTGCACTGTACCTTTAAGAGAGTTAAAAGCTAGCAGAACTACCTGACAGCATCAAGTGTTCTGAATAAGTTACAATGGAACATGTAGTCCAGCAGCCAGGGTATCTGGTTGCCTGGAGACAAAAACCAATTTGAATTAGGCCAATCAGTTTAGATTATAACCCCAAAACAACCAAACTCCAATCAAGTTTGAATTTAGTACATTGACAATATCAAAAGCCAATGACACAATCCAATGTTTTGGGGAAATAAGACTGGGAAAAATTGAACAGTTGAGGGAGAACTGCCAAAGGACCAACAGCTGTAGGCTGCCAGTCAGAACTCTCTGAGTGGTACCTGTCTAGAGAAGGAATTTGCACACAGAAAAACATCAATGTTGACCTGGAGAGCAAATCTACAAAGAGAAGATTTGACAGCTGGCTGGTTTTGAAATTTGAATTTTTTTAGTAAGTCTTAATCGGAGTGTTTTATTGGACTAGAATTATAGAAGGGTAAGTAAAAGATAGGTTAGAGGAAGGAGTTGTAAATACTTCTTAGTTAATTATTCTCTGCTATACTTTAAGAAATAAATTTGTTAATTTTTACTTTGGCCAATTTTGGTCAAATTTTCTCAAATTATTGCACGGGATAGATCTTTTCTGTGTTGTTGGTTTAAAATTCGCGGGGGGCGGGGTGGGATTTACCCTGTATCATAACAAATCATCTTGAATTATTGGCAGCAGTTTGGATTATGAGGTTCCATCAGAGAACAGTAAGGAATCACAATACATTGGTGTGGACTAAAGACACACACACAACAGACAGGATGGGTAAGAACAGTAAGTTAAACACAAAGGAAACTGGAGAAAGTCAGCAGGTCTATCAGCATCTGTGGAGTGAAATAGAGTTAATGTTTTGAGTCTGGTGTGGTTTCTTCATCTCACCTTTTCTTGTTTTGAAGAAGTCATACTAAGCTCAAAATATTTGTTCTATTTTTCTTCACAAAAGGTGCCAGACCTTTTGAGTTTCTCGAACATCGTCTGTTTGTTTTACTGTTCTAGCATCCATAGTATTTTGCTTTTATATGAACAGTAGGTTTCCTTTATCAAGGATAGAAGTGCATCAATTTAGTTTTTAAATTGCAACTCAAAACTTTATGGTGGCTTTCACTTCTAGTTCCCCACATTTTTGTACACACCTATACTCTATTTCTTTAGTCTTCACCATCAGGCAAGTGTTTCAAACAATACTTAAGCTTCTGGCAGAGGCCTCCATGTCGCTGTTTAAACAGTATAACAGACCTTCTTATACTAAAGCCAAACATCAGTAACAGCCTAACTTTGGAAAATAGTCTAAAATAGGCCTTAGGCCTTTCTACTTGCAAATAGTCCAACAGATACTTCAGATACACAACCTGGACATGTGAAATCTGAATCTGAGGTAGGCATGAGGGAGTCTCTGCTCTTTTTGCGGTTTAAAAAGGAGAGAGTGAAGAATTCAGGAGGTAATAGAATAGTGGTGGAGACTATTAATTGAAATTGCAGCTGCTTTCCCTGAAGATCAACTAGTACTGCAATTGGAGGTAGAGTTGTAAAAGCCCAAGTGCTCAGATAAGCAACAAAAAATTAGAGTGCCAGCGTTCCAAAGAGAATAGGTCATATTAGTAAGCAATAAGTTCTAAATCAACCTGCAGATTTTTGATTAAGGAATGGCTGTATGGGAAAAAATGATTTAAAAACCTACAACTTGCCCTTACTTAAACACACTGCAAATCACATATACATCAGTAATAACAAAAACTCTGTAAAAAATGCACATTTGTAACAAAGTATTTTCCTGTGCTTGATAGCAGTATAAATCACTTATAAATCACGTTGGTGCTAGAAGTGTATAGGAAGGGATAATTGTTATGGTAACATGCTGTATTAACTATGCATGTACAGCTATCTGTCATTTGTCAAAAATATCATCAGCTGCCACTGAAATAGATTAGTCATTGGAAATGTACCAGATTGAATTGCATTTATTTTCATCTAGAAAACTGATGGAGAGAAAATGGAAAATCATGCATCTATAGCATAGACATGTTTAGAATTTCTAGCATACGAATCAGATCTATATAAATAAGTGGATAGGATACCTTGGTTGGTAAGATCAAAATATATGATTGAGAAATTGTGCTCAGCTGGAATGGCTGAAATTGTCAATATTACACATCTAAGCAAGAAGCACTTATCAATATTTCACTTAATTTACCTCTCTTCAATATTGTCATTTCTACATAGTTACAGACCAACAGATGCTTGCCATCTCTTGGTCAACTCCACCTAGTTCACCCGGATGCATCCTCGGATGCAGACAGATCTCATGCAGTCAAATTCATTAATAGCTGAATACGGTCCTGCTCTTAACAGACATCCCCATAAATCACAACATAGTCACTGAATAGCAGTCTGCAACTTGAAACCTTGGCAAGGTTACCCTTCTGGCCCAAGGACGTTTAAGATTTTAATGTTGTACTCAGTCACAGAAGGTGAATAAGTGAGCTTTAAAAACACTGTTCTGAAGTTAAAATTAATTTAATTTACCTCATATAAGATGCACCACTAGGATTGTAGCTCTAGTAGTTAAGTATTCCTTCACCCATCAATTGAATTTTTAGTGTTCCACATGAACAACCATAAAAGTGGTCATCTGTTAAATGTTGGAAAAGGCACATATACGGATAATCACAAGGCAGTAATTTGTTTAATGGCATGGCAACATGCTCTGAAAAACAATGGCACTCTGAAGAAAATAACTATTTGAGGGAAAAAAGCACCAGGGCACAGTGCCCTGCTTTGATGAATTAATTAGAAAATGAGCATTTGACCTGAAACAATCAAGACATCCAAGACCAATGTTTCATCTCCTCCATGTCACATGTCACCTAAGTTGTGCCTTTAACCAGTAAGTGTAGGTTTCTGAGGATTAGTAATCTGTACTGTCTCCTTCATTGTAAGTTTATTATCTTTTAGTATATCATCTGGCACATATACAGTTGAGAAAAAGTTTATAGTGATAACACTCGAGATTTAGTCACAGTGTATAAACTGTAAACACTTCCATATTAGTTTTCATTAATGATCATTTTAAATCCATGCTTGCACATTTTATATTATGAAGCACAGCTTTTATTTTCCAATTTTTAATAATTTAATTACATTCCTAACTCTTCTTTGCATTCAGGTTACCTATTCCTCATGGGCTTCCAGAACTAGTACAAGACACCAAAAGAAAATTTAGATTCCCTCACAACTGATGGTTCCAATGCCATTTAACACTCAGCTATCAGAAGATTTTGCTTGGAATATTCTCATGAGCAAAAATCATGGCTATAGGAAGCTAGATTTCGAACTGTTCTAGCACTGCACTACTCAAGTTCAGAGATTTCAAAGAAGTCCTCATGACTCCACAATTGTGTGCATGATTGATTTGTAGGGGTGAACATTATATCACAGAGTAAACCATATCGTCAATATTACTGACACTGAGATGCACTGAAAACGGAGTGCTCATGAAGAGATCTAACAGTAAAGAATTATTGGACATGTCTGAATTATGTACCCACAAATACTTTTGAAAATAAATGGTCACTACAATAGTAGATTAATGATAATTTTTTGGAAAAATTGTGTAAACTATGTTGTTACAGAAATAAGTCAGAGGCTCCATCCAAAATAATTTGTTAGACTCTACAGTCATACCCGGATTTGCATTTTTAAGGTTTGTTTTAACCTTCTTTGTGAGTTGCTTTAGTCATTTGTTGGGGGATCAGGATTAATATCATTAGATTCAAAGTTAACACGGACATCTATTTCAAACCCACCGACTCCCACACTACCTCGACTACACCTCCTCACAAACCCCTTGCTCCCAATTCCTCCCACCTCTACTGTATCTGCTCCCAGGAGGAGCAATTCCACTCCAGGACATCCCAAATGGATTCCTATTTCAGTGACCGCAATCTTCCCTCCCATGTGATCAACAATGCTCTCTAGTGCATCTCCTCCACTTCTTGCACCTCCACTCTCAAATCCTACCTCTCCAACCATAACAAGAATAGAACCCCCTAACCCCACCCCAGTCAGCACCTTTCACCCCAGTAATCTCCAGATATAGCACATTATCTTCCGCCATTTCTGCCACCTACAGTCAGACTCCACCACCAAGGACCAAACAATGGAGTCACGGAGGGAATGGTCTCTGCAGAACGCAATATAGTTTTCCCTTCCCACTCCTATCTGTGTTCTGCAGAAACCATTCCCTTGGCGATTCCCTTGTTAGGTTCATGCCCCCACATCTAACCACCTTCCACTCCCGGCACCTCCCCCTGCCACTGAATAAGGTGTAAAACCTGCGTCCACTTTTCCCCGCTCACCTCCGTCCAAGGCCCCAAAGGATCTTTTCATATCTGGCAGAGATTTTCCTGCAAATCCACCCACCTCATCTACTGTGTCCATTGCTCTCGATGTGGTCTCCTCTACCTCAGGGAGACAGAATGCCAACTTGTGAAGTGTTTCAGGGAACATTTTTGGGACACCTGCACTAAACACCTCCGCCACCCTGTGACCTACCACTTCAACTCCCCCCTCCCACTCCCCCAAGAACATGCAAATCTTGGGGTCCTCCACTGCCAACTGGGACCCTTCAATCACATGGCAGCAACATCAACTTCACTAGTTTCCAAATCTCCTCTCCCCCTCCACCTCATCCCAGATCCAACCCTCCAACTTGGCACTGCTCTCTTAACCTGTCCTACCTGTCCATCTTCCTTCCTACCTATCTGCTCCACCCTCCCCTCTGACCTATCACAATCAACCTCCACCTGCATCCACCTATCACCTTCCCAGTTACCATCCCTCCCAGTCCCACCCCATTCTCCTATTTATCTCTCAGCCCCCTACGCACCCCCTTCCACCCCTTCCGCCCCTACCCTGTTCCCCTCACCCACATTCCAGATGAAGGACTTATGCCCGAAATGTTGACTCTCCTGCTCTGTGGGTGCTGCCTGACCTGCTGTGCTTTTCCAGCACCACTCTTTTCAGATCTGACTCTCCAGCATCTGCAGTCCTCACTTTCTCAAAGTTAACTTTAGCTGTTTGTCAGTAATTTTTTTTTATATCCCACCCCTCCCTCCAAGACCATGTTTCTGCTTGCAGTGAATTGACACCATAGTTCTCCTCCAGAAGGAAAGCTTGCCAAACTTTCTTGAGAGAGTCAATTTATTCTTCATGTTATACACTGGGCAAATAGGGTTTATGAAGAAGACAGGTTTAAGCTTAATACTCTGTGGTACAAACACTGGAAAATTGAGACTGAATAATAGAAAAGCAGAAAGTGCTGGAGAAGGTCAGCAGGTTTGGCAGCATTTGTGGAGAGAGAAATAGAGTTGATGTAGAGTCCAACTATTACTACAGAATGACTCTGAGGAACAGTCAGATCTGAGTTTTTCCAGAACTTGTTTTTATTTTAGATTTCCAGAATCGGCAGTATTCTGCTTTTACTTACGCAACTAAACAGAAACAAAAACAAAGAACCGAGGATACTGGAAATCTGAAACAAAAACAGAAATTGCTGAAGAAACTCAGCAGGTCTATCAGCATCTGTGGAAAGAAAACAGAATTGATGTTTGGGTACAGGTTTCTGATTTGTAGGTTTTTTATTTGTAAGGGAATGAAGGGTTACAGGAAGAAGGCAGGAAAATGGGATTGAGAAGCATAATGTCAGCTGTTTTTCTCTATGTTGTAACAGGGTGGTGAAGAATGCATGTGGCACTCTTGCCTTTATTGGACAGTGCATTGAGTATAGGAGTTGGGAGGCTGTACAGGACATTGGTTAGGCCACTTTTGGAATATTGCATTCAGTTCTGATCTACCTGCTACAGGAAAGATGTTGTGAAACTTGAACTTCAGAAAAGATTTACAAAGGGTGTTGGCAGGGTTGGAGGATTTGAGTTATAGGGAGAGGCTGAATAGGCTGGGGCTACTTGGCCTGGAGTTTTGGAGGCTGAGAGCTGACATTTAAAGAGGTTTATAAAATCATGAGGGGCATTGATAGGCTGAATAGCTAATCTCTTTTCCCCAGGGTAGGGGAGGCCAAAACTAGTGGGCATAGGTTTAAGGTGAGGGGGAAAGATTTAAAAGGGATCCAAGGGATCCTGTCTATGGAATGAGCTGCCAGAGGAAGTGGTGGAGGCTGGTAAAATTACAACACTTAAAAAGCATCTGGATGGGTATATGAATAGGAAGGGATTGGACAGATATGGGCCAAAGTTTGGAAAATGGGACCAGATTAGTTTAGGATATCTGGTTGGCATGGATGAGTTGGACCAAAGGTCTGTTTTTGTGCTGGACATCTCTATGATTCTATTTCCAAAGCCTTCTCCCATTTAGAACATAATCTACACCTCTCTTCTTCCCACTAAAGCACATAACTTCACATTTTTCCCACAGTTTATTCCATCATCCTCTTCTCTGGATAGTTTCATTGCAAATTATGTTTCTGGGCAAAGTATTAGAAGTATACTTATTTCTTTCAAATATATTGTCTTGTGTTTATTGTACAGTAAGAACTGTAGTTCCAAATGCTCACAAGTGAATTCTGGAAGTTTAAAGGCAAAAGTTTAGAAATTTAAGGAACAGAATCAAACTCCTGTGACATTTTCTCAAATGATATTTGATAAGTGGTACAGATCTGTGAAGGTTGAACAGGATTTTGAAACACTTAGCTAGGTAATGCTTATGGAAGAATGTGAAAAAATGTGCATCCTTTTAGGAACAAGATCCCACACAGAAATCAATCCCACTTCTAAAATCAGCAAAAATTGTATAAACTGCAACAATGGCTGGTGATTATGAATGATCTCAAACATATGAGCAGCTGTAAACCTTTGTTTGCAAACCCACTCAGAAACTGGAGAGCTCAGCAATCTGATAATGAACAGAATATTGGTTGCAGTGAGGAAGATAGCAGAAATGAAAAGACATGTATTCCTTAAAACAGTGAAAAAGACAGAATTGAGGATAAGGGTAACTTACGTGGATCACCATATTAGTTTTGTTTAATACTGTATATAAGCACTAAGTGTTGCAAAATAAAAGCCAAAATAGTTGCATTTGTGACATTATGTCTTGAGGGCATGCTGTACCTGTAGGGGGAGCTTGTGACAAAACATAGGGATGAAATCTAATTTCTGTGAGACCAGATAAGTAGTCCAATAAAAACAGGCAAGCAAATTAATATTCTTATAGATATGGAATGTGATCAATTGTTGATAAAGTCAGGTGAAGAGGATTTCAGATCAGAAAATCAGCTACTAAAAATTTGATAAAGTGTGTTAATGGAAGTTGTTTAACTGCTCTATTGCATACATCGAACTTAACATGTAGCATTTTTCCAGAACTACAATTATGGGGATTGTGTCTAAGTAGACCGTGAAAGATGCTGATTTTATATTGGGAAATAACCTGGCTGGATGTAAGGTGTTACCATTCAAATAGTTTCAGAAAAGATCAATGAAATTGCTGAAACGGAAAATGTTCAAGGGAGAATCAAACGATGTGTAAAAATCTAAGACTTCCTGTGTTTCTGCTATGAAAATGAATATTTTCAATCTTTGATTTGCTCAGAATTAAAAAAGCTCAAGCTGTTGATTTTAAAGGAACATTCCAACCTCAGACTGTCAATTAGTGGTTAAGGGTTGGAGCCAAATTGAACCTGTTTGATTTAAATATGCCCGCAGAATCTGATTGAGAGGTTTCAGGACAGGTAGTAGCAATCTTCCAAGCTAATGATGAAATAAAAGAGAAGGATTGCATATAAACCAAAGATTCGGCTATGCATCAATAAAGATGCTGCTGATGTATATTCTTCAACAATACATTAAAACTTCAAAATGATGGACATATGAACATAATGAAAGACAAAATTATCACAAAAGTTGACTATTCAGCCCTTCT
Organism: Hemiscyllium ocellatum; assembly: GCF_020745735.1. NCBI lineage: Eukaryota > Metazoa > Chordata > Chondrichthyes > Orectolobiformes > Hemiscylliidae > Hemiscyllium > Hemiscyllium ocellatum. The sequence continues at coordinate 100,901,531 of NC_083404.1, read as the reverse complement.
ACCATCCAATAAGATCATGGCTGATCTGATTGCGTGTTTCAAATTCCATATTCCTATTCACAAACAGCCCCCACATAACCCGCTTCCAGATTAAGAATCTATCTGCCTCTACTGTAAAAATATTTCATGATCCCACCGGACGTGCCTTCTGGTGCAGAGTTCTGAAATCACACAACCCTCAGAAAACAGTCCTGGCCTAAAAGTGGGACTCCTAATTCTATTTAAAAAAAGAGCCCATTGTTCTGGATTCACCCACAAGGGAAAACATTCCTTCTAAATCCACCTAATCAAGATTATTCAGGATCTTATACACTTCTATCAAATCAACCCACTCATCAGAAAGCTTTAACAGTTGTGCAAAAAGAACTGCTAAACAAAAATGCGGATGCTGAGTGGGTGAACAAAAAAGCAACACAAATTTCAACAAGTTCATGAGTTATCTAGAAAGATGAAGATATTTTATCTTACAATGTAACCTGAAAACAAAAGTTTTTAAAGCAGTTGAGGATCTACCTTGACTAAATAACAAACGGCTTATACAAAGGTAGTGTTAAGACCATATGACACACGTAAAGAACTAGGTCATTTGGCCATATGTTTCTCAATCCCCATTCTCCTGAATTCACCTGTAACTCTTGATCCCCTTAGTAATGAGTGTCTCCTGAAAAAGAATGTAAAGTTTACAATTTGGAAATGAATTTAATGTTAAAAATGATCCCACATATATACACAAGGAGGATGATTCATATATGTTTTGAAGATTTGTTTAGATTTTCACATTTAAAATCTTGCAAATATGGAAGCAAATGGAGGTCAGGAGTAAAGGTGGCTCAAAGATTGTGTTAAAAAGGCAATATCTTGATGACAAAGCAGTGTCTGAATTTAAAGAAAAAGAAAGGGAATTAATTACTCCAGAGGGCAAGAAACATTATGACAGAGCATTTCTCCTGGATTTACTATTTCCAGTTGCTAGTCCCTGAAAGCCTCAAACATTATCAGTGATAAGTAATGTTATTCTTAAAGTTAACTAGGTCAAACTTAGAAATGTTCTCATGCACAACATAGAAAAACTGTAAAAAAAAAGACAATTCAGCATAGGAAAGAAGATTTGATAATAACGAGCCAATGAAAGTAAAGCCACCAGTAAAGTGAAGTGAGCTCCCATTCTCAAGAAAGTTGGAATTTTAAGAAATTGTCCAAACATAATTTTAAATCCTAATTATCATGAGATTGGGGTGGCAGGTTAAGCATTTTAATGTGTCAAAATACTTTAACAAAGAACTGTGAAAGAGGAGAGAATATGGTTTGTACAACATCATTTTCTTGTGTCCTCCAAGATAGACCCTTAACTCAGTCTTCTCATTGTTTCTATCCTGTGCCTGTCTTATCATTTTCCAATAACTTTCCTCAATTTGCAAGCCATCAAGCTTGGATATAAACTTAAAAAAGAGCCCCCTTGTTTTGGATTCACACACTAGGGAAAAAATCCTTTTTAAAAAAATCTTCCCTCCATAGATATATCTTACTTGTTCATTCCCTCTGAACTTGTGTCTTTCCTAGGCTCTCTGCCTTTACATGGATGCATTCAGCAAATTTATTTATTGACTCTCCTTCACACTTCATTTGTTACTTTTTCTGTTCAGGTGATTCTTTGAAGTATTACCACAGTAATAAAAAACAAAGAACAGTACAGTCAGGAACTGGCTTTTTGGCCCACCAAGACTGTGTCGACACATGATGCCCTTCCGAATCAAAAACCTTTTGCAGCTATGCAGAACTTGGGGTGGCACAGTGGCTCAGTGGTTAGCACTGCTGCCTCATAGCGCCAGGGACCTGAGTTTAATTCCCGCCTCGTGTGTCTGCGTGGAGTTTGCACATTCTCCCCATGTTTGTGTGGGTCCCCTCCGGGTGCTCCGGTTTTCTCCCAGGTGAATTGGGAGGAAAATTGCCATTGTGTTAGATGCATTAGTCAGGGGTAAATATAGGGGGGGGAATGGGTCTGGGTGGGTTACTCTTTGGAGGATCAGTGTGGACTTATTGGGCTGAAGGGTCTGTTCCCATGTTGTAGGTAATCTAATCTACTTATCCATCTATTCCCTGCCTATTCATATGTCTACCAAGTCGCCTCTTAAACTTGCTCTTGTATCCTCATCTACTACCTTCTCTGTGTAAAAAAACCTGCATCTCATATTTCCTTTACCATCCCTTTTTACCTTAAACCTATGTCCTCTACTAATTGAGATTTCTACCCTGGGAAAATGACTCCAAATATCCATTCTATTCATGCCTGTCATAATTTTATCAGTCCACCCCTCATCCTTTGACATTCAAGTGAAAACATACCAAGTTTGTGCAATCTCTCCTCATAGATAATACCCACCAAACCAAACAACATCCTGTTCAACCATTTCTGTACCCTCTTCAAAGCATCCACATCCTCTGGTAGTATGGTGATCAGAAGTGTACATGATATTCCAAATGTGCCCTAACTAAGGTTCTATGCTACTACAACATGACTTGCCAATTTTTATACTTATGCCCCAACTAATGAAGGCAACCATCCCATATGCCTTCTTGACCACCTTATTCACTTGTGTTTTCACATTTAAGGAACTGTACACATGTATGCCTAGATACCTCCATATGTTAATTCTTCTATGGGTTTTGCCATTTACCATGTACTTCCATTTTGCATTAGATCTTCCAAAATGCATCATCTTGTTCTGATTAAACTCCACCTGCCATTTCTCCATGCAAGTGTCCAGCCTATCTGTATCCCGCTGTATCTTCTTACAATCCTCCTCACTATCCACAGCTCCCTCAGTCTGTGTGTCATCTGCAAACTTACTCATCATGCCATCTATATTCTCCTCCAAGTTGTTTATATACATTTCAAACAAGAAAGTCCCAGCACTGATCCTTGCAGAAGATCACAGGTCACAGATCTCCAATCTGAAAAATACCCTTCCACCCCAACTCTGTCTTCTATGACAAAGCCAGTTTTGTATCCATTTTGTCATCTTACTGCGGACTCATTTGACTTAAGGTAGATAAAATGCAAATCATTGAAAAAAAATCATTTCACATTTCATGATCAGCCAGTCCAGCGAGGAGATAATATGGTTGACATTGCTCTCCTCTTATTAAACGAGTATGTTATAATCTATCCCACATAAGTAACAAGATATTATCATTTAAGTATTTCAAAAAATTTCATTCCTCTTAAAGGTGGGGTGAGAGTGATGACACAAACAACATCAGAAACAGAGTGAGCATGTGCACTGCATGAGGTGACACTGTATAAAACACACCAGGGAAGAATCTCTGCTTTATACAAGGCAACCTCACCTGCATAGTGCAAAAGAAATACAATATTTGGTCTCAGATGTGACACATAGACAGTCAGCAGGTGTTTCTGCTTCTAGTTTATTTCTAGTAACTTGTTGGAAATGCTTATTTGAATAAGATATTAACAAACCCAAAAGTCAGTCAACATTCACTATGAAGAATTGTTACTTAGGCTATTAGCAATAATTGGTATTCTTGTGGCTATTTCACCTGAATTGTGGGTCAGTGAGACACTATAGTAATTAACATCTGCATCTTTCTTTGTCAGTTTGAGCCAATCTTAAGACGTGTTGTACAGGATTCATTGAGGATTCTACCCTATTCTTAAATAAGAGAAACATAATGCATGCAGTCATGTTGCTATAAGTAATCAGTAGAGTATACTGCTCCAATAACGTTGTACTCTGTAAATATGAAATTATCCTACTTTGATAGCAAATATCAATTTCATGATCATGTTTCTGTAAACAGGCTAAAAGGTATGATATTACAACAGTTATTGTTGACTGACTTTCACACATACCAATGTAACATACATCACAGGTCATCAGAGATTTAAGTGAATCCAAGCATTGTGACAGGTAAAATATGTACATTGATCTTTTTTTATAATGAAGCTACTAACCTGATAGCCCTGGTTATCCTTTGTCTGTTCACCAATGCTATAATGTTTCTTGTTCTTTTGCAATTTAATATTCTATTTCTAAAAATGTTTAAGCAACCATTTGTCACCAACAAAATCTGATGATTACATTGGTAACTAGTTTCCAAAGTTTGCTGATGAAAATGCCAAAAGGGTTTCAGCACAATCAAATCCAAGCTAGAGTTTCAAAATCTGTGAAGAGTTCATGCCCCAATAGTCAAACAGTGAATAAACCCATTACCATATCACATCATTCAATGAACACTTTTAAAAGGCAAATATGATTCACCAGCTCTGTCTGTCTCCACTTTGTTCCTCTTTTCCTGAATGAGCTTAATACAATCTGGCTGCACTAGAGCTAGCAAACCTCCAGTACCCCACCCAACTGGTTATTATCACCAATACTTCAGGACTGAGTGTGTTAACAGGTCACTCAACTGTACAGATACCACGATCAAACACACCCTACTGTGGTCAACTGAGATCAGTTATCTCAAAATAAACTGAGGATGAAACCAATGCCAACCAATAAAATTGTTTCAACATATTTTGTATAACTAGCTACATTGCAATGACTTTGTATAGATCCAATTATGGGATGGAGATTCTACATCTTCCTGTAATTAGTTTGCAGAAGCAATTAAATTTATCTGTACATAACTGAATGTGAGTCCCATGAATTGAAAGACCATGAGAAACAGGAAAAGCAGTAGGCCATTCGGTCCCTTGGAGTCTGTTCCATCATTCAATAGGATCATGGTTGATCTGACACTCCTCAAGTCTACTTCCTGCCCTTTCCCTGTAGGTCTTGATTTCTCCGCTGATGAAGAATCTATCTATCTTGGTCTAAAATACGTACATTGATCTTTTTTTATAATGAAGCTACTAACCTGATAGCCCTGGAAGAAATTAAGGATTTCCTTGACTCCAGTGTTGTAAGCTAGTCCTTGCATCCTGACGATGGTGCCATGCTGGGTTGGCAAAGTGGCAGTCGGCGATGGGAAATAGCCAATGTTGGTTGGGGAACCAGGAGGACTAGAAATAAAGTGATGACAAGTAAAGATTAAAGATGTTTCACGAGGTTACATGAAGCATACATTGGTACAGAAGTAGAAAATATCGTCAGGCAGACTGACATCTTAGAAACGGGTTAACATTTCAACTATTATTTCTCATGAAAATAAATAGCAATATATTTATTTTCCACATTTATGCCCTTGCTATTTATGTCAATTCTGACTAAAGATTACATCTGAAATGCTAAGCCTTCTCTTTTCCTGTTCGGTCGCAGTCATTTACAACATTGTGCATTGACTTCAAGTTCACAGAATTTATACTTCTTTTATTCTACAATATCTTGTATGATTTCTGTTCAAAAAGTGTTTCCTATTCAGTCAGGTAAAGGTGATTACGCATAGTAACAATGCAGGTATAAACTATTGAGAACTCACCCAAAATATCCAGCAATTCTGCTACAAACTCAAACAATTCACCCAGAGACACAACATTTTTAAGAATCAATAGATTAAACATTTTGAATTGTAAAAATACTTATCCTGTTAAATAATGATTCCATCAACAATGTTTCTAGCTTTTAATTATGTAATAGCACAATGATAGATCTGATTTTTAACTGAGTAGTTTGGAAAATTTTCTAATAAATACCTGCATTTTTGTTTTTATACACCTTTCTTTTACTTTGCCCAGGATATTTTTTGTTAAAATCAAAAGATCATAAAATGTAGGAACAGAAGTAGGCCATTCAGCCCGTCAAGACTGCTTTGCCATTCAATGAAATTATGGCTGATTTGATTATCCTTGACTGCACTTTCCTGCCTTTTTTCCATAACTCTTGATTCCTTGACTGATTAAAAATCTATCTATCACAGCCTGGAATACAGCTCCTCAGTAAAAAAATCCACAGATTCACTATCCTCTAAGTGAAGAAATTCCACGAAGGCTAGTATCCAGTCACCCTTTGCCTCCATGTACATAGTATGCAACACTGATCCAGCTGGCACAGACCCAGCTTCTTGAGTGAGAAAACCCCTGACACTCGCATTTATATTTATCAGCCAGGACTCACTAATTAGACCAGGTGAACAGTCCCAATTAGGGAACTCACATTCTACGATATCGACCTGGCTGACATCGCTTCATCAACTCTAATCACTGTCTTAAATGTGGAACCCCTTATTCAGAAATTATGCCTTCTCAGTCCCAGACTCCCTAACAAGGGGAAACAAATTCTCTGGGTCTACCTTGTCAAACCCCTTTCTTACTGAATCTTGTACGTTTCAATAAGACCAACTCTCAGTTTTCTAAACTCAAACAAGTACAGTGCTAACCTACTCAATCTCTCCTCAGAAAGCAATACCTAGTATTATAATAGTGAACCTTCTCTGCTTTGTCTCCAATGTCAGTATATCTTTCTTTAAATAAAGTGCCCAAAACTGTTCCAGCTGTGGTCTGACTACAGTTTTTTTTTGGTTAGTGCCTTGTATAGTTTGAGCAAAACCTCCTTGCTTTTATACTACTTCAAAGGCCCACATTCAATTGTGTTCCCTGTTATCTGCTGAATGGATGCTAGCTTTTTGAGATTCATGGATGAGGATTCCCAAATCACTTTGTTCCGTGGCTTTTTTCAGTTTTTCTTCAGTTGAATAATATTCAGCTTCTCTATTCTTCCTGCCAAAGAGCACAACCTCACATTTTCCCACATTGTGTTCCATCTGCCAAGTTTTTGCCACTCACTTAACCTGTTTATATTTCTCTTCAGACTCTTTGTGTTACCCTCACTACTTGCCACACCACATATTTTTGCATCATCTGTAAAATTGGCTATAGTGCATTCACATTCTTCATTCAAATCATTTAGATGTATTGAAAACAATTGTGAAACGCAGCACTGATTCCTGTGGTTCCTATTTGCAGGTTGCCACCTGGACCCCAATTCTTTGTATTCATGGTATCATGGAATTTGAGAAAACAGCTCAGCCTAATATTCTACATTGGCGCAGCTGGTGATGGGTTTATGCAGAATTGAAACCTGAGGGCAGAGTTGTGCTTTGTGCCAGTAAAAGACAGACTACCTGCACTGATGGATCCTGTCAAATAACAAAATTTGCAAAAGGTGGAAATGTTACTTGAATGCGCTTATATTTACATTGCTGTAATTTGTTTTATTCCCAAGAAAGCTCTTTGACCACTGTTTGATGCAATGGGAAGAGAGGCAGTTCCAGAATGCATCATGTAAATGGGATAGCAATCTCAGAGTAATACTGACTTAATGAATGAATGATTTATTGTTACATATATCGAGAGAGATACACTTAAAAATGTTCTGTCACTACAATCCGGCTCCAAAGGATAAAAAGAAAGTACTTAACTAGAGTTCATCTTCATTGACTGGGGTCCCAAACGCAGTTTCAGGACTTCTGCAAGGTGTCTGCTCTGGGCCTACACAGCCAGGGCTCACGCTCCAGGCACAGACACCGCTGTCGTTGGAAACCCACTGCTCCTAAAAGAGTCCACACTCCAGGCCTACTACAGCCAGGAGTTTCTGCTCCGCCATCACTGCAACCGACACCCCGCTGCCATTCAGGAGTCCACACATTGGGCCTACAGGCTAGGACTCACTGCCAACACACTGCTCCAGCTTCCCCATGACATCAAGATGATGAAGAATGCATCATCTTGAAAAAAAAGGAAGATAAAAAGATGAAAAAGAGAGATAGAGAGAGAGAGAGAGAGAGAGAGAGAAAGAATGTAAAGCTGCAAAGTAACATAGTCTTGGTTCCTTGGATATGGTTTTACCAATACAGTTCAGCTATGCAACTGAAAAGTGATTATATGCAAACTTTTTTTTGTAATTATTGTTAGTTAGCTATTGATTATTGACTCAACGAAGTATTTAAGGTTTATTCAAAGCAAGGTTTCACAGTGGAAATGTCAAAACAGTATGCAGCTGTGGAGTGATGTACAATCCACAGTGCGACTTGAGTGCAGGGAAAGAAGCTGACTGGTGAATATTTCTAGTCTTTAAAGTAAAACTAATGTCTTCAGTTTGTGGTTAAATCTCCAGTGTTTTTCTTCTTCTCTTTTGAAAATAGCTGCATAAGAATAAGATTGATACTGGTAACTTCTTAAAAATCTTTTATAAGTAAAATATTAAAGTAAAATGTGAAGAACTGGAAATTCAGAGCCATTGATTTGGAAATTAAATCAAATATGATCGCAGGCTTTAACATGCAGAAACTGCTGGACAACAATATGATTGAGAGTGAACATATCTGTACTAAGTGCTTGCAGCCCAGAGATCTTCAGATCTGAGAAGAGGAATTGGAATCTGAGTTGTAGACATTGCAGACATTCTCAGCATTCAGAGAAGGGACAAGTTCTCTGAGCACTTTGCTCCAGAGGGCAGTAGGGCTCAGACTAAGTAATTCAAAATTGGTTGATGAATAGGAACAGGAAGGTGTAACTACAGGTGAGGCATATATGAGACCTGGAGTTTGTAATGGAGGAGACTTGGTCCCTGCAACTATTCAACAGTTACGAGATTTTGTAAGTTTTTTTTAATACACTTGTGGGATGTGGGTGTCGCTGGCTGGCCAGCATTTATTGCATATCTTGAGCTTTCTTGAGACGGTAATGGTGAGCTGCATTTTGAACCACTGCAGTCCACATGCAGTAGGTTGACCCACTATGGCCTTAGGGAGAAAATTTCAGGAATTTGACCCAATGACACTGAAGAAATAGCAATATATACCTAAGTCAGGATAGTGAGTGGCATGGGGGGGATCTTGCAAGTGGTGGTAGAGGTAGCCATTAGGAACAATTTATAGACAGTGTGTTTGACACCATTCCCTAAAACAAAATGCTGTGAATCCAAAGAGGAACAGGTTACTTTGGATCTGGTGATGTATACTGAGGCAAATACAATAAATGATGTCAAAATAAAAGATTCTTTTAGAAAGAGTGAGCATAATATGGTAGAATTTAGCATTCAGTGGGAATGATCTTTGGTTGGAAAGAACTATGCTAAGCTTGTACAAGGGCAATTACAAAGGAATGAGAGCAGAGCAAGCTGGAGTGGGCGGGGACAGGCATTTAGCAGCAAAGAGTTGAGACAAAAAAGGAAGATGTCGAGAAAATAGTGTGTTGCTCACAGCAAAATTACATCCCAGGGAGCAAAAAGGAATGTGGGAAGGAAAAAAGCACGAAGCATGGTCAACCAGAGAAGTTAAGGCTAGGATCAAACTGAAAGAAATAGAATTAGTTCAGAATGGCTCTGTGGTCAATGCAGACATGGTGAGCTGTAGGGCCTGTGTTCCTATGCTGCATTGTTTTATGCTGTTTGGATTAATGTGGTAAAAATTAATGGCAAAGCTGAGATTGGGAAAGTTTGAAAAAAAACATATAATCAACAAAAAAGGGAGAAGATAAACTTTGAAAGTAAACTTGCACGTAATATCAAGACAAACAGCAAGATCTTCTTTAAATATATAAAGAAAAACAGAAGCCAAAATGAACATAGGCTCCTTAGAGAATGAGGTCAGGGAAATCTCAATGGAAATGACAGAGGAGTTGATTAAATATATTGCATCAGGCTTCACAGTTGTATTCCAAAATTACTAAATACTGAGGGGTAGAAGGAGGAGAGAAAATAGGTTCAATAACTAACCCGAGAGAAAACAAATGCTCAGGAAACCATTGGGCACATCACCAATAAGTCCTTTGGACCTGATGGGTTGCATCCTAGGATATTGGAAGAAGTAGCTACTGAGACACTGGATGCACTGGTGGTAATCTTCCAAGAATCCTTAGATTCCAACAAGTCCCAAAGGACTGGAAAACTGACAATAGGTAACTATAGGCCAGTTAGGATAATGCCTGTTCTTGGGAAACGATGATTTCTGTAGAAAGGATGCAATGGCAGAACATTTAGGATTATGTAATATAATCAAGCAGAGTCAGCAATGCTTCACAAAGGAGAAATCATGCATGACAGATGTATAAAATTATTTGAGGAAATAATGAGCAGGTTTCATAAAGGAGAAGGAGGGGTTATGATATATTTGGATTTTCAGAAGGCACTTGATAAAGCGCCACACATTAGGTTACTTAATAGGATGAGCCCATGCTATTGGAGGTAGCATATCAGCACAGATAGAGGATTATTCAACTAATAGAAGATATACTTATAGAATAAGAGGAACATTTTCAGGATGGCAAACTGTAATTAAGACAGTATCATAGGATCAGTGTTGGGAGCACAATTATTTATAAAATATTAATAATGTGGATGAGGAAAGTGAATGTAGACAAATTTGCAGATGACACAAAATTAGATGGGATGTCAAGTGGTGAAGATGACTAAACACTCAACAAAGGGATATAAATAGTTTAAGCAGTGGACAAAAACTTGGGAGATGGAATGTAATGTGGAAAGATTTGACGTTGTGAATTTTGGCAGAAGAAAAGGAACTGAATATTATTTAAATGGAAAAAGACTACAGAAATATATGAATAGAGGGATTCAGGAGTCCTTTTGCATAACTCTCAAATAGCTAGCATATGAGTTCAGCAGATAATGGGAAGGCAAATAGAAATGGTTTTCATTTCAAGGAGAATAGAGCCTTACTGAAACTATACTAGGTACTAGTGAAACACCAGCTGGAATATCATTTTGGGCCACTTCTCTAAGGAAAGATATACTAGCAATGCAGGCAGCGCAAAGAAGATTCACTATGCTGACCCCAGGTATAGAGGAACTGTCTTGTGAAAAGAGTTTGAAGAGGTTGGACCTGTACGCATTGGAATTTGAAGGAATGAGAACTGACTTATTCACACATGTAAGATTCTTAGGGGAGTTGACAGTGTAGATTTGGAAAAGTTTTTCCGTGAGAGATTCTAGGACTAGAGGGTATAATCTCAAATAATCAGGTGTTATTCTTTTAGGGGGAATTTTATTTCTCAGAGGGCAGTAAATCTGGAATTCTTCACTGTAGACATCTGGTTGAAGCTGGGTTGATAAGGATATTCAATGCTAAAACAGACAGATTTTTAATCAGTAAAAGAATCAAGAGATGTGGGGAAAAGGCAGGACAGTGACGTTAAGGATTACCAGACTAGCCATGATTTCATTGAATGGGAGAGCAGGCTTATGCTCATATATCTTATGATCATTTGAAAGGACTTGACAGCATTTCCATCTATTTTTGTACAATAAATATTATTTTCTCCTCTTCTTCTGTATTGATCAACCCTCCAACCACCCAACCCCTTCAGCAAAATTTCCTCAGGACTAAATATGCAATGTGTGCCACATTGGTCTGGTTCAATTACTAGCCTTTAGAAGGTACTGTTGTGCAATTGCTTTATATTTTTCTAATGGCTTCTAATTGGTTGCTTCCCAACACTGACATAACTGAGGTGACTTTGTGGGCTATACAGGTACAGACCTGTACTATAGCATTCCATGCATGTTGAGCTTTAGTGAACTTATCAACTATTACATTCTCTCTACTTAAAGAATAATCATCTACACAAAAACAATTTACTGAGGAAAGCTGCGTGCTTATTTCCAGAGATTAGGAGCCGAGGATAATCTGAACCAATGCTCAATAATATATGACCTTGTAAGTGTAAAGCAAGAAGTAGTTCACAACTGTATGAAGGGTCAAAACATTCTTGACATTATGATAAAGCTAACACAGTTAGTTTATTGGTTGCAGTTTAGTTATTAACTTGCTCTATTTTTATAAATACTTTTATTGCTTTTCCATGTTCATGAAGTTAAAGATCTTAATTCAAGATAACGGGGTCATTAATTGGTTAAGCCAGATTCTGATACAGTCAGACCAAAATAATTAATTGGTATGTTTCTTTCTTTATTTAAAAGTGCTGAATGGCAAGCTAATTTAATAGGTGTGTCACAATAAATTACTTATATAACAGAGTCAATCTTAGGCTTAATTTTAGCAGTCCCATCTTCCAGTCAAAAGTTGCCAGCAGTGGCTGAGTCTTGTAAACACTTCAGTAAATACTGGAGCTAATATTCTGAGGTGTAGAAACGTAACTCTGTTCTGTCTAATTTTTCCTGTCAATGCGCTGACCTGCAAGGTTTGTGCGAGGCAATGATTTCTGTAAACAGAGGTCAATGTGTCCGCATGCCAGTTGGTAAATGCAGATGGTCATGCAACTTATCAAAGATACATGCATAAAACCAATTGTTCTAGTCAAAGTTTATATTACAGATTGTTTTTTCACTTTCATGTATGGAAGGTGTAAATATCCAAATCAAGTTAATTAAAATAATAAACAAACTACTGGTTGAAGGAGTCTACATAAAGTGATTGTGGTTACTCTCTCAGTTCAGTTAATTGTGGGGATAAGTGCACAGCATTGACACCTCCAATCCAAAAGATCACATGTTGACTGGAGAGGAAACAATTCCATCTGGTTCAGTACAGGTTGGAGGTAAGGTATGATGTTAAATACAAGACAAAGCTTTAAAATGTATTTAACCTATCCTAGCTGACACCAAAATGCTTAATACAGATATAAGGACCAAATTTTCATGTCTGCATCTGTGTCAGAATGGAGTTAGTGGCCTTTAAAATGGTGTGGGGATTCCTACCCCTATTTCCATCACTGTGTATTTACAGGATACGTCTGTTACCTTGGTCACATTGCTGGGGTAGTCATTTTAGACTGCTTGCATTTTCAGGGAGTTGAGCCTGTTGATGGAACATTGTTCACAGCAACTCAGGAATCATGAATCATGGGAGACATTCTAGTTTTGCATTCAAAAGAAGTTGCCAACTTTTCATCATAATGCATTGCTATATGACAAGTTAAATATGTTGTCAATATTTTGATTTTCGGTAGGGCTTTGTTTACAAAGTGGTCATAATTGTCAAAAAGTATTTGGACAAGTCACACTAAATTATCCACTGGATAAAGTGCTCTTCTATTTTGAGTAACGTGGAATTTTAATTCCACCTTGTCAATTACACTCAAGCGTTAACCTTTTCTTTGTCTGAAAAATTTGATTCAACCTTTCACTCAGATTAGTATCTGTTCAATTTCCTCAAAGGTGTTTACGTAATCACCCTTTGACATAAGGTTTTGTTAATTCAGTTATGTAATTGAATCACATAATGAATACTTGGCTAAAGTCTGAATTGCTTCAATGTGAGTTTGTCTTGATCAACAGTTTAATGAGTTCACAAGAGAATTATGTCTTCTGGAAGCATTTCTGAATATTGGTTTACTTTGACAAGTTTATGACCACTGACTAGGAATTACATTTCCAAGTAAAAATTTGAATAACTGTAACCAAAACAGAAAATGCTGGAAAATCTCAGCAGGTCTGGCAGCAGCTGCAAGGAGAGAAAAGAGCTGATGTTTCAAGTCTAACTGACCCTTTGTCAGCTTTGACAGATGCTGCCAGACCTGCTAAGATTTTCCAGCATTTTCTCTTTTGGTTTCAGATTCCAGCATCGGCAATAATTTGCTTTTATTTGAATAACTGTACTTGATTTAACAGTTTTATGAGCGCCTAAGAGAATTAAAGGCTTCCCCCCAAGTGAAGTTGAATGACTGTTTGTCTATTTTGACAGTTGCATGAGCATTCCAAAAATTTCCCAGGCAGGAGGCAAGGTCACAACTTTGGAAAGTGACCCAATTTGGGATTCCTGCCTTGTAGGCCTATAGAAAAAACACTCCATTCACCAATTTCAGAATTACATCTGCTCATAAGACAAAATTCACAAGAATGCACTGCCTAGAAGAAGAACAGTCAATTAAATCAATTTATGCCCTGTTTGGCAACTCCCCACAGCACCCCCCCAAAAAAAATTATCCTTCTTTTGTAAATAATGCTGGACTTGAGCTGGGTGCACTATTTACAAAGAAACATACAGACGCAGAAAGTAGCAGCATCAATAGGACATTTGTTATGATCATGATTAATCAACAACTCAATAGTCTGTTCCCACTTTCCTCATATTCTTTGATCCCTTTAGCACTAAGTGTTCTATTTAATTCCTTCTTGAAATCATACAATTCTTTGGGCTCAACTGCTTTCTGTATAGCAAGTTTCACAAGCTCACAACTCTCTGGCTGAAGAACTTTATCCTTATCTAGTCCTAAATTGTTAACACAGTATCCTCGGACTGTGACCCTTGGTTCTAAAATCCCCTACCATTGAGAACATCTTTACTGCATTTACCTGTAGGATTTTAGAGCTTTGTTTCCGCTTCACTCCAGTGAATATAATTCTAATCATTCAACCTCTCCTCATACGTCAGCCCTGCCATCCCAGGAATCAGTCTGTACCAAGAGCATTCTTCCTGATATAAGGAGACCAAAAGAGCATACAATATTCCAGGTTGTGGTCTCACCAAACCCTGTATAATTGCAGCAAGACATCCCTGCTCCTGTACTCGAATTCTCTTGCTATGAAAGTCAACATACTGTGACGATGATGCTCGTTTAACAAGATTGTTGTCCTGGTTTTTTTTCAAGAGTGCTTGTGAAAGGCAGATGTTTTGATTTGTCTGGGATTAGACCGCTTTGGTTATAGCTAACAGATACCACCTAAGGCAATAATCAGGAAAAAGGTTTTTCTTTGTAAACACTTGTACAATGAAAGGGGAGTGGCCATTCTCCCAACTCGAGGATTTTTCTAGTTTAGTTTAGTCTTAGCTGGGGACCCTGAGAAGCTGCAGTGGAAAAGGTTCCATGTTTTAGCCAATGATCCCTGGCTGATCCTCTCTGCAATCTCTCTCCCCTGTAAGAACTTGTGTTAGAATTTACTTTTTTGGCCGAGGGGTGTGTTTATGGGATGTTGCAGGAAATCGGAACAGCTCTTTGTTGAGTTGCGAGGGATATCATGTTGGTCGGGTTTTCAAATAGTTGTTATTCTAAATTCTGTTTCTTTTTGCTTACGTTTCATTCGGTCATCTGTAAATAAATTCCGTTTTATTTAAAACCGAGTGCTCTGACCAGCTGCATCACTCATGGAATATCTATCATACACCTGTTTAAAACAACTAGAGAAGTTAGGGTCTGGGCTACCTTCTTGAAATGTTTTGAGGGGATCTGGGGTGGTCTATAACAATACCATTTGATCTCTTTACTGCCAGTTGCACCCTGTATCCTTTACTTCAGCAACTGGTATACAAGGACATCCAGGTCTCATTGAAAATTCTCCTCTCTCAATTTACAGCCATTCGGATAATAATCTACCTTCCTATTTTTGCTGCCTAAGTGGATAACCTCACATTAGACTACATTGCCTACTCAATCAGTTTGTCACAATCACACTTCATCTCAGCATCCTCCTTACAGCTCACCCTCCCACCCAACTTTGTGTCGTATACAAATGTAGAGATATTACATTTAGTTCCCTCATCCAAATAATTAATATATATTGTGAATAGCTGGGGTTCAAGCACAAATCCCTGCAGTATCCCTCACTGCAGTCACTGTGTGCTATTTGGTGAAAAACCTGTTTATTCCTACTCTTTGTTTCCTGTTCTGCCAAGTCCTACCAATTTTCCATCCATCTCAAGACACTTTAATTCAATTCACTTTAATTTTACACATTAATCTCTTATGTGGGACTTTGTCAAGAGCCTTCTGAAACACCAAATACTGTAATCACCATTCATTGGCTTCGCTTCATCAACTCTACTAATTACACCCTCAAAGAATTCCTGTAGATTTGTCAAACACGATTTTCTTTTTGCTAACACAGCTGACTTTATCCAGTCCTACCACTGTTTTCAAATGCTCAGCTATTAAGTTTTTTATAATGTACTCTAGCATTTTCCCCACTATTGATGTCAGGCTGATTGGACTAGAATTCCTGGTTTTCTCTCTGCCACCCTGTTAAATAGAGGAATTACAGTAGCTACCCTTCAGTCTATAGGAACTGCTTGACAGTCTATGATATCTTGGAAGATGAACATCAATATATCAATTATTTCTTGTGCCACTTTCTTATGTATTCTGGGATGTAGATTATCAGGACCTGGGGATTTATTGGCCTTTAATCTGATCAATTTCCCCACACCATTTCCCTTCAAATACTGACTTAAAGATATTTCTTGAAAGTCATGTGGTTTAAGCTAATTGGTTGGACTTTTTTATTCTGGAATCACATGCCTGGCACTATGGCTTTCTTTTTACATTAAGCATCCTATTTGCAGAATCAACTACATCACTGTCCATCTTGATGAGGAGTTCGATCATATTGTGGTCGCTCATCCCCAGCGGGCCTCACACAACTTGATTTCCAGTTATTCGTTTCTCATCACACAATACCCAGTCTAATCTGGCCTGCTCTAATAGACTGGTTCCTTAACATTTTCGTTTAGGAAACCATCCTGTATACAGGAGTTCCTCCTCTATGGTACTGTTATCAATTGCCCATTCAATTTCAATATTAAAGTCACACATAAATACAAGATGTTACTTTATTGCATGCATCTCTTATTTCCTATTTAATATCATCCCTAATACACCCTAGAGTTTTGGGGTCTATATATAATGCCCACTAAGATGTTTTGCCCTGAGTGTTTCTCAGCTCTTCCCATATAGCTACCACATTGTCAGAGCTAATGTACTTCCTCACTATTGCATAAGAAAAAAAAAAGAAAAAATATCAGTTAATCTTGCACTCTTCATGAACTTAAGATGTCCTAAAGTGTGTTATGGCCAATGAAAGATTTTTGAGGTGCAGTCACTGTTGTAATCAAAGAAACAAGGCATCAAATTTACATACAGCAAGCTCACATCAACAGCAACAAAATAAATGTCCAGATCTTCTACCTTAGATGTTAACTGAATGGTAAAAATAGCCAGGGTGCAAGGAATATTTCGTTGCTATTTTTTGAGTCATATTATGGGATATTTTACATTCATCCAGAGGGGAGAACAGGCATTGGTCTTATCCCAAAGAAAAGCATTTTCAGCAGTATAGTACTTGTTTAGTATTGCACAGAAATATATGCCTAGATGTGTTCATGTCATTGGAACATGGCTTGAACACATGTACTATTCGTTCAGGGAAAATTGCTTTGACTAAGTCTAAACAACACCAACAGCTGAACTGAGTGTGTCACTGAAGAAGGAACTTATTTTTTCTGGTTTTGCAATAACCATTCTACAGTACATGATTAAGTGACTCATTAATTGGACATTACACCATTTGCTTTATCACAAGCTTCTCAATGTAAATTCTCACCTTGGACATAATGCAGAACAGTTCATATAGAACTGGGCACCAGCTGGGTAGAATGCTGTAGAAGGTGGGAGAGCACGGGGACTGATGAACACAGGTTGCTGATAGAGAGCTGCAGATTCGGCCGAAATAATAGTTGCCGGTGTTGGAAATGTATTGTAGGTTGATGGTGACAAGCCTAAACAGGAAAACAGAGAGAAATCATAATATTTGCTCATGTGTTAAGAGCTGTAAAAGCCGTAAACTTCTAGATCACTTTGCCCATAATGCATATTAGCCACCTCGTGAATATCCAAGAAGAATTTTTTTTCTCTCTCCCATTGTGTAGAGTAAAAAGTGAGGTCTGCAGATGCTGGAGATCAGAACTGAAAATGTGTTGCTGGTTAAAGCACAGCAGGTCAGGCAGCATCCAAGGAACAGGAAATTCGACGTTTTGGGCCAGAGCCCTTCATCAGGAATTCCTGATGAAGGGCTCTGGCCCGAAACGTCGAATTTCCTGTTCCTTGGATGCTGCCTGACCTGCTGTGCTTTAACCAGCAACACATTTTCAGTTTTTCTCTCCCATGCCCCTTTTGAAGTCAATAGTTCACCAGCAGTAGGGTTTCTGGGGGGGCAAAGAAAACACTAGTACTTTGACCAAGTAACTAGACCTTTATGCAAGAGTCACATTCAATCCCTTCATGGCCTCAACATTCACCACCTCCATCATCACCTTTGACCTTACAAACCTCCAAGAGCTCAATGTTACTCCAGTTCTGGACTCTCAAAATTTCTCTTTTACTTTCATCCCAACGCTGGAAGAAAGGTTTATGGCCAACTAAGCCTAATCTCTGGAAATTCCACCTGAAACTCTTTGTTTTTCTTTCTTCTTTTCAAGAACATTCTTGAAAACCTATTAGTTTCACAAAGCTATCAGTCCCTGGCCCTAACATCCTTACTTGGCTCAGTATCAATAACATAACGGACAAATAAATGGATTCATGAACAAAAAAAAGCTTTCAGTGTTTTTAGATAACTTGGAAGTACTCAGATTAATAAAATTGAAATCCTATATTAACATTTTATATCATCTTTTGAAGGACATGTTTTGTCCTTAAAAAGGCTTTTTAATTATATTCTTAACACTTCTCTAATTGCTAACATATTTTCTGTACATCTTGAAAGTCTTAATTCAGATTTAACATTTAAAGCAAACATGGTCTGCTTCATGGTCACTACTGAGTGAGCAAATACAAACAGCTAAATTCAAAGGTCCATCAATTATTTTCCAGGATTTGGTGCCCAATCTAATGAAACTCAGGTAAGATGCATTCTTATCATTGTGCTACTTTGTAAAGCCAACACATTTCATTACTTGTCAAGCAGTCCTCATTTAGACCATATCAAAATTATGTAAAGCCCTCTGTGGATCATCAAGTCACTCACCATCACGCACAAACGGAATCATCAAATAGAATCAGTTCATAAATTTGTATAAAATTAAGACATAGAATTTAAATTATTTTCCTTCAAAATTTTGTTCTCTTCAGAGCCATATTTCTTTGATATATAGAGCCATACAGAGCCACAGACAGCTAATGACAGAAGATGAGTGTTTCGCAGTGAATATGAAGGTAATTGAGTAAATTGTATTTAGTGCATACTCTTATTAAATATATGCAGAAGCCTCTTTGGGAAAGGCCAAAATTTGAAGTTGTCAAAAGCTACTGCTGCCAATAAACAATGAGGGAATAAGCATGCTGGACAATTGGTTAGGATATCTATTGGTAATGAAAATGAAGATTAGATTGGATACTATTGGAGTAATTTCATGGTTAACAGTGGGTCTCTGAGACAATAAACTTTAACATTGTTCAGAATGCTAGATGTGATGACATGAAATAAAGTTAAACATTGTTATGAAGAAGTTTCGTAATTAATACAGCTTGGAGGATTTGAGATTTGGAGGATTGTAGAAATAGGAATTCATTTGAAACTTACTGGACATGCCTTAAGTGAATTCTTTAAAAGAGGTCTTTGAAAGTTCACTGTGAACATTAGAGGTTTATTTTAAACTACGTTTTCTAGAAATCATTTGACTGGTGATAATTGTTTCTTTGCTGAAGACCACTGCTGGACTGTATACTGACCGGCTTGGAGAGGTTCTTCTTTTAATTTGGGTCAGTTGGAGGAAACTTGCTATGAACAAACTAAGTTAGAAAGAAACCTGCTATAAACAAGTTGCCCATTTCTGAAAATAAACCCTCTATGTCAATTCAGGG
Organism: Hemiscyllium ocellatum; assembly: GCF_020745735.1. Lineage (NCBI taxonomy): Eukaryota > Metazoa > Chordata > Chondrichthyes > Orectolobiformes > Hemiscylliidae > Hemiscyllium > Hemiscyllium ocellatum. Next base: position 100,882,021 of record NC_083404.1, on the reverse strand, counting down.
AGAAAGCTATTTGTTCCTTTTAAAGAGTGATTGAGAGAACATGTGAAGATTGTACTCTCTGACCAAGCTGTGTCTGCAAGACTGTGTGAGATTTGTAGTTTAACCATACTTGCCAGAAAGGAGCAACTACTCTAGTACGTGATACATTTTATCCTTTTGCGCTCAACAATAAACCATTGGCCAAACAGATTTTTTTTTTGTTTTCTAAAAGCCTGTTTTTACTTCCTTTTTACCTGAAATGAGTGCATTTGTGTCTGAGTTTTGGAAATATTGATAGAAATAAGCACTGATGCTTATATGTTGCTGACTGTGTATATTGGCCAATTATGCATCTTTATTGGAGAAGATTTGGTTTGATAATAAAGATCAAGAAATATTAACAAATTTAATTCATAGAACTTTTTTGTTGACATAGATAAGGTATTTAAGTTTGTGACTATGTTACATATGATATATGAATCCAGAGCAGAGGTAGGCCATTTGGTTGTTCGATCCTCATTCAACATTCAATAAGATCATGAATAATCTGATTGTAACTTCAAATCTACATTCCTGCCTACCTGATAACTTTCAAACTCTTGCTTAACGAAAAATTATCTCTGCCTTAAAAATAATCAAGGACTCTGCTTCCACCACAGGAAAGAGTTCCATAGACTCATGACACTCAGGCAAAGTATAATCTCATTTCTGTTTTAAACATGCAATTTTACACTTTGATTCCTAGTTTTACATTGTCCCATATCAGGAAACATCCTTCCCACATCTACCCAATCAATATTTTTCAGAATTTTATACATTTCAATTGAGTCATCTCTTACTTTTCTAAGTGAATCTATCTATCCAGTGGATGCAAGCCGAGCTTGTGTAATCTTATATCATAAGACAACTAACCCATTCCTGGTATTAGTCTAGTAAACTATCTCTGAACTCCTTCCTTAAATAAGATGACCAATATTATGCATCTAAGTAATTTACAAAAACAGTAAACAGTTACAGTCCCAGCATCAATCCCTATGGCACGTTACTCATCGAATTGTGTCAATCTGAAAAGGCTCATTTACACCCACTCGGTGCAACCTGTTAGACAGTAAGCCATGCCAATAAGTTACCTTCACAGCATGAGGTTTTATTTTCTGCAATAAACTTTGATATGATACTTTATCAAATACCTTGTAGAAATCTAAATACAAATCCCCTTTTTCCAGAGAACTCCAATAGATTGGTCAATTTTAATTTCCCTTTCACAAAACTGTGGTGACTCTGCTGATTATCTTGAACTTATTCGTGTGTCTTTAATAACTCATAACACATTCCTTATGATAGACATTATGCTAATTGGTCTATAGTTTGCTGCTTTCTGTCTCCCTCCTTTTTGAATGAAAGAGTCAAATCCTTACCTTACAATCTCAATGGATCTTCCAAAATTAAGGAAGTTTTGGAAAATTAAAAGCAATGCATCAAGTATCTTACTATCTATTTATTTTAAGACTTTGGACCACATCTCTGATGATTGTGATTTCCTGAATTCCTTCTTATTTCCTTTTCCAATTTATTGCTGCTTCTAGAATGGTATCTGTATTCTCTCGTGAAGACAAATGCAAAATACCTGCCCAATCTTTCTGACATTTTCTAATTTGCCACTATCAATGCTCATATTTCACTTTTCATAGCACTAGTGTTCAATTTTTTAAAGCTTTTCACATCTTTAAATATTCATGGAAACTCTTACTATCCTTTTTTTCTATTTCTGGCTAGCTTTCACTCATGATCTAATTTTTCCATAATTAGGTTTGTGGTTTTATTTTATATTTTATCCAATCTTTGTACCTGTTACTTACCTTTGCACACTTGTATTACTTTTCATTCAGTCTCTATCTTTTACATTTCTAGTTAACCACGAATTGAGGAACTGGAATTTTTCTTACTCATCAGAATTCTTTATATTCTGAAATCTCCTTAAATTTCTGCCAATGCAATTCTATTGACCTATTCTTTAACCTAATTTCCCAGTTACGTTGGCCACTTTATTTTCATTTAATCTTCCTAATCTCGGATCCACTCCTGTCTTTTACAGACTGAGTGTAAAACTACATCAGGGTACCATCCCTATGAGATCATTAATTAATCCTATTTGATTGGACAATACCAGATCCAACTGCTCTCTGGTTGGCCTCAGAACATGCTGCTCTAAGAAACTATCCTGAAGACACTCTATGAACTCTTTAATAAGGCTATCTTTGCCCATCTAACTATTCTGATTGATACATGAACAAAAGTCTCCCATGTTTTTTATTGTGCCTTTCTGATAGGCTCTTAAAATTTCTTCCTTTTTACCTAGTGTACTGAGTGCTTGCTATCAAGGGGCCTGTTCACCACTCCCACAACTGATTTCTTATGCTTATCATTTCCCACTTCTATACAAACCATTTCCACACCTTGTTTTCTTGAACATAGGTCATCCCTCTCCATTGTGCTAACATTAACAGAGCAACCCTCGTCCATCTTTTCCTATTTTCCTGTCATTCCTAAATGTATGTTTCAAAGATTCGTGTCCCAATTAATGTCATCCTGCAGCAGTGTTTCTTTAATGGCGACCATATTGTATTGATCCTTTGCTATTTGCACTCTCACCAGCTCATCTAATCTGTCTGAGTGCAACCACTTGATGAAGGAGCGATGCTCCGAAAGCTAGTGTTTCCAAATTAGCTTGTTGAACTGTAACCTGTTGTGTGATTTATAACTTTGTCCACCCCAGTCCAACACCGGCCCCTCCACATTCTATCTGAATGTTTCAAATATCTTTCAAATATAGACATTTTAGTTTTATCCTTTTACTCCTTTTGTAAATTTTAGTCTTACTGTTGGATGACTCGGGTTCATACTCATTATTCAATCCTGTCCCAGTCTGTTTATAATTTCCCATACATTTTTCTTTGGCCTTTGGCCTTTCTTTGACACTACATTTTGATTTACCATATCTTCTCAAATGTAATCCTTACCCCATTGCTCTTTAAAATCTTTTCTACTTTGCTAATTATACTGCTGGCAAGTACACAAGCCCAGCACAGCTCAGGTTCACTGGTTTAAATCCCATTTGCCCCAGCAATAGTGCCAGTGACCGATGAACTGAAACCCACTTCTCCTAAGTCATCTTTCTGATTTGTCCTAAGGGATTTCACATGGCTCATGTAATAATGCAGAGATTATGCTCTAGACTCATGTACTTTGCTCCAGAGAATGTTGCCAATCCTCCTCACTATACTATCACCTAATACCTTCATATTCTTTCTTACTCCATACTCCTAAGTGATTCCCTGTACACTTGTATCCCTGAAGGCCCTTTGCCTGAATACTAACCAAATCAGTCAACCCAACCCTAAGGGTATGACTGCTTCTTGGCACAAATAATAATCCATTTTCCCCCTAGCTCTTGCATCACAGTGTCTAGCTCAGCCAAAATTGGAGCATGAGAAATTTTTTTTAGAAGTTACAAGCACTGGAATAGTGGGACTTCAGTGATGGTGCAATCGTCCAGGCATGGTCATAACAGGACAGAGATGACTACTTTAAATATGAAACATCGAGGGAAGGGGAAAACATTGCTACATTTGATTCACTGTGGCTAATGAAATCAGAGATACATTAGTATCATTTAAATGTTGATGTTATTTGAAGACATCTGCACATTTTATCAGAATACACCAATGTCTTTAAGATACATTTTCATAGAATTGTCACTGCGCAAAATTAGGAATTATGCCTGCATAATTCTTTGAACTATCAGTGAAACCTAGGCCATCCCTTGCTTTCCCTCAATTTCCATGTCCATTCCTACTCTCTCGTTCACAGTCCAATTCCAGCATGATATTACGATGTTTAAAACAATAATTCTCAAATATTTTAGATTGAAGGACACCATTTCAAACAGAAACTCCACCTCAACTCTATTAATGGAATTCATAACATGAAACCACTGTATTTGAATGCTATATTAATAAAACTTTTGGGAAAACAGATAGCATTTACTTACAAAGATCAGTGGAACTGTTGAACCTGATTTTTCTGTAAAGTCTATCTGTCCTCATCGAAAGTACATAGAGATAAGAGCATCTAGACAACACCAAGGGGGCAGGAGGAGAGCAGAGCACTGGGAAAGCACACCACATGGACTGCAGAATGCTAGATTCAGCACAAAAAGGAAACAGCAGGAGAACAGGCGGAGCAGATTATACCTTCACTGCAATTCACTTGCTGACGCTTGACTGGGGCAGCCTGAATGACTGCCCACTTGCATGATGTCAACTGCATCACAGGTCCTCTGAGGACTTCTGCAGAACCTAGTCTGAGAACTACTAGTTTAAAGAAATTATTGGCTTACTGATGACCAGAATAGGCTATAAATCAAAAAGAAAGGATTGCACTGGAGAGATTTTAAAACCTACTTTATTTTATTTTCTATGTGGAAAATATAATTTAATAATGGGAACTGTAATACCGTGCACAGGCCCTTGCATATATTAAATAATTTTCTTTTCAGAGGAAGAGAATAGCACACCATACATCCCAAATGAACTGATACTGAATAACAGATAGGAACTCAACTCAAGTTTTGCAAAATAACAATGAAGAAAGTAATGCAAGTAAAGAGTGACAAATCTCCAGAACCAGACGGTTTGCATCCTACAGTTTTAAAACATGTTAGGTGAGACAGAGCGGTTGCCCTGATTGTGAATCTTTCAAGCTCCCTTAATACAGGAAACCATTATTTGGCTTAGAAACTGTGCACGACATTTAAGGACAGTGAGAGGTTGAAACCAAGGTATCTTTCTTTTTCAGGTACACACTTTCACCACTGTGCGTTGATATTAGAGGTAGTCAATGTTTAAACTGTTAGATGCAGTGTCTGTCAAGCTTTCTTCTATATAGTTTTGGACTTATTCAGTGTTGTAGGAGCTGCAGTCACTCAGACAAGTGAAGACCGTTCCATCACTCGACTGATGAATGCCTTGCAGATGATAGACAAGTGTGCTCATGTAAAATGTCTAGCCTCTAACTTGCATTTATAGCCACAGTATTTATATGATTTGTCAAGTTCACTTTCTAGTCAATGATAACCACCAGGGTGTTGATGATGGGGGATTCAGGAATCCTAATGTTATTGAATATCATAAAGAGTAGAAAATAGGAATAGAAGAAGGCCCATCACATTGCCATTCAACACAATCAAGACTGATCCTTTATCACAATCCCATCCTCCTGCTTACTCACCTTATTCTTTGACACCTTTGGCCTCTAGAAATCTTTTTACATTTTAAAATATCCAGTGATTTTGCCTCAAACGCCTTCTATGATAGACAATTCTATAGGTTTACCATTCTGCAAATGCAGAAATTTTCCCTTATCTCTGCCAAAAATATCTACTGTGTAGCATGGTTAGCATTGCTGCCTCACAGCGCCAGAGACCCTGGTTCAATTCCCGACTCAGGTGACTGACCGTGTGGAGTTTGCACATTCTCCCCATGTCTGCGTGGGTTTCCTCCGGGTGCTCCGGTTTCCTCCCACTGTCCAAAGATGTGCAGGTCAGGTGAATTGGCCATGCTAAATTGCCTGTAGTGTTAGGTAAAGGCGTAAATGTAGGGGAATGGGTGGGTTGCACTTTGGCAGGTCGGTGTGGTCTTGTTGGGTCGAAGGGCCAGTTTTCACACTGTAAGTAATCTAATCATGAGATCATGATGTCCACCCATCCCTCAGCCAGGGCAAACATTAACCATATATCCGGTCTGTCCAGCCCCATGAGAAATTTGTACATTTCAATGAGATTTGGTCTCATTCACCTAAACTCCCATTCTTCCCTCATAACAAGCCTACCATCCCCGCAGTCAGCTTGGCAAACATTTGCTGCACCCCATCTATTGGCAGGTATTTTTTTTAAGTAAGGAGGCCAATACTAAACACAATGCGAAAAAGAGATCAGCCTATAATTTAAACAATTGAGTGTGCGAAGGCAACAAGGCAATATATTGAACAGTTTCAACAGCAGATTGGCCAAGAAAGGAAAGGAAGTGCACAATGTTATGGAGGTGGATGTTGGCAGGCTTCTTAATTGTAAGGTAATTACAGATTAATCATAACATTTTATTGAAGTCCAGTTCAAGTGAGGCAATACAGAGAGAGAAATGGAGTCAGCAGAAAGTATGGAGTAAAGGGTTAACTATACAAATTATACACATGTTTAGTAACTAGGTCACAGTGATGTCAGGTCATTGACTGGAGGCATGAATTAAGTTTGCTTGTCTATACTTACATGCATAGTTTATAGGCAATATTAACTGTTCGTGCTTGTATTGTGTTCATTCTTTCTATGAATTAATTGCTAGAAGCTCTTAATATTCCATTGTAAAGGCAATGAGTGCATGATCTGGCTTAAATGTTTAGCTGATGAAAGTAATAGGTCACCCAAATCTGGGTGCTAGAACAGATACAATGAAGGGATCGAAACAGTTGGTATCGAGGTAGATGATGACTCGATGTCTGGAGATTTAAGGGGACCAAAAAGAAGAACTTTGATCAGGAAGAGGGCCAAGAATACATTTTTTGAGGACTTCAAAAGGCAATGGCATGGGAGTAGAATGTCATTTCTCAAAATATTCCATTTAGATAGCAATAATAGAACAAAGTGATTGCACTTCACAAAACTGGAAAATGGAGTAAAGATATTTGGGGAAGCTGGTGTAACCAATGTGCCAAATGATGTAGAGAAATCAAGGATGACAAGAGACTTAATGCATTACAGTTCATCACAGAGAGTGACATCTGTCACTTTAGTTGGCGCAATTTCTGATGTCAGATTGTCAGAAACCTGATATAAAGGATTCAAATAAGTTAACAAAAATGTTATATTTCTATCTTTTTCCATTCGCTTAGTGGCTTCAATCTAGTTTAATTCTAACAATTTACGTTTACTATAGTGCCTTAATGGAATGTCTCAAGGCACTTCAGGGGGGGTATTATAAAACAAATCATAACAGTGGGCCACATAAGGATGCATTGTGTCAGATAACCAAATGTTTGGTCAAAGACAGGCATTTTAACAATTCTCTTAAAAAGAAGAAATCAAGATGAAGAGATGTAGGAAAATATTCCAGAACATGGGGGCCAATTAAAAATATGGCCATCGATAATGCAGCAATTTAAGTTGGACATGCACAACAGATTAGAATGATAGGAGCCCGGATCTTTATTGACTGGGAGGGTCAGGCCGTGGACCCATTTGCAAACAACAATGAGAATTCTAAAATCCAGATGTTGACTGTGAGCAAAAGTCAGCCAGCGAGACTACTTAGTGATTATGACATGGACAGCTGAGTTTTGAATGATTTCATGTTTACCAAGGATAGAATGTGGGAGATCAGCAGAATGGTTGCATGTCAAAGTAACAAAGGAGTGAATGACTGTTTCAACAGGACATAAGCTGAGATGGCAGGGCAAAGTCAGGCAATATTATAGAGGTGAAATGAGGCAGTCTTAATGATGGCACGACTGAAGTCAGAAGGTCATTTCAGGATTAAACATGCCACCCAATTTGTGAACAGACTGGCTTAAACTCAGATTGTTGCCAAGAAGAGGAACTGAGTTGATATCGAGTGGACGAGGTTTGAAGTGAGGATAGAAAACAATACTCACTGTCTTCCAAATATTTATTGGACAAAAATTCTGACAACCCAATATTAAATATTAGATAATCATTCTTGTAACTTAGCAACAGAGGATAAATTAAAAAGAAGTACTGTTGAGGAAGCCAGCTATTATCATGATTGACATAACAGCTAGCGCTCTTGGATAATGCTGACTAGGGGCATCATGTAAATGAAAAATAGGCATCAACATTGGCAAGCTAATTTGACTGGCAAAGAACAAGATGGTTCTGTAATACTTATGGATGAGTTTAATTGCTGAAATCACATACATGAGATTCCTTAACAGTCATAGAGTCATAAAGATGTACAGCACAGAAACAGACCCTGCGATCCATGCCAACCAGGTATCCGAAATTAATCTAGTCCCATTTGCCAGCATTTGGCCCATTTCCTTCTAAACCCTTTCCTATTCATCTAGATGCCATTTATATGTTGTAATTGTACCAGCCTCCACTACCTGCTATAGTAGCTCATTCCATACACACACCACTATCTGCATGAAAAAGTGCAGGTCCCTTTGAAATCTTACCCCAATCACTTAAACCCTATGCCCTCAAGTTTTGGACTCCCCTACCCGGTCCCACAGTGAGAAGTCTCTCTCACCCACACTTCCCAATTACACCTTGAAGTAAACACTTCCTTGCTATTTCACCGAACAGCTACGACACAACCTAACCCTCACTGCAATCATTACCTCAGAAGATTACCTTTGCTTCAAAAAGGAGAATTGCAAAAGCCCAGTCAGAAATAAAAGATGTACTGGTTATAGGTTTGCCATGGAATTAAAACATCAGTGTCTGTAAACATAGATTAAGACCAATTTGGAAGTTAACATTTAACTGTTACAAATGCCACCAAAGAATTTAAAAGTTTGAGTGATATGAAAAGTTTCATTCAAGTGGAACACCCATTTTGAGCAAGACTGCTGAATAAAATTTGAGGCAATTGTAGGAGAATTGTTTGTGACCAAAAGATTTGCAATACTGATTTTCCATTCACCATTAACTTCCGGCCGTAGAGTACGAGTGGCAATATATTTAGTGTTGTTATGTTTGTACTGTTGGCATGTTGATACTCTATTATATACAGTAGTTCCAATATGATACCCAGCACTGGAGAGTTCAGCCTGTCAAGCACTGTCACTTCATCTCTGGAAAGTATGTACTGGGAGGAGGAGGATAACATTAAGATCACTTGGTAGAGACCAGCTGCATTAGTATAAATCAGTTATCAAGTCAGCTAGGGATCTTTTGGTAAAATTTAACACCAGCACGTTAATTTTTTTTGTCAGAAAGCACTTGTTTATATTTAACACTGCATTATTTCTGTGTTTTTAATGTTTTTTTCATGGAAATAGTTGTTAACCTATTAAGATTATTCAATGAGTCATCATGATTTTTAATGATTGTATTTGAACTTAACAATATAACTGACCTGATTTGAATTGGCAAGAACAAAGTTAAATAAGGTACATGTTTTGTCAAATTCCATGGCTAGCCTATGTGAATAACATTTTCTCAAATTTAGCCAACCACAACCAAGGCAGAACAAACTAGTACAAGTCAGGCTACTGAAATTCAGAACATAGTACCAAATCTTCCGAATCAAAGAACCAGGAATGTAAAGAGTCATAAAGCTCCAGCACCTACCAGCAAGCAGCGTAGAGCACCATCAAAAGCTAAGCAAACTTACATGGTAACTTACATGGCGGTGGGGACAAGCCATTTCGATTTAAAATGCCACCCATTAACACAAAGTTCATTTCCTCAGCTGAACACTGGAATACTTCAACATATCTGTCCTTCATTGTTCTTTTGTGACGCTTCTGAGAAGTCAGGAATGCTCGATCTGATGATTTCATTTGGATAAAGGCATCACCTGAAGGACGGCCCTAAGAGGTAATTGTGCTCCTGTTAATAAGTCTGGCAAAGGTCTCCCTTCTCAGAAAGAAATCCCTGATCTAGTACAGCTTTATTAACACATGCTAGGAAAACCAAAGAAATTTAATAAACTCTGACCTATTTTAATATACTCTTTACTTGGAAGAAAATTAATTTTGATAGAAGTTGTTCTTTTGGGTAATTTGTCAGTCTGTATTTTCCATCTAGTATTTACTAATTGGGAGACATTTTCCATACAGTGGAATCTTACCTCCTTTAAAGATTTTCAGAAGTTGAGACCATAAGTGGGCCTGAACCCTGCTGATACTTATTTATCCATGTCTGTAGTCATACTGAAGGCAACCAATTCTCTGGTCTGTCCCTGGTTGACTCATCCATTTTTAGACAATTTGGGGACTTGCCAATTAGTCTTGCCTGCAGCTCAGCCAGAGGAACTGGAAGATGCTAAAGCAGGAAGAACACAAGGGTTCTTCAAACTAGAGGAAACCTGTAAAGAAAATTATTTACCAGTCCATCACGATGACCACTAAATTACTGAGGCTGTGTTGGCCCTTAGGCTGAGACAGAAAGGCTGACTCTAAAGACCTGCCAAGCGTCTTCCACAAATTGAGATATGTTTGCTGCTTACATAGTTGAAAATCACACAACACCAGGTTACATTCCAACAGGTTTATTTGGAAGCACTAGCTTTTGGAGCACTGCTCCTTCATAGGTGATTGTGGAGAATAAGATTGTAAGACACAGAACTTATAGCAAAAGTTTCCAGTGTGATGTAACTGAAACTATATATTGAAAAAGATCCGATTATTTGTTAAGTCTCTCATCTTTTAAAATGACCATGTTGGTATCAGTTCTTTCATATGATTTGGAGATGCTAGTATTGGACTGGGGTATACAAAATTAAAAATCTGGTGTTGTGTGATTTTTAACTTCTTTCATATGTAAATTGCAAAACTTTAACAAAAAATGTTACATTCTCAAGTGCACTTTAACAATTCCGCTTGAGAATTATCTGCCCAGATACAGTATTGAAGGTGTTAACTCCCTGTGAGACTGTCGGTGCCACAATGGTCAGACTAATTCTAATCTAAAAAACAGATTTTCAGAATCTCACATAGATTCATGCAGTTTTTGAGCAAAGTAAAATGTAATTCTGCGAGTACAAATTCACCCCACAAACCTTTACGTGTGTGTGTGTATAGTGCAATGGGGTCATCTGTAGTGTGACATGAACCCAAGGTTGAGGCTATTCCCATGGGTACTGAACTTGGCTACGAGCCTCTGCTTGGCCACTTTTCATTGTTGCCTGTCCCAAAGTCCGCCTTGGACTCAGCCAATATTGTCTATCTCATACGCTGCAGGCAAGGATGCCCTGAGGCATGGTACGTTGGCGAGGCTAAAGAGGCTACGGCAATGGATGAATGGACACTGCAGAACAGTCAACAGACAGGAGTGTTCCCTCACAGTTGGCGAACACTTCAGCGGTCCAGAACATTTCGACCTCAAACCTTTGGGTGACCGTCCTCCAAGGTGGACTTCGGGACAGGCAACAATGAAAAGTGGGCAAAAGTGAGGACTGCAAATGCTGGAAGCCAGAGTTTAGATTAGAGTTGTGCTGGAAAAGCAACAGCAGGTCAGAAGCAGGAAAATCGACGTTTCGGGCAAAAGCCTTTCATCAGGAAAAAGTGGGCGAGCAGAGGATGATCGCCAAGTTTGATACCCATGGGAATGGCCTCAACTGGCCTCATGTCACATTACAGGTGACTCCATTCCACTATGCACACACACATAGATAGATGGACACAGCCAGACAGACACATACACACTCTCATACAAACTCTCTCTCATACACACACATATGTTCCCACACACACCCTCTCACAGACTTAAACCCCTTTACACTCACACTCACACACATACACACACCGTCTCACAGACACTCATAACCTCCCTCACTATCTCCCCCACCACCTCCCCCCTCCAACACAAACACACACATGCACACATACATATAAAAGTTTGTGGGGCGAATCAGTACTTGCAAAATTACATTTTACTTTGCTCAAAAACTGCGTATATCCATGTAAGATTCTGGAAATCCATGTTTTAGATTAGAATCAGTCTGACCATTGTGGCACAGACAGCCTCACAGGGAGTTAACACCTTCAATACCTTATCTGAGCTGACATGACATCAATTGTTAAAGTGAACTTGAGAATGTAACTTTTAAAAAAAAGTTTTGTGATTTACATATGACAGAACTGATACCAACATGGTCATTCTAAAAGTTGACAGACTCAACCAACAATCGGGTCTTTTTCAATATATAATTTCAGTTACCATCACACTGGAACCTATTGCTTTAAGTTCTGTGTCTTGCAATCTTATTCTCCACAATCACCTGATGAAGGAGCAGTGCTCCAAATGCTAGAACTTCCAAATAAACCTGTTGGACTATAACGTGATTTTGTGTGATTTTGTACACTCCAGTCCAACACAGCTGTCTCCAAATCATGTTTACTGCATGACATTTTCAAGCAATTAGTACTTTTCATAACTGAATAAGCCAGACAAAATCTATCTAGATAAAGAACATTAGATCACAATTGCAGAAGTAATCCTATTTTATCACTCACTAATGTTGAATGAGTGTACCTCCTGACATATATCGCATTTAACACACCTCTACTAACATCCTAAAATTAAAGTTCGTGAGAAGATTTGTAGCTCGGGTGCTCGTTGTTGTGGTTCTGTTCGCCGAGCTGGGAATTTGTGTTGCAGACACTTCGTCTACTGTCTAGGTGACATCCTCAGTGCTTGGGAGCCTCCTCTGAAGCGCTTCTGTGTTGTTTCCTCCGGCATCTATAGTGGTTTGTCTCTGCCGCCTCCAGTTATCCGTTCCAGCTGTCCGTTGCAGTGGCCGGTATATTGGGTCCAGGTCGATGTGTTTGTTGATAGAATCTGTGGATGAGTGCCATGCCTCTAGGAATTCCCTGGCTGTTCTCTGTTTGGCTTGTCCTATAATAGTAGTGTTGTCCCAGTCGAACTCATGTTGCTTGTCATCTGTGCGTGTGGCTACTAAGGATAGCTGGTCATGTCGTTTCGTGGCTAGTTGGTGTTCGTAGATATGGATCATTAGCTGTCTTCCTGTTTGTTCTATGTAGTGTTTTGTCCAGTCCTTGCATGGGATTTTGTATACTAGGTTGGTTTTTCTCATGCTGGGTATCGGGTCCTTTGTCCTGGTGTGTTGTTGTCTGAGAGTGGCTGTTGGTTTGTGAGCTGTTATGGGTCCTAGTGGTGGTAGTAGTCTGGCTGTCAGTTCAGAAATGTTCTTGATGTATGGGAGTGTGGCCAGTCCTTTGGGTTGTGGCATGTCCTCATTCCGTTGTCTTTCCCTTAGGCATCTGTTGATGAAATTGCGGAGGTATCTGTTTTTGGCGAATACATTGTAGAGGTGTTCTTCTTCCTCTTTTTGCAGTTCAGGTGTACTGCAGGTATACAGGAAAGCCACACACACAGACCAAGTCCTGAACTACGAAAGCAACCACCCCAACACACACAAAAGTTGCATCAAGACACTGTTCAAAAGGGCCACAACACACTGCAGCACACCAGAACTGCAAAAAGAGGAAGAAGAACACCTCTACAATGTATTTGCCAAAAACGGATACCCCCACAATTTCATCAACAGATGTCTAAGGGAAAGACAACAGAATGAGGACATGCCACACCCCAAAGCACTAGCCACGTTACCACACATCAAGAACATTTCTGAACTGACAGCTAAACTACTACCACCATGAGGACTCATAACAGCACACAAACCAACAGCCACTCTCAGACAACAACTCACCAGGACAAAGGACCCAAAACCCAGCATGAGAAAAACCAACCTAGTATACAAAATCCCATGCAAGGACTGGACAAAACACTACATAGAACAAAGAAGAAGACAGCTAACGATCCGTACCCATGAACACCAACTAGCCACGAGCCACACACACAGATGACAAGCAACATGAGTTCGACACTACTGTTATAGGACAAACCAAACAGAGAACAGCCAGAGAATTCCTAGAGGCATGGCACTTATCACAGATTCTATCAACAAACACATCGACCTGGATCCAATATACCAGCCACTGCAGCGGACAGCTGGAACGGACAACCGGAAGCGGCAGAGACAAACCACTGTAAACGCCGGAGGAAACAACACAGAAGCGCTTCACAGGAGGCTCTAACCACTGAGGATGTCACCTAGACAGGGGTCAAAGCATCTGCAACACAAATTCCCAGCTCAGCGAACAGAATCACAACATCCTAAAATTAATGCGAGATTCTCAATAAAATTTTATTTACTTTCTTACCTGCTGATTTAACACCATGTGCACTCCATGAGGTCGTATATCAGAAGTAAATTCACCTAGGAACTGTAGAATGTCCTCAATAGTAGCAGCGTAAGGTAAGCCTCGCAAACGAATACAGTCACGCAGATTAGTAGATGGCACAAATGGTTGGGGTATCATAGGAATAATAGGAGCAGGAGCTATGGGTATGAGAGGAGTGGATGTATATCTGTTAAGAACCTGTAGAAAATTTAAACATAAAAAAGGATATTAAGTTTCTAAAGCAAATATATTCCCTAACCTAAAGAAAATTCCCTTAAATTTCAAATTTCTGAAACTGGTAAAACTAGTTCAATAACTACTTATTGAGTTAGGTTTTGCTGTTCAAATTAAAGTATTAAAAATCTGCACAAAGAGAACTACAATATATGCATGTATGAATTGTCTTGATGAAGTAAAGTGACTCTATGTACTTAGTTTTGAAATTTGAACTATAACGAATGGGCCACTGGGATAGCTAGTCTATTCTAAATCTCCTGACATGATCAGCATGTCCTTCTACTTCATTCATCCTCATGAGCTAATCAAGCTGCTCCTTGAATGCATATATCCTATTCATAGAGTTATAGAGATGTACAGCATGGAAACAGACCCTTCGGTCCAATCTGTTCACGCCGATCAGATATCCTAACCCAATCTAGCCCCACCCCCTTGCCTGTTCAGCCTCTCCCTATAGCTCAAATCCTCCAACCCTGGCAACATCCTTGTAAATCTTTTCTGAACCATTTCAAGTTTCACAACATCTTTCCGATAAAAAGGAGACCAGAATTGCACGCAATATTCCAACAGTGGCCTAACCAATGTCCTGTACAGCCACAACATGATCTCCCAACTCCTGTACTCAATACTCTGACCAATAAAGGAAAGCATACCAAATGCCTCACTTCAGCTACTTTGTATTGAGTGTCTGCTATTTAAAGGGGCAGGAGCTCTCACCAGGCAATAAATTTCTGCTTGACTGAGGGCAAGGACATGGAATGGGCGGGTGACTACTGACAACAGTAGTCGTGGGCGGCACGGTGGCACAGTAGTTAGTACCGGGTTCAATTCCCGACTCAGGCGACAGACTGTGTGGAGTTTGCACATTTTCCCTGTGTCTGTGTGGGTTTCCTCCGGGTGCTCCGGTTTCCTCCCACAGTCCAAAAATGTGCAGGTTAGGTGAATTGGCCATGCTAAATTGCCCGTAGTGTTAGGGGAAGGGGTAAAGGTAGGGGGATGGGTGGGTTGCGCTTTGGCGGGTCGGTGTGGTCTTGTTGGGCCGAAGGGCCTGTTTCCACACTGTAAGTAATCTAATCTAATCTAACAAAGGGGTGGCATAGTAGTTCAGTGGTTATTACTGTTGCCTGATAGCCTGAAGGACCCAGGTTCAATACTACTTTCTGGTGACTGTCAGTGTGGAGTTGGCATATTCTCCCCATGTCTGCGTAGGTTTGCTCTGGTTTCCTCCCACAGTTCAAAGATGTACAGGCTAGGTGAATTGGCCATGGTAAATTGCACATAGTGTGCAGGGGTGTGCAAGCTATGTGGATTAACCATGAGCAATGCAGAATTATAGGGTAGGGGATGCTCTTTGGAAGATCAATGGCCTGCCCCCACACTGTAGGGATTCTATTCTAACTCTTCCCTTTTCCTTGGGCTGCTCATCAATTCTGGGGCTGCAGGAATTGCAGTATGGACAGCGGTCACTATTGCTTGCATGATGCTACTATTTACTGAAAGCTGGTTGTCTCTAATAGGCTGACAGCTTTTTGGGAAGTGGGACATGGTATACTGGAATCTTCCATTGGGAAGAAGGCCTGCCAATGCCCTCAGAAGTACCTAGTAGGCAGGAGGTCCGTGGGCATTCCATCTAAATGAACAAAGGTGTCTTGGCCTTTTAAGACTGTACGTGAGCCAAATTAAAGGATTCCACCTATTGGTTCAGTTGTGATAGGGCATAGGTTGGATACCATAGGGGTCTGTTGGCATGGAGGGACATTCGTTGGATGGATGGGGAAACATAGCTGTTCTTGACTCAGCTGAAGGATTCAGCTCTTTATTTCTCCTTACAACTTCTGGATTTCCCAAGGCATTAAAACAAAACAGCTCTTACAAATATGAGGCACACTCTTTAATGTTTCAGGTCACCTCGTGAAATTAAATGGGACACCCACACATCTCATCCATTAAAATCAGATGTGCAATGCCCATTTCAAAAAACATTAAACTACTAGTCCGGCAGCATGGTAACTCAGTGATTAGCACTGCTGTCTCACAGCACCAGGAACCCGGATTCAATTCCAGCCTTGGGTGACTGTCTGTGTGGAGTTTGCACGTTCTCCCTATGTCTGTGTGAGTTTCCTGTTGGTGCTGCAGTTTCCTCTCAGAATCCAAAGATGTGCAGATTAGGTGGATTGGCCATATTAAATTGCCCATTGTGACCAGGGATGAGCAGGTTAGGTGCATAAGCCATGGGAAATGCAGGGTTACAGTGATGGGGAGGTCTTCAGAGAATTAGTGTGGAACCCAATGAGCCGAATGGTCTGCTTCCATACCGTCAGGATTTTATGACTAACCAACCAGAGATGTAACAAAACTAAGTCATTGCACAGGATGTTTATCCATTGCTGTTAAATTATTACCAAATCCACTGGCAAGATCGATGGAGAATATTTTAATTAACATCACATTGTGTTACAGTGCAATCTGTTGTTATCAGTCAGCAGCATTTGAATTACCACTGTAAAAAACTAAAGTAACAATTAACTGGTTGAAATGGTGTCTAAATGACTATGAATTCTTGATTATAGAATACACTATAACTATTTTGCAATAAATATTTTGTCATATCATTACAGCAGGAAGGAGGACTGCTGCAATAACTACTTTATGTCATGGTACTGCCAATATACAGCAGTGTTCCTTTGGATCTACATTTTCCACTATGTTAATTGTATCCTTATTGGAAGAATAGGGAAGTAGGTAATGTCGCTAGACGTGCTTAACATGCTTCTGGTATTTATTCACGACATAGCAATAATGCATTGTACTCCTGAAGATTCAGAGATTTTTTTTGTAACACTGGCAAGCAGATTTTTGTTATTCATATAGCTGGCGAAGCAATAATGGGTTGGTATTGAGGTTAACAATCCATCCAAACCATTCATAATAAAGCACTATTGAGAAATCCATTACTAAATGCCTCTGCCTTATTATGCTTTACTGAAAACTCAGTGCCAACTAGAGTGGGTTTTAAAATTAGATTCTCTTTTTTTTAATGGACAGAGACAGAGACAGGTTTATATTTTTGGTTTCTAACCAACATATTCTCCTTTCTGTTCTTCGTGCTTTTGTAAAATTCCATGGGTAATATCAGTTATCTGGTACATTGAATAAATGGCCATTCTGCATATATAAAGTTTGGATCGTTAGACCAAGAAATTGAAGCTGATATATCCACCTTACTATGTAGTTTGTCCATTGCCTATGCAGATCAGGGAGCCCAACTCCTATGTAAGACCCATTTCTGACATGTGTTGATGCCTGATCATGGTGTGGGTAGTCTTCTCAGGGAGAGTATCCAAATATAAGTGAAAAGGCATTAAACTGTAGGTTTTCCCAATTGTATCATTTACTGTTACTCAGTTAATTTTAAGTGGGTTAGTGCTGCAAACTCAGCTAGAGTACAGCACAATACCTCTTAACTATGGAGTTGGCCTAATGGATCTCAACTTTGCCAAATATTCACTGCACTACATACCATTCAGGAAACCACATATGGAGTCAGAGAGATGTACAGCACTGAAACAGATCCTTCGGTCCAACTTGTTCACGCCGTCAAGATATTCCAACCTAATCTAGTCCCACTTGCCAGCACCCAGCCCATATCCCTCCAAACCGTTCCTATTCATATATCCATCCAGATGCCTTTTAAATGTTGCAACTGTTCCAGCCTCCACCATTTCCTCTGGCAGCTCAATGCACACACACACAACTCTCTACGTGAAAAAGTTTCCTCTTAGGTTTCTTCTATATCTTTCCCCTTTCACCCTAAACCTATGCCCTCTAGTTCTGCAATCCCCCACCCCAGGGAAAAGACCTTGTCTAATTATCCTATCCATGCCCTTCATGATTTTATAAACCTCCACAAAGTCACACCTCACCCACCGACACTGCAGGGAAGACGGCCACAGCCTATTCAGCCTCTCCCAATAGCTCAAATCCCACCAACCCTGGCAACGTTCTTGTAAATCTTTTCTGAACTCTTTCACGTTTGATAACATCCTTCCGATATGAAGGAGAACAGAATTGTAGTCAATATTCCAACTGTTGCCTAACCAACATCCTGTACAGCCGCAACATGACCTCCTGACTCCTATACTGAACATCTGACCAATAAAGGAAAGCATACCAAATGCCTTCTTCACTATCTTATCTACCCGTGACTCTACTTTCAGGGAGCTATGAAACTGCACTCAAAGGTCTCTGTGTTCAGCAACACTCCCTAGGATCTTACCAATAAGGGTGTAAGCCCTGCTAAGATTTGCTTTCCCAAAATGCAACACCTCGCATTTATCTAAATTAAACTCCATCTGCCACTCCTCAGCCCATTCGTTCATCTCATCAAGATCCCATTGTAACCTGAGGTAACCCTCTTCGCTGTCCACTACACCTCCTATTTTGGTGTCACCTGCAAACTTACTAACTATACCTCTTATGTTCACATTTATATAAATGACAAAAAGTAGTGGACCCAGCACCAATCCTTGTGGCATTCCACTGGTCACAGGCCTCCAGTCTGAAAAACACAACCCTCCTGCGACCACCATCTGTCCTCTACCTTCGAACCAGCTCTGTACCCAGACGCTGGTTCTCCTGTATTCCATGAGATCTAATCTAGCTAACCAATCTCCCATGGGAACCTTGTCGAATGCCTGAATGAAGTCCACATAGATCACGTCCACCGCTCTGCCCTCATCAAACCTGTTTGTTACTTTTTCAAAAAACACAATCAAGTTCATGAGACATGATTTCCCACACACAAAGCCATGTTGACTATTTGCATTGTTGGATCTAGGTATGACCATTTGCAAAAATATATACAAACAGTATGATGATTTTCTCTTTTGTGCCATCAGGAATGCTGAAATAGAACATGAACAAGCAAATGAATACAAAGAAATAGCAAAAAAGAGCATGCAACTACACAAGGTTTCCTGCTGCACTTCACTGTGGTACTTCAAATAACAGGAAAGCCATGAGTAGGTCTGAAATTCAACACATAACCTTTGTTGATGGAGTTTATTAAAAGTGACTCACTACTTCAAAGACAATAATTAGTAATGAAAAAGAGAAAGCTTGAAAAAGGTGCTGTTTGGATATTTTCAATTCTTCATTCCATGATTTGAATTAAGTAACATGACCATCAAAAGTATGACATGACTAACCTGTTGAACTTCAGCTGCTGTACTCCTGAACAGTTCAATGTACCGCTTGCCCAACATATCCTTGTGTTTCTTGAGGGCATTTTGGGCATACCCCTCACAGGCAAACAACACAAAAGCATCACCCGTTGGTCTCTCATCAGGATACTTGACGAAAAGGATTCCCTCTTTTCCACCTGTTACTGGGCAGTTTGATCCAAAAAATGTCAAGACATCTTCTGCTGTGGCTGTGAATGGAAGGCCACGCATACGAATAATAACCTGATTCTCTTTCGATAAGAACTGTGCAACTTCATTCGAGGTACCTAGAAAAATACGAAGTGACTTAAGTAAGTGGCTGATAGAAAAAAGAAGACAATAGACATGCATCCACATAAAACATATCACAGAAGGTCTAATTACAAGTTACCAGAACAGCAGAATTTAGCCAAACCGATGATTTGAATCATAGGTTCTGAAGCAAATATTTGGGGCATTTTTCGTGCTTTCTGCATGCATAGCATTTTCAAGTTTGAAATCTTCTACTTCGAATTTAATCTGGGACAACAGATCAGTGATTGGTTGCCAGTCACAACACAGCCTCCATGTGCACAAGTAAAGGCAAATACAGGAAGGCAATTGTATTGGAGATGAAATGGTTATTTTGCTATTTAGATGAGATTACCTACAGCATTGAAACAGGCCCTTCAGCCCAACAGGTCCACACCGACCCTCCAGAGAGTAACCCAAACAGACCCATTTCCCTACATTTACCCTAAACACTATGGACAATTTAGCATGGCCAATTCACTTGACTTGCACATCTTTGGATTGTGGGAGGAAACCGGAGCACCCGGAGGAAACCCATGCAGACATAGGGAGAATATGCAAACTCCACACAGACAGTTACCTGAGGTGGGAATCAAACCTGGGTCCCTGGTGCTGTGAGGCAACAATGCTAACCATTGAGCCACTGTGCCACCCTACATTTAGAAATCACTCAAGGGAGAAAACTAAGAATGGCAGATTCCTGTAGAACTGTACTTTTGTCAGCTCAATCAGGAGACAGGGAAAAATTGAGGATGATAAAGAAGGAAACACAGCACATGACTGTTTATGAAAATGAAACAATCTGATTGACCTAGTATCAACAATTCTCTTAGTTAAACCCTAAAATCTGTATACTTTTGTTTTGATGGTTGGTAGCTTGCAAATCCAAGCAACTTGATTGAAATTTAAACCAAAAATGCCCACCCAGATTTCATTAGAACACATAGTTTTCTCTATTTTTTGATTCTTTGCCATTCAGTATTAAATTTCTGCATTCCAATGCTGAACCTGTGCTTCAAATTATCTTGATTATACAGATGTTAACATTTCCCTCCATGTTATCAGCTTATAATGTTAAACTCAATCCATAAAGTGTGCATTTCTACTTTCTTGGATTGCAAAGTAATATCAAAATACAAGAAACATATGCTCCAACTTTACCTCCTGCAATTTTCAGAAAATCTTCCCCTGTTGCCTTGTATACCTGGAGAAGATTTAACAATGAGAATATTGTGCAAAATAGCTGTTGTGTTTTCAGTATACAGTACACTTGAAAAGCACTTCATTGGCTGTAAAGTGTTTTGGAATGCCCAGAGATTATAAAAGGCACTACTCAAATGCAATGTTTTTTCCTATCATTGACACATAAATGTTTTATAAATATTACATTTTAAATGCAAATTATCATCTGAAGCTCACTCCATTTGCTACATTCACAATATGTTAAACACAAAACAATGAAAATGGTGCATGGTGTTGTGATATCACTTTGGAATGATGTCCCTTTAACAGATCAATGTACAAAGGAATGAAGTACCCAAATGTAATCACATGTCTACAAACTGTCTGCATTGTGGCACTCGATGCATAGGCTTTATCTGGAAATTATTCTGCGCTGTATATATTAGTTTAGCTATGAATAAACATACTGAATATCTTAAATGGAAGCCACACAGTTAATCTGTGTTGCACTCAGATAATATAAGAATATTGCATATGCTAGAGCAAGACAAATAACTTAGATAGAAAGAAGAGAGAAAAGGCTACTTGCAACTCTTTTTAACCCCTAGGTGTAAAATATTGAAAATCAGCAAGAATAGACTGCACACTCCAGCTAATATTCAAAACTAAGATGATAATCGGCCCATTTATTTTTCATATCCTGAACGCTACCCATCGCAGCATTTAATATTCCTTAAATAATACTGTATTTTGGCCTCCATTATTTTCTCTGGAAGTCCATTCTCTGTGTTGATCATTATATGAAGACTTGATATCAGCATTAAAATTATATTAATTATTCCAAATTTATTTCCTCTATGCCTATTTATCTCCAAGGTTTTTAATTAGACATTTCCTCATTGTGCTGAAGAAAATCTCAATTTCTACTGTGTGTTTTCAGTGACAGGACCAGAATACCATACTATATCCTGATGCTATCTTCTACAAATTGTATTATAATCTTTTGGTTATAATTATTTTTAAACATTGTGATATGTTATGACACATTCCTGGAGCAGATGTGACTTAAACCCAAGTCTTCTATATTACTATTGCACTGCTTGAGCCTTGTTATATGGCTATATAGTTCAGCGTTCCAAGTTCCCTCTGTACAAATGCCTGCAAGCTTCTGGTTGCCTGCCATTTCAACACACTGTAGTGTTTCTTGGCCAACATCTCTGTCCTTTGCTTGCTATAGTGCTCTAGTGAAGCTTAGCGCAAGCTGGAAGATCAACATCTCATTTTCTACTTAGGAACCCTGAAGCTTCCAGGAGTCAATATTGAGTTCAATAATTTTAGAGCCTGAGCAGCTCTCCCATGTCCTTACCCAACCACACCAGGCCTCGTCATCACATGTACTGTTACCACAAATAACCAATTGTTAGCTGCTAACAGATTTATTACAAGCAGATTATATTTGACTAACTTGAGCGAATTCATTGATGAAGTAAAAGGAAACCTTTGGCTAAGGTACTACACTATACAAATAATCATTTTGCAGTTTCAAATTAAAGTGTCCCTGGAAAGAGTCATATTTTGAAGCTTTTTGTTTTGCACTGTTCAGGACAATCTCAAGGAATGCCAATGTAAAAAGTAAAGACATTGAAATTTCTTGAGAGGAGAGTGTTGTTTAGTTGGCAAGTTGATGTTGATTGGTAGTGATTTGCCCTGGTGATTCTGATGACTCATATAGCATTGTTAAACTTCACTTAAATCATTAGTTGTATAGATTGCACACGATGTGCCCCCTTAAAAAATTACTTTCTCAGTTTTACTCTAAATAAATGTGAATTATTTTTCAAGTAGTTCATTTCATCATTTCATACAATTTAATATAAAGAATGTCCGAATTGGGAGCAGTGGTCATTCAATTACATCTTGCCTGATAGGAGTATGAACTAAACTCCCCATTCCCACTTAATTCTGATTATCATTGACTCTTTCGTTAGTTTGGAATGTATCTTTTTCTGTAATTATGAATATTTCATATCTAAACTGTTGTAACGCTTTCAGCATTGTTCAGACAGAATCAGTTTGTGCTAAATTAAATATTCCTCATAATTATAAACATTGACAAAGAAGACCCATAAATCAAAACTATATATTTTGAAATTTATCAACATTAATTGTAACAGAAAGATATATTGAAAACGTCAATAGTGCAGGAAAACGTTGAGAAATGTTATAGAATTTTAATTGCGTATGATATCTAAATGTACAGGTTACAGATCATCCATAATTCAGCAATCCTAGATTCAAGGAATTCATAATAAATACCTCAATATATCTGTTTCCCATATGATGCTTGTGCCTTTGCAGTGCCAGGTCTCTGTGTTCATCATTAATGAATCTTACAAGAGCTTCTCCATTTCGTCTTCCCTGTGAATTTAAGCATAATGCAGCACCACCCCTGTAAATAAGAATAGGAACATTCATAATTAACAGCTGAAAAATACTACTCAGACAAACACATTGACAAATTGCAAAATTAGAAACGAATACATTTCCTCCCAAACAAATAATCGAACTGATTACGTGTAAGGTATTTAAGCCTGAAAAAAAAAGAATTTCAAAGTAAAAACAATCACTATCTTTAAAGTATCAGTTATTTACTCAAACAAATGCTATTCAGAAGTAGCAGAGCATTTAGTGTAATACATCATCCTTAAAATAGAACACCACTGGAAACTATATCTCAAGCAGTACAAAGATCATAAAAAACATTTAAAAGCTAAATTCAGTTCAAGTCCTTGCCAAAAAATTTTTTCTTGTGAACTTAATGGAATTCAAAGTGAATGTTATTAAAAGTGAATGTAAACAATATAAGGAGGACATGGACGTTTCCAGCAAATTAGTAGATGGTTATCCAGTAGATCACTTCTGAAGAGATAAGCAACTGCAAGATCTAAATTCAAGAAATTTATCTTTGCCATCTAAAATTTGATTAGTTTAGTTTTATTTCAGCAACCTATTTGTAATAATTATGAATTACTATTTATTATCATGTTCTTTTTTAAAGCTTTTTTGTCTTTTATCTTTACTTAATTACTTTAATTAATGTATTCTTGGTCATTGTGATATCACATTGTGGGTAATCACCAAGGATATCATATCTCGAGGAACATACAGTATATCAAACTCGGATTTGAGTACGATTGGTAAGGTATTGGCAATGAACCAACATCCAAGGCAGACATGGGGACAGGCAGCAGTGTAATGTGGCTGAGCAGAGGCTGATAGCTAAGTTCAGTACCCATAGGGATGGTCTCAACTGGGATCGTGGGTTCATGTCACACTACAGGTGACCACCATTGTACTATACACACACACAGGCACTCTTACACACACACACACCCACCCACACACACACACACACACACACACACACACACACACCTACAAACACACACTCACACATGCACCCTCTCACAGACTTAGACCCCTTTGCACTCACACACATGCATATACACTATCTCTCACAGACACTTACAACTCCTCACCTCCCACCCACCCCCACAACACACACACATAAACCCACATGCACACATATAAATATGTGTTTGTGAGGTGAATTTGTACTTGCAGAGTTACACTGTTCTTTGCTCGAAAACTGCATGAATCCATGTAAGATTTTATTAATTAATTCTTTAGATTAGAATCAGTCTAAACATTATGGCACAGACAGCACACAGGGGGCTAACACCTTCAGCACATTATCTGGGCTGACACCAATTGTTAAAGTTAACCTGAGTATGTAACTATTAAAAATGTTTTGTGATTTACATATGAAAGAAGTGAAACTAACATGGTCATTCTAACAGATGAGAGACTAACAAACAATTAAGATATTTTTCAATGTATAATTTCAGTTACATCACACTGTAAACTTTTGCTATGAATTCTGTGTCTTATAATTGTGTCCTCCACAACCACCTGATGAAGGAGTAGTGCTCCGAGAGCTAGTGCTTCTAATTAAACCTATTGGACTATAACCTGGTGTTGTGATGTTTAAATTGGTAATGTAAAAATTCAAGTTATAATAGTTTTGTAAATTAAACCTCAAGCATTCTTTACAAATCTTTAGTGAAATGTAGAAAAATTAAATCCGGTGTCCATTTTAAACTTGATATTTTCAGCAGTTGCATATCGGCAAAAGGGGAAAAACCAATGGGTTATTTCATCCCAAATATATAACTTCACACATTTTTGTTTTGAGTTAATCAAAAGAAAATAAATAGTAAATACAGATGAAACAAAGTAAATGTAAGACTCTTAAACGGTTTTGCTGTAAGTTCACAATCCAGTATGGAGGCAAGTCATACATACCAGCAGGTCCCGGGTTTGATCTTTAGTCTGCATTGAGGTTTAGTGAATGCAGCCAGGATACTGATAGAGGCAATTCAGCACCTCAGAGTTAGTAGTTGAATGGGATGGCAGATAAAGGTGGAAAACATCAACTGAGTTTGCTTTGTCTGATGTAAAAGCCACGTTACAGTGGATGATTACACATTGCCGGGGATGAGAAATTGACCTTTCAAAGTTAGAACTGTGACCTCGGGAGCAGAAAACAGTGGGAATAAAGAACTTCTCAGGGCTATGGATAAGATGTGGAAATGTGAGACTTCGCACAATTCTTTTCCAAAGATGTCAGCAGAGACAACAGGCTGACAGGTTTCTTCTACACTGTAAGATATATGAATCTATGATCATTGACCAATGATTTCCCCTGGAAAGTGTCCTGAAGCATACATTGGGGTAAGGGAGGGTGCAGGTAAGAAATTAGTCTTATGGTCATGAAGTTTGATCATACTCAAATGCCCAAGTACACATAAGGGTAGCTAAGTTAGCAAGTTGCTGGTGAGTGCCAGCATTTGTTACCCATTCCCAACTGCCTTGAAGAAGGAGATAACGTGCTCTTTCTTCAACACTTGCAACACATCCTTACAGTGTACAGACAAGCACAATGCTGTGAGGGAGTTTCAGGATTTTGAGCCATTGACAGCAAAGGAAAGGTTCCACATGAAGAAAAATATGTTTTGGATGGGAACTTGCAGGTTTCCATCTCCTGCCCTTTTCCTTCTAGGTGGTAGGCGGTGCTGTCGAATGAGCCTTGGTGAATCACTGCACTGCATATTGAAGATGACACACAGTTGCCACTGTGTGTCAGTGATAAAGTAAATGGATGTTGAAGGCAGCAGATGCAACAGCTAGCAGCATTATCTCTAATAGTATCAAACTTCTTGCATTCATGCTGGAAAGTGGAGAGTATTCCATCACACTCCTGACTTGTACCTTGTAAGAGTTACTTATTAGTGAGACCTGTCTCATAAAGAAATGGAGGACTAGATGGTTAATATCCATAGATATCAGTAAAGATAGGGAAATAAAATATTGCAGAGCTCAAAAGGGATGATGAGGAGTGAAAGACTCTATTTGGAAGCAAAAGTCAAGAAAAAGAGTGAAAATGCTACTGAGTGTATTGTACCGACATCCAAATAAAGTGAAGGATGTCTGCTGTAGGAAGGATTTTGTGCAACTTGAAAAGATTTACAAGGATGTTGTCAGAGTTGTAGGGTTTGAACTGTAGGATGAGGCAGAATAGGCTAGGGCTATTTTCCCTGGAGCATCAGAGGCTGACAAAATATTATTGAGACATCCAAAATCTTTAGAATGTCAATAATGAGTTATATTCCTTCCAATTCATAGAATCCCTACAGTGTAGAAACAGGCCATTTGACCCAACAAGTCCATACTGACTCTCTGAAAAGTATCCCATCCAGACCCATTCCCCTACCCTATTACTCTACATTTACCCTGACTAATGCACCTAGCCTACACATCACTGAACACCATGGGCAATTTAGCATGGCCAATTCACCTAATTGCACATCTTTGCAGTGTGGGAGAAAACCGGAGCACCCAGAGGAAATCTGGCAGAATGTGCAAACTCCACAAGACTGTCATCCGAGGCTTGAATTGAACCCAGGTCCCTGGCACTGTGAGGCAGCAGTGCTAACCACTGAGCCACTGTGTTGCCAAGGATAGGGGAGGGAAATATTTCTAATGTGTGTTCAGGTGAATTTTCTTGATCAGTCTGTTTCCTATCCATTTAAGAAGAAGGTATGACAGATATCCTGGAGTGTTGTAGAATTCGGAGAAGAGATAAAACAACGGAATGATTTGAAAACAAGGATAAAAAAGGGCTAAATTGCCCATGGTGTTCAGGGATGTGTAGGCTATGTGCATGAGTCAGCGTAAATGCAGAGAAACAGGGTAGGGGAGTGGTCTGGGTGGGATACTCTTCAGAGGGTTAGCGTGGATTTGTTGGGTCAAATGGCCTGTTTCCATGCTGTTGGTATTCTATGAATTGGAAGGAATGTAGCTCACATTATTGTGATTCTAAAGATCTTGGATGTCTCAATAATATTTTAAAATTAAGATGTTGCTTGGCTGGGTGCTAACATCTGTAGGTGAGCACACGGGTGAGCTGTGAAATGGATTTGCTATGAGCTCAGAAATGAACAGTTCAGTTTCAGATTGCCTCAAACGTTTGGAGGATAGCATATGAGAGATCAGCCTGGAGTGCAGAGAAACAGTCAAATCAGTGGAGGCTAGTTCACTGAATTCATTCAAGACAGAAAAGTTGATGTTTTGATAGACAAGGAGTCTAATTATGGGGGTCAGGCATGAAAGTTGAGTTGACACCACAACCAGATCAGCGATAATCTTAATGGCAGTGCAGGTTCAGAGGAACAATGGCTTACTTTGGCTCTTGAGTACTGTGTTTCTATGAATCTAGGTGGTGTGAAGACAAGAGTTGGATATATGTCAGTGAGCTAACAGTTAAAGAGTGAATTGAGCCTGCAGCAATTAAGTGCTGTGGGTGGGTAAAAATCAGTGCAAAGTGGAACTTCCACCCCTCAAAGAACTGGAGGCCCATCATCTGGAGCTGCCAGAAAATCCAATGTGCTCCTGGTGAAGCAACACAGTGGCAGGCCAGAATCCCATTCTGGGTGCTGCTGGGACTCAGAGGAAGCCCCATGAAGCCAGATCCTGGTGAGTCAAGGACTTTAGGCAGGATTTGATGGGGCGGGAGGGGGAGAAATGGGATGACCTATAGGAAGCAAGTTGTGGGTGGTAGCAGGAAATATTATAGTGAATAACATTTTACTTTTGCATAGACCTCTATGGTCGCCGACATTTAGAACCAGAATCAACCTCACAAGTGGAATCAGCACGCTGACTGACATGACCTTTTAGCTTAGAAGGAACATTGGAATCAGAGTTAGTTTAAAGAAGAGTAGCTTCAAAAAATGTATCCCTTCCTTCATGCCTTTTTTAAAAAGCTTTTTACTCTAATTATTTCTCTATATATGGTGGGTGTGCTGCTGATTTCAGTTCCTGTCCAGCATCAGTATTATTCTGGGAACTCATGGATTGGAAGATGGTGAATTAGCTATCTTACCTATTTTACTTCCTCCCACACCCTCCACTCCTGAAAACACAATTAGTGAGAACACATAACATCCATGCCTCTTCGATACGGAATCATGCAGCCAAACCTATACAAAATATTCACCTAAAATTTTATTTTAGGGTGGCACTGTGGCTCAGTGGTTAGCTCTGCTGCCACACAACGTCAGGGACCCGGGTTGGATTCCAGCTTTGGGTGACTGTCTTTGTGAAGTTTGCACATTCTCCCCGTGTCTGTGTAGGTTTCCTCCTGGTGCTCCTCTCACAATCCAAAGATGTGCAGGTTAGGTGAACTGGCTATGGTAAATTGCCCATAGTGTTCAGGGATGTGTGAATTAGGTACATGAGTCAGGGGTAAATGTGGAGAATAGGGTAGGGGAATAAGTCTGGATGGGTTACTCTTTGGAGGATCGATGTGGACTATTTCCACACTATAGGGATTCTATGAAAATTTATGCATTTGACATTGGTGAGATAGAAACAGGTTAAGTGTACATACTATCTTAACAAGGGAGGAGTTGAAATTTGACACGTGTAGACCGAGGAAAAGAAAAATATGACCAACCTGAACAAGACCACAATTACATTTCAAAAAATACATAATCAGAGGATTATTGCTTGGAAAGTAGTATTAGTGTACCATTATCAAAATCTTTTCTTATTCTGTTAGATACTAACTTAGCTATGTTCAGACCCCTGAAGAATCGAGCAATATCTTGGTCAGATGACTGCCAGGGTAACCCCCTCGCTCTGATTACTGTATTATCATCAATGATCTCCATCTTGCTGCTGTCAATAAAATTTTTAAAAATGTAAACTTTTTAAAATCCAAGAAATATAAGTCTTAATTTCCAATCAACTAACACTCAGTCAATGCTATGTACACAAAATTAGTCAAATGTAATAAAAACAAAAAATAATGGAAATGGTCAAGCAGCATTCCATGGTGAGAATGACATTAATATTTAAACTCTTTCTTGCCCGAGGAAGAGGGGTTGTTGATTATTTCTAGTACTTCTTTGTTTTTACTTCATGCCTAGCGTTTCATTGGTCCTGCTTTTGTAATAGTACTTGGACCAAGTTAGAAGTGAATTTTACAATAGCTAAATTACTTTGATATTGTAATTAGCATCTTTATCATGAAGAAATGTTGAATAATTTGGACTGGAAATGAAGTTAACAGCTGCCATTTATTTTAGATTCTAAAAAGCTGAGGAAATAATTCCACTTGCCAAATTCTTTGGTTGCTATGAAGAAAATCTATTTTGAGCTTTCATGTACTGGTATAAACAGGTTTCACACTTCTGTAGGAAAATGTTTTTTTATTTAATTGAGGCTAGTTTAATTCATTTGAAATAAACAGGTCCAAGACTTAATCAAAATACTTTGCATTTTATTAAATGTACTCTGTTCTAATATTCAAAGAATAATTTGAGGTGCATGTGTTGAATTAAGAGATAATCATTTTTCTTTCCTTCAACAAGAGGAGCAGATAGCAATTACATGCAGTTATCATAGCACTCAGCATTTATATTTGATTGACACACTTAACATATCTTCTCAGTTATTCGAATGATTATAAGAAAATCATTAAGATGCACTGACATTACACATTCAATAAATTAACCAGGAGGGCTTGCTCATAGAAAATTATCTCAAGGCTTTTTATAGAGATGCAAGGAAAAACAGATGCCAAGCAAAAGAAAGTGAAAGTAGAAAACAACAAAAAAAATTTGGCCAGTGATGCATTTTTAAAAAAGGGTCCTGCAGTAGGAGGATGAGATGGAGAAGTGAAGGGGTTTGGAGAGAGAATGCATTGATCATTTTGATGGTAACTCATAAATAGTTGGCAGTGTTATCAGCATTCCCTTTATCTGTAGGAATAGGGAAAAATCAAGCTCAATTCAAATCAGCCAGTCTGCTTTGTGAAAGACAGAACTCTGAAAACCGAGGTGAAGGCATGAATCGGAGCAAGGAGAATCTTAAAGGAGAAGAATTTATAGGTTTTAGGAGATTGAAATGCTTGGAAGAGATGAAGTATCTGCAAGAAAAAAATAAAAATCAAAGACAAGAATTTAAAATTGGAGGAAGTGGAGAAGGAACTAAGGTAAAAAAAGAGGGAAGGAGGCTTGCATTTATAATTACACTTTTCACAACCAGATTGCTCAAAGCACTTTGCAACTAATGAGTAGTTATTAAAACTATTATTGTACTGTAGGAAACACTAATGTAAAACTGGTCAGATAATCTGTTTTTTTTGTCTTGCTGATTGAGTGATTACCATTGGCTAAGACATTGGGGATAATCCCTCTGCTCATCTGTGAAATAATGCCAGAGGAGTGGAGGCAGACGGAACCTTAGCTCAAATTCTCATCCAAATGTGGCTCTGTCAGCACTGCACAGTATCAGCTTTTAAAAATATACTCAAGCCTTAGAATAAGATTTGAACCTGAAGTTTTGTGACCGATCTTGGAATAGGATATGGAATACAATTAGGAAAAGTTGAAATGATTTCAAATCTTTGAAGGCTGGAAAATGGGAAGGTAGTCGGAAGACCATTATCAATCCAGATTTGATTAGCGTAAAGCATGAATAAGTATTTCAGTAACAAACATTTAATAGTGTAGGCAGGCAAAGTTATTTAGGTGTAAGTGAGCAGTCATTCTGATGGTGAAGATAAGAGATCAAAAATTCAGCTAAGAGATGTTGAAATTATCAAGAGCTTGGTTAACCCAGAATGTGGCTAGGAAGAGAGTTTGTGGCAAGGATATGGAATTTGTGGAGGAACTAAAGGCAATATTTGAAGATAATTAATTGTAGGTGGAATCAGAGTTGGAATTAAAATTGCAATTTTCTTGGGCAATGACAAACAAACGCCACTTGACAGTATAATACAGTGACAATGCATTGAACTTAGTTCACAGTGTGCATTGGTGCTTTCTGACTTTGGACTCAAAATGCCCATAAAGCAATTTTCCACTCTTCTAACAAGGAGTGCATTTTCAATGCTTCCCCAAGAGAAGGGAAGGAAATGAAATACAAAAAAGGGCATGTCAACAACAGGTCATTTTAATCATGTTCCCAGAGTAGCATAGCCATCTTTTTTTGTCTCTGTTGCAAAGTGCATATGACGGCAAGTGGCAAGAACAGGAATGGAATTAATTCTTCTCAAACTCCTTCATCAGTGTGTGTACAGTACCTGGCTACAATATAAATTTCATATCAATAGCCTGTAGCGTAGACCACAGCAATGGGCTCACTATACTCAAATGAGAAAACAAGAACAGAAATAAGCCACTTAGGCTTTCAGTCTGTCCCACTATTCAATTAGATCATTGCTGATATCCACCATAATTGCATCTATAACTGGGAATATCCCAGTCCAACATATTTATCTATTTCAGTTTTGAAATATTCCATTGATTTTTTTTGTGGGGGCAAGTGATTTTCAGGTTTTCAGTACTTGGTGTGAGGAAGTGCTTCTTAATGTCACACATGAATGTAGAATACTAATTAAAAATATTAGTTTGTAGTCTTCTCCAACACACCCATCCTCCTCTCCACACTGCCAACATTCGCTACAGGATGTAATTTTTCCTTATTTATTATGTCAACACTTATAATTATCACAATCATCTCAACTATATTATTAATTAATCTCCCATACTCAAGGAAATAAAAAACTAATCTGTGCAACCCTTCTTTATAACCATAATTTTTCATCCTAGTATTATTCTAGTGATTCTGCCTTGGGCTCTCTCCAAGGCTAGAACAGATTTTTGCAGCATATTGCTCCGAACTGAACTTAATACTCTAAATGGAGTCTAATCAGGTTTTTATATATGTGTAAAATAACTTCAACTATTGGAAAGTTCAACCCTTGAGAAAAAAAGTCAGTATATTAATAGACTTCTTCATTATTTAATCTAGCTATCCTGATTTTCATAGGAGACCAAATAACCTCACTATTACTCCTTATTTCCTAATTTCACACTATGGTTAAAATACTCTAATCTATCATTCTTGAGTCTGCAATATAGATTTCGTAACAAGCGCCTGTGGTGGGGGTCACAGCAATGAATTCATTACATTCAAGTAAGAAAACCAGAACAGAAATAGATCATTTAGCCTTTTCAATTAAATGATACAAATATCTCAGTAAGAGGGCCAGTAATCACTTCCCTAGCTTCCCACAGAGTTCTAGGGTACACCTAATCAGGTCCTAGGGATTTATCCACTTTTATGTGTACCACTCAATTAAATCATTGCTGATCTCTCCTGCATTTACCTGCCTAGGTTCAATAACTGTGAATATTCCAGTCCAATATATTTATCCACCTCAGTTTTGAAACTTTCCATTGATCAGATTTTTTTTTGGGCGGGGGGGAGCGGTGGCGAGAGATTTTCAAGTGAGTGGTTTCATAAATTCCCAAATTGAACTTCATCCGTTATAACATTGACTTGTCATTTAATCTACAAGTGGAATTTGTAGAGATTGCTGATGTTTTGTTGTTGATCACATCTAAATGTAAGAGACAAATTTTGCTTATTGAGTATTAAGTAATAATGAACACATTTACAGAAGTGGAACAGAAATCAAAGATCAGCAATGATCTGTATTTTGCATCAATATTTACTGGGGAAAAGGACATGGAAGATATAGAATGTAGGGAAATAGATGGTGATATCTTGAAAAATGTTCATATTAGAGAGGAGGAAGTGCTGGATGTCTTGAAATGCACAAAAGTGGATAATGCATAAATCCCCAGGAACTGATCAGGTGTACCCGAGAATTCTGTGGGAAGCTAGGGAAGTGATTGCCGGGCCTTTTGCTGAGATATTTGTATCATCGATAGTCACAGGTGAGGTGCCGGAAGACTGGAGGTTGGCTAACGTGGTGCCACTGTTTAAGAAAGGTGGTAAGGACAAGCCAGGGAACTATAGACCAGTGAGCATGATATCGGTGGTGGGCAAGTTGTTGGAGGGAGTTCTGAGGGACAGGATGTACATGTATTTGGAAAGGCAAGGACTGATTAGGGATAGTCAACATGGCTTTGTGCGTGGGAAATCATGTCTCACAAACTTGATTGAGTTTTTTGAGGAAGTAACAAAGAGGATTGATAAGAGCAGAGTGGTATACGTGATCTATATAGACTTCAGTAAGACTTTCGACAAGGTTCCCCACAGGAGTCTGGTTAGCAAAGTTAGATCTCAGGGAATACAGGGAGAATTAGCCATTTGGATACAAGCTGAAAATGTGTTGCTGCAAAAGCGCAGTAGGTCAGGCAGCATCCAACAAACAGGAGATTCGATGTTTCGGGAATAAGCCCTTCTTCAGGAATACTGAAGAAGGGGTTATGCCTGAAACGTCGAATCTCCTGTTTCTTGGATGCTGCCTGACCTGCTGCGCTTTTCCAGCAACACATTTTCAGCTCTGATCTCCAGCATCTGCAGACCTCACTTTCTCCTCCCATTTGGATACAAAACTGGCTCAAAGGTAGAAGACAGAGGGTGGTGGTGGAGGGTTGCATTTCAGACCGGAGGTCTGTGACCGTGGAGTGCCACAATGATTGGTGCTGGGTCCACTACTTTTCATGATTTATATAAATGATTTAGATGTAAGCATAAGAGGTATAGTAAGTAAGTTTGCAGATGACACCAAAATTGGAGGTGTAGTGGACAGCGAACAAGGTTACCTCAGATTACAACAGGATCTGGATCAGATGGGTCAATGGGCTGAGAAGTGACAGAAGGAGTTTAAATCAGATAAATGTGAGGTGTTGCATTTTGGGAAAGCAAATGTTAGCAGGACTATTACACTTAATGGTAAGGTCATAGGGAATTGTTGCTGAAAAAAAAGACCTCGGAGTGCAAGTTCATAGCTTCTTGAAAGTGGAGTCGCAGGTAGACAGGATAGTGAAGAAGGCGTTTGGTATGCTTTTCTTTATTGGTCAGAGTACTGAGTACAGGAGTTGGGAGGTCATGTTGCAGCTGTACAGGACATTGGTTAGGCCACTATTGGAATATTGCATGCAATACTGGTCTCCTTCCTATCAGAAAGATGTTGTAACTTGAAAGGGTTCAGAAAAGATTTACAAGGATGTTGCCAAAGTTGGAGAATTTGAGCTATAGGGAGAGGTTGAATAGGCTGGGGCTGTTTTCCCTTTAACATCGGAGAGCGAGGGGTGACCTTATAGAGGTTTACAAAATCACGGGGTCATGGATAGGATAAATAGGCAAAGTCTTTTCCCTGGGGTAGGGAAGTCCAGAACTAGAGGGCATAGGTTTAGGGTGAGAAGGGAAAGATATAAAAAAGACCTAAGGGGCAACTTTTTCACACAGAAGGTGGTATGTGTATGGAATAAGCTGCCAGAGAAAGTGGTGGAGGCCAGTTCAATTGCAACATTTAAAAGGCATTGGAATGGGTATATGAATAGGAAGGGTTTGGAGGGTATGTACTGGATGCAGGCAGGTGGGAAAGATTGGGTTGGGACATCTGGTCGGCATGGACGAGTAAGACTGACGGGTCTGTTTCCATGCTGTACATCTCTATGGAGGTGCATAAATCATCTAGACCAGATGGACTACAGGCAGAGGTGGGTACTGCAGATGCTGGAGATTAGAGTCAAGATTAGAGTGGTGCTGGGAAAGCACAGCAGGTCAGGCAGCATCTGAGGAACATGAAAATTGACATTTCCAGCAAAAGCCCTTCATCAGGAATGAGATGGACCACACCCCAGAGTTCTAAGGGAGATAGCTGAAGAAGTAGTCGAGGCGTTAGTGATAATCCTTCAGGAATCGCTGGAATCAGGAAGGGTCCCAGAGGATTGTAAAATTGCTAACATGACACCCTAATTTTAAAAAGGAGTAAGGCAAAAGATGGAAAGTTACAGACTGATCAACCAAACCTCCGTCATGAGTAAGATCCTGAAATCTATTGAGAAGGATGAGATTTAGAAGTGAATGGTACAATAGGGCAAAGTCAGTACGGTTTCATCAAAGGGAGGTTATGCCTAATAAATTTTCCAGAATTCTTTGATGAAGTAATGAACAGGCTAGACCAAGGACAGCCAATGGATGTTATCTACCTGGACTTCAAGAAGTCCTTTGACATGGTGCTATAAAAACCCAAGTTTTTGAGGCAAGATGCTAGCATGGGTAGAAGCTTGGCTATCTGGCAGAAAGCGAAGAGTGGGGATAAAAGGGTCTTTCTCAGGATGGCAGCCAGTGACAAGTGGTGTTCCGCAAAGCTCAGTATTGAGACAACTTTTCACTTTATACATTAACGATCTACATGAAGGAACTGACGGCATTCTGGCTAAGTTTGCAGATGATACAAAGACAAGTAGAGGGACAGATAGCATTGTGGAGGTGAGAAGTGGCAGATAGAGTGCAACATGAGAAAGTGTGAGGTCATGCATTTTTGTAGGAAGAATAGAGGCATGGACTATTTATTAAATGGGGAGAAAATTCAGGAGTCTGAAGTACAAAGAGACTTGAGAATTCTCGTTTAGGATTCTCTCAAGTTAACTTGCAGCTTGAGTCAGTAGTTAGGAAGGCAAATGCAATGATGGCATTAATTTTGAGAGGCCTTGAATATAAAAGCAGGGATGTACTTCTGAAGCTCTATATCTCTCTGGTCAGACTGCATTTGGAGTATTGTGCACAGTTTTGAGTCTCATACCTCAGGAAGGATGTACTGGTTTTGTAGTGTGTACAAGAATGGTGCCAGAAATGAAAAGCTTAACATATGAGGAGGTTTGAGGACTCGGGGTCTATAGTGGATGGAATTTATAAGGATGCGAGGGGATCTGTTTGAAACATATGGAATATTGAATGGCCTGGACAGAGTAGATTTTTGGAAGATGTTTCCATTGGTAGGACAGACTTGAACCCAAGGGCACAGCTTGAGATTAAAGGGAAGAGATAAGGAGAAACTTCTTCAGCTAGAGCGTGGTGTATCTATGGAATTCATTGCCACAGAATGCTGTGGAGGCCAGGTCATTGAGTATATTTAAGACCGAGATAGATAGGTTCTTGAGTATCAAATGGATCAAGGGTTATGGGAGAAATTGGGAGAATGGGGTTGAGAAACTCATCAGCCATGATTCAATGGCGGAACAGACTTGATGGGCTGAATGACCTACTTTCTGCTCCTATGTCTTGTGGTCTTATAATTGTATTCAATGGTGAAACAGAATCTATTCACAGCAAGTTTTGAGAAGATTTGTAGCTCAGGTTGAGGTTTCGGATGTTGGTTTGCTCGCTGAGCTGGGAGGTTCATTTCCCGATGTTTCGTCACCCTAGTAGGTAACATCTTCAGTGAGCCTCAGGTGAAGCAGGAATCATGTACTGCTTCGCCTGAGGCCCATTGAAGATGTTAGCTAGTAGGGTGATGAAACGTCTGGAAATGAACCTCCCAGCTCAGTGAGCAAACTTATATCCACAATCTATTCATGTTTTGATATGTTATACTGTAAGCTTCTGTCCCCACTAAAACTAATTATCTTGGATAGCATTTTCTGTATTTCTAAATTACTTTGAAAAAATATCATGAAAAGCTGACCCTTCAGTACTGATAACTGGAGGAATCCAAAACTTGTCACTCAACTCCCACCTACTAAATAATTGCCTAACCCTTTTGCCACTAATTCCAATTGTTCCAATATTTGACAACACTCACACTTCAATGGAATAAAAATGCAGCAGAAAATATAAGGCATAAAGAAGTAAACATTAAATTTAACAGTATTATCATGGAAAGTCTCTGAGTTTCATAATTTTAGATTTTGAAGACTTACCAAGTGCCAGTTTCGAATTTGTGATTCACTCTTTCTGGATTGGTAAACCTGTGATCTAAACAGAGCAAAGTGTTATAAATTCAATTTATTATTCACATGAAAACAAACAGAAGTCTGCTGAGCTGATGTTCCTTACTGTGGGGTTCAGCTATAATGGTTAATATAATGTCACTTGAAGTCATGATATCTGAGACACCAAACTGGAAGGAGTCTGATCTATTTTCAAGATGTAGATCTGTGGAAACTATCAAGGAAAGAAGTGCTTAAAAATAATGGTCTAACAGTATCGCATTGCAGGATTAGACATCTGAAAAACTGGTTCAAATTTTGTAAGATCTATCCACCACACAAACAATGAATTTACTGCTAAATTGGATAACATGGGATAGATACAAATTTATGTCAACCTCTAATCCAAGACGTCCCATCTAGAGTCATAGTCATATAGCATAGAAACAGACTCTTCGGCCCAACTCGTCCAAGCAAGCCAGGTCTCCTAAACTGAACTAGTCTAATTTGTGTACATTTGTCCCATATCCCTCTAAATCTTTCCTATTATTGTCCCTGTCCAAATGTCTTTCAAATGTTGTAACTGTACTCACCGGTACCACTTCTCATTCCAAATACACACCACCTTCTGTGTGAAAAAGTTGTCCCTCAGATCCAATTTAAATCTTTTCCCTGTCTCCTTTACTCTATGCCCTTGAGTTTTGGATCCCCTACCCTGGGGAAAAAAAACCTTGGCTATTCATCTTATCTATGCCCCTCATGATTTTATAAACATCTATAAGGTCACTCCTCAGACTCCTCCATTCCAAGGAAAAAAGTCTCAGCCTATCCAGCCCCTCCTTGTAATGCAAACCCTCCAGTTTCAGTAACATGCTTGTAAATCATTTTTGTATTCTTTCCAATTTAATAACATTCTTCCTATAACAGGGCAACCAAAATTGTACTCAGTACTCCAGATGTGGCTATATCAATGTTTTGTGCAGCTGTAACATGATGTCCCAACTCCTTTACTCAATGCTCTGTTCCTCCTACTCCCACTTCTTGAATATACAGATGTACTGTCAACATTGAAATGAATTATGATCAATTTTTACTCTTTTTTTCTTATTCACTTATGTCATTAATTTAGGCCCCATGTTATGTCAACTTACAAAATATTTCACTGTATTTTTTTGTAAACAATAAATTGTTATTCTATTCTATTAATTGGTACTGAGCATTCAGGATGGAAAGGTACCAGGTTTATCTTTAATCTGTATTAGTGCAGACAGAGAAATTTGTGCGATAAATATAATGGATTGAAATACCCTGAGCTAATGAATACATATCAGCCAGGATTCATGCTCAAATTTCTATTGCGGATCCTTATTGGACATGCTTGGACTACAGATATGAGCAGCACTGAGACAACGAACATCCTTCTTGTTTGCTGACAACCCATTGTTAATGTTTGCGCACTAACACCTATTTCAATGAGATAACAGAAACCTGTCCACCTGCTATTGGAGTATATCACACTATCTTCAGATAGGAAAAAGGGGTAATAAAAGATAATATTTGGGAGTGGGGACAGTGAAATGTCTTGTGTAGGTCCAAGACTATAACTATCCTCTAATTCCCCTTCAAAGGAGACCAGTCTTTCATCAAATCTTTGACATTATTTTATCCTTTGTGGTGGCAGAAAACTAATATTTTGTATTTGACATAATGCACAATCAATCCTATTGTGTTTTAGTATCATACGTATCATTTTCCTATTTCTTAACAAACAATTTGGGTGCAATTAAGCCTTGGCAAAGATAAAATGTTCTTCATTAATTTTTGCACCATTCCTCCATACGAAAACATATTGACGCTTGCACCCAAATGCATCATTGGGATCACCCACCCTGGGAACCTTTGTCATTTCTTGTTTAAAAATATCCTTGGCTGAAGTCAAATCAATTTTGAGTATCACAGAAAATAATTGGATCACTGATTCTGGTTAGTAAAATGTAACAGCATAATAAAGGAGCATCTACTAAAAAATATTTATTTACAAACTTGAGGGGTTTGCTTGAAGCCACCATAAAAATGCATACATTTTTGTTTAATCAGAAATATAACAATATTTATTTGCAATGGAAAATAAATTAAAAATGATCAGCACAGGACCGAACGTGAACTTAAACAAGAGGGCAATAGGCTGAAAAATCTTAAGTATACCAATGTGGGATTAAGATTCCCAATTGCTTCCAAACATTTACGACTACGTGTTAGACGAAAACATTTTTCTCATAAATTACTGTAGGCTCTCTTACAAAGGTTTATTGAGTAGTGAGCTGATTGATCTGCTAAAGAGTTAACAGCAAAATATCTGTGTGAATCATTCACGTGAAAACGTATTCATGAGAAAAATTAAATGCCACCCAATCATCTTCACTGAACCCCTCACCCACTATATCGCAGCTGGATGCGTGGGTGATAGAAAGAAAAACAGATTCTACTTTGGATTATTAGAGACTTTCAAAATCAATGTTAAATTCCAAGTGGCTGTTCAAGGCCAATTTAATGGAGAATTGCACTGTATTGAGGCATATAAACAGGATCCATTAGATATTTCAAATCAACCTGATCAGAGATGTTATTACACTTCTGGAGTAATTCGAACTTGAACCTGGGTTTCCTGACTCTGAGATAAGGACACTGCTGCTGCAATAATCCTACCAGTACACTACATTTGTT
Organism: Hemiscyllium ocellatum; assembly: GCF_020745735.1. NCBI lineage: Eukaryota > Metazoa > Chordata > Chondrichthyes > Orectolobiformes > Hemiscylliidae > Hemiscyllium > Hemiscyllium ocellatum. The sequence goes on along the minus strand of NC_083404.1, from coordinate 100,842,057 downwards.
CCCGTTTAATAGGGCTGAGCTACAGTGTACACATATGTCAGCATTATCTCTAGCCTGGTAGCTTAACAGTCAATATTCTTGCTCTAGATCCAGTGACACCTAGTTTTTGCAAAGTGAATATACAAACACTAAATGAGGACATGATTACGTTCTTACAATCAAAGCAGCTTGCAGAAACTTGAGTGCCTTGGCTCACACAACTGCAAAACATTTACTGAACCTCAAATTTGATTTGTCATCAGTGAAATGGTTTCCCAGGATGGGTAGTTAACTTCAGAAAAGGTTATGTGAAACTAAGCCAATAACTTTAAATGGGAGATTTGGATGTGCCTCATTGGCTATCTTTGTCCTGGTCTCAACACAATATTCACACATATGAAGTTTCCAATATGGGTCACTGGATACAATCAGCAATGAGAACCACAGCTGATTTATCATCTCTCTAACCAAGAAACACCCAGAATAATAGCAGAAATGTTGACTCATATCAGAAAATTCATTCTACATTGTGGCTCAAACCTACAGCAGACTATCCAGATGATGCCTTTAACCACTGGATCATTGAGGAAGTTCTCACCCATCTAGTCATTATGCACAAGACTAGACAATGAGTGTTGTAAGATTTTTTGATTATGGAAATATCGGTCAGAATCTCATTCTTTTTTCACCCAGTATTAACACAAATAAATTTTATTTAACAGAAATCACTACAACATGTCACTTCTATTTAGGGAGTACCTTTAATGGAATAAAAGCATTCCAAGGTATGACATCAAGCCACACGAAGAGACACTAGATTAGGTAGGCAAGGCTTTACCAAAAAGATAGGTTTGAAAAGATGTCTTAAAAGTGGTAAGTGAAGTTGCATGGTGGGCAACTTCAGAGTCTAGGATCTAGTTTGAAGATACAGCCACCAAAAATGGAAAAGCTAAAATCCAGGATGCTCAAGAGGCCAGAATGCAAGAGGTTACAGAATTGGATAGGCACAATGTGGAATAGGTCACAGAGGAATTTGAAAATAAGATCTATCTCTTTATAAAATGAGGAATTGCTTTATTGGGAGCCAACATGAATCAGTGAGTGCACATTAGTGAGAGTAGGGACATGGGCAGACGTTGGTTGACTTCAAGATTAGCCAGGGATAAGGTAGGATGCTGGTCATAACTGCAGCAGAGTGACTTTTGCTGATTTTTCTACTTCTGGTCATAGAATCTTTGTTCCAGTGCAGTCACCTCCCACTACATTCAGTTAACTGGTGTCAATACAGGGCAGTACAGAGCCCAAAATTAATTTGGTCTTCAGGACTTGATGCTTCACTGCAGCATGCACTTGCACACAGCCATCATAGATCCTATGAGAGTTCTAAATTCACACTTTTTATTTGCTTGCTTACATATAGATCTCTGCAAAACAATTTATGCCTCAGGGCTGAGTTTATAGGCAGATTGCAGCATATGGCAGTCAAGAAAATTCTTCCGACATCTAGAATTTGACAAGGCAGGTTTTACATCATTATCTCATCAAGCATCATCACACACTTCGAGTAACATTTATATTGTCCTTGAGGAGAGGGTCACTTAAACTTCAACAACAGTAGACAATTAAAATAAAGGCAGATGGGGCTCTCGTTGTTTATGACAAGATGACTCACGAGATGGGGGTTAGTTTTTGTCACAGTCACACTGTGCACAGAATGATCACCTTTGCTTTGCTATACAGTTGAGAAGAATGCATTTCTTATAAAATCATAGAATGCAAGAACAGAAGTAAACCATTGAGTCTGATCTGTCATTCAATGAGATCACGGCTGAGATGACATTCTGCAATTCCATTTTCCTACCTTATCTCCATAACGCTTGATTTCCTTACTATTTAAATATCCGTCTACTCAGTTTGAATATACTTTATGACACAGCCTTGACAACCTTCTGTGGTAAGAATTTGACAAATTCACTATCCTCAGAAAAAGAAATATGTTTTCTCGTCTGCCTTTGCTGTACCTGCTCCCAGAAGGACCAGTTCCACCACAGAACACACCAGATGGCCCCCTTCTTTAGAGATCGCAATTTCCCTTCTCACATGGTTGAAGATGCCCTCCAATACATCTCATCCACATTCCACACCTCCACCCTCAAACCCCACCCCTCCAACCGTAACAAGACAGAACCCCCCCCCATCCCAGTCCTCACTTTCCAACCTACCAACCTTCGCATTAACCGCATCATCTGCCGACATTTCCGTCACCTCTAAATGGACCCCACCACCAGAGATATATTTCCGTCCCCACCCCTTTCCACTTTCCACAAAGACCGTTCCCTCCGTGACTACCTGGTCAGGTCCACGCCCCCCAACAACCCACCATCCTGTCCTGGAACCCTCCCTTGCCACCGCAGGAATTGCCCACACCTCCACCCTCACCTCTATCCAAGGCCCCAAAGGAGCCTTCCACATCCATCAAAGTTTCACCTGCACATCCACCAATGTCATTTATTGTACCTGTTGCTCCCGATGTGGTCTCCTCTACATTGGGGAGACTGGACACCTCCACACAGAGCGCTTCAGGGAACATCTCCAGGACACCCACACCAATCAACCCCACCGCGCCATGGCCCAACATTTCAACTCCCCCTCCCACTCTGCCAAAGACATGCAGGTCCTGGGCCTCTTCCACCGCCCCTCCCTTACTACCCGACCTGGAGGAAGAATGCCTCATCTTCTGCCTCGGAACATTTCAACCCCAGGGCATCAATGTGGACTTCACCAGTTTCTTCATTTCCCCTCCCCCCACCTTACCCCAGTTCCAACTTTCCAGCTCAGCACTGTCCCCATGACCTGTCCCACCTGCTGATCTCCCTTCCCACCTATCTGCTCCACCCTCCCCTCTGACCTATCACCTCCATCCCCACCCCATTCATCTATTGTACTCTTTGCTGCCTTCCCCCACCTTCCTCTCTGACCTATCACCTCCATCCCCACCCCCATTCACGTAGTGTACTCTTTGCTACCTTCTCCCCAGCACCCCCCCCCACCATTTATCTCTCCACCCTGGAGGCTTCCTTCCTCTATTCCTGATGAAGGGCTTTTGCCCGAAACATCGATTTTCCTGCTCCTTGGTTGCTGCCTGACCTGATGTGCTTTTCCAGCACCATTCTCATCTAAACAGTGTCTTAAATGGGTGACTACTTACTCTGAGATTATGACCTCTAATCCTGCACTCACACAAAAAGAAACTACTCCAAAACTACCCTATCAAGCCTCCAAGAAACTTACTCCATTCAATAAAGTCTTGTCTCATTCTGCCAAACTCCAATGAATACAAGCACAACCTACTCAACCTCACCTTATAAGTAAAATCCTCAGTGCCCGGGATCAACCCAGTGAACCTTCTCTGGACTGCCTCCAATGGGGGTATGTGTTTCCTTAAATAAGGGGAGCTAAACTGCTCAAAGTATTCCAGCTGTCTGACTAGCTCCTCAAATAGATTTAGTAAGACCTCCCTATTTTATACCCATTTCCTTTGAAATAATGGACAACATTCCATTGGCCTTTCCTATTGCCTGCTGAACCTGTATGCTAATTCTGTTTTTGACTTCTGCACAAGGACTCTCAAATCTCTTTGTAATGTAGCTTTCTGCAGGCTTTCTCCATTTAAATCATATTCAGTTTCTCTATCCTTCCTGCTAAACTACATAAATTCACCTCTCCCCACATTATATTCCAATGTCATTTTGCCCATTCACTTAACCTATGTATGTGCCTCTGCCGATTGTTTTTGTCACCCTCACTACTTGCCTTCCCACTTACATATTTTATTTCATGTACAATTATGGCAATATTCTATTCACTCCCCTAATCCATAAATGTGGCCCAAATGATTCCAATGACCCTCCACTAGTTATAGATTGTCATTTTGAAAACATCCCCTTTATCCAACTCTCAGTTTTCAATTATTAGAAGTCCCTTATTAATGTTAATATATTACCTCCAACACATGGGTTCTTAATGACTAGCCTAAAGTGTGACACTTTATGGGACGTCTTTGTTTATAAACTAAGTAGGACATGCGTGTTGCTGAACACGATGTCTCTTTAAATAAATCTGGTTTTCCAGGAAAACTGAATTTCACTATGTCCAGCTGGCCGTGTTTCTTTCCTTCCTGCAAGGTATTTCTGGGTGGAAAGTGTTCCAAAATTTATACATGGTTTTCAAACACAGCCCCGCCGGGAAACTGCGAAGCAATTCACTTCCGCATGTGAAACCAAACACAAACCACCGCCTGCTCGTGATGGGGGCGGGGTGGAAAGAGCAAAATAAAAATTGCAAAGGATACGTTTGGACATAACACTGAGATCAAGTTCCTGGAGAACAGGAGCATCTGGGCAGCATTTCTTAAATTCTTTTTGTAGATCGAAAAAGGAATAGAAGCACTCTGGTAACACGACATTCTGCCAGAGGAAGCAAGAACGAAATGGAAATCACAACCCTTTGTTTATAAAATATAATTCACAACAAAGACCATATTCGCGGATGAGAAGTGACAGTGAGAAGCAATTTCTAACACCAGTACGGAGCACAGTGAAGTTACTTGGGACAATCGACAGCAAAACATTACACAATTTAAACATGCTGGTTAAACTGATCTTAAATCCAGGTCTGATATCAGGTTTGACTCTATATCATCAGGCCGAAGTTGACATGTTATAACTTATTTGGAGTAGACATTAGAAAATTTGCTTGTTTATATATAAAAAGGGACTCATTTGTGAATGTGCTGACCTTGTTGGAAGCCTCAGGGTGGAAGACTTGGCGGATTAGTAGTTGGCTATCTGTACAAAGGCAGAAGGAAGTGCTCACTCCAATGTTCGACTCAGTACTCACAGATCGATTGAACTGCGTAAGAACAATAGGTGATCAATATCAGCACTTGCCTGTGAATTCTACAAAATAAACGATCCGTCAATGAAACTCACACCCCGCCGAACATAAACCGTGAGAAACAAACGCCAAGCATGAAACGTCACCACCAAAACTTACACCTCTATAGCACCTTTAAAGTGAGCCCAAAGTGGTCCACCTGAACATTATGAAACACAAATCATTATTGACAGCTTCTGTTCACTGAAGGGGTGTTGCTTTTGATGTTTGCCTATCTATGTATTAACCTTTATGATTATGTTTGAAACTTTATTACACTGATTATTGTACGGAATCCCATCTGCTCAAATGACTTAATGTGAAACAATGTTCAAAAACGGATTTGATTGTACAATCAATCGTTTTACTTTTCCAATCTTGCCATCCAAGTATGTTCATCCTGTCGCGTTCAGTTAAATTGACGGTCATCTTGCTACCAGGGTCAGCTGAAAGGGTCGGTTCAGTTTGTCCTGTGTTCCAAGGAACTTACACAGTGGTTTTGCTGGGAGTCTGTGATGTTCTGTTCATCCTACAGGCCGACAGTGCCATTCAGCTGTGTTGTGGGTTAGACACGTCGGTACAAAAACATAATTTAACAGATTCCAAATCTGTATCTATACGCTCCAAACATTTAACTGTTCAGTCCCCGAACAGCATTCAGATGTCAACAGTTGTATTTAAGATAAGCCGCACCACACTGCCTGAAAACACTTCAATCATTATCTTTAAAGAACTTCTTTTCATTGTCAAGCACCTTACTGAAATCATTTAAATAGTCATGATTTGGAGATGCCGGCTCCCCTCCCCCCAGTAAAGCAGACAAAGCCACCCCACACCTACACCAGGACAACATACAACCGTCTAAAACACAGGGGGGAGGTCGCTCCACTTTTTTTTTGCTTGCGTGAGAATCCATGCAAATACGCTGCTCCACCTCCAGTGGGCTCGTTTTGTTTTGCATTTACCTGCCCACAACTGGGGTGTACAATGTTAAAAATCACACAACTTCAGGTTATAGTCCAATCGGTTTAATTGGAAGCACTAGCTTTCGGAGCGCTGCTCCTTCACCTGTCATTCTCAATCTCCTCAATGCCGGAATTAAACAGCTTGCATGTGTTTCTGCCCGATGGCAACTTAATACCTACGTCTTGTTCAGGAAAATTAGCAGAATTCTGAAGATCGAATTTATTGACAGCGTTATTCGAGTTCTATTTACAGTCCTGTATTTAGGAGGTCGAATGAGCCAAGTTTTACCTTTACTTTCAATCGCAAAATATGAAATTCCCCAAACTAAAACTTTTGCAAAAGTAGAACGAAACAATTCCCTCCTCTCCCCCACCCCCCAAGGTGTACTGGCATTAAGATAACAGAAATCGTCCAAGTGGCAAAGAGAGAGAAAAACAAGACAACAGAAGCATCAGTGGCGAGCAGCGCGGATTCCGCCTGCCAATAGCACACAATTCGACAAAGTTACTGTTCAGCGAAGGCGGTACATTCACCTGTTGAAGGACTTGCTCCAGACTTTCTGCCGTGGTCAGGTCTTCCACAGTGATGTCAGTGTGCTCCGTACACTGCTCTGTGAGCTCCAAGTTATTCGGCTTTATAAATACTTTGTGCACTTTCCCCGCCTGGGGAAATTAAACAAATACAAGAACTATTAAACCGAGTCAGTTGTATATACATTTCGGGACTGGGATGGGAGACCAGCCATTCTCTATCTGTAATAGTAACGATTTCTTTCTTTATTCCCCCCGCCCCACAGCTTTTTATATTAGAGTGTCAGTAATAAAATGGTTCCATACCTCTTGATTGACCAAATCCACCACTTGCCACAACAGAAGCACCAACTCCTTCTCATCAGATCCCAACTTTTTCCCATGTGCCCCGGCAGTTGCCCCAAACAAAACCACCAAATAATCAAAAGGCGCCGTCATGCTCATGAGGAAAAGAGACCCACTAAACTCTAAACACCATTAAACCCCGAGAACTGACCCGAAATGAAACGCTCCCCTCCCCCCAGTAAAGCAGACGAAGCCACCCCACACCTAGACCAGGACACCCTACAACCGTCTAAAACACAGCGGGGGAGGGGGGGAGGTCGCTCCACTTTTTTTTTGCTTGCGTGAGAATCCATGCAAATACGCTGCTCCACCTTCAGTGGGTTCGTTTTGTTTTGCATTTACCTGCCCACAACCACGTGAGTTGAGAAACGTACCTGGCTCCAGCTGAACAGGAGTCATTGGTTGCATTGCTACAGGTACGTGGCACAATGTCTGAACAGAACGAACAGCAGCGTTCAGTGGCAGTCACTGGAAAGCTCATATTTGTTCCGTTTGCAAGGTGGGCAGGAAAATGATGCACCCCCGGGCCCACTTCATGCCATTTCTCTGCAACACAAGCTAATAGGTATTTAAATTAAATATCCACATTGAATTAAACATGTATTGAAGAAAAAGTCTCAGTTGTCAAAACTTGATCTGTTTTCGTTTCATCCCACCTAACAGTTTTGGGAACACCGTTTCAAAAACGGAGATGTTGGATCTTATCGTGAGATCTAACCTGCTCGGTTATTGCATTGAACTAAGTTCCGAAGGAGGGGGTTGATCTGAATTGGGTCGAGGGAAAGTTTTGAGTACAGAAGGAATTGCAAGATCAAGGTGAATGTGTATGTGCCAGGCATTCCAACCGGATGATGGAGGCGGGCGTGATCTTTCCTCACTGGATCCCGTGGGAAGGTGTGTCCACACCTTTAATTACAGTCTCAAGGTCAAGAGGATACGGGCAGATCTGAGGTGGTCATAAATCAGTCACAGGGCATGAATGCATGGATTGTCGATTGACACAACTGACGGGATCTTTTGTTTGATGTGTTTTCTTTTTAAATCCTGTTAATTTATTCCCCACCGGAAGTATCCGAATAAGGAAGAAAGAAAAGTGTTCATTTTAAATACCCAAATTTTGAAGCCTACGCCCCTCAACTTCCCGGAGGTCGCTTTGGAAATAATTTCCAAAGCTTCTTACTGACCATTTTATTATTATTCAGTACTTTAAAAATGTTCGATGGGTGGGCAAACTGTGGGAGCCGTTTAAAGAAATATTAAATCGGAACCACGAATGAATAACGAAGTCAGCTAGATTAAAAAAATACCATGCTGCAAATGTGTTGCTGGTCAAAGCACAGCAGGCCAGGCAGCATCTCAGGAATAGAGAATTCGACGTTTCGAGCATAAGCCCTTCATCAGGAATGATGAAGGGCTTATGCTCGAAACGTCGAATTCTCTATTCCTGAGATGCTGCCTGGCCTGCTGTGCTTTGACCAGCAACACATTTGCAGCTGTGATCTCCAGCATCTGCAGACCTCATTTTTTACACTAAAAAAAACCATCTTTAGTTTTCGTTTTGGATCTGGGAGTGGTGAATTAGTTACTTTGAATAGCAGACACTTGGGTGGCTACAATGAGCGGCTTTTCTGGTTTATGATGAGAAATTTACAAAAGAAATAATACAAAAAAGTGACTGTCAAGACGTTTTCAGTACACTGTTAGAGCTGTCATCTTCCATATAGAGATCTAAATCCATGGTTCCATCTACATTTTCAGGAGGACATAATAGATTCCTTGACATTACTCTGTAGAAGAGCTGAGGAATTATTCTTGCCCCCCTCCTCCACCCAAACATTAGAGGTAACTCTATTAATACACAAGTTACCTGGTCATCAGCGCATTTCTTGATTGTGGGAGCATGCTGTGTGTAAATTAACTGCTGCGCTTCCTACTACCCTACAAGGTAGTAAATGCTGCAAACCATTTTGGGAGGTACAATAGATTGTGAAAGACACGACATAAATGCAAACTTTTTGTGTTTTTCTCTCTCTCACACCTCACTTTCAATTGCCCCACACTTTTCTAGCTGAAACAGCATTGCATTACATCCCATAGCATGCTGCACAATACCATCTCACCAAAGAATCAATTTGACATGATGTTGAAAAAGCCATTTGACAGCTGAGAACCAACAAGACTTCCAGCACTTTTGAAAATTCCATCTGAAGTCCTGATCTTTCTCACCTGGAAGGAGGGGCATATGCCTGCATATCTCTGAGATGCCACAACTGTGACCATGTTTAAGAAATGAGATAAGGCTGATTGCAGAAATTACAACGGTGATCACTGCTATCCACCAGAGGGAAGGTCATTGCAAAACTCTTCCTCAACCATTCTTGCCACATAAAAAGCTCTTAATGGAGTCAAGATGTGGATTCAATCCATCAAGAAGCACAGTAGATGTGATCTTCATAGCAAGACAAATTCAGAAAAAGTATAGAGAGAGGTAGCTTCAACAAGACAAAACTTTTGACTCTTAACACCCTGGAGGGATTCTGTAGTGTCCTTCTCAAATTTGGCCACCTGCAGAAATTTATCACCTTCTCCTGTCGACTGAATAAAGGCATTCAAGCCATGATCTTCACCAATGGATCCACCAAAGATCCAATACATATGTAAACCAAGGGTCAACCAAGACTAAATCATCACACCAATGCCATTTTCCATGTTCCTTGCCATAGAACTCCCCATAAACATGAGGGCAGCAAAGTATACAGCTTGTCTACAGGCAAAGACATGAACAACATAAAGTTGGCACTTCAAACTTCTTGAGAAATACCAATAGCAATGCCTCTGCAAAATCCTGCAAATGCATTGGCAAGACAGATGGCCCAATTTCATTATTCCTTTCCAGCCAAAAATTCCAGTATCAAGGCATGGGTTACCATCAATTAGCCACGCAGGTAGGCTACATCATCTGTGGGCCTAACACAAATTTCCAATTCAAGCAGTCTAATCCAAATTTTGTCCTGGCTAGTGACTACCAATAGGATAGACAAAACACTTCAGGAATGTCCATAAAGACTCTCTGAGAAAAAATAATATTCCAAAAAATATATAGGAATCTCTAATCCAAGACTGCCCAAATGGGAGAAGAAGCATGTGCAAGAACACATACAGTTTTGAGACTCTTCAATAGGCCCAGTACAGTGGGAGGAGTGTGTACAATCCTAAGCATCCCACTCAATTGCCTCATCAAAATAACACCAGCCACACCCGTGACAATGTTTGTGGATTCAATATTGGACATTTAGTAACCCCAGGAACCACAATACTGGCGTGGAAGAAAATATCCTCAATCTTGAGTGACTGACTAAGAAGAAAGGACAATAGTGACTACATTTCAAAATACTTAATTGACTGCAAAGTTGTACAGGAGGTCTGATGGGTTATGAAAGAAATATATGAATGCAATTCTTTTTATCTTTTTCTCCTCACTGGAAGATTCTAAACACTCTTCCAGCTGAAATGATTTATCTCTAATTCTTTCATTTGCTACTCTGTATTAGATGCTCAATGTATGGTGCATTCTATACTGGAAAGACCAAATACAGATTAAGTGATACAGAGATGTACATGGGTGTAATATCAGAGAAATTAAATCAGGGACTCCAGGAGGTGGCAAGGCCAGAGATCAGGTGGTGGGGATGGCTGAGTGTGGTGGGGATTGATAATTATTAACCAAATAAAATAATTTTTCAACTTCAATACAATATCCCTTACAAATGGTTCACATATCAAAAGTTTATTTATAGTCTGCTACCTCACTTCACTGATACTGCTTACACTACTTTGCAATATATATACTTATCTCTCACCAATTCTCCTATCAGGCAGGCATTCACAGTAACCCCACTGTTCAAACCCATCCCCTACTCATTCACTCAGCACCCCTCTCCCACTCCTTTCTTAGATTGGGTGTATTTTCCATGGAGAGCAAAAATTAAGAGGAAGTCTGATAGAAGTTTCAAAATTATGCAATGCCTAGATAGAGTAGAGAAGGACAATCTGTTCCCATTACTAAAAGGATCAGAATCAAGAGAGCACAAATTTAAAGTGATTTGCAAAAATAGCAAATGTGATGTGAGAAAAGCTTTTTCACACAATAGGTGTTTGGAAACGTGGAGGTAGGTTCAATTAAGACATTTAAGCAGGTATTGAATATTATTTTAACAGAAAAAATGTGCAGAGGTTCACAGATTAAGTGGGAGAATGGCATTAAGTCATAATGAACATTTGGAGAGCTGGTGCAGATATGCTGTCCTCAAATGACCTCGTTCTGTTCTGTAACAATTTTTTGATGATTCCCTTTTTAAACCTCTAAGCATCCCTTTTACCCATTAGGATGCACCTCTTTCACAAAGTCTTTGTTATCTGCCTTAATATCTCACACAGCTAAGTATCAAGTGTTGCTTTATAACACTCTTCTGAAGCATTTTCAGACTTTTTCAGCATTTTATATTATTTTAAAAGTGTTATATATAAATAAAAGTAATATTATTTCAACATCTATTCTCTCCAGCTCTGGTGTATTGTGGTTGTAGAATGTATTATATTCAGGATCCACTATAACAACTTGTCAAGGTGTCTTTGATAGTAAATCTCAGAACTATTGCCATAAAGAGGAGGACAAACACATGGAAATGCCATGACTTCAACATTTCTTTCAAAGTTACACAACATTTTGATCTGGATATTCTTTTTCTCATTGCTTTATTGTCATTTGTCAGAATCAGGTTTTGCTGATGAATACCAGTTTATTTTTTATTAGTTCATAGATTGTGGGTGACAGTGGCTGGGCCAGCATTAACTGTCTATCCCTTATTTCCTCTTGATCTGAGTGACTTGCTAGGGCCGTTTCAGAGGGAAGTTAAGAGTCAAATACTTCGCTGTGGGTCTGGACTACCCGTATCAGCCAGACAAGGTAAGGACGACAAATTACCTTCCCTCAAATTTATTAGTAAATAGTAATTAGTAAATAAAGTTTCTCAAACATTTCATATTTGAAGCTTTCAAAACCAGATACTGCCCCAACAAAGCTCTAGAATGAAAATTATACATGGCTTCATACACTGCAATCTGGAGGAGGAAGCACCTCCATTCTTGTCAACCTTCTTCCCACTTCTTCCCACTTCTGTAGCCTTTGAGATGGATCACCAAATAATTATTCTGCCCTTTTATTGTTACCTGAGTAGTCCCACAAGGAGCTGTGCTTGTCTCTTTGCATTTCTTATTCACCAAAGATTAATTGAGTCAAAGAATGTTGACGCATTTAAGGGGAGGTTAGGGAAATACAAGGGCGAGAATGAAAGGGTACCATCTACTAACAGATCTCAACAATACCATGCCTTAATGTGTCATCCTTTTTATGCAAAAAAAAGTACAACCCCTACTTTTAGCAACTTCTAGAACATAGAAAAGCCCACCATCTACACTGACCATGATACCATTCTAAAATAATCCCATTTGCCTGCACATGCTCTGTATCCTTTTATTCCTTAAGAGAAAGTGATGTCTGCAGATGCTGGAGATCAGAGTCGAGAGTGTGGTGCTGGAAAAGCACAGTAGGTCAGATCATTCCTCTCTCTCACCTTAGCCCAGACCATTTCCCCTCTGCCCATCTTATCCCAGGTTATTTCCCCTCCCCCTGAGCTTATCCCAGACCAGATGGCCTCCTTCTACAAACACCGCAATTTCCCCTCCCACTTGGTCAGTGATGCCCTTCTTCCACTTCCCATATCGCTGCCCTCAAAGCCCACTCCTCCAACTGCAACAAAGTCAGAACCCCTCGGTGTTCACCTTCTAACCCACCTACCTCCGGATACATCATATCATCCTCTGCCATTTCCGCCACCTACAAATGGACCCCACCACAGAGATATATTTCCCTCCCCAACCTACCTGCATTCTGTAAAGACCGTTCCCTCCGTGACTCTCTTGTCAGGTCCACTCCCCCTACCAACCTACCCTCCACTCCCGGCACCTTCCCCTGCCACTGCAAGAATTGCAAAACCTGCGCCAAGACCCCAAAAGAGTCTTCCACATTCATCATAGATTTACCTGCACTTCCACACATCATTTATTGTATCCGTTGCTCCTGATGCAGTCTCCTCTACATTGGGGAGACAGGATGCTTACTTGCAGCACACTTCAGAGAACATCTCTGGGACACATGCACGAAGCAACCCCACTACCCCATGGCCGAACATTTTAAAACCTCTCCCACTCTGCCAAGGACATGTAGATGCTTGGCCTCCTCCACTGCCAAACCCCAAGCACCTGATTCCTGGAGGAGGAATGCCTCATCTTCCGCCTTGGATTAATGTGGACTTCACCAGTTTCCTCATTTCGCCTTCCCCCACCTTATCCCAGATCCAACCTTCTAACTCGGCACCGTCCTCATGACCTGTCCTACCTGTCCATCTTCTTTCCCACCTATCTGCTCCACCATTTCTGACCTTTAACCATCACCCCCATGTTTATCTACTTACACTCTCAGCTACTCTCACCCCATCCCCAAACCCCTCCCATTTATCTCTCTGCCCCCTTGGCTCACAATCCTTATTCCTGACGAAGGGCTTATGCCTGAAATGTTGATTCTCCTGCTCCTCGGACTCTCCCTGACCTGCTATGCTTTTCCAGCACCACACTCCTTTTATTCCCTGTCTGTTCAAACTATTAATGACTATAGAAGATTATAGGATACCTTTCCATGTTAATTGTCAATCTCATTTTCATATTCTCTTTGCTTTTAAATTTGGTTTATCAATTTCTATCTGAATCTTCTGTAGTCAGCCTGGTTCTTAATTGTCTAATACTCTTGACATTTGTCATAAACATAATTATGTGTGGAGGTGATGTCTAGTGGTATAATTGCCAGACCTATTAAGCCTGAGACTGAAGTAATGTTCTGGGAATCTGGATTTTAATTCTGCCTTGTTGTGGTGGAATTTGAATTCATTAAAGAATCTAATGATGACATATTGTTGTTACAGGAAAACAGTTGGTATGAATAAGCTGCAGGTGACACAAAATAGTTGGGAAGGCAAGTAGTAAGGATGACACAAATAATCTGCAGAGGAATTTAGTTAGGTATACTATGCAAAAACTTGGTAGATGGAAATAACGTGGGAAATGTAAAGTTATGGACTTTGGCTGGAAGAATAGAGGAGCTAAATATTATTTAAATGCGGAAAGCTGCAGCACAGAGGGAATGGGGGGGGGGGGTGGAATATAATGATCCAATATATCTTCCGAGGGAATAAAAATGCAGGGCCATGGGTAAAGAGTAGGGAGGAGTGGGGACATGAAGTGCAGTCTGGGCCATATAAAATGCCTGTAATGAATGCTTGAGGTTTACGTATTCCTGCATTGCCTGTCACACATATAAACATGAATGTCAGAGGTTCTGTTCACTCTAAGGGTTGGCTCTGAGGAAGTGGAGCAGTGTCAAGGACTATCCATGTCTAAGTAAAGGGACACTTGGTGGAATACCAAGTGATACAAAGGGATACTGGTCTCTGTGGAGTTACTTCAGTGGCATCAAAAGAAAAGCTTGTTCTGAAAGCAATTCATTTACTGCAGTTGTCATTGAGTTAGAGTAAGCATGTCTGGCATCATGCCCATTATTTGGGAAGTTTGATATGTTTGATCCCACTTTCAAAGACTGGGCCTGGTTTTTCAGGGCAAATGACAATGGAGCAAATGAAAACCAACGAGTAATTCTATTGACCGCTTTTTGATTATATGGAGCCTAACTTTTCCCGAGGCATCAGATATGAAAACCTTTTAAGAGCTGATGGTTTTAGTTAGGTAATATCACAACGGTTTTACTTGGCAATTTGCGAACTAGGAAAGTCCATAATAGGATGTTTGATTAGATTAAGATGACCAGCAGAGGCATGAGACTTTGGTTTAGGCCTTAATGAAATGTGGAGAGACAGTTTGGTATGTGGAATTAATTATGTGACCATGCAAAAGCATCTACTAGCTGAAGTCCAGCTGCACGTTAACAGGCGCTACACTGGCTTTATCATTGCAAATGCGGCAAGTGGAACATGAGTTAGTGTATTCCAACAAAAGTAGACACACTCGCCAGTCGGATTGAGCTTAGGGAACACCACTTGAGTAAAGGCAATTCCATAGCCTCATTCAAGACATATCCAGATTAGAGGGACTCTGGGTCAGCCCACAGCAAAACCCCAAAACAAAGCCAATTCTTGGCCATATGGTTAAAAGTTTCTTCAGGATCCAGTCCTGCAAGCCGGTTGCTGCCAGGAACCGGACTTGAGACAACAAAAGAGTCCCACTGGACTTAAATGGATATTTCCTAAAGTTAAATGATATTCATCATGTAAGCTCAGTTCCATACCATTCATCGTCCAATGCTCTGACAGAAAGTGCAGTCCAAACTTTGAAGGCACACTTAAAGAAACAACTTACTGCTTTAGTAGATACCAAACCGTCCCGGTTCCTATTTGATTATGGGACCAACTCTCATGCAACTTCAGGATAGCTCCAGCAGTGTTGCTAATGGGGAGAAAGCTCTGCACCAGGTTAAATCTGATCCTCCCGGACCATTGTGAGAGGTAGTGAAATAGCATCAGAAATGCCAATGCTGGACACAAGATTCTGTTAAGCGAGAGAGACAGTTTACTTCAGGGGATGAGTTTGGTCTAAGAACCATGGGAATAGGCCTGCGTGGGTAAAAGGCATGATCAATGTTAGGTCAGATCCAGTGACATATAACGTTCAGGACTGTGACAGCCCTGAACAAGCACGTGGACCACATGAAAGCTGCAAGAAGCTGAAATGGTGCAAAAGCAAAACATGCCTCGCTCATTGACTGCCTTTCCAACCATTCCAGAACCCATGGATTCTCCCTCTTCATCAAATGTTGAAGATACCTTAAAATCTGTGATGGACACAGTGGATATTGTCACCCTGACACTGTTACTGTCTGAAGAGGAAAATGAATTCCTTTAGACACTCCGAGGGCAAGAAGTGAGCTACCATGTGTTACACGCTGCCATATCAAAGGCAGAATTTGAGGAATCTGACCTGGTGCTAAAATGCCCCAAGTGGCGTTGCATCCGACTCAGAGGGGGAGGGATGTAGTGATTGTAACAAGGTCAAGGAGGTGGATGTAATAGAAAATGAGTTTCCTGAATGGGGCTGTCAAGCTGGTCCAATCGGGGAATTCTACTGACAGATATGAAGTGTCAGAGAGTCTGTTGACTCTAAGAGCTGTCTGTGAGGAAGCTGGATCATGTCAAAGATTCTCCATGTGTAAATAAAGGGTGACTTGGTGATGGGATACCGGCCTCTGAAATTTTTCATATTCCTCTGGGGGTGGAAGGGTCTCCAGTTCCCATGGCTCTTAATAGTTGTATGTTTGACTGCATTGTTGAAAGAATTTGTTTTCCCTTTTGATATAACCCTTTTTATCTTTCATCTACCCTATTCATCTCACTTGTATTCATTGCAGATTGAACCTCCAATCTTCTCGTTTTAGTAAAAGGTACAATTTGAACAGTGGTATTCTTACTTTGAGTTCCCTATTCAGACTCACTCTTATGAAGCCCAACAGGGTGCATAGGCTTCCCTTGCAACTTCCATCATTCTGAACAAAGGTGCCCCTCTTAATCACAATGGAAACACTTCAGCCTTTAATTTTCACCTCTACCATTATACCTTTCTTTCTGATCTGAGGAAATCTTGGTCCATTTTTTGCCCTGGCTACTTGCTTTCCTCTATCTTTCTCACGTTTATGGAGACAGCAGAAAAAAGGTTTAGTTTTAAGAATCAGCTCACAGCTGTCCGACATTACTGCTCTCTATCTGGTCTTCACTAAGAAAACATAGTAGGTTCTTAAATTGGTCTGAGAAAATTAAGTCTTTGAGAAAATCATACATAGCTTCAATTTCTAATTCTCCTACCCACTTGTCATAATTACTTCACTTAACCTTTAAAATTAAAAGTAGGTTTGTCCAGGCTGTGTCCATAAATTTTGAAACTGCTGTCCGTTTGCTGTTCACCAACTCATATGCATCTGATGTTATATATTTTTAGTATCATAATCCCTCAGTGTCTCAGAGTAAAGCATAAATTTCCTGTGCTTTACCTGTCAATTTGGTCTCCATCAATTTCCAGTTTTCCTTTGAACAATTTATTTTTCTAGTTATTTCCTCAAATTATGTAAATTTTCTCAAACCTTTGTAAATCCTGTATATTCTTAAACATTTCCTATTAAACTTTAGATTATGACTAGGATTATCCTCACCAGAGCTGAAAATGTGTTGCTGGAAAAGCGCAGCAGGTCAGACAGCATCCAAGTAGTAGGAGAGTCGATGTTTCGGGCATGAGCCCTTCTTCAAGAATACCAATGGATGCCTTCCTTGAAGATTTTAACTTGCTGCAAATCCTCTTGCAAGGATGCCTTCCTTGAAGAAATTCTCTTCCTCCCTCTTCTCCTGCTCCTTGGATGCTGCCTGACCTGCTGCGCTTTTCCAGCAACACATTTTCAGCTCTGATCTCCAGCATCTGCAGTCCTCACTCTATCCTCACCAGAATTTGTACTGACACTTGAAGCCCCTTTCTCTGAAACAGCATCATTTAAAGTTTATATTTGTGTTCTATTTTGCTTTTGTTTCCCTTTTCCATTGGTATTTTAATTATAATTTTCTAATTTCTACCTCTAGCACTATGTTGAAACTGCTAAACTGTAATTTCAATAGGAACAGATCTCAATATGGCACTATTTGGGAACACCTGTTCTCTCCTGTATCTCTACCAACCCAAATGCTGTGCTCATCCTTCAACTATTTATGCATTCTTAGCTCATGACCCCAGTTCTAATTTACCTGCCCATTCAATTATCATTTTTTTGTGATCTATAAGACCATAAGAGATGGAACAAAAGTAAGCTATTCTGCTCTGCTAATGAGTTCATGGCTGATTTGTTAATCTTAAATCTACTTTCCCAACTTATACCCATAACTCTTGTTTCTCTTTTTTAAGTTTGTCAAGGACAGCATTTCCAGGGAAATTCCAAGGGAATTTATATTTGCCAGGAATCTGAAGGGAATTTATATTTTCCAGGAATTTATGTTGGAGAGACTGTTAGGTCTGAAGGTTGATAAAGTCCCCGGGGCCTGATGGTCTACATCCCAGGGTACTGAAGGTGGCTCGAGAAATCGAAGATGCATTGGTGATTATTTTCCAAAGTTCGATAGATTCGGGATCAGATCCTGCGGATTGGAGGGTGGCTAATATTGTACCACTTTTTAAGAAAGGTGGGAGAGAGAAAGCAGTGGTGCTTAGTCTGACCTCAGTGGTGGGAAAGATGCTGGAGTCTATTATAAAGGATGAAATTACGACACATCTGGATAGTAGTAACAGGATAGGTCAGAGTCAGCATGGATTTATGAAGGGGAAATCATGCTTGACTAATCTTCTGGAATTTTTTGAGGATGTAACTCTGAAGATGGACGAGAGAGATCCAGTAGATGTCGTGTACCTGGACTTTCAGAAAGCTTTTAATAAAGTCCCACATAGGAGGTTAATGAGCAAAATTAGGGCGCATGGTATTGGGGGCAAAGTACTAACTTGGATTGAAAGTTGGTTGGCTGATAGGAAACAAAGAGTAGTGATAAACGGCTCCATTTCGGAATGGCAGGCAGTGACCAGTGGGGTACCGCAAGGATCAATACTGGGACCGCAGCTTTTTACAATATATGTTAATGATATAGAAGATGGTATAAGTAATAACATTAGCAAATTTGCTAATGATACTAAGCTGGGTGGCAGGGTGAAATGTGAGGAGGATGTTAGGAGATTACGGGTGACCTGGACAAGTTAGGTGAGTGGTCAGATGCAGTTTAATGTGGATAAATGTATGGTTATCCACTTTGGTGGCAAGAACAGGAAGGCAGATTACTATCTAAATGGAATCAATTTAGGTAAAGGGGCAGTACAGAGTTCTTGTACACCAGTCAATGAAGATAAGCATGCAGGTACACCAAGTAGTGAAGAAAGCTAATAGCATGCTGGCCTTCATAACAAGAGGGATGAGTATAGAAGCAAAGAGGTTCTTCTGCAGCTGTACAGTGCCCTGATGAGACCACACCTGGAGTACTGTGTGCAGTTCTGGTCTCCAAATTTGAGGAAAGACATTCTGGCTATTGAGGGAGTGCAACGGAGGTTCACGAGGTCAATTCCTGGAATGGCAGGATTACCTTACACTGAAAGACTGGAGTGACTAGGCTTGTATACCCTTGAGTTTAGAAGACTGAGAGGGGATATGATTGAGACATATAAGATGATTAAAGGATTGGACACTCTGGAGGCAGGAAACATGTTTCTGCTGATGGGTGAGTGCCGAACCAGAGGATAAACCTTAAAAATACGGGGTAGGCCATTTAGGACAGAGATGAGGAGAAATTTCTTCACCCAGAGAGTGGTGGCTGTGTGGAATGCTCTGCCCCAGAGGGCAGTGGAGACTCAGTCTCTGGATTCATTTAAGAAAGAGTTGGATAGAGCTCTCAAGGATAGTGGAATCAAGGGTTATGGAGATAAGGCCGGAACAGAATACTGACTAAGAATGATCAGCCATGATCATATTGAATGGTGGTGCAGGCTCGAAGGGCAGAATGGCCTACTCCTGCACCTATTGTCTATTGTCCAATTACAGGACGTCTTTAGCAGCTTCGAGAGCGGTCACTTATACAAGACCTGGCATTTATCCTTTTAGCCTTTATTATTTACTCTGAACCTACAATCAATGTTGCTTTGTCTTAACTTCAATTGTCATGAGTTATTGGAGTAGTTCAGTGGAAATCAAACCCCATTGTTCCTGGAGTGAACACACGAGAGAGGATTTATTCAAACTATTCAAAGTCCCCAATTTACCTGACTGATTAATAAAGGTTCAAAGGAAACACACCTCAGATTTCAGTAGTAAACAACTAGTTATTGGAAACAGATAGTATTTAATCAATGGTTAAAGAAAATACACAAATTACTAAGTAATCATCTTCATAACTTAAATTCTACCCATTTAAAAATATTCCCATACACAAGACAAGGCACAAATATTAGGGTGGAGAAGGAAAAAAATAAAGTCAGTGAATCACAGTTCTGGCTCCAGTTTGCATTACAGGTGATGAGATGTTTCCCTTCAATTCTTTTCTGACAACTTTAAATACATTGAGGAGGACATGAGGTGTAAACACACAATTTCACAACCTTTCAACAGTTGAGGATTCACCCTTTCAGTGTCTCTGAAGGTGGTATTCTGTTTTTCAGGAAAGGAATTTGCAAAGCAAGTAGCAAGCTTCTGAGCATTTTCTTTTACTTCTCCACTCACAAAAGAGAATATTTCCTCCTTTACAGGCTGGGTGTTTCTGATGTATTGTCCAAACACAAATCTGCAGTCACCAATGTTCCCTCAAAAATAAGGGTCACTGGATTCAAAACCTCTCCATAGATACTGCCAGATCTGCTGAGTTTCTTCAGTTATTTTTGGTTTTGTGTGGTCCCTCTAAGCCGCACAGCAGCCCACTCTAATGTTTCATCCATGGTAATCGACACAGCACACTGTTGTGGGCATTGTCTTCCAGTTCCAGAATTCACTGCTGCACACAGACCCTGGATGCCCATGGCATAAGAAGTAAACTAGTGGGAAAATTGCTCATCACTTGTTCAGGAATTAATCAAGAAGTTGGCACTATGTTAAGAGCTCTTAAACACAAACACACCCCTTCTATCATTAGCAAATCTGCCCTGGACACACAGAGAGCAAACTTCCACTGCTTGAATCAGGCCATATTATAGATACAATACAGAATGAGATCTGGTAACTCATTTCTTTTAAAAAAATTGCAACATTTTCTTCCACAGTCCTTTGGTGTAAAACAGTATCTTTATCCATTTTTTAATCCAAAAAATATTTTTAAAAGTATTTATACAGTTTTTGATATTACTGTCTTCATTTGTCCAAAAAAGGAAGTGCTAAAAATGGACAAAAACCATGTGACTGCTTCACCTAATAAAGAATTGAGTTAGAATGGAAAAGGAGCCCCTGAAAGTCAAGAAGTAGCCTTGCAGAAGCTCTAAAAAAGAACCTTGAAAAGCAAATTGGCCCACGAGAAATACTTTGCAGACTGTGCAATAACTACATCCAATGTGCACAACACATGGATCTACCTATCCTTGTGAAATAATTCCAAATTATAATGTTCTGCAAATCTTTCTGCTGTCAGAAATGTAGAGATATTCATGAAGACAGAACATCAGAATTGGATTAGATTTTTTCTCATTACACCTACATCGAAGTAAGTGTCTTTTAAAAGTCATGCTGACATGACTGGTACAAGTGACAGTTGTTTGATAACTAATTCCAACTTGTTTCTAACATCTTGGACGAATTGTTATGCAGAGTTTCTACTTAGGGCAGTGAGCCTTCTGACTTGCAAGTGAGAAACAAGAGACTAACAAACATACCTGTAAATACAACAAGATTTTCCTTGACTTCACAACTGTTGCTGCCAAATCTTAAAAATAATCCAAACAGCTACATTTATCTCTTAGTGCTGTCCAGCTAAACCATGAGTCAAATAAGGGAAATGACATTTGGAAACCATTCACAAGGAGTACATTCTGGAAAAGCACAGCCAGTCAGGCAGCATCTGCGGAGTAGGAGAATCGACATTTCACATCACCTTCCACCCCACCAATCTCTGTATACATTGCATTATCCTCCGCAACCTACAAACAGACGCCACCACTAGGGATCTATTTCTCTCCCCAAGCCTATCAGCGTTCTAGACAGACAATTCCCACACCACGCCCTCGTCACATCCATGCGCTCCACCAGCTCACACCATAATCCTGGCACCTTCCCCTGCCACCGCAGGAAGTGCAAAGCCTGTGCCCACACGTTCCCCCCTCACCTCCGTCCAAGGCCCCAAAGGAACCTTCCACATCTGACAGAAATTTACTCGCACCTCGACCAATGTCATCTACTGTATGACATTGCACCCGATGTGGTCGTCCCTACATTGGGAAGACTGGACGCGGATCGTTTCAGAGAACACCTCTGGGACACCCGCACTAACCAACCCTAGCACCTTGTGGCTGAACACTTCAATTCCTCCTCCCACTCCGCCAAGGGCATGCAGGTCCTGAGCCTCCTGCATCGACAAACCCTGACGATCCAAACCCTGGAGGAAGAACACCTCATCATTCCCCCCCCGGACTCTGCAACCACATGGGATTAATGTGGGTTTCACCAGTTTCCTCATTTCCCCTCCCCCAACATTATCTCAATCACAAGCCTCCCACTTGGCACTGCCCTCTTGTTCAATATCTTTCCCATCTATCCACTCCACCCTCCTCTCTGACCTATCACCTTCTCCACACCTTCATTTACCTATCACATTCCTAGCTACCTTCCCTCCAGCCTAACCCCCTCCCATTTATCTCTTAGGCCACAAGCCTCATTCCTGATGAAGGGCTTATGCCCAAAATATTGATTCTCCTGCTTCTGAGATGCTGCCTGGCCGGCTGTGCTTTTCCAGCACTACACCCCGGACTCTGATCTCCAGCGTCTGTAGTCCTCACTTTTTCTACAAGGAATACAGCAATTGCTGTTCAGCAACAAAAACCTGAGAACTCTGTGGGAAGCTGGGGAAGTGATTGCTGTGCCTCTTATTGAGATATTTGTATCATCGATAGTCACAGGTGGTGCTGGAAGACTGGAGGTTGGCTAACATGGTGCCACTGTTTACAAAAGGTGGTAAGGACAAGCCACCTAACTGTAGACTAGTAAGCCTGACGTCAGTGGTGGGCAAGTTGTTGGAGTGAATCCTGGGGTACAGGATGCACATGTATTTGGAAAGGCAAGGACTGATTAGGGACAGTCAGCATGGCTTTGTGCTTGGGAAATCATGTCTCACGAACTTGATTGAGTTTTTTGATGAAGTGACAAAGAAGGACAGAGCGGTAGATGTGATCTCTATGGACTTCAGTAAGGCATTCAACAAGGTTCCCCATGTGAGACTGGTTAGCAAAGTTAGATCTCATGGAATACAGGGAGAACGAGCCATTTGGATACAGAACTGGCTCAAAGGTAGAAGACAGAGGGTGGTAGTGGTGGAGGGTTGCCTTTCAGACTGGAGGTCTGTGACCGTGGAGTGCCACAATGATTGGTGATGGGTCCACTACTTTTCATCATTTATATAAATGATTTAGATATAAGCATAAGAGGTATAGTAAGTAAGTTTGCAGATGACACCAAAATTGGAGGTGTAGTGGACAGCAAAGAAGGTTACCTCAGGTTACAACAGGATCTTGATCAGATAGGCCAATGTGCTAAGAAGTGGTAGATGGAGTTTAATTTAGATAAATGCGAGGTGCTGCATTTTGGGAAAGCAAATCTTAGCAGGACTATTACACTTAATGGTAAGGTCATAGGGAATGCTGCTGAACAAAGAGACCTTGGATTATAGGTTTATAGCTCCTTGAAAGTAGTCACAGGTAGATGGGATAGTGAAGAAGGCGTTTGGTATGCTTTCCTTTACTGGTCAGAGTATTGAGTACAGGAGCTGGGTGGTCATTTTGCAGCTGTACAGGACATTGGTTAGGCCACCTATCAGAAAGATATTGCGAAACCTGAAAGGGTTCAGAAAAGATTTACAAAGATGCTGCCAGGGTTGGAGGATTTGAGCTATAGGGAGAGGTTGAATAGGCTAGGGCTGTTTTACCTGGAGCATTGAAGGCTGAGGGGTGACCTTATAGAGGTTTATAAAATTGTAAGGGGCATGGATAGGATAAATAGACAGTCTTTTTCCTGGGGTGTTGGGGTCGAGCAGTAGAGGGCATAGGTTTAGGGTGAGAGGGGAAAGATATAAAAGAGACCTAAGGGGCAACTTTTTCATGCAGAGTGGTACGTGTATGGAATGAGCTGCCAGAGGAAATGGTGGAGGCTAGTACAATTGCAACATTTAGAAGGCATCTGAATGGGTATATGAATAGGAAGGGTTTGCAGGGGTATGGGCCGGGTG
Organism: Hemiscyllium ocellatum; assembly: GCF_020745735.1. Classification (NCBI taxonomy): domain Eukaryota; kingdom Metazoa; phylum Chordata; class Chondrichthyes; order Orectolobiformes; family Hemiscylliidae; genus Hemiscyllium; species Hemiscyllium ocellatum. The sequence goes on along the minus strand of NC_083404.1, from coordinate 100,818,197 downwards.
CTGGCAGGTGGGACTATATTAAGTTGGGATATCTGGTCGGCATGGACAAGTTGGACCGAAGCGTCTGTTTCTGTGCTGTACATCTCTATGACTCTGAAAGGAGAATGATGAGAGCTTAGAGTAGCATGATGTGCATATATAGGCTTTTTATGCGCTACTTGTAGATAATAGCATTTTCGAAGACAATCTATTCTGCTCATGCTTCCTGAACATGGAATGACAGAGGGAATATTCAGTATGTTACAGGGCTGCATTGAGAATCAACTTTATACTGATGTTTCTCCATTCTATGGTCGGATGTGAGTCATGCCTGCATAGTTTGGTGAAGAGAGTTGCTCCATCTGCTGTTTGGACTCCCTACATTATTCCCAGGAAACAATTCAAACTGGAAGAACTGAGCCCAGAGTTAGGTTAAGTCGGTACTGGCTCCACATAAAGTTTTTAATTACATTAAACTTCACCAAATTTGTGCACGTCTGTTTCCAATGCTACATTAAGGCATTGGTCTGATCACATGATGCTGTTTCACCCTGGTTGTTGAGGGGAAAGGTCCTGCAAAGGATTTTCTTAAAAAATGACCAGCTGTGTGCATTTGCATAGATTGCATAAAAGCAGAATTTGATTTTCTTTGTGATAAAAACAAGATTTCTCCCTTAATGCCAGTGAGAGATATGGAAACTAAATTGACTTAATGCAAATATGCAAAGAAAGAATGCAGCCTTCTTCAATTAAGTGAATGAATCACAGCAATCATGAAGGAATTTACATTTTGGAAGAGTACTGAAGTACTAAACTTTCTTCTCACAATATTCCAAGTTTCTGTCCAACAATAAAATCAAACAATGTCCCATTTCTGAAGATTGGCAATCTGAACCACTACTCTCTATAAAGCTTATCTGATTAGATGTGAGAAAATTTACTTGTGTCCAAAACACTTTTCAATGTTTGCCATATGACATGAAAAACTGGCAGTTAAAACTGTTCATGAACGTTCATGTGTTTAATTTATGGGTGAAGAAAAGCTCCAAAGTGTTTCTCTATCAGAGTTCAGGTTCAATATGAAGATTGACTATCCTGGCATTGCAACAAACACAATGAAAGTAATGCTTCCTTTTGTCAATCCATATTTATCTGAAGCTGGACTTAGTGCACTTGTATATACCAACAAGGAGCAGGAACAGGCTTTTCAGTCCCTTTTTCTGTTCCACTTTGGATAAGTTTACACCTGATCTGATTTTGCCCTCAAATCAACTTTTCTACCTTTCCTTAATGTCCCCTAACCTCAGGATTCACAGATATCCAAGCATTTCAGAGTTCTCAAATTCTCTCCATTTAAACAGAATACTGCTTTTCTACTCCTCCTACCAAAGTAGACAAGTTCACATTTTCCTACATTATACTCCATCATCAAATTTTTGCCAATTCACTTCATCTATTTAACTCACTTTGCAAATTTTCTACCTAATCTTGATAACTTACTTTCCTAGCTGCAAGTAAAAATAAAGCTCAATTATCTTTGGCTGCTTCATGAATGACCTCTCTTCTGTCAGAACTGGGGATTTTGGCTGATGATTGCACAATGTTCAACACTATTTTCACCATTCCTTAGATTCTGAAGCTGTGTTTTGATATGCAGCAAAACCTGGGTGACTTTCAAACTTGGGCTCACAAGTGACAAGTAACATTAATTTCACATAAGTGCTAGGCATTGACCATCTCTAACAAGCTACAGTCTAATAATTGTCTCCTGATGCTCAATGGCATTACCATTGCTGAAACCCTACTGTCGATGTTTTTGACTGATTATAAACTAAATTAAACTAGCTATTTAAATACTTTAGCTACAAATCAAAGTCAAATCAAAGTGTAGGAATTCTGTAGTGAGCACTCACCTCCTATGTCCTCAGTGTTTATCCAGCAAGTTCAAGGCATGCCAGGAGTATGATAAATATTCTCCAATTGCCTGAATGGGTGCAGCTCCAGTGACCAGGATAAAGTAGCCTGTTTGATCACCTTCCGATCCACTACATTTACACTTCACCACTGACACACAGTGCAGCTAAGTGTACTGTCTACAAGATATATTGCAGCAATTCACCAAGGCTCTTTTGACAACACTTTGTAATGCCACAACCTCTACAATCTAGAAGGGCAAGGGTAGCAGATGCATGGGAACATCACCCACCTGCAAATTCTCCTCTAAGCCTCACAACATTCTGATGTGGAACTATGTTATCGTTCCTTCAGTGTTACTGGGTTAAAATCCTGGAACACCCATACTAATAACACTGTGAAAACAGAGTAGGAATAAACATGTCTTTTTCCAATGGCAGACAGTTACTAGTGAGGTATTGCAGGGATCCATGCTAGGACTCCAGTTATTCAAAATATATATTAATGATTTAAATGAGAAAACTAAATGCAATATCCCCAAGTGTGCAGACAAAACAAAGTTGGATGTGTGTGTGAACTGTGAGGAAAATGCTGAAATGCTTCAGTGCGATTTGGACAAATTGAGTGAGTGGGTAAATGTGTGGCATGGTCTCCAGTGAGAAAGAGTATTCTGGCTATGGAGAGCGCACAACAAAGGTTTACCAAGCTGATTCCTGGAATACCAGGTTTGACATACGAAGACAGACTGGATCAGTGAGGGGGATATTAACTCGAGTTTAGAGGGGTATAAATCCATTAATGTTTAGGAGAACAACAATTTTTTTTCATTTGCTCACATGAACTAGGTGTTAACGGTTAGACGAGCATTTATTGCTCATCCCCAACTGTTCAGAGGGCAGTTTAATGTCAACCACATCGTCATAGATCTGGCAATAGAGAGGCCAGACTTGATAAGGATAGCAGATTTCCTTCCCGACATGACATATGCGAACCAGATTGGTTCTTACAACAATTCATATGGTTACCATTACACCAGCATTTTTAATCCCAAAATTTTACTGAATTCAAATCTGCCACAGTTGGATTTAATCCATGTTTTCAGAACATTAATTCTGGATTACTAGTTCAGTGACATCATCATTATAACATAGCCCCCCCAACTCTTGTGATAAGAGTTTGAAAAGCTAAGATGTACAAAGGGATCTGGGTATCCTTGTAAAGATGTCACTGAAGGTTAACATACAAGTATAGCAGCTATTAGTGATGCTTTTGTAATGATAACCTTTATTGCAAAAGAACTTGAGTAAATTAGTCGTGAAGTCTTGCTTCAATTGTATAGAAGCTTGGTTAGACCACACTGAAATATTGTGTGCGGATTTAACCTCCTTATTTCAGGAAAGATATTACTGCAACAAAGATTCACCAGACTAGTTCCTGGGATCGTAGGACCGTGTTATGACGAGGTGGGGAAAATCGAGCCTGTATTTCCTCAATTCGAAGAATGAGAAGTGATCTCACTGAAACTTTAAAAATGTTTAAAGGGATAGACAGGATAAATGCAGGTAAGATGTTTCCCCTGATGAGGAGTCTAGAAGCAGGAAGTACAATTTGGGGTTGCCACTCAGATCCAAGATGGAGAGAATTTTATTTTGCTCAGAGGGCTGTGAACCTTTGGAATTCGTTCCCCATGAAGGCCAAGAAAGCTCAGCATGTTTAAGACAGATATTGATAAATTGATTTCCAAATACGTACAGGTGGGTAAAGTGTTCGCTCTGCCATTATCACATAGAATGAAGGGGCAAGCCCAATGGGGTGAATGGCCACCACTGTTCCTACATTCCTGAATGGGTGAATTCTGAAAGGATGGTCCCTCTTGTGGATGAGACGAGGGGTGATATTTTAAAAATAAGTCATCTCCAATTTATTTTAGTACAAAGATGAGCAGAAATATTTCCTCCTAAAGAACTGTGAGGCTTTACAAATCCCTTTCCGAGAGCAGTGGCGGTAGGGTCAATGCATTAAGACAGACTAAGGAGTTAAAAGGTATTGGAGTTGGTGGGCGGGGGGGGTCACACTTAGGTAGGAAAGCATTGAAGTCACAATCAAACGTGCCATGTGATCTATATGGACTTCAGTATGGCATTTGACAAGGTTTCCCATGGGAGACTGATTAGCAAGGTTAGATCTCACTGAACACAGGGAGAACTAGCCATTTGGATGCAGAACTGGCTCAAAGGTAGAAGGCAGAGAGTGGTGGTGGAGGGGTTTTTCAGTCTGGAGGCCTGTGATCAGTGGAATGCCACAAGGATCAGTGCTGGGTCGTCTGCTTTTTGTCATTTACATAAATGATTTGGATACAAGCATAAGAGGTACAGTTAGTAAGTTTGCAGATGACACCAAAATTGGAGGTGTAGTGGACAGCAAAGAGGGTTACCTCAGATTACAACAGCATCTTGACCAGATGGGCCAATGGGCTGAGAAGTGGCAGATGGTGTTTAATTCAGATAAACGTGAGACTTAGCAGGACTTATACACTTAATGGTAAGGTCGTAGGGAGTGTTGCTGAACAAAGAGACCTTGGAATGCAGGTTCATAGCTCCTTGAAAGTGGAGTCGCAGGTAGATAGGATAGTGTAGAAGGTGTTTTGTATGCTTTCCTTTATTGGTCAGAGTATTGAATACAGGAGTTGGGAGGTCATGTTGTGGCTGTACAGGACATTGGTTAGGCCACTGTTGGAATATTGCGTGCAATTCTGGTTTCCTTCCTATTAGCAAGATGTTGTGAAACTTGAAAGGGTTTAGAAAAGATTTACAAGGATGTTGCCAGGGTTGGAGGATTTCAGGGGTGGTACGTGTATGAAATGAGCTGCCAGAGGAAGTGGTGGAGGCTGGTACAATATGGGCCGGGTGCTGGCAGGTGGGACTAGATTGGGTTGGGATATCTGGTCGGCACAGATGGGTTGGACCGAAGGATCTGCTTCCATGCTGTACATCTCCATGACTCTATGAGTGATAGAGCATGCTTGAAGAGTTGAATGGCATACTGACACCTCTTAATTCAAATGTGCATACCTTAAAAATATGGTATTGACACAAGGGACCAGATACTATCTGAGAGAGAAAGAACCTTGAGAATCCTAGTGTATGACAACTTCAATCTGAGAAGATGGACAAAGGATACTGGTTTCTTTCTTCAATCACAGCAACATTGGTGGGAGTGCGGTGAACTTATAACACATGGACAGCAGTACCACCTCACAAGGGCAACAAAGGATGGGCGCAAGAGGCCGTTCGGCCCATCGTACCTGTACAAGCTGTTCAAACGAGTGTCATTACTTACTGACAGTTTCCCATTTCTCCCCTACCCCCTTACCCTTGGGCAGTACATTCGTCCAATCCATACAATCACCCAGTGCTTTCGAAAAGATCCCCAAACGAATAAATAAAATAAAGTCCCTGTCGCAGGTTATAGCTTGGCACACATTACTAACAAGAGATATCCGATTAACACAGTTTGCTAACTCCCGATGGCATCTTCCTTTTTAGGTTTATAAAACCATGAACGAGGTACAATATGTAACTACTGCATAACTGCCACTGCTCGAGCCAGCCACACTCTTCCCGCCTCGCTTCGGGCATGCGCCCTGGGCAACCGGAAGAATCTGGAACGGAAGTGACGCATGAGGAGACATGGCGGATGCAGTGGCTGAGCTGCTGTTTTTAGATACGTTTAAACACTCAAACGCAGAGGTAAAGTCCTGGGGTCATCCTTTTCGTCATTCATTGGGACTGGCTTCTCCCATCACTTTTGCTTGACTTCTCTTGCCGCAGTTGCTTTTGTAGATAGCGCTCGGCGTGCTGCAGCCTGAACTGGGCCTTTAATAGCGGTGGGAGTGGGATCGGGCCGGGGTGTTACAGTGACCCAGGATCTGTGCCCTTTCCTCTCTTGCGGGACCGACAGAGCTTATGGGTCGAGTAGTACACGCTGTAGTTTCGAATTGCTATTGTCTCTCTTGCACCCCTGTCCTCCGGCGTTAGCTGTTTGTTTTGTTTCTGGTCAAGTGATAGTTACCGCCCCCTTTCCCTCACCCAGAGCCAAATTCAAGAACTGATCTGGAAAATGGGACTCAAATTTAAAGACTTGAAGAAGCTGCCAGTGATTTCTGTGCAGCGCTTTCCGGGATGGCTGATGATGAACGAGAATGTGCTGCGCTGATTGCAAACAACTGTTAAGGGAGATCATAAAGCATTTTAACTTATTTTAGCAGATCTTGCATTATACACCAGTTACATTTTACCAGCATCTGTAAGGCAAGGCTGAATCATTGAAGGAGATCACTTTTACAGGCCAGGAATGCTCGTGTTTATAGTTGTCTCAGAAGTTGTGTAACCGAATAGTCAGTGGTTGGCTATGATTTCCAAGTTAAAAATAAATGGTTATAATTCATCTGGAAACATTCACAGGATAACACATGTCCACAAATTATACTCAGGGAAAATTAGTATATTTTTAATTGCATGGAATATGTTTACGTTAAATAGGAGATTCTGCTGTTCAGTTACTGGATGTAAATGTTCAATTTTGTACACGGTGCAGTAATTTGTGTTTAAAAATTTCAATTTCAGCAGGGAATTGAAGATAGAGAAATGAGGAGTGTTTTTGGCCATTATCTTAGTTCAAGATGAAGTCACTTTAAATATTTGTGTTAATTTGAGATAATCAGGTAACTTATGTTTCAGAAGGCAGTTACGAGACTGCCACATTGATGTGGATCTGGAGTCGCAATCAGACTGGATAACACTAGCAGATTTCCTTCCTACAGCATAGTGATGGACTAGATTGGACTTTCATGAAAACATGATGGTTTACCAATGATATTGACTGAGATAACTTTTTTTTTATTTTGGATCTACAGCTGAATTGAATTGAAGTTGTATATGATTGCATCTCATGCCTTCAAAGTATTTGGTCCTCTGGATCACGGTTTGTTAATCTTATTATCCTGCTGTTACAGTGGTTGATAAAAAGATTTATTTTGTGCATTGCTAGAATTGTCACTGAAATTGCAGTATTAAAACATTTCAAAAACACGATTTAAACGAAATTATTCAACATAACCTGAATTGCAGGAAAATAGATTTGCTTCACACAAAAGAACAAAATTAGTTGCAAAGCTAATTGGTAGCTGGTTACAATTTGAAGTACAGCAACACTTATAGTTTGTGATTTTTGAGAAGATTCGTACCTCAGGTTGAGGTTCAAGTTCAAGTTGTAAGTTTGCTCGCTGAGCTGAGAGGTTTGTTCTCAGATGTTTCGTCACCATGCTAGGCAACATTGTCACTGAGCCTCTGTTAAAGCTGGTGTTCTGTCCCGCTTTCTGTTTGGTCTGTTAAAGTTGGTGATATCATTTCTGATTCTTTTTCTGAGAGATTGGTAAATAGGATCATATCAATGTGTTTATTAATGGAGTTCCAGTTTGAATGCCAGGCTTGTAGGAATTCCCGTCCGTGTCTTTGTTTAGCATGTCCTAGGTTGGATGTATTGTCCCAGTCAAAATGGTGTCCTCCTTCATCTGTGTGTAAAGATCTTTTGGTGGCTAGTTGGTGCTTGTGTATCCTGGTGGCAAGTTTCTTGCCTGCCTGTCCAATGTAGTGTTTGTTGTGGTCCTTGCAGGGTATTTTGTAGATGACCATTAGTTTTGCTGGTTGATGATATGGGGTCCTTTAGGTACGTCAGCAACTGTTTCAGTGTGTTGGTAGATTTGTGGGCAACCATAATGCCAAGGTAGCTTATAGTTTGCCAAGTGTTAATATTTTTCTACAGTATCTTTATTGTTATCTCAAATTAAGGTGTGTTGAAGATACTCATTTAAGTTGAACTATGTGTGGTGGTAGTGCTTCATAAATCTGGTCCAGGTAACATTTTTATCTGACCTGTGAAGCTTACCATGCTTTTATTAGTGAGGGTCATTAAATTTGTTTGATTCTGACCTTGCTTAAGCATATACTCTCCAGCAAGGAGTTGGAAATTGATTGCAAATCCTAACTGAATCTTGAGATGTCTTGGAACTGTGCCTGTGATTATTTTTAATTAAGTAAACGAGTCTTTAAACTGTTGACTTTGAAACAATCAATACCATAAGTTGAACTGTGCAATACCATACTGCCATAAACCTGTGGTAAACTTTGATAGTTTTTCCAATAAGTAAAAATTAAATTCAAAAACCTGAAGTTTTGATCTTGTAGAGTCATGCAGCACAGAAAGAGGCACTTTGGTCACCATGTCTTTGCCAACCAAGAAACACCAAATTACACTAATCCCTTTTATAGCCTACCATGCCCTAGCATTTTAAGTGCTTATCCAGATGCTTCTTAAATGTTGTGCAAATAGCTATCTCAAACATCCACTCAGGTAGCATATTGCATATTTCTCCTACCCTTTGGGTGAAAAATGTTTTCTTCAGGTCTCCTCGAAACCACTTACTCCTAGCCTTAAACCTTTGCCCTCTGGTCAGACATAGGGTAGATCGTGAGTATCATTTCTCATCGATACCTCTCATAATCTTGCATTTCTCAAATCACATTGACCTTCAGCTTCCTTTGCTCCAAGAAAACAAACCCAGACTTTTCATCCCAGGCAACATCCTGGTGAATCTCCTCTGCACTGTCTCCAGTGCAATCATGTCAATCCAAAAGCATGGCAATCAGAACTGCATACAGTATTCCAGCTGTGGTCTAAACTGCATTTTATAATGTTGTAACAAGACTTCCTTGCTCCTACTTTGTACACCCCAGTTAATGAAGTCAAGCGTCCCGCATGCTGCCTGCACAATCCCATCTACCTGTGTTGAGATCTTCAGGGAACTATGGACTTGTTCACAAAGGTCTCTTTGTACCTCAGATCTCCCTTGGGACCTATCACTCATTGTGTTTATTCTTCCCTTATTAGAACTTCCAAAATGCATCACCTCACACTTATCAGGATTAGATTCTCTCTACCATTGCTTTGCCCAATTTACCACATGATCAATATCAAACAATAGCCTGAGATCATCCTCACCACCAACAACACCATTAGTTTTCCTGTCATCCATAAATTTACTAATTATACGTTATGCATTCACATCCAAGTTGTTAACGTACATCACAAAGAGCAAGAGCCTCAGCACCAAATCCTGTGAAACACCAGTGTTCACAATCTTCCAGTCACAAAAAAGCAATCTTCCACCATTACCCTTTCCCTCCTCTTTGCAAGCCAATTTTGGATCCAGTTTGCCAACTTGCCTTTGAGCCTATGGACTCTTAACTTTTGGACCAGCTTTCCATGTGAGACCTTGTCAAAGGTCTTCCTGAAGTCCATATAAATCACATCAGCCGCACTACCCTTATCAATATATTAATCAATTTTTCAAAAAACTCAGTTGAATTAATCAGACATGATCTCCGTCGAATAAATCCATACTGACGATCCCTGATCGACCCTGCCTCTCCAAGTGTTGATTAATCCTGTACCTCAGAATACCTCCAATAATTGCCCTACTGCTGACGTCAGATGAACTGGTCTGCGATTACCTGGCCTATCCATGCTGCCCTTCTTGAACAAAGGAGCCAGTCATCTGGCTCTTCACCTGTGGCCAGTGAAATAATAAATATGTCCACCAGGGCACCAGCAGTCTTCTGAGCAAATGTGAATACTGCAGATACTGGAGATTAGAGTCAAGATTAATGTAGCGCTGAAAAAGCACTGCAGGCCAGGCAGCATCCGAAGAGCAGGAAAATTGATGTTTCAGGCCAAAGCCCTTCGTTCAGGAATGAGCCTCATTCCTGATGAAGGGCTTTGGTCCGAAACATTGATTTTTCTTCTCCTCGGATGCTGCCAGACCTGCTGTGTTTTTCCAGCACTACTCTAATCTTGACCCCAGCAATGTTCCCCCTTGTCTCCCAAAGAAGCCTGCTAAATCACCTCGCAACTCCTCCTTATTAATCTCTTAACATGTTCTAGAACTTCACCAAATCCCCAGTCACAATGTCTTTCTCTGTTTTTAAGTTTGCTCGCTGAAATGGTAGATTTGTTCTGAGACATTTTGTCACCATGCTCGGTAATATCATTAGTGTGCCTCTGGCGAAGCTTTGTTGTTCTGCCCTGCTTGCTATTTATTTGTCTCGGTTTGCTATATCATTTAGATGATATCATTTCTGGTTCAGTTTCTGAGAGGTTGGTAAATGGGGTCCAAATCTATATGTTTGTTAATGGAGTTCCAGTTTGAATGCCAGGCCTCCAGGAATTCCCCTGCATGTCTTTGTTCATCCAGGATGGATGTATTGTCCCATTCAAACTGGTGTCCCTCTTCATCCATGTGGATGGATACCAGTGATAGTTGGTTATGTTGTTTGTGGCTAATTTCCTGCCTGTTTGTCCAGTGTAATGTTTGTTGCAATCCTTGCAGAGTATTTTGTACATGCCATTCATTTTGCTGGTAGTTGGTACGGGATCCTTTAAATTCATGCACAACAGACCTAAACAAGATGACACAACACTCCCAGACACTCTAGCCACACTTGCATACATCAAAGACATCTCAGAGATGACAACCAGACTACTCTGACTCCAAGGCATCATGCTAGCCATAGACCTACCACCACGCTGAAACACTGCTGATGAATTTAAAGAACTCTTTACCAACAACCAGCAGACTGAACGGCATACACAACATACCCTGCAAGGACTACAACAAACATTACATTGGACAAATGGGCATAAAACTAGCCTCCAGAATAAATGAACACCAACTAGCTACCAAAAGACATGACCAACTATCACTTGTACCTAAACACAGGAGAAGAGGACACCAGTTTGACTGGGACAATACATCCATCCTGGGACAGGCTAAACAAAGACATTCAGGGGAATTCCTAGAGGCCTGGCATTCAAACCGGAACTCCATTAACAAACATATAGATTTGGACCACTTTTACCAACCTCTCAGAAACAGAACTGGAAATGATATCACCCACCACAACAAACTGAGACAGATAAATAGCAAGCGGGGCAGAACACCGACGCTTCTCCGGAGGCTCACTGATGATGATACCTCGCATGGTGATGAAACATTTGAGCACACATCTACTAGCTCAGCGTGCAAACTTACAACCTGATCCACAACCTGAACTATAAATCTCCTCCAAAATCTCAAATGTCTTTCTCTTTTGTGAATACAGATGAGAGATATTCATTAATGACCTCTCCTACACCCTCAGGCTCCATGGACTGGTTGCTCCTTTGGTCTCTAATAGGTCCCATTCTTCCCCTCATAATTCTCTTACTCAGAATAGACTTCTCAAAATAAAATTAGGGATTTCATTGATCCTGTCGGCCAAAGGTATTTTGTGGCCCTTCTTTGCCCTCTTAATTTATTTTTAAGCAACCCATGCACACCTTTGAAGAGTCTCCTCAGTTTTTAATGCCTATGCCTAACATGTGTTTCCTTCGTTTTCTTTATCAAACTCTCTTGACTTGCAGGATTCCCAGGACATGCAGCCATTTCCTCCACAGACTTTGAATTCTCACTATATGACTTTTCAATGATTCCCACTTTCCAACTATAGACTTACCTGCAAGTAGCTGTTCCCAGTCTGTTTGCCAGATCTCATCTAAAGATATTGAAATCAGACTTTCTCCCAATTTAGACACTTCTGCACTATCCTTATTCCTTTCCATAGTGACTTTGAAACTTACAGACTCATGGTCGCTATCCCCAAAATGCTCACCTGCTGAAACCTCAATCACCTTGGCTGGTTTCAGTCCCTAAGATCTGCATACTGGTACAAGAAATTCTCCTGATGCACTTGAAAAATTTTACTCTGTCTGACCCTTTCGCAATAAGGTAATTCCAGTTCATGTTAGCAAAGTTTAACTTTCTTACAACAGTAACCCTATTTCTGTCACATCTTTCTGTGTTTTGCCCATGTATCACCTCTATCTCCCCGTCTGTTGGTAGGCCTGTCATTTAATATCAGTAAAATAATCACTTGTTTAAAATTTCTAAACTGTACCCAGATGGCCTCATTTAAAGATCCTTCTACAAAATCCTCCCTCTTTACTGGAATGATGGTTTCCTTTATCAGCAATGCAATGCCCTCACCTCCCTTACATTCCCCACCCAAGCTATTGTGCTTCAAACCTGTATGAGCTAAGGTTGAGCTGCCACTTTTTTTTCTGTCAATCTTTCCTTCAACTATGTCTTAGTTATAGCAAAGGTATCATATTCCCATGCTCAGTGCTCTAAGATCATTAACCTTAACAGTCAAGTTCCTTGCATTAAAATGGCTTGGAAAGGGTGGACGCTAGGAAATTGTTTCCGTTAGGCGAGGAGACTAGGACCCGTGGACACAGCCTTAGAATTAGAGGGGGTCAATTCAGAACAGAAATGTGGAGGCATTTCTTCAGCCAGAGAGCGGTGGGCCTGTGGAATTCATTGCCGCAGAGTGCAGTGGAGGCCGGGACACTAAATGTCTTCAAAGCAGAGATTGATAGATTCTTGATGTCACGAGGAATTAAGGGCTATGGGGAGAATGCGGGTAAGTGGAGTTGAAATGCCCATCAGCCATGATTGAATGGCAGAGTGGACTTGATGGGCCGAATGGCCTTACTTCCACTCCTATGTCTTATGGTCTTACGGATGTAATTTAGCTTTCTGGACGAAGTCTATGTCTTCTCCAACTGCTGACTGCCCAAGCATCCTTTCTATATCTGGTGGGACTCTGCTTCCAACTTTACATCTGCTCTACCTGCTTGCCAAATTAATTTAAAATCTTCTCATCAACACGAGCAAACTACCCAGGTTTGTAAACTACTTTGTTGATTTTGAAAGTTAAGGAATAGAAATTGATTTCGCCTTCACTTGATACTTAAACTAAGCTGTACCCAACGGAGGAAATAAGAGACACGAGTTGAATTCTGTTATTTGGTTCATTCTTGTAGACAGCTGTACTAATTATTCTGGGTTGACTAATGATTGAAGATAACGCAAGAATAAGTAAAGAGGAAAATTAATCAATCGCTAAGTAATCTGTGAATTCCTATGCAGCTGTGTTTGTAGAAATGCACTGTGCTGCTGTGCCCTCATGTTCCAACTGTTCCTACTATGCCCTAATCATTTTCCAGTACTACACCCAGCATCTGCTTATGTTTGGACAGGAACATGCAGTTATATTTAAATGAGGAAAACTAAACCTCTGCTGTTTTCCTTTGACAATTGGAAATACTTGGGTTCCAGTATCCAGCTATCCAAGTTGGTTCAGAGAAGCAGGAAGAGTTATGAAAGATTATGTGCTAACGCTTTGAAGACAGTCTGTGTACATTGTGAATCAGCATTAAATATTTTTACCAAAGTTTAAAAGCCAAAATTTTTTGCAAAACTTTATGCAAAAGAAATGAAATTAGAATAAACCAAACCATTTACATATAACACCGATTTGAAGATTTCAAAACACTTAAAGTGTCCCATTACATTACTTCTCAATCCCATATAAGTTTGACTTAGCTGTGGCTTCAATTTATGGTTTATAGAATCTGATTACCTCTTTTTTTGATTAGTTTATGTAACTCACCTTAACTTTTCTCAGCTTCAAATAACCCTTTTTTTAAAAAACCGAACACTGCTGATCTGGAACGTTAAAATAAACTGCTTATACAATGTGGATTACCATTGACCAGAATCTGAACTGCAAAAGGCATATAAATAACATTTAGCTACAAAAGTAGTTCAGGTGCGAGGAACACTGCAATGAGTAATTCACCACCTGACTAAAGGCCTTCTTATGGTACAATAGTAGCGTCTCTATCCATGAACTAAAAGGCCTGGGTTCAAAACCCACCTGCTCCAGAGTTGTATAATACATCTCTGAACAGTTTCATAATAAAAATAAGTTCACCACCCGATTCCTTAAAGCCTGTCCACCATCTACAAGGCACAGGTCAGAAGTGTGATGGTATATTCTCTACTTGCTTGGTTGACTGCAGTTTTGATAACACTCAAGAAGCTTGACACCATCCAGTGCTGCTTGGAGAAGAGGGCTTTGGTAGGATTTCAGGGGCTTTGACCCAGTGACCGTGAAAGAGTGGTGGTATACTACCAAGACATCATGTTGTGTGGCTTTGAGGAAAACTTGCTGGTGGTGGTGTTCCCATGCATCTGTGAACTTTCTCCTTCTAGGTAGTAGAGATTCTAGATTTGGAAGGTGTTGGTGGAGACACGAGCCCGTTACTGCAGTACGTCTTATAGATGGTGCAGGGTGCTGTCACTCCGTTTTGCAGTGGAAGGAGTGATGTTGAAGGTGGTGGATGGGGTGAGAGTCAAATAGGCTGCTTTGTCCTGGATGATGTTAGCAGCTTGTGTTTTTAGAGTTACACCCATCCAGGCAGGTGGAGACTATTCCATTGGATTCCTGACTTGTTCTTTGTAGATGGTGGACAGGTACTGGTGAGACAAGACTTGTACTTGCTGCAAAATTCTTAGCCTCGGACCTGCTGCTTTTCCCACAGTATTTATACGACTGGTTCAGTTTTGTGTCTGGTGAATAGTAACCACCAGGATATAGATATCGAGGATTTCAGTTATAATAATGCCATTGAATGCCAGTGGGTATTGGTTAGTTTCTCTTTTGTTGGAGATAGAGATGTGGCATGTCTATGACTTGCTGTTTTTCAGCTGAAGCCTAGATAATGTCTAGGTCTTGCTGCATATGGACACTATCTGAGGATTACTGAATGGTGTTGAATATTGTATATTCATCAACAAACAGTCCAAATTATGACTTTGTAGAAGAAAGATCATTGATGAAGTAGCTGAAGATATTTGGGTCCAAGTCACTGTCCAGAGGAACTCCTGAAATGATGTGCTGGAGCTTAGATAATTGACCGCAAACAACCACAGTCATCTAAATTTGTGTTAGGTATGACACTAACCTTGGAGATTGTTCCCCTGTTTCTGTTTAACTACAGTTTTGCTAGAGCTCCTTGATGCCACACTTGTCAAATGCTGCCTTGATATCAAGGGAAGTTCATTCTGTCCCCACTTCTGGCGTTCACTTCGTTTGTCCATGTTTAGTTCAAGGCTGTAATGAAGTCAGGAGTTGAGTGAACCTGGCAAACCCAAAGTGAACATTAGTGAGCATGTTATTCCTTTGCAAGTGTTGCTTGATAACACTCTTGTCACCCCCATTACTCATGATCGAGAGGAGATTGATATAGTAGTAATTTGCTGAGTTCGATTTATCCTATCTGTTGTGCACACGACACCTGTAGATGCCAATATTGTCGTTATACTGGAACAACGTGGCAAGGGGCATAGCATGTTCTGGTGCACAAATCTTCAGTACCAGTGCTGGAATGTTGTCAGGGCTCATAATTCACTGTCTTAATGAAATTGGCTGAGGACTAACATCTCTGATGCTGTGGACCTGGGAGGAAACTGAGATGAATTATCCTCTGGTGATTCTGGCTGAAGATGTTTCCAAATGCTTTGGCCTTGTCTTTGGTTCTGATGTGCTGGGCTTCCCAGTCATCAAGGATGGAGATATTTGTGGAGATGCCATCTTCTGTTGTTGTTTCATCATCCTTCACCATTAATATGGAGTGTAGGAGGACTGCAGACTTTAAATAAAAACAAAGGTGTTTTCTACAGGCCTCCTAATAGTCCTAGAGAAGTAGAGGATAATATTGCGAGGATGATTCAGGAAAAGAGTGAAGGTAGCAGGGTGGTTGTTATGGGGGACTTTAACTTCCCAGATATTGACTGGGAGAGCTATAGCTCGAGTTCATTAGATGGGTCGGTGTTTGTACAATGTGTGCAGGAGGGTTTCCTGACACAATATGTCGACAGGCCAACAAGAGGGGAGGCTATATTGGATTTGGTTCTAGGTAATGAACCAGGCCAGGTGTTAGACTTGGAGGTAGGTGAGCACTTCGGGGACAGTGACCACAACTCGGTGACTTTTACTTTAGTGATGGAGAGGGATAATCGTGTGCCGCAGGGCAAGAGCTATAGCTGGGGGCAGGGAAATTATGATGCAGTGAGGCATGACTTAGGATGTGTGGATTGGAAAAACAGGCTTCAAGAGAAGAACACTAATGAGATGTGGGGAGTGTTCAAGGAGCAGCTACTGCGTGTCCTCGATAGGTATGTACCAGTCAGGCATGGTGTAAAGGGCCTTGTGAGGCAGCCGTGGTTTAGTAAGGAATTGGAGTCCCTTGTGAAAGGGAAGAAGGCGGCATATGTAAAGATGAGGCGTGAAGGTTCAGTAGGGGCGATTGAGTGTTATAAGGTAGCCAGGAAGGAGCTAAAGAGGGAGCTAAGAGAAGCGAGAAGGGGACATGAAAAGTCTTTAGCTGGTAGGATTAGGGAAAACCCAAAGGCTTTCTATAGGTATGTCAAGAATAAAAGGATGACTAGGGTAGGTATCGGTCCAGTCAAGGATAGTAGTGGGAAGTTGTGTGTGGAGGCGGAGGAGATTGGAGAGACATTAAATCAGTACTTTTCCTCAGTATTCACTCAGGAACAGGACACTGTTGCTGATGTGAATATGGAATCACAAATAATTAGAATGGATGCCCTGGAAATATGCAGGGAAGAGGTTTTGGGAATATTGGAAAGGATGAATATAGATAAGTCTCCTGGGCCTGATGGCATTTACCCCAGGATCCTATGGGAAGCTAGGGAGGAGATAGCAGAGCCATTGGCCTGGATTTTTATGTCGTCGTTGTCAACAGGAATAGTACCAGAGGACTGGAGGATAGCGAATGTGGTCCCATTGTTCAAGAAAGGGAGTAGGGATAGCCCTAGCAACTATAGGCCAGTGAGTCTGACTTCAGTGGTGGGCAAAGTCTTAGAGAGAATGGTAAGGGATAAGATTTATGAACATCTGGGTAGGAATAACGTGATCAGGGATAGCCAGCATGGTTTTGTGAAGGGCAGGTCGTGCCTCACAAACCTTATTGAGTTCTTTGAGAAGGTGACTATGGAAGTGGATGAGGGTAAAGCAGTAGATGTTGTGTATATGGATTTTAGTAAGGCGTTCGATAAGGTTCCCCATGGTAGGCTAATGCTAAAACTTCGGAGGTATGGCATTGAGGATACATTAGAGGTTTGGATTAGGAATTGGCTGGCTGGAAGGAGACAGAGGGTAGTAGTTGATGGATTATGTTCATCTTGGAGCGCAGTTACTAGCAGTGTACCACAAGGATCTGTTTTGGGACCATTGCTTTTTGTTATTTTTATAAATGATCTAGAGGAAGGACTTGAAAGCTGGGTAAGCAAGTTTGCGGATGACACAAAAGTCGGTGGAGTTGTGGATAGTGAGGAAGGAAGTGGTAGGTTACAGCGGGATATAGATAAGTTGCAGAGCTGGGCGGAAATGTGGCAAATGGAATTCAATGTAGCTAAGTGCGAAGTCGTTCACTTTGGTAGGAATAACAAGATGATGGATTACTGGGCTAATGGTAGGCTACTTGGTAGTGTGGATGAGCAGAGGGATCTTGGTGTCCATGTACACAGATCTCTGAAAGTTGCCACCCAGGTAAATAGTGCTGTGAGGAAGGCATATGGTGTACTGGGCTTTATTGGCAGAGGAATTGAGTTCCGGAGTCCTGAGGTCATGTTGCAGTTGTATAAGACTCTGGTGCGGCCTCATCTGGAGTATTGTGTGCAGTTTTGGTCGCCATACTATAGGAAGGATGTGGAAGCTTTAGAACGAGTGCAGAGGAGGTTTACCAGGATGTTGCCTGGAATGGTAGGAAAATCTTATGAGGAAAGGCTGAGGCACTTGGGGCTGTTCTCATTGGAGAAGAGAAGGTTTAGGGGAGATCTGATAGAAGTGTATAAGATGATTAGGGGTTTAGATAGGGTAGATACTAAGAACCTTTTACCGCTAATGGAGTCAGGGGTTACTAGGGGACATAGCTTTAAATTAAGGGGTGGTAGGTATAGGACAGATGTTAGGGGTAGATTCTTCACACAGCGGGTTGTGAGTTCATGGAATGCCCTGCCCGTATCAGTGGTGAACTCTCCTTCTTTATGGTCATTTAAGCGGGCATTGGATAGGCATTTGGAAGTTATTGGGCTAGTATAGGTTAGGTAGGATTCGGTCGGCGCAACATCGAGGGCCGAAGGGCCTGTACTGCGCTGTATCCTTCTATGTTCTAAAGAGCTGGAAAAAGTCAGCAGGTCTAGCAACATTGATGGAGAGAGAAACAGAATGAATACTTCGGGTTTATTGACTTCTATAGAACTGAAGGGTACGAGCAGATTAAGGCTTTTCAGCAGTTGACAAAGGGGAGAAGTAAGTGGAACAGATAGTGAGGGTACTCAGCCAAAAAAAAATCAATGGGAGTGCTAATGGTGTGAAGGACAGATGCAGATATAAAATGGGTGTTAATGGTGTGAATAGTAGAAAATAGTTCAACTCTGCTGAAAGCAAACTAACACCATCAAGGCAGTGTCGGGGGAGAGGATGCTTGAATACTCTAAAGTTGATCAGCTGCATCTGTGCACTAATTTCAGCAAACATGTTTACTTGCCTGGACAAGCTTCTGCTCCCACATCTTTAAGCTAAATGATTGGTATCCTTCCTCAAGAACAAAGATGGTCAGAATCAGACCACAGAAATGGTGAAGTCACATAAGATCACGTGTTCTTCTTTTGATGGCTGAACAAACTGATTCTGGAAAGGCAAAATCAGCCATAAGTACCACTTGTGAAATTGTCTGAAGTACTTAATTTTTCAGGAAGGTTCCATGAGCCTTGATCATCTTCAGTCACTCAGCTGTCGGTTGTGAGTCTTCACTTGATGTTGGCAGATTTTTATAATGTTACTATTGAACCTGACTGTATACTTATTTGACACACACACACGCACACAAATGATAACAGGGTGTGGAAACATTGGCCAAATTTCTTTTCCAGCTCAAAAAGCTTTAAGGTTAGTTTCTAGTGCTGAGTTAGATTCTAGATATCTTCAAATCTCGGGAAATGGCTCTGGACGTTGAGAAGTGGATGTACATTGTTAGTTCTTTTGAAACATTAAATTTCTATTTTGATCCAAGTGAAATGAAGCATAGTGCATACTGGAAACTGAGTGACACTGTCCCACCCACCTATTTGTTCCAGTGGCCTTCTCAACTAGCCAAGGATGCAGAGATGGGCTGAGAAGTGGCAGATGGAGTTCAACTGGAAAATTGTGAAGTGATTCATTTTGGAAGGTCGAATTTGAATACAGATTACAGGATTAAGGGCAGAATTCTTGGTAGTGATTAGATTAGATTCTCTACAGTGTGAAAATAGGCCCTTCGGCCCAACAAGTCCACACTGACCCTCTGAAGAGCCATCCACCCAGACCCATTTCCCTCTGACTAATGCACCTAACGCTATGGACAATTTAGCACAGCCAATTCATCTGACCTGCACATCTTTAGACTGTGGGAGGAAACTGGAGCACCCGGAGGAAACCCACACAGATACAGGGAGAATGTGCAAACTCCACACGGACAGTTGCCTGAGATTGGAATCGAACCTGGGATCCTGGTGCTGTGAGGCAGCAGTGCTAACCATTGACCCCGTAGTGTGGAGGACAGAGGGATCTTGGTGTCCATGTCCATAGATTCCTCAAAGTTGCCACCCACGTTGATAGGATTGTTAAGAAGGCATATGGTGAGTTGGTTTTTATTAGCAGGAGATTGAGTGTAAGAGCTGCGAGGTTATGCTGCAGCTCTGTCGAGTCCTGATTGGACCACACTTGGGATATTGTGTTCAGTTCTGGTCATCTCATTATAGAAAAGACATGGAAGCTTTAGAGAGGTTACAGAGGAGATTTACCAGGATGCTGCCTGGGCTGGAGGGCATGTCTTATGAAGAAAGGTTGAGGGAGCTCGGGCTTTTCTCATTGGACCGGAGAAGGATGAGAGATGACTTGATCAAGGTGTGCAAGATGATAAGAGGCATAGATAGAGTTGATAGCCAGAGTTTTTCCCACGATAGAAAGCTCTATCATGAGGGGACATAATTTTAAGGTGATTGGAGGAAGGTTTAGGGGAGATGTCAGAGGCAGGTTCTTCTGACTCTTGGTCAGTGTGTGGCAATGTATGCTGGGTGCTATGAAGACGAGAAAGGAGCTTCATATAAAGCTTTGTAAGTAAACTGTGCAATCAAAATTTATCAATGTATTTCGTGAGGTTAATGGAATTTTTCTTCCTATGCAAATGTAAATCTTGCATTCCCAGCATATAACTTTAAATGAATATTCTTATGTTCATACTAGAATTACTATTTAAAATTTAAAAGAATTCTTGTCTTTTATTCTGTTACATTATAGCAGAATACGCATGTGGATGTCGTTCGTTTTCCGTGTGTGGTTTACATAAATGAAGTTCGAGTTATTCCTCCTGGTGTCAAAGCTCACAACAGCTTGCCTGATAGCAGGGCATATGGGTAAGTGAAGGGTGAATGGGAAATCCCTGTGTTTTCTTTAAAGCAATTTAAGAATTTAAATGTAATTGACAGGATACTTCTGCATCTAAAGTAATGTGTTTATTTTGATTTGATCATAACCTTTGATCACATTACTGGTTTGTTTGTTGTAAAATGTTTACTTCTGAATTAATGAATGTCAGGTGTATACACAAGAATGTGTATGCATTTGCTTTCATGTATTTATATGGGTATTTGTATATTTATTTGTATCTATGCTTAAGTTGTTAACTGTGTAGATTTTACCATGTAGAGTTTTACCTGACAAGTGCAATTGTTTCACTCACCTCAGGGAGACCTCACCTCATGCATTTCAGCTAGACCTGTTTTTCAACAATGTCAGCAAACCAAGTGCGCCTGTTTTTGATCGATTAGGAAGGTAAGGCTATCAAAGCTTAAGCCCTGGCTGAGGTGCTGCAGTACTATGAAAAATTGTGTCTACAGATGTAGTTACATTAGACTGAAACAAATACTACCTTCAACCCTTTTCTTTATTGTTTGGTTTATGGTTTAAATTGGATCCATCTAAACTGTTTGAACCATTATCTAAGTCAAGCTTTATATTTTCTTGTGGACAAGAGATTTTACTTTTTAAAATTCTCCTTTTTGCAAATCGCATTACACCCAATTTAAGAGTACAGGTGTCCACCTGTATGGATGTATGAACTGGCTTGGACTGTAGCAGGGGAAAGTAACGTTTTCATAATATTTCCATGTTCAGAAGAGCTTCCATTGGTGGGGAACTGAACTGACATCTTTCACAAAGAATAAAATTTGCTTCCAATAAATTGTCAAAGGCCCTATCACTCTTAACTGCAACGTAGCAAATATATGTTGATGTACTTGAGGTCTTTTTAGACCAAGGAATTTATGTACCCAGTAATATAAGAGCTAGATCTTCCTGTTAAACAAATGTTTTGTCAAACTAATTGGAGAATTTAATAATGGGACACAGTGAAGCCCAGTACAGATCTTTAAATAACAGAATTATATAATGATGTGTCTACCATATTCCCACGGTTGACTTAAGTTCTACAGCCTGTTAAAATGCAAAGCTTAATTTTCAAGCACTCTTCATTGTAGCAGTTTTTATTTTTGCAATTATCTCTGTCTGTTGTATTTCTGTCAGTATTAACATTTAGATGGTATTCAGTCAAGTACATCCATTCATCGTTATGCAGTCAGATTTTTCACCATCCCTTTTGTGGTGATGGATTGACCTTCACTTGGTGTCTCTTCACCAGCTTTCAGGAGTGATAAGTAGCACTGCAAAGTGTGGCAGGATGTGAAGAGGAAGAAAATGAACTTACGTTATGTTTCTGTGGCGTAATTTACGAGGCTATTGTAAATTTTCAATGCCAAAGTAACCAGTGACTATCTTAACTATCCATTTTATATTTTTTACAATAATATCTGATTTATCATGTAAATATAAAGAAGAATAATAAACTTGGTGGAGACAATATTTGAACACTCAGTTGGAACATTAAAAATTCAAGAATGTTTAAATGAGGATCTATTTTTGTTGGACTGATTTGATTAGATTTCTTTACAAAATGAGATTTTTTTCATTGCATGGCAGTAAATAATTTGATAAAGCAATATTTTAAAGAAATTATGCCTTTATCTTTTTCTCATTTTTCCTAGCCTTGATTACGATGAAAATGCATCTATTATATTTAGACCAAATAATAAGGTAAAATTTTTTGTACTCCACATTGTGTATTCTGTTGTACAAGTGTTTTTTTTATAATTTCCATGCTTTTGTCTTGTTTGTTTTCCTTTTATTTATCTAATGTGTGTTTTCCTTCTGTTTTAAATTATCATTATCACTGAATGGCTAAGGCAGGAGATCTGCCTTGGCTGCTAAATCAGCTGTCTGATCTCTGCAGTGTTTCTTCTTCCTTTAATTTTCAGATCATTCAGATAACTATGGATAACTATTTATAAAGAAGTTGTGAATTATCTCCCTTTGAGTGCTTCAGTACTAATTAGGAACCATTAATGATTAAACTGGGTACCTCCAAGGCAGGGTGATATGATGTCAAAAAATATGGTGCTGGAAAAGCACAGCTGGTCAGGCAGCACCCAAGGAGCAGGAGCAGGAGAGTCGACGTTTCGAGCATGAGCTCTTCGCCAGGACAAAGAAACATCGACTGTCCTCCTTAGATGCTGCCTGACCAGCTGTGCTTTTCTAGCACCACACTTTTTGACCCTGATCTCCAGCATCTGTGGTCCTCACTTTCTCCCGGATAATATGATGTTTATTCGGTTGTTTCAAAATTTATTTTTTACTGAGTAGAATGGATAACCAAAAGTGAGCAAACCAAATCCATATTTGGAAAGTTGGAGTCATTTATAAGTGGTATGGAGAGAATTCAGAGCTAATGTGTTCCCCCTAAGAGTGAAACTCAAGGGCAGCAAATCCGGGGAACCTTGGATGTTGGAGGATATCGTGAGCTTGATAAAGAAACAGAAGGAAGCCTATGTTAGGTGCAACGCATTAGAAAAGGTGAGGCCCTGTAAAAGTATTGTGTGTGTAAGGGTGTGCTTAAAAAACAAACTGGGAATAGGCAGAAGGACAGCAGTCTTTGGCAGGTAGGATTAAGGACGAACCCTAAGGCAATTCTTAAGTATATTACCAGGGAAAGAGTGGGATCTATTAGATACAAAGGGAGCAACCTGAGCGTAGAATCAAAGAATGTTAATGAGATCTTAAAGGAGTATTTCTCATCTATATTCACAAAAGAGAAAAATATTGTAGCCAGAGATATTAACTGGGATGGTGAGGTTCTAGAACGTGTTAAGATTAATAAGGAGATGATATTAGGTGATTTGGTGGTCATAAGTGTGCATAAATCCCCATAGTCTGATCAGATGTATTGCAGGCTGCTTTAGGAGTTTAAGGAGGAGATTGCTGGCATTCTAGAAAATGTATCTAATACTTTGCTGGCCACAGGTGAAGTGCCAAATGACTGGAGGATAGATAATGTTGTTCCTTTGTTAAAGAAGGGTGGCATGAATAGCCAGGTAATCACAGACCAGTTTGTCTGACGTCAGTGGTAGGAAAACTATTGGAAACATTTCTGAGAGGCAGGATTAATCAAAACTTGGAAAAGCAGGGAATGATCAGGGATAGCCAACGCAGATTTGTTAAAGGGGGATCTTGTCTGATTAATTGAGTTTTTTAAAAGGGTGACTAAATATATCAATGAGGGTAGTGCAGTTGTTGTGGTTTACATGGACTCAAGTAAGGATTTTGATTAGGTCTCCTGTGGAAAGCTGGTCCAAAAGGTAAGAGTCCATGGGATCCAAGGCAGGTTGGCTAAACTGAATCCAAAATTGTCTTGCAAATAAGGGCCAAATCGTGGAGGGTTGTTTGTATCATGGGAAGCCTGATGATATGAAAATTGTTGTGAGGAGCATGATCTCCGGTTACTATCTGATATTGATCACGTGGTGAATTGGGTAGGGCAATGGCAGATGGAATTTAATCCTGATAAGTATGAGGTGATGCATTTCAGGAGGTCTGATACAAAAAGAATAAACACAATGGTAGGTCTCAAGGAAGGTCTGAGGAACAAAGAGACTTTAGTGAACAAATCCACAGATCCCTGAAGATCTCAGCACAGATAGATAGGCTGGTGAAGGCGGCATATGGGATGTTTGACTTCGTTAACTATGGTGTACAGTATAGGAGCAAGGAAGTCTTTTTACAACATTATGAAATGCAGTTTAGGCCACAGATAGAATACTGTGTGCAGTTCTGATTGCCATACCTTTGCAAAGACAAGGGTGCAGAGGAGATTCAATCAATCAATCAACCACACCACCCTGTGGCCCAAAGTTTCAACTCCCCCTCCCACTCTGCCGAGGACATGGAGGTCCTGGGCGTCCTTCATTGCCGCTCCCTCACCACCCGACGACTGGAGGAAGAATGCCTCGTCCTCCGCCTCGGAACACTTCAACCCCATGGCATCAATGCGGACTTCAACAGTTTCCTCATTTCCCCTTCCCTCACCTCACCCCAATTCCAAACTTCCAGCTCAGCACTGTCCCCATGACTTGTCCTACCTGCCTCTCTTCTTTTCCACCTATCCACTCCACCCTCCTCCCTGACCTGTCACCTTCATCCCACCCCCATCCACCCATTGTACTCTTTGCTACCTTCCCCCACCCTCCTCCTTGACCTTTCACCTTCATCCCCTCCCCCACTTAACTATTGTACTCTATGCTACTTTCTCCCCACCCCCACCCGCACCGCCCTCTCATTTATCTCTCCACCCTGCAGGCACACTGCCTGTATTCCTGATGAAGGGCTTTGGCCCAAAATATCGACTTGCCTGCTCCTTGGATGCTGCCTGACCTGCTGTGCTTTTCCAGCACCACTAATCCAGAATGCATTGGAGATTCACCAGGATGTTGCCTGGGATGAAAAGTCTCAGTTATGAGAAGAGACTGGATAGTCTGGGTTTGTTTTCCTTCAAGCAGGAGAGACTGAGGAGGGGATCTGATTGAGGTGAACAAGACTGTGAGAGGCATAGGTAGGATAAAATGTGAGAAATCTTTTCCCCCAAAGTGGACTTATCAAAGACCAGATGGTGAAAGTTTTTGGTGAGGTTAAAGTGGTTTAGGGAAGATCCAAGGTGTTTCACTCAGTGGGTGGTTGAAATACGGAATGTGCTAGCTGAGTTGTTGGTTGAGGTGCGTACTTACACAACATTGAAGAAGCATCTGGATGAGCACTTAAAATGCCAGGATGGTTTTGGACCAAGTGCAGGTAAATGGGATTAGTGTTGTTTTATGTTTGTTAATTATCGAGTAAAAAATGAGGTCTGCAGATGCTGGGGATCACAGCTGCAAATGTGTTGCTGGTCAAAGCACAGCAGGTTAGGCAGCATCTCAGGAATAGAGAATTCGACGTTTCGAGCATAAGCCCTTCATCAGGAATAAGAGAGAGAGAGCCAAGCCGGCTGAGATAAAAGGTAGGGAGGAGGGACTAGGGGGAGGGGCGATGGAGGTGGGATAGGTGGAAGGAGGTCAAGGTGAGGGTGATAGGCCGGAGTGGGGTGG
The DNA here is from genome assembly GCF_020745735.1 of Hemiscyllium ocellatum. Taxonomy (NCBI): domain Eukaryota; kingdom Metazoa; phylum Chordata; class Chondrichthyes; order Orectolobiformes; family Hemiscylliidae; genus Hemiscyllium; species Hemiscyllium ocellatum. The sequence goes on along the minus strand of NC_083404.1, from coordinate 100,792,711 downwards.
GGGCGGAGAGGTCAGGAAGAGGATTGCAGGTTAGGAGGGCGGTGCTGAGTTGAGGGAACCGACTGAGACAAGGTGGGGGGAGGGGAAATGAGGAAGCTGGAGAAATCTGAATTCATACCTTGTGGTTGGAGGGTTCCCAGGCGGAAGATGAGGCGCTCCTCCTCCAGCCGTCGTGTAGTTGTGTTCTGCCGGTGGAGGAGTCCAAGGACCTGCATGTCCTCGGTGGAGTGGGAGGGGGAGTTAAAGTGTTGAGCCACGGGGTGATTGGGTTGGTTGGTTCGGGCGGCCCAGAGGTGTTCTCTGAAGCGTTCCGCAAGTAAGCGGCCTGTCTCACCAATATAGAGGAGGCCACATCGGGTGCAGCGGATGCAATAGATGATGTGTGTGGAGGTACAGGTGAACTTGTGGCGGATATGGAAGGATCCCTTGGGGCCTTGGAGGGAAGTGAGTGTGGAGGTGTGGGCGCAAGTTTTACATTTCCTGCGGTTGCAGGGGAAGGTGCCGGGGGTGGAGGTTGGGTTGGTGGGGGGTGTGGATCTGACAAGGGAGTCACGAAGGGAGTGGTCCTTGCGGAACGCTGATAGGGGAGGGGAGGGAAATATATCCTTGGTGGTGGGGTCCGTTTGGAGGTGGCGGAAATGGCGGCGGATAATACGTTGTATGCGCAGGTTGGTGGGGTGGTAGGTGAGAACCAGTGGGGTTCTGTCTTGGTGGCGGTTGGAGGAGCGGGGCTCAAGGGCGGAGGAGCGGGAAGTGGAGGAGATGCGGTGGAGGGCATCGTCGATCACGTCTGGGGGGAATCTGCGGTCCTTGAAGAAGGAGGCCATCTGGGTTGTGCGGTGTTGGAATTGGTCCTCCTGGGAGCAGATGCGGCGGAGACGAAGGAATTGGGAATATGGGATGGCGTTTTTACAGGGGGCAGGGTGGGAGGAGGTGTAGTCCAGGTAGCTGTGGGAGTCAGTCGGTTTATAATAGATGTCTGTGTTGAGTCGGTCGCCCGAGATAGAAATGGAAAGGTCTAGGAAGGGGAGGGAGGAGTCTGAGACAGTCCAGGTGAATTTCAGGTCGGGATGGAAGGTGTTAGTAAAGTTGATGAACTGTTCAACCTCCTCGTGGGAGCACGAGGCAGCGCCGATACAGTCATCGATGTAGCGGAGGAAAAGGTGGGGGGTGGTGCCAGTGTAGTTGCGGAAGATGGACTGTTCCACATATCCTACAAAGAGGCAGGCATAGCTGGGGCCCATGCGGGTGCCCATGGCAACTCCTTTAGTTTGGAGGAAGTGGGAGGATTGAAAAGAGAAGTTATTCAGGGTGAGGACCAGTTCAGTCAGTCGAACACCTCTGGGCCGCCCGAACCAACCAACCCAATCACCCCGTGGCTCAACACTTTAACTCCCCCTCCCACTCCACCGAGGACATGCAGGTCCTTGGACTCCTCCACCGGCAGAACACAACTACACGACGGCTGGAGGAGGAGCGCCTCATCTTCCGCCTGGGAACCCTCCAACCACAAGGTATGAATTCAGATTTCTCCAGCTTCCTCATTTCCCCTCCCCCCACCTTGTCTCAGTCGGTTCCCTCAACTCAGCACCGCCCTCCTAACCTGCAATCCTCTTCCTGACCTCTCCGCCCCCACCCCACTCCGGCCTATCACCCTCACCTTGACCTCCTTCCACCTATCCCACCTCCATCGCCCCTCCCCCTAGTCCCTCCTCCCTACCTTTTATCTCAGCCGGCTTGGCTCTCTCTCTCTTATTCCTGATGAAGGGCTTATGCTCGAAACGTCGAATTCTCTATTCCTGAGATGCTGCCTAACCTGCTGTGCTTTGACCAGCAACACATTTGCAGCAGGTATGTTTGTTAATTGGCAAAGACATGGTGAGCTGAAGATTCTTTCTATGTTGTATGGCTTTATGACTATGACTCGGTTCAGTCATTAAACCTTCAACTGCAGCAAAAAAAAACGCTGTTGTGTTCCAGACTTGTTTGGAGCAGGACCTGGGCTGTAACTGTGATCAGGCAGTGCTGTTCGGTGATGCAAAGGAATTTAGCTGCACATCGGAATTTGATTTGCAACATTGTTTCCCAAATGTTTGCCACAGGTCAATACAGATGGAATTGTCCTGAGAGGTTGGTACAACTGTCTAACTGTGGCAATTTATGGAACTGTTGATCGGGTGATAAGTCATGACAGAGATTCCCCTCCTCCACCTCCACCCCCACCACCTCCACCGCAACAGCAGCAACAACAGCAGCAGCAGCAGCAACTTCAACCACAGCAACTTCAGCTGCAGCAGCAACAGCCAACTCTTAAAAGGAGCATAAAACATGGTAAGAGATGATTTAAAAGAGCAGAAGGATGTGGGATTGTGTTGGATAAACGTTGCTGCCAATTGGTTAGTACAGTGGGAGCTGAGGCCTTTGATTTGTAGTGAGTTAATTGGTCTCTGCTGTAGAAAGGTTGCGGGATGTGGTTTTATTGCCTGTCAACTGTGAAGGGAAAAATAAATTAGCTGAGTTTATATTTATGATAATCTTTTAATGATCACTGCTGAAGATTTGTATGGATGCGCAGCTAAGGCATCAAAAAAATACTTAAACACCAACCTTGTTATTACTGAAATATTTCTATTTGTCACATGAGCTATCCTTTTTATTTTGAAATATTTTTATTGAAAAGTTTTTTCTTACAAAATTCGAAAGTTACAGAAACATGAAAATATACCATCATAACATCAAAAACGACAATAAAGCAACTACTATACCACTCTACAAAAAAAATCAAAACTACACTTATTACAAATCAATCAATCAATAAATAAATAAGTAACACCACTCAGCGCTCAAGACCATAGCTTTCAACCTTGGAGAACATCAATTATTAAACCCACATTTGTTCGAAATTCTTCCTCATACGGCCTTAGGTTTATCAGACCAAACCATCATAGTAGACAAAAGCCCTCATCAAAAGCGACAGATCTGCTTCTAAGCAATGCAAAAAGGGCCACCACGTCTTGTGGTGCACCATATTTGTAAGAAAGTCTTAAGGAATGTGTTCCGTAATTAGCTTACGCCATCTGACAGACACGGGGGGGGGAATTCTAAGATACCCAGCACATCAGAATGTTCTTCCTCGCACAAAAAGTGAGAATGTTAAAGAGCTTTTACCATGTACATCTAAGTGAGGCAAATTCTGCAGACCCAGGAGCAAAGAGACTGGGTCCACCTTGATTTCGGTCCCCGAGACCCTCACTATTACTCCTGCCACAGTGCTCCGATAAGCACGGAGCCTGTGGCAGGACCACAAACGATGAGTGAGAGTACTCATATTTATTTTACATTTGGGGCACATTGAAAATGCTCCCTGCTTAAATTTCCCAAGACGATCTGGGGCCAGATGAACCCTATGAAGAATCTTTAACTGTGTAGCATGGGTCCTATGACATTTCAAAATCCTTTTTGTATTCTCACAAATGTCCTACCCTGTTTCTGAAGTTATCTCAATTCCTAACTCTCTCTCCCAGACCTCCCATAGATGCTCGATGTCACCCGAGGAACCCCCCCCCCCCCCCCCCCCCAAACAAATGATAAGGGGTACTCACTGAAAGAGTGCTTTTAGCCTGAAGAACCCTCTTTTCCGTATCAGATCTAAAGTGAGGTCTCCTTTTGGATAAAATCGTTTATCTTAAAGAAACGGAAGAGGTGCCTACTTGACGATCCATATTTCTGAGTTATTTGATCAAATGACATCAACGTTTCACCCTCAAACAGATCACCTTAACAAGAGACTCCCTTAGCTGCCCAAAGTTTAAACCCAGGATCCATTGTCCTTGGCCGGAAACCCGGCATACCAACTATGGGATTAAGAAAAGATGTTTTAGGCATATTACCCTCCATTTGCCTCATTGCCTTCCATGCTCTGACAGCATTAGTAACTATTGGGTTGCTTTCCTTGTCTTTTTAACACCACTGTTAATCCGGAACAAATTGAATAATTTTGTATTGTGTTTTATATTTCTCAGACAACAACCAAACCTTGATTCACATTGCACCTTTATGGAGACAAAGTTTCATTCAATCGATGTTGCATGGAATCTAAACCCCAGAGCTGAAATAACTGTGCTACAATGCACTGTACAAGCTCCCATTGTATAAAAAAATACTTCTGTGTCCTAAAGTGGAATTTGTAAAAATCTGGTTTTCCATTTTCAAGTCATAGTCAGTTCAAGGGGTTTTCCATAACATCCAGGTGCTACTTCAAAGTTTGAATGTGTTCAAGTGGGATGGATTGGAGATTAGTGTTCAGTTTTAGGGAAGCAAAAGTGTAACTATTTTAATTTCTATAATTTTGTATTTTTAATAAATCTATATGAGATTTATTTTTCCTAAGCTCTTACTTTTAACAAATAAAACACCATTTTAGGTTATCATTCCCGATTTGAAATCAGATGAGTAAAGCAAGATTTTAACTGCTCTTTTGGCTTGGACATTGGGCCACATTTTCCTCTAGCCAAACAGTAGTTATGCACGTGTGTATCATCACTGCGTGAGGGAACCCTGTGGAACACATTCCAAAGGAATTGTTGAGCAAGTTGAATTTCCTTCTTGACTGTTCCATTACTGGAACTCTACAAGAGTCATTAAAATCAGGGACTTTGGATTGTTCTGATAAAATTAGATAAAATAGTTACTTAGGAAAATACTAAATATATAGTCTAACTCCTGAGTATCTATTAAACAGATTTCATACTGAACCCGTAGGTCTTGAACAGATCCCTTACACCCCTCCATCCTGACCCGATATTCCTTCTTTGCCCTGGCCCAATTTGCATGAGGTTGGCACTGACTCGAAAATCTGGTCTATCATATGTCATTGTGTAGTCTGAATGTACTAGAATCATTCTGCATGAAAAGAACCAATCCAGGCCAGATTTCTTTCACTTTTCATAAAATATTCAGCAAGATGCACCTAAATTGAAGAAAGTTTGTCTTTTGCAATTTGTTGGTTGGAAGGAATGAACGTGACTTGGAGTACAATTTTGTTCAAAGGGAAATAATTGCTAGTTGTTAATGAATAATCTTCTGTTTGGCACATTTAAATTATGTATTTGAAGTCAAATTTACTTGTCATAACATGCATGTATATTAGCATAATTTCTCATGGAAAATTATTATTATTGGTTACAAAACAAGATTTTTCTCAAAGAACTGTGAACTTAATGCAAGTTAATATGAGAAAGATACTGCATGTACACTTCCACAGCACAAGTTTTGTTCATGACATCAGCTAATTTTCAGGTTCACAGTGTTTAGTTGTTAATAGACTCTGGATATTTGTGGTCATCAAATGTTTTAAATATATTAAGTATTTATTTATGTTTATCAAAAATGTGTTTTTTCAAATATCTTAGATTGGGATAAAGAGGATCAATACAATGAAAATCCTCCGAGACCACAGCCAAGGGGACCACGAACACCACCTGGTCCTCCTCCACCTGATGATGATGATGAGGAGGAGACACTGCCACAGACCTGTAAATGTTTCTTTTTATTATATCCAATGTACTTACCAGTACACTTGAGTTAGGGTCTAATTCTATTCTAAACATACCAATGCAGCATATTGGAGTAAGTTGCTTTTGAAGTGATAGGCTGACAAGACTGTTAAAAGTCAGTCATGTTCCTTGGGTTTGGAGTTACATGCAGGTCAGGAGACTTTAGTGAGCCAGTGGGTTGTTATAATAACTGCCAATGCTTACATAGTTGTCATTACAGTAGATTTTAGTACTAGATTTCTACTAAGTCAGACTTCACCGTTTACCATGGTGGATTTGAGCCCATGACCCCAAAGGGCTCTGAATTACTAATCGAGCAATACTGCTGCTATACTGTTGCCTGTTCAAATTTTCAGTGCTTGTCTGATTGCTAATTCCCCCATATCATCCCAACCTGAATAATTTTCTTCAAGGTGGAATAGTGGAAGGGCAATGAATCAGAGTTGCATTAAAAGGGTCATTTGGTCTATTGTGTTTATATTGACTCTGGAATGAGTATTTTATGTGTGACAATCATCACCTAATAACCCTCTTGGAATATTTAGTTTATTTTATGCGCCTGACGATTGAACTCAATGTATTTCAGACCCTAATTATTTGTTTTATAAATGTTTTTCCTTGTATCAATTTCACATCTTTACTGATAATTTTGTTTTAAATCTGTGCCTTGCCATTTATTTTGCTATTTACTGTATCCAGACTTCTCACGGTTTTGGATATTTCAATCAGTTTTTCTCTTGGCCTTCTCTCCAGGGATAATAGTCCCAGCTTCTACAATCTACCATCATAGCTGAATTTCCTCATCACTGGAGCCATTCTTATAAAATTCTTCTACATTCTCTGTAGTACCTTCACGTTCTCACTAAAGTGGGATGCTCAAAATTGGATTAAATGCCCCAACTGAGGCAAAACTAGTGTCTTATATAACCTCAGCGTAACCTTCTTAATTTCGCTCCTATTAATAAAGGCCAGAATACCTTATGTTTATTAAGTGTTCTCTTAATCTCTCCTGCCACCTTTAATGACATGCACATATACATCCAGGTGCCTGTGCTCCTGCACCTACTTTTGGGTTGTGCCCTTTAATTTATATTATCCCTCCATGATCTTTCTGCCAAAACTTTATTGCATTTCATTGAATTTCCAACTTCTCTCCATCAATTTGAAATTCCACACTATGCTTATAGAGGCATGCAGCACAGAAACAGACACTTCAGTCCAACCAATCCAAGCCAAACATAATCCCAAGCTAAACTCGTCCCACCTGCCTGGTCCTGGCCCATATCCCTCCAAATCTTTCCTGTTCATGTACTTATCCAAATGTACTTTAAATGTTACAATTGAATCCAATCTACCACCACCTCTGGAAGTTCATTCCACGTGTGAACCACCCTCTGTGCAAAAAAAATTGCCTCATGTCTATTTTGAATCTCTCTCCTCTCACTTTAAAAATGTGCCCTTTGTCATGAAGTCCTCCATCCTAGAGAAAAGACAAATACCATTAACTCTGTCTATACCCATCATTATTTTTGCGCCTCCCTGCTGTTTATACCCCTGTTGGTCGTGCTGATTCACAGTGCTCTGAATGAATGTATTAAGCCCAAATATGAGAGAGTTTCAGAAGCATCAGGACCACGTGAGACATTGGGGAAAGTATGGTAGCTCAAAGCAGGTCCCTATAGAATCTTGGGGACCAACTCTCCAATCCGGCTCCTCATGTACCAGACTTCAGTTGTAGCCTGAGGTTGCACAGTTGAGGGATTCATCTTCCATAAATATGTACCTGATCCTCTGTGCAATTTTTATTTTGAAATGAAATTGGACAGAAAACAACTTCAGTGTTGAGATTTCATCTCTGTGATACTTCAAAAAGCAGCCTGCTTCTAATTCACTGATACAGAGCCATTGGCATTGTGGTTTTGAGAGCCCATTGAGCTGAATTGACCAGCAAATGTGGCCAGTCTCAAGAAAATTGCATCTGGGTGCTGTTTTTCAGACTTTACCCTGATACTGGCGACTATAAGCCCTTGGCAATATTCTGCCTTTGATTTCCAACCATGAACCTCAAAGCTAACCAGACGTTTGCATTCAAAGCTTTTCTGCAACTAATATGAACATAACTTTTCAACTTGTCTGTCATTATTGACCTTCTCATACACTCAGGAGATGTAGGTGTCACTGGCTGGGCCAACGTGAATCAGCCTAGTTGTCCTTGGGAAAGTGGTGATGAGCTGCTTTCGTGACCTGCTTACAAGCCATATGCTGAAGGTAGATCTACAGTACCATTAGGCAGACAATTCCAGGATTTTATCCAAATAACGCTGAAAGTGAGGACCCTTTTGGTCATCGCTGACCATCGGTTGCATCCTCATTGTTCTGGCTTTCTGCTTCCCTGAAGCAATATCGCTTGTGACTGAAGAGACTAATGCATCCCTGGGCATCCCTGTGATAAAGGACATCTACATGAGGGACGTGAAGGCACTTGATATCATTATGGAGTCCTGGGAACAGTTGGAGTGACAGTCCTGATCGCAGAGGTCACATCTGTATGTGGTCGTTGATCTGCTAGAACTGCTGCATACCTTCCTTTGTCTGCTGCAGTGCTCATCAACTTCTTTTCCCCTGTTTTGAGGTGTTGGTTCAGGATGCTTCTCCATCTCATGCAGTCAGCTGCAAGCTGTTCCCAGGACTCCATAATGATATCAAGTGCCTTCACGTCCCTCATGTAGATGTCCTTCATCACAGGGATGCCCAGTGGGTCTCTTTCTGGGTGCACGCTCTCCGTAGAGGATATCCTTGGGATGTGGCCGTCCTGCATGTGGTGGACCTGGCCCAGCCAGCACAGTCTCTGCTGCCAGAGCACAGTGTGCATGCTGGGAAGGCCAGCACGAGATAGGACCGCTGCATTGGACATTCTGTCTTGCCAGGGTATGCCCAGGATATGGCATATATTCTTCAAGTGAAAGGTGTTCAGTCTTCTCTCTTGTCTGTCATATGTAATCCACGTTTCACTGCTGTACAGCAGTGTGGTTATGATGCAGACGTTGTCAACTGACATTTTTGTCTTCACTGGCCGCTTGGGATTTGTCCATACTTGAGTCATGAGGCGAGCAAGAGTTGAGGCTGCTTTTCCAATCCTCTGTGTCCAATAGAGGTTGTCAGTGATGGTAGAGCCAAGGTAAGTAAACTGATGGATGACATTGAGTTTGTAGTTGTCAATGGTGGTCAGTGGCAATGCGTCTGTGTACTGTCCCAGGACACTCGTCGTCTTCAGATTGATAGTCAGCCTGAAATCCTTGTAAGTGTGAGAGAGGTGGTCTGTCAGTAACTGGGGTTCCTGCTGGGTGCGTATTGCAACTGGAGCATCATCAGCAAACAGCATGTCCCTGATGACTGCTGCGTGTACTTGTGTCTTGGGTGTAAGGCGGGCCAGGTTGAAGAGCCTGCCGTCTGATCTAGTACGGCGGTAATCCCCTCCATTGCCATGCCAAAGGCATGTTTCAGGAGCACAGCAAAAAAAATCCCAAAGAGTCTGGGAGCAAGGACGCAGCTTTGTTTGATGTCACTGCGGATGTTGAAGGGCTTCGAAGAGCTGCTTTGGAACTGCACTGTCCCCTTCATGTTACTGTGGAAGGATTTGATCATGCTCAGCAGTTTTGGTGGGCAGCGATCTTCAGGAGAGCCTTGAAAGGGCCATTTCTGCTGACTAGGTCTCTTGCTGAGGTCGGTGAAAGTGACATAAAAGGGCATTTTCTGTTTTCTGCACTTCTCCTGCCTTGGTGAAGGGAGAAGATCATGTCTATTGTTGACCTTTTAGCTCGGAATCCACACTGTGACTCTGAGTATACACTTTCTGCCAGCTTCTGCAGGCGAGTCAAGATGACCCAAGCAAAGGCTTTGCTGAGTGTTGAGGAGAGAGATGCCTCTGTAGTTGTTGCAGTTGCTTTACTCGTCCTTGTTTTTGTAGAGGCGATGATCTTGGCATCCCTCACGGCTTGCGGTACAGCTCCTTCTTACCAGCATTGGCAGAGGACTTCAAGCAATGGGAGCAGTAAGCTAGTCTTGCAGAACTTGATCAGACAAGGAGGAATTCCATCGCTACCCGGGGCCTTGCGTGAGGCCAGACTGTCAGTGGCCTTGCTGAACTCTTCTACTGATGGCTCTGTGTCTAGCTCGTCCATGGTCAGCAAGCACGTGATGGCATCAAGTGATGAAGTGGACACAGTATACTGTCTGGAGTAATGTTCAATGTAATGTTCAATCCACCTCTCCATCTGCTGCCTTACGTCTGTGATTGTTTCCCAGTAGAGGATTTGGGGGATGGGGCCATCTTCCTATGAGCTGGTCCAGGTGCCTTCTTGATGCCTTTGTACATTCCCCTAATGTTCCCTGTTATAACGGCTATTTCCTCACTTAGCTGTGTTTAGTACTTGTTAGCGCAACACCTGGCAGTCTGTTGAACCTTGTTCCTAGCAGCCCTGAGAATCTGCAGGTTCTTCCTGCTAGCTGACTGCTTGTACTCAGCTACACGCTTGGCTTCTACGACGGGGTCATCTCAGTTGCATTAGCCTCAAACCAGTCATGTCTCTTGCACGTCTTCTTCTCAAAGATAGCCAGGGATGTGAGGTGCATGGTGTCCTGCAAGGTTTCCCCCTTCTCTGTGGCAGAATCTTCGTGTCGCATGGCACTGGGTTTTCTCTCGAATGCCTCGAAGAACTGTTGCACAAGGTCTGGCTGAGACATCTTGCTGACATTGATGCGAGGGTTCCCCTATAGCTTAGGGCGATGGAATCTCTTACATTGCAAGGTCAGGCTGCAACCTATTAAGGTGTGGTCTGCATCACAGTTCGCACAATGATAAGAACGCGTTTGGAGAACGTGTTTGATGGTGGCGCGCCTAACTAGGATCTAACTAGATTGAGTTGGTGCCAGTGCTTTGAGCGTGGGTGTCTCCAGGAAACCTTGTGCTTATGCTTTGTCTGGGAGTAGGAATTAGTGTTGCCAAATCATGGAAAGTGCAAATCTCGAACAGTCACTGTCCATCCTCATTCATTTTGCCCACACCAAAATGCTCAAGCCAGGAGGGCCACGAGTTGTGGTCTGCACTCAAGCTGGCGTTGAAATCACCCAGAAAAACAAGTTGCTCTTTCTTAGGAATTCTGCTAATGAGGGGCGCAAGATTATCGTAGAACTCGTCCTTTGTGACTGACATGGAGGACAGCGTTGGGGCATACACGCTGACAAGGATGACTGCGCCTGTTGTGGTGTTGAGGCAAAGAGTCATGAGTTGGTCTGAGCCATTGCTGCCTGGTTCTACTGTGGTCATCAGGCTGTTCTTTACTGCAAAGCCGACTCTCTGCGCTCAACAGAGCCTTTCCCCAGCCAGTAAACCATGGAGTCCTTCTCTTTCAGTGAGCCCACCTCTGCCAGCCTTGTTTCCTGGAGGGTGGCTGTGTCCACTCTTCAGCTCGTTATTTATGACAGCTGGTTTCCTGGAGTCGCTAATGTCCTGGAGGTTTTCTGAGAGGCTGGTCACCATTGTCTAGACGTTGCAACTTCCCAGTTTTAGATATGGTCTCTTCTGTTATTTTCTTTTGTTGCTTGGTGCAGTGCTTGCAATTTGCTGTTTAGATAATTCCTAATCCTCATGCACCCAATGAGGATAGCAGATTGTGGCGGGACAGCACCTTACTGGCTGGGACTACCCAGCTTGAGACAGACAATAGCTGTCCAGTGGGATCCGAAAATCCCTTTCACCATTCGGAGCAACCCCTAGTGTCATGCTGGACGCCAATCTAGCGATGATTTAAGACTGGTACCTGCTGTTCCTGTGTTACCTTGACGCTGCGGGTGAAGCTGGAGTTTCCTCTCCAGGTGCGGCAGTGGTAGAATGCAAGCCTAGGCGGTGTGTTATGAGGAACAAGCTGTTGCCCATCGAGCACGACCCCAACATCATCATCATCATTCCCCCCCAAACCCCCGCCACCAAAAACTCCACGACACTGGCTAATCCAAAGGAACAGCAAAACTGTAACAGTTTGGTACCAGCGCCGTTGAAGGAGCTGCCAGAATGAGATTGTAAGTAACAACAAACTGCCTTTGGGGCTCCAGCTCTGGATTTTTTCCTCGAGATTTACTCTCGAAGTCTTTCCTACATATGTGTCTGACCGCAAGGCAGCAGAGGTTTGAAACTGGAGTTTTCCTTCTTCTTAACACTGATTCTTAACATATTGGAATGTGATTCGCTTGAAGGGAAACTTGCAGGTAGAGTACCATTTCTTTTGCTGCCCTTGTCCTTCTAGAAAGTAATGTTCATGGGTTTAGAAGGTGGTGTCTAAGGATCTTTGATGAATTTCTGTTGTGCATCTTCTAGCTGTTGAGCATTGGTGTTGGAAGGAGTGGATACTTTGTTGATGTGGTGTAAAACAAGCAGGTTGCATTGTTGTGGTGTCAAGCTTCTTGATTCTTCGTGTAGCTGTTGTTGGGGTATTCCATCTCTCACCTGACTTCACCTTTGCAACTAGTTCATGCTAATGATGGATTTTAATGTCATCTAATTCAATACCATTGTGAAACTTGGTTGTACATAACAAGATGTTTGACTTTCTAGCCAGTATTGTGGTAGAAGAGAGGGTTATGGGAAGTTTTTAATATATTTCAGGGAGCATTTTGTCTCCTTTCTGTTTGTGGCTTTTGTCTATTCCCTTAGACACATGCTTTTCATTTGGAATGAGAGCAAGAGAAGAGATACTAGAGTTCTTGCATGTAGTGCCTATACCTCCGAGTTAGAAGCTCTCAGTTCAAGTCCCTCAGCAGCTAGATTTCCATGTTTGACGCAGTGGTGTAATGGTCATATTACCAGGCCAGTATTCCATTCCTGATGAAGGGCTTATGCCCAACATGTCTACTCTCCTGCTCCTCAGATGCTGCCTGACCTGCCGGGCTTTTCTGGCTTAGCACTTTCGACTCTGACTCTCTGCAGTCCTCAGTTTCTCTTAGTAATCCAGTACTCCATGTAAATTCTCTTGAGTTGTAAGTTCAGATCCCACCATGGCTGATGGTAAAATTTAATTTCAATAAAGATCTGGAATGAGAAAATCTGGCTTAAAATCAACCATTATTGATTGTCATTAAAATCCATCTGGTTCACTAATCCCCTTGGGGTTCTTACCTGCTCTGTCCTATATGTGACTGCTGCCCCACAGCAATGTTGTTGACTTGTAACTGCCCTCTAAGCAGCTCTACCAAACCACTCAGGTTAAGGGTAATTGGGGATGGACAATAGATGCTGGTCCAGCCAGCAGTGCCCATTTTGATGGAATGAATAATAAAAAATTTGGACAGTTGCTGTGAGGGACATCAAACATTGAAATTTACATAATTCCTTTGTTTGAACTGAAGTTTAAATGCAAGTGTTGTGTTGTGTAGGTGTTGAATGTAAAGCTTGTATTAGATCATCACTTTTTTTTTAATCAACCTGTTCAGAGATGCATCTCTGGAGCAGGAGGTACAAAAACTGAGGTCTCCCGATCCAGGGTAGAGACACTACCACTCCGTCACAAGAGCCCTCTCCACAAGTCTGTTTTAATTTTTCAAAATTTAACCTATTTCTCTAATCACCCTGTTCAGAGATGTTATTACACGCCTTTGGAACAAGTGGAACTTGAACCTAGGACTCCTGGTGCAGGGATAGGGACACTACTACTGCACCACAAGAGAGCCTTAAAAGCTCAGCTGTAAGGAAAGATTGGATAGGCTAGGATTGTTTTCCTTTAATTTTGTTAGCCTGTTTTTCTAATCAGCCTGTTTAGTGATGTTAGATTTATCACTTTAGACATTATCCTACTTAAGATGCTGATTTCCCAAGCATCCTTCCAGTTGAGTTGAGAGAGCTACTTGTAAGAAAAAAGGGGAACCAGTACATCGGGCATAGAACAGTAGAGCGCAGTAACAGGTTCTTTGGCCCGCTGTGTCTGTGCTGACCACGATGTCATTCTAAACTAATCCCATCTGCCTAAACATTGTATCCCTGTAAAGCTGCCTGTTCATGTTCTGCCTAAATGCCTGTTAAATTATGCTTTCATATCTGCTTCTATACCTCCCCTGGCAGCTCATCCAGACACCTATCATCTTCTGTGTAAAAAGAAAACCCCTTGCAACTTCTTCCCTCTTCCTTAAACCTATGCCTTTCATATTTGACATTTCCATGGGAAGAAGACTGACTATCCATCCTATCCCTGTCTCTTGTCTTTTTATATACAGCAAATATTTTATGGACCTGGAGTGTACAGTTGATCAACGATACTAGTTGATCAAGAGATCCACATAATTAATGTAAAAACACAACAATATAATGCAAGGAGGACATACATCACTGGTATACTTTATCTGCAGCATTAATCACTTAAGTAATAATGCAACTTTGCCTTAAATTGGCAGACAGCATTCTCACTTGCACGTTCAACTGACTCTCTGGACATCACAGAGATTGTGATAATACAGTAAATTCCTGGTATTTCAGATATATATTTTTTGCCAGTTTATCAAGGGTGCCAAACCAAAGGAGTAGCCATGGGCACCCGCATGGGCCCCAGCTATGCCTGCCTTTTCGTAGAATATGTGGAACAGTCCATATTCCGTAGCTACACAAGCGCCACCCCCCCCCACCTTTTCCTCTGCTACATCGCTGACTGTATCGGCGCTGCCTCGTGCTCCCACTTTACCAACACCACCTTCCACCCCGACCTCAAATTTACCTGGACCATCTCAGACTCCTCCTTCCCCTTCCTGGACCTTTCCATTTCTATCTCGGGCGACCGAATCAACACGGACATTTACTACAAATCGACCCGACTCCCACAGCTACCTAGACTACATCTCCTCCCACCCTGCACCCTGTAAAAACGCCATCCGATACTCCCAATTCCTTCGTCTCGGCCGCATCTGCTCCCAGGGGGACCAGTTCCAATACCGTACAACCCAAATGGCCTCCTCCTTCAAAGACCCCACTTTCCCCCCAAACGTGATCGACGATGCCCTCCACCGCATCTCCTCCACTTCCCACTCCTCTGCCCTTGAGCCCCGCCCCTCCAATTGCCACCAGGACAGAACCCCACTGGTCCTCACCTATCACCCCACCAACCTCCACATACATCGTAACATCCGTCGTCATTTCCGCCACCTCCAAACGGACCCCACCACCAGAGATATATTTCCCTCTCCTCCGCTATCAGCGTTCCGAAAAGACCACTCCCTCCGTGACTCCCTCGTCAGGTCCACACCCCCCACCAACCCAACCTCCACTCCCGGCACCTTCCCCTGCAACCGCAAGAAATGAAAAACTTGCACCCACACCTCCCCCCTTACTTCCCTCCAAGGCCCCAAGGGATCCTTTCATATCCGCCACAAATTCACCTGCACCTCCACACACATCATTTACTGCATCTGCTGCACCCAATGTGGCCTCCTCTATATTGGGGAGACAGGCCGCTGACTTGCGGAACGCTTCAGAGAACACCTCTGGGACACCTGGACCAATCAACCCAACTCCCCTGTGGCTCAACACTTCAACTCCCCCTCCCACTCCACCAAGGACATGCAGGTCCTTGGACTCCTCCATCGCCAGACCATAGCAATACAAATGGAGGAAGAGCGCCTCATCTTCCGCCTGGGAACCCTCCAACCACAAGGGATGAACTCAGATTTCTCCAGTTTCCTCATTTCCCCTCCCCCCACCTTGTCTCAGTCAATTCCCTCTAACTCAGCACCGCCCTCCTAACCTGCAATCTTCTTCCTGACCTCTCTGCCCCCACCCCTTCTCCGGCCTATCACCCTCACCTTGACCTCCTTCCACCTATCGCATTTCCAACACCCCTCCCCCAAGTCTCTCTTCCCTACCTTTTATCTTAGCCTGCTGGACACACTTTCCTCATTGCTGAAGAAGGGCTCATGCCCGAAATGTCGATTCTCCTGCCTGACCTGCTGCGCTTTTCCAGCAACACATTTTCAGCTCTGATCTCCAGCATCTGCAGTCCTCACTTTCTCCTACAACATGACCTTGTCAACTGTTGCCCTGACTGATGCAGGCAAGCATGTTTTGCATTGTTTTTATCACTTTACCCACTTATGTTGCCACTCTCAGGGAGCTATAGAGTTGCAACCCAAGATCTCTTTGTCCATCAGCGCTCCTGAGGTTCCTACCATTAATTGTATACTTTCTTCTTGCATATAACCTCCCAAAATGCATCACCTTAAGCTTGTCCAGATTAAGCTCCTTCTGCAATTTTTCCACCCAACTTTCTAACAGTTCTGTATCCTGCTGTACTCTTTGGCAATCTTCCTCACTATCTATAACTCTTCCAATTCTGTGCTATCTGCAAACTTACTAACTAACTACCTATATTTTGATTCAAATTTTTTAAATAAATATATATCCAGATGACAGCGGTCCCTTCCACAACCACTGTCTGTCTTGTATGACCAAGCCAATTTTATATCTAACTTACCAACTCACTGCGATTGACTTTTCTGGGCCAACCTATAATGATGGACCTTGTTAAATGTTTCAATAGGTAAAATATATTTGGATTTCTAAAATGCATTCAATAAAGTACGGTACATAAGTACTCATGGTGTGGAGGAGTAGTGTATTGTTACCATAGATAGAGGATTGGCTAATAAATACAAGGTGGAGAGTTTGAATAAATGGGGCATTTTTAGGATAGCAGTCCAAGTGGTAGAGTGCGACAGGGATCAGTGGGCAATGTTACTTCTGAGAAGCGCATTGTGCAACTGTTGGGAGGTTCCATGAACTTCAATTGTTATGACAGTGCATTGGCTTCTGCACAGGGAAGCTGCTGCCATATATTGAACTTGGATGTCCACACAACGGTATTACAGGAAACACAATTATTTAAAATATACATTGATGGTTTGGATGCCAGAAGTGAATCACCAACTTTGCAGACGCCACAAAAATAGGTGGGAAGCCAAATATTGAGGGTGACACAGTCTACTGAGTGACAAAAACAGGTTGAATGAATGGGTGAAAATCTGGCAGGTGGAATATAATGTGGGGAAATGTAAGGTTATGCACTTTGGCATGAAAAAATGTGAAGCTGAATAAAATTTAAATTCAGAAAGACTCCGGCAAATTGCCGGAAAAGAGAGATTTGGTGGCTTTCGTGCATGAAATATAAAAAGCTAATGTCCAAATTCAGCAGGAAATAAGGAAGACAAATGGATTCTTGACTTTTATTTCACATGGAATGGAGTGTAAAACTTGAGAAAACTTTCTGAAACTGTCTAAAGCACTAGTCAGAACCACAGCTTGAATATTCTAAAAGCTTTAAGTCCTAATATCTGAAGAAAGATGCACTGGCATTGGAGGCAGTCCAGAGAAGGTTGATTCAATGTTGTCTTGTGATGAAAATATTTTTAGAATCTCACAACACCAGGTTATAGACCAACAGGTCTATTTGGAAGCACTAGCTTTTGAAGTGCTGCTTCTTCATCAGGTGGCTGTGGAGCAGGACCATAAGACAGAGTTTATAGCAATAGGTTACAGTGTCATGCGGCTGAAATATATTAAATAATCTTAGGTTAAGTCTTTCATCTTTTAGAATGGTTTTGCTAGTGTTGGTTCGTTAACATGTAAATCTTAGAACTCCTTTTCAGCCACATTCTCAAGATAACTTCAGGTTTTCTAACAAAATGTGACACCTCAGCTCAGACAATGCATTAAAGCTGTGAGGTTAAAGTCTGTCAGTGTCCCAATCTTGAGTCAGACTGGTTCTATTTCAAAAGTGGGATTTACAGAATCTTGCATGGATTGACTGTAGGTTATGCATTTTTTTGAGTAAAATGAGATATAATTGTACAAATTGTGATTTTCTTTAACTTTGTCCATCCCAGTCCAACACCGGCTGCTCCAATCTTGTGAAGAAAGGTTGAATAGGTTAAACTTCTACTCATTGGAATTTAGAGAAGTGACCTTATTGAAACTTCTGAGCTTCATATGGGCTTGACAGTGTCGATATGGAGAGTTGTTTCCCCTTCTTAAAGTGTCAAGGACCAAAAGACAAAAACTCAGATTAAGGGATGCCCATTTAAGATGAAGATGAGGAGGAACTTTCACTCTGCTGGCAATGAATCTGTGGAATTCTTAACTGCCAAGGGCTGTCGCGGCTGGGTCATTGAATATATTCAAGGCTGAGGTAGACATATTATTAAGCAATAATGGAATGAAGAGTTCTGGGTGTAAGTTAGAAAAGTAAAGTTAAGGATTATGGGATCAGCCATGATCTCATTGAATGTCAGATAGTGTGAATAACCTAGTTCTGCTCTATGTCTTATGGTTTTCTGAACAAATGAAATGTTCAGTATATGGTAACTGCTAAGTTGGGAGAATATTTGGAGAGAAGCTTCGACTGTGTTGTGAATTGCTTTGTTTGCTTACTACTTTCAATTGGACATAATTTTAATTAGTAAATTTGTTAAAACCATATAAATACAGGTAGTTGAAGTGGATGCCAACGGACAATGTTCATAGTAAAATAAATGCTTGTAACAGACTCCGTTTTTGTATTGTGTAAAGTATCACTAATGGTTAGATTTATGGCTTATTCTTTCAGTGGGTCCAGATAAAGTGGATGAAAGTGAACATAGAGAGGATTACTTTGAACCCATCTCTCCAGATCATTCTTCCAATCACCAGGAGGCACAGTTAACCGATGCTGAAGAAGAGGAAGAGCCTCCAGAGGAGGAAAAGGAAGATGAGGAGGAAGATCCGGAAGTAGAAGAGGAAGATGAAGATCAACAAACCGTTGAAAGCATTGAAGAAGAGGAGGGTGATGTGGAAGAGGAAGCAAGGGAAGAAGTTGATGGTATGTACATTGTTGTAAAGAATTACAGAATTGTGCAAATCAACTTTTGGTTGGATGGGAAGTGAAAAATTTTACCAAACAAAAGGTCATTCAATGTTATTCTTCTCAAATTCAATGAATACGATGCAAGTAACTTGAATATGAAAGTAGAATGAATAGAATAACACCAGAAATGCAAAAGGAAAATCTAAATTCAAGATTGAGAGCCAAGGTTAACATCAAGGCAGCAGAATGGCTCAGTGGTTAGCACTGCTGCCTCGCAGTGCCAAGGACCCAGGTTCGAATCCAGCCTTGGGTGACTCACTGTGTGGAATTTGCACAATCCCCTCGTTTCTCTGCATGGCATTCCTCCGCGTGCTCCTGTTTCCTCCCATAATCCAAGGATGTGCAGTCTAGATGGATTAGCCGTGTGAAATGCAGGGTTACAGGAGTAGGTTAGAGGTTTAGGTCTGGGTGGGATGCTCTTTGGAGGGTCAGTGTGGACTCCTTAGGCCAAATGGCCTGCTTCCACATTGTAGGGATTCTATGATCATATAACTGAATTGGTATCCAAGTAAATGAGGAAATTCGACAATTACATTCAAGGCAACATGAAACTTCAAGAGCAGGAAAAATCACTGTTTAATTGTGTTTAGGCTTCCTCTGAATTACTTCATAAACAAATATTCTTTGTCTACATTTGTCTGCATTAAATCACAATAGATTATAGCTTCTAACTGTGTCAGATTTACCATCGGTATTCAGTGGGTCTAACACAGATGATGAAGAACGGCACAAGATACAATTCTTTTCCTTGATAGTAGGTTATTCATGTGGATGCAGCCTTACAATTCTCTGCCTCCCAACTGAATGTCCCAGTTGACTCTAGAGAATATTTTCCAATAGAATTTTCAAGATCTAATATGGTTTCCTCATGTCTGAGCCCAGAGATGTGTTTAATGACCCGTATTGAACTATATGTGGGCAGCACGGTGGCACAGTGGGTGACCCTGGTTCAATTCCCGCCTCAGGCGACTGACTGTGTGGAGTTTGCACGTTCTCCCCGTGTCTGCGTGGGTTTCCTCCGGGTGCTCCGGTTTCCTCCCACAGTCCAAAGATGTGCGGGTCAGGTGAATTGGCCATGCTAAATTGCCCGTAGTGTTAGGTAAGAGGTAAATGTAGGGGTATGGGTGGGTTGCACTTCGGCGGGTCGGTGTGGACTTGTTGGGCCGAAATCCTGTTTCCAAACTGTAAGTAATCTAATCTAATCTAATATGGTGAATACCTGGCTTCATGATAACTTGAATATTCTCTTGGCTGGCTTTGTCTCTCGTGAGTATTTAGCTACTATAGCTATTTTGAAATGAATAAACTCAAATTAATTCAAATAAAACACATTAAACTCGGTTAAAGGATGATGACCTCTTAAAGGATCACTGGAATTGAAATCAAAGATTCAAGTTTAAATTAACAACGTTAAAATTAGAATGCTGTTTTGGAAATGAAGAATACAGTCCATCCCTTATAATGCCTAACAACCAAACAAGACCTCACGTGTGCAGTGGACACCTAATGCTTCCCCATTAAAAACAATGGGGCACAGACATCAGAAGAGGCATAGACAATCATGCTGAACAACTTCCTCAAGTGCCTGCTGCCTCTGCCAGAGACACATCTCTGTATGTGATCCCAGCCCGTGATCCAACAATGCCTGTCACAAGTCCCAACATAATCAATAATTTAGTTCAGAGAATCCTGTGGTACAGTGATTTCCTTTTGTCTGTTATGTTGTATGTGGAGCAGCTTGGGGAGTGCTCTACTTCTGATCACTGGTGCATTATGTGCTTACCAATTTGAATTATCACATTTTGTTTTTAAATCACTACAATTTCTTCCATTTTCATTTGTCCTTTGGGTTGTCTAGGATTCTTTCTGAGCAATTGTCACTGAATAAAAACTAGGATTATTTTACAATTCTCATCTCTTCAGAATATTACAGTTGTATGTGTAACTGTACTGAAAACAAAGAAGTAATTGTATTATTTTAAAGAAATGTCTTGTGCTATATGTGTTGTTGGTAAGACTAGCAATACTTCCAAAAAGTCAACTGTTTTGTCAGATTAGAATCACATGCAGGTGAGACTGAATAAAGATGACAGTATCCTTAAAATACCTGAGTGAATCAGTTTAGTTTTTGTCTGATAGCTTCGTGATCATTTTTAGTGACCCCAGATTTTAAATTGAATTTGAAATTTTCTAATTGCTATAGAGGTATTTGAATTCGTATTCTTTGGATTATTTGTGCAATAGTTTAGTGCTAGATCAAATACATGACTTTGTATTGTATTAATGATGCTAAAATTATTGAAGTTCAACAGGGAAGATATATAACGATCTTTGTTTTTATTTTGTAGAAGATGATGGCTATGAACAAATCTCCAGTGATGAAGATGGAATTGCAGACTTGGAACGTGAAAATTATAAATTAAATTTTGACATTGATTATACCGCTGAAGATCTGGCATCCATGCCGACTATGGCATATGATCCTTATGACAGAGACATAGGACCTCTTTTATACTTTAATCCTCCCTATAGGACTAAATATGAAAATGAAGTTGCTAGATTAAAGGAACTTGACTTAGACAAAGTAGGTGCAGCAAATATAGAAGCTGCTGTTAAGTTAAAAGAACTACTTGAACTATACAAAGATGACCGAGGTGCCAAATGGGTAATGGCTTTAGAAGAGGTGCCGAGTTTACTGGTTAAGGGTTTGAGTTATGTTCAGCTATTTGAAAGTGATCAGGACCATTTGAAACAACTAGTAGACTGGACGATGGATGCTTTAAGCCTTCACACAGCTGTAACACAACCTATAGCACTGAATGTCAGACAGCTAAAAGCTGGGACAAAGCTGGTTTCTTCTTTGGCTGAATGTGGGTCTGAAGGAGTTTCAGCCCTTTCAGCAGCAGGTATTATTGATAAACTCTTTGTTCTGTTGTTTGCAGAACATATGTCATCTTCTTTAAAACTAAACACACTCAAAGCTTTGGACAGTTTTGTTAGTGTAGCAGAGGGAATGGAAAAATTCTTGAACAGTAAGACAGAAGAACAAAAAAGTGGGTATCAAAGGTTAGTGGAACTTATACTGACTGACCAAACTGTGAGGGTTGTGACAGCAGGCAGTGCTATAGTGCAAAAATGCCACTTCTATGAGCTTTTGTCAGATTTGGAAAGATTGGCTTCTCATCTTGCAGAAAGTACTCCTGTCCCTTCAAACATGAGTGAAGTAGACCATGATGTTAATGTTGGGCAAGAGAAAGGAAATAAAAGCAACGAGGAAGTAGATCTCGAGGCTCCGATGGATTTGGACCATTTATTAGAAGCTTCTAATATAAGTGAAGTGGAAGTAGAAAAAATTGTTAGCATTCTTGATGAACTTTTGCACTTGTTGGAGGCTGCACCATATTCAATGACCCAGCCACCTGTTAAGTCATTTCCAACAGCTGCTCGCATCACAGGCCCTCCAGAAAGGGATGATCCTGCACCTGCTCTGTTAAGGTATGTTTTTTTTTCTCTCAATAGATAGGTTACATACATGTATTTAAGAAGTTGTTTCTTGGCTCTTAATACAAATGTATTATTTAGTCATTCACGGTATACCAAATCCAACGTTAATTGACCATGCTGAATGCCCTTGGAAAGTCAGCTGCTGCATTGAAGCATTGCAGTAAGTGTGGTGTAGATACTTCCCGAGTGCTACTTAGTCGGGGAACTCCAGTAGTTTGCTTCACAAAGAATGAAGGAGCAATGGATATTTCTGTGTAAGGGTAATGTGTGACTTGAAGAGAAACTATCAAGTGGTGATGTTCCTTTGTGTTTGCTGCCCTGGTTTTTCTAGGTGGTAGAAGTTGTGGTTTGTCTGGTGAAGACAATACTTTGTAGTTGTATTGTGTGAACCACTTTGAGGCATCTTGTGTATGCAAGTATTTTTATTGCATTTTTGCCAATTATTTAACAGATTAATAAAACATTTTCTAAGGAGGAATGTTTAATTATACAGAAGTTATCAACTGCATTCTTGCACTGATTCCATATCTAGAGTATTGGAATAAATTCCATTGATAAGACTGCATTATTACAATATTTTATTCTTTTGAGATTGGCTGTCAAAAGTTTTCTTTATGGCACATGAAGGTTTCAGTACTTATTTTCTACCTATACTGTGCAAATATAACCATCAAGTTCAGTCATATGCACTTGATTTAAATTGGGTGCTGTAAGTTAATTAAAAACTTGGTCCACAGAAATGGCCAAATGGAGCTCACCTTCCAATATTTTAAATATTTTACAATGTGATCTGCAAATTGGAAAATAGTAAATGTAACACCACACTTTACGAAATGGAGAGAAAACACAAGGAACAATAGAAACATTAACCTGACATCAATAGTAGAAAAATGGTGAAATTTATTGTAAAGGATGTAATAACTCTGTGACACTGCTATAATCCACCTGATGAAAATTGTATAGATTTTGATGTTGAAATATGTTCAAGTGTTGAGAAATAGTGTCAGGGGAATTGATAATGGAAAAAAAAAGTGGAATATTTTTGTGCAAGTATTTTGTTTCTGTCTTCACTGTAGAAGATTTGGCAAATTTTCCAAAGGTAATTGAAAATCAGGTGATTTTGGAGGTTGAGAAGCTGAAGGCTAATATATAATCAGAACCAGATGATGTTGGTTAGAATCTTTCAAAATTTCTTAGATCCTGCAATGGTCCTTGTGAATTGGAAAATTGTAAATGTAATGAATCTATTCAAAAGGAGGGAGACAGGAAGCAGGAAACTATAGGCCAGTTAATCTAACTTCTGTCATTGTGAAGCCACTAGAATCCTTTGCTTTTCAGGTGAGAGCAGGATACTTAGAATATCACAATGTGATCAGTGCAAATCAAAATGGCTTTCTGAAAGAGAAATAATGTTGAATAGACCTTGATAGAGTGAAATTGATGAATGCGGTGTATGTGGATTTCAAAAAGTCATATGATAAAGTGCCTCATCAAATATTGCTGAAGAAAAGAAGAAAATATGGTGTAGCGGTAATATATTAGCATGGAGAAAGGATTGCAGGGACCAAAGAGGAGGGATAATTTTTTTCAGATTGGCAAGCTGTAATTGGATCACTGCTTTGTCCTATATCGTTTACAATCTATTTCAATAATTTGAATGAAGGGACTGAATGTATGGTAGTTGAATTTGCTAACAGATAGGATAGAGTCTGCAAAGGAATATGGAGAAAGAAGTAGGCAAAATTTGCCAGATAGTGCATAGGTGTATAAATGTGAACTTGTTCATTCTGGCAGGATGAATAAATAAAAAGTGTACAATTTAGTGGAGAAATATTGCAGAACTCAGTCATAAAGAAGGATCTGGGTGTCCTGGTACATGAATCACAGAAAGTACAGCAAGTGATTTGGAAGGCAAATGGAATTTTGTTTCTTATTGCAAGGAGAATGGTGGGGTAGGTTTGCAGGGCCATGTAGCCTACTTCTGGCTTGATGTAACAATTCATAATTTGCTCTGTTCTTGTACAGAATCAACACTTCATATGGTTGTCATCAGTTTTGCCTTTAGAATCCTGACTCTACAGTTTTCAGCTTTATCTTGTATTGCTTACCAATTGCTTCCTTTCCTATCACGATGCATACTTTGCATGAAGTTATTTTTCTTTGTATCACATTTCCATTTTGAATTAGTTTGTTAGTATATTTTGGTACTGATTTTTAATTGATACTTATTCTTGTCTATGTTATTCACTTTCCTGTGAAATTGTTATTTAACTTCAATCGTGTTTCTTTTCAACAATGCTTCCCAGTTAATTTATTTTAATTATCACTGAATCCAATTTTCATGAACTCTCATACTTCCAGTCTCCATCCTTAAAATGTTGACTGTAGATGGTCTTAGTTTTTATACTATTGTTATCATTTGTTCTCATTGATTTCACTAATATTTCATTATTGTTGTCATTCTGACTACTTTCAAGAATCTGATCTAGTAGTACTATCACCTGAGTAGGGTTCCTAATGCAGTGGGTTTAAAAGGAGTTTGTATAATATTTGCTGTTTCTGACTCTGTTGTCTGATGTGTGCAAGCATATTCTTTGTTCATATAAAGTTAAATGAAGTAACTCCATTGCATCCATGTTATTTTCTGTATGCGCACTCTTCACTCCATGTATTAAATTCTATTACTGTTCACTTGTCCTGATGCTTTGTAGCTGACTTGTTTGACCTGCCCTCTAATTAATAATTTTCTGCATCTTGACTGACTCATACATTTGCTTTTCACCGAGGTAGAATTTGAATTTGCTTAATTTTCAAATTAGCGCATTAGATAATCTTTGCTTAACTGCTGCCAGCTCTATTTTTCATTAATAAATAAATGTATAATAAATCCTGGACTGAGCCACAGTTTCATAGTAATGATGTAATAATCTTCCTCTACTGCAAACTTTCTCATTCTAGTATACGTTCTGAATACTTATGACATTTCAGCTGAAGAACTTAATTATGTTTGTTCCTTTTATCCTCAGTTTTTGATTTTCCTAAGTTTGTTAATTTTTAATCTTGAGATCCTTTTTGATCAACATCCAATTTTTTGTTCTTACATTAGTTTATCTCCCTTCCTCCTTTATTTGTATTTTAAATAAGTTTTTAATTCCATCATTTGTTGCAGTTACTGTACCTATTCTTCAGTTTGCGATACTAACCTCCTTCTTTTGTACCCAGCTTTAAGCCAGCACTGTTTAACATGGTTTAAACCAGCCACCAATTTTACGCGAGTGATTGTTGTGCTGTCACATCATGTCAAGTATTTGTAGTAATCTGGGAAACACAACTTGGTCTCCTTATTCTTCCATTTCCACTTAAATGCTTGAATTTAGTTTGGTAGAATTAAGTTTTTTTTTAGCTCTTTCTTTTGGTTTCTCAGCATGAACTCCTCTCTAACTTCAGAACTAACTCTCCCACTCTGTCATCTGCGGTTGCAAGCTTTGCCACAGAAGAATGACTGCTGTCATGTTGCTTTATAATTAATATTAAAGCTGCACTTGTTGACTCCAAGGGGCATGTTCATTTATAGCTAGTTTGGTTACAATACTGAACAATGCACTATTGCATCCCCTGGCACAGTAAATACATTAAATAGCTAAACGTTAGAATGCATTATGTCTCTGCATGGTGTAAGTTGCCTGCATATATTGAATGAAGTTTTGGTAAAAAATTAAACTAATTTAATTTCATTATTTGGATGATGAAACTTAAGAATTTCAAACTTGATTGAAGTTCTCCAGCCTAAATTTAAAATTTCCAAATGTATTAAGCAAATATCACTGATAAAATAAAAAGGCCAATTAATGGAATAATTATTCAGGTCAATGTGCTTATACTCTATATAGTCAGTTTTCTGTTAAATATCAATAACTAGATGACATGAAAGCCAACATTGATTTCAGAATTCTTAAGATTAGAATAACGTGACTATTTGATTTTTTTTGCAGGTATCTTAACAGCTGCCATTTTTTGGAATCACTCACTCTGCTCCTGTCTATTCCTGCAACCAATGGCCATCCTAGCGTGTTACAGTCTATTAAAGACCTGATTAAATTCCTAATTCAGATACAAACTGGTCTTTTATTCCTCAGTACTGAGTACGAAGCGACGAATCTGCTGATACGAGCCTTGTCTCAGACTTCTGATCAAGATCAGGAGGAGGGTATCCAAACTGAGAATAGCAATGATGATACATTGGCTATATGGCTTTTGTATTCATTACAGGCATTGCAGTATGTTTCTGAACTTTTTGACTACTTAAATCGAGGTTTAGCAGTTGAGGAAACAGATCGTGCAGATGTATTAGGAACTCTTCATAGCCTCTATCTGATTACATTCAATCCAATTGGACGAAATGCTGTGTCCCATGTCCTCCAACTGGATAAAAATCTTTCCAGTCTCATTACTCTTATGGAATACTATTCCAAAGAGCTCTTGGGGTAAGTGATCTTATTTTTATAGATCTTTCAAGCAAGCTAATTTAGCACAAATAAAAGTAATGAAGACTACTCTGTGACCCTTGCATATTTTCGAAAGTGTTCTTTATTAACTAAGTTGAAATATTTTTGTTTGTTAAAAAAAGTCATTATAATATACACGTTTACCTTGTTGTTCTTTTTTTTAGTCCAGAGCATCTGCCTAAACAGTTGCATTTGTACTTGAGCTTAAACATCGTTTTGATTTGTAGATTTACAAATATATTAGACTGGAGTAAGGGAGAGGAGGATGTTTACTAAATAGTTCACTAAACTACTTCGAGTATTTTATGTTTGAGTAAAGCACATTAATTTTTAAAACGGAAATTATTGAATATATTTGCATGTTTTGCAGACAAAAATACAGTGAACGTGAAATTGAAACCATTTTAAAGTTATCTTTGGAAGCATTTTAGTTTTTAAAATTAAATCCTGTTTTAAGACCAATCTGTCAATGAATACATAGCACTGTTAAAATTTTAAAAATTGATCAAGTTTCCTAGCTGATATCATTTTATATAGAAATAAGATACATATCATTTTACTTGGTCCTGCACTTGTACTCCACTTAGAGTCACAGCGATGTACAGCATGGAAACAGACCCTTCGGTCCAACCCGTCCATGCTGACCAGATATCCCACCCAATCTAGTCTCACCTGCCAGCACCACCACAGCAGTGATTCCATTCAATCTATTTTATATATTGCATGTTTGGTTCTTTCCCTAACACTATTGACACTCTATCTCGTGATTGTCATTTCCTCTCTCCACCTGGAAATCGATGTTTACTCAAGTAATTTACTGTAATTACTATCAGTTACCATCAACAGTTCCTTTGGTTCTCTTCCTACAGTAGTCCTGTTATTTGTTGCTCAAAATGTTTGCATATATCTTTAGCATCGTTAGAATCAAAATTAATACCCATATGATTTTTATAATAACTTTCTGTCTCTAATTATCCTCTGTGGACTCTTTATGACCATTGACAAACAACATTCTCATTTAATGCTGCTAACGCAAGAGTGCCTGCATAGTATTGATGTATCCTGATTCCACTCATTTCTGCCATGCGGCAACAATGCCTTGCTTCTCCTATGGCCCATCAAATCTGTACTGCCAAGGTTCCAGTCCTTTCAAGCTTCCAACTTGCCAACTCCCCCAGGTGTATCTTTTCACTCATTTTTCTCTCCTGCTTAACAAACATTTTTTTTTGCACCCTTTAATGCAAAACTCTGAGATGTCTGCTTGCACATGAAGAGCATGACAGAAATATTTGTAGTAGTATTTACAGCTTGTACATTTCTAATGCCAGAACTCCATCAGTGGTTGATATCCAATGGTAAACTGTTCTGTCTTTGAATCCATTTATTTCATGCAATATTTTGGGGGTTAGTAGGACTTGCCCCAAATTTACCCCTGGGTAAATTTAATGTATTTAATGCCACAACATAACACTTGAACTAATCACAAATCAATGAGGAGTAGCAGTATAATGTCATCAGCATAAATATCTGTATGTTAAAATTAAAAGTCAGATGTAAATATCATGATAGGAACATTGATTTTGCTGGGTTTTTTTGAGGCAGCCTTTAGGTTTTTTTGAAAAATCCTGTATAGCTTTTACAATGGTTTAGGATGCAGCTTGTTCTCTCTGCTGTGAATCCCTGCTCCCTTCAATCCCTTGGTTTGTATCGCAGATTGAAATAATCAAAAAGGGACCAAATGGAAACAATCTGAAATGAATATGTTTGTAAATTATACATTATTTATTTGGTATTCTAAGTGGTGCATCTTGATTTTTTTTTAATTTTAGAGACACAAAGTCCAGAAAATCTGTTGCATGCAATTATGCCTGCATGCTTATTTTGCTAACAGTGCAATCAACTCATGATGCACAAATGCTGGAACAGCATTCTGCTGGATTACTGAGACTCTGTAAGGCTGATGATACCAATCCCAAATTACAAGGTGAAATGATTTTAATTATTTTGGTCTTAATGTGTCTGTCTATATCACAATGGTCAGATCATAAAATCATACAGTGTAGAAGAGGCTCTTCAGCCCATCAGGGCAGAAGTGGGTAATGCAGATGCTGGAGATTAGAGTCAAGATTAAAGTGGTGCTGGAAACGCACAGCAGGTCAGGCAGCATCCGAGGAGCAGGAAAAATTGGTGTTTCGGGCAAAAGCCCTTCATCAGTCATTCCTGATTTTTCCTGCTCCTCGGATGCTGCCTGACCCTCTTTAGCCCATCAAGTCTGTACTGTCAAAATACTCTGCTACCTACAATGGTCCCACATTCCTGCACTGGGCCTAGAGCCTTTAATGTTTGACACTTCAAGTGTTCACCCAAGTACTTTTTAAAAGTTGTGAGGTTACCTGCTCAAATTATCCTGCCAGAACCCCACCACCCTCTGGTGAGAAGGTTTTTCCTGAAATCCCCTCTAAACTTGTCTTTCACTTGAAAAGTTTGCCTCCTTGTTCTTGATCCTTTGACAAAGATGTAGACTTGTATTTACACTTAATATGTTATATGTGCATTGTGAAGTCAAGACACACCCATCATCCATTTAAATGGATCTCATTTAAATGGATGAATATCTACTTGCTTCAAAATTTTGCTGTACCTATTCTGGTGGTTAACATTCATAAGGACCTTGGAGCAGGTTCTATGACTTTTCTTGGTGAGGAAAAACAAGTGATTCAGAAAATAAACATAGATTTTTGAGAATATGTCCTTTAATTGAATAGATAAGACCATGAGAAATAGGAACAGGAGTAGGCTGTATTGCTCCTCGAGCCAGCTCCACCATTTGATCGGATCATGACTGATGTGACATTCTTCACATCCTATAACTCTGATTCCCCTACTGATCCAAAATTTATCTATCTCAGCCTTAAATATTCACAAAGATTCTGCCCCACAGCTGTCAGGAGCAAGGACTTGCAAAGATATTCAACCTTTTGAGAGAAAAAAAATTCTCATCTCAGTCTTAAATTTGACGACCCATTATTCTGAAATTATACCATCACATTATAGACTCTGTCAGGAGGGGAAACACCCTCTCAGCATTTACTCTGTAAAGCCCCTTAGAATCTTAACCGTTTCAATGAGATCACCTCTCATTCTTTTAATCTCCAGTATGTTGAACCTGAATCTGTTTAGCCTTTGCTCATAAGACAAACTCTCCATAACAAGGATCATCCTAGTGAATCTTCCCTGAACCGTCTCCAATGAATTGTTGTCTATCCTTAACTAAAGGGACCAAAATTGCTCAGTGTACTCTGGATGCAGTCTCACCAGCCCTTTGTGCAGTTGTAGTAGGACTTCCTTACTCTTATAAACTCCTTGAAATAAGAGTCAATGTTCCATTAGCTTTTCTGATTCCCTGCTGCACCTGTGTGCTAGCTTTCTTTGTTTCCTGCACAAGTATCCCCAAGTTTTGCAGCTTCATGAAGTTTTTCTCCCTTTAAGTAATATTCTGTTCTTTTGTTTTCCCTTTCAAATGAACAACAGTTTCCCGTATTATACACCATTTGTGAACTTCTTGCTTAACCTATCAATATCTTTTTTTGTAAACTGTTTGAACCCCTCTCACAGCTTGCCTTTCCACCTACCTACTCTTGTGTCATCTATAAATTTGGCTGCAGTAGATTCACTTCTTCCAAGTCATTAGTATATGTTGTGACACTTGCAGTCCCAGCACTGATCCCAGTCGAACCCTGTTGGTTGCAGTTTGCCAAGCTGAAGAAGTTCACTGTTTCCTGCCCATTAGCTAATTCGCTATCCATGCCAATATAGCACATGCTATACCATGGGTTCTTTTGTGAGGTGCGTTGTCTAATGCCTTCTGGAAGTCCAAATACAATACATCTACTGGTTTTCCTCTGTCCACTCTGGTGGAGGCTTCCTTAAAAACCTGAATAAATTAGTCAGATACAATTTCTCCTTTATGAAGCCACACTGACTCTGCTTGATTAGGTTATGATTTTTCAAATGTACTGCTGTTATTCCTTAATAATTGATTCCAACATTTTCCCAAAAAATAGGTACCTGTTCAGAATCCAAGAATTTTTGGAAAATTACAACCAATGCATCCAATATCTCTGTAGCTATTCATTTATAATCCTAGTGTCGTCCCATTCCCCCCTCTGCCGAAGCAAAACACTCAAGAGACACAGTATAGCTTTACCTCCTTCATCTTTACCCTGAGCCTTGGAGGGAGAGAGAACGATCGCCCATGTGCACGAGTTCTTTGTCTTCTCTCTCGAACAGCAGTTTCTTAATGAATTATATCGTCATTTTACAGGGAGGAACATCCATATAAGGGAACATACATAATGATTAGATGACCGTTGCAATCAGCAAGTGTCAATAATAAAGATTAAGCTGTCTGCTGTTACACACTGAATAACTGGCTTCACATAATGAAGGCTTTTCATCTTGTTAAACTGACCTTACATATTCAATGCTTCCAATGTTGTTAAATGGCTCTGCATAATGAATACTTTTCCTCCATGTTAACCTATTACCCTTTCCTCCAGCACCCCATTGTTAACTGCAAGCTCTTATCCAATCTGAGTCATGCTCAGCAGAATCTCTTGTTTCATAAAATTCTTTCTGTATCTGCTCATATCCTATACACATTCTCACTATGACTGGCATCAGAACCAGTGGTCTTAACTGTCTTTAAACCCATTAGTTTGTTTAATACTGCTTCTCTGATAGTGGAACTTACTTCCTCCCCATATTCTTTAGTATGAATAGGATGTTTGAAATATCTTCCACTGTAAAGAATGATGCAAAATACCTGTTTGACTCCTCAGCAATTTCCTTGTTCCCCAGCTGAAATCTCTTCATAAGTTATGCATGCTATGTTTTGAAATATGTTTACCAGAGTTCTACTTTTGGGGGGAAATCGATACTGGTTAAACGTTATGTAGAGATAACTTAAGGCTGTTCACTATTTTTCAATAAAAGTCTGGTGATTTAGAAACACTGCATGCTCATGAAGCCAGTTTTTCATGTGTTGAAAGGGTATGTTAATGCGTTACCCAAATTGTTTATATTTGTCTGAAGCCTTATGTTAGGTTTGTGAGGTAGTGGTGAGAGAATGCCATTGGTCTACCTAATCCAAAACCCAGGTTTATGTTCTGGGGTCATGATTCAAATCCCACCATGGCAGATGGTGAAATTTGAATTCAATAAAATCTGGAATTTTAAAAAAGTCTAATGGTGACTATGGACCCCATTCTGATTGTTGTAAAAACCCATCTGGTTCTCTAATGTTCTTCAGGGAAGGAAATCTGCCATCCTTCCTTGGTCTGGCCTACACGTGACTCCAACTCTTAACTGTTTTCTCGGCAACTAGGGATGTCCATTAAATGTTGGCCTTTCCAGCGAAGCCCATGTCCCATGAATGAACACATTTTTAAAAATAAATACGCAGAAATAAATGCAATTAAGCCATCTTTGAAATGTAGCCTTCATTCATATGTTCAATCCAAATTCTGTCTACAGTTTAAGATAATTAGTTTTAATGCACCTGAGTACTCACGAGTTATGACATGGCAAAGTGATTGTAAACAACAACCCATAAATGAAATACTTCCAAAAAAATCATCTGGCATCATCCTTTCTACCATCCTGGTCTATTATTCCAATTTCTGACTTTAGACTTTCTTGGCCATCTTGTTTCACAATGTAGTGATCACAAGGAGTCCACTGATGATTGGTTGGCAATAGTTAAACAGCATGATGAGCTATATTGTGCCCTGATACATTAATCCTAAAGTACCTTGGGAATGACCAGATTTACTAGTTCATTATTTCTTGCTAATGTTCAAATCCACAAGCCACCAGTAAAATAGTAGTTTAAATTTCCAGGGTACTGGAATTATTTTCTTTAAAAACTGTAATGAGAGCCTGTTAACTGAATAGGAGACTAGCACTTTAACATAAACGTTTCATTTTGAACATTCGTAGTTCACACTGAACAATTGGTTACATTTGTTGGTTTTAATTTTATTGGGAATAAATCATTCACTTCTATTTTTAGCTAAATTTGCTGAAGTATTAATCACAAAATTTTCTTTGCCATGTCCTAGCTCTTCAGTACTAAATCTGTGGTGTTTTGCAAGCTACTTTTTACATGCCTCATTTTGTTTCACTGTTCAGTTAAAATTTCATCCTATTCTTGAAAAAACTATTATTTCCAACAATTTTATAACATACAGTAATCTATCAAGGAAAAAGCATGGGCATGCATTAAATTCTATTGGAGTGGTGATATTGGTCATAATTTTTGGTTTGTTTTTATTTAGAATAGATGTTAATACTGCAATTGTGCATCATGTTTGAGAAATATTATGACTAAATGACACTCAAAATTAACTTACTTTGCTGATACCCCCAATTAAACGCTGTTCACTGAGTATATGTCATGAAGTTTGGTGCTCGTTAATTTTTTTTGTTGTTTTTTTTTAGAATTGGGTAAATGGTTGGAGCCACTGAAGAATCTCAAGTTTGAAATTAATTGTATTCCTAGTCTTCTTGAATATATTAAACAGGTGAGTGAATTATTAGGCTTCTTGAAATGTTTTGTGTTCTGCAAAAGTAGGGTGAAATAACACATGTATGTCAAGTTCTGATTTCAAGGTTTGTGGCATTCCCACAATTGTTCCAGATGACTCATAAGTCAGTTAATTTTCTTTAATTGAGCAAAAGCTAACCAGATTAGTTATGAGTTAAGACTCGATATTTGTGATTTATGGTCTGATATTTTGACTTTATTCACTGGATTGCTGGCAGATTCAGGGAAATTTTGGGTAAACTGGTTTACTTCAGAACTTGCAAAATGAGAAAGTGCTAGAAATACTTGGCTGGTATGGTAGCATTTGTGGAGAGAGAGCCAGAAACAATGTTGCATATGAACGAAGAGCAGGAGGAGGTTATTCAGCCCCTAAAGCCTTTTGCAAGTCATGCACTACATTGCCCAGATTCTGCTGCACACTGGAGCTCTGACACCTATTTGAATTTAAATAATGTGGTTCGTTTTCAGTCTTTCTGCTAAAATTGATATTATATTTTCCATCATTATACTTCATTTGTTATATCTTTGGACACTTGCATGACTTATCTATAACTGTTTCTAGCTTCCATAAATCATCTTCACAAACTATTTTCCAACATAATTTTACATTATCAGCAGATTTGGCAATCATACCTTTTATCGCTTCATACGGGTATTTATATAAATTGCAACTGTTGAGGTTGCTCTGGCACACTACTAACTACATCTTGCCAACCTTAAAAAAAAAACTCATTTAAGCCTACTCTGTGTATCCTGTTAGTCAGTCAATCTTATGTTCCTGTTAATGTGTCACCTACTGCTCCATGACCTTTTATTTTGTACCAGACCCCTTGTGCCTTCTGAAAATCGAAGTACAGTGCATCCACCTTTTCTTCTTTGTCTACGATAGATTGGTTAAACATGATTTTCCTTTCAAAAAAATCATATTGACTGTCTGATTGACGTGAACTTATCTAAGTACCCTGAAATAACTTTCTTCATGATAGTTTCTAATATTTTCTCTGATTGAGCTAATTGGCTAGTAGTTACCCATTTTCTACTTCCCTCCCTTTTTGAATAACAGAGTTATGTTTGCTATCTTCCAATTTTTTGGGTCCTTCCCTGAACTGAAGCAGTTTTGAAAAATTAAAACTAATGCATCAACTATCTCACTCGCCACTTTTAAGACCCCAGGATGAAGTTCCATCATGATGCAGACACCTAAATAAGAAAAGGACAAGTGTTACATCTACTGTGGTTACATGGGAAGTGGATGAGCCATTGGGGGTGATTGAGAGATGGATCAGGATGTCGCAGATGAATGCTGACATGGAGGAGGGAGGGAGGGATCAATGTGTTTCGTGATGGCATCATGCTGAAAGTGGTGGACACGCCAGTGGAACACCTATCTGGCTCTCAAGGGAGAGGAGCAGTTGGATGGAGAAGTTTGGGAAATGGGTTGCAAATAGTTAAGGACTATACAAACCACGATTGTGGAAAGGAATGGATATCAGATGTCCTGTGTAGACCATGCAAGAAAGTGGAGTAGAGTTAGTAGATTACCCATGATCGTATTGAGTAGCATAGTAATCTTAGGGATGTCAGCTCTAGGTTCCGTTTATTATATTCGTTTCTCCTTGTTATTCATGTTGGTGGGTGGGATCAAGATGTTTGAAAAATAATTTACAGTTAGCTTTAAAGATTATTTTTGTAGCCAAAAAGGACAGGACTCTGTTGAAGCTGTTCCCAAGCCTGGTTTGAAATGGAGGAAGGTTAAGTACCCTTATATTATAACTACTTCAGAACCAGCAAGAAATAGTCATACCAGTAAACCCCAGCAAGGAAAAGATGACACATCCAAGAATGTACCTTTGAGAGGCTTGGCTGAAATGAAGTCCAATTCCTTACAATCCTCAACACCAAAACCATCACCACACTTGACACATTGGAACATTCTTGAGCAATTTCCTCAATAGATTGAAAGTAGAAGTCAGTGGTACCCTTCATGAAAAGCAGATAGTTTCCTGGATGGTGCAAGCAGATCTTTGTATTCTGAGATATCATAGCCAAGCAGAGCCCAGAATATCAAGTTGCTTTTACTAACTTCACTGATTTCAAGAATGTTTTTAATTATGTCTGATGGCAATCACTATGTTACATTACAAATGGTGTGGCATGCTGGAACAATATATTAACAATCTCAAAGACTTCAACTGTGACTCCAGCTACTGCATCATGAACATAGGCATAAGCCCTTGTTCAACATCTTCATAGATGTATGACCAAGCTGGATGCTCTATTGAGACTTTCATGAGGAAGGACAGGGTAGTTGTAAACTTTGGCATCACCATTGGTTGATCAATCTGATTTGGCAAATACCATTACTTTGTTGACAAATCATGCTGTACCAAGGCATGACCACCAGTATTGTGAGTAGTAGTGTTGGTCTATGCATCAACTCTTGGAAAATCAAGGGAATGATGAAAAGTTGTCAACAAGGTTGTGCCCCAATGTCACAACTGGGCAACAGAACATCTAGGAAATTGACCACTTCCCTTACCTCAACAGCAATATATTGGATGGGTTGGGGGGAGCCCTTGGGGAGGTTGGACTGGTTTGGGTGGGGTGGGGTTGGGTCGAGGTGAAGGTAGGGTAGTGGTAGGAAATGTAGAGATTGATCTCCTTACAAGAATTGGCAAAGCAGCAATGATCTTCCAGCAGCTCCATACGCTATGGGCATCTAATCAGGACAGACATGAAGTTGTGATTCCACATGTCCATTGTTGTACCAACTGCAAGTTATGCCTGCAAGGCATGGCAAAGAGTGGCAAGGTTCAATCTAATCTGGACTTCTTTGACCAGCATTGTCTACATAAGATCCTGGCCATCATTTGGAGAGGCAACTTCACCAAAAGAAAAAGCCACACAGAACTGGTCAGAGAAGCCTCCAAGACATCGTGGAAGAGGAGGTGATTGATATTAACAGGAGAGGTTTTTTGGCTTCCTGGATATGTATATCCTGTCAGAGTGGTAGTAGAATGTCAGCCAAAGTAGAAGTATATTTAAAAAGGATGTTCAAGAGTGGGACATCACCCCTGATAAAGCGAAAAAGATTACAGTGGACCAGGGGCTGGTGAAAGAGTCTTGTTGTCCGTTGTCCCTCGTGGGATCAGAGGAACCAACTTGAAGTAAAAGGACTGATTATGAAGATTGACTGAGTTACATCATATGTATGATCAGGTCAATTGCGGATATGTGGAAACATTTTCAAATGCAATTTAACAATGCTTGGATAAGTAAATACCTCTGTCAATCCAAAAGATTAATTATACATAGAACAATCAATATTTAATCAGAAAATTTAACATAAAAAGTAAAGGAATTGCACCTGGACATACTGGTTTAGTTCCTATAAATTTAGTTGGTCAACAAAATGAATGTGGCAGGAGTAGCCACCAAAAAGTAAATATGCTATGCTTTATAATATATGTGTATATTATTTAGACAGACACAAAAACTGGTGGCATAGTAGACAGTGTAGAACGTTTTCTATGATTACAAAGGGATCTTCATCAATTAGGTCAACTGGCTGAAAAATAGCAGATGGAGTTCAATCTGAATAAATGTGAGGTATTGCATTTTGGCACAACAAACTGGATAAGACTTACACAGTTAAAGGTCAGGCCATGGGTGACATTGTAGAGCAAATAGATAGGCTAGTTAAAAAGACATTTAGCATACTTGCTTTCGTTACTCAATCCTTTGAGCATCGGAATTTAGAAGTCATGTTGAGATTGTATAGGACATTGGTGAGGTCTCTTCTGGAATCCAGATCTGGTCACCCGGTTATAGGAAGGTTATTATTAAGCTTTTTGCAGCAGAGAGTGGCGGGAGCTGGGCAGAAGTGAAATCACAGCGCAAAGCCGGTCGGGAAGGTAAGTGATTGTTATTTGAGTGGCTCTGTTCTAGACCCCAGGTCCTACAAAGTAGGGCCTCCCTCCCACCCTCCTCCTCTAACCTAAATTAAAAGTCCACAGACTTGCCCCAAAAAGAGGGTCCAAGGAAGTTCCTGTGGATTGAAGAGTGAGGCTTTAGCTCAGGAGTCTTTAACAAGTAGGTTGAGTAAAGTGATTAAGTCACAGTTGAAAAGGGTGAAGACATGACTGCCGAGCTGGTTCAGTGAGCAAAGTGCTTGATGTGGGAGGTCAGCGACTCTGGTGTGCCTGGCTCGTATAAGTGTGGAAAGTGTGTGCACGTTCAGCTACTGACAGAGCATATTGCAGCACTGATGAAAGAATTCGAGGACCTTAGGCTTATCCGAGAGAACGAGATCTTTCTGGACAACAGTTTCAGCGAGGTTATTACACCGACCATACCAGACAAGAGCAGACGATGAAGGAGGCAGAGAGGAGACAGGTGCAAGAGACCCCGGGAGAAATACCTGTCAGGAACAAGTTGAATCTTTTGGAAACTGTAGAGACAGATGACACTGCCAGTCCGCGAGGTGGCCAGGTCTGTCAATCAAAAGTTGGCGTGGAGGCAGAGCGGAAGAGTCGGACATCGCACAGAGCTGTGGTAATAGGGGACTCCATAGTGAGAGGAACTGACCGGGGTTTTTGTGGCAGCAGGCGGGTCTTAAGGATGCTGTGTTGCCTTCCTGGTGTGAGGGTTAAAGACATCACAGACAGAGTGCAGGAAATCCTCAAGAACGCAAGTGAAGAGCCAGAGGTGGTGGTACATGTCGGCAAAAATGATGTCGGGAAGAGGAGGAACATACTACAGCGGGACTTCGGAGAACTAGGAAGAAGGCTAAAAAGCAGGACATCCAGGGTGGTTATCTCCAGTTTGCATCCAGTTTCTCGGGCTTGTGAGGCCAGAAACAGGGAGGTAATGGACTTGAACGTGTGGCTGGGGAGCTGGTGTTGGAAGCAAGGATTTAATTTCTTGGATCACTGGGGTATGTTTTGTGGTAAGCATAGATTATATAAGAGAGACGGTTTGCACCTTAATAGGTTAGGGACCAGCATTCTGGCAGGCAGGTTTGCTACCGCAACACAGCTACATTTACACTAAGGAGTGGGGGGGAGGGGACAAACTGGATGTTTAAGAAAGAAATTGAAGGGAAAGTTAGAACAAGGGAAGTCAAGAAAGACACCTGTATCAATGAGGCAGAAAATTCAAAAAGGGGTCATGCTGTAAGGTTGAGTGAAATAGGAGTTAATGGAAAGGGTGAGGGCAGTAACAAATTAAAAATACTATACATGAATGCACGAAGCATTAGAAATAAATGGATGAGCTTGAGGCTCTTTTGGAAATTGGCAGATGCGATATTGTGGGGATAACTGAGATGTGGATTCAAGTGGACAGGGCCTGGGAAATGAATATTCAAGGCTACACGTGCTATCGTAAGGACAGACTGACAGGCAGAGGGGGTGGGGTGGCCATGTTGGTAAGGGATGATATTCAGTCCCTTGCGCAGGGGAACCTAGAATCAGGGGATGTAGAGTCAGTGTGGATAGAGCTAAGAAATTCTAAGGATAAAAAGACCCTCTTGGGAGTTATCTACAGGCCCCCAAGCAGTAGTCTGGATGTCGGATGTAAGTTGAATCAGGAACTGAAATTGGCCTGTCGCAAAGATGTTACTACAGTTGTTATGTGGGATTTCAACATGCAGGTAGACTGGGAGAATCAGGATGGTATTGGACCTCAAGAAAGAGACTTTGTGGAGTGCCTCAGAGATGGATTCTTAGAACAGCTGGTGCTGGAGCCTACCAGGGAGAAGGCAATTCTGGATTTGATATTGTGCAACGAACCAGAATTGATCAGGGACCTTGAAGTGAAGGAGCCATTGAGAAGTAGTGACCATAAATATAATAAGCTTCAATCTGCAATTTGAGACGGAGAGGGTACAATTGGAAGTGACAATATTTCTGTTGAATAAAGGGAACTATGCAGCTATGAGGGAGGGATGACAGTGGAGGAACAATGGTGGATATTTCTGTGTATAATGCCAAAGATGCAGGATCAGTTCATTCCAAAAAGGAAGAAAGATCCTAGGAGGAGGCATGGGTGGCCAGGGCTGACGAGGGAAGTTAAGAAACATATAAAGTTAAAAGAGAAAAAGTATAACATAGCAAAGTGGGAAAATGGAGGACTGGGAAGCTTTTAAAGAACAACAGAGGATTACTAAGAAGGAAATACGCAGAGAAAAAATGAGGTACGAAGGTAAACTGGCCAAAAATATAAAGGAGGATAGTAAAAGCTTTTTTAGGTATGTGAAAGGCAAAAAAATGGTTAAGACTAAATTTGGGCCCTTGAAGACAGAAACAGGGAATATATTATGGGGAACAAAGAAATGGCAGAAGAATTGAATTGGTACTTCAGATCTGTGTTCACTGGGGAAGATACGAGCAATCTCCCTGAGATAACGTTGGCTGAAGGACCTGAACTTAGGGGAATTTATATTTGCCAGGAATTGGTGTTGGAGAGACTGTTAGGTCTGAAGTTTGATAAGTCCCCAGGGCCTGATGGTCTACATCCCAGGGTACTGAAGGAGGTGGATCGAGAAATTGTGAATGCGTTGGTGATTATTTTCCAGAGATCGATAGATTCAGGATCAGTTCCTGTGGATGGAGGGTGGCTAATGTTGTACCACTTTTTAAGAAAGTTGGGAGAGAGAAAGCAGGAAATTATAGACCAGTTAGTCTGACCTCAGTGGTGGGAAAGATGCTGGAGTCTATTATAAAGGATGAAATTACGACACATCTGGACAGTAGTAACAGGATAGGTTGGAATCAGCATGGATTTATGAAGGGGAAATCATGCTTGACTAATCTTCTGGAATTTTTTGAGGATGTAACTCTGAAGATTGACGAGGGAGATCCAGTAGATGTCGTGTACCTGGTCTTTCAGAAAGCTTTTGATAAAGTCCCACATAGGAGGTTAGTGAGCAAAATTAGGACGCATGGTATTGGGGGCAAATTACTAAATTGGATTGAAAGTTGGTTGGCTGATAGGAAACAAAGAGTAGTGATAAACGGCTCCATTTCAGAATGGCAGGCAGTGACCAGTGGGGTACCGCAGAGATCAATGCTGGGACCGCAGCTTTTTACAATATATGTTCATGATTAGAAGATGGTATTAGTAATAACATTAGCAAATTTGCTGATGATATTAAGCTGGGTGTCAGGGTGAAATGTGAGGAGGATGTTAGGAGATTACAGGCTGACCTGGACAAGTTAGGTGAGTGGTCAGATGCATGGCAGATGCAGTTTAATGTGGATAAATGTATGGTTATCTATTTTGGTGGCAAGAACAGGAAGGCAGATTACTACCTAAATGGAATCAATTTAGGTAAAGGGGCAGTACAAAGAGACCTGGGTGTTTTTGTACACCAGTCAATGAAGGTAAGCATGCAGGTACAGCAGGTAGTGAAGAAGGTTAATAGCATGCTGGCCTTCATAACAAGAGGATTGAGTATAGAAGCGAAGAGGTTCTTCTGCAGCTGTACAGGGCCCTGGTGAGACCACACCTGGAGTACTGTATGCAGTTCTGGTCTCCAAATTTGAGGAAAGACATTCTGGCTATTGAGGGAGTGCAGCGTAGGTTCACGAGGTCAATTCCTGGAATGGCAGGACTACCTTACGCTGAAAGCCTGGAGCAACTGGGCTAGTATACCCTTGAGTTTAGAAGACTGAGAGAGGATCTCATTGAGACATCTAAGATTATTAAAGGATTGGACACTCTGGAGGCAGGAAACATGTTTCCGCTGATGGGTGAGTGCCGAACCAGAGGACACAGCTTAAAAATACGGGGTAGGCCATTTAGGACAGAGATGAGGAGAAATGTCTTCACCCAGAAAGTGGTGGCTGTGTGGAATGCTCTGCCCCAGAGGGCAGTGGAGGTCCAGTCTCTGGATTCATTTAAGAAAGAGTTAGATAGAGCTCTCAAGGATTGTGGAATCAAGGGTTATGGAGATAAGGCAGGAACAGGATACTGATTAAGGATGATCAGCCATGATCATATTGAATGGTGGTGCAGGCTCGAAAGGCAGAATGGCCTACTCCTGCACCTATTGTCTATTGAGAGAGTTGAGAATAGATTTACAAAGGTGTTGCCAGGTATGGAAGTTTGAGTCATAAAGAAAGGCTGGATAGGCTGAGACGTTTTTCACTGGAGCGTAGGAGGTTGAGAGGTGACTTTACAGAAGTTAATAGAATCATGAGAAGTATAAATAGGGTTAATGGTTGTTATCTTTTCCCTGGGATGGGAGATTTCAAGACTAGGGAGCATATTTTTAAGGTGAGAGGGGAGAGATTTAATAAAAATACATGAGGGGCAAATGTTTTACATCGGTGGTTTGCGTATGGACTGAACTTCCAGAGGAACTGTTGGAAGTGGACATAATACAACATTTAAAGATATTTGGATGCGTATATGAATGGGAAAGATCTAGAGGGATATGAGCCAGGAGTAGGTACATGGGACTAATTTAGTTTGAGACTCTCTTCGGCACAGACTGGTTGGACCAAAGAGTAGTTACATGGTAATGTCACTGGGCTAGTATCCAGAGCCCCAGGCTAATGTTCTGATGATGTAGGTTTGAACACCACCATGGCAACAGTAAAATTTTAATTCAAATAAAAATATTTGGAACTGAAAACTAGCTTACTAGCTATCATTGGTGATTGTCATAAAGCTCCATCTGATTAACTAATGTCCTCTAGGGAAAGACTAACTTACATTGGCACAGATGTGACTCCAATATCGTAGTAATATGCTTAATTGCCCTGAAATGCCAACTTTCCATGAGGAAATAAAAAAAATTAAAGAGAAATCCAATGCCCACTAATTAAATGATAAAACCAGGTTACAAGATTTCATGTTGTTAAACAAAAAGCAAACTTTTATGTCAGTATGATGTGAAATTAAACAAAACAAGCATCGCTGTATAATAGGTGTTTGAGCAGGAAGGCAGAAAACTAAAGGTAAGTGAACGCTTGTTATACTTTCTTTTAGAGCAAAAGCGAGTTCAAGTAAAATTATGGAATAACGTGGAGGAAATGATGAGCTGAAGGTAGTGTTTCAATTTTTATTCCGATATTAAAAGCAAGTAGTTTATATGATTTAAGTTGAGTTAAACATTACAGCAGTGACTCCTCTCGCTTAAGCAGCTTTGATGCTCCAATATCACTTTTCCTTAGTGTAGTGGTAAATGAACAAAGAACAACTCCAAAATTAGTAAGTCCAGGGAGATAACATCCTGTCTTGAAATACTGCCACTCTGATCGCTGAAAAGATTATTGAAATTTATTTTTCATGAAACACTAGTGTCCAGTTGAAGGTAAGGTGATGGCCTCATGATATCATTGCTGGACTATTAATCCCGTGATTCAGATAGTGTTCTGGGGACGTGGGTTTGAATCCTGCCATGACCGATGATTTGAATTGAATTGAATAAAAGTCTGAAGTTAAGCGTCCTCCGATGACCGTGAAACTATTACGGTTGTTAGTAAAACCCTTAATGGTATTGCAATTTAGGGAAATTTTAAGGAAGGAAATCTGCCATACAAAGGTACACGTTAGACCACTTCTCAAATATTTGGGCCCTCTTTCTAGGGAAAGATACTGTGTTGAAGACAGTCCAGAAAAGGTGCAGTAGGCTGATACCAGGCATATAGGGGTGTCTTATGAGAAGAGTTTGAATACATTGAATGTGTACACATTGGAATATAGAAGAATGAGAGGAGAACTTATCGAAATCTGCATGATTCTTAGAAAACTTACAGAAAGTAGAACATTACAGTGAAGTACAGGCCCTTTAGCCCTCGATGTTGCGTCAACCTGTGAAACCAATCCAAAACCCATCTAACCTACACTGTTCCATTCTCATCCATATGTCTATCCAATGATCATTTAAATGCCCTTAATGTTGGTGAGTCTACTACTGTTGCAAGCAGGTAATGTTCCACGCCCCTACTACTCTCTGAGTAAAGAAACTACCTCTGTCATCTGTCCTATATCTATCACCCCTCAATTTAAAGCTTTTTCCCTCGTGCTAGGCATCACCATCCGAGGAAAAAGGCTCTCAATGTCCAACCTATCTAACCCTCTGATTATGTTATATGTCTCACTTAGGTCACCTCTCAACCAACTTCTCTCTAATGAAAACAGCCTCAAGTTCCTCAGCCTTTCCTCGTAAGCCCTTCCCTTCATACCAGGCAACATCCTAGTAAATCTCCTCTGAACCCTTTCCAAAGCTTCCACATCCTTCCTATAATGCGGTGACCAGAACCGTATGCAGTACTGCAAGTGAGGCCGCACCAGAGAGTCTGACAACTGCAGCATGACCTTATGGTTCAGAAACTCAATCCCTCTACGAATAAAAGCTAACACACTCTGCCTTCTTAACAACCCGATCAACCTGAGAGGCAACTTTGAGGCATCTGTGTACATGGAGACAGAGATCTCTCTGCTCATCTATACTATCAAGAATCCTACCATCAGCCCAGTATTCCGCATTCCTGTTACTCTTGTAAATCACCTTACACCTTTCTGCATTAAACTCCATTTAAACTGGCTCTCAATCCAGCTCTGCAGCTTATCTATGTCCCTCTGTAATCTACAACAACCTTCAGCACTATCCACAACTGTACTGACCTTAGTGTCGTCGGCAAATTTACTAACCCATCCCTCTGCGCCCTCACCAAGATAGTTTATAAAAATGACAAACGGCAGTGGACCCAAAACAGATCCTTGCCGAACCTCACTAGTAACTGAACTCTAGGATGAACATTTCCCATCAACCACCACCCTCTGTCGTCTTTCAGCAAGCCAATTTCTGATCCAAACCGCTAAATCGCCCTCAATCCCATGCCTCTGTATTTTGTGCTGCAGCCTATTATGGGGATCCTTATCAAACGCCTTACTGAAATCCATGTACACCACATCAACGGCTTTACCCTCATCCACCTATTTGGTCACCTTCTCAATGACAGGGTATATCTAGA
This sequence comes from Hemiscyllium ocellatum, assembly GCF_020745735.1. Lineage (NCBI taxonomy): Eukaryota > Metazoa > Chordata > Chondrichthyes > Orectolobiformes > Hemiscylliidae > Hemiscyllium > Hemiscyllium ocellatum. Next base: position 100,748,623 of record NC_083404.1, on the reverse strand, counting down.
AAGGTCGTTTTTCCCTTATTAGATAAATAAGAGGTCGCACATTTAAGACAGATGAGATCGAATTTCTTCTCAGGGTAGTGAATCTGTGATATTCATGACCATGGAGGGCTGTTGAGGCTGGAATGTTATATTCAAGGCCTGGATAGACAGCCTTTTAGTCAGTAACAGCATCAAGGATTATGGGGAAAAGGCTGGAATGTGGCAATGAAGATTACCAGATCAGCCATGAGATCACCCATGGAGGGCTCGATCGTAACACAGAATTTATAGCAAAAATTTGCAGTGTGATGTAACTGAAATTATACATTGAAAAATTAATGTTAAGCCTTGTTAACTTAATGTTAAGTCTGTTAAGCCTTTCATCTGTTAGAATACAGTGATAGTTTCACTTCTTTCATGTGTAAATCACAAAACCCTTTTCTTTTAAAGTTACATTTTCGGGTGAGCTGTTAACAATGATGATAGCTAGACAATATGTTGAAGGTGTTAGCCCCTGTGTTCTCTGTCTATGACCTGATGTTTAGATTGATTCTAAACTAAAAAGTGAGAAAGCAGAGTTTTACATAAATTCATGCAGTTTTTGAGCTCAGAGTTCTACATGAATGTATGCAGTTTTTGAGCAAAGTGCAATGTAATTCTGCAAGTACAAATTCACCCCACAAAATATATATGTGCATGTGGGTCTTTGTCTGTCTGTCTGGGGTGGGGGTTGTGAGTGAGAGTGTGAGTGCGCGCGCGCGCAGTGTCTTAAGTCTGTGAGGGAGTGCATGTGTGAGTACTACATTTATAAATGTAGTAGTGGTTTTGAATTTGATAACTTTTTGAATTCCAGATTTTCTATAATAAGTGTTTCATTAAAAATTAATAAGTTCACAATTGTGGAAGATGATTAATTTTGACAATACAGATATATTGTATGTATCAGTAACTTTTGAAATTCTTTACATTAAACTAAAATTTGAAACTGATTATTTTAGTAACTTGCCAGTTTAGACTATCAGTATTTGGCATTGATCATTTCAAGAAGAATGTTGTTTTACTTTTTTTTAGAATCTGGATAATTTGACCATTCAAATGACTCAGGAAGGTGCTGGACTAACCACTGCACTGCGTGTCCTTTGTCACATTGCGTGCCCACCTCACCCTCTTGAAGGTATGGCAAATGGGATTGCATTAATACAATAGTAATATCAATTTTAGTAATTGCTGCTTTAGTTATTTCAAAAGTCAATGTAAGAGCTTAATGGGTGAAGACTTTTTGATTGATGTCCTCTTTAAAATCAAAAGTAAACATAAGCATTTATTGGTAAGTCTTGGAGGTGGTGATCTTATCTTTAGAACCAAGAAGCTGCATCATAACATGCTGTTGCAGGGCATCTAGTGGTATCTACTGTGAGTAAAACTTGCCCAGTTAAGTTTTTTTTACACTTTTTTTAAAAGAAATGTTGCTCAGTGAAAGAGCTGATAAAGTTGAAGTGAGGGAAGTCGTATGAAAAGGATGAGCAACTATATATTTTCTTTACCAATCAGATTGAAGAATTGTGAAGTTTGCAGCACAAGAACTCACAAGAGAGTAAAAATTCACGTGAGTGAATTCAATGTCAAATCAGGTACAGAAAGAGAAGCAGAAAATGGGGCAAAGATTAAATTTAGGGGAAGAGATAGAGACATCCAGTAAAATATGTTTTAAAAAATGAATATTTTACATTTTAAAAGCCTTCAACAATAATTAAAGCCCCATATATGAATCCACCAATTTTATAGTCACTGCTGGTGTCTTGTTAAAAATGATCACTTTGTTAACAGGGAATTTAACTGGAATGGATGAAACCTTTTGTGGAGAGTTTAGTTTGTACCTGTAGTGTAAATACAGAACCTTCATTCTCTTCAGTTGATTTCAGTTATGAGGCAGACAGCTGTTAATTTATGATGAAGCTAACTGTAATAGTGTATCTCTGACATAAATTCTGGGATTTTTATATTGTCCATCTGTCCTTTGCCAGAAATTACTGCAACATTCATACGTAAAAAGCAGTGGTTCCTATTAACCTCACTAATGGTTTGACAGTAATTTAAGGCCCTGAGATTCCTAACTGGAGATAATTAATTTCTTTTGTTTTGTTCCTAGCAATAAAATACCGATTTCGCAGTTATTGTTTACCATTATCAGCCCAAATGCAGGTATTAGAAACTGATTTCACCAATTCTTCATCTTTCACTAAATATTTTACTAATTTCAGTGAAACACGGTTTTCAAAACCTTTCTGATCTGGAACTAGTGAACGACTACATTTTTTTTAGATATCTTGCCCACATCAGCAAATGAGTCTGTGCGGTTTTGCTCCGGTTCACTTTGAAAACTATCTTTAAAAAATTGGCATTTAGCCAGTGAATCCTAAAATTGATTTTAATTATGCTGTTTGGAGGTTATGGATTGACAGCATGCATTTTATGTAAAAATGATGTGTGTTTTATACTTGCTTTCTTGAAAATATTATTCTATTTCCTTCACTAGGTCAGCAGAAAGATCTTAAGTGGAACCTTGCAATTATTCAATTGTTTTCTGCAGAAGGCATGGACATACTTATTCGAATACTTCAAAAACTCAACAGTGTCTTAATACTTCCCTGGAGACTGCATGCAAATATGGGAACTACATTGCAAAGGATTATGATCCTTTCCATTACAAGATGCACTCTTTCCCTTTTGAAGGCTATGTTGACAGAACTTCTAAGAGGAGGGTCTTTTGAATTTAAGGATGTCCGAGTTCCCACAGTACTGGTTACACTCCACATGGTTCTTTGCTCTATACCTCTGTCTGGACGACTGGATGATGAAGAGCAAAAGATTCAGAATGACATTGTTGATATTCTACTTACTTTTACTCAAGGAGTCAATGAACAGGTTGCTTATTCTGAGGAATCTCTGGCAAACAACACGTGGTCATTAATGTTAAAGGAAGTCCTTTCCTTTGTATTGAAAACACCAGAAGGATTTTTCTCTGGAATGTTGCTGCTTTCAGAACTCTTGCCTTTTCCACTGCCCATGCAAACCACACAGGTAAGATGCATTCCTTTAATTTGCTTTCAAATGACTCGTGAACATTGAATGCCTGTCAGTAGTATACCGATCATTATATCTGTTTTCAATGGTTTCATGGGAAGTGATCTTTCTGTATAGAAAATATTGTTTTACTCAAAAATCTAGTTTACTTAAAAATCATTTTAGTCTCATCTCAAGTGGAATCATTGGTTGAAGTATTGAGATATGTTGATCAGTACTGTCTCAGAGCTAATAATTAAAGAATTCAATTTTCCAAATAAGACGAGACATTCCATTGGTATCCTGTGGCTCTATCACCAGCCAATCTTTGTGGCCCTCGTTGGCCCAAGTATATTACATCTCCTTGTTCCCCATTATGTGTACTACTTAAAGAATTCTAATAAATTTGTTAGGCATGAATTCTCCTTCATGAAACTATGCTATTTCTGATTGCTCATATTGTGTATTCTTAAATGCTATAATATTGTATCCTTTATAATGCAGTCAAATGTTTTCCTAAAAACAGATGTTAAGCTAACTGGCCAGTAGTTGTGTTATTTGTCATCTTCCCTTTTAATGAAGTTTGTATTGACAGTTTTCTAGTCCTCTGGGACTTTTCAGAATCTGAGGATTCCTAGAAAATTACTACTAGTGTTTCAACTATCTCTGTAGTTGCTTCCTGAAACCACTAGGTTGCATCCCATCTGGTCCTGGGGAACTCTTGGTCTTTAGCCATCTTCGTTTCCCTAGCGATAGTTATTTTATTCATTTCCTGCCCTTTTGCCATTTAAATATATTGTAGTAATTTTGGGATGCTATTAGTGCGATGCAAAGTATTTATTCAACTCCTCAGCCATTTCCTGGTTCCCCATTAATATTTCTTCAGCCTCATTCTGTAAGGAGCCCATGATCACTTTGGATTCTCTCTTTTTAATATATTTAAAAAAGGCCCTGCTGCCTTAATATTATGTGCAAGTCTACTGTCAAAGTATATTATCTTTTTTTGTCTTTTGTTTGTTTTGAAAACTTTCACAATCCTCTGGCTTATTGCTAATCTCTGCCACACTGTTTCTTTCAGTCTGATGCCGCCATTAACTTCCCTAGTTAAACATGGTTTCCTAACCTGTTCATCATGGTTCATTTACATCCTTCCTGGAATCTTCTTCTCCCCCCCCCCCCCCCAACAACACACACACACACACACACACACACACACACACACACACACACACACACACACACACACAAAGGAATATGTCTTTGCTGTGAACCATGAATGTTTAGCTTCTGAGACTCAACCATTTTTGCTGCTAAACGCCTTTCCCAGTCCACACCAGCCACGTCTGCCCTCATTCCATTGTAATCACCCTTATTTAAGCTTATCACAATTGTTTCTGACCCAAATACCTGTCGCTCAAACTGAATGCTAAATTCTATCATGTTATGGTTTCTGTTTCTAAGTGGATCTTTGACATCATCTATTAAATGTGCCTCATTACACATCACTATATCCAAAATAGCCATATCACTGCTTGGATTCACAATGCATTGTTCTGGAAAACTGTCCAGAATAGGCTGTATAAGTTGTTCCTCTGGCGATCCCAATCAACATGAAGATTAAGGTCACCCCTAATCATGAGTAATGTATCGTCTGTTAAATAATCTAATGGCACAGTGGCTCAGTGGTTAACACTGTTGCCTCACAGCACCAAGGACCCGGGCTCCATTCAACCCTCAGGCACCTTATTTGTGGAGTTTGCACATTCTTTCATGTCTGTATGGGTTTCTTCTGGGTGCTCTGATTTCCTCCCACAGTCCGGGGATGTGCAGGCTGGATGCATTAGCTCTTGGAAATGCAGCATTAGAGGGATAGGGTGGGTTTTGGTGGGATGTTCTTCAGATGGTTGGTGTGAACTTGATGGGCCAAATGACCTGCTTCCACCCTAAAGGAATTCCATGATTCTTATTATATCTCTGATTTAATTAGATTTATAGCAGAGTAAATCCATTCTTGGCTTTAAATATTAATTTATGGACCAGGTAGTGGATTAATGCCTTCTTGTTCCTACCACTGTTTACTTTGTTAATATCAAGTGAACTCACTTAGGCCTATCTGTTTAAGTGGATGTTAGGAAATGATGAAACATTTTTAAACATGCGTATGTATACATTTTAACACATGTTCAGTACAGACAAAAATGCAAATATCAGCAAAATGTTTTGGGCATTTGGAGACATTTGCCCCAGATAGGCTGAGCAAGTCCCTGATTCGATACTTAGAGCTGATTAGCAATGGGCTGATAGTAAGCTTAATTCAGTGAACCGTTACACTTCATTTTGTGGAGAAGAATCTCATTTATAGTTAATAAGCAATAGAGTGGAAAGGTGCTTTCTAAAAGTTATTGTATGTTGCAGCTAGCTGCAGACAGGATCATGCCAAGATGTGAATTCCCTAAAGTTGTCACACAAAACACTTGATGTTCAGGCTCACGCAAGAAGATAATTATTTAAGGGAAGGCATTGCAGTATCACCTTCGATAGTGCAATTGCATCTGGCAAGTTCTCAATTACTTTGATAAGATGGGCATGGAGGGGTGAGGTTTTAAAATGACCAAGAAAGATAATTTTTTAAAGAAATCTTTGATTCTCACTGTTGTGAAAGCACAACAATTTGAATATAAGTTGCCTTTTTTTTAAACCCTTGGATATATTTGTGATTTAAGTCAAAGAGCAATTTCAGGTTGAGTCCATGTTTGGTCAAAGGAAGGCTTTTATCATTCATCCAGTTAATACCCAAGCTATCTCTATGTTATATTTTTAAAGCTGACCTTAATGGCTGGCCAATTTTACTGATGCTGCTTGCTATAGAAGCCTATTTTTCAACTTTGGGTTCAAAACACTTCCAATTACTGCTGATGAGCATCAGGATGTGATGAGAACCGAGGTTCAGGGATGTAGGCTGAGCCTTAATATTGAATCATTGATGTCCCAGATGAAGGACAAGTCAAACCACAATTTCAGGAAGTTGAGCATTTCAAAAATAGTTGTATGAGGTGTTTTCAGTATGTAAAAGTAGACAAATATGCATCACGAGGCTTTACCTTGAGTGTTTCATTTAATGTGGGCCAAGGAGGAAAATGTTGCAAAGAACTGATGTCAGGGTAAGTATAGAATTGCTTTTTTTCAATAATTTTTCTGTTTCTTTCTCTGCTGTCCCTGAAGTTGCATATAGTTTAGTGCATTCGTGCAGCACTCTGTAATTCAGTCAATTCGCTTTGAGTATTCATAAGTTTAAAGTAAATATTCGTAGCCACTAAAGAAAAGCAAGTTGGTTCTCCAAGAAAAACTTTACAGTACAGAATGGCAGTTTTTATTCATAGGCTAATGAAGCTGAGTAAAATGACATTTAAACTGTCTTTCTGTTTAAAATAATTGTCAGGTTCAAAACACAGTGTTCTGAGGTATTGTGTTGTATTACAATATATTGAATCACAAACGTGATTTCAAATGTGTGATAAATGTCTCTAAACAAAGCTTTTTAATTTGTACGGCTGTTGTAACTGGTGACTGCATCTTCCTAAACATTCATATTTTAGCTTAAAAAGTCCAATATTTTTATATTTCATGTAACCACAAATATATTATCTCGCTTGTTAGCCAATTTCATCAGAAGGTGTAGCTATTGCACTGAATACCCGAAAACTGTGGAGCATTCACCTTCAAATACAAGCAAAGTTCCTGCAAGAAATAGTACGTTCCAGCTTTGGATCCACATGTCAAACTCTGCAACAGATACTTAGGCGTGTGTGCATACAACTGTGCGATCTGGCTTCTCCTACAGCTCTCCTTATCCTAAGGACTGTATTGGACTTGATTGTAGAAGATTTGAGCAGGTATTCAGTTTTTTGCGCTCTAATCTGCTTTACTTGATTATGGTATCAACAGTTTTTTTCTGCAAGTAGCTGAGGAATTGTTTTTAAAGAGCGTTTTAAGACTTTTATTTACTTTGGGCAAGTTTAAGTTGAAAGAATAGAACATGTAAAATGCTTTATTTTTAGTAGTTTTATTTGTTTGAGCAGGAAGCTTTTTTTTTCATTCAGGTAAGAAAGTCTTGGCTGCAATGTTTAAATAATTTCTATTTCACAGTCCTTTAGAAGGAAAAGAGAGAGTCTCCACTGCCCAGACTGCACGTCTGCTTGCACTGTTGGATTCTTTAGCTTCACATGGAGCTTGCAAGGCTGCCCTTTTACATCTTTTAAGTGGAACCAGCAAAGGTGATGAGAGATTTGTGGAGATCTTTCAAGTAATGCTGGAATTGCTACAGACAGCAGTTGACAATGTACATCACCAGCACTGTGCTGAATATATTGCTTCTTTTGTGCAGTCCCTCTGTGACCAGGTAATTTTTGTTATTAGTTTAAAAGCTAACCTTTCTCTCATCTTGTTCTTTAATCCCAGGCATTTATGGACACAAGTTCTTTTCACATTGTTAGCAAAATAATTGAGTTTCCTTGAAACTAATACAGACCTTTACTTCATGTTGTTGAGTATATGATGATGATAAGGCAATATTCACAATTGCTGACAGAACCAAGTACCAGATGCAGCCTTGTAAAAGACATTTTTGTATTCTGTGTTTCTCATCGAATTCCCTAATAGCAAAGCGAAGAGAGTTTAAAAAGTGATGTCTAAATACTGAGAATATCCATTAATGAAAATTATTACTCTTCAATTTTTATATATATTTAAATTTATATTTGAAATAACAATACTGGTCGATCCCTTAAGCACAGATTTTTTTAATACAAGCAAACTCAGTCAGATGAAACAAGCAGTTTCTTTTACTCTCACATTGGTTTAAAACTGCATTTCTGTAAGTAGGACATTGGTTAGGCCACTTTTGAATGTTATGTTCAATTCTGGTCTCCCTGCTATAGGAAAGATGTTATTAAACTTGAAAGGATGCAGTAAAGATTGACAAGAATATTGTGGGGGTTGGAGGGTTTGAGCTATAGTGAGAGTCTGAATAGGCTGGGGCTCTTTTCCCTGGAATATCGGTAGCTGAGGGATGACCTTAGAGTTTTATAAAATCATGAGGGACAAGGGTATGGTGAATCGCCAAGGTCTTTTTCCCAGGGTAGGGGAGTCCAAACCTAGCGGGCATAGGTTTAAGGTGAGAGCGAAAAGAGATAAAAAGGACCTAAGAAGCATCATTTTCACCTGGAGTGTGAGAGAGTGTGTCATGAATTGCCAGAGGAAGTGGTGAGGTGGGTACAATTGCAACATTTAAAAGGCATCTGGTTGGATACATGAATAGGAAGTGTTTAGAGGAATGGCAAGTGCTGGTAAATGGGACTAGATTAATTTAGGATATCTGGTCAGCATGGATGAGTTGGACTGACAGATTTGCTTCCATTCTGTACACCTATATGACTAGTATGTTTTGACGAAAGAGAAGACCTGAAAATTAAGAATGCAATGTTAGAGGAGAAATTCAGATGCTGAGTTATGTTTACAGGTTGGTATTGATATTAATCCAAGGAAAATAATAACAGATTAATCTTCACAACAAGCATAGTAAGATATCTAGCATTGCAACAGGGAAAGGCAGTAAGCTGTTTTCATAAAAATGTTTGTTTTCATCTATGTACAGTAATATGCATTTGGCTCTGCAAATCAGCAGAGCTCCAAGTGCCAACAGGAAGTTTTTTTTCCCAAGCTTTAAGAAAGGAAATTAATAGTTTACATGATTCTGTTTTCCAAAGAATTGTCATAGCACTTCTTGTGCTGTAAATGGAAAGTGTTTGCATGTGAAGCCAGTTGAGTGTCCGTTCTCAGCTATTCAGCCTTAATTAAATCTATCTAAAATAACTGACATGGTTTTATGAACCTGCAGCAGGATGACCGGGCCGTTTTCAATTTAGGTGAAGGTAATACGAAAGTTAATTTAAGTTAATAGGAAATTGATGTTTATTTTCCCAATTTTGCACTGCTTGAAAATTCTAATATTGAGAATAGTTAAATGACTGCCCTATCATCTGTATCTGACTTGACTTCAGTCCAAACTAATCCGGAGTAATAGTATCCATTGGGTTCTGTCATCTTGCTGAGAGAGTCATGAATGAAATTAGTTTTGCCAGTTTTAATCAGTTTGTAGTGGCTGTGAGCCCAAAGCATAAAATCGGTAATTTATCACCAATTGGCAATCATTCCTAGACCACAAAATGTCTGGTACTGTATAGAGAATGGAAAATACTGCACTGACAGATTGAGAGTAGACTTATGTTGGCATGGTTTGGGGTCAGAGTGAAGAAAAGCTTGCACTGCGACTCACTTGTGAATCCTTGTACCCAACATTGACAAAAAAAACCATCAGTTGAATAATCACTCCTCTTTATTAAAGAAAAAAAACCTTCTGTATTGTTTAGTTCTTCTAGCAAGTCTGAATCCATTCTACTGCTGACTCATATACTATATTCAAAGAGATGACAATTTGTGTAATATTTCACAAGATTTGTATTGTGAGCAAGGAATGGTATAAAAATTGTGTTGAGAATGAGTTTGTATAAATCCAAAATCATAAACTGCTGCAAGTTTATTTACGAATACCTTTGCAGAAAGTCCCCTCTTCATTGGTTTTCGGTGTAATTATCAGGCAAGCTTTTAAGCAACAACTCTTCAGGCAACTGGCCTTCTCCTGTTCCTAATTCATATTATTGAGTCACAGCAATGTACTGCATAGAAACAAACCCTTCAGTCCAACTTGTCCATGCCGACCAGATATCCTGAATTAATCTTGTCCCATTTGCCAGCGTTTGGCGCATATCCTTCTAAATCTTTCCTATTCATGTACCCATCCAGATGCCTTTTAAATGTTGTTGTTTATAACTGTACCTCATTGTCAAATTTGTAGATCTGTAAAAGGCTTAATCTTGGAGGAAAGGGAAAAGAAATAGAAAACAGTCTGTATTTCCCTTCAAGACTGTTTCACAAAACATATAATTGCTCATGATTTCTCAGTTATGCAAAATCACCAATAAGTTGTTCTGGATGGAGAAGACCCACTTAAACAATCAATCTATTTGATTATTGGGCAACGACTGTTCTTCTAATAAAGGTTTGGTGCTCCCTAGTTGCTGGTTTCTGTATAACAAAAAACATTTGAAGTTCATTCTACTTTTTGAAACCAAAATCGAACTTTTTGTATCACCACTTTTAAGATTGTAAGTTTGATTATTTCTTGAATTGTAGTTGAGTTCACCCTTCATTGTGGATTATTAATAGGTGCTTCTCATTCTAATGAGACATTGTAAAATATGTTCTTTAATGTAAGCTCAAACAAAAATCGGTAAATGGTATTTTGATATTGGTTCCTTTCCCCCCACACTTGCAGGACATTTCATTGATGTTGACAAACTCAACTGAGGGACCTGGTTCTGACCTGGAACAGCTATCCAATTCCCTGCCAAACGGAGAACTTCTATCACAAATATGTGACAGTTTCTTGCAAGCACTAGCTAACAGTGAGACCACTTATACCACAGTACTTACATGTCTCAGGACCATGATGTTTTTAACAGAACATGAATATGGCTTTTTCTATTTGAAGAGGTAATGGTATTGGAGACATTTTTAAAGCTTTTTAATTTAAGCCTTTTTAGATTGATAAATAGAAGTACAACATGCTGGAAATTTGATTTGAGTTAGCTATCACCAAAATGAATAATTTTGTTCAGTTTGAAAGGATTGTGGTCTTGCAGTTATTTAGCACTGAAAATCTGCTGAACTTGTGGAGTAGAATGAAGAATGTGTGCATTAACCTATGAACCAGTCCTTATACCATTGAAACACTTCAGTAACCATCTGAATTCCATGCTGAATAATTATTTTATTTGAGTTTGAGATAGTGACCCATAATTGGTAGTTCACAAATTGTTTTTTGGATTGTGCTGTCCATCAGGTTTTCACCGGGAGCCATACAAATGTAAATTAGCTTGTGAACCAAGTTTGCTAAACTGTCTGCATGCTTTTGTAAGTCTTGACTAATAGCTTTTTCTTTAGTAGATGCTTCCTTAAATTTTTATCTATCAAGGTTATTTGCATTATGTTCTCCAACTTGGTTGAAATTCCACTTCACATCCATAATAAATCTGCTTCCAAGAAGTTTGGATTTCTCTTTTAAGAACATGACAATATGAGAATATATCAAGTAGGGTAACAGTAGGCCATTCAGCCCTTCAAGCCTACTTTGCCATCCAGTAAGATACTGACCGACCTTCCATTCAAACTCAATTTTCCTGTACTATCCCTGTGTTTCTTGATATTTTTTATATATAAAGTCTTATTAATCTCTATTGTGAACATATATGATGACTAAACCTCCACAGCCTGTTGCAGTAGAGAATTCCTCTGAGTGAAGACGTTCCTCTCATTTCAGTTCTAATTTCTGAGACTTTATCCCCTGATTCTAGCCTCATCACATCACCAAACCAGAGGAAATGACCTTCTTGCATCAACTTTGTAAATCCTTGTCAGAATTTACCAGAGAATGTAGACCAGTTTTTTTTTCTCAGAGGGTATTTCCCTCCCATCTCAGAGTTAATTTACTGAATCTTCATTGTCTTGTTTCTCTGGCTTGCCATTTTAATTTCATTAGCTCTGTAGTCCATTTCCTTTGATCTAATACAGTCCTTGATTTATTTTGTCACTGCAGTTGGAACACTTGGCTGGATTATTGTGCGTTAAAAAAATACACTTCCTGTCTAATGTCTGACATTATATGTACTTGCTTAATCCACCATCAGCGGTTTGCCCCTCACAACTTCATAATTTTGTTTGGTAGATTTAATTTCTGATTGGAGGAGAAAGTGAGGTCTGCAGATGCTGGAGATCAGAGCTGAAAATGTGTTGCTGGAAAAGCGCAGCAGGTCAGGCAGCATCCAAGGAACAGGAGATTTGACGTTTCGAGCATAAGCCCTTCCTCATTCCTGAAGAAGGGCTTATGCCCGAAACGTCGAATCTCCTGTTCCTTGGATGCTGCCAGACCTGCTGCGCTTTTCCAGCAACACATTTTCAGCTCTTAATTTCTGATTGGACAGCATAATTCTCAAGCTGAAATAACATGCTTTCATATTGTGGTCATTCTCTGCTGAAGCTGATGGATTAACACATTCTCATTTCACAGTGCTGGATCTAAAATAGCCTATTTCCTATCTGGTTCCTCAGCGTTCCATTCTAGTAAACCACCTTGCATGCATTCCAAACATTCGTCCTTCACAACATTCGTACTAATTTGGTTTCCTCAGTCTGTATGTAGTTTAAAGTTCTCAAGATCACTGTACTACCCTTGTTATACGAACCTCTAATTTCCTGACTTATCCCATGATTGACTGCTGTTGGTGGCGTATAAACAATTTCACGAACATTTTCTGCTCCTTCATAAATTCTTAGTTCCACCCAAACTGATTCTACATTCTTGAACTTTGGAACTAATGTAACCTGACATTACGGTGCTAATGCTGTATTTTAAACTGGAGGGTTGCTAAGGTGTTTTAAAAATAACATAGAAAACAGGGGATTTTAGACCAGCCACCCTGACATGATATTAGGGGAACTGCTGGAGTCTGTGATAAAATATTTAATAGCAGATCACTTCGAAAACAGTGACAGGATTGAGCATAGTCAAGATGGATTTACAAAAGGCAAATCATCCTTGAAAACCCACTGAAATAATTCATGGATGTAACTCCAGGGGAGCCAGAGGATGAGGTTTACTTGGACTTTAAGAAGGCTTTTGATAAGGTCCTACATAAGAGATTAGCTTGTAACATTAAACTGCATGGGATCGAGGGTAGTGTACTGACAGATAGACAATTGGATGGTAGACAGAAAACAAAATGTAGGAATGTAGGTTTTTATTTCTGAGTGGCAGGTAGTGACTAGCGAGTATTGCAGGGATCAGTGCTTGGAACCCCAGCATATATATTCACAATGTATATTAATTGTTTAGATGTGGGAACTAAATGTAATATCTCCCAGTTTGCAAATGACGCAAAACTAGGAGGAAGGGTGAACTGTGAGGAGGATGCAGAGAACGTTCAGTCATATTAGAAAAAGCTGAGTGTGTAGGCAAATGCATGGCTGATTAAGTATAATGTGGGCAAATGAGGTTATCCACTTTGGTAGCAAAAACAGAAGGGCAGATTATTAACAGAATGGCAATAGATTGGGAATGGTGCAGCGAGACTTGCATGTCCTTGTCTTCCACCATTTGTTGAAATCAAGCATACAAGTGCAACAGGTGTGAAGAAGACGTTTTGTATGTTGACCTCCATTTGGGATGATTCGAGTACAGGAGCAGAGATATCTTGCCGCACTTGTATAGGATGAAACCATACCTGAGTATTGTGTGCAGTTTTGGACTCCCTGTCTGAGGAAAGATGTCTCTGCTACGGAGGGAGTACAATGCAAGTTTACCAGACTGATTCCTGGGATGGCAGGACTGATGTATGAAGAGAAACTAGATCAGTTTGGACCATATTTACAGGTGGTGGAATCTAATAGAAGCCAATTAAATTCTAATCAGACTAAACAGAGTAAACACAGTAAACACATGTTTCTGATGACTGGCATGTGCAGTACTCAGGGTCACATCGAAGGATATGGGCTAACCCATTTAGGACGAAATCAGGGACATTTCTTCACCTAGAAAGTGGTGAACCTGTGGAGTTCTCTGCTACAGAAAGTGGTTGAGGCCATATATTGAATGTTTTCAAGAAGGAAATAAATATAGCTCTAGGAAGTAAAGGATTCCAAGGGCATGGGAAGAAGGTGGGAACGGGATACTGAGTTGAATGATCAACTAGGATCACATTGAATGGTTGAGCAAACTGAAAGAGCTTAATGGCCTACTTCTCCTATTTCTATGTTTTGACAACTCTGAGCGGATACATCAAGCTGCAGTCACTACCATGAAGGTCTAGCATCTTGGAGCTTCTACATACTCAACCTGTGACATATCACCTGTCCAATGATATTTCATAATAATTCAACTTATTTATATTTTTCAATTAATTTATAATTTCCCTCCTCGACTAATTTCCCTCACTGAAACAACTCCTGGATTCACATTCTGCATTTAACCAGCACTGAGAGACCTTTGAATTTCGACATTTTTGAAGCACCCTATTCAGATATGTTATTATACACTTGGGAGCAGAGTGGGACTTGAACCAAAGCATCCTTGCTCAGAGGTATGGAAACTTTGTATGCCACAAAAGCCCCTAAAATTGTGTCATCTACAGCCTCCTTTCTCGCTTCCAAACTCTCTACAGCTTTGTAGCCTTTCTTGACATCTTCTGTGTTACTGATGCTGTCACGGTCACCTTCTTTCTGCACATTCTTAATTTTTTACTTCTATTTTGATTGCCTTCATAATCTTATGCATCTGTAAGCAACTTGATGCTTCTGATCACTGATTGATCCTTGTATCTTTCTCTAGATTTGTTGCAGTACTTTTTCTACAATTCATGACTCCTCCTAACTCCTACCTTGACCTTAATCCTATTGATCTGCTGACAACTGAACTTTCTTTCCTAACGCCACACTAGCCCATAATAGGAATAGTTCATAGTTTGGAACAGTGCCTCCCTTTTCAGAATTCCTATTATCATTCTCTCTGTCCTCTTGCGTGGTGCAAGCAGATCACAAACAGATCAGCCATGATCTTATTGATTTGTAGAGCAGTCTTGAAGGGTTGAAAGCATATTTCTAATTCTAGTGCTTATGGTTGATTTTTTGCAAATTTATAACCATCTTTCCTGCATCTCTATTTGAATCTAGTAGAGTAGAGTAGCTTTTATTTGTCATTTCTCTCATATACAACTGATCCCTGTCTGCCATACATTGAAAAGGTACCAACTAAAGTCACAAATCGTATTGTCTGTGATTATGATTGTGGTGCACTATACCTTCTCATTCTTGTTGACTTCTTGGGAGTTTTTGGTTATCAGTCATACCACTACTTCCAGTCACCAGCTTAGTGGATCTGTTCTTGCTGGATTGTGCTCTTATCCAACTCATTCCAGCAATAAGTAATCTAACAATTCTTGCACCACTTTCCCTGGAAACCTCCAAGTATTTAACCTTGGCGCCCTATGCTGTCGTTGTGCAGCTACTGATTCTTGTTAATATATTTCCAAAACTTGGGGTCAATGCTCACACTAGTTACAGCTGTCTGTAGCATCTGTCTCAAAGCCTTCCTTGCCTCTATGTTGCTCGACTGCTCGCCCTTCTCTGCTATGGGGCACAGAAACTAGTAATGTCAAAGACTGATGTCAACTACTACCAGTGCAAACCCTGTGCAAGTGCAACTAATTGCATTACCCTCTTGGTCAATGTGTGGATTGACTGCTTTATGTCACTTCTCTCCTGCTTTAAAACATACACATAAAATCAACTGTTAGAACTGCGGAGGTAGAGTCCACCACCACTATTCCATGGTTGCAACATGAAATCAAAATCCCTTTTAAAATCAGGTTTCTTATTAAACACAATTATGGATTTATTATCAAAATAAACTTATTGGAGAAAGATGTAGTAACTGGTTAACACATGCAGTCTGGAAATTGTTTTAAAAAATTGTTCGTGGAATTGACGAGATGCCATCCATTTCTTATCCATCAATATAGAGTCAACAGGATTGCTGTGGGTCTCGAGTAGCACGTAGGCCAGACTGTGTAAGGATGTCTGACTTCCTTCCCTAAAGGACATAAGTGAACCTGATAGGCTAGCTTTTTATTCCAGATTTTTATTGAATTCAAATTTCACCATCAGCCGTGGTGGGATTTGAACCTTTGCCTGTAGAACATTGACAATGCCCTTGGGTTTGAATTTTTGGGAAATTACATTATCATAGCTTCCCATAGAGGGAAGTTTAGCTTCTTAGTCCAATAGTAACCCCAAAAAGCAAAAGAACAAATACACACACACACACACTCACTCTCGCACTTTCTCTCTCTGCTCCACCGCCCGCCCACACCCCCCCCCGCCCCACTTTTCTCTCATGTATTCTGTCTGTCTCATGCATAGACACATCGACCAGGCTTCCCTACAATTCATCTATTTCTTAACAGGCTTTCTTTCCTTGAAACAAAGGATAAAACCTATTATTGTTCAAAAGTGATACAACCACAAATCGGGAAATAATCACCATTGTGTCATAGAGCTGTAGGGTATGGAACAGACTGTTCGTTCCAACTTGTTCATGACGACCAGATATGCTAAATAAATCTAGTCCCATTTGCTACTCATATCCTTCTAAACTGTTCCTATTCATATAGCCATTCAGTTGCCTTTTAAATGTTGTAATTGTACTAGCCTCCACCACTTCCTCTAGCAGCTGATATGCATCAACCTCTGCGTGAAAACGTTGCCCCTTAGGTCCCTTTTTAAATCTATCCCATCCCACCTTTAACCTATGCCTTCTAGTTTTGGACTCCTCCACCCTGGGGAAAAACCTTTGTCGATTCAACCTATCCATGACCCATCATGATTTTATAAACCTCTATAACATCACCCTCTGAAGCTCCAGGGAAAATAGCCCCAGCCTCGTCAGCTTCTTCTGAAAGCTCAACCCCTGCAACCCTGGCAACATCCTTGTCAATCTTTTCTGAACCCTTTCAAGTTTCACAACATCTTTCCTATAGGAAGAAAATCAGAATTGCATGCAATATTCCCCAAGGTTCCCCATTGGAGACTGGTTATCAAGGTTAGATCTCCCAGAATACAGGGGGAACTAGCCATTTGGATACAGAAATGGCTCAAAGGGAGAAGACAGAGGGTAGTGATGGAGGATTGATTTTTAGACTGGAAGCCTGTGACCAGTGGAGTGCCAGAAGGATCAGAGCTGGGTCCACTACTTTTCATTTATATAAATGATTTGGATGTGAGCATAAGAGTTATAGTTAGTAAATTTGCAGATGACACCAAAATTGGAGGTGTAGTGGACAGCGAAGAAGGTTACCTCAGATTACAACAGGATCTTGATGGGCCAATGGGCTGAGAAGTGGCAGATGGACTTTAATTCAGATAAGTGCGAGATGCTGCATTTTGGGAAAGCAAATGTTAGCAGGACTTATACACTTAATGGTAAGGTCCTAGGGAATGTTGCTGAACAAAGAGACCTTGGAGTGCAGGTTCAAAGCTCCTTGGAAGTGGAGTCGCAGGTAGATAGGATAGTGAAGAAAGCGTTTGGTATGCTTTCTTTTATTGGTCAGAGTATTGAGTACAGGAGTTGGGAGGTCATGTTGTGGCTGTGCAGGACATTGGTTAGGCCACTGTTGGAATATTGCGTGCAATTCTGGTCTCCTTCCTTTTGGAAAGATGTTGTGAAACTTGAAAGGGTTCAGAAAAGATTTACAAGGATGTTGCCAGGGTTGGAGGATTTGAGCTATAGGGACAGGTTGAACAGGCTGTGGCTATTTTCCCTGGAGCGTCAGAGGCTGAGGGGTGACCTTATAGAGTTTTACAAAATTATGAGGGGCATGGATAGGATAAATCGACAAAGTCTTTTCCCTGAGGTCGGGGAGTCCATAACTAAAGGGCATAGGTTTAGGGTGAGAGGGGAAAGATATAAAAGACACCTAAGGGGCAACTTTTTCACGCAGAGGGTGGTACGTGTATGGAATGAGCTGCCAGACGAAGTGGTGGAGGCTCGTACAACTGCAACATGTAAAAGGCATCTGGATGGGTTTATGAATAGAAAGGGTTTGGAGGGATATGGGCTGGGTGCTAGCAGGTGGGACTAGATTGGGTTGGGATGTCTGATCGGCAAGGACAGGTTGGACTGAAGGGTCTGTTTCTGTGCAGTACATCTCTATGACTCTAATATTCCAAAAGTGGCCTAACCAATGTCCCGTACAGCCATTACATGACCCCTCAACTCATGTACGCAATTCACTGACCAATAAAGGCAAGCATACCAAATGCCTCCTTCACTATCCTGTCGACCTACGACTCTACTTTCAAGGAACTATGAGCCTGCACTCCCAGATCTCTTTCTCCAGCAACAATCGTCAGGATCTTCCCATTAAGTATATAAATCCTGCCCTGATTAGCATTAACACAATGCAGCACCTCACCCTTATCTAAATTAAACTCCACCTGCCACTTCTTTGCCCATTGGCTTAACTGATCAAGATCCCATTATATTCTGAGGTAACCTTCTTTGCTGTCTGCTGCACCTGTTGTCATCTGCAAACTTACTTACCATACCTCCTATGTTCTCATTAAAATAATTTATATAAATGACAAAAAGTAGTGAACCCAGAACCTGTCTTTGTAGCACACTGCTGGTCACAGGCCTCCAATCTGAAAAGCAACCCTCCACCACCATACTCTTTCTATTCCTTCGTGTCATGTGATTTCTAGGAAGCCTTGTTTACCAAGTAACTCCATTATCCACCTTTCAACGATTGTTTTGAAGAAACCTCTCTAGATATGTCCATAAAACACAAAATAAGTTATTTTTTCCACAGTCGTTCAAAACTTAATCCTTCTAGCCATGTTAAATATAAACTTTCTTTCACCAGGGTTCTCACACTTTAACCTGAACCCCCCTCAATCCACTTTGCTCCTCTTCCTGTTCTGTAATCTTTTTCTTCTATGCTACCGAGTGAAATACTTAAAGAAAAATGTAGAAAGTTTTGCCACTCCACAAAGGTTTCTTTTTATTTGAATCAACCTGTTAGGACATTTGGGGCAGGTGGGACTTGAACCAGGACCTGCTGGCCCAAAGGTAGAGAGAGTACAGTTGTTTCACAAGATCTCTCCCACACAGGTGATTGGTAGTCTCTGAGATGAAGAAGGCAGTTTGTACCTTGATTGGCTGGGAGCAGAGAGCTATGTAATTATTAAAGTTATCTAATTTAACTTTGTACATTCAAGTGTAGTGTCTGGAGAATGCTGGGCCTTATAGACACATTCCACAGAGTACATCCAAAATCTTTCTCCATAAATTGTGACCTCTATATAAGGTGATTGTCAGTTTATGTATCATCAGAATCTTTAGCATTTTTTCATTCATCTGGTGCTAACAAAGATATTTTCACTAATTTGTTGTTACAACCATTATAGTCAGTTAATTTACTACTTCTGCTCTGATAGTTGAACATCAATGAAGTCCTAGCGCCCAGTGCTGATTTTGAATTCTTCAATCATAGTCTGGATTACATAGTTAAATCTCAGAAATAGGGCTTGACCCCATAGCCTTCTGAGAATGGGTCCAGTAGTCCAATCCTGTTCAGCATGTGGATTTTTGTTGCATGTATAGATGTTCACAATAAAGAGTGGCTGAATAGATTTAAATATTAATATTTTGTGAATCCTGACCTTAAATTTCATTTAATTACAAAATCTTAGGTTTTCTCTAAATTGAAATCTTTCGATAATAAGTTAGAAACAGTAAGAGCTGTTGTCTCAGAATTTATTCTTGAGACGACATTTCTGCAATCAGCTCCTTTTTAGCTATTAAAGCTCACTGTACTCACTTAGAGTCAGAGACTCCACAGCACTGAGACAGACCCTTTGACCCAAACTGGTCCATGCTGACCAAAATGTCTGCCCATGCTAATCCCATGGCCCATATTCTTCTCTTTCCTATTCATGTATTTGCCCAAATGGCTTTTAAATGTTGTTAATGTACCTGCCTCAACCATTTTCGCTGGCAACTCATTGTATATGTGTACCACCCTTCTTCTGGATTGCCAGCAAGGATGTGCTGTTTTGGAGCATCTTTAAATATAATTCTGTCTTGTCCTGGATCAGTCTTTTGGCCCATTTTAGGGTGATTTGCAGAACAGCTCTACTGCATTCACAAACATGACCTTGAGCTTGTCATGCTAACATATTGGTGCTCTGCCTATTGTGGTGTTCTAGTGAAGTTCAACACAAGTTCTAGACAAAGCTCCTCAACCTTCTTTGTGGCTCTTTACACCCTTCTGCACTCAAAATCGAGTTTAACAAGTTAGACCATCATCATTTGTCTCAAAAACCCTCAATATTATTTTCTTTTCAGGTTTCATGTGAAGCTGTGTTATTTCTAAACTTTGCTTTCTGACGAGAGCATTGATTTTTTTCTACCATTTATATCTCCTATGGACCCATTGTTTGTTTCTTTTACTGAGTACCTATTCATCTGGTATTGATGCTGCTGCTAGATCAGTGTTTATTGCCCATTCCTAACTGCCCTGGAGGAGATGGTGGAGAGCTGTCTTCTTGAACTGTTTCAGCTCTTGGTGTAAGGAAACCTACTGTGGTATTAGTGAGGGACGTCCAGGATATTGATCCAATGGTTGTGAAGGAGCAGTAATATAGTTTCAAGTCAGGATGATGTGTTGCCGAGAGAGGAATTTGCAGGTGGTAGTATGCCAATGTATTTACTGCCCTTGTTCTTCAAGAGAGGTTGAGAGTTTGAAAGGTGATGTCTGAGGAACCTTGGTAAGTTAATACAGTGTATTTGTAGCCGGTGTACTCTGTTGCTAGTGACCATCAGTGATGAAAGAGGTAAATGCTGAAGGTGGGGATAGAATGCTATTGCTTGGGCTGCTTTGTATTGGATGCTGCCAAACTCTTGCATGTTCTAAGAGCTGCACGCATCCAGGCAAGTGGAGAGTATTCCATTGCATTCATGACTTGTGCTTTGTGGACAGGCATTAGGGAGACAGGAAGTGAGGTACTTGCTCCATAATTCCTCACCTCTAACCTGTTGTTGTAGCTACAGTATTTATATGGCCACTCCAGTTCAGTTTGCTATCAGTGGTAACATCCAGGATGTTGGGAGTAGGTAATGGCATTGAATGTCAGAGTTGGTGGTTTGATTCTCTCTTGTTGGAGATGGTCATTTCCTGCACTTCGATAGTAGAGGTGTTACTCGCCGATCAGTCCAAACATGTTGCCTCCATTTGCTAATCTTAGCAATTCTGTCATGTAATATCTGCTGCCTTCCATCCTATCATGAACCTTCTTGTTTATTTTGAGTTCATCACCTTCCATCTAGATCTTTAAAAGCTCTTTAATTTCTAGCTTTTCCAAGTTCCAGTGATCTGAACTGCCTTTTCCATTTTTCACGAAGTAAACTGTCTGACCAGTGTTTCCAGTATTTTTTTTCAGTTTAATTCTTTGAAGGAAGGGGAAATGGTACAGAATATGCTCATAAATCAGCTTTTATTGAAGTTGTGACTGACCGGTTTGTTTGCTGATTTTATAAACCACTTGGAGGTTTTGAGGGTCTTAGCATGCTAGGTAAGGGGGAGCCAGTGATGCACTAGTGTATTTTAATTTTCTATAGTCACAGATGCAGCAAGCTATTGGGAAAACCAGTAGTATTTTGGCCGTTTTTTGCAAGAGGATTTGTGTACAAGACTGTAAATGTTTTACTTCAGTTGTACCGAACATTGCTGAGACTGTATCTGGAGTACTGTGTGCAATTTTGGTCCCATTACCCAAAGAAGGATATGTTTGCTATATTAGCAGGAGATATTCCCAGACTAATTTTGTTTGAAAAATGCTGTTGTGTGAAAATTGATTTATTCATTTGCTAATAAAATATTTTAAAATAGTTTTCTGCCTTTGAAGCTCCCAGGAAATTCCAAGAGATCTAAATTTAGATTTATTCCGTTCTGTGATTTTATGCCAAAGTTTCTGAAACTAAATTTGAGACTTCAGGTTTAGCCATACTGATGTCTTGTACAAATTCAGTATTACCTTCAATGACTTTTGGTGCAGGATAGAGTTTATACTTTTACTGCGGCCTTTCTTGTGTGCTATAACCTGCAGTAATTGCTGGATCTTTATACCCAGAACTGGGCTCTCTGCTTCTCTATTTCTGTTAAAATTTCACCACTTATTTTGATATTGAAATTTCTAGCTGTAATCTGGCTTATCTGTCTTAAGTTCTTTTGTAGTCTTTCCTTATTCTTTGTTAGTTTTTGCCATACCCACATCTGAACATTTGATACCTTAGTAAATTTTGTGATTCTTTCCTGAGATATTCAGTCAATATTATTTATGCATATGGCTTGTAATAATAGCTTCAACACCATTTGATTTTAATTTTCCTTCAACAAATATCCCTTCTTTCAACTCTCCAACTATCTCATTTGTGCCAATGTACATTGTTTACCTGTATCTTTTAAGTGATTCTTTGTAAATGGGTGATGGTGGTATATTGGTAATGTTACTGGATTAGTAACCCACGTGATCAGACTAATATTCTGACACTACTGCACCTGGTGCAATTTAAATTGATTTAATTAATCTGAAACAACTATCACTAATTTGTTGTTTGAAAAAAGCCTGAGGAATGAAAATGGGTTCGGCCAATAACTCGAGACTCTCAGCAATATAGTTGATTCTTAACTCTCTGAAATGGCATATTATCCAGTTCCAGGACATTAGGATCATGCAACAAGTGATGCCCACATACCACAAAATAATTTTGAAAAATGCTATTTGAGCATCAAAGTAAACAATAATCCCTACAATTGCTATTTGTCTGCTCCAGAAAAGGTATAATACAAAAGCATTAATTATCAGCTTGGTCTCACATCTATTGTGAACAAAACCGATCTCTCACTGCTGAGTGCAACAAAAAAATTGTGCTTCAAGTAGTACCTGAAGATGTTTTTGCCTATATATCAATTTGGAGTGTGAAATGATAAACAATGGTTATGTTTGACTTTGTACATGGGGTTAGTCAGTTTTTTTCTTCCTCAATAGTGCTTTGAGACAAAATAATAATGCGATCCATTGTCTGCTGAAGCGTGTGGTCCATAACTTCAACAAAGAAATGGCTGAGCTGGCTTCTTCATTGTTGGATTTTTTGCGACAGATCATAAACACAGATAGTTTGGTAAGTGACAGAAATGTGTTTTATATTACTGTTTTATCAGTTTTGAAACTATTTCTACATTTCCTGTAAAGTGCCCTTAAGATTTGTTGAACTTGTCAACATTACTTGCAGATGTGTTTGTCAAAGTCAGTTGTGAAATTAGTAAGTCTTCAAACCCTAACTTTGGAGAAAATGGCACAATTGGTTGGCAAGTTGTCTCTGGCTGAGATGTACATTCATGAACATGCATGTGTAGGGGACTTGTTCTCCTAAAAACAAAAGAACACGTTCACGTCTTGCACCTTCTTTGAATTACTTGGAAGCTTGCTAAGGCTGTGTTCCCCATTACTTTCTTCATGGTAGTGGGTGCGCCAATCAGAGTCAGTTGTAATCACTCCACAATCTTTCCTTCTAATATAAATTGTTAAGATCATTTGAAGTATAACATTCTTTTATTTGTTCTGATGTGTACAGCATGTAAAACTTCAATAACATGTCTCTGTTATCAACAGTACTTGGTCAATGATGATGCAAAACTTGGACATTGCAGATAAAAAGACATTTTGATGAAATTTATCATCTTGCAGTCAATATGGAGTATGCACAACAGTAGCATGTCAAGGGGAAAACCAATACTTATACTGCATGAGGGAGAGTCCAAGTGGACTCTGAAATAGAGAGCTGTTGTCATGGGATATGCATCAATTAATTATGGTTGACAGTTAACTGTCAACTTTGTAACTAGGCAGATTGACTGATCAGTTAGGTGAAGCCCTGAGAAATGAACCAGTAAATAATCGTCATGTCTTTTGTTCAGTTCAAATAGGCATAATGTGCATACCTGTTCTTTCTGTCTACAAAGAATAGGTCTCTGTTTGTTAATATATTTAGTTCAAGTATACTGGTCGTTCTGCTATATCGTGTATTTTGTTAATGTGAATTGCCATAATGCGATTAATGAATTGTTACACAGCTTCTAAAGTGTAAAGTTTTATACCATGTGTTTGTTATAACGCAGTTCCGACCCCATTAGTTTAAACGATGCTGCTATCATGTGATTGTCTTATAACACGGGGTTGCATGAGAATGGAACGACCGCATTAAAGCGGAACTGACTGTACACAGGTGCACCACATTGAACCGGTTTGATTATTCTAAATTAGTAGTCAGCTTAATTCTTCACGCACTGAAGTATCCAGAAAATATTCAATTGCAGTCCTATTTAATGTTGGATACTATTGCATGTTTTACCAACATAGGCTGGTTGGTCATATTTTACGTATTGCAGACAGCCATGGGATATGTTGTTTGATTAGATCCACTAGATTTGGAATGCAGGATCTACAAATCTGGCATCACACCATTTGTCTGATCGCATCAAGAAAGGTACTGACTGTGCCCCAGCAGTTTGCAAAACTTTTATCACAATGTCCAGTGTTAAGTGTAGTTTTGTAGCTTGACGGCATCTACTCAATAATCCTATGTATTTGAAGAATTACATTGAAATCAATTTAGGAATATCAGCTGGGCTTGCATTGTGTCACACTTGCATTTATTGAAGCTCCATATGATAAAGTGCAGAGCCCTGTTCTTTGCAGACAGAAAAAAAATCTGCATGCACTGCATATGGTTTTTAATTTATTCATTTCTGGGGTGAGGACGTTGCTGGCTAGGCAGCATTTATTGCCTATCCCTAATTGCCCAGAGGGCAGTTAAGAGATCAAGCACATTGCTGTAGATCCGGAGTCAGATGTAGGCCAGAAGACGTAAGGATGGCAACTTCTTTCCCTGAAGGATATTAGCAAACCAGATGGGGTTTTCTGTCAATTGGCAATAGGTCCATGGTCATTATTAGACTTTTTAATTCTCGATATTTATCAGCCATGGTGGGATTAGAACCCGTGTCCCCAGAACATTATCTGGGTCTCTGGGTTAACAGTCCAGCTAATACCACTATGCCATCACCTCCAATCTGGTTGGACTCAGCAAAATAATTGATAAGCATTTGCTTTTGGCAGTGTCCTGACCAATCAGAGTTAACAGCTGAAAATGTGTTGCTGGTTAAAGCACAGCAGGTTAGGCAGCATCCAAGGAACAGGAAATTCGACGTTTCGGGCCAGAGCCCTTCATCAGGAGTTAACACACCTGGTTTAAAATTTAAACAAGTTAACTGTCAATTGGTGCATTCCTCAGGCAACACCTCTACCAATACAGCATAAATTTGGATTTCCCTTTAAATTGTTACCATGTATACTCAAGTAAAAGCTGAAAAATGTGTTGCTGGAAAAGCGCAGCAGGTCAGGCAGCATCCAAGGAGTAGGAGAATTGACGTTTCGGGCATAAGCCCTTCTTCGGGAATTATTGGATAAAGAGAATAGCTGCAAATGTGTTGCTGGTCAAAGCACAGCAGGTTAGGCAGCATCTCAGGAATAGAGAATTCGACGTTTCGAGCATAAGCCCTTCATCAGGAATAGACATAAATGAGTTAGTAATTATTCCATCTGCTTTTTCTTTGTTCTCTTGTTATTCTCTTTTGATTAAAAAAAAAACTTGCCTTGGAGAGTCAATAACATCATTGGTGCAGCTAAGGGCTAGACCGGAATCCCAGAATGGAGCAGGAGCGCTGGCCGATCAAAGTCCTGGAGCGGAAGAGCCGGCAGACCAGAGTCCCGGAATGGAACAGGACAGCCGGCCGAGCAGAGTCCTGGAGCGGGAGAGCCCTTCCTGAAGAAGGGCTTATGCCTGAAACGTCGATTCTCCTGCTCCTTGGATGCTGCCTGACCTGCTGTGCTTTTCCAGCAACACATTTTTCAGCTCTGATCTCCAGCATCTGCAGTCCTCATTTTCTCCATACTCGAGTAAAAGTCCATCTCATGTAAAAGTCGACCCCTCCATTTTTGGCCAAAGAATCTGGAATTTTCTATATGTCTTGTGTAAGAGTTGACCCGAGTTCTTCACATAATTCACACCGACATTAGACTTCATATTTCTTAAGTTCATTATTGAATGAGCACAATAGTTAGTATAATTAGTATTCACTTTATGTATGGTTGTTCCGCTCCATTCTGGGAGTCCAGTCTTCCAGCTCTCCTGCGCTGTGCTGCTAGCCATCCTGTTTGGCTCTGGGGCTCTATTCTGCTGGCTGTCCTGCTCCATTCTGGGATTCCATTCTGCCAGCTGCCTTGCTCTGTTCTGGGACTCCGTTCTGCAAGCCATCCTGCTCCATTCCAGGCCTCCGGTCTGCTGTCTGTCCTCTTCTGGTCTGCCAGCCGTCCGGGACTCTGGTCTGCCGGCTGTCCTGCTCCATTCCGGGACTCTGGTCTGCCTGCTTTCCCACTCCAGGACTCTGATCTGCCGGCTCTCCCACTCCGGGACTCTGCTCGGTCGGTTGTCCTGCTCCATTCCGGGACTCTGGTCTGCCGGCTCTCCTGCTCCGGGACTTTGATTGGCCAGCGCTCCTGCTCCATTCTGGGATTCTGTTCTAGCCCTTAGCTGCACCAATGATGTCATTGCCTCACCAAGGTAAGTTTTTTTTTAATCAAAAGAGAATAACAAGAGAACAAAGAAAAGGCAGATGGAATAATTACTAACTCATTTATGTCTATTCTCTTTATCCAATAATTACTGTAATTCATTGTCTTTTTTTTGTTTAGAGATCAGCTGGGCTTCTAATGATATGGTATGAATTTTTGATGGGCATGAATTTCAGCCCCTCAAAAGTATCCATGAAATAGTTGACCCCATAAATTTAATCTTAAAACATAGTGTAAAAAATTTGACTCTTACACGAGTATTTCTGTGAATTGTCCTGACAAATACAAGACAAAAAGCTTCAACAAAATACATCTCTATCAATACTCAAGCTATTAGGCATAGCACATTAGCTTATTGAATACATTTCTTATGGATTCGGATTTACTGTTTCATGTAATAATGTATTTTACAGGGTAATTGTGGCGATGAAGGTGCTCCTATGGAAGTAGATGGTTTCCAAACTCCCCGTTCTTCAGCACTCAGTGGTGCCGAAGTGAAGCAGCTCCTAAAATGGAAGGAATCTGCAGATGATCATTTGCTGTTTGAACTGGATAAAGTTGTTACGGTATGAGCTTTTATAAAGGCACTGTATCAGGTGGTTGAAATGATCCAGCTATTTTTGTCTGTGTTTTTCAAGACCTAATTGTTTTGACAGAAAACTATTTATATTTTTAAGAAATGTAAGAGATTATGCACCACATTAAGAGTTTCTATATAAACATTACTTTTGAGTATTAGACATGACATGGTTTAGACTATTATGTTCCCTCCTACCACCATGATGGCAATGGAGGAGTTAACTGGACTGCTGATGCATTTGTTTGCTTGACCATATATCAGCTTGGATAGGTGCCTTTTTGAAATGGACAGAACAGTTGAAAGGAATAGGGACATTAAAATAATCTGCTTGTAGTTGCAGCAGAATATGAAAGTAAAGCCTGTTACACTCTGAGCAAGAGGTGTATCCTGCTTCATTGGATAGAATTCTTTAGAAAAGGAATAAACAGGATAGATAAACAGGAAGCAATGAATGTAATCTAGGATGTAATATATTTAGATTTTCAGGCGGTGATGGAGAAGATACCACACATTAAGGTACGTAATAAGGTAAGAGCCCATGATAGTGGAGATAGTATATAGAAACCTTGTAAATAGGAGCAGGTATAAATTATTCAACCCTTTGAGCTTGCTCCATCATTCCATATGATCACAGCTGCTCATCCATCTCAGTACTTTGTTCCCCCTTTATCCCCATATTCTTTGATTATTTTAGTCCTAAGAACTAAATTAAAGTACTTGAGTTTTGGCTAGTATATTGAAGTGGATAACAATGTGGTTGGCAGACAGGAAACAATGAGTAGGATTAAATGGGTTGTTTTCCTGAATGGCAGCCCTGGGGTCTAGTGCAAAACCACAGGGTTTAAAACTAGGCTCCCAGCTATTCACAAGATATATTAATGATTTAGATGAGAGAATTAAATATAGTACTCAAAATTTCCAATGACACAGCTGGATGAGCTGTAAGGAGGATGCAGAGATGCTTCAGTATGATTTGGATAAATTGAGTGAGTGGGCAAATGCATGGCAAATGCAGTATAATGTGGGTAAATGAGGTTATCCACTTTGGTAGCAAAAACAGGAAAGCAGATTATTATCTTAATGTAAGTTGAGAGAAGGGAATGTGCAATGAGACCTGGGTGTCCTCGTACAGCAGTAACTGAAGGTAAGTGGTAGGAGGTCAAGAAGGAAATGCACTGTTGTAGCGAGAGGATTTGAGTTCAGGAGCAGGGATACCATGTTGCAATTATAGAGATCTTAGTGAGACCATGCCAGAAATATTGTATAAAGGTTTGTTATCCTTATCTGAGGAAGAATTTATCTTGCTAAATGGAGTGGAGCAGATTGATTTCTGGATTGGAAGGGATGAAGTATGAGAAGAAGTTGAATGGGTTGGGATTACATTCACTGGAGTTCAATAGAATGAGAGGAGGATTGTATTGAAACATATAAAATTTAAATAAGACCAGACTGGTTCGAACCTGGATCCTTGAATCTGGTACGATCCCTAATTTCCCTTGTTAGCCATAGTTAAACCACCTTTCTTGTTTTAGTTTTGTGCCAGAAATGATTGAACAGAGAGGATTGACTAACTAATAGAAGGCAGAGTTGTGATAATTGGGCATATTCAGGAAAACCACCTGTAACTAATGGGGTGTCACAGAGACTAGTACTGGACCCACAGTTATTCATAATGTATGTTAATGACTTGGATGAGGAATGTGCACCATGCCGACCAGATATCCTAACCTAATCTAGACCCACTTGCCAGCACCTGGCCCATATCCCTCCAAACCTTCCTATTCATATACCCATCCAGATGCCTTCTAAATTGTACCAGCCTTCAGGAGCTGAAAATTATTAAAATAGAAAAAGATGACAGAAACCACAGAACGTGAATCAAAAAAAAGTATTCAAGTTCATTGGGTAATAAGGAAGGCAAATTGAATATTTTCCTTTATTTCAAAGGGAACAGGGAATTTTGTTCAAACTGTAGAACCCACTAGTTAGACCACAGCTGGAATACTGTGAATATCTTTGGACGCCTTATCTAAGGAAAGTTTAACTGGCTTTGGAGACAGTCCAGAGAGGATTCACTTGGCTGATCCTGTGTACGAACAATTTGTCTTATAAGAAGAGGTTAAGTTGGTTACGCTCAGAAAAATTTGGAGATTAGAAGAATGAGAGGGACCTTATTAAATACACAAGATTATTAGAGGACTTCAGGTAGATTCAGAGAGGTTGTTTATTTGTGGGAGAGCCTAGGACCAGAAAGCATAAATCTCAGATTAAGTGGTCACACATTTAAAACAGGGATGAGGATTTATTTTCTCCAAGGATAATGAATCTCTTGAATTCTTTGCAACAGCGGGTTGTTGAGCCTGAATCATTAAATATATCCAAGGCTGTGATGGTCAGCTTTTTAATTGGTAAGGGCATTGAGGGTTATGGGGAAAAGGCAGGAATATGTCGCCATGATCTAATTGAATGGCAGAGAGCAGACACAATGGGCTGAATAGCCTGCTACTGCTCTGACATCTTATGGCTTTAAGGTCTTCTTGTCAACATCCTAATTGCATTTGGCACCTAGTGAATTATGAAATTATAAATTTGCTTATTTGTCATTACAGAGAATCCTCATTAACAAAATGTTTTGACAAATGCATTTGTAGCCCAGAGCACTAAATATCTTATTATCTTTAGGTATTACTACAATTTTCAGGTTTTCTTAATCAACAATGCTTTTGTCCATTCACAATAGCTTATTTGGCAAAATTGTATTTTTCTGCCTTTTTATGGAGTTCTCTGGATGACCTAACTTTGCACAAATCTTCTGACTTCAGAATTCCCTTTGGAAGAAGCACTCCAAAGGAAAGACTGACTGCTGTCATTTAAATAAAACTTGCTATAGCTTTCTTTTCGAAGCAGATAAATCACTGCCTTTCTCATGTTTTACTTCCTTGATATATATCCGTTATTAACTTGCAGCCATTTCATACGAAATTCTGCATTACTCAGAAATGACATTGGATGATTTGAAAATGCGTTAAGACCAATGTTATCCTGACCGCAGCTGGGTGAAAATACTACTTTATTCATATACTAAGAGCTCTGCAAAGAAGTGTTTACATATAGGACTTCCATGTTATCCTGTTAGTCTCAAATGGGATTGAGTCTGAAAGTGAATGCACATTTGAGAATTAAAACATTCAGCTTTTTTTGAACCAAAGAGACTTGAGGGTAGTTGAGATAATATTTGCAACAATGGGCAGTGCATTATTATCTACAAATAACTGCATTTTTAAGCTGTTTATTGGTAATGGTGAGTGCTTTGTAATAAATATTCCCAAAATATTTGTTACTGTATTCTGTGATAAATTAGTCTTACCTTTAATGGATTTTATTGCCGTCCTCCTGTTCTTTGAAGTATATGTGCCAGGGAGGCAGATTTGTAAATATAAATTTCTTTGTCAATATAGGAATTGTGTAAAGAGGATGATAGTTTCGACTCTTTATTAGAAAATGTTGTTGGATTGCGGCAGATGTTAGAATCAACTACAGATGTATTGCCTGTCGCTACACAAGATGTGGAACCTGTTCTTCCTGTCTCTGAATCTCTTCCAGTCCAATTTAACAACAGGTAAAGAAGCTATATCTATGAATCTTCAAAATATGTTATTTTCAGTCGTCATTTGTTCACTGGGCCAGTATGACTAGCTTCAAAGTCTTGCATATTTCTTAAAAAATAGCTTGTTGCTATGACAGTGAGCTTCAAGATGAGCAATTGAGTCTAACCCTTAAAGTAAAGACTATGTTTTGAAACCTATGAGATCTAAAAGAACCATTGCAAATATTTTCTGCAATCATGTTTTTGTGAAGCTCAATTTTATAACTGTTTTGGACTGTTCAGCCAGATCAAGATCAGTTGATCCAGTTGAACAGTTCAAAATGGTTATAAAATTGATCTTGATTAAAAAAGCTCTCGTGGTCTATAAATAGTTTAAATTTCCTTTCTGCCAGCAGTCTCTCACTTATTAGCGTGTTATAGTTCAGGTGACTTCACACCTGAATTACATTATACAAGTGGAATAATTTTAGTATCAATCTTGTTCACATTTAAGTCATTTCATTTTCTAAGCATTAAATGTTTTGAACTTCAACCTTAAAAGATCTGATTATCAATTAGGTTCTGTATTTCCAGACAGGACTGAAGAAAAGCCTTTGTTTTCTTCTAGGACAGCATATGTCTTGGCAGATGTCCTGGATGACCAGCTAAAGACATTATGGCTTTCCCCGTTTCAAACCGAAGAGATTGACACAGAAATAGATATGGTAAATACAAACTTTAAGCACATCTGAATTATAAGCAAAAGCAGTGGAGTTTAAATTCAATTGATTGATTAAATCCAGATTTAAAAGCTAATTTTCAGTATTGTTGACTGCAAAATTATCAGATTATTGTAAAAACTCATATAGTTCACTAGTGTGTTTGGGCCAGGCAATCCTGATGTCCTTACCTGGTCTGGTCAATGTGCAATTCAAGACCCGTACAATGAGGTTGACTCCTAAATGGCCTCTGACATGTCCTGTCAGTGGTATCAAACAACCATATAAAGTCAAAATAGAATACAATGGACCATCTGCCGTTCACCAGGCACTGGAAATAACAATAATCCATCCTATGCAAATGGTCTTCCTTAATAACATTGGGAGCTTGTGCCAAAATTGAAGCATTGGAATAGTCATGAAACAGCATAACAGGCATACCATGCCGCCAATGTCCTAGATGCCTCATTGCCATCTCTCAGTATATACTTCCCATTAACAGGATGAATCCACCAAATGTGGTGGCACAGTGGCATTTAGCTGAGAGATAATTGCTTTGGGAGTTCTCAACATTGACTCTAGAATCCATGAGATTCTCATGTCATGGGGTCATGCGTGCAATTTAGTTTTTTGTTGTTTGCCAAATGCCACCCACCCATAGGTGATAAACCAATACTTCTCCACATTGAGCACCACTTAGAAGAAACACTGAAGGTAACAAGGTGGCAGAATTTAGTCTGGATGGCAGATTTCAACATACATCACCAAGCTCATATCATCACTACTAACCACGTTAGCTGAGTCCTGAAGGACGTAACTCCCAGATTAGACTGCAGCAGGTAGCAAAAGGCAGCTAGAAAGGAGATACCATTTGACCTCCCTTGTCACAGTCTACCTCGCGCTGATGCAGTTGCCTGTAACCGTATAACTAACGGTGTCTACCACACAGTCCTTGTGGACATGTAGGTAGGTTTTCTTACTGAAGGCACTGTCCATCTTGTTGCCTGACTCCATCACAGTACTAAATGGGACAGATTTAAAAGGATTTATTGATGTACATAGATGCTAAGATGCAAAGAGCATAGGTTTAGACACAGAGAGAATTTCATAATAAGACAGCAGCTAAATAAAAGAGAATCTGTAAGTCTTCTAATGGCATGTAAATGCTAATTGGGCAGTAAGGGACAGGCCTGGATCCAGTAGAGTTCTGGGTGGTAATGTAAGCTTGGAGATGCAGAGCAAAGCTAGAACTCTGAGTAAGCATGGATACAAAGTATTCATTGAGGAAAAGGATGCTGCCAAATATTGATAAATGCAGAGGTAGTAGAGATATTGGCTAGATATTAGCTTAGAAAATTGATACTCAGGTTACACTGGTAAGTCTTGTGATACTTAGGTTTTAGAAACAATAATTGAGGCGCTTCGAGAGGTGTGAGATATCTAAGGAGAGCTAGCACAAATTTGTATAGGGCAGATTGCCTTGACTAATCAAAGTGAATCTTGTGAAGAGGAACATCAAGGGTTGTTGATAAAGGAAAAATAATGGCTGTGGTTTATGGATGTTAAGCAAGTGTTTGACAAAGTCCCACATAAAAGGCTGGTTCTGAAATAGAAGAATCAATGTCATCTGGGTTGAAAATTTGGTATAAGAACAAAATACAGTGACTTGCGATACCCAGTTGTTTTTATGCCCAGAAGATGACAGACAGTGGTGATCACAAAGGTTTGAGACAAGAAATTTTGGGGTTTTTATATATATATATGCATATACTATATAATGGAATGAAGAGTAAAATTTCAAAATTTGGCTTTGATATGAAATTTGGAGATACGGCAGATAATGAGGGTGCTAATTGACTGCATCAATACATTGGTAAACTGGATGGTAAATAAGTTGGGGTTTGATATAAAGTATTGTGAGTTTATATATTTTGGCAGAAGAGATAGTTAGAGGCATCTTAAACTTAATGGCATAGTTCTAAAGGGTATATAGAGACAGAGAGACTTGGGAGCTCGTATGCATTGAACTTTGAAGGTGGCAGGATTTATTGGTTAGCAAAGCATATTGAGCAATTTATCAAGGTATTGAATACATAAGCAAAGAAAATGTTTTGACTGCGTTGGTTAGGCTGCAATGTTAATGTCGGTTATGGTCACCACACTTGAAAAAGGATATGAGTGTCCTCGAGAGGGGACAGATAATGTCATTAGGAGAGTTTCAGGGATGAGATTTCTTTAGCTGCAAGGCTAGGTTGGAGAAGCTGTGGTTGTTCAATCTTAAAGTAAAGGAACTTGAGAGGAGATTTGATGGAAGTATGAAAGGTTGTAGCAAAACTACATGTGAGATATAGAATGGCTGGTCTCATTCTCTAAGGACAAGGTTAGACATGGACTTAAGGTTTTGGGCAAGAGATGTAGAGGAGGATAGAGGAAGGGAATATGAATGATTGATTGGATTGTGCTATAGAGCATGGACTCAGTGGACCAAACGTCTGCCTTCTGTGTTATGACTCTGATTTTGACATTCAAACTCCTGTTTGAATGGATTAATGGATTAGGCATCTTGTATTAATTGGTTGGTGATAATATTTTATTCAGGTCAAGGTTGACTTAATTGACCTAGCTGAGAAGTACTGCTGTGATATGGATCTGAAGGCAGAACTGGAAAGATCATTCCTTTCAGAACCCTCGTCTCCTGTTGTAGCCAAGGTAACAAAAGGCTTTAAACTGGGAAAACACAAGCATGAAACCTTCATTACTTCCAGGTGAGATGTCAAAGTTGACCCTCTTGAAACTACAAGTAAAAACGTTAGTAAATAATTTTACTGTTCTGTAGGTCTTTAGTGTACTTAACAGAATTATCTGTTACTTGAATATAAATGATGTTTACAGTATGTATAATAGTTTTTTCTACCTTTTTTTTCTATCACTTCATGCTTTTGAACCAGTTACAATATTTTCCTATCTCTCTCTATATAACAATATACTTGTTTTAAAAAAGATTTTTATTTCGCAGTTGGTTGGTTCAGTTGGGTGGACAGCTGATGTGTGATGCAAAATAATGCCAACACCGTGAATGTGTGTTATCAAGAATGTCATCAAGATGGCGCAGAGTAGAGCTTGTCTGCTCCGACTGCTTTTCTCTCCTTTTCTTTTTTTCACTTTTTCTTTTTACTTACCTTTTGTCGTAAGCTTGGACAGCATTAGCAGTAGCGAGGATCCCCAGTGTAGACTTGAGTGATCCCAGTGCACACCTTGTGGTGGTGGTAAGTGGGCCTAGAACAGACCCGAGTGACCTCTTACTTTTCCAGGGTGAGCATGGGACCTGGCATCTGAATAGGTGGCTACTACGTTGGTGGAAGCAACATCAGCAAAGTAGGCCCAGTGGGCAATGATGGTGCCTGAGCATTGGTGACTTTGTTGTTGAGTCCGGCGTTTGTGACAGTGAATTGGTGGCAACAGGACATCACAGTGACGTTGGCAAAGTGTGCCCAGTGGTGAGAGATGCGACTGTGACATTGGTTGGTTCACCACAGGTAGTGGCGAGGCAGTGATGAAGGAAAATCAGCCCAGCAGTGAAAGATGGTGCCTGAAGAGTGGTCACTTCTGCATTGGTTAGGTCTGATGTAGACAGTGATGCGGTGGTGGAGGAGGGATAGCAGCAGGGCTGATGGGCCCTCACTAAGCTATATCTTACTTTTTTTTGTTATCCTTAAAACTAATCCAAATAGTGTTGGATCGTGGCGACTGTCAAAAAGCTTTTCACTGTATTTTACTGCTTTTATCGCTTTAAAATACACCTGACAATAAAATCAATTATTCATTTATTCAGCTGAGATTAGCATGAAGGACTCAACTTCTCCCCTCACCTGAGGTGAGGTGACCCTTGAATTAAATCATCACCAGTTGTTACATTTAAGATGGTACATTTAATGGAAAATAATAGCCCAGAATTTCTGATGGCTGAGTAATTGTTTCTTTACAGCAATCTGGAGTTCCGTCTGAAATTTTCAGTAAGGAGGTGATCTAAAGGCATTGCCCAGGAATTTGCATTTTTGTTTGCCCATTCCAGTGTGTCCACATGCCTTAACGTCAGAAATATGCAAGGGTTCCAACTTTAACTATTAAGTGTGATATGCACAGTCCCAGACCTACCTTTAGCAGTCATCCACTTACCCAGCAACCTATCCCCTCATACACTTGGCAGCCTACACACCTAGAACGCTATCTTCCCCATCATCCATCTATGACCCTACCCTGACCCGATGGGCACCTAACGCCACCACCAAACACCCTCCCAACCCACCCCAAAAAGAATGCCCATCACTGTATACCCCCAGCCCATGCACGGTTGTAACCCCTCAGTTACTCTAACTGTCAACGCACTTACATGCCTACTTCCTCAGTTACCTGAAAAATTTATTGACTTTTCCTCAGGAGTTGTCGAAGTGGCTTTAGACCTTTAGACAATCTATCTCCTGAAATATGACAGCAAGCACCACTAAGACATCATGCGATACCTTCTGATGCAGCTCTTGCACTATATGCATTTCTCCCTTGTTTTCTGCAATGGACAGATTTAGAATAGGCCAGACTCAGAAATTTTGATGGAAAATTTGCTGCCAGGTAAGAGGCGGACCTTTGTAAGATTGCTTGTGATTTGTATATGTGCAGACAGTATTCTGGCCACTGCATCCCAAATTTGAATTGTTTCTGAGACTTGGATACATGTGGCTGAAGTGGAGGTCTTTTGATCTCCAAACACACACACACACAAAGTTGCAAACCTGAAATTGATAAAGTTTTGTTTGGCAGGTATACTAAAGGTTACAAAACTGGGGCAGTTTTACATATACTGAAAATGTGTTGCTGGAAAAGCGCAGCAGGTCAGGCAGCATCCAAGGAACAGGAGATTCTCGTTTCGGGCATAAGTCCTTCTTCGGGAATGAGGAAAGTGTTTCCAGCAGGCTAAGATAAAAGGTAGGGAGGAGGGACTTGGGGGAGGGGCGTTGGAGAAGCGATAGGTGGGAGGAGGTCAAGATGAGGGTGATAGGCCTGAGTGGGGTGGGGGCGGAGAGGTCAGGAAGAAGATTGCAGGTTAGGAAGGCAGTGCTGAGTTCGAGGGATTTGACTGAGACAAGGTGGGCGGAGGGGAAATGAGGAAACTGGAAAAAATCGGAGTTCATCCCTTATGGTTGGAGGGTTCCTAGGCGGAAGATGAGGCGCTCTCCCTCCAACCGTCATGTTGTTATGGTCTGGCGATGGAGGAGTCCAAGGACCTGCATGTCCTTGGTGGAGTGGGAGGGGGAGTTAAAGTGTTGAGTCACTGGGTGGTTGGACTGGTTGGTCTGGGTGTCCCAGAGGTGTTCTCTGAAGCGTTCCACAAGTAGGCGGCCTGTCTCCCCAATATAGAGGAGGCCACATCGGGTGCAGCGGATGCAATAGATGATGTGTGTGGAGGTGCAGGTGAATTTGTGGCGGATATGGAAGGATCCCTTGGGGCCTTGGAGAGAAGTAAGGGGGGAGGTGTGGGCGCAAGTTTTGCATTTCTTGCGGTTGCAGGAGAAGGTGCCGGGAATGGAGGTTGGGTTGGTGGGGGGTGTGGACCTGACGAGGGAGTCACTGAAGGAGTGGTCTTTTCGGAACGCTGATAGGGGAGGGGAGGGAAATATATCCCTGGTGGTGGGGTCCGTTTGGAGGTGGCGGAAATGACGGCGGATGATATGCTGTATATGGAGGTTGGTGGGGTGGTAGGTGAGAACCAGTGGGGTTGTGTCCTAGTGGCGGTTGGAGGGGCAAGGGCTCAAGGGCAGAGGAGCGGGAAGTGGAGGAGATGCGGTGGAGGGCATCGTTGATCACATCTGGGAGGGAACTGCGGTCCTTGAAGAAGGAAGCCATCTGGGCTGTACGGTATTGGAACTGGTCCTCCTGGGAGCAGATGCGGTGGAGACGAAGGAATTGGGAATATGGGATGGCAATTTTACAGGGGGCAGGGTGGGAGGAGGTGCAGTCTAGGTAGCTGTGGGAGTCAGTCTGTTTATAGTAAATGTCTGTGTTGATTCGGTCGCCCAAGATAGAAATGGAAAGGTCTAGGAAGGGGAGGGAGGAGTCTGAGACGGTCCAGGTGAATTTGAGGTCGGGGTGGAAGGTGTTGGTAAAGTGGATGAACTGTTCAACCTCCTCGTGGGAGCACAAGGCAGCGCCGATACAGTCATCGATGTAGCGGAGGAAAAGGTGGAGGGTGGTGCCAGTGTAGTTGTGGAAGATGGACTGTTCCACATTTCCTATGAAGAGGCAGGCATAGCTGGGGCCCATGTGGGTGCCCATGGCAACACCTTTGGTTTGGAGGAAGTGGGAGGATTGGAAAGAGAAGTCGTTCAGGGTGAGGACCAGTTCAGTCAGTCGAAGGAGGGTGTCACTGGAAGGGTACTGGTTGGTACGGCGGGAAAGGAAGAAGCGGAGGGCTTTGAGTCCTTCGTGATGGGGGATGGAGGTGTACAGGGACTGGATGTCAATGGTGAAGATAAGGTGTTGGGGACCGGGGAAGTGAAAATCATGGAGGAGGTGGAGGGCGTGGTAGTGTCCCGAACGTAGGTGGGGAGTTCTTGGACTAAGGGGGACAGGACCGTGTCGAGGTATGCAGAGATGAGTTCGGTTGGGCAGGAGCAGGCTGAGACAATGGGTCGGCTGGGGCAGTCAGGTTTATGGATTTTATGCAGGAGGTAGAAACGGGCGGTGCGGGGTTGTGGGACTATGAGGTTGGAGGCGGTGGATGGGAGATCCCCTGAGGTGATGAGGTTATGGATGGTCTGGGAGCTGATGGTTTGGTGGTGGGAGGTGGGGTCATGGTCAAGGAGGCAGTAGGAGGAGGTGTCCGCGAGCTGACGTTTAGCCTCAGCGGTGTAAAGGTCGGTACGCCAAACTACTACCACGCCTCCCTTGTCTGCTGATTTGATGGTGAGGTTGGGATTGGAGCAGAGGGAGTGGAGGGCTGCACGTTCCGAGGGTGAGAGGTTGGAGTGGGTACGAGGGGTGGAGAGGTTGAGGCGGTTGATGTCGCGGAGGCAGTTGGCGATGAAGAGATCGAGGGCGGGTAAGAGGCCAGCACGGGGTGTCCAGGTGGATGGGGTGTGTTAGAGGTGGGAGAAGGGGTCATCAGAGGGTGGGCGAGAATCTTGGTTGAAGAAGTAGGCATGGAGGCGAAGGCGGCGGAAGAATTGTTCGATGTCTCACTGCGTGTTGAACTCGTTAATCCAAGAGCGTAGGGGAATGAAGATGAGGCCTCTGCTGAGGACTGATCTTTCATCCTCAGAGAGGGGTAGTTCTGGAGGGATGGTGAAAACACGGCAGGGCTGGGAGCTAAGACCTGCTGTGGGGCTGGAGCTGGGAGTGGGGGCGGGGTTAGGCGCGGGGGCGGGGATGGAGATCGGCGTGGCCTCCTCTATATTGGGGAGACAAACCGCCTACTTGCAGAATGCTTCAGAGAACACCTCTGGGACACCCGGACCAACCAACCCAACCACACCGTGGCTCTACACTTCAACTCCCCCTCCCAGTCCACCAAGGACATGCAGGTCCTTGGACTCCTCCATCGCCAGACCATAACAACACGACGGTTGGAGGAAGAACGCCTCATCTTCCGCCTAGGAACCCTCCAACCACAAGGGATGAACTCAGATTTCTCCAGTTTCCTCAATTCCCCTCCCCCCACCTTGTCTCAGCACTGCCTTCCTAACCTGCAATCTTCTTCCTGACCCCTCTGCCCCCACCCCACTCTGGCCTATCACTCTCACCTTGACCTCCTTCCACCTATCGCATCTCCAACGCCCCTCCCCCAAGTCCCTCCTCCCTACCTTTTATCTTAGCCTGCTGGATACACTTTCCTCATTCCTGAAGAAGGGCTCATGCCCGAAACGAGAATCTCCTGTTCCTTGGATGCTGCCTGACCAGCTGCGCTTTTCCAGCAACACATTTTCAGCTCTGATCTCCAGCATCTGCAGACCTCACTTTCTCCTCGCAGTTTTACATATAGGTTGGCCGTTATTTAGTTACATAGGCAATACATTTGAGGGGCAGAATGACTAACCTCTGTTTTAATATTGATCTCCTGTCTTCTCGTTGGCTGCAATAATATTAAATGCTTCATTTTTTATTATCTGTTTCCATAAATTGTGATAATTTAATTTGCTTAGATCAGTGTAGTCTTGTGATAATCTGCAGCTTTGGAAACCAAGGCCTACATATATTTGCAAGTATTATCTTGTGCAACTTGACCAAGATATATTGGCCATTTTGACAGCAGCAGTTTGAATTGATTTTACACCCAATCTTCCCTTTTTAGATAAAGTAGCCTTTTTAACTTATTTCCATTCACATTGTTTCTGAGGAAGTTTTGTCTTTACCAATATCAAACATTTTAAAAAATCAACCATGCTGTTTTATTTTGCTATCAACTGCTATTAACATTCCAGTGCAATGTAGCTTCATGCTTATATTTAGTATTTTAACTGTGGTGTTATCACTGAATAGGAAAAAAGAATTCACAATAAAGGAAAATATAGCATTAAATCTGAATGCTATGTAGAAAACATCTGTGCAGGTGCCAGAAGAATCTGTGCTGAAGTGTATCTTTAGTCACTTGTTTACATTTCTTGTTCAATCTGAAGAAAATCTATGGTCATTTAAACTTTAGACTCTCCTTCACTGCATCATAAAAAGTCTGACTGTACTTGTTTTACTTCTAGTCCAAATCTGTAAACCTGAGGAACTTCTTTTATATGTTTATACAGTATCTTACAAATCAATTTTCTTATTGATATTGACTGCATTGGAGGGGGATGAAATATTAGCATGTATAAAGGATTAGTCAGTAGCCTGTTGTAGTAAAACATTATGTGTGTTAATGATATCTATGGAAACATTTATCCTTTAACTTCTCTCTTCATAGAATCAAATTTATCATGAGCACAATCTCATTGTTACTCATTTAGCAATGAGTATAAACCAACTTTGACTATCACTTGAAGCTTTAAAGACCTGAGAACTTTTGAAAATACTTGATTCTTCCTTGATCTTCTGTTTGTCAGTGGAAGAGTCTCAATATTACAAATCTTGAAGATATTATGATTATTGCTACTCGTTTTTGAAGTGAATTTAGCAACTTTGTTGTATATGGCCCAGAAATCTAGTCCTCTAGATCTGGTGTAATTCATCTCAACACACTTTACATCTATGTAAGACCAAGAATTCCACATGCTTGTTTTTGTTGACTGTTATACTGACACTCTCATATTTTAAAGATTTCTTTTCTTTAAGAATTGTTCCTCTAATCTTAACACTTAACTGTTCTTTTCGTTCAAGTAAACAGCTAAGTAAAATTTCTGTTTATTAACCAGCATCTTCCTCTGCCTGCCCTTTCTCTGAGTCTTTTTGTATTTTCATGCATTCTTCTTCAATCCCATAGAATTTAATATAACCAGTAAGCTTCTGGTGTGTCACTATCTAACTATAAATTGAAAATTGAGGTCCAGACGCACATTCCTGGGGTATACAGCCTTGCCCACATCAAGAAGCAGTTTTGTTCTACCATGTTTATTGCATTCCCTTTAACTCTACAGTTTGAGCGTTCCTCAAATTTAATTAAGGTGCTTAAGCGTATTCTGCCCTTCACACATCCATGCTACCTATCCATGAATACATCTTGAATACTCGAAAACATCCATGAATGCAAGTGGTTTGGCTTACTTTGTACCCCTCTTTTTTTTAATGCTGATGTGACATTTGCTCCTCTGCTGGCCTTTTTTGCAATTCCGATTTTGACTTTATTAATTCCACCTTCTCCCCAACCTCCTGGGATTGCATTGAAGTATAAGATTCACCCATGAAGCCTATTCTGCCATTCAATCAGATCACAGCTGATGTGTGACCCACAGTTGCCTTATATTCCTTCATGCGCTTGGTTAGCAAAAGTCTGTCAATCACAGATTTATAATTAACATTTGATATGATTTGCAAAAAAGACTATCCTTTGCATGTCGGTATGTCACATTTAAATAGCATGAGAAGAGAGTCTGTGAATCTGATGTCTCATTTGCAAGTAAATATAAAGTTTGACGTTGGGGGTGGATTAGTTGAATAAACATCAGCCCAGCATACCCATAGCGTATTCAAAAACACCCACTCCACTCCCTTGATTTTAAATGCGTTCTATATTGATGGAATGATGATTTAATGATTCTGTTGACTAGAAATATAAATATCCCACATAAACTGGAACTGAGAAGTTGCAGCTGAGTTTCTGGTGAATATGGACAGTAATACACAATTGCCTCAATCTTGGTACTAATAATATCATACTTAAAGAAGTTCCAGGTGGTTTGATATAGAAACAGCAAATGTCTGGCTGGAAGAGCACCAGTTTTGGAAGAGATTAGACCGATTATTTATGTATGTGCCTGCTATAATCACTTTGTGATTAAAATCGGAATGCATTCTATTCTTTCGTGCAGTTACCTTGCACTTTTAGGAGCTGAAAAATGAAATTTCTTTTCAAGATTTTAATTTGATCTAAAGTAAGCACCTATCCAGTAGGTGCAAGACCACTGAATAGTTCTGAAAGAGGGATTGTTATGGAAATCAGACTTCTAAGGAAATTTATGTTTACTATCTTAACTTTAACTGAATGTAATCATTAATCAAAAATATAATTTAAGTATGCTTTTTGTGCGAAGTTCTGTAAGTTCTAATTGCATTTCTAAGTGATGGTATGTATAACAATATTGTAGAATCGTTTACATTTTTTATAAAATACATTTTATAGAATGTATTTCTCAATTTTATTTTAGTGGAAAATCTGAATATATCGAGCCTGCCAAACGAGCCCATATA
Source organism: Hemiscyllium ocellatum (assembly GCF_020745735.1). Lineage (NCBI taxonomy): Eukaryota > Metazoa > Chordata > Chondrichthyes > Orectolobiformes > Hemiscylliidae > Hemiscyllium > Hemiscyllium ocellatum. The sequence continues at coordinate 100,706,388 of NC_083404.1, read as the reverse complement.
GTCCCACCTCCCCGAGGTCGAGGCAGAGGGGGATTTGGGTCCAATTGTAGACCTCATGATATATTTCGGCAACGGAAGCAAAACACAAGCAGACCGCCTTCAATGCATGTGGACGATTTTGTAGCAGCAGAGTGCAAAGATGTTCCTTCCTCTGGTCCACCCCCAGCAAAAAGGACAAATAAAGGACCTCAGAAAGCTCCTCGTGGTGGATTTTCTGGAAATAGAGGAGGTCGTGGTGTCTTTCATAATCAGAACCGTTTCTTTTCTCCACCTGCTCCCAAAGGTTTGTTTCCATTTACCCTACAGATGTTTGCCATATGATTTAGTATGATAGTGAGAAAATTGAAATAATTTGGTTATTTGTATTTTCATTTCATTCTCTTAATATTTCAGCAAGAACTATTTTCAGGAGGCTCAATGGAGTCAGATTTAGTTCCCTCACATTGCAAAGTAGCACATAAAGTTACAATTCTCAAAAATGCGAATAAATATAACCTAGGAAACAATTGGTCTTTACATTTATTATTGGTAAGATGTCTGAAAGGATTCAGAGACATTCTCTTATGATCACTGGAAAAGGCAAGGGATTCTCAATATGACTTTTAGAAAAGAAAGTTTTTCGTTATGAACTTGATTTGACATTTTTGGAAGTATTTTAAGTTAATGACTGAAGGCTACCTGGTTGGTAATATCTACATGGACTTTCAGAAGTTTTGAAAAGGGTGCCTCACTCGATTACTTTATGAGATGGTGGTAACACTGGGAACTTGATACACTGGATCAAGAATTAGCTCAGATTGTACAACTAAAGGTTTGTAGTCAACAGTTGTTGTATCACCCTGCAGGCAGTGGTGTCCACCAGAGACATGTTAGAATGGTTACTGTTTACTGTTTTCACTGTAATTAGCAATCATGACAGTGTAGCAGGTATGATTATGTTTTAAGATAATAAATTTGTTCAAGGATTAAAACAATTGATTAAGATGTGCAGGAGGAACGGACCAAATAGAGGCATATTAGCTAAGTGTGATGCCATGCATGTAATAGTAACAAAGTACATTTATCATTTACTGGAAATAAAAATGAAAGGAATTCAGAGAGAAAGTATCAAACTGTTATTGAGGTTTCATAAACATTACAGAGGCTATGGTCAAAACCAAACCTAGCTTTTCACAAGGAAGTTCTATCTCTTTTTTGGTTGAAAGAAGATGTGCTCATATTTGTCTACATTAAAATCCAATTAGCACAGTTTTTCCCATATACTTATGCCACATTTTTAAACATTTTATACTTCCATCTATGCTGCTTATCAGGTCCCTTGCACTTGCACTATCTATAAATTTGGATAGTTGGCTATCTACTTGAGACGAACAGATAAGATGAAAAGTAAATTAAGCTAACAATGTAGATCTTCATGAGACTTCAGTATACATCCTTCAGTACAAATCAAAGGAGATAACGTATCATTTGTGAATACAAGTAATTGGTCACACCACATCTGGAGTACTGTGGCCAGTTTCGAACATTAGATTAGATTAGATTACTTACAGTGTGGAAACAGGCCCTTCGACCCAACAAGTCCACACCGACCCGCTGAAGCGCAACCCACCCATACCCCTACATTTACCCCTTACCTAACACTACGGGCAATTTAGCATGGCCAATTCACCTGACCCGCACATCTTTGGACTGTGGGAGGAAACCGGAGCACCCGGAGGAAACCCACGCAGACACGGGGAGAACATGCAAACTCCACACAGTCAGTCGCCTGAGTTGGGAATTGAACCTGGGTCTCAGGCGCTGTGAGGCAACAGTGCTAACCACTGTGCCACCGTGCCGCCCACAAACATCTTACAATAGGTAATATACAGAGCTTGCAAACAATTCAGAGGTGAATTAAGAGAATGATTTCTAACTGTAAAGAATCATACTTCCTCCGGCTTAAAAAAAGCATCTACTTAATTTAGAGCAGCATAGATTTGGAGCTGATCTGATTGAGCTAAGTAAGGTAATGCAGTGACTCAGTTGTGCCTGTTGTCAGTTATTTCAGTTTGGCAAATTGGGGGAACCAGGGACAAACATTTAAACTATCAAAAATTGGAACAGACTGAAGGTTAGATGCTTTTTTTTTCCCTGTTTGAGTCTGTGGAATGTAATGCTAACTTGTCTGGAGTGTGCTGTTCCTCTGCATACCTTCGGGATGGGGTCTGGATTATTTCTTGGTTGGGGTAAATGTGGTACATGATTAGCTGAATCTCTTTAGTCAGATTTCCGCTCCTGATAAAGCACCCTTAATGGCACTGCACAGAGTCACAAATGACATCTTCTTTGACATTGATTGTGCTTTTAGTTGGATGATCACTTCATCCTGATTCAATAACTTGCTTCTGTTGTCCACTGAGTAGGACTGGCCTCATTTTGTTCAACTCTTAGTGTTCAATCATAACCCACCCAGTAGATACAATGGGTTTTCTTTCCACTCCTATTTATCTTACTGCTGCCTCAGATTTTTGATAAGTTCTGGTCGATTTCTAAACTAAATGAATAAACCTGCTTTTGCCAAATGTCCCCAAGTACAATTTGGTTAGCAAAAATGCATCAATCTAAGGTTTAAAAGTAACAACACATTAATTGCCATTTAGGATAAGAATTCCAAACTTTTACTTTGGTTTGTAGAGGGGTTAGCTAACTTCTGAAAGTCTGACCTTTATTTTGTTTTTACAATACACATTCTGTTCTCGACACCTCAAACAAATTAAACTGTTCTTCGTGAGACTTCAGTATTAACAGTGTGCCATTTGGAGTACTTTCTCTTATCTTTATTTTATCTTGCCACTCTACCACATTCTAACCAGATCAATAATATACCTACAATTCTATTAATTTCACCTTAAGCTAACAGTGTTTCATGAGGGACTTCGTCAAAAGCTTTCTGGAAGTCCACTATAAACGAAATTCTTTCCACTTCAAAAGTTCAATCTGGTTAATCAGGCATGATGAACTCTTTATAAAATCGCAACACTGTCTCTGATCAGCTGAAAATTTTCAGGGTGTTCTGTCACACTTAGCAATTGCAGACTTTAATCATTTCTGGACAATAAATGTGACGCAACTGGTCAATCATCCCCTGTTTTATCTCTTTCTCCTTCAGGGATAGGTAGCAAGTTTACTTCTCAATCATCGTGTTAGCAGTTATCATTTTCAAATGAAGAGTCCATAAGTTCTGAAGGCATTGTGTGTGTATCTTGAGGAACTAGACTGTGGAACTTTAGTATCCCGGTCTCTCTTCGTGATGATATTAAACCAACTGGTCTATAATTTCCTGCTTTCTGTCTCCCTCTTTTTCTGAATTTACAGTTTTTCTGTTCTTTAAAGCTGGGACCTTTCCAGAATCTAAGGAATGTTGGAAGATTACAACCACTGCAGCAAGTCTCTGCAGCTACTTAGTTTGGGACCCTGGCTGTAGGCTAATCAATTCAAAGGGAATTGTCAACCATAAGTCCCATTGTTTTGCTTCATTATTTACCCTGGTATTCATCTCTCCCTTTTGCCTTCTAATTTTGTAGTTTATTCAGATGCCTTTAGTGTCTTCTGCCATGATGACAAGTGCAAAAAAAAATGCAAAGTCTGTCATTTCCTATTGTATCATTGTTAGTTTACCAGTCTTTTCTTTTTTAAGGACCAATTTAACTGCTCTTATCCTGTTCATATAGAGGTTCTTATTTTTCATTTAAACATTTGTTTCTTGTTTCTTTTCCCCTACCTGCACTTGGCGCCTTTTACTTCGAATGGGTGGGGGCTGCTGCAATTTTTTATATATACCTGGAGGGCCTTCTGTTGGCCCTGCAATCTCAGGAGCCCATCCTTTTGAATTCCATTTTTGATGTAGATCTGACCCAGATGTGATGTCCTCACCCAGATTCCCTCCTGACAGTGGGATTAGAATCCTGAAAAAGAAGTGTCCATGACACACAAATAGTTCTTGCACTTTGTGTCGTACCAATGTGTTTGCTGTGACAATTGAAATATTTTGTTTCAAAAAGTATTGAAAATAAAGGTAGGGTGCAATAGAAGCATTGAGTAAATTAGAAACAAGGCAACATGACCCAGTTAGCGGTTCTTTTATTAATATTATTCTTTTTCTCTTTGTAGAAGATCTAACTTTTCTTCCAGGTCATGCAGTGGGACTCCTTCATCCTAGCACCAGAAATCGTAAGTAATTTGGTGTCTGTGTGTTGCTGTAAAATAATTGAATGTTTATTCATGTGAAGAGTAGAAAAGATTATGGTCTGTTATGGTCATTGTAAACCTGATCACATTTGAATTTATCTGAAATAATATTTGGGCAGTAAGTATCTCTCCTTGTAATAATTTTTGATTGTGATTGCTCATACACCATATTCCATCCATGATAGTTATTGGCACAAAGGGGCTTGAATCCATCCCAGATTAATGGGAATAAATTTGGCACTAAACTGGCAATCTTAATCAGAGATTCCAAGGATGACTGGTGTGGGAAATTAAAATTATAGTGGTGCAGTTGTGTGTGCTATTCCAATATTGAGACCGTGTAAAAGGAACTTAACTCTGCAGTTGGTTATATTAGACCTGTTCTGGGGTGGTGAGGTGGTCGATGCTGCCACCAGAGATCATGTGTTAATATTCTTTACGTTAGCATTAAACTAAGTACAAAATTCCATCAAAAATAAATCATCAATTGCCATCTGTTAACTACACGTTTATAGTTCAATAAACTTTCTTCGGGCTTAATTTTCAAGTTCTAACTCCTGAATAGAACAAAATACTGCACATTGGTCAATATACAATATTGACATTCTTAAATTTCATTTTAAGATTAAAATTTAGGGTTTTTTTATCTTACTGCTTCAACAACTGGTTATTCATAAAGCTGACAAGTTTAATCCAAATGCATTTTTTAATTCTAAATTAACTCAAGAGAGTTTAAATTCTAAATTAGGATATACACTCGTATTTTCAATTGTACCTGTGCAGAAATGTAGGATTTGCTGTTGTGGATTCTATATATAACACTTTTCCACTTACATCTAATACTCGATTCAAGTCTAAATATGTTAGCTAGTGTAGTAAAGCAATTCATATGAAACTGTCCTCCATTTTTACTAATCGCGTAGAGAAGCTATACAATACATGTGGAGAATAAGAAGCATGTTCTTCTTAAATGAAGAAATTTCCACTGCTTTTGAACTTTAAAGTTATTTTCGAGCTTTCAGGCATTTGTTTTGGGGTGGTGGTGGGAGTATTAAAAATAAATTATTCAGTTTAGTTAAATGCTCCATCATTTACTTCATTGATCTGGACCTAAGTAAACTGTATTAATCCTTATGAAGAATATTTTGTATGGGGAGAATCAAGTTAGTTTATTATTGATTTAAGATTCTATCGTGGCTAAAGTTGTGAACATTGCACAGTACTCCCAATTGCACTCTTTCTGCTCCTTACTCAAATTTTGCAAAGTAGCACCAAAAAACATCCTGTGTAACATTTATGAACAGCTTGTTTTAAACTAATTTTCATCTGACTTAAAGATATTTCCGATCATCTTTCTGTCCTTTCTTGAATATTTAAATTTTGTTTACTTTTCCATGTTCTCTGAACTACTGCCAGTATTTCTTTGCATGCTTCTGAAGTGTTTCCTCATGCATTGCTTTTTACAGTGCTGGATGAATATAGTTTGGCACTTCTAAAAAGAAAAAAAAATCTAATTTTTTACCCCAACATTGTCTTGTAACTTGGTTCATTTGCGCCACGTCCTTTACAGCACATCCTTTACACCACCTTGTCTAAATGGTCTTTCATCCTACGCAACATCTTGGTCTCTTCGTCAAGGGTATGTTGTCAGCAAATCTTTCAGTAAAAACCACATTGAGAATTCCAAGATAGCAATCAGACAGTGGAAGCTGAGACCATTCGTAACATCTAGCTAATTCTGTACTGACATGGAAAAAATCTTTTAACTTCTTGATTTTGCATTCAAACTTCAATTCATTTACCTGCTTAGTGATTAGAAAGGATGTTAAAACCATAGTCCTCTTTCATTAGGCTCATTACAGAAAAGAGACACCATAGCCATGAGGAGAGTCATAAGATACTGGGATTATTTCCATGGAGCAATTTAATCAAGCATTTAAAAAAAGGTTTCAAGCTTTCACATTTTTTTTCTATTGTCCACTGTTGTTTGGGAAGTTAGGCAACGGGGAGGAAAGGTCACAGTTTTAAAATTTTCACTAAGTATGAGGAAAGAAGTTTGGAGAATTTTATTTCACAGAGTTGGTAAAGCAAGTACTGTTTATCCACAGTGAGTGATTGAAGCAGAATATCAATATCCAGGGTATGGGATTCTCCTTAGAATACTACACTATGTTATTAGACTTCAGCTTCTCGTGGTATAATTGACTGAATGAATTGCGCTATTGAAATATGAAGTCATAGCACAATAATGCTAGTGTGCATGTAGGACTCGGTCACACAAATACAGTACTGGTTCAAGGAGTGTGAAAATAAGGAGTACGAGAGTCATGAATGAGAATTCCATCTGGCACAAGAAATCCGTATATGTTTCAAATAGAGTTCACTGAGCTCAACAACTTGAATAAACTTGCCATTCACTAGAAATGCACACACTACCTTGTGGCAGAGTTATCTATTAGAAACTTAAGGAGTGCCATAAGTCTCTTCCAAGGTCACTTGCATATATATGCCTCAGTTTCATCGATCACTGACTGCAACTGGATACAAATTGATGTGTGCTTGAATGAACATTTACAACTTATACTCATCTCGGCAAATGCACAGTCCTTAATGTACATTGTTAGAATATTATGTGGAGGTGGCTAAAGAAATTTATGTTCTTTATTATTAAAGATGAGAACATAGTGCCTACAGTAGTGATTTATTTTGGTATCACATGGTGTGGATAGTTTACTACTCCTCCCATATCCCTCAAATTACTGAAATACCTTTTTGTTTAGCCATTAAAGCTGAGATTAAATTATATTTGTCATAGTGTAATTTTGATGTTGCGATTTTTCAAACACAATTTCCATTTATCATCTTCACCTGATGTAAATTACCTGTTCCATCAAATTATCGAAACGCATTGTCCCAGCTTTATTTTTTTTCCTGCTAGTTTCCAACTCTGAACACTATCCTACAAAAGCATTAATCTCACTCACTGGCTTAACATATTAGCTGCCTTGAATGTGCTCAATTAACTTCATATAAGTTGGTTTCTTCCATTTTTTTTTCAAAATGGCTAACACTGGTGATTATTGTCCATTCTTTACCTAGCAGCCTATTGTCTATAACTCTTTTTTTTTTGTCACCTCAAAATAGTCTTAACAAAGGCTTTACATTAGCTGGAGTACCTTGTCTGTAAATGTGAAAAATAATTTAATGTTAACAACATTTCCAACTGAGCCAAACCAATGCACTTAAGACATTAAATAGTACATAAAATATCAAACACCTGGAGCTCTAAAGATGGCCTCGTAAGTGAAAGCAAAAGGCCACAAAATTCTGGGTTTGTTTTCTCATACATGTTGATTGAGGTAATAATACAAGGTACAAATGACCTGAATGTCTCTGGGCTAAATACAAGGGAAGAGGTGAAATTAATTATTCCTTTTGCTCCTCATTGCTTTCAGTGATCTCTGCTGGATCATAAATATATCATAGATGTTGACTGAAAACAAGGCAAGGCTCAGCTATGGTGTTCCATGCAGATTAGTGGGCTTTGAAACTCTCAAGACTCATTTTGGTAGCTACTTACAGGAATTAATTGTAGATTGCCATTGAATTGTAACCCCCAAATGTAAACGTAGAGCAAATAAATTATTTCGGTGTTGTTTAGGCAAGTGAATTTATTTAAATAATACATCAAAGTTGCCAAGCTTTGTCTACACAGTATCTTTTGTTTACTGTGTTTCTTAATAGTTCCATTTTTTCATTTCATTTTCTGACTTTGATATCATTTTATGAAAAGTTTAAATTTAATGTACTTTCAAGATGTTAAAAGGATTAACACATTAACTGAGCAACTATAATCTTAACAAAATTCTATTTAAAAAGTACATAATATCAATTGAAAATATAACTTTCAATGCCACTTACTTTCAGACTTGCATAAATACAAATGTGAAATTTCGTGTGTCCCAGAAATAAACTAATTCCCAGTCTCCAGTCAGCTGTGAATATATTTTAAATCTCATGCATTTGGCTGTAAGAATCAAAACTGGCCACCTTGCTGCAAGAGTAAGTTTCACTGCAGCAAAATGTTTCTTCTGCAGATTATTTTGTGAATTTAATTTTAACAGTATCACAATTGTGCTTTCTGATGGATAAACAATTTTTTTAAAGTCCCTTTCATTTCTACAGAATTTCATTTGTGCGGTGGTATTTCAAGCCCTTTTTATGCAGCAAACAGTCTGGATGAATGGGGTACTACAATACTACATTTCATATTTATATCTGTTTGCACAGTATTTAACTGTTAACAAAATTCAAGGATATGCAACAGAAAAGATGGCATCCTCTTGTTGGGAAGGATGCCCACTGCAGCTCTACTTACCCAGGATAGCAGTGGGAAGCATGCTATGGTTTGGCTTGTAAATCATTCTCCCACTCCTCTGTGCATAGCTGTTTGTCTTCTTGTGGCTTTCTTGACCTTTTAAACATGTGCCATTTCCCCACTCCTATGGGAAGCTCGCTATGTCTGTGTTTAATGATTGCATGGTGAAGGTATATTCAATGCAAAATATTTAAGTATATTAAAGATTGAGGGGACTTTTTTGCAGCTGTAATTTGTGTCCATTCTTCTAATACATTGTGTGTTTAGTAATTATTTTTCGAATGCTTTTTGAAGAAATGTAATTTTACTGTAGGAAATTATAGCCGTCGTGAAGGAGGACGTGGGTCAAGCTGGAGTGTCCAGAATAGTCCCCGTGGTACATACAGTGAAAATCGAGGTGGTCAAAGCAATTTTAACAAAGGGCTGCCATCAAGACAGCCTTCAACAGGTAAAGCTACTGAAAATCTTGCAATTCTTACTTTATAGTTCTAACATTAAGGATGAAGAATATTAACAGCCAGGGGTAAATTGGGAAAGCGTGAAACTTCTGAAACATCTATGATTGAAATATCTTGCGAGTAAGTAAAGGAGTTGATGTTCTGTTTGAAAGAATGGCAAAAATTGCCTAATGTGTAATGACTCCATTAAAATGCTGATTGGAGCCTTTTAAGTACTAAAATACTTTAATATAAGTTCTTCTGAACTTTTATCTTATTGTCATTTCCACAGTTGTTAAAATGTTTAATCAGTAATGTGTCTGTGTTTGCACTTGGTAATCAGAGGTTGACATTTGTATTTGAATTAATGTGCGTGTGAATCATATCAATAGAATTAAAAACTCAGAAAATCAAAAACAGGAATTAGAACCAATGTTCTGATTGCTTTCCCCCCACCACCAGGCAAGATGATAATCTTTTGGACATATTCATTCTTATACTTCCTGAAAAAGTCCTCTTAAAAAAAAACTAAAGGTGCATCAATGAAGTGCCTGCTAATACAACATTTTAATAATGTAGGATTAAAACTGCCCATTTGGATTCTGAAATGTTCTGCTACCCCACCATTGAATAACTAGTTTTAGGCACAAGTTGGTGAGACTATGCTACAATATCAGACTTCCTAATTAGAAGTCAGTGTGAATTTTCACAGTTGCACTTGATGTCTGTTGTTATTTATTTAATCTGCTTTCCAATTTGAATCTACTTCATTTCTTCAGTTAAGAGGAGAAATGACCAGGAAGTTTCTTCTTATATTTATCATGTGTTAAAGAGCAATGTACACACGAGGATAAGCTTCATTTGGAATATTGATAATTCTATCATAAGAGGATACTTCTTTGAGACACTGACAAGGTGGCAACGAAGAGTAAGCATATATGACAGTATTTACAGTATAGTTAAGTGAGATACAATCCTGAATCAATTTCACTGAAAGGTGAAATCAAAACCGAAAATGCTCTAAATATCCTTGGTCTAGCATCTCTAGTATCTGTAGAGAGAGAAAGAGTTAATATTTCAGTTCATGGTCGTCAATCTGAGTGCTGTTTCTTTTCTCACAAATGCTCATAAACCTGAACATTTCAAGCATTTTCTACTTTTATTTCAGATTTCCACAATCTGCAGTATTTTGTTTTTTTTCCACCGGTACGTTAGCTCCTTAGGAAAATTGTTAAAATTTATTTGAAGTTAAATGTTGTGTTTGAAATGAATTTTATAATTTATTGTAGCTTCTCCACTCCTGACGAATTTTGGTCTAATGCAAATGAAATGAGACCTGTATTTCACTGGTGGTTTGTGTTTGTTTTCAGGATACCGTCAAAGTCCTCGTGATCGTACATCAAGGGGTCGAGGAGCAGGACCATCATGGGGAGGAGGCAGCTCAAGGGGAAAATTCAGTGGAGGAAGTAGCGGAAGGGGTAGACATGTGCGATCCTTTACCCGCTAATGGATATTTTTGCACGATTTCGATATCTGTGAACAAGTAATATTTTTTTTTGCCCTCAAGACAATGAAGTTGTGTGCAAGATTCTGTAGCGGAGATTGTGGCACTGAAGGACCAATATTTGACTCCATTAATTTCTGGTTGTGAGATTTAGTTTCAAGAAAAGTGGATATTTTCGTTGAAGAAATTTGGAAGATGTTGTCCTTTTATAGCAGTATTGGAATTTTAATAAAATGGATCATCAAAAAGGCAAGTGATTGTAATTTAATTCTTTTAATTGTGATGGGCCTATTAACTGAGGAAAAAGAGGGACTACACAAAATTTTCATCAAGATTGTGGAATATGGCATCTTATTTTCAACATACTGTGCCTTACATAGTTAAAGACTTGGTCTAAGTTCTGCATTATCAGCATTTATTCATTCTAGTTTTCTCAATTTTATTGAAGACTAAACTAGAGGTCAGACTTATGAAATATGTTTACAGTAAGAAAGTATTTAAGACTGTGACTGAACAGATCCAGATATTAAACTATTTAATTAAAACACTTCTCTTCTGCAACCAAGCAGAATAAAGTTAAATAAATGCCATCCTTTAAGCCCAGAAACCTTCAGTATGCTGATAACATCCTAATGTCATAAGCATTAGATCAGTTAAACATAAAATGGAATTGTAACCAATGCACTAATCTTTTTTATTCCTAATTCCCTGTAGATTAACAGTATAAAATTGATTCTGAAGAGTCGTACTGTGCACTTAACTCTTCTACTCTCTTCAGATGTTCCAGACCCACTGAGATTCTCCAGCACTTCCTAATTTTGTAGAAATCACCAGAATCTGCAATACTTAGCTTTTATGAAGATGATGTATTTTAGATAGGCTATACGAATCTTGTTTTGTCCAGATGTTCCAAGATTTGCTTCATTATGCTAAGTTAATATTTCACATTTAAAGACTTTTGTTACTCATGTTCCCACATTTTGCAGCATTCTCCAGCTCTTCCGCAGAAATAGTTTAGTTGTGCACTGGATTATCAAATATACCAGTAGTTTCTGCAGCTAGTTTGGATGCTAAAACATTAACATCAGTTAACAACTGGTAATTTTCCAAGAGAAGCTCTTGAATAATAGATAACACGATCAGGAAATTGGGCATTAATCCATTTTCCCCATTATGTTCCTGGTTATCAATGTGGAAGAATTTACTTAATGGATTTTCATGTGCTTGAATTTGATTGCCTCACTCTTTTTAAGGAATGTCACCTACTCTACATTCTACAGATTTTAAATCTGGAACTTGAGAAACAAGCTCGTATTGCTAAGAAAAGTCTTTACTCTCCAACAAATTATTTTCCTGCTTTTTACTACTTTAAACACGCTATTGGAGACTCTCTGATCACTTCTTGAAAGCATTACACTGAAGAAGAAATCAAATAGTACCAAAGCATTTTCCTGCTAGAAGACACAGAATCTCAAGTCTGCTGTAGATACTGCATCAAAACTTTGGAACACTTCTACCAAAATATCTGTGGCTCATCACAAGAATTAGATGAAGGGACAAAAATCAAAAAAAAAACCACCCATTGTGTTGGCCTTGACAACATGCAAGTGCCCTCCAGAAAATAAAGCTTAGTTGGGCAGGTCCATGTTTCCCACATGGGTGACTCCAGAATCCGCAAAGCGATCTTCTAGGAGGAAGCATCTAAGGGCAAACAATATCAAGGTAGTCAACTGCACCCTAGTAATTCTACACAAGCCTCGAAAAACCATTGAATTTCATCCTTAGTTTTGAAAGGTCCTTGAATTTCAATATTTCAGGTTTGAAATTGTTTTTTACACATGGCACTTCAAATCTTGACATGTTTGAAAAGAAACTCATCAAAATTACTTGTGCTAAAATTGCTCTGTGCTTTAATATTTTGAAATTTTAATAGTAACAATCCAAGCATTTTATGGCTTCACAAACAAAATATGTTTTTGATTGTACATTGAATTTTGGTCAATGGTAAGTACGTGCAAGTACTGTCTATCCATTGACTGAATAAAATCTCAATAATAATGCACAAAGAAAGGGTTATACACTCCAAACACAATAAAATGTTTTATAATAGATTACATATAGGTATTCTTCACTTGTTTTATTACCCATCTGTTTGTTTGTTTTATGCAAACTTGGTGAATATTACTGCTTATTCAAAATTAAGTCTTAGTCAAAATATTTGTTTGATGCCGTCAATAGATTCCTGCACTGAGATCTGTAAGATAGGGTTACAAATGGAAAATCAGATTGGTTGTGAGAGATGATAATGAAAAACAGTGTAAAGGGAGTAAATGGAATTGATTAAACTGAACTGGAGCAGGAAGGTAAAAATAAAGACAGAATAATTTGTGAATTAGGAAGCATAAATGGGAGGAATGGGAGTGGGACAAATGGTAGCATATGCATAAGGAGTGATGAAAACAGGATTAAAACAGGGGAGGAATAAATAAAATAATGGAAGGCAGAGTGCTTATTAAAAGGGGACAGGATTAAAACATCACAACAAATTTGAATTTTTTTACAAGTCACAGGACAGTTTAGGGGTCATAGAAGACACAGAGGGACTGAAGATCAGTGAATTGTGAGACTTAAGAGATGAACTTTCCATTGTTAGGAGCACTGACTAAAAATTAATGAGAGAAGATAAACTTTGACAAACTTGCAATTGATATGAAGATCGACAACAAGAATTTATTTAACTATAGAAATGGGCCAAAAATTCCATTTTCCTTCCCTATTATCCAATTAACTTGATTGTGAGCTTTTTATGCTCCTTTAAGCATGAGTCAGGGGAAATAATGGGGAATTAGGAAATGGCAGAGGAGTTTTTTAAATCACTGTTCATGATAGAAGACATTCCACAGTTACTGAATAATTAAGGGACAAAAGGAGAGGAAATAAATACAGTAACTATTACTAGTGAAAAAGTGCTAGCAAAAGTAATGAGGCTAAAGACTGATAAATCCCCTGGCCCTGATGGGATGTATCCTGGATTTTAAAAGAAGTAGCGAGATAGTGGATGCACTGGTAGCAATTATCCAGAAATCCTTAGATTAGAAAAAATGCAAGATCTGCACTTAAAAATAGGAGACAAAAAAAAATAACTATTAGCCAGTTAGTTTAACATCTGTTATTGGGGAAAATGGTGAATCTTATTATAAAGGATTGAAATACTTAATATGATCAAGGAGGCGTGGCTTCACGAATTTGACAAGTTTTTATTAAGAATTCTTTGAGGTGGAAGAATAGATAAAGGGAAAGCAGCATATATATTTGGTTTTGCAGAAGGCTTTTGATAACTAACCACACATTTGGTTATTTAAGAGCCCATGGTGCTGGAGGTAGATTACTAGCATAGATGGAGAATTGGCTAACAACTACAAGTATGAGTTGGAATAAGTGGAGCATTTTCAAGACGATGACTGTAGCAAGTGGTATGGCACAGATCAGTGCTGAGACCACAATTATTTACAATATATATCAATCACTTGAATGAGGAAAGTGAATATACTTTAGTCAGGGTTTATGGATGACAAAAGTAGGTGGGAAGGCATGAAATAGGTCTGCAGAAAGATAGAGACTTATCCAAATGGGCTTTAGTGAATGAGCAAAATCATGCAGATAAAATGTGGGGAAATGAGAGGTTATGCACTGTGAAAGACTATTGGAGCTGAATATTATTTAAATGAAGAGAGACTGCCGAAAGCTACATTACATAGCAGTTTAGGAATCATAGAATCATACAGCACAGAAGCAGACCTATTGGTCCAACCAGGCCATGCCGAACATAATCTCAAACTAGTCCCACCTGGCTCATCTCCTTCCAATCCTTTCCTATTCATGTACTTATCCAAACATCTTTTAAGTATTATATTGTACCCATATCTACCACTTCTTCAGTTCACTGGGTAATTGAGAAAGCAAATGGAAATTTTGCCATTTTCAAAGGGAATGGAGTATAAAAGAAGTCTTGCTAAAACTAAAAAAGGCACTTGTAACAACAGCTAAAATAGTTTTGGGTCTGTTATCTATAGAAAGATAGGCAATGAAGAGAATGTTCACTATTGCTGATCCTGGACATAGAGGCACTGCTTCCTGAGGCGAGGTTGATTAGATTGGGCTTGTACTCATTGGAATTTATAAGAGAGAGGTGACCTTACTTAAATATACAAGATTCTTACAGGACTTGACAGAATAGATGTGGAAAACATGTTTTCCCGTTGTGGTAGAGTTTAGGATCAGAGGGTTTAATCTCAGAAAAAGGAGTTGCCCATTTTATAGCGAGATGAGGAATTCTTTACTGTAGATGGCTGTCAAGGCAGGGTCATTAACTATATTCAATGCTAAGATTTTTTTAAAAATTCATAAGGAAATCACATGTTATAGGAAAAAGGGTAGGAAAGTGGAGTTGAGGGTGACCAGATTAGCCACAATCTCATTGAACGGTGGAGTTAAATGGCCTGCTTCTGCTCCTATATCTCATTGTCATGCAGTAATTATTTGTTGAGCTGCATTGTTGAGAAGGCATCTGCACTAAGACTCTGAAATAGACACTGGTGAAAAGCTGGAATAGTGGGGAGAGTAAGTGTTGTCGAACAGGTTTTTTTGTCAAGAGGACATTAGACCCAGGAAACGAGGGTAATTGACTGCACCCAGATCATTGTTGAGTCAGTCTATGACAAGACAGCGCTCAAAAGAGAGCGGTCAAGGTCAGATCAATACAAGTAAGGATTGCAATACCTTGTGAAGTTTAATGAGATTTGATGTTTCACCTTGTAATTAATGTTTGGGGAAAGTTAGTTTTAAAAAAATCCACGGGATTAAGCTTGGTTGTATTCGATTTGCGTTGGGGGGTATTCAATCACAGAAATAAGTTGAAAATGGACCATAGATTGTGTAACTGTTCCAATTTATGTCGTAGTTGTTTGTTTGGAACCATGGAATCTTCTGGCTCTATTCTCTTTGTAAATTTCCTGCAACTCACATTTGGTTTACTTTTAAAAAATAAAAAGTCATAACTTCAAGCTAGCCATCAGTCTTGGGTCATAAAGCAAAGTTACTATTCTGGTCTGGAAGTGGGGGGCTCTTGCAGAATTTATAAATCACAGAGGGCTGGGATTTTGAGGTAAAAGTAGGTTTACTCAGGAATGGTGTGTTTCATGAAACCAATGCTTGAAGTTATCATGCAGCCTATTTTCAAATTCATTAACATAAATTTTCATTGAAGTTTGTACTCTAAGTGAGGAAGAAGTATCATTTCAGTAAAACAATAGTTGTGTACCCAGAGTGCAGTTCCTGGGTGTGGAAATGCCAGGGCAACTGATGTAGCATATTGTGCCTAAGACTCTGGACTTGTCTAATACGCGTGAAACTATTCTGAAATTGTGTATGAAGAACAGGAAACATAAACACCAATGTGGACAGCTATCGAAGTATTGAAGGATCAAGACTTCAAGAAAAAGGCAAACTGACATCTAACCAACTCCAGGCTCAATTAAGATTACCACTACGTTTGCGACTGAGATTGATGTTATTGTCAATTCTTCGTGTCCTTTGCAAAACCCAACAAATTTGAATAGAAATGTTGGACAGTATTTCCATAAAGTTTCCTGGTCATGAGATGACTGGGAGGTTCCAATGTAGTAAAAAGCAGACTGTCTATCTGTATACATTTGGACTTGGAAACAGAGGGGTTTAAGTTTTTCATGTTAATTTACCATTCTGCTTAATGTCAAGTAATGGATTGAAATGTGATCTGCACCGAAGACATTGGTCTGGCATTGGAAAGATAATCTACGATAAACTCAGAACATTACATGACAAAAGAAATACTCTGTATATCCTCCAGATGTGACAGGTGGATAAAGGTACATTATTTCATCTATAGGACTTGCATGCATGATACTGAGAATAGCACTTAAACAAACATAGCTTGAATTCCTGCTTCATTGTAATTCTTTGCAATTGAGAACCATAAGCATGTTCATATTTGTTTTGTTTCAACATTTTACTCGTACTGGCATTTTGCAAGGAAAATCATTTTTGTGCTTAACTATCCTTTTAAGAGTATGAGTCACCACTATGTAGAAAGTACTGATTGTGTAACTGTCTTTATTTCAAACACAAACATATTATTCATCACTTTTAGTTTCAGTGTGGTAGCTGGTTTCTTTAAATTCTGATTTATTACATTTTTGCCTATGAAGAATTGGTAACCTCTTGAAAGGTTATGTGGCTAAAGTGCAAACACAATAACTGATCTAATCATTGTCAGTAATATAACTCAGTGATTGTTGTTTTTGTTTCTGGACAGGCAGGATACTCAAGCTATCTATCCTCTTCATAATAGGAAAATGCTCCACAACATCATGAATTTCTTACATTTTGTAGAAATCCGACAGCAATACTTGAAATCAGATCTTCTGAGAAGTTCAGCAAATGACTTAATCATTTAAGATTCTGAGGAAGGAATTACAGAGATTTCAGCAAGATTTAAGAACAGCACATTTCCTTCCCCAAGCACATTAGTGAACCAGATTGGTCTTTAGAACAATCAATAATAATTACCATTTACTATTAGACTAGGTTTTAATTCCAGATTCTTAATTGATTTTAAACCCATGTCCCCAGAATGTAGTCTATAGTTCTGAATTACTTGTCCAGAGACATTACCTCTTCATCACTGCCTCCACTTTATTTTGTACAGTGGTTAGCACTGCTACCTCACAGCACCAGGACCTGGGTTCAATTCCCACCTCGGCAACTGTCTGTGCAGAGTTTGCACATTCTCCCAGTGTCTGCGTGGGTTTCCACCGGGTGCTCTGGTTTTCTCCCACAGTCCAAAGATGTGCAGGTTAGATGGATTAGCCTTGCTAAATTGTCCATAGTGTTAGGTGAAGAGGTAAATTTAGGGGAATAGGTCTGGGTGGGTTGCTCTTCAGAGGGTTGGTGTGGACTTGTTGGGCTGAAGGGCCTGTTTCCACACTAAGTAATCTAACCTAATCTGATCTAATTTGATCACTCTTACTAGCCTCTAAGTTACACGGTATTTTTGGTCTGTATGTTCTGTGTTGGACTGTGAAAGCAGAAACTAATTGTTCAACAACTTTTCCATTTCCTCATTCCCCTGATCATTTCCTCTGTTCCTGTCTCTAATAGACAAAAGTTTTTATAGACATGTGTAAAAGCTCCTTCGATCATAAATCAGCTTATTAATGGTACTTTTCTTCTGAAGCAGCCCCAGTTGTCAGATTTACTACCGTTCTTTTCAACATTAGAAACCTCCTTTTACTCTAATACTATCCTTAATCTTATTAAGTCATGGGTGTATCGTCCTTGATTTTTCAAAAATGTTTTGAAATAGAGAGTAGCAGAGATGTACAGCACAAAATCAGACCCTTCAGTCCAACTTGGCCATGCAGACGAGATATCCAACCCACCCTTAGTCCCATTTGCTAGCACTTGACTCATATCCCCATTCCTATTCATATACTATCCAGATGCCTTTTAAATATTGTAAATGTGCTAGCTTCCACCACTTCCTCTGACAGCTCATTCCATACACCCACCATCCTCTGCGTGAAAAAGTTGCCCCTTAGGTCCCTTTTGAATTTTTCCACACTCATCCTTAACCAATGCCCTCTAGTTCTTGACTCCCCCCACCCCAGGGAAAAAAACCTTGTCTATTTACCTGATCCACGCCCCTCATGATTTTATAAACCTCCATAAGGTCACCCCTAAGCCTCTGACGCTCCAGGGAAAATAGCCCCAGCCTAGTCAGCATCTACCTAGACACCCAGCACACTTCCTCCTCTGTAATCTGGATGTTTTGCAAGATGTCACCATCTATTTCCCTACGGTTTATATCTTCCATATCCTTTTCCACAGTAAACACTGATGCAACCCTAGCAACATCCTTGTAAATCTTTTCTGAAACCTTTCAAGTTTCACAACATTCTTCTGATAGGAGGGAGATCAAAATTCCACGCAATACTCTAAAAGTGGCCTAATCAATGTCCAATACAGCCACAACATGATCTCCCAACTCCTATACTTGAAGTTCTGACCAATTAAAGAAAGCATACAAACATCATTTTTACTTACCTATATACCTGGACTCCATTTTCAAGGAACTGTACCTGCACTCCAAGGTCTCTTGTTCAGCAATAGAACAAAGAGACCTTGGAGTGCAGGTTCATAGCTCATTGAAAGTGGAGTCACATGTAGATAGGATAGTGAAGAAGGCGTTTGGTCAGAGTATTGAGTTCAGGAGTTGGGAGGTCGTGTTGTGGCTGTACAGGACATTGGTTAGGCCACTGTTGGAATATTGTGTGCAATTCTGGTCTCCTTCCTATGGGAAATATGTTGTGAAACTTGAAAGGGTTCAGAAAAAATTTACAAGGATGTTAGGGTTGCATCAGTATTTACTGTGGAAAAGGATATGGAAGATATAAACTGTAGGGAAATAAATGGTGACATCTTGCAAAACATACAGAGGAGAAAGTGCTGGATGTCTTGAAATGGTTAAAGGTGGATAAATCCCCAGGTTTTTGATCAAGTGTATCTGAGAACTCTGTGGGATGCTAGGGAAATGATTGCTGGGCCTCTTGCTGAGATATTTGTATCATTGATAGTCACAGGGGAGGTGCCGGAAGACTGGAGGTTGACAAATGTGATGTCACTGTTTAAGAAGGGCGGTAAAGACAAGCCAGGGAACTATAGAACGGTGAGCCTGACCTCGGTGGTGGGCAAGTTGTTGGAGGGAATTTTACAACAGCATTACTAATTAATTCTGCCTCATTGCATATTACTACATCAAAAAGTGTCTTTATCCTTAGTTGATTTCACAATATAGGAACTGTTACATAAGCAGTCGACAAACTTAAAAGATTATCTTTTAGACTTGGTTGGTTTGGTTGGTTGGCTTACTTTATAAGATTAAAATTACCCATATTTATCATGTTTGTTATGTTCAACAGTATAACTACTGAGGTTAGCTATACATAACTATTATTTTTTTCTTACCCAAACAACTGATCTCTACAGATACTTACCTTCCTAGCCCAGACCCTTTCTCACTAATCTCCTTATTATCCTTTGTTATCATTATTACCCCTCCTCCAGTTGCATTCTGCCCATGTTTTCAAAATGCTGTATCCTGAAACATTTATTACCCACACTTCATCTCATAGAAAGAGTAGACTATTCAGCTCTTCTAGCTTGCCCCACCATTCATACTAATTCTCCATCTCAATTCCTTAATCCAACTTTCTTTCCATAACCCTCAAAGCCTTTAAAATTTTGTTAAAAATTACCTCTTTCTTGAATATAGTCAATGGCTTGGCTTTCACAGCCTTCTGTGGTAACGAATTTCACAGGTTGACCATCCTCAGTGATTTGTTTTCCTCACCTCCGTTCTTAAACTGCACACTATACTTCACATCTTCAATTTATATCATTCCTTTGGGATGCAATGTTCCAATGGTACAATCACTAGACTATTAATCCAGAGACATAGGTAATGTTCTGGACTCAGATTCAAATTCCATGTGGGAGTTTGTCGCATTTAATTACTAATCTAGTTATTCAGTGAAATTGTCATAACCATAGTGAATTAAAATCATATTTTTGCACTCTTTATCCATTTTTTGGTTATATTTTGTTTCCTTTTAAAACTTGAGGATAAAGATCAATCTGAGATGGGTACAGTTAGGAAAAGGAGCGAGTCACACTCAGGGTAGGCAGAAACAAAGCAGAGAACAAAGGAGGACTGATAAATTAAACTGCATTTATTTCAATACAAGAGGACGAACAGGGAAGGCAGATAAACTCAGGGCATGGTTAGGAACACGGGACTGGAATATCACAGCAATTACAGAGACGTGGCTCAGGGATGGACAGGACTAACAGCTTAACGTTCCAGGATACAAGTACAATATATAGAAGGAGTGGGGCAAGAGAGGAGGGAGAGTGCCATTTGTGATAAGGGATAGCATAACTGTACTTAGGATATTCCTTGGAATATGTCTATGGAAGTTATTTAGGTGGAACTGAGAAATAAGAAAGGAATGATCACCTTGGGATTGTATTACAGACCACCTAATAGTCAGTAGGAAATTGAGAAACAAACCTGTAAGGAGATCTCAGTTTTCTGCAAGAATAATAGGGTGGTTATGGTAGGGGATTTTAACTTTCCAAACATAGACTGGGACTGGCATAGTGTTAAGATGAAAAGGAACTTGTTAAATGTATACAAGAAAATTTTCTGATTCAGTATATGTACCTATTCAAGAAGGTGCAAAACTTGACGTACTCTTGGGAAATAAGGCCGGGCAGGTGACTGAGGTGTCAGTGGGGGAGCATTTTGTGGCCAGTGGCCATAATTCTATTTGTTTTAAAACAGTGATGGAAAAGGATAGACCAGATCTAAAAGCTGAAGTTCTAAACAGAAGGAAGGCTAATTTTGACAGTACAAGATGGTACAGAACATTACCCAGGTCTCTGGATTAATAGTCTACTGATTGTACCACTGGACCATTGCATCCAGAGGCATGATATAAACTGAATATGTGAAGTACGGTGTGCAGTTTAAGAACGGAGATGAGGAAACAAATCACTGAGGGTGGTCAATCTGTGAAATTCGTCACCACCTGTATCCATGATTTCAGTTACCCATGGTTTACTGCAGTCTGAATATATAAAAGGGAACATTCCAGAACCAGGGACCAGGAGACTGCTGGAAAGGTACATTTCCCATTTAAATGAATGGGTTTGCTCAGATCCACAGTTTCAGGCTTCCGCAGTAGGTCTTGGAATGTATCCGCCGTGGGTACAGGGGGACTACTGTATTAGGCAAGAACTTCCAAAAGTTGATTGGGGTGGACGTTCACAGGTAAAGGGATGACTGGAAATGGGAACATTTCAAAAATAAGATGAGAGTCCAGTGATGGTATATTCCTGTTCTGTTAAAGCAAGGCTCATAGGGGTAGAGAATGCTAGATAACTAGACAAATTAAGATTTTGGTTAACAAAAAGAAGCAAGCATGTGTCAAGTATAGACAGCAGGGATCGACTGAATTCTTGGAAGAGTATAAAGGCAGTAAGAGTATACTTGAGAGCAAAAGGAGACATGAGATAGCTTTGGCAAATAGGGTTGAGCAGAATCCAAAGGAATTTTATAAACACATTAAGGACAGAAGGGTAATTAGGGAGATAATAGGGCCCCTCCTCACTTTGTCCCCCTCAATGATCAGCAAGGCAGCCTATGTGTCAGCAGGAGATGGGGGGGTGGGGAGAGTTATGAAACAAGTATTTTGCACTAGTATTTACTGAGGAAAGGGACATGGAAGATATAGAATGTTGGGAAATAGATAATGACATCTTGAAAAATGTACATATTACAGAGGTAGTGCTGCTGGATGTTTTAAAGCATATAAAGGTGGGTAAATCCCCAGGACCTGATCAGGTGTACCCTATAACTCTGTGGGAAGCTAAGGAAGTGATTGCTGGGCTCCTTGCTGAGATATTTGTATCATTGATAGTCACAGATGAGGTGCTGGAAAACTGAATGTTGGCTAACATAGTGCCACTATATTTCTTAAAAGGTGGTAAGGAAAAGCCAACTGTAGACCGGTGGGCAAGTTGTTGGAGGGAATCCTGAGGCACAGGATGTACATGTATTTGGAAAGGCAAAGACTGATTAGGGATAGTCAACATGGCATTGTGCATGGGAAATCATGTCTCACGAACTTGATTCAGTTTTTTAAAGAAGTAACGAAGAGGATTGATGAAGGCAGAGTGGTGGGCGTGATCTATATGGACTTCAATAAGGCTTCTGATAAGGTTCCTCACGTTAGACTTGTTAGCAAGATTAGATCTCATGGAATACAGGGAGAACCAGCCATTTGGATACAGAACTGATTTGAAAGTAGACAACAGAGGGTGGTGGTAGAGGATTGCCTTTCAGACTGGAGGTCTGTGACCAGTGGTGTGACACAAGGATCAGTCCACTGTTTTTTGTCATTTACCTAAAACAACTTGGATGTGAACATAGAAGGTATAGTTAGAAAATTTGCAGATGACACCAAAATTGGAGGTGTAGTAAACAGCAAAGAAGGTTTCCTCAGAATACAAAGGAATCTGGCTCAGATGTGCCAATGGGCTGAGGGGTGGCAGATGGAATTTAATTTAGATAAATGTGAGGTGCTACATTTTGGAAAGGCAAATCAGAGCAGGACGTATACACTTAATGGTAAGATCCTAGGGAGTGTTGCTGAACAAGGAGACATTGAAGTGCAGGTTCATAGTTCTTTGAAAGTGGAGTCATGGCTCAATAAGATAGTGAGGAATAGTTGGTATGATTTTCTTTATTGGTCAGAGCATGGAGTATAGGAGTAGGGATGTTATGTTGTGGCTGTATAGGACATTAGTTAGGCCACTTTTGGAATATTGTGTGCAATTTGGTCTCCCTGCTATAGGAAAGATGTTGTGAAACTGGAAAGGGTTCAGAAAAGATTTGCAAGGATGTTGCCAGGGTTGGAGGTTTTGAGCAATAGGGAGTGGTTGAATAGGCTGGGGCTGTTTTCATTGGAAGGAGGGAGGCTGAGTGGTGTATGGAATGAGCTGCCAAAGGAAGTGGTGGAGGCTGGTCCAATTACAACATTTAAAAGGCAGCTAGATGGGTATATGAATAGGAACGGTTTAGAGGTATATAGGACAAATGCTGGCAAATGAGACTCGATTAGGCTAGGATATCTGAGCTGCATGGACGAGTTGGAGCGAAGAGTCTGTTTCCGTGTTGTACAACTCAATGAATCTGCATAACAATAATCTTTGCTACATTGTATGTTATTTTTCTTTGCTTGATCTACTTCTAGATCCACCTGTGATCCCTATTGTAACGGGTAGTCAGACAATATGATTCATCCTATATGACATTGAGAAGCAGCTGAAGTCCCTGTTGCAAGAGTTAATTCTTGTCAATGTTCTGAAATGTTAATTTTGTTCTTTCCACCGAGAACAAAATGCATGTTTTTTAAAACACATTCCACGGAAATACTTCTTTTGACCAATCTTGGACTAACTTACCATCTCCTAGATAATAGTGACTTCTTTAGGTTTTCTTTTCATGCTTTCTAGTCGGTTCAGAGGTCTGCCACCAGTGTTTCTTTTGCCACTTCCCTCCCCAGTGGTAAGCTTATTTTCTTTATGCAGGCTTTTCAACAATTCCATCAGTTCTCTTTTTTCAAGTTCTGCTTGTTCGAGTTCCTGACGATGTTGTCTTTCTTCTGCAACGAGTGTCCGCATATCTGACATCACACGTGACATCTGACTCTGAAAATACAAGTTTCCTTTAATGCCTATTAGGGACAAGAACCTCTGGTATGTTATAATTGGCCATCGTAATTGGGGAAGAGGGTGGATCACACTTGCCCATTTGGCCTTCTCTGGGATTTGTATGTGCTTGGTGGAATCATATCTGGTTAGACCAGACTTCCTGGACTAGCAATGATTTTAGGGCTCACTTGTGCTCCTCGAATTATATTCCAGGATATGGGAATTTATTGCCCCTACACTGTTGCTTTCTTCCTGCACTTCTAGTATTGATGTAGGACTGACTGGTAAGCTGGGTGAGGCAATGGTCCAGTGGTATTAATGCTAGACTATTGATCCAGTAACCCAGGTAATGTTCCAGTTCCAGGTTCCAATCACAGCATGGGAGATAGTGGAATTTGAATTTTACTAGTCCAGTAACCCAGTGAAATTGTTATGATTGTAGACCTGCAAATTACTAGTGAAATAAAATCACATTTTTTTTCACTCTGTATCCATTATGAGCATCACTCACTATCCTCACATTATTACTGATCTCTAATTGCCCCAGTGAAAGTGGTTGCAAATGGCTACAGTCCATGAGACAGCTATAGTGCTGTTCAGGTGGGAGCTCCAGGAGTTTGACCAGATGATGATGAAGGAATGGTACTGCAGTTCCAGGTCAGAACAGTATGTGACTTGTAGGTGAACTTGCAGGTGATAAGTTTTTGTGTGTCCCTGATACCTTGTCCTTTAAGGTGGTAGCACAGGTTTGAAAGGTACCTCCACAAAGGAGGCTTAGCGACTTTCTGCTGCACATCTTGTAGAAGGCACACATGGGGAAGTTGTACAAATGGGAGATAGATAAGGTGAAGCTAAAACAAAAAAAATCTACAAAATCATTCAATTAATAGCACTTCTCTGTCACAACGTTACTTTCTCAATGCAATTCTGCTGTTGAAAAGTTGATTGACAATATCACTATTAAAAACTCAGTTACACCTGACAATCTCCTTGAAACAGTAGATGTTGTCTCAATGGTAGCATGGAAGTAAGAAAGTCAAAATTCTTACTGATGTCAGTAATTGCCAACTTTCTGTAGTGTAATATGTGCAGAGCTCTTTGTGAAGGACATGCCCAATCTAAGTTCAAAATTTCCACAACTAATCTGCACATGTCAAACACCGAAAAACTGAAATGAAACAGAAAATGCTGTAAGTGCTAGCCAGAGGCTATATTCACCCTCTATAAAGTCAAAGACCCAATGTTTGATAGAATGCTGTTTATGAAGACTTTTCTGCATTTGAAGACTTTAAGAAACCCAATCTCAGACCTAAGGTCAATCCACCCAGATAGACAGAAACGGGCTGAATAGGGATAAAGAAACAGCCTGCATCCCAAATATGGGATACCTAGAACCCACAGCTAACGATGGCTCAGGCTTGCAGTTTACACTCATGCATTTATAATGCACTGGTGTTGGGCAGGCAGCCTTATTCAAATAAATTACCATCAATTTAACCTCGTTACTGCCTGTACATTTTATGTGTGTGTGTGTGTCTGTGTGTGTGTGTCTGTGTGTGTGTATATTCATTCAATTTCATATAATAATAAAACATACTAACTTTAAGTTCCTCAATTTCATTTTGCAGCACACTTTCTTTCTGGACCATATGCCTCCTTTGGGAATCTAAACGGGACTCCATTTCATGCCTTACTTCTTCAATTTTACAAATCATTTCAGACCTTTTATAAAAAGTAAACATACTTGACATCAGATATATCATTCATTTTGCTCAATTTTCTTCCTTTAGACCTTTTTACAGAAAATACTGACTTACGCTGTGGTCATCATAACAAAGCCCAATCATGTCTCCACGCAATATACATGTGCACATTTTCAGCAAAGGTAAAAGGCTGTAGTGTAACTGGACTATATGGCTGCTCTTGCATTAGAGACAGAGACACAGGATGGTGGTTTAACCCAAGGGTTACCACATGTCAGGCAAAGGGATAGGTTGAAAAGACGACTCGCAGAATTATACAGCATGGAAACAGACTCTTCGGGACCAACTCATCCACACTCATCAGATATCCTAAACTGATCTAGTCCCATTTGCCAGCATTTGGCCAATATCCCTCTAAATCCTTCCTAATCATATACTCATCCAGCTACGTTTTAAACATTGGAATTGTACCCATCTTCACCACTTCCTCTGGCAGCTTGTTCCACACACAAACTGCGTGAAAAAGTTGCTAATCCCTTTGAAATCTTTCCCCTCTTACCTCAAACCTATGCCTTCCAGTTTTTGACTTCCCTACCCTGAGAAAAATAGACCTTAGCTATTCACCATATCCATGCCCTTCAAGATTTTACAAACCTCTATAAGATCAACCTGCAAACTGATGCTCCAGGGAAAACAGTCCCAGCCTATTCAGACTCTCCCTGTAGCTCAAACCCTCCAATCCCAGCAACATCCTTGTAAGACTTTTCTGAATACTTCCAAGTTTCACAACATCTTTCCTATAGCAGAGAGACTAGAACTGAACACAGTATTCTAGAAGTAGCCTCACCAATATCCTGGAGCTGCAACATGACATGCCAACTCCTATACCCAATGCACTGATCAATAATGGCAAGTGTACCAAATGTTTTCTTGACCACCCCAACAACCTGTGTCTCCACTTTCAAGACACCATACAGAAGTCTGGAACTGCCCTGGAAATTACAATCTCCATTGGACAATTATTCAGGTGTCTGAAGTCCTCAGAGAAACTGTCAACTCAGAGTTAAGAGTTGGAGACCTTGGATGGTTCTCACTCATGAATAGTGAGCCAGAAAATGTTGGAAGGATTAACACATGCTGCATTTCCAGGGAAGTGTGTAAAACTAATCTCACCTCAAACCCAACCCCAACCCCCGTAAAATCCAAACACACCTGATACTTGGCCCATGACATTCCCAAAAACACCTCCAACCCTACCAACCTAACAGCAAACCTTCCCTGTCCCAATAACACCCAAATTTTCTCCTTTCCCTCCAACCCAACATCACCACCATCAGTTCTGACACTACCACTCACATGGCTGCTCGATTTGCCTCACCCCAAACTCCATTTTCTGACCCTGAATAGACGTCTGGTGCCCACCCTAACCCACAATTCTGTGGTAGAACCTGCTTCTGAGGATCAGGCCTTCACAGAAATCACCAAAGATGCATCAAATGAAGACACCCTCTAAATGAATTGTTATTGCACGTCCATCAACTCTTACAGATGGAAAAATGCCAATGACATCAAATAGTTCTCAAGTGAAATCTCAAACTTGCAAAGCAGAGTTTGTTAAAGAATAGGAGCTTCTTTAAATAAAAGTGGAGGAACTGTTAAAGGCAAGACAAAAGCGTTGTTTGGCAGAAGGTATAGTTACAGCATAGTTAGAGCATGTCCAGTTTACATAGGCAGTCACATTCAAATGTTGACATGAGCTTATATTTTAAGTACACACAAACATGATGTATATTATAGGAAATATACATCTTGTGTTTATACAAGATGGTATCTGACCACCTGGTCTTTTAACAGATGCAACCCACTCACTGTAATATAAATTCAGATGTTTCCATAAATTGTATGTCACGTTTAATGGACAGAAAACAAATCAAAATACTTTACAGAAGAGTAATCAGGCAAAAGTGGGCACTGCACCAAATATTGTTAGAAAGATCAACTAAAAGGTAGGTTAAAGAAGAGTGCTGTGGGGGGTTTAGGTAGGGAATTACTAGTGAAATGAGTATGAAGATTGCAGGGGTAATTCTCATCACATCCTGATAATTGTTCTGCTATGAATGGTACCATGGATATGGCATGAAATTCAACAATTAATGAATTTTTACTAATCCTCAAACTTGTATTAGGAAAATCAGATAAATTACAAGTTCCCGCAAGGACCAGGAATTTAAAATATGGACTGGCTTAAATTAGTACTCAATCCTTTTCACAGCTTGAGATCAGGTTCTGAAGTGATCCATGACATACCTGAGCAATTCTAATTCAGTCCTCAACTCTGCTATACAGTTGTGTTGAGCATCATCTGCACTAAGGATAGCATAACCACATCCATTTGGGCATTCACGACTTCGATATTCACATACTGCCAAGTGAGAATCCAGATTGCGTCGCTCTACCTGAACAGTACAACCTATGAAAATAATTGCATAAATATGCTTTAAACAGCCACAGTTAAAATTTTAAATATTACAAAATAGCAATGTGGCATCAGAACATGCAAAACACACAAGGAGGCAGCAGTACAAGTTTGAACTGAAGGTGTGTTCAAATTTCATTTTCTGGTCAAAGAATTTAAGACCAATCATGATGGCTTTCCAACTTGGTTGGCTACTTACCTCAATGCAGGAAGAAGATGAATAAATGTAAAAGTGTGGAAAATGTCTACTCAATGACATCCTTGTAGATTGGTTGGAGAATCTAATTTCAACTGATGCATAAGGTATTAAGATGAAACATTCGTGCAATTCCTTGAA
The DNA here is from genome assembly GCF_020745735.1 of Hemiscyllium ocellatum. NCBI lineage: Eukaryota > Metazoa > Chordata > Chondrichthyes > Orectolobiformes > Hemiscylliidae > Hemiscyllium > Hemiscyllium ocellatum. Next base: position 100,677,949 of record NC_083404.1, on the reverse strand, counting down.
CTGGATTGTGATGTGTTTCTCAAAATTAATTGTCCACTGATGCGTTGTGGAGCTGGTGATTTCAATTTCCAAAATGTGTACATTTACAGGAGGAGGGATGAAGCCCATTGTGCTTTTGCTGGCTGTTTGTAAGCACTTTCTACCGCTGTTGGAGTTGCTTCGATTACTTTGCCTTTTTAATGTCTGTTCACTCACTTATGCCTAACTGCATCCCCACTCTGATGGAAACACACACTCAAACACAATTATTTACATAGGGGATAAAAATAATGTGATCCAAAATTAGTCATTTTAAGAATTAACATTTTTTTAACTTCACAGGTTACATTATGTTTCAAATAATAAATAGTATGCATTTGTACAACATTTTTACACACACTATTTTAAGGGGGGAAATAATTAAATGAATAAAGACTAATGCATAATTTAAGAGAGCTAAAGGGATGTGACATAAAGCTGAGCCAAAAAGGTGGATGCTAGGAAAGGTTTTAAAAGGATATGCAGAGATGGAGAAGTTTAGCGAGGAAACTCCAGAAGGCAATTTTAGGTTTTATTATAATTGAATGAAACAAGACATGTACAGAAGCTTAGGAGTTGGAAGATTAGAGGCTGTAGGAGGTAACATTAGGTTGGAAAAAATCTGCAAAAATAGGGTAGGGTTTACAAGTAAGATACTGGAGAACTGGAAAATCCAATTACTGAGTTGGAAGAGAAGCTGATTTTGAAGATCTGTTGACAATGTTCAGTTAAATAGCAACAGTACAATACAAGGCCAAAAGGTAGGAGAAAAAAAAAATCTGACTCAACACGCTTTCTTCTGCATCATCCTGAAACATTACACTCTCTTGATGTTGCTCTCAAGGCAGCAGCTGGAGTGGGAAAGAAAATGTGTACTTCCTCCTGGACTCTGCCTATGCAGCTCTATAAAACACAGGACTTGGTGCTCGTCAGGCTGCTCTTAGGTTGAGGACTACGTGCTTTTAATTTTTTCTCTGAAGTTGTTTACACAGATAAAGTTAGTCGCCCCTGCCCCAAAGACCCAGCAGATATTTCTAGCTGCTATTTTATGGAGGACTCAATGTTAAATGCGGTGAGATTTGTCTGCACTAGTCTGAATAATAGTGTTGCATCGATAAGGGCTAACTGAACTCAAAGAGCTATAGTACATTGGTCCCATCTAAGGATAACATGCTCAGCAATTATGCACTCTGCTCAAGTTATCTGCAGAATTTTGATTCACAATATGAACAAGGGGTAAACATGCAAATTAGTTAATCGATTTTAACCAATTCAAATCACAGCACCAAAAAATACACAAAATGACTTTAAATAAAACTTTAAAATTCAAAGTTAAACATTGCACTGCAACAAAATTCATTGTTAAGTACATACCACAACCATAACACATGTAAATTCCACCTAAAAAAAAAGTTGGTAAAATGATACTTCAAGCACTTGGGCTAAAAATTTGCAAAGCATAGCTTTACTCTTATTGACGTCTTCTGAATTTAAATGATTCATAAGGAATCATCTCATTATATCGCCACTATTATTACATACTGAAAATATATACAACCATCCAAGAAACCTAAAGCAAGTCACTGGACGTAATAGATTGGTTGGCAATGTCAAAAACTGTGGACATCAAGCAGAATATTAATAACTCTGATCACAGTCAAACAGTGAACATCATTAGTGACCTTCATTAGGGGCCATTTTGGTGTGAAAGAAGGAGTGGAAACTTAATTGCACATATTCAAACAGTTGCAGGAATAATTGCGATAGCAACACATTCAAGGACTTTGTAGAATAAAGGAAAAACAAAATGTTTTCAAAGACAGTGTAACAATGTATTTATTTAATAAGTTGGTGATGAAGAAAATTCTTCATTTAGGAAGGCAATATTTGAGGACTGGGAATCATTTGTAGTATCAGCTGGAAGGAAAGTTCGGTGACTAACAATTGGGTCCAAAGGTGCAGAAGGGAGCTTGGAGAGGATCTATGGAGAAGCAGAAGTTAAACAAAGTGAGAGAAATGGTGGTTCTGAGAGGAGGATGGAACGGAGAGGTTTCTCTTAGCAGGAAGTGAGAGTGTAGTAAAGAAGCAATTAATGGCCTCTGTATTTTCTGTCACCAAGATAAAGGAGCAGAGGAAAATAATTTAAGAAGAATGTTGGTCATATTGCAAAGAAGCCAGGGATCATGCTTGCTCTCCAGGATGATCCAAGAGTAACAATGACCTTTTAAAGGTTAGAGATTTCTGGTGGGGCTTCATAGAATCCCTACAGTATGGAAACAGGACCTTCGGCCCAACAAGTCTACACTGACCCTCCGAAGAGTAACCCACCAGACCCATTCCCTACCTTATTATCCTATATTTACTCCTGACTAATGCACCTAACCTACATATTCATGAACACGATGGGCAATTTAGCATGGCCAGTTCACCTAACCTTCACATCTTTGGATTGTGGGAGGAAACCGGAGCACCTGAAGGAAACCCACATAGACATGGGGAGAATGTGCAAGCTCCACATAGACAGTTGCCCAAGGCTGGTCCCTGGCAGCAGTGTTAACCACCCAGCCACCGTGCCACTCTATGCTTACCTGATTCTCACAAAATAATCGAATCCAACCAAATCTCATGACAAATGACCAAGCCACCTCAATCTAGATATATTCACGCTTGCAACCTTTGACTTGAGGTACTAAAAAATCGGGACTATTCCAGAGAAGTTAACCTATTTTTGGTTAGAATTAATCTTCTTCTGGTAATAAAGAAGTCAAATATTGTGCAGAAGGACCACATTTAAAATACTGACAGCAGTTTTGGGGACCGTATCCAAGGATGGACATGTTGGCGTAGGAGTGGGTATAGAGGAGGTTTCCAAAATGATCTTGGGGATGAGGAGCTTGTCACATGTTGAGTCTTTACTCTGAGTTTAGAAAGATGGGGAGAGATCTGACTGAGTATATTTAAAATGGAGATAGGTTCTTGATTGGTAAGTGGATCAAAGGTTAGAGGGAGAAAGCAGGAGAATGGGGCTGAGAAACATGTCAGCTATGATCAGATGGCGGAGCAGACTCAATAGGCCAAATGGGCTAATTCTGCTCCTACGACACATGGTTTTATGATTGAGAAAATAAGTATTAGTTAGATTAGACGTGTTGGTTGTGGGATCGCTTAGCTATGTCTATCACTTGCCGCTTATGCTGTTTGGTATGCAAGTAGCCCTGTTTTCAGGTTTCACCAGATTGACACCTTTTTAGGTACGCCTCATCCTGCTTCTAGCATTCTCTCCTTCAATCTCCATTGGACCAGGCTTGATGGTAATAGTAGAATGGGTGATATGCATGGCATGGATTATAGATTGTACTCCGACACAACTCTGCTGTTGCTCATTGCCCAGAACGCCTCATGGCTACCCAAATCTGGAGTTGCTAGACCTGTTCAACATCTGTCCCATTTAGCACGGTTATAGTGCCATACAACACAAAACAATATATTCTCAATGTGAAGGCAAGATTTTTGACTCCACAAACACTGTGCGGTGTCATTCTTACCAGTACGGTCACTGATAGATAAATCTGTGGCAGGGAGATTGGTAAAGATTAGGTACGGTATATTTTTCCCTCTTGTTGATTCCCTTCTCAGCTGCTACAGATCCAATCAGCAGCTTTGTCCTTTGGGATTTGACCAGCTTGATTGGTAATATTGCTGCCAAGCCACTCTTGGTGGTTACTTTGAAATCCCCAACCAAGAGTATATTCTGCACTCTTGCCACCCTCAGTGTTTCCACCAAATGTTGTTCAACATGAAGGCGTATTGATTCATCAGCAGAGGGAGGATTGTATATGGTGGTCACCTGAGCCATATTTGACCTCATGCCATGAAACTTCGTGGTATCTAGAGTCAGTGTTGAGGACTCCTCCTCAATGTGCAATTGTGTCTCCACCACTATGGGACATACCAAGAATAGTGATGGTGGTGTTCGGGACACTGTCTGTAAGGGGGGTAAACTGTGCCAGGCTGTAGCTTGACTAGTCTCTGAGACAGCTCTCGCAATTTTGGCATACACCCCAGATATTAGGAAGGAGGCGTTTGCATTGGGTAACAAGGCTGTTTTAACTGTATTCATAACGGGTATTTAGGCTGATGTCAGATGGTCCACTGGTTCTTCTACTTTTTTTGAAACTCATAATGATTGATACAGCTGAACGGCTTGCCAGGCCATTTTAATGGGGAGTGGAGAGTCAACCACCTTCCATATTAACCTTATTAATTCAACCTCAGACATTGGTTCTGGTAAAAGTATTCAATAACATAAATCCTAAATAAATAAGAGATGAATATTTAGTTGTTTTATTTATTAGTGGTTCCCTTAGACAGGATACTGTGAGAACCCAGAAGACCATAATAAATAGGAGCTGGAGATGATCTTCCCCATCGAGCTGGCTTGGGTGTGCAAGATCATGGTTGATCTGATTGTGGCCTTAACTCCAATTTCCTGCTTGTTCATCTTAACCCAACTTCCAAAAAATCTTTGATTCATACATTCAACTGTCTTCTATGGAACAGAATTTCAAACAGAGACGATAATCCTCCTCACCTCTGCCCATTATTGGGCGACCCCTCATTTTGAAACCATGTACTCTAGCTAAAGCTTCTCCCATAAAGAAAAAAATTCCTCTCAACACCTGTTCTATCAAGTTCTCATAAAATCTGATATTTTTCAAAAAAATTGTCTCTCGTTCTTTTGAACTCCAACAAGGAGAAGCCCAACCTGTTCAAATTTTCCTTATAATACTTTCATTCTGGGAAATCTTTTTTTTAAGACTTTCTCTGAATTGCATTCAATACAAATGTATCTTTTCTTAAGCAAATCATGATTCCAACTATTGTTACTGCCGGGATAACTGGGTTAATAGTTTTTTTTAAAAAGAAATAACATGGCAGCCTTTCAATGAAATATAAGTATATTAGGCTGCAACTTTGATTTTCATAAAAAAAAACAGAACTTTATTACAGATAAGGAATAAAACTAAAATTAAACAAACCAAACAATATAAAAGTAACTTAGGGCGTAAGATTTTCAAAACACATGGCAAAGCAAATTCCCATCTCCTCTCCAATACCATATTTTACAGTTATTTACAAATCAAGACAAATTCCTTCCCAATCAAACTTGTAGATTTAACTTAACTGCTTCATCTCAGCTTTGCTGTAAAGAGAATTCTTCCCTTGGTCACTCTCATGACTGAAATCTTCAACTTTCTCAGCTTTAAATAATCTTATTTATTGATTCAACCTCAGTGGTTAGCAATGCTGCCTCATTGTGCCACTTTTCCCCTCTCACCTCGAACTCGTGACCCTAGTAACAGAGTCCCCCCACCCTGGGGAAAAAGCTTCTTGCTATCAACCCTGTCTATACCTCTCATGGTTTTATAGACCTTAATCAGGTTCCCCCTCAACCTCTGTCTTTCTAATGAAAATAATCCCAATCTAATCAACTTCTCTTCGTAGCTAGTGCCCTCCATACCAGGCAACATCCCTGGTATGAACCCCCTCTGCATCCTCTCCAAAACATCCCCATCCTTTTGGTAATGTGGCAACCAGAACTGTACGCAGTATTCCAAATGTGGCTGAACTAAAGTCTTATACAACTGTAACATGACCTGCCAACTCTTGTACTCAACATCATGTCCGATGAAGGAAAGCATGCATTGCCTTCTTGATCAATATCGACCTGTGCTGTCACCTTTGGGGTACAATGGACCTCAACACCCAGATCTCTCTGTACATCCATTATCATCAGGGCTTTTCCATTTACCACATACTTCGCTCTTGAATTGGATCATCTAAAATGCATCACCTAGCGTTTGCCCAGATTGAACTCTATCCGCCATTTCTCCTCCCAACTCTCCTAATCTCTCTATATTCTGCTACATTCTCCGATAGTTCCCTTCACTATCTGTTACTCCACCAATCTGTAAACTTGCCAATCAAACCACCTATACCTTCCTCCAGATCATTTATGTATATAACACACGAATGGTCCCAGCACGGATCCCTGTGGAACACCACTGGTCACAGTTCTCCATTTTGACAAACTTCCCTTCTGTCTCCTGTTGCCAGCCAGTTCTCTATCCATCCAGCTAGTACACCCTGGACCCCATGCGACTTCACTTCCACCTACCAAGGGAAGCCTTATCAAAAGCTTTACTGAAGTCCATGTAAATGACATCTATAGCTCTTCCCTCATCAACCAACTTTGTCACTTCCTCAAATAATTTTATTAAGTTGGTAAGACATGACCTTCCCTGCACAAAACCATGCTGCCTATCACTGATAAGCCCATTTTCTTCCAAATGGGAACAGATCCTATCCCTCAGTATCTTCTAAAGCAGCTTCCCTACCAGTGATGTCAGGCTCACCATTCTATAATTATCTGGATTATCTTTGCTACCCTTCTTAAACAAGGGGACAACATTAGCAACGTTACCACAGCCACATCTCCTTCCTCAGCACCAGCCTCTTCCTGACCTCTCCGCCCCAACCCCACTTCAGCCTATCACCCTCACCTTGACCTCTTTCCACCTATCACATCTCCATCGCCCCTCCCCCAAGTCCCTCCTCCGTACCTTTTATCTTAGCCTGCTGGACACACTTTCCTCATTCCTGATGAAGGGCTTGTGCCCGAAACGTCGAATTTCCTGTTCCTTGGATGCTGCCTGACCTGCTGCGCTTTAACCAGCAACACATTTTCAACTCTGATCTCTAGCGTCTGCAGACCTCACTTTTTACTTGAAAACATTAGCAATTCTCCAATCCTCCAGGACCTCACCCATGTTCAAGGATGCTGCAAAGACATCCGTTAAGGCCCCTGATATTTCCTTTCTTCCTTCCCTCAGTAACCTGGGGTAGATCCCATCTGGACCTGAGGACTTGTCCACCTTAATGCCTTTTAGAGTACCCAACACTTGCTCCCTCCTTATGCCTACATGACCTAGAGTAATCAAACATCTATCCCTACCCTCAACATCCATCATGTCCCTCTCCTCGGTGAATACCAATGTAAAATAATCATTAAGAATCTCACCCATTTTCTCTGACTCCATGCATAATTTTCCTCCTTTGTCCTTGTGGCCCAACCATTTCCCTAGTTACCCTCTTGCTCCTTATATATGAATAAAAGGCTTTGGGATCTTCCTTAACCTTGTTTCCTAAAGATATTTTATGAATCCTTTAGCCCTCTTAATTCCTCGTTTCAGATTGGAAGATAATTTGGAAATTACGACCAAAGCTTTGTCTGTTTTCAGTAGCTTAGACCTTACAAATGCATCCTTTTTCCTCTTAGCTGGTCTCACAATTTCACCTGTCATACTTGCCATTTCTTTCCCTCATTTTCACAGGATCATGTATGTTCTGCACTCTAATCAATCCCTTTTTAAAAGCCTCCCACATATCAAATGTAGATTTACCCTCAAACAGCTGCTCCCAATCCACGTTCCCCAGCTCTTGTTGAATTTTGCTCGGGTTGGCCTTCCCCAATTTCGCACTCCCTTTAAGACAACTCTCGTCTATAACTCACGGAATTGTGATTACTATTCCCAAAGTAATCCCCGACTGAAACTTCAGCCACCTGGCCGGGCTCATTTCCCATCACCAGGTCCAGTGTAGCCCTTTCCCAAGTTGGTCTATTTACATACTGCTGTAGAAAGCCTTTCTGGATGCTCCTTGCAAATTCTGCTCCATCTAAACTACTAACACTAAATGAAACCCTGTCAATGATGAGAAAATTCAAATCTCCCATCAACACCATCCTTTTGCTCCTATATCTTTCCATAATCGGTTTACATATTTGTACCTCCATCTCACGCTCGATGTTGGGAGGCCTGTAGTACAGCCCCAACATTAGTAGCACACCCTTCCGAATCTGAGCTCTGTCCACATTGCCTCACTGCTCGAGTCCTCCATTGTGCCCTCCTTCAGCACAGCTGTCAGATATCACCTCTGACCAAGTAATGCAACTCCTCGACCCCTTTTACCTCCTTCTCTATCCAGCCTGAAGCATCCATATTCGGGGATATTTAGTTGTCAATTTTTCCCTTCCCTCAACCAAGTCTCAATAATAGCGATAACATCATACTCCCAGGTACTAATCTAAGCCCTAAGTTCATCTGCCTTACCTACTACACTTTTCGCATTAAAACAAATAACATTTCTGATCACCTGTCCCATTGTGTTCATCATCTGCTCTCTACCTAATCTTCCCCTTAGTCACAGAGATGTACAGCATGGAAACAGACCCTTCGGTCCAACACATCCATGCCGACCAGATATCCCAATCCAATCTAGTCCCACCTGCCAACACCCGGCTCATATCCCTCCAAACCCTTCCTTTTCATATACCCATCCAGATGCCTTTAAATGTTGCAATTGTACCAGCCTCCACCACTTCCTCTGGCAACTCATTCCATACACGTACCACCCTCTGTGTGAAAAGGTTGCCCCTTAGGTTTCTTTAATATCTTGCCCCTCTCACCCTAAACCTATGCCCTCTAGTTCTGGACTCCCTGACCCCAGGGAAAAGACTTTGTCTATTTATCCTATCCATGCCCCTCATAATTTTGTAAGCTTCTTTAAAGTCATCCCTCAACGCTCCAGGGAAAACAGCCCCAGCCTGTTCAGCCTCTCCCTGTAGCTCAAACCCTCCAACCCTGGCAACATCCTTGTAAATCTTTTCTGAACCCTTTCAAGTTTCACAACATCTTTCTGATAGGAAGGAAACCAGAATTGCATGCAATATTCCAACAGTGGCCTAACCAATGTCCTGTACAGCCGCAACATGACCTCCCAACTCCTGTACTCAATACTCCGACCAATAAAAGAAAGCATACCAAATGCCTTTTTCACCATCTATCTACCTGTGACTCCACTTTCAAGGAGCTATGAACCTGCACTCCAAGATCTCTCTGTTTAGCAACACCCTCTAGGACCTTACCATTAAGTGTATAAGTCCTGCTAAGATTTGCTTTCGCATTTATCTGAATTAAACCCCATCTGCCATTTCTCAGTTCATTGGCTCAGCTGGTCAAGATCCTGTTGTAATCTGAGGTAACCTGTTCCTGTCCACTACACCTCCAATTTTGGTATCATCTGCAAACTTATGAACTGTACCTCTAATGCTCGCATCCAAATCATTTATGTAAATGACAAAAAGTAGAGGTTTCATTACCTAGTTCCTTACAGACTTTAGTTACTCCCTCTTTACTGTCCACTAACCAGCTCATTTAGTTCCCACTCCCCTGCCACGTTAGTTCAAACCCTCCCCAACACCCTTGGACATTGGTTCCAATCTGGTCCAGATGTAGACCGTCCGATTTGTAATCGACCCACCACCCCCGGAATTGGTCCCAATGTCCCAAAAATCTGAATCCCTCCCCCCGCACCATCTCTCAAGCCACTCATTCATCCTGCCTATTATTTCATTTCTACTCTGTCTAGCACGTGGCACTGGTAGCAACCCTGACGTTCCTACCTCTGAGGTCCTACTTTTTAATTTTGCCCCTATCTCCCTAGATTCTGCTTGTAGAACCTCATCCAGTTCTTTTTAATCTATATCATTGGTGCCTATATGCATCATAGCAGCTGGCTGTTCACCCTCCCCATTATGAATGTTCTGCTGATCTGAGACATCCCTCGTGCACCTGGGAGGCAACATACCATTTGGGAGTCTCATTTTCAGCCACAGAACCGCCAATCTACTCCCCACAATTGAATCCCCTATGACTATAGCCCATTCACTCTTTTTCCCTTCTTTCTGTCCAGCAGAGGCAGCCATGAACCTGACTACTGCTGCCTTCTCTTGGTGAGTCATCCCCCTCCAATAGTATCCAGAACAGTATACCTGTTTTGGATGGAGATTACCACAGGGGATACTTGCACTGCCTTCCTGCTCTTTCTCTGCCTTTTGGTTAAGCATTCCCTTTCTCCCTCAGCAATCCTAATCTGCGGTGTGACCAATTTGCTAAACATGCTATCCACGACTTTGGTCTCACTGCTCCCGCTGCAAACTGGAGGCTGCTGATTTCATGAGGTTAGTACTTAAATGGGAAACTTACCTTCCCAGCAGCCCCCAGTCCTTGCTCTCACTGCTCCCTCTGCTGCGACAAAATGGAGCTGTTCGAACAGTCAGTGCAGACTCAATAGGCCAAATGGCTTTTCTCTGCACTCAGGATTCTATGATTCTATAATAACTAATACAGATTTCCAACCAAATATTCCCAGTCTGAGGGTTCTACAAACTAAACACTTTCACTGAGCAAGAAAGGTGCTGAATGGGATCGCTCGAATTGCGCTCTAGGAAGGTGAGTGAATTGTTATATTTGGACAGTGGCTAAACCCGAGATACTACACGTGTACTGTCTCCCACCCGTCCTCCCCCTAACCAAAAAAAAGACTCTGGTGTGTTGGAAAGGTAAAGTTTTACTTTTTTGTTTATTGTGTGCTGGTAAGTAGTGCAATTGGTTTAAAAAATTATTTAATTTATCTCCTTAATTGTTCTGAACAATCCTTTTTTTCAAGAAGCTGTATTGGCTTTTACTTTAGTCAGGTCTCCTTCAAACTTAATTTAAAAGTTTTTTGTTAAAAGAAACTTGGTCATTTTAGTTTCTAAGTTAATAGCTTAATTTTATTGTGTAATTTACAACAAAGAAAACAAAACTTCCATTTAACACTCCAAGAAGCCTTCAGTCAACTACTCTCTGACACATTTTAAACCATGGTTTAAAATCATGGTTTTGGAAACTTTAGTCTAGTTAATGTTTAATCTCTTCACTAAAATAAACAAATGTCATATTGGTGTTGGTCTAATACAAATTTTGAAGAAAAATATGAATACATATAAATCATACCCCTTTTACTGAGTAAGAGGACCCAAACTAAACACAGTGCACCAAATGCCATATCACACCTTTTATTTTACATAGGAACAGTTAGACTTGGTTTAAATACTTGAGCTTAAAGATTTTCTACCCTAACTGCGATAATGAAAAAAATCAACAAACGAACAGGAGCAGAAAAGGGGTGTGAAGACAGAATATTATTGGTCAAACGATAATTTCTCATTCGCGTTTTGTTCCCGGTTAGTATGCACAGCTGAGAATTTTCTCAATTCTTGCAGGCAAGATATTCCACAGCACGATTTTTGGTCTGACTTGCAAGATACAGATATTCAGGAATTCAATGAATTCCTTCCTGGCAGATTAGATTAAAAACATATTTTCTGGGGTACAAGTTAATTAAAATCTTCATGATCAAGACCACTGACGTCCAATTGCTGTTGTAACAGATTTGTCCAATCAAAAAAGTATCCACTCAGCTTTCCATGTATCATATAGGCCAGATGAGAGTCTGGCTGCTCCCAGACACCTCCATTCCAGGCTGCTGAGTAGACCTCAACACAGTACAATAGAGGTGAAGAAATGCCACATAGCCCTCCCCCAAAGAAACTGCCCACGATGACAGAGAACCTGGTATGCCACTGAAAGGTCAGCAGCATTGAAATTAACATTGAAAGACAAGTGTAATGAAGCTATTGTAGGCAATTCCCTCGGATGCTGCCTAACCTGCTGTGCTTTTCCAGCACCACTCTAATCTTGACTCTAATCTCCAACATCTGCAATCCTCACTTTTGCCAAGGTTCATACAGTGGCAGGTTAAATAGAAGTGAGCTTCAGGTAATGCTGAGTTGGGGTTCAATTTAACAGTTAACCAGAAGTTGTAATAGGTTTTAATTCGTCTAACTTTTCTTGGGTAATTATTAAGTAAAATCAAAACAGAATCATTGAAAATCTCTGACTTTAACTCAAGACTTTATCTGAGAGTTCCAGATGCCAGGTAATTGCAACTTCCTAGGTAATTTCCGTGGAATCATCCAAATCGGAACTTCTGTACGGTCCTAACATGCAACTGCTATATATGCTGCTGCAATAACAATCTCTCCATATCTGGGCCAAGAACTAACAGACTGCAGTTAATTCTTTGTTTAGCCACCAGAGGGCAGAGATCAGCAGAATAAAATTCAACCAGAAGCAAGCAGTTTTCTCATGAATCAACAATTTGAATATGTATTTCTTTCCCCAAACAAATTCTGAAAAGATTCACAATTTTAGGAACTAATAAAAGTTCAGTCCTATATAATAACAGATATTTTAACATGGAGTAAAGAATTTAGACACATTTTATAGTTTTACAAAACAAATCATTTAGTGTTTCTGTCCGCATATAATCTTTGAAATCCTAATAATCAAAATATCTGAGGTATCAAAATCTGAGGTATGTTCTCTTCTTATAGTAATTTATGGAAACTCAAAAATGTTAAGCTGCATTCAGGTTAAATGTATATGACCTTTGTACTTCAAAACGGAGAGCATATTTTCTCAAATTAGACTATTCAACTCTCATTAGAAAGAGCTATTTAAGCCAGAAATTGTAATCACCTTTAGATAACAAAAACAACATTGATTTAAAATTATTTTGGTTACTTTTTACCTACCAGCATTTAAGCAAGGAATTTGGCTGTATTCACATTCTCTTTCGTGCCTGTCAACAGCTTCTAAAGAACAGATTGTTTCACAACCATGCTGCCTATTTTTGCACCAAATCTGTAGGCGATTCAAATCATTTCGCATATACCTAACAAGTAAAAAAAAATAAAGTTTAGTGACCATATCGCAGCAGCATCCTTTAGTACCTGAGCAGTGGGTGCTGCTGAGTCACTCTTGGAGACTGAAATACCTTACCCAGAGTACATTCTGTGCCTTTTCCACTCTTTGTGCTTGCTCCTAGTGTTGTTCAACATGGGTACGTACTGATCCAGCAGCTGAAACAGAGACTTTTTGTGTGTGTTCGACCTGATGCCAAAACTGAGACTTAATGGTGTCTGGAGTCAATACTGATGACTCCCAGGACAACTCCCTCACCTCTGTATTCCTCTGTGCCGCCATTGCTCTGGGCCTGTCAGGGCAGTGAGACAGATCATATCCAGGAATAGGCATGATTCAGGGTGTATTTGATTAGTCTTAGACAGCTTTCCCAATTTTGACTCTGCTGGGCCGACTGGACTGATTTTGCCATTGTCGCTTCCAGTTCTTAATCTGGTGTCAGGTAATACAGTTTCATTTCTTTTTTGAGACTTTATATCGATTGTTACACTGAGTGTCTTTCTAGGGCATTTCAGAGGGCAATGAAGAGTCAACCATATTGCTATGGGTCTGGAGTCACATATCAGCCAGACTTGGTAGTTTCCTTCTCTAAAGGGCATTAGTGAATATGACAAGCTTTTCTGACAATTGTTTCAAAATCATGAAGTCATTTCATTAGACTCTTAATTCCAGACTTCTACGGAACTAAAATTCCACCATATTCAATTTCTGCCAGAGTAGGATTCAAATCTGGGTGGCCCAGAACATTACCAGGGTCTCAGGATTAATAGCCGAGTGATAATACCACTAGGCCTCCCCCTTTAAAATTTTCAAAATAAGTCAAGTCTTTCCTCGATCTTGAGCAATCGAAGCAGCAATTAGGCACATCCTGCTCCTCAGATGTTGCCTGACCTACTGTGCTTTTCCAGCACCACTCTGATCTAAACTCTGGTTTCCAGCATGTGCAGTCCTCACTTCTGCCTAGACTCCAGAACAGGTCACATCCCTCTCTTCATTTTATCCCATCTAAACTACAGTCTCAAAATATAAAGTTATTGATCTCAGTTTTAATAATAGCTATAAATAATGCAATTTGTATTCTCTGTTTTAAAATTTCACAATATCTGTGTTAGTTTGTAATCTTGAACATCACTTATGCTTTAGTTAATGCAGCTCATTGTAAATTAAAATCAATCTCAAAGTAAAACAAGAGCCAAAGCTATATTGCTATCTACCTTACAGAGCTTTAACTTATTACTTTTGGGGAAAAAAATGTTTAAAACGACAAATGATACATTATATAGGTCACAATTAATTGAAGTCTACAGAGTTGAATCAGTGCCAGTGAGAAGGAATTAATGAAGAATGCACACTTCCATAGAAATATTTTTGAAACCCAAATACACCAGCTCAGAAACAGAAAATTCAAGCTTTTCCTTTATAATCAATTGTTAGAAAAATAGGCAGTATCTTGTATTTCCATTACATGTTCATTTGAGGGCAGTGTCCTTGGTCAAATGATCTTCAACTATACCCATCTCTGCATCGAGCAGTCATAAATAGAGCTGCCACATCATGTATGCAAAGTTATCTCTATTTACAAAGATAAGGAAGAAGTCAAAGCCTTTACGCAAGAAAAAAATATGAAAATGATAAAGGTAATCGGCAATTGACTGATAGGACACATTGGAATGGCTTAGTGTATGAACTGCCTGCTCCGGATGGCTTGTATCCCAGGTTGCTAAGAAAAGTGGGAATTTGGGATTACATGTATGAATAGATTCAAGAATAGCTTCTTCCTCCCTGTTTTTAGACTTTTTAATGGACCCCTCTGCACGTTCTTTGTAGCTGTAACACTATCTTCTGCATTCTGCTCTATTACCCTGATGTACTTCTGTATGGTATGATTAGCCAAAGTAGCATGCATAACAATACTTTTCACTGTATCACAGTACATTTGACAATAATAAATCAAATCAATGGGATGGAGGTGCCAGAGGATTGAAAAGCGGATACTCTTGCTCAAGAAATGGTGAAAGGTCACCCAGCTCCACCCCTACTCCCAAGTCCACACCCACACCAGATCCCAGCTCCAAGCCCTGTCGAGTTTTCACCATCCCTCCAGACCTCCCCCTCACTGAGGACTCATCCCCACGGTGATGGATGACATCACTTCTGTCCTCATCATGGCCGCTTCCACAGCCACTTCTGCCCCTCACAATTCCTCATGCAACACATGTGACACCACTTCTACCTCTCACATTATCACTGATGTCACACGCTCATTGACTTTTGCGCCACCCCCCCCGTCGTGTTTGCCACCACTTCCACCCCCACCGCTACTCACCAGTATTCTGCTGACATGCTCCCCACAGATCCCACTGTCACCATCCCAGCCCCCTAGAACCCTGAGGGGAACACCACCCCTGCTCATGACTCCACCCCCATTCCCCCCACCATCACACCCACTCCAGTTACAGGCTCTACCCCTACTCCCAGCTCCACACCCACACCAGATCCCAGCTCCCAGCCCTGCCGAGTTTTCACCATCCCCCCAAACCTCCCCCTCACTGAGGATGAACGATCAGTCCTCAGCAAAGGATTCAGCTTCATCCCCCTCCACCCACGCATCAATGAAATTAATACACGCCGTGACGTCGAATACTTCTTCCACTGGCTCCGCCTCCGAGCTTACTTTCACAATTAGGACTCCCGCCCACCTTCCAAGGACCCCTTTGCTCACCTCCAACACACTCTATCCACCTGGACACCCCGTGTTGGCCTATTACCTGTCCTCAACTTCTTCATTTTCAACTGTTGCCAAGACATTAACCGCCTCAACCTGTCTACCCCGATCCCCCACTCCAACCTCTCACCCTCACAACGCACTGCCCTCCACTCCCTCTGCTCCAATCCCGACCTCACTATCAAGCCAGCAGATAAAGGGGGTGCAGTGGTAGTCTGGCGCACTGACCTCTACACCACTGAAATCAGACGCCAACTCGAAGACACCTCCTACTGCCCCCTTGACCATGACCCCGCCCCTCATCATCAAATCATCTCCCAGACCATATAGAACCTCATCACCTCAGGGGATCTCCCACCCACAGATTCCAATCTCATAGTCCAGGAACCCTTCGCTGCCCAGTTCTACCTCCTTCCCAAGATCCACAAGCCTGACCACCCTGGCCGACCCATTGTCTCAGCATGACCCTGCCCCACTGAACTCATCTCTACCTACCTCGACACTGTCCTATCCCTCCTAGTCCAGGAACTCTCCACACACATTTGAGACATCACCCATGCCCTCCAGCTCCTCCAAGACGTCCGTTTCCCTGGCCCCCAATGCCTCATCTTCACCATGGATATCCAATCCCTCTACACCTCCATCCGCCATGACCAGGGCCTCCAAGCCCTCCGTTTCTTCCTCTCCTGACATCCCCATCAGTACCATTCCACCGACATTCTCATTTGTTTGGCTGAACTGGTCCTCACCCTTAACAATTTCTTCTTCGAATCCTCCCACTTCCTCCAGACCAAAGGGGTAGCCATGGGCACCCATATGGGGCCCAGCTATGACTGTTTCTTTGTTGGCTATGTAGAACATTGCATCTTTCATAATTACACCGGCACCACTCTCCACCTCTTCCTCCGCTACATTGATGACTGCATTGGCGCCACCTCGTGCTAACGCGAGGAGGTTGAGCAATTCATCAACTTCACCAACACATCCCACTCTGACCTTAAATTTACCTGGACCATCTCTGACACCTCCCTGCCCTTTCTGGACATCTCCATCTCCATTAATGATGACCGACTTGACACTGACATTTTTTACAAACCCACTGACTCCCACCTCTTCCCACTCTACATCCTGTAAAAATGCCATCCTGTATTTTCAATTCCTCCGCCGTATCTGCTCCCAGGAGGACTAGTTCCACCACAGAATACACCAGATGGCTTCCTTCTTTAGAGACTGCAATCTCCCTTCGCACGTGGTTAAAGATGCCCTCCAACGCATCTCGTCCACATCCTGCACCTCCGCACTCAGACCCCACCCCTCCAACTGTAACAAGGACAGAACGCCCCTGGTGCTCACCTTCCACCCTACCAACCTTCGCATAAACCAAATCATCTGCCGACATTTTTGCCACCTCCAAACGGACTCCACCACCAGGGATATATTTCCCTCCCAACCCTTTCCCCCTTCTGCAAAGACCGTTCCTCCGTGACTTACCTGGTCAGGTCCTGGCACGTTCCCCTGCCACCGCAGGAATTGCAAAACCTGCGCCCACACCTCCTCTCTCACCTCCATCCAAGGCCCTAAAGGAGCCTTCCACATCCATCAAGGTTTTATCAGCACATCCACCAATATCATTTATTGTATCCGTTGCTTCCGATGCAGTCTCCTCTACATTGGGGAGACTGGATGCCTCCGAACATCTCTGGAACACTGGCACCAATCAACCACACCTCCCTGTGGCCCAACATTTCAACTCCCCCTCCCACTCAGCCGAGGACATGGAGGCCCTGGGCCGCCTCCACCGCCGCTCCCTCACCACCCGAAGCCTTGAGGAAGAACGCCTCATTTTCCACCTCGGAGTACTTCAACCCCAGGGCATCAATGTGGACTTCAACAGTTTCCTCATTTCCCTTCCCCCCACCTAACCCCAGCTCCAAACTTCCAATTCAGCAGAATCCCCATGACTTGTCCTACCTGCCTATCTTCCTTCCCACCTATCCACTCCACCATCCTCTCTGACCTATCACCTTCATCCCCACCCCCATCCACCCATTGTATTCTTTGCTACCTTCCCCCCACCCTCCTCCCTGACCTATCACCTTCATCCCCACCCCCACTCACCTATTGTACTCTATGTTACTTTCTCCCCATCCCCACCCTCCTCTCACTTACCTCTCCACCATTCATGCACTCTGCCTGTATTCCTGATGAAGGGCTTTTGCCCAAAATGTCAATTTTCCTGCTCCTTGGATGCTGTCTGCACTGTTCTTTTCCAGCATCATTCTAACCCAGAATCTGGTTTCCAGCATCTGCAGTCATTGTTTTTACGTAATTACAGACCAGTCAATTTAATTTGGAAAGGGATGACTCAATTAAGAATAGCCAACATGCATTTGTAAAGTTGAAAGTCAGAGAGTCATTGAGTCATACAACACTGAAACAGATCCTTCAGTCCAACCAGTCCATGCCGAAGATAATCCCAAATTAAACTGGTCTCACCTGCCTGCTCCTTGCCCATATCCCTCCAAATGTCTTAAATGTTGTAATTATACAACATTGTAATGTTACCTACAACCACCATGCGAACCACACTTTGTAAAAACAATTTGCCCCTAATGTTTATTAATTCTCTCTCCTCTCACCTTAAAAATGTGTCCCCTAGGCTTGAAATTCCCCCATCCTTGGGAAAAGACAACTACCATTAACTTTGGCTATACCCCTCATTATTTTACAAATTTTACTTCTTTCAGGTCTCCTCTCAACCTCCTAAGCTCCACTGGAAAAAGTCCCAGCCTTTCCTTATAACTCAAACCTTCCGTACCTAGCAACATCCTGGTAAATCTCTTTTGAACCTCTCCAGCTTCTTAATATCATTCCTATAACTGGGCAACCAGAACTGGACACAGTATTCCAGAAGAGGCCTCACCAATGATCTGTACAACCTCAACGAGACTTACCAACTCCTATACTCAAAGGACTCAGCAATAAATGCAAGTGTGCCAAACATCTTTTTAACCACCCTGTCTACTTAAAGTGTTTGACTAATTGCATTTTTTGATTAAATAACAAAAAGTTAACAAAGGGAATGCAATGGTTGTTGTCTTTGTAAATTTAAAGAAAATGTTCGACAAAGTACCAAATAAAAGGCTGATTAACAAAACTGATGCTCATGGAGTAGAAGTGCGTGCTCCATCTTGGAATCAAATTAATATTTTATACGCCATAGTCTACAGGTATTCTGACCTCTGTATTAGAGTATGTTCAGTTGGTGGAAGAATCTTTTAGCACATCCCAATAGAAGAAGCATGAGCAAATTTTGTGTCATCAATATGTCCATTAAGTGTAACAAAAACGTGCCACAGGAAATAAATATACACATTCTTTTCTTTAAATATTACGGGTAAATGGCTAGATTACCTAAACAATGGTCGAAGCATGGATACATCCAGAGCCTGACGATCTTCAGGGCAATTATGATTCTGCACGAGCCAGCCATGAATGCAAGTAGTACAGAAGGCATGTTCACACGGAGCCTGTAAAGGATTCTCCAACACATCTCGACAGATGCAACACAGCAATCCTTCATTTACATAGCCTACAAATCGCTCAATATCATATCCCATTGTATTACTATATGCTGTACCTATTTTCAAAAAGAAAATAAGATGTTAAAGTTTAAAAATAAATTACATGACACAATATAATTTTTGTGTTAATACTGAATAAAGGTATTGTTCTTACTTTCTAACTAATTGATAAACATTAAAAGTTTGATGTCTACAACACCTCAGACATATTTGGTATGATGATACCAAACTGTGATTTATTGATCAAAGTGATTTCCTGAGATATTTAGGTATTGGACATACCAGATTTGAAAACAGTGCTTAAATTGTTGACCTTAACTCGGAACGCAGCAAAAGTACCAACATTGGTCACAGTTTCCCCCAGGTTAGAAAAGAAAATGGGTTTCAGTTCCCACTCCGAATCTGTATTCAGTGGCCTCCAGCAGAAATGTATGTATAGACACAAGATAGTGGACAAATTGCTATATTAAACCAGTGTAATAGCATCTAAGTAATACAGCTTATTGATGCATAAATCATGTAGCAGACTCTGATGCTGAAGATACCCGGCGACTTATAAGCTGTTTTAAGTCACTGACTTACTTTCACTATTCGCTGAATGAAATGCATTTCACTTAACGTTCCAATGATTTTCATGACATGAAATACAAATACTTCAAAACAATTACCAAGATGATTAAATAAATATCAGATCCACATCAGGTTTTAAACAATATGATCTATCAACCCAGTTTCCTTAATGAACACAATTACTAATTTATTAAAGCAAAACCTATTCAATGAAAATGCAATAACTGATTAACATATACACTTAATCTTCAGTAACAGAGAGAAAAAAAAGGTCTCTGCAGAGATTTTGGAAACGCAAATCAGACCCGGACTTATACACTTAATGGTAAGGTCCTAGGGAGTATCACTGAACAGAGACATCTCAGAATACAGGTTCATAGCTCTTGAAATTAGAGTCGCAAGTAGATAGGATAGTGAAGGAGATGTTTGGTATGCTTTCCGTTATTGGTCAGAGTATTGAGTATAGGAGTTGGGAGGTCATGTAGCGGCTGCACAGGACATTGGTTAGGCCACTTTTGGAATATTGTGTGCAATTCTCATCTCCTTCCTCTTGGAAAGACGTTGTGAAACTTGAAAGGGTTCAGAAAAGATTAAGGATGTTGCCAGGGTTGGAGGATTTGAGCTATAAGGAGAGGCTGAATAGGCTGGGGCTGTTTTCCCTGGAGCATCGGAAGCTGAGGGATGACCTTATAGAGATTTATAAAATCATGAGGGGCATAGATAAGATAAATAGATAAAGTCTTTTTCCTGGGGTGAGGGAGTCCAGAACTAGATGGCATAAGTTTATGGTGAGAGGGGAAAGATATAAAAGGGATCGAAGGGGCAGCTTTTTCACGTAGAGGGTGCTGCATGTATGGAATGAGCTGCCAGAGGAAGTGGTGGAGGCTGACACAATTGCAGCATTTAAAAGGCATCTGGATGGGTCTATCAATAGGAAGGGTTTAGAGGGGTATGGGCAAAGTGCTGACAAATAGGACTAGATTAGGTTAGGATATCTGGTCAGCATGGATGAGTTGGACCGAAGGGTCTGTTTTCATAATCTACAACATCCATGCCATGCAAGTGACCATTTCCACAAAAAGATAATCTAATCATTAACCCTGATATTCAATAGCATTACCATTGGAATCTTCCATGATCAATATCGTGAGATTTATCATTCATCAGAAACTGAACTCAAATGGCCATATAAATACTATGGTGACGAAAGCAGGTCAGGTGCTAGGAATTGTGTAGTGAGTAACCCAGTTCTTGACATCTCCAAGCCTGTGATCATCTAGATAGTACAAGTCAGGAATGTGACAGATACTCCTGAGAAACCTGACAACCTCTAGAACAAAGCAGCCTCCTTGATTGACACCACATCCACAAACATTCACTCCCTTCAGCACTGATGCTCGGTAGTAAATGTGTGTACTACCACCAAGATGCACTAAAGAAATTCACCAAGGATCCTCAAAACAGTACCTTCTAAATCCACAATCACTCCATTTAGAAGGACAAGGGCAGTCAATACACAAAATACTACTACGTGCAAGGTCCCCTCCAAGCCACACACCACCCTGCCTTGGAAACATATCACTTTTCCTTCATTTTCCCAGCATCAAAATTGTGGAACTCCATCTCCTTCAGGCCCCACAATCCTTAGATATATGTATTCCTCTAATCCTAGTCACTTGCACACCCGAACTTTAAATCGGTGGTCGTGCCTTCAGGTACTTAAGCCCCCTGATCTGAATACCCACCTTACACTTTTCTGTTTCACTTTCCTCCTTTAAGAAATTAAAGACCAAGCTTTTGGTGACATAACAGTTCCTTAAATAACTCGTGCAATACCTCATTTTGCAATGCCTCTATGAAGCACCTCAAGACATTAAAGGAAAAACACAGGTAGCCACTGCCACACCTATAACTTTCTCCTCCTCTAACAAGATGTCAAGGACATGAAACGCTAACCGTTTTCCCCCATGGACCGATGCTGTCTGACCTGTTGATTACGTGCGGCAATTTCTGATTTTATTTCAGATTTCCAAGATAACCTCGGTGTTTCACCTTTTGATGGACCGTGAAGCCAGTCTGTAATTAATGAGGAATTCCTGAGAAATGCCTTCACTCGGTATCACACGGGGGAGGCTGAGGCGAATGTCAAAAGTGAATTTAACGGGAATGAAAATAAACCCTTGCAGCAGCAAAGAAATAGAAGGAATAATGTTCCTGGGGAGAGATGGAGGAGGTGGGAATGGGAGTGGTGCAGAGCGTAAACAACCACCTTTAATTTACTGGACCCGCTGGCATATTCCTGTGATGTCAATTCAAAAGATTTAATCGGTATTTGTGCTTTAATAAACTGATCAAACAACAATATCGATTCTATCGATATAAAAGCAGTACCTCTCTCTCGCTCCGCTCACTCCTCTCCAACTTCACTTAGCAACCGTTACCGTAAAATGTCGCAAACCAGTCGCCGCCTGAAGTTTACGCCTCTCGTTGCCAATGGTAACAAGAGCGAAAATCAGCGACTGCCGCTAAATAATCTGTCGTTGGGCGTTTTAAAATGTACCCTCTATTTATCAGCGACAAATTGAAAATGTTAGTCTGGACTGGGGTCGGTTTCAGGGAAAGTTGACAAAAAGACAGTCCTAATTTCGCTATTGTTAGACAAACGTGAATGAAGGCAGATGTCACACCTGACAATCTGGGGTTGTATTTGAAACAAAGTGGGCTTTATGATTTCTTCTTAGAATCACTACTGTGTGGAAACAAGCCATTCGGCCCACCGAGGCCACACTGACCATCCAAAGAGCGTCTTGCCTTCATAACTCAGCATTTCCGATCCATCCCACCTCGCCTGCGCAACTCTGGACACTATGGGTAATTTAGTATGGCCATTCCACTTAACCTCCACATCTTTGGACTGTGGGAGGAAATCCACACAGACACCAGAAACATGTGCAAAGTCCACATGATCCCTCTATGGTTGAATTGAACCCGGGTTCCTGGCGTTGTGAGGCAGCAGTGCTAACCACTGAGCCACCCTTTTTTCTGTATTTATAGTCATAGAGATGTACCGCACAGAAACAGACCCTTCGGTCCAACTCATCCATGCCGAACAGATATCCGAACCTAATCCAATCCCATTTGCCAGCTCTTGGCCCATATCCCTCTAAACTCTTCCCATTCATATACCCTTTTAAATGTTGCAATTGGACCAACCTCCACCACTTCCTCTGGCAGTTAAGCATAAATTTGATAAAATAGATATATGAAATAATTGCATTCAACAAAAATAATCCTTACAGGGCAGCGATATTACGGCATCTACTAATCCAATTAATAAGACTGTCGTTGTGATTCTGTTCGCCGAGTTGGGAATTTGTGTTGCAGACGTTTCGTCCCCTGTCTAGGTGACATCCTCAGTCATGCTTGGGAGCCTCCTGTGAAGCGCTTCTGTGATCTTTCCTCCTGCTGGAGGCTCCCAAGCACTGAGGATGTCACTCAGACAGGGGACGAAACGTCTGCAACACAAATTCCCAGCTCAGCGAACAGAACCACAACTACCAGCACCTGAGCTACAAATCTTCTCCCAAAAATTAATAAGACTATAACCTGGCACTGTGTGATTTTTAACTTTGTACACCCTAGTCCAACACCGCATCTTCAAATCATAATGAATAAGATCTCAGATATCTTTTTCTCCCTGAATCACACAGAACAGTCACTGAGCAGCACTTCAGAATTCTGGTTAACTTCTTTCTTATGCAGCCTCTCATGGGGTTTTCAGTGAGTAAGAGTAAGATCTAAATGGAAAACTTTTATATCATTTATATATTAATTTATATAACACCTTAAAAGAAATAACTATAAGCATGTTAGTGTCAGCCAAAGAGTGAGGTAGAGAAGGCTTAACTGAAGACATGCTATTTCAAGCAGATTATTTAAAAAAATGAAATAGGTGAAATTCCAAACTAGGTGTAAAGCATCTGCAAACTTCAGAAAGAGTGGAGGGCCAGTAGAAAATGAAATTACATAAAAAGCCAAAGGGTGGATGGATGTGTTACAGAAGTCTAATGAGGCAGAGTCATAAACAAATTAAATATGAGCACAAGGATTTGAAATTTTACATAGTTCGAAATGAGTAATGAGTGAGTCAAACTTATTCTGCAAGAGAACATGTGCACATGCTGTTCATTGGAACAGGAATAGGCTATTCAACCCCTCGAGCCTATTCCACTATTCAAAGAGATCATGGGCTGATCTGTGGTCTAATTCCTAATACCTCTCTTTGGCCCATCTCCTTAAATGACCTTCCTTAAAAATTACCTCAGATTACAACAGGATCTGGACTAGATGGGCCAATGGGCTGAGAAGTGGCAGATGGAGTTTAATTCAGATAAACGCGAGGTGCTGCATTTTAGGAAAGCAAATCTTAGCAGGACATATACACTTAATGGTAAGGTCCTAGGGAGTGTTGCTGGACAAAGAGACCTTGGAGTGCAGGTTCATAGCTCCTTGAAAGTGGAGTCGCAGGTAGATAGGATAGTGAAGAAGGCATTTGGTATGCTTTCCTTTATTGGTCAGAATATTGAGTACAGGAGTTGGGAGGTCATGTAGAGGTTGTACAGGACATTGGTTAGGCCACTATTGGAATATTGCGTGCAATTCTGGTCTCCTTCCTATTGGAAAGATGTTGTGAAATTTGAAAGGGTTCAAAAATAATTTACAAGGATGTTGCCAGGGTTGGAGGATCTGAGATACAGGGAGAGGCTGAGCAGGCTGGGGCTGTTTTCCCTGGAGCGTCGGAAGCTGAAGGGTGACCTTATAGAGGTTAACAAAATTATGAGGGGCATGGATAGAATAAATAGGCAAAGTTTTTTTCCCTGGGGTTGGGGAGTCTAGAACTAGAGGGCATAGGTTTAGGGTGAGAGGGGAAAAATATAAAAGAGACCTAAGGGGCAACTTTTTCACGCAGAGGGTGGTACATGTATGGAATGAGCTGCCAGAGGATATGGTGGAGGCTGGTACAATTGCAACACTTAAGAGGCATTTGGATGGGTATATGAATAGGAAGGGTTTGGAGGGATATGGTCCGGGTGCTGGCAAGTGGGACTAGATTGGGTTGGGATATCTGGTCGGCATGGACAGGTTGGACCGAAGGGTCTGTTTCCATGCTGTACATCTCTATGACTCTATGACTTTGATCAAACCCCTTCAATCTTCTAAATTCCAGAGCAAATCGGCTGAATTTGTACAATTTCTCCACATAACCTAACCTGTGAACTCCAGGTAAAATTGTCATTCATTTTATTCCCTCCAAAGTTAGTTTATTTAAGATATGGTGCCCAGCTCTGCTCACGGTACTCCAAATGGGATCTAACCAGGATTTTATTTTGCAACTTAACTTCTATGTCCTTATAAAGCTGTCCTCTAGATATAAAGGCCAGTACCCCATTAGCCTTCTTGATTATGTTCTGCACTTGTTTGTGGTATTTTAAATATTTGTTCATCTTGATCCCCAAGTCTATTTGGACATCCACTATATTTAACTTTGTACCATTTAGAAAGCACCCTGATCTATCTCTTTTCAGTCCAAAATAGATAACGTGGCACTTGCTTACATTGAACTACATCTGCTATACTTTTGCCCGTTCGCCTACTCTATATCTGTTTGTAATTTTATGCTCTACAGTGCCACCTAACTTTATCTCATTAGAAAATTTGGATGTATGACTTTCTATAACATAATGCAAATTGTTAATAAATAATGTGAATGATTAAAGCCCTAACACAGATCCTTGTAAAATACCACTGGTCACATCCTGCCATTTTGAGTGCCTATCCGTTATCCCTACTTCCTGTCATCTGCAAATGTACCTTCAAATCTATGGGCTTCTGTCTTAATTAACAGTCTCTTGTGTGAGGCTTTATAAAATGCCTTCTGGTAGCCAGTATAAACAACAGCTATAGATTTTTGGATGTAGTTTTGCTTGCTGAGCTGGAATTTTCATTTCCAGACGTTTCGTCCCCCTACTAGGTAACATCTTCAGTGGGCCTCAGGCGAAGCACTGTTGATATTTCGTGCTTTCTATTTATATGTTTAGGGTTCTTTAGGTTGGTGATGTCATTTCCTATGGTGATGTCATTTCCGGTGGTGAAGTCACTTCCGGTCCCTTTTCTCGGGGGTGGTAGATGGGGTATAACTCGATGTGTTTGTTGATAGAGTTCCGGTTGGAATGACATGCTTCTAGGAATTCTCGTGCGTGTTTTTATGTATGTGATGAAAAGTCTGGAAATGAATCTTGCAGCTCAGCGAGCAAACCTATATCCAAAACCCCAACCAGAGCTACAAATCTTCTTAAAACTCGCTAACATCCATAGACATTCCCCTAGCCAATACTTTCGTCGCCTCTTCAAAAAATTCAAAGATGTTTGTCAGGCATGATGTATGTGTGATGTATCCATGCCGTTGATGGAAAAGTGAGACCCTCAGAGTGTTGAAATAATTACATTCAATGTTATTGAAGGCACATACAGGGGACTCATTAAAATGGCTGACATAGGAGATGTGTGTTAGAGACAATTCGGAGTCTGAAATTTAGCTCAGTGTTAAACAGTAAGACAAGGATGTGAACGGTCTGTTTGAAATGGAGGCAAGACTGGTTTACAGAATGGAAGGTGAGAAAAAAATTCACAGCAATTAGGTAGGGTTTGGAATGTGCGCTCAATTGAGGTATTCAGGGAGGCATTGGATGGTTTCTCAATAGAGGTGTATAGGATTATGAGAGACCTCTGAAATGATAAAAATGCATTTATGTTCTTCCTTAAATGAGGAGTTCCGTACTATACACAATACTCCAAGTGTGGTCTCACTAGTGCCCTGTAAAACTGATGCATAACCTCCCTACTTTTGTAGTCAATACTTATAATAAACCATAACATTCTATTCGCTTTCCTAATTATTTGCTGTAACCAAAGGCTAAATGTTTGCAACTAATGTGCTAGAACAGCCACAACTTTTGCAATTCATACACTCAGACCCTGAAATCCCTCACATCCCTGAGCTCTGCAGTTTCTCACATTTAGATAATATACAGTTTTATTTCTCCTACCAAAATGATCAAATTTTCAGTTTTTTCTCAAATTACACTCGACCAGATCTTTGTTCACTGACCTAACCTATGTACCTTTGTATGTTTTTTATGCCCTCTTCACAACTCACATTCCTAACTATCCTTGTGTGATCAGCAATTGTAGCAATGTACCTTTAGTCTCTTCAAATCATTTATAATAATTGAAAAAATGTTGAAGCTCCAGGAAAAGATGCATTTATGATTACTATATCCTGTTAGCTAGCCATGCAGATATGTTACCCATCCCCGACACTGTGAACTTTTACTTTCCACAATAACCTTTAACATGACACTTTCCAGAAGGTTTACTAGAAATATATGTACTCTGGTTCCCCTTCATTCACAGCATGTTAGTTATAGAGTCATACAGATGTACTTCGCAGAAACAGACCCTTCATGCCGATCAGTTATCCTAAATAAATGTAGTCCCATTTGCCAGTATTTGGCCCGTATCAGTCTAAATTCTTCCTATTCATATACCCATTCAGATGCCTTTTAAATGTTGTAATTGTAACAGCCTTCACCACTTCCTCTGGTAGTTCATTCCTGACACACAACAGTCTGCGTGAAAAGGTTGCCCCTTAGCTCCCTATTAAATCTTTTCTCTCTTACCTTAAACCAATGTCCTCTAGTTTTGGACTCCCTCAACCTTAGGGAAAATACCTTGTCTATTTAGCCTATCCATGCCACTCATGATTTTATAAACTTCTATAAGGTCACCCCTCAGCCTGCAAAGTTCCAGGGTAAATAGCTCTAGCCTATTCACAACCTCTTCCTATAGCTCAAACCCTCCAACCCTGGTAACATCTTTGTATATCTTTTATGAACCCTTTAAAGTTTCACAACATGCTTGAAAGTGGAGTTGCAGGTAGATAGGATAGTGAAGAAGGCATTTGGTTTGCTTTCCTTTATTGGTCAGAGCACTGAGTACAGGAGTTGGGAGGTGATGTTGTGGCTGTACAGGCCATTGGTTAGGCCACGTTTGGAATATTGTGTGTACTTTGTCTCACTTGGAGGATTTGAGCTATAGGTAGAGGCTGAATAGCCTGGGGCTGTTTTCCCTGCAGTGTCGGAGGCTGAGGAGTGACCTTATGGAGCTTTATAAAATCATAAGAGGCATGGAGAGGGTAAACAGACAAGGTCTTTTCCCTGACGTGTGGGGAGTTCAGAACTAGAGGACATAGGTTTAAGATAAGAGAGAAGAGATTTAAAAGGGACCAAAGGAGTAACATTTTCAGCAAGAGAGTGGTGTGTGAATGGAATAAGCTGCCAGAGGAAGCAGTGGAGGCTGGTACAATTACAACATTTAAAAGGCATCTAGATGGGTAAATGAATAGCAAAGGTTTAGGGGAATATGGGCCTAGTGCTGACAGATGGGACTGGATTAATTTAGTATATCTGGTTGGCATGGACGAGTTGGACTGAAGGGTCTGTTTCTGTGCTGTACTCTATCCTTCCTATAGCAGAGAGATCCAATATTCCAAAACTGGCCTAACCAATGTCCTAAGCAGTCACAACATGATCTCCCTATTCCTATACGCAATGCACTGACTAATCAAGGCAAGCATACCAAATGTCTTCTTCACTGTCCTATCTACCTGCAGCTCACTGTCAAGGAACTACAAACTGCAGTCTAAGGGCTCTTTGTTCAGCAACACTCCCCAGGTTCTTACCATTAAGTGTATAAGTCCTGCTTTGATTTGTCTTTTCAAAGTGCAACACCTCACATTTCTTCAAAGAACTCCAATAAATTGGTTAAATATGACTTTCTTTTCATAAAACTACATTGACTGCCCGATTGCCTTGAAATTTTTATAGGTGATCCTGTATAATGTCTTTAATAATTTTTTACTTTGGAGTTACTTTTTCTATTATGTTGCTGTTGTGGCATAAATATCTCTTTAAGAAAACATATAATTACATTAGATGCAGTTTAGAGAAGGTTAATGGAACCATTTCCTGGGTTGATGGGATTATTTTATGATGTAAGGCTGATCAGGTTGGGTTTTTAATAATTGAAGTTTTGAATAAGAAGTGAAATGTATAAGAATTTGAGGGAACTTTAACAGGAAGGATAGTTCCCCTTGTGGGAGACTAACAGACATATTTTAAAATTGGGGTCTCCCATTAAAGTTTAAAATAAAGATGATTTTCTTCTCTGAGCAAATGTTTGTTCTCTTCCTTAGCAGTGGAGGCAAGGAATTGAACATATTCAAAGTTGAATTAGATAGGTTTTTAATTATGCCATAAATGGCTTGGAGACCATCTAGGAAAGTAGAGCTGAGGCCTCAATCAGATCAGCCATGTTCTTACTGAATAACGTACTCCTGCTCCTAATTCTTGTGTTCTTGTGTATTTCTACATTGAATTAATCAGTTTTCAAAGTCTGATTGTGGCCATAGGCATTTATTAGGTTATCATTCTTGAGAGTTTCATACTAGAACTTTAACGGAAGATGTACGTTTTCGGAATGTAATTCATGGTCATCCAGCTCATAAGATTTTCTTTCTGATTTTATGCCATGTAGGAAGAAATAATAACAAAGGATATATCTTGTTTCCTCCTAGTGAGGACATGATCTTTACCTACATAGCCACTTAAAAAATTCTCGTTTTATAGTATTCAGGTTCTTAAAAATGTTGGAAGATAATTACACTCTGAAATTTACAATTTCTTTCTTCTATTTCTTACAATGGTTATTGGAATTGCAGTCTTCCTTCTGATGGTTTTTTACTTCTAGTTTCCAAATTTTCATCTTCGGTAACCATTCTCTGCTACACTATTGTATTCCATAATGTCAGTTAATGAAGAAATAGGGTCAGATGGTGTAGAATCTGTGTGGGTGGAATCGAGGAACTGCAAAGGTGAAAAACCCATAATTGGAGTTACGTACAGTCCTCTCCATACAGTAGTCAGGAGCTAGGCACAAGGTACATTAGGAGATAGAAAAGATGTGTAGAAAAGGCAAAGTTAAAGTGCTCATGAGGGATTTCAATATGCAGGTGGACTGGGAAAATCAGGTTGGTAGTGGATTGCAAGAAAAAGAATTTGTGGAATGTACACAAGATGACTTTTTTGGAGCAGGTTGTGGTGGAGCCCACTAAGGAACAGGCAATATTGGATTTAGTGTTATGCAATGAGGCAGACTTGATAAGGGAACTTAAGGTGAAGGAACCCTGAGGAGGCTGTGAATTTACCCTGCAATTTGAGAGGGAAAAGATCGAATCAGAGGTCACGGTATTACAGCCGAATAAAGGCAACTGCAGAAGCATGAGGGAGGAGCTGGGTAGAATTGACTGGAAGAGGACCCTAGCAGGAAAAACAGTGGAACAGTAACGGTAGGAGTTTCTGGGAATAATTCAGGAGATACAGCAGAGATTCAGCCTGAGGAAAAAGAAGCATGGTACAAGGAGGATGAGGCAACATGACTGACTAGGGAAGTCAGGGATAGTATAAAAGAAAAAGCATATAATGTGGCAAAGGGCAGTGGGAAAGCAGAGGATTGGGAAGCTTACAAAGACCAACAGAGGGCAACAAAAAAAGAAATAAGGAGGGAGAAGATTAAATATGAGGCTAAGCTAGCCAGTAATATAAAGGAATACTGTAAGAGTTTCTTTAAATATATAATGGGAAAAGAGAGACAAAAGTGGACATTGGATCACTGGAAAAGTACAATAGAGAGACAGTAGTTGGGAACAAGGAAATTGCTGAGGAACTGAATAATTACTTTGCATCAGTCTTCACGGTGGAAGACGAGAGTAATATCCCAAAAATTTAAGACAGTGAGGGGTCAGAGCTCACTGTGGTGGCCATTGCCAAGGAGAAGGTACTAGAAAAACTGAATGGCCTGAAGGTGGACAAACACCTGGACCAGATGGTTCCACTCCAGAGTTCTAAGGGAAACAGCTGAAGAGATAGTGGACATGTTAATGATGATCTTTCAGGAATAACTAGAATCAGGGAAGGTCCCAGAGGACTGGAAAATTGCTGTTTAAAAAGGGAGTAAGGCAAAAGTGGAAAATTACAGACCGATTAGCCTAACATCAATTGTGGGTAATATCCTGGAATCCACTGTGAAGGATGAGATTTCTGAGTACTTGGAAGTGTGTGGTAAAGTAGGGCAAAGTCAGCATGGTTTCATCAAGGGGAGGTCATGCCTGCCAAATCTGCCAGAATTCTTTGAGGAAGTAACAAGCAGGCTAGACTAAGGAGAGCCAATGGATGTTATCTACCTGGATTTCAAGAAAGCCTTTGACAAGGTGTACTGAGTAAGATGAGGGCCCATGATGTTAGAGGCAAGGTACTCACATAGATAGAAGCTTGGCTATCTGGCAGAATGCAAAAATTGGGGATAAAAGGGTCCTTCTCAGGATGGCAGCCGGTGACAAATGGTATTCCGCAAGGCTCGGTCTTGGGACTTAACTTCTCAGTTTAAACTTTAACGACCTAGAAACTGAAGGCATTCTGGCTAATTTTGCAGATGATATAAAGATAGGTAAGGACAGGTAGCATTGAGGAGGTGGGTAGCAGCAGAAGGATTTGGACAGGTTAAAAGAGTGGACAAAGAAGTACAATGTGAGAAAGTGTGAGGTCATGCACTTTGGTAGAAAGAGTAAACGCATGGGACTGTTTTCTAAATGGGAAGAAAATTCAGAAGTCTGAAGTGCAAATAGACTTGGGAGTTCTAGTCCAGGATTCTCTCAAGGTAAAGTTGCAGGTTGAGTCAGTAGTTAGGAAGGCAAATGCAATGATGGCACTTATTTTGAGAGACTTGAATATAAAAACAGGGATGTACTTCTGAAGCTCCACAATGCTCTGGTCAGACTACATTTGGAGTATTGTGCAGTTTTGGGCCCCATATTTCAGGAAAGGTGTACTGGCCTTGGAGCTTGTTCAGAGGAGATTAGTGAGAATGGTCCCAGGAATGAAAAGCTTAATGTATGAAAATGTTTGAGGACTTACGTCTATACTCAATGGAGTTTAGAAGGAAGAGGGGGAATCTAATTGAAACATACAGAATACTGAATGGCCTGGACAGAGTAGTTGTTGGGAAGATGCTTCCATTGGTAGGAGAGACTAAGACCCAAGGGCATAGCCTTAAAGGGAAGATCGTTTAGAATGGAGATAAGGAGAAACTTCTTCAGCCAGAGAGTGGTGATTCGTTAGAATCCATTGTCACAGAAGGCTGTGGAGGCCAGGTCATTGAGTATACTTGTATTTAAGACTGAGATAGATAGGTTCTTATGTATCAAGGAGATCAAGAGTTACGGGGAAGAACAGGACAATGGTGTTGAGAACTTATTAGCCATGATTGAGTGGCGGAGCAGACTCAATGGGCTGACTGGCATAGTTTCTGCTCCCATGTCTTGTGGTCTTAATAATACTGGAGCCGATCTCTAGTCAATCAAATGTTTACTCACAAAGTGAAATAATATAGGTATATACCTTCTGTCTCAATGGTATCACAGTTTCAGTTATCTGTTCAAGGGAAATCTCAATTCATGCTCTCTACCCCATTTAATTAAACACAATTGACATACAATTAGTAAAACCTAAAACAGGCTCAGAAAACACAAATATGACACTGCCAGCCTTGACAATCACACCTCTTGAATTAGAAGGTTGTGAGACACACTTTAGCAACCGACGCTTGAGACCTAAGTATAAAATCTGGCTGACACAGGAGTGTCAGAGTCCCATCTTTTGGATGAGGTAGTAAACCAGGGCTCTGGACCACCTTGTCAATTTACATGAAAGTCCCATACCATTATAAGAAAGCGCAGTGGAGATCTTGCTGGTAATATTGCCACTTTAATCCCATAACTAGAAAAAGATATCTGATTATTATCACACTTATTTTTTGCATGTTACTATGTACAAATTTGATTCTATAGTTTCTATATTTATGATTGTGATTATACGTCAAAACTACTTCAGTACTTACAAAGCAGTTTGGAACACTAAGTTTGAAAAGTGCAATCTGAAAAAAACATAGGCATATGGTAATACAGGACAAGTCAGATCTCAGAGTGAAACTTGACTTCATGGATCATAGGATTTGTTTTTTGCAATTTGCTTAACATTGTGGTCAGCCATTAGATTAGATTAGATTAAGTTAGATTCCCTACAGAATGGAAACAAGTCCACACTGTTCCTCCAAAGAGTAACCCACCCAGACCCTATATTTACCCTTGACTAATGCCCCTAACGCAATGGGGAATTTAGCATGGCTAATTCATCTGACTTGCACATGTTTGGATTGTGGGAAGAAATTGGAGCACCTGGAGGAAACCCATGCAGACATGGGGAGAATGTGCAAACTCCACACAGTCACCTGAGGTGAAAATCGAACCCAGGTCCCTGTCACTGGTGAGAATATTAAAGATATTCTCACAAGACTGCCAAAATTCATTTCACAACCAAACCTTCTCCAACCAAAATACTTAATAGAGACACTCAAACCTAGTAAAGTATCATTCCATCTTAATTCCTTAATTTCTTATTTAACTGATGAGATTGCAAGCATATCCTTTGGCAAATTTCTACATGTTCACAGGACCTGATTGTTTCCATTACTGTCTTCCTCTGAGATAGTCACTGACTTTGTGAACTTTTCCTAACCAACCTTTAAGAAAATTTTATCTATCTATTTTAACTGCTAAAATAAAAGACTTCTCTTTGACTTTGAAAGCTTGGATTGTGTGATGACCATGTGTTAAAAATCTGGATCACCTACTGACAGAGTAAACTTTAGCTATAACATTTTAAAAGGACATACAGCCAAACGTTGACTACAGACATATATTCAGTGTCTTCTGGAGAGATATATAGTAGAATGTCATACCTGATGAAGTGTCAAGGACGCTTCGATGGGAATAGACATAAAAGGGGAGAAAATGCACTACAGACTAAATTGTAATCTCCTACGTGCATCTCAGACTGTGACCATGATGTTAAAATAGAAAGCAGTCTGTGCAAGCAATATAGTTGCATCTTCCATTTTGAAGAATACACAGAGACAAGATTTAGTGACCTTTCGTCCTGCTGTATGGAGGAGCATACTGTAAAGGTCATAGCTTTGGTAACAGTTCTAAGAATCCTTGCAATGCAAGTAAAGAAAGAGAAAAAGTGTCTCTCACTCTGAATGCTGGAAGCCAACTACCCAGCAGCCATTGTTGAAAGGAACCAGGACAAAATAATGTCAATTAACCTGCAAAACATAAGGAAACCTAAATCTCTCTCTATCTTGGAGTTCTGTACAATCCATGGCTACCTAGATAATAAGCTATGTTTTTAGCCTTACTGCCAGAGTGGACAATTTTATATTTTGTCATATTTTGCCCCATTTGCCACATATTTGCCAACTAATTTACTTTATCAACATTATTTTTTAATCTCTTTGTGTCCACGTTTACAACTTTGCTACCTAACTTTTCTGTTGTCAGCAAATTTGGCAATCATACCTTCTAATAGGTGGGAAAATAAACAGTATCAGTTTTCTGTAATCACAAATATGTACTATAGTTAGGAAATGTAATGTGGCGATTGGATAATATAAACATATGTAATAGTTTAGACATGACTGGATAGTTTAGTCATGTGTACATGAACTCTATGAACACAGTTGGATGGAGATATAGGGAGTAAATTGCATAACTTCTGACTGGAAATTGTTTCTGTAGCAATAGATGACTAGAAGCTTGTTATCTGTAAAAGTGATATAAAATATACATCCTTATAATAGAGTTTTGGCTGTATGTCATTTTCTTGAAGCATATATCTCCCATACATACATGAATAACAACAAAGGACACTGTGTCTCATCTGGTTTCAGATGAAATAAAGGGTTAAACACACCCTTACACTTACATTCCTTCATCTTAAATCATTGATATAAACTGCAAACAGTTGAAGTACCAGAAATGATCCTTGTGGCTTACCACTGATCACGTCTTGCTAACCCAAAAAGGACAGATTGACATCTACCCTTGGTTTGTTGTTAATTAGCAAATCTTGCATCTTTGCCAATATGCTATCCCCATATTATAAGCTTTAAATCTCTGTGACAAAATTTGATGTGGCACCTTATCAAATACTTTCTGGAAATCTAAGTACTGTATTGCCATCCACTGGTTCCTGGCCACTCATTTAACCTGCATATATCTGCAGACTCTTTGTGCCATACTCACCACTTGCCTTCCATCTACTTTAGTATAATCCAAAATCTTAGTGATAGTACATTCACTTCTCTCATCCAAGTCATTATTGTAAATAATTATGGCCCTAGCGGCATTCCTGTAGTTGCATGCTGTCATCCTGGATTTTCATTTTTATTCACTCATGGGATGTGGGTATTGCTTTATTATCCATCCCTAGTTGCCTTTGAGAAAGTGGTGGTCAGCTGCCTCTGTGAAACACTGCAGTCCATGTGCTATAGGTATGTGCTGAGGAAGGAATTACAGGATTGTATCCTAACACCACCAAAGGAATGGCAGTGTATTTCCAAGTCTGGATGGTGAGTGGCTTGGAGATGGTGGTTTTCCCATGCATCTGCTGTAATTGATCTTCTAGATGGAAGTGGACGTGGGTTAGGAACGTGCTGTTTTAGAATCTTTGGTGAAAGTTCTGCAATGCATCTTGTAGATAGTACACACCATTGCTACAGTGCATTAATGGTGACAGAGTGGATGTAGTTCCAATCAAGTGGGCTGCTTTGTCCTTATGGTGTCAAGCTTCTTGTGTGTTGTTGGATCCAGGCTGGTAGGGAGTATTCTAACACACTCCTGACTTGTATTTTGTAATAGGTGGACAGGCTTTGGGGAATCAGGAGGTGAATTACTTGCTGCAGTATTCCTAGCTTCTGACATTTAGCCACTATTTGTGTGGCAAGTTCAGGTGAATTTGTGGTCAATGGTAACCCCCAAGAAATTGACAAGGGGGATTCAGTGATGATAATATTATTGAATGTCAAGGGACCATGGTTAGATTCTTTCTTATTGGAAATTGGCAGTACCTGGTATTTATATGGCACTGAAAATATTTGCCACTTTTCAACCCAAGCCTGGATATTTTGGGGCGGCACGGTGGCACAGTAGTTAGCACTGCTGCCTCACAGCACCAGAGACCCGGGTTCAATTCTCCGCCTCAGGCAACTGTCTGTGTGGAGTTTTGCACATTCTCCCTGTGTCTCCATGAGTTTCCTCCGGGTGCTCCGAATTCCTCTCACAGTCCAAAAATGTGCAGGTTAGGTGAATTGGCCATGCTAAATTGCCCGTAGTGTTAGGTGAAGGGGTAAATGTAGGGGAATGGGTCTGGGTGGGTTGCTCTTCGGAGGGTCAGTGAGGACTTGTTGGGCCGAAGGGCCTGTTTCCACACTGTAATTAATCTAATTGTCCAGATATTGTTGCATTTGAACATGGACTGCTTCTGAAAAATTGCAGATGGTGCTAAACATTGTGCAATCATTGTTGAACATTCCAATTTCTGACCTGATGAAAACAGCTGAAGATGGTTAGGTCCAGACATTCCATGAGAAATTGCTACAGTGATGTTCTGGAGATGAAATGACTAACCTTCCATAACCATAATTATCTTGTTCTGTGTCACATATAGCTACCTAGAGGAGTTTTCTCCCTGATTCCTATTGACTATTTTGTCAGTGCTCCTTGATTCCACACTGGGTCAATGCAGCCTTGATGTCAAGTGCAGTCACTCGCACCTCACCTTTGGAGTTCAATTCTTTTGTCCAGAGATGTCTTTCAAAGATGGTTGACCTTCAATAACAACAGTCATCCTCATGTGTACCAGGTATGACTCCAACAAATGCCGCATACCCCTTTGTTCTAATTCTCTGCCTTCTATTAATTAAATAATTCCCTATATATACTAATAATAGGTGGAGGCAGGTTCAGGTGAGGAATTCAAGAAAATACTGGAACATTTGGATAGAAATAGTGTGCAAGGGTATA
The DNA here is from genome assembly GCF_020745735.1 of Hemiscyllium ocellatum. Classification (NCBI taxonomy): domain Eukaryota; kingdom Metazoa; phylum Chordata; class Chondrichthyes; order Orectolobiformes; family Hemiscylliidae; genus Hemiscyllium; species Hemiscyllium ocellatum. The sequence continues at coordinate 100,641,247 of NC_083404.1, read as the reverse complement.
AGGAAAAGGCAGGAGATTAGTATTAGGTAATGATGCTCAATTGAAGAGCCCATAGAGGCACGATTGGCCAGGTCTGTAACAATTCTGTGATACTACTCCCAACATCAAGGTGGGTGAACTTAAGGCATGGATTGGTACCTGGGACTATGATGTTGTGGCCATCACGGAAACGTGGATAGATGAGGGACAGGAATGGTTGTTGGAGGTTCCTGGTTATAGATGTTTCAGTAAGATTAGGGAGGGTGGTAAAAAAGGAGGGGGGGGGGTGGCATTGCTAATTAGAAATGGTATAACGGCTGCAGAAAGGAAGTTTGAGGGGGATCTGCCTTTGGAGGTAGTATGGGCTGAAGTCAGAAATAGGAAAGGTGCAGTCACCTTGTTGGGTGTTTACTATAGGCCCCCCAATAGCAGCAGAGATGTGGAGGAACAGATTGGGAAACAGATTTTGGAAAGGTGCAGAAGCCACAGGGTCGTAGTCATGGGCGACTTCAACTTCCCAAATATTGATTGGAAGCTCTTTAGATCAAGTAGCTTGGATGGGGCAGTGTTTGTGCAGTGTGTCCAGGAAGCTTTTCTAACTCAGTATGTAGATTGTCCAACCAGAGGGGAGGCCATATTGGATTTGGTACTCGGTGATGAGCCGGGACAAGTGATGGGCTTGTTAGTGGGTGAACATTTTGGTGATGGTGACCACAATTCTGTGACTTTCACCTTGGTTATGGAGAGAGATAGGTGCGCACAACAGGGTAGATTTTACAATTGGGGGAAGGGAAATTACGATGCTGTAAGACAGGATTTGAGGAGCATAAGTTGGGAGCATAGGCTGTCAGGGAAGGATGTGGTGGAAATGTGGAACTTTTTCAAGAAGCAGATACGACGCGTCCTTGATATGTATGTACCTATCAGGCAGGAAAGAAATGGTCGTGTGAGGGAGCCTTGGTTGACAAGGGAGGTTGAATGTCTAGTAAAGAGGAAGAAGGAGGCTTACATAAGGTTGAGGAAACAGGGTTCAGACAGAGCAGTGGAGGGATACAGGATAGCCAGAAGGGACCTGAAGAAAGGGATTAGGAGAGCTAAGAGAGGGCATGAAAAATCCTTGGCGGATAGGATCAAGGATAACCCCAAGGCATTTTATGCGTATGTGAGAAACATGAGAATGACGAGAACGAGGGTAGATCCGATCAAGGACAGTAGTGGGAGATTGTGTATTGAGTCGGAAGAGATAGGAGAGGTCTTGAACGAGTACTTTTCTTCAGTATTTACGAACGAGAGGGACCGTATTGTTGAAGAGGAGAGTGTGAAACGGACTGGTAAACTAGAAGAGATACTTGTTAGGAAGGAAGATGTGTTAGATATTTTGAACAACTTGAGGATAGACAAGTCCCCCGGGCCTGAGGGGATATATCCTAGGATTATGTGGGAAGCAAGAGAGGAAATTGCAGTACCGTTGGCAATGATCTTTTCGTCTTCACTGTCAACGGGGGTGGTACCAGGGGACTGGAGAGTAGCGAATGTTGTGCCCCTGTTCAAAAAAGGGAATAGGGATAACCCCGGGAATTACAGGCCAGTTAGTCTTACTTCTGTGGTAGGCATAGTAATGGAAAGGGTACTGAGGGATAGGATTTATGAGTATCTGGAAAGACACTGCTTGATTAGGGACAGCCAGCACGGATTTGTGAAGGGTAGGTCTTGCCTTACAAATCTTATTGAATTCTTTGAGGAGGTGACCAAGCATGTGGATGAGGGTAGAACAGTGGATGTAGTGTACATGGATTTTAGTAAAGCATTTGATAAGGTTCCCCATGGTAGGCTTATGGGGAAAGTCAGGAGGCATGGGATAGAGGGAAACTTGGCCAATTGGATTGAAAACTGGCTAACCGGTCGAAGTCAGAGAGTGGTGGTAGATGGTAAATATTCAGCCTGGAGCCCAGTTACAAGTGGAGTTCCGCAGGGATCAGTTCTGGGTCCTCTGCTGTTTGTAATTTTTATTAATGACTTGGATGAGGGAGTCGAAGGGTGGGTCAGTAAATTTGCAGATGATACGAAGATTGGTGGAGTTGTGGACAGTGAGGAGGGCTGTTGTCGGCTGCAAAGGGACTTAGATATGATGCAGAGCTGGGCTGAGGAGTGGCAGAAGGAGTTCAACCCTGCCAAGTGTGAGGTTGTCCATTTTGGAAGAACAAATAAGAATGCGGAATACAGGGTTAATGGTAGAGTTCTTAGTCAGGTGGAGGAACAGAGGGATCTTGGGGTCGATGTACATAGATCTTTGAAAGTTGCCACTCAGGTGGATAGAGCTTGTAAGAAGGCCTATGGTGTATTAGCATTCATTAGCAGAGGGATTGAATTCAAGAGTCGTGAAGTGATATTGCAGCTGTACAGGACTTTGGTTAGGCCACATTTGGAGTACTGTGTGCAGTTCTGATCGCCTCACTTTAGGAAAGATGTGGAAGCTTTGGAGAGGGTGCACAGAAGATTTACCAGGATGTTGCCTGGAATGGAGAATAGGTCGTATGAGGACAGGTTGAGAGTTCTCGGCCTTTTCTCGTTGGAACGGCGAAGGATGAGGGGTGACTTGATAGAGGTTTATAAGATGATCAGAGGAATATATAGAGTAGACAGTCAGAAACCTTTTCCCCGGGTACAACAGAGTATTACAAGGGGACATAAATTTAAGGTGAAGGGTGGAAGGTATAGGGGGGATGTCAGGGGTGGGTTCTTTACCCAGAGAGTGGTGGGGGCATGGAATGCGCTGCCCGTGGCAGTGGTAGAGTCAGAATCATTGACGACCTTTAAGCGGCAATTGGATAGGTACATGGATGGGTGCTTAATCTAGGATAGATGTTTGGCACAGCATCGTGGGCCGAAGGGCCTGTTCTGTGCTGTATTGTTCTATGTTCTATCATGAGCTTTTACAAAGTAGCCTAATGTGTGGTAGTTATTCAAATACCTTTTGGAAATCCAAATATATTACACCTACTGGTTTCCCTTTATCTATGCTGCTTGTTACCTCATAGAATAGAATCATAGAACCCCTACAGAGCAGATAGAGGCCATTCTGCCCATCAAACCTGTACCAACCCTCTGAAAAGCATCCCACCGCGTTTACCATAGCTAATCCACCAAGTCTGCGCATAGAGTCATAGAGATGTACATCACAGAAACAGATCCCTTGGTCAACTCATCCATGCTGACCAGATATCCTAAATTAATCTAGTCCCATTTGCCAGCACTTGGCCCATATCCCTCTAAACCCTTCCTATTCATATACCCATCCAGATATCTTTTAAATGTTGTAATTATACTAGCCTCCACCACTTGCTCTGGCAACTCATTCCATACACGCACCACACTTTGCATGAAAAAGTTGCCCCTTACGTCCCTTTTAAATTTTTCCCCTCTCACCCAAAATGTTTGCCTCTAATTCTGGACTTCCCCACCCCAGGGAAAATACCTTATCCATTTACTTATCCATGCCTTTCATGATTTTATAAACCTCTATAAGGTCACCCCTCAGCCTCTGACACTCCAGGGAAAACAGCCCTACCCTATACAACCTCTCAGTATAGTTCAAATCCTCCAACCCTGGCAATATCCTTGTAAATCTTTTCTGAACCCTTTCAAGTTTCACAACATCCTTCGTATACTAGGGAGACCAGAATTGCACACAATGTTCCAAAAGCGGCAAAACTAATGGCTTCTACAGCCGCAACATAACCTCCCAACTCCTGTACTCAATGCTCTGACCAATAAAGGAAAGCATACTAAATACCTTCTTCACTATCCTATTTACCTGCGACTCCATTTTCAAGGGACTATGAACCTGCACTCCAAGGTCTCTTTGTTCAACAACATTCCACAGAACTGTACCATTAAGTATATAAGTCCTGCCCTGGTTTGCCTTTCCAAAATGCAGCACCTCATATTTACCTGAATTAAACTCCACCTGCCACCCCTCAGCCCATTGGCCCATCTGATCAAGATTCTGTTGTACTCTTGGGGTAACCTTCTTCGCTGTCCACTACAACTCCAATTTTGGTGTCAGCTGCAAACTTATTAACTATACCTCCTATGTTCATATCCAAATCATTTATATAAAAGAAAAGTAGTGGACCCAGCACTGAACCTTGTGGCACACTATTGGTCACAGGCCTCCAGTCTGAAAAGCAAACCTCCACCACCTTCTACCTTTGAGCCCATTCAGTATCCAAATGGCTACTACTCCCTGTAATTCACGTGAGCTAACCAGTCTACCATGAGGAACCCTGTTGAAAACCTTACTGAATTCCACATAGATCACATCCAACCACCCTGTCCTCATCAATCCACTTCGTTGCATCATCTTTGGACTGTGAGAAGAAACTGAAGCAGTTACATGAAATCCACACAGGCACAGGGAGAATGTACAAATTCCACACTGAGAATCCCCTAAGGCTGGAATTGAACCTGGGTCCCTATCATTGCGAGGCAGCAGTGATAACCATTGAGCCATTGTGTCAAACAAGGTGGAAAGTTGAACCATCTCTCAGAGGATCAATAATATTTGGAGTCCCTTTGTCAGACAGCAGTGGAAACTGGGTCATTCAACATTTCCAATTAGACTGATTTTGATACACAAGGGAATTAAGTATTATTGGGGATGCTCAGATAGTTAAGGCCACAATGAAATCAGCCATGATTGTACTGAATTATGGAGCAAACACAATGGCCAGAATAGACTAGTGTTACTTCTATTTCCTCATGATTCTATACTACAGTGGCCAGTCCTGAACTATAGCATGTCCTCCATAAGGATTTGGAATGACTGTCCCAACCTTTCACATGAAGTTCTGGGCGCTATGTGCCTGTCTGCAGCACTCAGTTGTCCACAGCTTGGGTGGACTGGGTTGATGGTCCTCCAGCAGTAGCTGTTGTTTATTTTGGTGCAAGTCACTGGGGACTAAACTCCTCATCTCCTTTGCAGCCCTGCTTGCGAAGGCAGATTCCAGAGTGGAGAGGCAATGGTAAATAGGGGATAAAGCTTGATATTTCGCGGCATCAGTAAGACAAGGCCTCGATAGACTTGTGAAAGTGTTTTAATGTGAAAGCAAATACAGTGTTTGACGAGGGTGAAGTGAGAGAGCGGCACATGCGCACTGCGCCGTACGGCAGCTCCCTCAAGAAGCGGGAAACACGAAGCGTCCGAGCGGCGACATTTTATCACCGTCCGCCGGGAGGCCGGGCCCACCTGTAACCGCGGCGGGCTTAGATCATGTCCAGGCAGCCAGGTACCTCTCCTGGAGGCCAGACTGACAGGCGATTGAAATGCGGAGGTCTGCAGCTCCGAGTCAGCTCAGCGGCAACGCAGCTAAAAGGTTCAAGTTTATCCCCCCCGGGGTCAGGGGGCCTGCTTCAGCAACCGCCAGTCTCCCCGCAAGGAGTCAGGTACAATCTAAATTACATTAAAATGTACCTGCTGTCTGTTTTGAGTTTGTCATTTAGCTGTCACAGGCTTGTTGTGGTAACCGCTGCTGATGTGGAAACTGCCAAGTGGATACCTCTGCAAAACTTTAATTCCCAACATTGTGACAGGGGAGCACCACAGGCAGTATCTTATACAATCTACAGACTAACTGTGAGTTTATAAAGACCCCTTGCTATGGTCCTACTCTTATGTGCAGCTCCCTAGGAACATTAATTTATTCCAGTTTTCATTGTGGCTGCAGGAACGCCACAGTTGGCTTCAAGTTAGGAAGAGAAGGTATCCAAAGTTAGTCTTTTAATATTAATTAGTATTCACTCACTGAGGCTTTGTTTTTGGTGATGAACAGGCTTAAGCCTTGTCCCCCGCCTCATCATCAAGTTTGCTGTCTTACCTTCAACGGACTGTTGCAGATAGCTGATGCAGCTATTCATTACGGGACCTAGCAGCAACACGTTGTTGGGCCAGGCTTTCTTGCCAAACTGCTTACTCTTTAATGAACATTCTGTAATGTAAAGTTAATTCCAGGCTTATTTTCTCCACTACAAACCGCTTTCTTACATGCCTCACCTCCAATGATAACTATGAGACATTCAATTTCTGTCTTGTCTCTAAGAGCACTGCTCTTTCAGGTAGTGAGTGGGGCAGGATCATAGGACACAGAATTTATAGCAGAGGATCAAAGTGTTGTACACTTTGTGATGCGATGTATTGAACAAAGCTAGATTGTTCTTAAGTCTTTAGTCACTTAGACTGGGGTTGTAGGTTTCAATTAATGGATATATAAATCTCAGAACTTCTTTCAAGTTACATTCCCGAGATAATTTAAGGTTTTATGTAAAAAAAAAAGTGGCATCTCAGCTCAGACAATGCATTAAAGGTGTGAGGACCATTAGTCTTGCAGCAGACATGGAGGAATTCATCAGACGAAGAGACTCTGAGGATTCTTCCAAGATGTTGGCATTGAGCCCAATGAGACAACCGACGAGCTGGAACAATCACCAGAGAGATCCGTAGTGGAGCGACCAAAGAATGAGTCAATTTGGATCCATCTGGAGGACCGCTGCCCTGGGCTTGACATGTTTGCTCAAATTGTCAGGAAATGTGTAAATGCCAGATTCATCAGCTGCAATCACAAGGTACAGCAAAACACCATCTGAACGCAATGCAACACCATCTATGCTCTTGAGATCAATCACAACATTGTCATCAAACCAGCAGACAAAGAAGGTGCCATCGTCATTCAGAATAGAACAGACTATGGCAAGGAAGTATACCGACAACTGAACAACTAGGAACATGACAGGCTACTATCAGTCGTTTAACCAAAGAACAAGCCCGCGAACTAAACAGATTGATCAAGACATTTGATCCAGTCTTTAAAAGTACCCTTTGACTCTCATCTCAAGTGCTTCTCACATAGGGGACTTCTGTTACCTTCTGAAGATACACAAAGCCAAAACATCTGGTCATTCCGTTGTATCAGGCAACGGGGCACTGTGTGAGATTCTGACTTGGTATGTCAAGGGTATAGAAAACACATTGTACACGGGACCCCCAACTTCTGTTGCGACACGACAGATTTCTTACAGAAACGCAGCACCCATGGACCAGTTGAACCAGGAACGCTCCTTGTCGCAATGGATGTTTTGGCATTCTACAACGGTATCCCCTATGACAACAGCATTGTTGCAACAGCCTCAGCATTCGATACTAACAACTGCCAATCTCCAGGCACCATTCTACAACTTGTTTGCTTCATCCCTGATCACAACGTCTTCACCTTTGACAACCAGTTCTTCATCCAGACACATGGAACAGCCATGGGAACCAAATTTGCACCCCAGTATGCTAACGTTTTCATGCACGAGTTCAGACAAGACTTCCATGCTGCACAGGGCCTCTAACCAATACAATGCACCAGATATATATGGTGACATTTTCTTCCTCTGGAGACAACTACACGGTGATATCAACAAGTTTAGTACCACCATCAGACATGCCATGGATTACTGTTTATTCTCATTCTTGGATATAAGCATCTCCATCAAGGAGAGGCTGCTCAGGACTTCATGATGCTGCACTTCTCTAGCTTCCACTCTAAACATATTAAAACAGCCAACCTCTACAGATAAGCTCTACGCATACACAGGATCTGCTCAGATGACGAGGAACACGACAGTTGATCATCTCCTCATAACAGGATACGATGCTCAACTCATCAATCACCAGTTCCCAAGAGAAACAGTAATCTCCTTCTCAGGAGACAGACACTGGAGACGACCAGTAGGGTACCCTTTGTTGTCTAGTACGTCCTGGGAGCGGAGAAACTATGCAGCCTGCAACACATTATCGATGAGGAAAGCACCTCGCTTCCACTTCTCTCCATTAAACAACCACCAAACCTTAGACAGACCATTGTTTGTAGCAAACTGCCCAGATATCGACCACAATATCATACATGTCATGTCATGGCAACCACTGCAAGACATATCAGAGTGTCAACATGGATGCTACTATTACATGTGGGGACGCCGCCCACCACATGCACTGCAAGTACTCTTGTGACTCTGCCAATATTGTCTATCTCATACGCTGCAGGCAAGGATGCCCCAGGGCATCGTACGTTGGCAAGACCAAGCAGACATGATGACAATGGATGAATGGACACCATGCAGCAATCGCCAGACAGTGATGTTCCCTCCCAATTGGGGAACACTTCGGTGGTCAAGGACTTTCGGCCTTCGATCTTTGGATGACCACCCTCCAAGGAGAAAGTGAGGACTGCAGATGCTGGAGATCAGAGCTGAAAAATGAGTTGCTGGAAAAGTACAACAGGTCAGGCAGCATCAAAGGAGCAGGAGAATCGACGTTTCGGGCATAAGCCCTTCAGGAATGAGGAGAGTGTACCAAACAGGCTAAGATAAAAGGTAGGGAGGAGGGACTTGTTGGAGGGGTGGTGTGCGTTGGGAATGCGTTAGGTGGAAGGAGGTTAAGGTGAAGGTGATAGGCTGGAAAGGAGTGGGGACGAAGAAGTCGGGAAGAAGATGACCTGCAATCTTCTTCCCGACCTCTTCGCCCCACCCCCCTCTCCGCCCTATTACCCTCACCTTAACCTCCTTCCACCTAACGCATTCCCAAACCCCCCCTCCTCCCTACCTTTTATCTTAGCCTGCCTGCCACACCCTCTTCATTCCTGAAGAAGGGCTTATGCCCGAAACGCCGATTCTCCTGCTTCTTTAATGCTGCTTGACTTGCTGCGTTTTCCCAGCAACACTTTTTTTCAGCTCTGACCACCCTCCAAGGTGGCTTTCAGGATATGTGACTGCAGAGTGGCTGAGCAGATGCTGATAGCCAAGTTCGGTACCCATGAAAATGGCCCGAACTGGCATCTCTGGTTCCTGTCACACTACAGGTAACCCAACGTCGGGCGGCACGGTGGCACAGTGGTTAGCACTGCTGCCTCACAGCGCCAGGGTCCCAGGTTCAATTCCCACCTCAGGCGACTGACTGTGTGGAGTTTGTACATTCTCCCCGTGTCTGCGTGGGTTTCCTCCGGGTGCTCCAGTTTCCTCCCACAGTCCAAAGATGTGCGGGTCAGGTGAATTGGCCATGCTAAATTGCCCGTAGTGTTAGGTAAGGGGTAAATGTAAGGGTATGGGTGGGTTGCGCTTCGGCGGGTCGGTGTGGACTTGTTGGGCCGAAGGGCCTGTTTCTACATTGTAAGTAATCTAATCTAATTATACACTTTACGCACAAGTGCACGCGCGTGCGTACACACACTCACACACACACACACACGCGCACACACGTATATGGGATGAATTTGTATTTGCAGATATACTCTGTTTTGTTCAAAAAGCACACAATCTGTACGCAGTCAGTCCATCTGACATTTTATCACTTTATACTTTGGAAATTGAACTAATCTGACTCAATGGTTTGGAGGTGCTGGTATTGGACTGGGATGTACAAAGTTAAACATCAAATGAGCTTTTGGAGCGCTGCTGATGAACCACCTGATGAAGGTGCAGCGCTCTGAAAGCTAGTGCTTCCAAGTAAATCTGTTGGACTATAACCTGATGTTGTGTGATTTTTAACTTAAATCTGACCCAAGTTTGGGATACAGACAGACTCTAATCTCACACCTTTTAATGCATTGTCTGAGCTGAGGTGTCACTTATTTAAAATTAAATCTTAAGTTATCTCAGGAATATGACTTGAAAGAAATTCTGGGATTTACGTATTAATGAATCGAAACCTGCAACCCCATCCTAACTGACTGACTAAAGACTTAACAGCAATCTAGGTTTGTTCAAAACATCGCATCAGTTGTATGACACTTTGATTTTTTACTATATATTCTGTGTTCTATGATCCTGTCTCACTAGCTACCTGGTGATGGAGCAGCGCTCCAAAAGCTTGTATTTCCAAATAAACCAATTGTACTGTAATCTGGTGTGATTTTCAACTTTGTCCATCCAGGTCCAACACCTATACCTCCACATCTTGTCTCTAAAATTGAGACTAGCTGTTCAGGAGAAGTGAGTGCCCATATCAAGGTAGCATTTTGCTGAGAATGGCATCAAGGTGCTTAAACTAAATTGAATTCAGTGACAATTCACTGGTTAAAGGTACACTAACGCAAAGATTGTGGTTGTTGGAAAGCAATCATCCCCATGGGAGACTGGTTAGCAAGGTTATATCTCATGGAATACAGGGAGAACTAGCCATTTGGATACAGAACTGGCTCAAAGGTAGAAGACAGGGGGTAGTGGTGGAAGGTTGTTTTTCAGACTGGAGGCCTGTGACCAGTGGAGTGCCACAAGGATCGGTGATGGGTCTTCTACTTTTTTTCATTTACTTAAATGATTTGGATGCGAGCATAAGCGGTACAGTTAGTAAGTTTGCAGATGACATCAAAATTGGAGGTGTAGTGGACAGTGAAGAGGGTTACCTCAGATTACAATAGGATCTTGACCAGATGGGCCAATAGGCTGAGAAGTGACAGATAACTGCGAAGTGCTGCAGTTTGGGAAAGCAAATCTTAGCAGGACTTAATGGTAAGGTCCCAGGGAGTGTTGCTGAACAAAGAGACCTTGGAGTGCAGGTTCATAGCTCCTTGAAAGCGGAGTCGCAGGGTAGATAGGATAGTGAAGAAGGCGTTTAGTATGCTCATCTTTATTGGTCAGAGTACTGAGTTTAGGAGTTGGGAGGTCATCGGAAGGATGTTGTGAAACTTGAAAGGATTCAGAAAAGATTTACAAGGATGTTGCCAGGGTTGGAGGATTTGAGCTATAGGGAGAGGCTGAACAGGCTGGGGCTGTTTTCCCTGGAGCGTCGGAGGCTAAGGGTTGACCTGATAGAGGTATACAAAATTATGATGGGCATGGATAGGGTAAACAGGCAAAGTCTTTTCCCTGGAGTTAGGGAGTCCAGAACTAGAGGTTTAGGGTGAGAGGAGAAAGATGTAAAAGAGACCTAAGGGGCAACATTTTCACAAAGAGGGTGGTACGTATATGGAATGAGCTGCCAGAGGAAGTGGTGGAGGCCGGTACAATTGCAACATTTAAGAGGCATTTGGATGGGTATATGAATAGAAAGGGTTTGGAGGGATATGGTCCAGGTGCTGGCAGGTGGGACGAGATTGGGTTGGGATATCTGGTCAGCATGGAACGGTTGGACTGAAGGATCTGCTTCCGTGCTGTACATCTCTATGACTCTATCTGAGTCCAAAGACATTGCTGCAGCAGTTTCTTTGGGTAGTATCCGAGGTCAACTCAGCTGTGTCACCAACAGTCTTGAGCTAATAAAAGTCACAAATTTAACAAAGTTTTAGTGAAGACCTTTCACTGCTGCTACATGTACGATTTGACCTTGGACTTGCCTGTGCCGGTATAAATGTTTCTTAGTTTTTTGTTCAAGTACCCAATATGTAACCAATTGCATTTCTGAGTTTATCACACTAAAACATCAGTTCAAAAGTGATTTGTTCACTGTATGATGTTCAGCACCATCGAGACAGGCACTGAAGCACTCTGTGCTCGTATGCAGCACGAGTATGGAAATGTTCAGGCTTGGGCTGATAACTCCCTCTCTCACCTCCCTTCCCTTCCTGTACCTCTCCATCTCCATTAATGATGACTGACTTGACACTGACATTTTTTACAAACCCACCGACTCCCACAGCTACCTAGATTACAACTCTTCCCAACCTACCTCTTGCAAAAATGCCACCCCGTATTCCCAATTCCTCCGCCTCTGCCGTACTTGCTCCTAGGAGGACCAGTTCCATCACAGAACACACCAGATGGCCTCCTCCTTTAAAGACAGCAATTTGCCTTCCCACTTGGTTAAAGATGCCCTCCAATGCATGTCACCACATCCTGCCCCTCCGCCCTCAAACCCCACCTCTCCAACCGTAACAAGGACAGAACCCCCCCGGTTCTCACCTTCCACTCTATCAACCTTTGCATAAACCACATCATCCGAAGACATTTCCGTCACCTTTAAATGGACCCCACCACCATGGATATATTTCCCTCCCCACCCATTTTCGCCTTCCGCAAATACTGTTCCCTCCATGACTACCTGGTGAGGTTCGTGTCCCCCATCAACCCACCCTCCCTTCCTGGCACCCTCCCCTGCCACTTCAGGAATTGCAAAACCTGCACCCACACCTCCTCCCTCACCTTCATCCAAGGCTCCAAAGAAGCCTTCCACATCCATCAAAGTTTTACCTGCACATCCACCATATCATTTATTGTATCCGTTGCTCCCGATGCAGTCTCCTCTACATTTGGGAGGCTGGACGCCCCCTAGCAGAGCGCTTTAGGGAACATCTCTGGGACATCCGCACCAATCAACCCACCGCCCTGTGGTCCAACATTTCAACTCCCCCTCTCATTCTGCTGAGGACATGGAGTCCTGGGCCTCCTCCAGTGCTGCTCCCTCACCACCTGATGCCTGGAGGAAGAACGCCTCACCTTCTGCCTCAGAACACTTCAACCCCATGGCATCAATGTGGATTTCACCAGTTTCCTCATTTCCCCTTCCCCCACCTCACCCCAGCTCCAATCTTTCAGCTCAGCACCACCCTCATGACCTGTACTACCTGCCTATCTTCCTTCCCACCTATCCACTCCACCCTTCTTTCTGACCTATCGCCTTCATCCCCACCCCCATTCAGCCCATTGTACTCTTTGCTACCTTCCCTCACCCTCCTCCCTGACCTATCACCTCCATCCTCACCCCCACTCACCTATTGTACTCTAAGCTACTTTCTCCCCCCCCCCCCCCCCCCCCCCCCCCCCATTTATCTTTCCACTCTGCAGGCACCCTCTCTATTCCTGATGAAGGGCTTTTGCTCAAAACGTCGATTTTCCTGCTCCTCGGTTGCTGCCTGACCTGCTGTGCTTTTCCAGCACCACTCTAATCTAGACTCTGGTTTCCAGCATCTGCAGTCCTTGATTTTACCTCGGGCTGATAAGTGGCAAGTAACATCTGTGCCCCATAAGCAGTAAATGATGAATTATCTCCAGCAAATTAGATAATCTTCCCTTGACATTTTAATAATGTTACCATTGTTAAATTTGCCATCTCCATCATCACCCTGGTTACTAGGGAGCAGAAACCTAACTATAAATATTGTGGATGCAAAGGCAGGTCAGAGGCTGGAAATGCTGTGGTGAATGACGCCTGCCTCTTCAAAACGTAACCACTATCTACAATTCACAAGTCAGGAGTATGTCAGAATGTCCTTCACTTACGTTGATGAGTGCAGATCCCGTGACACTCAAAGATTAACAACATCCAAGACACAAGAGGTTGTCTAATCAACACCCCTTCCACTGCTATAATGATTCACTGTGTCTACACTGGTGCATAGTGGCAGCAGTGTACGCTACATACAAGAAGGTCTACCATAACTAATCTAGGTTCCTGTAACTCCATTTTCCAAATTGGCAATGTCTTCCATTGAGCATACTTGGGAATGTCATCGCAGAACTTTGTCTTTGAGTTCATATGGTTCTGACTTAGGATTCAATTTCCCTTCCACCATTCCTTTGAAACAGTGCTATGATGTACCTGCATGAGATGGAGCACTGTCTTTTTATTATTCTTTCATAAGATGTTAGTGTTGCAGGCTAGGTCAGCATTTATTACCCATGTGTAATTACCCTTGAGAAAGTGGTAGTGAGCTGCCTTCTTGACTCACTGAAGTCCATTTTGGGTAGGTACAAGCACAATGCTGTTAGGAAGTGAGTTTGGAATCTTTATGCAGCTACATTGAAGGAATGATGTTATATTTTTGGATGATGAATGTCTTGGAGGGAAACTTGCAGGTGGTGGTGTTCCCATGTATCTGCTGTCCTTGGCTTCTAGGTGGTACTGACCTTTGGCATGGAAGGTGTCTACAAGGCCTTGGTGAGTTTTTGCAGTGCATCTTGTACTACTAAACGTTAGTGGTGGAGAGGGTGAATTTTAGTAGATGATGTGCCAATCGAACAGACTACTTTATCCTGGATGGTATTAGGCTTCCTGAGTTTTGTTGGATTTGCACCTATCTGGGCAAGTGATCATACTGATTTGCACCTTGTGGATACAATTTGGGGAGGCAGGAGGTATTAGTCACTGCAGATTTCCTAGCTTCTAATCCTCTTGGTGGCCTGTGTTCTATGGTAAAAGCAGTTCAGTATCTGATCGATGCTAATCCTCAGAATGATGTTTGTGGGTGATTCAGTGATGATAATGGCATTTAATGTCCAGGGGTGATAGTTAGATTCTTGCTGGAGATGGATATTGCTTGGCATTTGTGTAGCACTTGTCACTTATCCTTTTGTTACTTGTCGCTTATCCTTTGCATTTGGTCTAGGACTACTTCAGTATCAAAGGAGTTGTAAATGATGCTGAACATTATGCAGTCATCAGCAAGCATTCATGCTGCTGATCTAATGATGGAGAGAAGGACATTAGTGAAGCAGCTGAAGGTGGTTGGATCTAGCTTACTACTCTGATGAACCTTTGCAGAGATATCCTGGAACTGAGATGACTGACCTCCAATAACCTTAACCGTCCTCCTTTGTGCCAAGTATGACTTCAACCAGCAAAGAGATTTTTCCGTAATTTTCATTGACTCCATTTTTGCAATTGTTCCTTAATGCTACACATGGTCAAATCCTGCCTTGATGTCAAGGGCACTCGCTCTCACCCCGTGTCTTACATTCAGCCCTTTTATCCATGTTTAAATGAAGGCTAGATTGAGCAATGTCTCTTTTCAGCTGTACACAGTCGCTTTGATGTTCTGTGCAAGCTGTGGAAGCCCGTGCAGCTGTTAAGTATATTGGCGAGAACACTCTAATATATGAGTTAAATGGCTCTGGGGAACCCAAACTGAGTATCAGGGAGCAGACTTCATAGCACTGTTGATGACACTTTCCAGCACTTTACTAGTGCTTGAGAGATAGTGAGGACTGCAGCTGCTGGGGAGTCAGAGTAGATAGAATGTGGTGCTGGAAAAAGCACAGCGGATCAGGCAGTCTCTGAGGAACAGGAGAGTCAACGTTTTGGGCAGGACCCTTAATCAGGACTGGGGAGGGGGCAGGGGGCTGAGAAATAAATGGGAGTGGGGCTGGAGGAAAGATAGGTGGATCTTGATTGAGAGTAGACTAATGGGGTGATAATTGCTAGGTTAGAGTTGTCCTTTTTATGGACAGGACATACCTGGGCAATTATCCACATTTTCTTGTAGGTGCCAATTTTGTAGCTGTACTGGGACAGAGGCTAGGGACATGTCAAGTTCTGGAGTATAAGTCTTCAGTATTATTGCTGGCTTGTGGTCAGGGCTGTGGGCTATTCAAATAACAAATTAAATTGGTGAGTGGTGTAAATAGCCTTTTCATTCAGCAACTGCAATAGCAGTTTGAGGTGGCGATGGAATCCCAAAAGCTAGTGATTCCAAATAAACCTGTTGGACTATAAGCTGGTTTATGTGATTTTTTAACTTTATATCCTAGTCAAACATTGGCACCTCCAAATCATGACAGTTCTTACAGTAGCTTCTGTTCTTACATATATTAAAAATCTATCACTATGGTGTTTCATTGTTTTATTTATTGTACATAAAATTTTGAAAGCAGGAGATTGTTTGAACTTTTGCTAAGTGTTGCCTGCTACTCCAGACAGGATTAAGAATGTCTGTTCGGTCTGCTTGCATACTTAAGATGTGTTCGTCTTTTAAGTTATCTTTTAAGTTAGTAAATGTAAGTAAAAGTACGAGACTTATATGCTATAAATATGTTAGAAATTATACATGTACATAATAAAAGAACAAAAGACAGGTCCAGGCAGTGGGCCATGGAGGAGGAATTAGGACCGATTGCCTGTCCCTCTTCTGCGGGTATGTCAGAGCCTGGGAGTCTCTGGAGAAGGGGCATGCGGTGTCCACCAACACCCTTGAGCTGTTCAAGGAGAGATGGGCACTGCAGGGAGTGGAGTGTATTACTTCCCCTTCCAACTCTATTTTGATTTAATTCCTGCCCTCCCCTTCACTGTACGATCATGCAGAATTGCCTTTTGATGAGAAGGGCACTGCTTGCCACTTGAGTATTTCCTTTCTTCCTGTTGGTGGGCATTGAATAAAAATTTGTACACCTTGTGTCTTTTACTGTGTCTCACACCTGCACACACACAATTTGGATGCTGGGGAAAAGTAAGCACTACTGCAGTTAGGCAGTAGTGTGGGGCGTTAAAAAAAGGGCAAAAGATATTAAACTGATTACCACAGATGGGTGGCAGGATTTGTTTACTATTTGCTGGTGAGAGTTTCATTCATGCAATTTCACAGAAGCGTTATTTTGATAGTAAAGGAGATAGTGGCCCTGTTTTAAAATATTTAACAAGTCGGGGAAACTGCTTGATGTTCTGTAACCTATGTAGGTCCTGAGAAGCGATTGGTAAGGGCTGATTTTTATTATAATAATATTTCCAATGTTTTGGTTGAGTCGTAGAGATGCAATTTCGGGAGGGTATTGTTTTGAATACATAACTACATTGACACTTATTCAGAGGTAGCTTTTGATGTGGAAATAGGCCTAAACACTGCTTGCAGTATTGGCTGATAAGCATTGAAGTTATGAAATAAAAGTACAGTAATGGGTTGAAAGGAGTGTTTTAATTTAGTCTATCTTGTAATTGTGAAATATGCTACAAAAACATGGTTTTATGAATGAATGAAATGTATTATAGTAAACAACAGGTTGGTAAAGGGTTATGAATGAATGAATGGGAACACAGTATTAATGAATACAGCGAACTAGAAAGTGAGTTAGTAAAGATACCTATAAAAATGTCTCACAGGGCCCATGACCTTTGTTGTATCCAGTGTCTCCAGCCCTTTCTTGATATCATATGGAGTGAACTGAATTGGCTTAAGACTGGCATCTGAGATGCTGGAAATTTCCCACTACTTTTTTTTCGGTGCTTAGATCTCTGAGGTCCATGCATGGTCGTGACTTCTGAAATCTGAAGCTAATGCATTGGCAAATGATTGATTTGGCAAATGCATTGGCAAATAATGGATCTTCCTACCTGTGGAGTAGGCCAAGATGGATCATCCACTTGACCCTTTTGGCTGAACATTGTTGGAAATGCTTCAGCCTTATCTTTTGCACTGTTTAATTTCCCCATTATTGAGGATGGAGATATTTGTGGAGCTACCTACTCCAGTGAGTTATTTAATTATTCACCACAATTCATGAATGGATGTGGGATGACTGCTGAGCTTAGATCTGACCCATTGGTGTGGCAGCCCTTAGCTCTGTCTGTCATTTGTTGTTTATGTTGTTTGGAATACTAAATAGCCATGTATTGTAGCTTCACTGGGTTGACACCTCATTGTTAGGTGTGCCTGATCCTGTTCCTGACATGCCTTCCTGCACACACTATTGAACCAGGGTTGATCTCCTGGCTTAATAGTGATGGTAGAGTGGGTAATATGCCATGTCAGGCGGTTGCAGATTGTGCTGGAGTACAAATCCACTGCTGATGGCTCAATGATCTTATAGAATATCAAAGCAGATAATTGAACTTCTATTCCTATTTCTTATGTTCTTATGAACTTTTGTCCCTATCCACTGACTCCATCCATTTCCCTGGCAACTGCCTGAGACTGAACCAGACTGTTCACACCCTTTTAGTCCTGAATAGCTTCCAACTACATATGCATGTAGAAATACAAAGAACATTACAGCGCAGTATAGGCCCATCAACCCTCAATGTTGCGCCGACCTGTGGAACCAATCTGAAGCCCAAAGTATCCTACACTATTCAATTTTCATCCATTTGTTTATCCGATGACCATTTAAATGCCCTTTAAAGTTTGAGAGTCTACTACTGTTGCAGGCATGTCATTCCACGCCCTTACTACTCTCTGTGTAAAACAAAATCAACCCTGACATCCGTCCTATGTCTATCACCCCTCAATTTAAAGCTATGTTCCCTCATGTAAGCCTTCACCATCTGAGGAAAAAGGCTCTCACTGTCCACCCTATCTAACCCTCTGATTATCTTATATGTCTCAATTAGGTCACCTCTCAACCTTCATCTCTCTAATGAAAATAGCCTCAGTCCCTCAACCTTTCCTCATAAGACCTTCCCTCCATACCATGCAACATCCTAGTAAATTTGCCATTTGCTGAGTGTTGCGAGGGAGGAACAAAGGACTGCTGGGAAGATGAGTAAAAGTGTTTAAAACACTTGGTTCAGGCATCGGGGCCTCCATTTGCCAAGAGGTGTGAGGGAGGAGCAAAGTTCTGCTGGGAAGGTTTTAAGTGGGTGAGATCTAAACTCGAAACTCTGTAACCTTAGTAAGAGTCTGTAAACTCAGTAAGTTTTAAGGTTTCTCTTTTTTTCTTCTTCCTTTGTTTAGTCCTCTGCAGGCTTTCAGCGTAGCAGATTATGGATATTAGGGCAGTTGCATGTTCCTCCTGAAGAATGTAGCAGGTGAGAGACACTTCACACATCTCTGCCGACTACATCTGCGAGAAGTACACCCAACTCCCAGCTCCTCGGAAACCGAGTTAGGGAACTGGAACTGGAGCTGGAGCTGGATGAACTGTGGATCATCCAGGAGGCTGAGGGGGAAATTGAGAGGATGTACAGGGAGGTGGTCACTCCCCAGACATAGAATAAGGACAGCTGGGTTACTGTCAGGGGGAGGAAATGGAACCGATGGTCAGAGCAGGGATCCCCTGTGGCTGTTCCTCTCAGCAATAAGTATACCGTTTTGGATACTGCTGGTGGGGACAGCCTACCAGGAGAAAGCCATAGTTGTCAGGTCTCTGGCACTGAACCTGGCAGTGTGGCTTAGAAGGGAAGGGGGAAAATAGAAAAGCGCTAGTGGAAAGGGACTCAATAGTTAGACGGATTGACAGGAGATTTTGTGGCCAGGAACAGGACTCCCGGAAGGTGTTGGGATGTCACCGATCGTGTTTACAGGATTCTGAAGGGGGAGGGTGAGCACTCAGAAATCGTGGTACATATTGGCACCAATGATATAGCCAGGAAAGAGATTGAGGATCTGAAAAGTGACTACAGAGAGTTAAGTTGGAAGCAGAAGAGCAGGACGAGTAGAGTAGTGATCTCAGGTTTGCTATCGGTGCCACGAGATAATGAGTTGAGGAACAGTCAGCGAATGCAGCATAACATGTGGCTGCGAGACTGGTGCAGGAGCGAGGGCTTCAGATACCTAGACCATTGGGATACCTTCCTGGAAAGGTGGGACCTGTACATGAAGGATGGATTGCACCTGAATTGGAGGGGCACAAATATCCTGGGTGGGAGATTTGCTCATGTGATTCGGGAGGGTTTAAACTAGTTTGGCAGGGGATTGGGAATCAGACCCACCTGTCTGAGAGGGAACATTTGCAGATGGGGCAGAGACAGGATATATTGAATCTACTGGGAAGGTTTCTCACGTGATGAAACAAAGGAATCGGTTAAAGTGTGTCTGCTTTAATGCAAGGAGTGTCCGAAATAAGAGTGGCGAACTTAAAGCATGGATCAGTACTTGGGGCTACGATGTTGTGCCCATAACTGAGACGTGGGTTTCACTGGGACGGAAATAGTTGCTTGATGTTCCAGGGTTTAGAATATTTATAAAGAACAGCGAGGGTGGAAAAAGAGAAGGGGATGCAGCATTGCTAATCGGAGAGTGCATCACGGCTACAGAAACGAAGGTTGTTGAGGAAGGTTTGACTACTGAGTCAGTATGGGTGGAAGTTGGGAACAGCCACCGCATTAGGGATTTTCTACAAACCACCTAATAGCAGTAGAGAGATTGAAGAACTCCTAGGCAGGCAGATTCTGGAAAAATGCAGAAGTAGCAGGGTTGTTGTTATGGGTGATGTTAACTTTCCCAATATCGACTGGTACCTCCTAAGTACAGATGGTTTGGATGGAGTTGTTTTAGTCAGGTATGTTCAGGAGGGTTTCCTTACTCAGTATGTAGACAGACCGATGAGGGGAGAGGCCATTTTGGATTTGGTGCTCGGCAATGAGCCAGGATAGGTGTCAGATCTTGGTGAGAGAACCACTTTGGTGACAGTGATCACAAATGCCTCACATTTACCATAGTCTTGGAGAGGGAAAGGAGCAATTAAGGAGGGAAGATATTTAATTGGGGAAAAGGAAATTATGACGCTATCAGACAGGAGTTGGGAAGTACAGACTGGAAGCAATTGTTTCACAGAAAGGGCACAGCAGACATATGGAGACTATTTAAGGAGCAGTTGTTGCGAGTGCATGAATTTGTTCCTCTGAGGCAAGTAAGAAGGGGTAAGATTAAGGAACTTTGGATGACGAGAACAGCGGAGCTTCTCGTCAGAACAAAGAAGGCAGCTTATGTAAAGTGGAGGATGCAAGGATCTAGCACAGCTTTAGAGGATTACAGGCTTGCTAGAAGGGAGCTCAGAAATGGACTGAGGAGACCCTGGAGGGGGCACGAAAAGGGCTTGGTAAAGATTAGGGAGAACCCAAAGGCATTTTACTCATACGTGAGGAATAAGAGAATGATCAGGGAGAAGGTAGGGCCAATCAGGGATAGCGGAAGCAACTTGTGCATGGAGTCTGAGCAGACAGGGGAAGCTCTAGATGAGTTTTTTGCTTCGGTTTTCACCAAGGAAAGTGACAGTGTTGTGAATGAAAACTTTGAGGAGCTGGGATACAGTCTTGACCAGATCAAGATTGATGAAGTTGATATGTGGAAACTTTTGGAAAACATTAAGATAGATAAGTCCTCAGGGTCAGACCAGATTTATCCTGGGCTGCTCCGGGAAGCAAGAAAGGAGGTAGCTAAGCCACTGGCGAGGATATTTGCCTCCTCACTCTCCACTGGAGTCGTACCGGAGAAATGGAAGGAGGCGAATGTTTTTCCTCTTTTCAAGAAGGGCAATATGGAAATCTCTGACATTTACAGACCAGTCAGTCTTACGTCTGTGGTCAGCAAAGTTTTGGAAAGAATTCTGAGGGATAGGATTTATGACAATTTGGCAAAGCACAGTGTGATTAAAGGCAGTCAGCATGGCTTTGTGAGGGGCAGGTCATGCCTCAGAAATCTTATTGAGCTCTTTGAAGAGGTGACAAGACAGGTCGACGAAGGTTGAGTAGTGGATGTGGTGTATATGGACTTCAGCAAAGCATTTGATAAGCTTCCCCAAGGTAGGCTCATTCATAAAGTCAGGAAGTATGGGATACATGGAGATTTGGCTATCTGGATTCAGAATTGGCTGGCTGACAGAAGGTAGAGAGTGGTTGTAGATGGAAAGTATTCTGCCTGGAGGTCAATGTTGAGTGGGGTCTCGCAGGGCTCAGTTCTTGGGCCTCTGCTCTTTGTAGTTTTTATAAATGACTTGGATGAGGAGTTTTAAGGGGTGGTTTAATAAATTTGCAGATGACATAAAGGTTGAAGGTGCCGTTGATGGTATTGAGGGCTATTGAAGGCTGCAGCGTGACATAGACAGGATACAGAGCTGGGCTGAGAAATGGCTAATGGAATTCACCCTCGATAAATGTGAAGTGATGCATTTTGGAAGGTCAAACTCGAATGCTGAATATAGGATTAAAGACAGGATTCTTGACAGTGTGGAGGAACAGAGGGATCTGGGTGTTCAAGTACATAGATCCCTCAAAGTTGCCACCCAAGTGGTTAGGGTTATTAAGAAAGCATATGGTGTTTTGGCTTTCAATAACAGGGGGATCGAGTTTAAGAGCTGCGAGGTTTTGCTACAGCTCTACAACTTGGAATATTGTGTCCAGTTCTGGTCGCTTTACTATAGGAAAACTACAGAGGCTTTGGAGAGGGTGCAAAGAACCTTAACCAGGATGCTGCCCGGACTGGAGGGCTTGCCTTATGAAGAAAGGTTGAATAAGCTTGGACATTTCCCTCTGGAGAGAAGGAGGAAGAGAGGAGACCTGTTCGAGGTATACAAGATAATGAGTTGATTTTCCCCAGAACAGGATTGACTAGTACGAGGAGTCATAATTTGAAGGTACAAAGGAGATGTCAGAGGTTGGTTCTTTACGCAGAGTTGTGAATGCATGGAATGTGTTGCCATTGGTGGTGATGGAAGCAGAGTCATTAGGGACATTTAAGCGACTGCTGGACATGCACATGAACAACAGTGAGTTGAGGGGTGTGTAGGTTAAGTTATTATATTTTACGTTAGGATTAATCCTCGGCACAATATCGTGGGCCAAAGGGCCTGTTTTGTTCTGTACTTTTCTATGTTCTAACTCTCCTCGGAACTTCAAAATAGCACACACACGCACGCAACCACACAAGCAACGTTTTGACAAGTTCCCATTCTGCCCTATACAGGACAATGTTGGAGAGATTATCTGGGGAAGGGGGGGGTTTAGGGTACACCATGTCTGGAGCTCCAGGGAAAGTGTGGGACGAGAGAGAGAGCACGAGAGGTCAGTCATATGGAGGCAGTGATATCGATGTTCAGGACTGCTCTTGGCAGCATTTCAGTAAGCTTCATTCACTTTTAATCTTTGTAAACAAGAGACACGGTCAGTGTTGGTAACACCTCTTTGTTGTAATGTTTCTATTGGGACCTTGAGATCTTCGAATAATCTGAAATTCGGTTAATTGATAATTGGATAATCGAGGTTCCTCTGTACAGAAACAACGAGATCTTTGCTCATCTACACCACCAAGAATCGTACCATTAGCCCAGTACTCTTTATTCCTGTTGCTCCTTCCAAAGTGAATCACCTCACACTTTTCCGCATTAAACTCTATTTGCCACCTTTCAGCCCAGCTCTATTGATTGCCTATGTCCCGCTGTAACCTGCAACATCCTTCAGTACTATCCACAACTCCACCAACCTTAGTGTTATCCACAAATTTACTAACCCATCCTTTTATGCCCTCATTCAGGTCATTTATAAAAATGACAAACAGCAGTGGCCCTAAAACAGATCCTTGCGATACACCACCAGTAACTGAACACTTCCCATCAACCGCCATGCTCTGTCTTCTTTCAGCTAGCCAATTTCTTATCCAAACCGCTAAAATGCCCTCAATCCCATGCCTTTGTATTTTGTGCAATAGCCTACCATGGGAAACCTTATCAAACACCTTCCTGAAATCCATATACACCACATCAACTGCGTTACCCTCATCTACCTATTTGGTCATCCTCTCAAAGAACTAATTAAAATTTATGAGGCACAACCTACTCTTCACAAAACTATGTTGACTATCCCTAACCAACTTATTCCTTTCTAGATTATTATAAATCCTATCTCTTATAACCTTTTCCAGCACTTTACCCATAACTGAAGTAAGGCTCACTGGTCTGTAATTACCAGGGTTGTCTCTACTCCCCTTCTTGAACAAGGGGAAATCTTTGCTATCCTGCAGTCTTCTGGCACTATTCCTATAGACAATGACAACATAAAGCTCAAAGCCAAAGGCTCTGCACTCTCCTCCCTGGACCCCCAGAGAATCCTAGGATAAATTCCATCGGCCCAGGGGACTTATCTATATTCATACTTTCCAGAATTGCTTACACCTCCTCCTTGTAAACCTCAATCCCGTCTAGTCTAGTTGCCTGTATCTCATTATTCTCCTCTCCTGTCATTTTCCAGTGTGAATACTAATGAAAAATATTAATTTAGCGCTTCTCCTATCTCCTCGGACTTCATGCACAGCTTCCTACTACTGTCCTTGATTGGTCCTAATCTTACTGTAGTTATTCTTTTATTCCTGACATAGCTATAGAAAGCCTTAGGGCTTTCCTTGATCCTATTTGCCAACAACTTCTCATGTCCCCTCCTAGCTCCTCTTAGTTCTCTCTTGATTCCTTCCTGGCTAACTTGTAACTCTCTAGTGCCCTAACTGTGCCTTCACGTCTCATCCTAACATAAGCCTTCTTTTTCCTCTTGACAAGAATTTCAACTTCTTTAGTAAACCGCTGCTCCCTCACTCGACCACTCTCTCCTTGCCTGACAGGTACACACATAACAAGGACACTTCCTTGAATAAACTCCACATTTCAATTGTCCCCATCCTCTGCAGTTTCGTTCCCCATCCTATACATCCTAAATCTTGCCTAATCGCATCATAATTGCCTTTCCCCCAGCTCTAACTCTTGTCCTGAGGTATATGTCTATCCCTTTCCACCGCTAAAGTAAACATAACTTAATTTTAGTCACTATCACCAAAGTGCTGACCTGCCTCCAAATCTAACACCTGGGCGGATTCATTACTCAGTAACAAATCCAATGTGGCCTCGCCTCTTGTTGGCCAGTCTACATACTGTGTCAGGAAACCCTCCTGCACACGTTGGACATAAACTGACCTATCTAAAGTACTCGAACTATAGTATTTCCAGTCAATATTTGGAAAGTTCAAGTCCCCCATAGTAATTACCCTCTTATTCTTGCTCCTATCCAGAATCATCTTTGCTCTCCTTTGCTCGACATCTCGAGCTATTCGGAGGCCTATAGAAAACTCCCAATAGGTTTGCCTCTCCTTTCCTGTTTCTAATTTCAGCCCACACTACCTCAGTTAATGAGTCCTCAAAGACCTTTCTGCCACCTTCATACTGTCCTTGACAAACAATGCCTTACCTCGCTCCTTTTACCATCTCTATTCTTACTGAAACAGCTAAATTCTGGAACCTGCAACAACATTCCTGTCCCTGCTCTATCCATGTTTCCGAAATGGCCACAACATCGAAGTCAAATACTGTCTATTTCCACCTCATTATCTAGTTTTTTCAGCTTATTTTCAAAAATCTTTATAATCAATGTCTTTGTTATCTGCAGACTTGAGTTGAATGTACCCCTATCTTTCAATTTTCAGAAACTTAATTTCATTCAAAGTTCTGCTTGCTGCCCAAGTTCGTAAATCACACCAAATCCCATGAATCCGTCAACTGTCTGCTTGCTGCCTGCCTGTGTTGACCTCTCACAACGTGTCCCTTTTATAATGCTCATGTTTGCCAATCCCTCACAACCTCACTCCTCTTTGTCTGTATTAATTTCTCAAGCTCTTTAGATATTAGACTATATAATTAGACGAGACACCAAGATGTCTTGATTAATGCTGAGGAACCCATTGAATGGGAGCAGTCATCTATGAAGAAGGATGAGCTGGAGGAAGCTCTTCCCATGGGTGACATGAGAATAACTATTGCTTCACTATTGGGTCCCACATGCAGAGAGAACCTGATTGACACTTAGTCTCAGGGGATGCGAGCTGAATGTAGAAGACCATCATGGACTACCAAGATCATCAACTAGCTTTTCGTTTGCATTGTGAACTGTAGCCTGTACAGGCAGTCCCTGGGTTACAAGAATGAAACCCGTTTGAGTGCATTTGTAAGTTGACTTGTACATGCAAGTTAGAACACAATGCAGTACAATATAAATATCCCTCTTAGTATGAGCGAATTTTCAAATATTATATTCTTAAAATGGGTAGTAATATAGGATCTTGCATTTGTATTCCTCCGTATTTGTTTCCTTTGTATCGTCCAAATGTTTGCTTGTATGTGATCCTACCCTACTGGTCAATGACAAAATGCAGTTATTGGGGAAATAGTACTGGGGACTCAGAGGGTCTTCAGACAGGACAGGTTAGATATGGATAGGTATCTCTCTAAAGACAGATTAAGTATGTAGCCTTGTGGTTAAATGGCATCTACATTGCGTGAATGGGGTTGCATGTGCGGGAGACTGAGTGAATAGCAAAACGTTGACTACTGTGCCACCAGACTGCCACTGAGGGGTAACATCGGATTGCCAATGCTTGTGCAGGTGCACAGTGGCCTTGTAAAGATGGTGCACAAGGGTTACAACCAGATACAAACATTTTATCATAGCTGTTATCTTGACAGCCACTGGAATAGGACTACTACCTACCCTGCCAGGTTCCAGGACTTGCTGCAGCATTTGGCATAGTTCTGTGACAGTGTTCTAGGACATTTGCGATCTACAGTGACACTGCCGAAATGATATCCTGGTCCTTCCACACCTTGCGATCATCCTGACGAAACCTTCAGCTGCAACTTCTTAAAGTGGAAACTGTTCAGCAGCCAGGAAAAATTGGTCCTTGCTGATGCATCCGTTCCTCTTCAATTTCTTTGACCTTCATTGCAACACAGCCAAAGTGGCGAAGATCTCTGCTGAGGCTGGACTTATTGTTCACAATTCCAATGAACCCTTGTGGGAATATCAGAGTGACATTATTCATAAATTACAGTTTAGCATATTCATATACAAAGTGGGCCATAAACAAGTCTGACAAGTCCTCTAAATGGACTTTTGACACAGCGACTTTGTTCCAAAGAATATGGCATAGTCCATGTTGCCCAATATAATATGGGATTGTAAGTGCTGTATGATTGCTAATAGGTTGTCCCACCATCCCCACCTCTGGTATCACCGAAGAAAGGCAGTATTGCATAAAAGAATATGTTAGCGAATCTTACAGTTCAAGATGAGAGAAAATCACCACTTGTGCAGCCTTGGATACTTGGATTGTCTTTGTGAATAGTGGCCTTTTTAAAGGTTGCATGTGATTACCTCTGCATTACTGGAAAATCTGTAAAGACAAATTATACTGGCAAGATTACTTGTGACCAAAATATGTAACTAGCGCTGTTGGATATTATTTCACATATGATTATAGGTGACTACAATCTGTACTGTTAAAGTACTATATTAATTCAGTTGTCTCTTGAAGGGCTTCACATTATTCACAAGTAGTGCCCAAAGCTCAACAGAGCATAGGTTTAGGGTGAGAGGGGAAAGATATAAAAGAGACGTAAGGGGCAACTTTTTCACGCAGAGGGTGGTACGTGTATGGCATGAGCTGCCAGAGGATGTGGTGGAGGCTGGTACAATTGCAACATTAAGAGGCATTTGGATGGCTATATGAGTAGGAAGGGTTTGGAGGGATATGGTCTGGGTGCTGGCAGGTGGGACTAGATTGGGTTGGGATATCTGGTCAGCATGGACAGGTTGGACCGAAGGGTCTGTTTCTATGCTGTATATCTCTATGACTCTAATGGCCCTACAGCTTTGCTGTGCCAACCACCATGCTGCATTGTGCACCTATCAAAGCCAGGGTAGTGGTCATCATTGATCTAATCCATCACAGTAATCCATGTCCACCTGTTCACTATCTCTTCTCACTGTGCCTCTCCCATTATGTTTTGAGTAGCTCATCTTTAATATTATTCTTCTGCTTTCCAGCATGCCTCCAATCCCCAGAATTGACTTCTGATCACTGCTCTTGACTTCCATTGAGCTGTTCGGTCAGACAGCCCCACTTGATGGGTGACCAGGTTCCAACTGACAACACAAATCTCTGGTCAGTTTGCATTAGACCTGCAACCCATTCCCTGGACTTGGTGACATAGACCCATGTCTATTTTTATATTTTAAACTCTTCATTCCCAGTAACGTCCTGTAAATCTTTCCTGAACCCTCACCAGTTTAATAATATCCTTCCTCTAACAAGGCAACCAGAATTGCACGTAGTGCTCCAGAAGAGTCCTCACCAGTGTCCTGTAAAACCTCAACATGACATCCCAACTCCTGTACTCAAAGGGTCTGAGCAATGAAGGCAAGCGTGTGAAACGCTTTCTTAACCTGTTTACCTGTGATGCAAATTTCAAGGAATTATGCACCTGAACCCCTAGGTCTTTTCATTCTACAACATTACCCAGGGACCCACCATTACCTGTATAAGCCCTGCCCTGGCTTATCTTACCAAAAATGCAACACCTCATTAATTCAAATTAAACTTCATCTGCCACTCCTCGGCCTATTGGCCTATCTGGTCAAGATCTCTTTGTAATCTTAGATAACCTTCTTCATTGTCTACACTACCACCAATTTTGTTGTCATCTGCACACTTGCTAACCATGCCTCCTATATTCTCAACCAAATCATTTGTATAAATGACAAATAAAAGTGGACCCAGTACCAAATCCTGTGGAATACCACTGATGACAAGCCTCTGAAAAGCAACCCACTATCGCCACCCTATGTCTCTGACCATAAAGCCAATGTTGTATCCAGTTGGCAAGTTCATCCTGTTATCCCATGTGATCTAACTTTACCGATTAGTCCACCATGCAAAACCTTGTCAAAGGCTTTAGTAAAGTCCAAATAAACAATGCTAACCTTGCTTGCTGTCATCAATTTTTTTGGTTACTTCATTAAAAAAATTCAATATAGTTTGTGAGACACAATTTTCCTTGTTCAAAACCATTGTGACTATCCCTAAAGAATCCTTGCATTTTCAAAGCATGTAAATCCCATCTTTCAGAATCACCTCCAACAACTCACTCACCACTGATGTCAGACTCTCACATCCATTGTTTTCCAGGTTTTCCCTTACAATGTTTCTTAAACAGTTGCATACCGTTAGCTACCCTCCAGTCCTCCAGTGAATCACCCCTGTTTATGGATGATACAAATATTTCTGCTCGGGGCCCTGCAATTTCCTCCCTAACTTCCCACATTATCTTGAGACATTTGATCAGGTCCTGAAGATGTTTTTGTTTTCTGAGATATCCAGCACTTCCTGTTTTCAAAACATCAATGTTCATTTCTCTGAATTCTCTAGCCTCCATTTCTTTCTCAGCAGTAAAAATTGACGCAAAATATTAGTTTAATATCTTCCCCCATTTCCTGAGGTTCAATACAAAGATGAGCTTGTTGATCTTTAAGGGAACCTACCCTCTCTCCACTTACTCTCTTACTGTTAATATATTTGTAGAATCTTTTTGAATTATTTTAACCTTATCTGCCAAGGTTATCTTATATGCTGTCTTTGCTTTCCCTGATTTCCTTCTTAAGAGTACCCCAACATTCTTTGTACTGTTCAAAAGACTTGGTTGATCCCAGTTATCTATATCTAATATACCATTCTTTTTTTATTCTTGATAACCTGAATTCATTGTTCCATAATCTTACCAGCCTTGCCTTTCACCCTAACAGAAACATAATGCCTCTGAACTGTTATCACCCTTGTCAATTGCCCCTTTACTTGAAAACAGTCTACTCCAATCAACTTTTGAAAGTTCTTATCTCAAGCCCTTGAAATTTGCCTCACTCCAATTAATAACATTTACTTTTATAGAGGCTTATCCTTTTCCATAACTAGTTTAAACTAATAATATTATGACCACTCGACCCAAGATGTTCCCCTACTAACACTTCGGTCAGTTGTCCTGCCTTACTTCCCAAGGGAGGGTCAAATTTTGCTCCTTCTCTAGTAGGAACATTGATAAAGAAATCTTCTTGAACATATTTAAGTTCTTCACCATTCAACCCTTTAACACAATGGCAATCCCAGTCAATAGAGTCATAGTCAGAGAGTCATATAGCATGGAAACAGACCCTTTGATCCAACAAGTCCATGTTAACCATGTTCCCAAACTAAACTAGTTCATATTCATGTACCTTTGTAATTGTACCTACATTCACCACTTCCTCTGGCAGTTGATTCCACACACACTGTAAAAGAGAGAATTTGCCCCTCGTCCTTTTTAAATGTTTCTCCTCTCACCTTAAAAATATGCCCCCTAGTTTTGAACCCCCCCACCTTTGAGAAAATACCTTTGCTATTCACCGTATCCATGCCCCTCATGATTTTATAAACCTCTATAAGGTAACTCCTCAACCTTCTACACTCCAGCAGAAAAAAGTCCCAGACTATCTTTATAACTGTTTGGAAAATTAAATTCCCCTTCTCTTACAACCTTGTTATTCTTACATATTTGTGATCTGTCTACATATTTTCTTCTCAATTTCCCTCTGACTATGCAGGAGGTAGGCTATAATCCCTCTACAGTCTCAAGGTGATCATCTCCTTTCTTTATTTTTAATTTCAACCCATACATTTTCATTAAATGATCCCTCAAGAATATCTTTAAGGAAAACATTACAATTGTAATTAATCAAAAATGCCTCTCCCTATTCTCGCTTCTCTTTTTATCCTTCCTATATCACCTTAAAACCCAGAACATGAGTGCCAGTCCTGTCCTTCCCTCAGCCAAGTTTCTGTAATAGCTATCAATATCCCAGTTCCATGTTCCCATACATGCCCTGAGTTCATCAGTCTTATTAAAGAAGTCTTGAATTGAAATAAGTGCAGTTTAATTCTTGAGTTACTTTGTTCTCTGACTCTTGTCTGTCTTTTCGACTTAAGTTGCTCTCTTCTGATTCAGAATCATTTTTATCTTTCTTTTTATTTTCATTGTTAAAGAACCCCCCCACTCCCAAAAAAAGTTGATAGGCTCTTGAAATTAGCAACTCTCCCCGCCAGGATAATGGTCTCTTTCCACTTCAAGTGCAACCCATTCTTTTTGAACAGGTCTTTTCTGTCCCAAAAGAGATCCCAATGATCCAAGAAACTGAATCCCTACATATGGCATCACCTTTTCAGCCACTGATTTATCTCCCCTATGCTTTTATTTCTTCCCTCATTAGAACTTGGCACTGGAAGTAAACCAGAGATTACTACTTTTTATGTTCTGCTTTTAAAGCTAATACCTAACCTTACATTCACTCTGCAAAGCTTTAATTCTTCCTTAACTATGATTTGGAGGAGCCGATGTTGGAGTGGGTGGACAAAGTCAAAAATCACAAGGTCAGTTTATAGTCCAACAGGTTTATTTGGAAGCAATAGCTTTCGGAGCGCTGCTCCTTCATCAGGTAGGCACTTCAAAAACTTATTGCTTCCAAATAAACCTGTTGGTCTATAAACTGGTGTTATGTGATTTTTAATTTCCTAAACTATGTTATTCCTACCAATGTGTACAACAACTTCTTGCTTCTCACTCTCCCCTTTGACAATATGCTTCAAACATTTGAGACGTTCTTAACCCTGGCACCTAGAAAGCAACATACTATCCTATATTCACACCTATTGCTGCAGAATCTCCTGGCTGTGCACCTGTCCCTTATAACAATAATTTTTTAAAATCTTGACAAACTCTGTTCAACATAATAGTCATTCTCAGTGCCCAAGATCTGACTAATTCTATTTTCCTTTGAGACGCTATCTTTCTCAACAGTACCCAATATATTTGTTTGAGAGAGGAATAGCCCAGGAGGCTTCTGAACTAAATTCTTACCTTTGCTGAGAGTCAACCATCTTATTGACTGATCTTGTTGTGTAATCTCTTCTCTAAATCTACTAGTCATCGCACTCAGTGTCTCTTGTATGCTCTCTGTGATATCAAGCCTGAAAAGAAGAAGCTCTTAACAACACTTCATATGTAAAACTAAACCGCTTTCCAACAGATTTAATTTTAGCATGCAAAGAGAAGATTTAAACTAATTAATATTAAAAATAAATTAGTTGAACAAAGAAAAAAAACAACTCCCCCTGAAATAATCCAACATTAATCTTTCAGTTTCCAGATAAAAATAAATTCTTTCCAGAGCCACCCACACATAGGCCTGTCCATAAGCTTTGTATATAAGTAGTCTCCTTCTTTGTGTCTTTTTATGTACAATCTGCAGATTGAAACTCAACAAATACAAACTCTGTTGAAGAAAAAACTCTGCTTCTTCACGATTGTAAAGAAACTGATTTTTTAAGATGTATATTTTTATAAATAAAGAAAAGATCTCTCTACAAATCGATACTTGACAAACACGTGGATGCCCCCAGACACAAACTATGTTTTAAGAAAAACTCTACTTCTTTGTGTTTTTTTTTGTAACTAGTTGGACTACAAGAGTTCCAAAATGAATCAAAATAAAAATCTTATGATTCTGTAATGTAAAAAAACATTAGAATTAGACAAGAAAGCTTGTAACACTGGAGCAGCTGCAATTTCTGTGCAACTGAGTGTCCACCATTTTGTCAAACTTATAAGTGGAGTCACAGGTAGACGGAATGGTGAAGGTGGTGTCTGGTACGCATTGTCTGTGCATTGAGTATAGGAATTGGGATATCATGTTGCGGCTGTACAGGATATTCGTGACGAGAGTGTGGTGCTGGAAAAGTACAGCAGGTCAAGCAGCATCCGAATATCAGGAGAGTTGACATTTTGGACAAAAGCCCTTGGCTCATTCCTGATGAAGGGATTTTGACCGAAATGTTGACTCTCCTGCTCTTTGGCTGCTGCCTGACCTACTGCACTTTTCCAGCACCACATTCTCAACTCTAATCTCTAGCATCTGTAGTCCTCACTTTCTCCTGGGATATATGTGAGGCCACTTTTACAATTCAGTTCTGGTCTCCCTGCTGTAGGAAAGATGTTGTTAAACTTGAAAGGATTCAGGAAAGATTTACAATAACATTGTTAGGGTTGGAGGGTTTGAGATGTAGGGAGCAGCTGAATAGACTGAGGCTTTTTTTTCCCTGGAGAGGCTGAGTTGTGATCTTAGACATTCATAAAGTCATGAGGAGCATGGATAGAGTGAATAGCCCAAGGTCTTTTTCCTAGGGTAGGGATATCCAGAACTAGAGGGTAAAAATTTAAGGTGAAAGGGAAAAGATTTAAAAGGGATCTGATGGGCAGCGTTTTCACGCAGAGAGTGGTGCATGTATGGAATGAGTTGCCAGAGGAAAAGTGGAGGTAAAGCCATAATCCAAACAACCATGATTTTATTGAAAGGCTTTCTCCTGTTCCCATTTCTTGTATCTTTATGTAAATTCCAGATTTATGCTCCATCTTTACCCAACTCTCTCTTTCTGAATTTTATAATATGGAGCTTGATATTTGCCATGGTGTTCTTTCTAATCCAAAATTTGCTGGTTTTAAAACTTATTCAGGGAATGAGGGCATTTATGGCTGGGCCAGCAGTTTTGTGCATCCCTAGTTGCCCTTGAGAATGTGGTCACGAGCTGCCTTTTAGAGTTGTTGCAGTCCATTTGGTGCATGCACACTCACAATGTTATTCAGGAGGGTGTTCAAGGATTTTGTCCCAAACCAGTGAAGGAATGTGATATTCTCATTCAAGATGGTGTGAGAGAGGAATTTGCAGGTAATAGTGTACCCATGTATTTGCTGTCATTGCCCTTCTAGAGGTCAGTGGTCAAATAGTTAAGACAGATGAGGAGGAATTTCTTCTCTCTTACCTTAGTGACTATATGGATTTTTTTTACTGCAGAGGGCTGGTAAGCCTGGGTCAAGTGCATTCAATGTTGAGATGAACCCTTAATCAATAAGGCAATCAAACGTTATGGCGCAGGAGAATGGAATTGAGGATTCAATGATGACATTGAATGGCAGAGCTGACTTGATGACCCTAATGGCCTAATGCTGTTCCTATGTTTTATTTAAAAAGTTCTACCAAAGGAGCCTGGTGAATTTCTGCAATTCATCTTGTCAATGGTATGCACTGCTACTGCTATGCATTGGTGTGGAGGGAGTAAATGTTTGAGAATTGAGAGTCATTCAAGCTGGCTGATTAGTGGTATCAAGCTTCTTGAGTGTAGTTGGAGCTTTGCAAGCCAGATCAGGAGTTCCACATGGTGTGTTGCCTGCCTGGTTCCAGGGCACAGTATGTCTCTGACCAGCTTGAATGGATATTGGAGTGGGAGGGGGAGGATCCAGTTGTTGTAGTCCAATTTAGACAATCCCCAAACAGGTCCTCCATCCTAGCCTTACCTATATTGTTTATCAAGCACTATAAATAAAATTAAGGAACAGGTCCTCAAGGGTTTTAATCTCCAGATTACTGTCTGAGCCACATGTAAATTGGCGTAGGGATAACAAAACTAGGGAAGTAAACATATGGCTAAGGGAGTGATGTGGGGAAAAAGGGGTTCTATTTCTTGGGGCATTGGTGTCAGTTTTGGAACGGGAGGGGGATGTGTACTGATGGGACAGTCTCCAGTTGAATTGATCTAGCAAAAAGGATAAATAGGGTGGTTACTAGGACTTTAAAATTTGTGAGTCGGGGGAAGGGAAATGGAAAATGGTAGGAAGTATGATGGTAAATAAACAGTTAAGCAGCAGGGTAGCATGTGTGCAGGAGGATTTAAGTTCAAGGCAGACTCTGAAAAGTAGTAAAAAGGAAGGATAACTCTAGAGATATTATTAGAGATGTTGGAAATCATGAGGGTAAGAAAGCTAGCACACTAGCACTTTACCTGAATGCATGTAGCATTTGTAACAGGTTGGTGAGTTAACAGCACAAATCATTGCAAATATGATTTAGTAGCCATTACGGAGACATGGTTACAGGATGGTCACGACTGGGAGTTAAATATCCAGGGGTATCAGACTATTCGGAAGGACAGACAGGAAGGTAAGGGAGGACCTGGAAACAGTCATTATTATGGAAGAGATAGTGTTGGGCAAGCTAATGGAGCTAAGGGTAGACAGGTCTCCTGACCTTGATGGAATACATCCCAGGGTACTAAAAGAGATGGCGGGAGAAATAGTAAGTGCACCAGTGGTAATTTTCCAAAACTTGTTTGACTCTGAAACAGTCCCAACAGATTGGAAAACAGCATATGTAATGCCACTGTTTAAAAAGGATGGGAGACAAAAGATGAGGAATTATGGACCAGTTAGCTTAGCCTCTGTAGTGGGGAATATGCTTGAGTCTATTTTCAAGAATGTAATAGCAAGGCATCTCAATATGTCAGGTCAGGCAGATGCAGCATGGGTTCGTGAAGGCCAGTCATGCATAACAAATCCCTTGAAGGTCTATGAAGACATTATGAGCACAGTGGACAACGGGCACCCATGGATGTGGTGTACCTAGATTTTCAAAAGGCCTTCGACAAGGTGCCGCACAAGAGGCTGCCGCTTAAGATAAGGATGCATGGCATTTAGGGGTAAAGTATTAGCATGGATAGAGGATTGGTTGATTAACAGGAAGCAAAGAGTGGGGATAAATGAGTACTATTCTGGTTGGCAATTCATGACTAGTGGTATGCCTCAGGGATCAGTGTTGGGACTGCAATTATTCACAATTTATGTAGTTGATTTTGAGTTGGGGACCACATATAGTGTGTCAGAGTTTGCAGATGACACTAAAGTGAGTGGCAGAGCAAAGTATGCAAAGTACTGTGCAACTTTGCAGAGGAACATAGATACTACAAGTGAGTGGGCAAAGGCCTGGCAGATGGAATACAATGTTAATAAATGTGAAGTCATCCATTTTGGAAGGAATAACCGTAAAAAGGACTATTACTTGAATGGTAAAAAGTTGTAGCATGCTGCTACGCAGAGGGACCTGAGTGTCCTTGAGCATTAATCACAGAAGGTTGGTCTGCAGGTACAACAAATAATTAGGAAGACACATGGAATTTTGCCCTTCATTGCTGAAGGGGTTGAGTTTAATGGCAGGATGGTTTTGTTGCATTTGTACAGGGTGCTGGTAAGGCCACACCTGGAGTACACTGTGCAGTATATACCTGAGCAATTTTCCACAATAAAAGCATGAAAATCCAACTTTACTTGAGAAAGGATGTACTCGCACTGGAGAGGTGTACAAGAGGTTCATTAGATTGATTGCGGAGTTGAGGGGATTGACATATAAGGAAAGACTGTGTAGACTGGGATTATATCCATTGGAATTCAGAAGATTGAGGGGGGATCTCATAGAAACAAACAGAATTATGAAGGGAATAGATAAGATAGATGTAGAGAGGATGTTTTCACTGGCAGGTGAAACTAGGACAAGAGGGCATAGCTTCAAGATTAGAGGGAGTAGATTTAGGACTGAATTGAGAAGGAACCTCTTCATCCAGAGGGTTGTAAATCTGTGGAATTCTTTGTCCAGTGAAGTAGTTGATGCTACTTCAGTAAATGTTTTTAAAACTAAGATGGTTTTTTTGAATAATAAAGGTATTAATTGCAATGGTGAGAGCGTGGGTAAGTGGATGTGAATCCACGAACAAATTGGCCATGATCTTATTGAATGGCGGAGCAGGCTCGAGGGGCCATACAGCTTACTCCTGCTCCTAGTTCTTATGTTCTTTAGAGGGTGAGGAGGTGAGTAAATTGAGGCAGGATACCTAGCTGATGACCTGCTGTTGTGGTCACAGTATTTATAAAGCTGGTCCAGTTTGGTTTCTGGTCAGTGGTTACCACCACCCCCACCCCACCCCAGTGAATGTAATTTGTGGGGATTCAGGAATATAATTCCATTGAACATCAAGGATTCTCTCTTGTTGGACATGGTCATTGCCCAGCACTTGTGTAGCGTGAATGTTGCTTCCCATTTATCAGCTCAACAGCCCAAATCTGGATGGTGTCCAGGTCTTACTGCATTTGGACATGGACTGTTTCCATGCCTGAGGAGCCACGGATGATGCTGAACATTGTGTAAACATCAGTGAGCATTCCTACTTCTGACCATGTGATGAAGAGTAGGTCATTGATGAAACAGCTGAATATGATTGGGTCCACAACACTCTCTTGAGGAACTGCTACAGTGTTGTCCTGAAATGACTGAGATGAAATGACTGTCCTCCCAAAACCTGTTCTGTGTCATGTATGGCTACCCAGTGGAGTTTTATCTCTGATTCCTGTTGACCCTAGTTTTGCCAGGCCTCCTCGATTCCACACTGGTCCAAATGCAGCTGTGGTGTCAAGAGCAGTCACTCTCACCTCAACTCATCTTTGGAGTTCAACTTTTTTCTCTAAGTTTGAAATAAGACTGTAACAATGTAAGGAGCTGAATGGCCCTGGCAGAAATCAAATCAGGTGTAAGTGAGCAGGTTATTGCTGAATAAGTGCTGACTGGTAGCACTGTTGATGATCCTTTCCACTGATGAAAAGTAATTGATGGGGCAATAATTAGCTGGCTTGGATTTTCATGCTTTTACTGTGGAAAATTGCTCAAGTATATACTGAAACAGTTTTATTAAGGATGCAGAAAATTCTGGAATGAGTTCAATGCTATTGGCTTTGCAGTATTCATTGCCTTCAGTTTCTTGATTTTACATAAAACGAATTGAATTGATTGAAAATTGGCATCTATATGTTGGTCACCTTTGACGAAGGTCTAGATTGTCCATTCACTTCTGACTGAAGATTGTTGCAAATACTTCAGCCTTATCTGAGAATACTTTTTAAAGCAAGGCATATTACGTATTACATGTCTTTATTTTCTGATTTATAAATCAATGTTGGTGTCTTTGACTTTCATCTGACCTTACATATTTTATTTTAATTCTTCAAGTGTCAGCTTTAAAATAATGAAAATTATTAATAATGATTAGATTGTGAGGTGGTTTTTGTATCATTTTATTCTGTCACTTCTTATTTTAGGTACCTCATGAAAATGACAATAATGAGAGTTCTTCATTGCAATCCAAAGCATTGATTGAAAAATATGAACTGGTTCAGAGCTGTCCTCCTCACCAAATTACAGGAAATAAGAATGAAAATGATCATCTAAAGAGATCTGAATCTGACCATCTGAATGCCGTACCTACTTTGTCAGTGGAATCAGCAAGTACAAGTCAAGCTGGTAATTATAACCTCATTGTGTTGCATTGTTAAAAACAATTCTGGATTTCACTTGTAAGGGTTGTGTGGTTTGCTATTTCCTAGAAAATTCCCTCTGCATCAGAGAAAAGGAGTTAAGGCATACACTGACTAATCAAGGAGGCTTACTAGTAACACTGTCTTTCCACTAAAACATTATCTTAAACTGAGTACGAATGCACCCCAAACGTTTGAACTTTTGAAAATCTTGACAGTGGTAGAACTTTTGATTTCACAGCATAATGTTGGCATGTGAATTTTCTTTGCAGCTATCATTCAACAATTTCCCTGTATATTAGAGAAGTGTAAATCATTCATAACTTTTTGTAATATCTTATGGAATTCAGGTTTTATTGTGAACAGCAGACTGAATATTTATGTTAACACTATGAGTGATATGTCTCTTTTAAATGATATAATTGTGTATACATTATACTGTTGTACTTCTAAATTTATTAAAATTCAAATTTACAGTTTTCCTCCAAAAATATTCTTATTCATGTGTTTATTGCTTTATTATATTATACTTGAACATTTCTGCTCACTGAGTGCTGTGGTCTATAATTATTACCAGGATGCAATTATCTCGAATTGTATCCATTGAGATGTCAGTAGATGGCAATATGATGACATCTCCAACTTGGTCGGTATTCTGACAGATACCCTATATAGACTGGGTTTAGAAAATAATCTTTCAGAATCTACCCCTGAGTTTTGATTACATTTAAAATAGTAATGTGTGCTTTTAAGCAATTGCCAGTCTTAAAGATTCATAAATTATGCTAGGGTATTTGAATTCAAATCATGAAGGAACTAACATTTTGATAGAACAGTCTGACTTTTTATAAACTGTTGTGTGGCTTTCATGGTTTCAGCTTTCAGCCTGCTTTTGTTGCTAAAAGATCTGTCTTTCAGCTTGTTACAATTTGTTTTCAACTCTATTTTTAAAGAATGACAACATGACTTCAACTTAATGACTTCATTTAATCAAAAAAACACACTGATTTGGTGGCTACAGTTTATTTAAACTTATCGAATGGAATACAATCGAGCATGATAGAGGATGTGAAATTCCTCGATTGACATCAGAGCTAGCATGGGGAATGCAAACAACGCTAAAAGCTCCACAGCAGGATTACTGGGGCCCTGTCAGGGATCACTACAGAACTGCAGAATACTCGTGCATTCTGTTGTTTAACAATAACAATAATATCTTTGTTCATAGTTTGATGTAATTTTTTATATTTCAAACATGAAGTCGAGACTAAGTTTAGCTTTATCCTTAAAGACTTAGTTTTAAGCAACTACACTGACTAGCATAAAGATTAGGCTAATTTTGGTTATGTAGATTTGCACAGAATACAGCAAAATGTAGCTTTTGAACATCTGCACCTTTGCACAATGATTCTTTTGCAAATGCTTTCAAAACCAAAGAAACAGATCAGATAACAAAACAGCCCTGCACTTGATTGGTCTGCGCATCAGGGGCTTGCACAGTCTCATTTTAGTCTAGAGCCTTAAGTAGGTCAGGCCTAGCTTAGCCAGCCTGCAGATGATCAGCTGCAGATGATCTCTGAATGAAGCCAAGCTGAAAGGAATTTCAATGAACCCCTCCTGATAGGCGTAGGCCTAAATAGGCTGGCCTAGTTAAGCTTCAGCTTATTGATTGAGTGAATGCTTTGTAGTCAGTGGAAGTTTTTGTAATGTGCTCTACAGAAAATATGCTTGGGAAGAAATCGAACCGATCCTCAAATTTTACCATATATGAAAAGATTGATCTGTTAAAACTTGTACGGCCACACGTCAAAGTTTTGGAGGTTCATAAAAATAATCAAGCTATAATTGTTGAAAAAAATCGTTGCTGGGAAACTATAGCACAGCAATACAATGCTGTTGGAGTGGATCGTCCTCCTCGTAGCGCACAGGCTTTGCGAACACTCTATAAACGCATTAAAGAAAGTGCTAAACAAGAGATAGCCAGGAGAGAACAATTGCATCCAGACTATAAAGGAAACGTCTCTGAGCCAACCAGAAGAATTCTAGAAATGAATCCTCACATTTTCCAACCGCTTCTGAAGGTGGTAGACCCCGATCACTTACAAAGGTAAGGATGTCTCATTTTAATGTCTATAAAATTATGCTCTTCACTTGAGGCTTGTATATAGAACTCGTATTGCCATGATCACTTCATCCATGTCTCTGGAATTGGAAAGGTGATTACATGTGGCTGACGTATTGAGATGACCAACATAATACAATAATTTCTATTCTAATTTTGGAACTCGACTTTAATTAGTTTGGTGCCACTGTTTAAGAAGGGTGGTAAGAACAAGCCAGAGATCTATAGACCAGTGAGCCTGACGTTGGTGGTGGGCAAATTGTTGGAGGGAATCCTGAGGGACAGGATGTACATGTATTTGGAAAGGCAAGGACTGATCAGGGATAGTCACCATAGCTTTGTGCGTGGGAAATCATGTCTCACAAACTTGATTGAGTTTTTTGAGGAAGAAACAAAGGATTGATGAGGGCAGAGCATTGGATGTGATCTATATGGGGTTCAGTAAGGCGTTTGACAAGGTTCCCCATAGGAGATTGATTAGCAAGGTTAGATCTCACGGAATACAGGAAGAACTAGCCATTTGGAGACAGAACTGGCTCAAAGGTAGAAGACAGAGGGTGGTGGTGGAGGGTTGTTTTTCAGACTGGAGGCCTGTGACCAGTGAAGTCCCACAAGGATTGGTGCTGGGTCCTCTACTTTTTATCATTTACAGAAATGATTTGGCTGCGAGCATAGGAGGTAGAGTTAGTAAGTTTGCAGATGACATCAAAATTGGAGGTGTAGTGTACAGCGAAGGTTACCTCCGATTACAACAGGATCTTGATCAGATGGGCCAATGGGCTGAGAAGTAGCAGACGGAGTTTAATTCAAAGGTGCTGCATTTTGGGAAAGCAAATCTTTAGCAGGACTTACACACTTAATGGTAAGGTCCCAGGGAGTG
This sequence comes from Hemiscyllium ocellatum, assembly GCF_020745735.1. Classification (NCBI taxonomy): domain Eukaryota; kingdom Metazoa; phylum Chordata; class Chondrichthyes; order Orectolobiformes; family Hemiscylliidae; genus Hemiscyllium; species Hemiscyllium ocellatum. The sequence continues at coordinate 100,600,790 of NC_083404.1, read as the reverse complement.
TTGTGAACAAAGAGACCTTGGAGTGCAAGTTCATAGCTCCTTGAAAGTGGAGTCACAGGTAGATAGGATAGTGAAGAAGGCGTTTGGTATGCTTTCTTTTGTTGGTCAGAGTATTGAGTACAGGAGTTGGGAGGTCATGTTGCGGTTGTACAGGACATTGGTAGGCCACTGTTGGAATATTGCATGCAATTCTGGTTTCTTTCCTATCAGAAAGATGTTGTGAAACTTGAAAGGGTTCAGAAAAGACTTACAAAGATGTTGCCAAGGTTGGAGGATTTGACAAATAGGGAGAGGCTGAAAAGGCTGGGGCTACTTCCCCTAGAGCGTCGGGTACTGAAGGGTGACTTTATAGAGGTTTACAAAATTATGATGGGCATGGATTGGGTAAATAGGCAAAGTCTTTTCCCTGGGCTCGGGGAGTCCAGAACTAGAGGGTATAGGTTTAGGGTGAGAGGGGCAAGATATAAAAGAGACCTAAGACATAGAGTCATAGAGATGTACAGCATGGAAACAGACCCTTCGGTCCAACCCGTCCATTTCACACAGAGGGTGAAACGAGCTGCTAGAGGATGTGGTGGAGGCTGGTACAATTGCTACATTTAACAGGCATTTGGATGGGTATATGAATAGGAAGGGTTTGGAGGGATATGGGCTGGGTGCTGGAAGGTGGAACTAGAGTGGGTTGGGATATCTGGTCGGTGTGGACGAGTTGGACCGAAGGGTCTGTTTCCATGCTGTATATATCTTTGACTCTATGACTCTAGTTGAATGCTTGTCCCTGAATTGGGTCCGGCAACTACAAGTGTTTGGCGACACCGAACTTTGGGTAACTTAGCTGAGAAGTCAATCAATTGCTAATGTTTAACTTATTTTGTGAGTATTGGATAAAATAAAATAGCCACTAACAGATCTTTACACAAGTGTGATAAGAATGTAGAATACACTGCCACATGGATATTTGAAGCACGTAGCTTCAATTTAAGGTTTCATAAATGTATCTCTAGGAGATTTGGGTAGTGGGGCGTGGTGGGTGAAATGGAGAGGAGTGAAGACTGTGGATTACAAACAATGGTACAATGACCTGTTGAATGCATTGATCTTTCCAGTGTTTTAAATGGAGGAATTGTGCCTACATAGACGACAAGTGGTTGACAGAGGTGTTGGTGGATAATAGCTGGTAGCTATCAACACATCTTTATGACCGTATGACATGTGGAACTTACAGTTACCTTCCAACATCATGGCATTGAGATGTATTTGCCACATGTATACGAGAAAAAGGAGGTAAAAGAGAAATTCTTCAGTGGAGGGAAAAGGAAGACCTTTCTGGAGCTGACTATAGGCAGTGGTAGTTCACTCAGCTGGACAGTGGAGGAGAGGTGTTGAAGGACCGTTTCATGATCCAACCATGTCAAAGGCTGAAAAGACTTCAAGAAGCAAAGGGAGAAGTGTGTGTTGCTATTTTGATCACACACTATTTGGGCCATATTAGGGTTTTGAACTAAATGGAGCGATTCAAAATGGAATTATTGGAAAAATAGGCACAGATTTTGGAGGTCACAACATATATTCTAGGACTATGGAAGTGCATTAATCATTTGCACGATAGAGAAAGTCAAGGGCAGAATGTTTAGGGAAGAGATAGTGATATCAGACTTAAAGGGAGAGAGGACACTGGCATGGTGTTCAGGAGGAGAAGTTGGATAGTGAGTGTACTGTGGTTGTAATAGGTCAAACCAATAGGCAAATCTTTTGGAAAGACTGAGAGTGCATGTTGGGTAACAGAAGAGAAGCTGGAGAACAATGTAGATTTTGGGGCGAGGCAAGGTGGAAATTTTGGATTAAGCATATGTTGGTAAGGAAAGGAAAACTGAAGGGAAAACAGAAAATATTTTTGAAAATACTCAGTACGTCAGGCTGCATCTGTGGATAGATAAGATTATTTTTCAGTTTGATGACTATTCATGAGAAATGGAATGGTAGGTTTTGTTCAGAGATCAACATAAGACCATAAGACATAGGAGTGGAAGTAAGGCCATTCGGCCCATCGAGTCCACTCCGCCATTCAATCATGGCTGATGGGCATTTCAACGCCACTTACCAGCGTTCTCCCCGTAGCCCTTAATTCCTCGAGACAACAAGAATCTATCAATCTCTGCCTTGAAGACATTTAGCATCCCGGCCTCCGCTGCACTCTGTGGCAATGAATTCCACAGGCCCACCACTCTCTGGCTGAAGAAATGTCTCCGCATTTCTGTTCTGAATTGACCCCCTCTAATTCTAAGGCTGTGTCCACGGGTCCTAGTCTCCTCGCCTAACGGAAACAATTTCCTAGCGTCCACCCTTTCCAAGCCATGTATTATCTTGTACGTCTCTTTTAAGTCTCCCCTTAATCTTCTAAACTCCAATGAATACAATCCCAGGATCCTCAGCCATTCCTCATATGTTAGACCTACCATTCCAGGGATCATCCGTGTGAATCTCTGCTGGACACGTTCCAGTGCCAGTATGTCCTTCCTGAGGTATGGGGACCAAAACTGAACACAGTACTCCAAATGGGGCCTAACCAGAGCTTTATAAAGTCTCAGTAGCACATCACTGCTTTTATATTCCAACCCTCTTGAGATAAGTGACAACATTGCATTCACTTTCTTAATCACGGACTCAACCTGCATGTTTACCTTTAGAGAATCCTCGACTAGCACTCCCAGATCCCGTTGTGCTTTGGCTTTAGGAATTTTCTCACCATTTAGAAAGTAGTCTATGCTTTTATTCTTTTTGCCAAAGTGCAAGGCCTCGCATTTGCTCACATTGAATTCCATCAGCCATTTCCTGGACCTCTCTCCCAAACTGTCTAGATCCTTCTGTAGCCTCCCCACTTCCTCAGTACTACCTGCCTGTCCACCTAACTTTGTATCATTGGCAAACTTCGCTGGAATGCTCCCAGTCCCATCATCCAAATCATTAATATATAATGCGAACAGCTGTGGCCCCAACACTGAACCCTGCGGGACACCACTCATCACCGGCTGCCGTTCCGAAAAAGAACCTTTTATCCTAACTCTCTGCCTTTCTGTCAGACAGCCAATCCTCAAGCCATCCCAGTAGCTCACCTTCAACACCATGGGCCCTCACCTTGCTCAGCAGCCTCCCGTGTGACACCTTATCAAAGGCCTTTTGAAAGTCTAGATAGACCACATCCACTGGGTTTCCCTGGTCTAACCTACTTGTCACCTCTTCAAAGAATTCTAACAGGTTTGTCAGGCATGACCTCCCCTTATTAAATCCATGTTGACTTGTTCTAATCAGACTCTGCTCTTCTAAGAATTTAGAAACCTCATCCTTAATGATGGATTCTAGAATTTTACCAATAACCGAGGTTAGGCTAATTGGCCTATAATTTTCCATCTTTTGTCTTGATCCTTTCTTGAACAAGGGGGTTACAACAGCCATCTTCCAATCATCCGGGATCTTTCCTGAGTCCAGTGACTCTTGAAAGATCTCAACCAATGCCTCCGTTATTTCCTCAGCCATCTCTCTCAGAACTCTAGGGTGTATCCCATCGGGGCCAGGAGATTTATCAATTTTAAGACTTTTTAACTTTCCTAGCACTATCGCTTTTGTAATGGCAACCATACTCAACTCAGCCCCCGACTCCCTTTAATTGTTGGGATATTACTCATGTCTTCCACTGTGAAGACTGACGCAAAGTACTTGTTAACTTCTCCTGCTATTTCCTTATCTCCCATCACTAGGCTTCCTGCATCAGTTTGAAGTGGCCCAATGTCTACTTTTGCCTGTCGTTTGTTTCTTATGTACTGAAAGAAACTTTTACTATCATTTCTAATATTACTGGCAAGCCTACCTTCATGTTTGATCCTCTCATTTCTTATTACTCTCTTTGTTATCCTTGGCTTGTTTTTGTATCTTCCCAATCTTCTGATTTCCCACTGTTCTTGGCCACTTTATAGGATCTCTCTTTTTCTTTAATACATTTCCTGACTTCCTTTGTCAGCCATGGTTGTTTAATCCCTCCCCGGATAATCTTTCTTTTCTTGGGGATGAACCTCTGTACAGTGTCCTCAATTATACCCACAAACTGCTGCCATTTTTGCTCTACTGTCTTCCCTGCTAGCCTCTGCTTCCAGTCTACTTTTGTCAGTTCCTCTCTCATGCCCTCATAATTACCTTTATTTAACTGTAACACCATTACATCCGATTTTGCCTTCTCTTTTTCAAACTCCAGACTGAACTCTACCATATTATGATCGCTACTTCCTAAGGGTTGCCTTACTTCAAGATCTTTTATAAAGTCTGGTTCATTACATAGCACTAGGTCCAGGATAGCCTGCTCCCTTGTGGGCTCCAATGTGGACCTTCCTGTACATTTGTATCCTGGAACATTAAGCTGCCAGTCCTGCCCATCCCTGATCCGTGCTTCTGTAATTGATATGATATTGTAGTCCCGTGGGCCTAACCAATGTCCTGGTACAACCACAACATGACCTCCCAACTCCTGTACTCAATACTCTGACCAATAAAAGAAAGCATACCAAACGCGCCTTCACTATCCTATCTACCTGCGACTCCACTTTCAAGGAGCTATGAGCCTGCACTCCAAGGTCTCTTTGTTCAGCAACACTCCCTAGGACCTTACCATTAAATGTATAAGTCCTGCTAAGATTTGCTTTCCCAAAATGCAGCACCTCGCATTTATCTGAATTAAACTCCGTCTGCCACTTCTTAGCCCATTGGCCCATCTGGTCCAGATCCTGTTGTGATTGGAGGTAATCCGCTTCGCTGTCCACTACACCTCCAATTTTGGTGTCATCTGCAAACTTACTAACTGTACCTCTCATCCTCGCATCCAAATCATTTATGTAAATGACAAAAAGTAGACGACCCAGCACTGATCCTTGTGGCACTCCACTGGTCACAGGTCTCCAGTCTGAAAAACAACCCTCCACCACCACCCTCTGTCTCCTACCTTTGAGCCAGTTCTGTATCCAAATGGCTAGTTCTCCCTGTATTCCATGAGATCTAACCTTGCTAATCAGTCTCCCATGGGGAACCTTGTCAAAGGTTCTGAAGTCCATATAGATCACATCTACTGCTGTGCCCTCAATCTTCTTTGTTACTTCTTCAAGTTTGACTTGCTTCTGTTCTCAACTGTACCAGTCTCAAACTGATCTCTTTCCTCACTGTCTCGCTCGGATTCCCCCCCCAATTTACTAGCTTAAATCCTCTTGAGCAGTCCTAGCAAATTTCCCTGCCAGTATATTCGTCCCCTTCCAATTTAAGTGCAAACTGTCCTTCTTATACAGGTCACTTCAACCCCAAAAGATATTCCAATGGTCCAAAATTGTGAATCCTTCTTCCATACACCAGCTCCTTGGCCATACATTCATCTGCTATATCCTCCTATTCCTGCCCTCACTAGTTTGTAGCACCGGGAGTAATTACTACATTTGAAGACCTCCTTTTTAAACACTGCCTTACTCTCTGTAATCTCCCTTCAGAGTCTTAACCTTTTCCCTTCCTATGTCGTTGGTTCCAGTATGGACAATGACCTGCTGACCCCTCTTCCCCCGTGAGAACGTTCTGCTCCCTGTCTGAGGCACCCTTGATCCTGGCACTCGGAAAGCAACACACCATTCTGATCTTTTGCTGCTGGCCACAGAAACGTCTGTCTGTATGTCGGACTAGAGAATCCCCTAACACAGTTGATCTCTTGGAACCCAAAGTACCCTTCATTGCATTAGAGCCAGTCTCAATACCCGAAAATTGGCTGTCGTGCTAAGTTCCCCTGAGAATTCAACAACCCCTACTTTTTCCAAAACAGCATACTTGTTTGAAATGGGTATAGCCACAGAAGGCTCCTGCACTAGCTACCTACCCATCTTACATTTCCTGGATTTACCCCATCTATGTGACTGTATCTGAAACTGCCCCCCCCCCCCACCCCTTCCTATAACTGCCATCCATCACATACAGTTGCTGTTGCAAATTCCTCGTTGCTTGTCACTGTCTCTCCAACCGATCCATTCGATCTGATAAGATTCGCAACCAATAGCGTTTATTGTAGATATAATCCCAGTAACCCTTAAACTCTCTTTAAACTCCCAATTCTGACAAGAAGCACATATCACTCTACTAAAGGCCTTTTTTGCTCCTTCACAATCTACAGACCCAGAAAATGTCACCGTCTTATTCCTCTACGAAACACTGCCCCAGGTTAAATTAATAGTTATGGCTTATATTTTAAGTTTAATCAAGAGGCATCGCAAAAAACATATAATCAAGAAAGAACCCACTCTACTACTACTTAAATGAATTGAAACTATTCACTGTAAAGTCTTGTGGCAGCAAGTTTTACACTTTCTTCTGTGTAAAGATGTTTCCTTTGAATTATGTGTCGTATTTCTTGATTATCTTTACTTGCCTCCCGACAAGAGGAAGTAATCTCTCTGTAGCCCTTTTCTCAAAACCCTTCATTAATTTTAGAGCCATTTAGCAGGTAGCTAATCCACCTAATGCTTGAAGGGAAAGAGAGACTTAGTCTGTCAATCCTTTTCTGATATTTATACCTATTCATTTCTGCTATCAACCATTGTGAACTGTTTCTGTATCCTTGTTTTCGTGCATTTTTGTAATGTGATGGTGACCAGACTATACGTAGTATTCTCATTGTGGTCTAACCAAAATTTGCAGGTTCAGTGTAACTTCCCTACTTTTCAATTTGATTACGTTAGACAAAAGTTTTTTTTTGTCCCCTGAACCGAGGGTGCAACTCTAAGTGGTGTATTTATTCTCTGATCCATTTATTCTGTACAGCACCATGACTTGTACGTTCCGAATCATCAATGACCTTTTTTATTCTTCCTACCAAAGTGTTCTACCACACATTTACATGTGTTGCACTTGGCTTGCTAATTATTTTCACATTCTTCAAGTTTGTTTATGTCCTCTTCTAATTTTTAGAGTCTTCCTCACTATGGACAATTTCCCATTTTCTCCTCCCTCAGTCATTTTGGTGTCAGCTGTGAATTTAGAGATTGCTTTAGGTGTACGGAATAATACCAGGATAGCAATGGTAGACATATTTCAACAAATACTTTGCTTTGTTACTTACCAAGGACACAGGCATGATGTGGGATGATGAGATGAGCAATGAGATAATTGCAATTAAAATTTTAAAAAAGGGATTGTCAAATTAAATAAACGCTCAAAGAATAAAGCCCCTGCCCTGGAAAGAGATTATATCAATGTGTTTTGAAGGTATTTAGGAGAGATAAAACGTCACTACAATTTTCTTTAATCCATTTGAAAAGTTGTGAACAGAAATGGTTTGAGCACTGATCCTTCTGCCGCTCTGAATAACTTCCTCCCCCCCCCCCCACCCCCATAAGCCCTTGTGTGAATTTCTTTGGTCTCACATGCATTCTGAAAGAGCTGACAGTCTCCTCATGTCCTTATTGTAGTCTTAACTATGCAAATTGGCTTCTGCTTTTGTTAGACTAAACAGTCAATCTGTTTCTCAGTTCTCCCATTGGAATATTTTGGAGCAGTAGGAATGTATTCAAGAATTGTTGCAGTGAAGCTGCTCCCTAATTTTCTACCCTGCCTCACCCTCTCCAACATGCTTCCCTTGCCTGCCACTGAGGTTCTCTGAGCTCACTGAGTCTGCAAAGGGATCTGTAAATGGCCAAGAATATGAGATGGGGGTACAATGTAGAGAAATGTAAAGTTATTCACTTCGGTAGAAAGAACAGGAAGAAGTAGTTGGATTTTCATCTTTTCAAGCGGAGCAAACGTATTTATGAGTGAGAGGGGCCCTCACTAGTGGGAAAACCAGCTGATTCAAGTGCCAGTCAGACACATAAGTGACAACCTAATGGGGTTCTAGGCCAGTCACGTCGTGGGACGTCCTGTCCCACTGATCTGATCAGCAGTGAGCTGCGGAATGCCTGGGTTACTGACTGTCTGGGACCAGCAAAAGGTGAGTAATTTTATTTGTAAGGATTGTTGGAAGTAAGGGCAGCTGGTTAATTTTCAGCTTCCCTGTCCATACACCGTACCTAGATTGGGGCAGTTCAAATTTTCTATCACCCCGTTTTCCCAGTCAGGAATGCTGCCATTTCTTTTTCCTGCTGAGAACAAAGTAAGTTACACAGGTGGTATGTCGAGGTCTCTAAGTGGTTGATAATTGATTGTGGTTCAGACAGGTTGACCAGGGCATTAATTGACGGCTGCTTTGGGGAAGGTTCACCATCGGCATTCCTGAGGTGGCAGGAAGGAGACCGGTATCTTGAGGAGGTAAAAACAATGACTGCAGTATCTTGAGTGTCAACCTGCCAGATTTTTTATTGCCCTATTTGAGAATTGAAGGGAGAGAGAGAAAGAAACTGACACCACAGTATACTTGCACAGTTACTGCCTTTGCTGTTTGAATTTATCGCTGGACATTGGAGTGTGTCTGGGAAAATTAACAAACAGTGAAATTCACAACTGATCTTGGAGGAACTGATTGGGCGAAGTTCACAGCACAGAATCAGATAAGTGAGTTGTTTTTAAGTGTGGGCTACAGAAAGTCTGCGGTAGTGAGTAGTTGGGTTTTTTCTTGAGTATGTTTTTTGAGATATGTCTCTTGACTAAACTTAAAATATAAGCCATAACTATCAATTTAACCTGGGGGGCTGTGTTTTGTAGAGGAATAAGATGGTGTGTTATTTTCTGGGTCTTGATTGTGAAGGAGCAAAAATGGCCTTCAGAAGAGTGATATGTGCTTCTTGTCAGATGTGGGAGTTGAAAGAGAGTTTAAGGGTTTGTGGATTATATCTGCAATAAATGCAATTGGTTATGAATCCGATTAGATCGAATGAATTGGTTGGAACGACAATTAGAAGCAATAAGGAATTTGCAACAGCAAACAGTATGTGATGGATGGCAGTTATAGGAAGGGGCAGGGTGGGGGGGAGGTAGTGGAGAGTCTTGGATACAGTCACATAGATGGGGTAAATCTAGGAAAGGTAAGAGAGATAGGCAGCTCGTGCAGGAGCCTTCTGTGGCTATACACATTTCAAACAAGTATGCTGTTTTGGAAAATGTAGGGGGTGATGGATTCTCAGGGGAATGTAACACGAACAGCCAAGTTTCTGGTATTGAGACTGGCTCAAGTGCAACGAGGGGTACATCAGGTTTCAAGAGATTAGAGTGGTGCTGGAAAAGCAGTTCAGGCAGCATCTGAGGAGCAGGAAAATCGACGTTTCGGGCAAAAGCCCTTCATCAGGAATAGAGCAGCGTGCCTGCAGGGTGGAGAGATAAGTCTCCCACTGCAACTCCCAGATCATTTCCTCTGCCCTGAAGCTCTTCTGACCTATCACCTTCATCCCCAATCCCATTCGTCCATTGTACTCTTTGCTACCTTCCCCCACCCTCCTCTCTGACCTATCACCTCCATCCCCACCCCCATTCACCTATTGTACTCTATGCTACTTTCTCCCCACCCCCACCCTCCTCTCATTTATCTCTCCACTCTGCAGGCACTCTGCCTCTATTCCTGATGAAGGGCTTTTGCCCGAAACGTCAATTTTCTTGCTCCTCGGATGCTGCCTGAACTGCTGTGCTTTTCCAGCACCACTCTGATCTAGAATCTGGTTTACAGCATCTGCAGCCCTTGTTTTTACCTAGGTTTAAAGAGATCAATTGTGTTAGGGGATTCTCTAGTCCGAGGTACAGACAGACGTTTGTGGCCAGCAGCGAAAAATCAGAATGGTGTGTTGCTTCCCTGGTGCCAGGATCAAGGATATCTCAGACAGGGTGCACAATGTTCTCAAGGTGGAGAGGGGCCAGCAGGAGATCATTGTCCACATTGGAACCAATGACATAGGAAGGGAAAAGGTTGAGATTCTGAAGGGAGATTATAATTAGTTAGGCAGGAGTTTAAAAAGGGGGTCCTCGAGAGTAGTAATATCTGGATTACTCCCGGTTCTATGAGCTAGTGAGGGCAGGAATAGAAGGATATAGCGGATGAATGCATGGTTGAGGAGCTGGTGTATGGGAGAAGGATTCACATTTTTGTATCCTTGGAATCTCATTTGGGGTAGAAACTACCTGTACAAGAAGGATGGATTGCACCTAAATTGGAAGGGGACTAATATACTGGCAGGGAGATTTGCTCGAGCTGCTCAGGAAGATTTAAACAAGTAAGGTGGGGGAGGTGTGTTGGGACCCAGGGAGATAGTGAGGAAACAGATCAATCTGAGACTGGTACAGTTGAGAACAGAAGCAAGTTGAACAGTCAGGGCAGGCAGGGACAAGGTACGACTAATAAATTAAACTGCATTTATTTCAATGCAAGGTGCCTAACAGGGATGGCAGATGAACTCAAGGCATGGTTAGCAACATGGGACTGGGATACCAAAGCAATTGCAGAAACATGGCTCAGGGATGGGCAGGACTGGCAGCTTAATGTTCCAGGATACAAATGACACAGGAAGGATAGAAAGGGAGGCAAAAGAGGATGGGGAATGGCGTTTTTGATAAGGGATGGCATTACAGCTGTGCTGAGGGAGGATATTCCTGGAAATACATCCAGGGAAGTTATTTGGGTGGAACTGAGAAATAAAAAAGGGATGATTACCTGATTGGGACTGAATTATAGACCCCCTTATAGTCAGAGCGAAATTGACAAACAAATTGTAAGGAGATCTCAGCTATCTGTAAGAATAATAGGGTGGTTATGGTAGAGAATTTTAACTTTCCAAACATAGACCAGGACTGCCACTGTGTGAAGGGTTTAGATGGAGAAGGATTTGTTAAGTGTGTACAAGACAATTTTCTGATTCTGAATGTACCGACTAGAGGCAGGGCAGGTGACTAAGGTGTCAGTGGGGGAGCACTTTGGGGCCAGCGACCATAATTCCATTAGATTTAAAATAGTGATGGAAAAGGGTGGACCAGATCTAAATGTTGAAGTTCTAAATTGGAGAAAGGCCAATTTTGACAGTATTAGGCAAGAACTTTCAAAAGCTGATTGAGGGCAGATGTTCGCAGGTAAAGGGACAGCTGGAAAATGGGAAGCGTTCAGAAATGAGATAACGAGAATCCAGAGAAAGTATATTCCTGTCAGGGTGAAAGGAAAGGCTGATAGGTATAGGGAATGCTGGATGACTAAAGAGATAAAGGGTTTGGTTAAGAAAAAGAAGGAAGCAAATGTAAGGTATAGACAGAAGAGATTGAGTGAATCCTTAGAAGAGTATAAAGGCAGTAGGAGTATACTTAAGAGGGAAATCAGGAGGGCAAAAAGGGGACATGAGATAGCTTTGGCAAATGGAATTAAGGAGAATCTAAAGGGTTTTAACAAATACATTAAGGAGAAAAGTGTAACTGGGGAGAGAATAGGGCTCCTCAAAGATCAGCAAGGCGGCCTTTGTGTGGAGCTGCAGAAAATGGGGTAGATACTAAACGAGTATTTTGCATCAGTATTTACTGTGGAAAAGGATATGGAAGATATGGAATGTAGGGAGATCAGTCTAATGAACCTTCACTGGACTCCTTCAACAGCAAAAATGTCCTTCCTTTAAGAAGACCAAAGCTGCACACAGTACTCAAAGTGTGGCCTCATCAAGGCCCCGTATAACTGCATTCGAAGACCATGTTCCTGGAAAACCCTAGCTGGTCAGGCAGCATCCGAGGAGCTGGAGAATCAACATTTTGAGCATAAGCTCTTCATCAGGAAACATTGACTCTCCTGCTCTTTGGATGCTGCCTGACACGCTGTGTTTTTCCAGTTATATAACTGCAGTTTTAGAGGGCCTTGGTGAGGCCACACCTTGAGTATTGTGTGCAGTTTGGTCTTCTTGAAGAAAGGACATTTTTACTATTGAGGAAGTCCAGTGAACGTTCATTAGACTGATTCCTGGGATAGCAGGACAGACCTGATGAACGGCTTTTGCTCAAAACGTCGATTTTCCTGCTCCTCGGATGCTGCCTGACTTGCTGTGCTTTTCCAGCACCACACTGTTTGACTCTGATCACCAGCATCTGCAGTCCTCACTTCCTTCCATACAATTGCGGCAAGACATCCTTGCTCTGATGCTCAAATCCTCTTGTATGAAGGGCAGCATGCCATTAACTTTCCTCACTGCCTGCTGCACCTGCATGCCAACCTTGACCAACTGTTCCGTCATCACTTTTTCTGAACTGCTACCATTGACATAATAACCTGCCTTCCTGCTTTTGAGACCAAAGTGGATAACCTCACATTTATTCACATTTTATTTCATTTGCCAAGTACTTGCCCACCCAGCCAATCTGTCCAAGCCACCTTGCGGCCTCTTAGCATCCTCCTCACAGCACACACTGCCACCCAGCTAAATGTCATCTGCAAATTTGGAGATATGGCATTCAATACCTTCATCCAAACCGTTAATGTATATTTTGAACAGTTGAGGTCCCAGCACTGAACCCTGCAGCACCCTATTCATCAGTACATACAATTCTGACAAGAATCCATTTATTCTAACTCTCTGCTTCCTGTCTGCCAACCAGTTCTTTATCCATGTCGTGTGTTGCCTCTGCTACCATGAGTTTTAATTTTTCTTACTAATTTCTTGTGTGCAACCTTGTCAAAAGCTTTTTGAAAGTACAGATACACAGCATTTGTTGATTCACCATTGTCTACTCTACTGGTTACATTCTCAAAAATATTCCAGAAGATTTGTGAAGCATGATTTCCCTTTAGTGAATCCATGCTGACTAGGACCGATTCTGTTCCCGCTTTCCAAATGCTCAGTTATTATATCCTTAATGATTGAGTCCAGCATCTTCCCCACCATTGATGTTAGGGTAACCTGACCTATAATTCCCCATTTAATCTCTCCCTCCTTTTTTTTTAAAAGAGTGGAGTTAAATCTCTTCCTTTTTTTTAAAAGAGTGGAGTTAAACCAGCTACCCACCAGGCCATTGGAACTCTTCCAAAGTCTGCAGAATGGTGGAAAATGATCACCATTTGCTATTTCTAGGGCCACTTCCTTAAGTACTCTGGGATGCAGAGCATCAGAGCCTGGGGACTTATTGGGTTTTTATCCCATCAATTTCTTCAATACCATCTTCTGACTAATAAGGATTTCCTTCAATTCCTCCTTCATGCTTGACACTCTGTCCCTGACGTTTCCTGAAGATTGTTTACTTTGCTCTAAGACAGATTCAAAGTACTTGTTCAACTGGTGTGCCATCTCTTTGTTGTCCGTCATGAATTCACCTGATTCTAACTGCAAGGTATCTACATTTGCTTTCACCATCTTTTTTGTCTTCACAAATCTATAGAAGCTTTTTCAGTCAGTTTTTATGTTTTCTGCAAGCTTACTTTCATATTCAATGTTCCCTTTCTGAATTAAACCCTTTGTCTTCCTTTGCTGAATTTTAAATCTCAGTTCTTGGGTTTGCTGCTTTTTCTGGCCAATTTATATGCCTCCACGTTTGGCTTTAGTACTGTTGCAGATTTACCTTGTTAACCATGTTTGAGCCACCTTCCCTGTTTTGTTCTTACACCAGACAGGTGTAAGAACTTGTGTTCTTTAAATGTTGTCATTGCCTATCTACCTATTCTTGGCCAGTTTATCCTAGCCAATGCATGCCTCATACAATCGAAATGAGCTTTTTTAAAGTTTAGGACCCTAGCTTCGGATTTATTTGTGTCACTGTCCATCTCAATGAAGAATTCTATCATATTATAGTCACTCTTCCCCAAAGGATCTTGCACCATAATGTTGCTAATTAATCTTGTTACACAAAACTATTGAGGAAACTATCCCTCACACATTCCAGGAAATCTTCCTCCATCGCATTGCTACTAGTTTGGTTAGACCAATCAATATGTAGATTGAAGTCGCCCATAATAGTAGATGTACCGTTGCTGCAGGCACCTCATATTTCCTGTTTGATCCAGTCCCCAATATCACGACTACTGTTTGGTGGTCTGTACACAACTCCAATTAACATCTTTTTCTCTTTGGTGTTCTACAGCTCCACCCATACCGATTCCACATCATCCAGGCTAATGTCCTCCCTTACTACTGTGTTAATCTCTCCTTAACCAGCAACACTACCCCACCTCCCTTTCCTTTCTGTCTATCTTTCCTGAAAATTGAATAACCCTGGACATTGAATATCCATCCTTGGTCATCTGTAGCCAGGTCTCCGTGATCCCAATTACATTATATACATTAATAACTGTGCAGTGAATTCATCCATCTTATTACACATGCTCCTTGCATTGAGGCACAGAGCCTCAGGCTCATGTTTTTGATATGTTTTGTCCATTTAGAATCATTATGAAATGTGCCCATTTTGTTTTTTGTCTTTGGTTTCTGTGCCTTCCACATTCACTTTTCCCCTTACTGACCTTTGTTTCTGTCCCCACTTAACTTCCCTCTGACTTCCTGCATTAGTTCCCATCCTTCTGCCATATTAGTTTAAACCCTTCCCAACAGCACTAACAAACACTCTCCCTAGAACATGCATTCCAGTCCTGCCTAGGGGCAAACTGTCCAGTTTGTACTTTTCCTACCTCCCCCAAAACCAATTCCAATGTCCCAGGAATTTGAATCACTCCCTCTTGCAGCATCCTTCAAGCCATGTATTCATTTTAGCTATCCTGCCATTCCTACTCTGACTGGCACGTGACAGAGGTAGCAGTCTCAAGACTACTACCTTTGAGGTCATACTTTTTAGTTTAACTCTTAACTCCCTAAATTCAGCTTGTAGGATCTCATCCGTTTCTTTTTACCTATATCGTTGGTGCCTATATGCCCCACGACACCCGGCTGTTCCCCATCCCCTGTCCAAAATGTCCTGCAGCAGCTCCAAGACATCCTTGACTCTTGAACCAGGGAGGCAACATACCAGCCAGGATTCACGTCTGTGTTTGCACAAGTGCCTGTCTATTGCCCTTCTGATTGAATCCTCTCTCACTATAGGTCTGCCACTCTTTTCCCTGCCCTCCTATGCAGCAGAGCTGGTCATGATGCCATGAATCTGGCTGCTGCTACCTTCCCCTGGTGAGCCATCTCCCCTAACAGTATCCAAAATGATAGGTTTTGGAGGGAGATGACCGCATGGGACCCCTGCACTGCGCTCCTATTCTTCCTCTGTCTGTTGGTCACCTATTTTCTTCACAATAATATTTATCTGTGGCGTGACCAACATGCTATCCACAATTCCCTCAGCTTTGTGGATGCTCCAAAGTGAATCCAGCCACAGCTCCAGAGCTGTCAAACAGTCAGACAGGAACTGCAGCTGGACACATTGCCTGCATGTGAAGGAGTCAGGGACATCTGAATGCTCCCTGAATTCCCACTTGTCAGAGAAGAAACATGACATGCGTCTGGAAACTCCTGCTATGACTCCACTCTTAAGCTAATGACAATAGCAAAGCAAAGAGAAAACAAAGAAGATAAACTACTTACCATTCACTCACCTGCTGCCTGTGACTTCGTAGTTAAAACTTACTTCTACTTCTCCTTTACCCTGTGTCTTCAGCAGGTGCAGTAGTTTGCTCCTCCTTCGACTGTCTTACCTCACTGCCCGCCTCACCAAAACTTGGTATTCACTTAAGCCTACACTAAACCTCCAGCAGCACTTCAATCACTAAGCTGCCTGTCTCAAAATGACTCCTCCGCTATAATTTGCCTTCCATTTGTTTGCTCCTGGGCAGTGACTGAGATGACTCCTCCCAGAATCCTTCTCAGCAGCACACTCTGTTGGATGCCCTTGCACGGTTTGCTGACACCAGCTCTTCGGTGTTCCTCTCCTTGGGTCGCAGTGACTGAGATGACCTCTTCCCTGTGAATAGCCAAGGTCTTTTTCCTAGGCTGGGGGAGTCCAAAGTTAGAGGGCGTAGATTTAAGGTGAATGGGAAAGTGTTTAAAAAGACCTGACAGGGGCAACTATATCATGCTGAGGGTGGTGGATGTATGGAATGCGCTGCCAGAGGAGGTGGTGGAGGCTGGTACAATGATAACTTTTAAAGGCACCTGGATGATTATAAGGGTTTAGAGGGATATGGGCCAAATACTGGCAAATGGAACTAGGTCAGATTGGGATATCTGGTTGATGCGGGCGAGTCAGACTGAAGGGTCAGTTTCTGTGCGCTGTAACTATGATACTATGACCTTTGAGGTAGAATGTTCAAAAGACTCATCACCCTCTGAGTGCCAGACTTCTCTTCATCTTTGTGTTGACTGGATAATCCTTTACTTTTTAAAAGTTACAGAATTTCCCACAACAGAAAACATCTTTTCCACATCCATACAGTCAAGTTACCTCAGGATCGTACGTGTTTCATTTAAGTCGTATCTTACTGTTCTTCGGTGGATACAAGTATACTCTGATCAAACTTTCGTCATAAGACAAATCCCCATTCCAGTTATAAGTTTAGTAAAACTTCCATTTTCATCCTTCCTTAAATAAGGAGGCCAGTACTGTACATAGTACTCCAGATATGATCTCACCAGTGCACTGTCTCACTGAAACATAACCAAGCTGTTTTGTTTTCAAATTCCCCCTCTGTAAATGATAACATTATTAACTTTGCTAATTACTTTTGATATGTGTACTAGCCTTTTGCAATTCATGCACTAAGATCCTTCTGCATTTTGGAGCTTTGCAGTCTCTCACCATTTAGATAATGGAATGAGGCTTGTGGCCCAAGGGGGGCTAATAGATAAATGGATGGGGTGGGGGGTAGCTGGGAATGCGATAGGTAGATGAAGGTGATAGGTCAGAGAGAGAGTGGAGCGGATAAGTGGGAAGGAAGATAAGACAGGTAGGACAACTCTAAGGTAGTGCCGAGTTGGAAGGTTGGATCTGGGACAAGGTGAGTGGGAGGGGAAGTGAGGAAACTGGTGAAATCCACATTGGAGGGATCCAAGGCGGAAGATGAGGTGTTCTTCTTCCAGATGTCGGATGGTTAGGGTTTGATGGTGCCGGAGGCCCAGAACTTGTATGTCCTTGACGGAGTGGGAGGGGAAGTTAAAGTGTACAGCCACAGGGTGATCGGGTTGTTTAGTGCATGTATCCCAGAGATGTTCTCGGAAATGTTCCGCAAGTTGGCATTCTGTCTCCCCAATGTAGAAGAGACCACATTGGGAGCAGCGGACACAGTAGATGATGTGTGGAAGTACAGATAAATCTCTGTTGGGGGCGTTGGATGGAGGTAAGGGGAAAGGTGTGGGCGCTGGCTTTGCACTTCCTGTGGTGGCAGAGGAAGGTGCTGAGAATGTAAGGTGAGTTGATGCAGGACGTGGATCTAACAAGGGAGTTGCGGAGGGAATGCAGATAGGGATGGGGAGGGAAATATATCCCTGGTGGAGGGGTCTGTTTGTAGGTGGTGCAAATGGCAGAGAATGATGCGGAGGTTGGTAGGGTGGAAGGTGAGGAACAGGGGGGTGGTTCTGTCCTTGTTGCGATTGGAGGTGTGGAGTTCAAGGGTGGAGGTGTGGGAAGTGGAAGAGATGCGCTGGGGGGCCTCATTGACCACATGGGAGGGGAAATTGTGGTCTTTGAAGAAGGAAGCCATCTGGGATGTTCTGTGGTGGAATTGGTCCTCCTGAGAGCAGATGCGGTGGAGGCGGAGGAATTGGGAATAAGTGAAAGCGTTTTTATAGGGGCAGAGGGTGGGAAGAGGTGTAATCCAGGGCTGTGAGAGTTGTGGGTTTGTAGTAGATGTCCGTGTTGAGTTGGTCGCTGTAAATGGAGATGGAGAGGTCCAGGAAGGCGAGGGTGGTATCTGAAATGGTCCAGGTGAACTTGAAGTCAGGGGTAGAAGGTGTTAGTGAAGTTGGTGAACTGTTCAACCTCCCAGTCATGTAATCAAGAAACAGTTCAGAAATATTCTTGGATTCTGAATCTCTTGAGTACAAGCCACAAAACTTCCAAATGTTAAATGTTTTCATCATGTTGATGAATGCAGTGAAGTATTTTTGTTGGTGATCTCCATATTTTCCTTGGACTTGTCAGTGAACAAAGATCGTATCAGTGATTCCACGGCAAGGTCACTCTAAAGCTGTACTGTCTCTATCACTGGGAATATTTTCTTTGTCATTGGTAGGAGGAAAAAACTTTACTAGTTTCCATAGCATGATTTACTTACTTATTCAATGTAGTTAAAGTTTGTTGTATTGCTGAAGTTGCAGGAGTGGATGGAATCCTGGTGTGAATGAAAGCCCACTAGTTTTGAAGAGTTGCAGCCCCAATGGTATTCCTGCTTTGTTTTTCCATCTGTACCACTTCGTATTATGGAAGGAAATGGAAGAAAAATAACCAATATTTAACCATTAAGTTTAGAGGACAGACCAAGTCTAAAACAAACGTGTGGATGGGAGAAATGATGTGATTTAAGTTGCAAGTAAATTGTGGTGGACTTAGAATTGATGGTTATGCGTGATAGCAGCAAACTGCACAATTTGATTTTTCAGGAAGAATAGTGGGAAAGAGGCTGACTAGGATGGCAAGGCCAAACAAATATTTTATAGAACCTGTTGTAGGTATTCATTGTACGATTTGTATGTCTTTTATTATGTTTAGTTCACTTGCCATTCAGCTTCATTGTTTTATTTTATTTAAATATTTTTCATTGCTTTGAATTTATTGCGTTAATTTTATCTTTCTATATATTATATATATGTATATTATTTTCTTCAGGCCTTGTGGAAGTTCTGCTTCTGAACAAGATTCCTGTGTGGAACAACCTACAAGCTTGTATCCACAACCTGGAACCTCAAGCTGCACGTCTCAACCCTGTCCTGATTGGGTAACACCAGAGTCAGAACCCGAGCATGAAGAGAAACCGCCCCCAATATTAACTGTACTCTCGCAGCCAAATGTAGTGGAGCACCAGAAAAAAACAGAGACTCAGCAGACTATAAATGGCTCTGTCTCACCATTTTCATCTTGTGGGGCACGAATATCCTTAACACCATCTCCCAGACTTGCGAGAAGGGAAGATGATGTGCTCAGTATCCACCAGTGCCACAGAGGTGCCCTACACTATTTGTCCAGTCATGATAATGAACAAGTACAGTTAATGTCAGCAGAGGAACATGAGATAATTATGGAGAATCAACGAAAGTTTGGACTGTATCTTGATGAGAAAAGAGAGAGTCTTAAAAGAAGGCAAGTGCTGGAGGAAGACCTATTAAGGGCAAAAATCAGAGTGGAAGAATTAAAGGCAGCAAGACTGCAACAAGGCTTGCCAGCTCTGTAAGAAGTATTTGTAAATTATTTTCTTTATTAAAATCAAGTAAAAACATTATACCGCTGATGCCTGAGATTTTTATTAATACCACAGTATGCCACTGACTTCTTAAATTGTTATTATAATGCAGTAATTACACTATATTAAAAACATTGCATAATATTTTGGCTAAATTTAATAATTGTTCAACAATGGTTTCTACTTGGCAATGAAAATACTTTGAACTTACAAATGAGATGAACAGTTTCCATGTTTTGTTGTATCCCAGTCAAATCTCAAACCTTTACACCCTTATCAAAATGAGGGGTTGTTTACAAAATGAGCAGAGCTTCACTTGGCTGATTTGGTTAGCATAGCACAATTCACATTGCAAATGATGTGGTGCATTATGAGGCCCTTCAAGGAAGAGTTACTATAATATGTATGCAGTTGTAGCTTGTGGAAACTTAAGAATGCAATGCTTTGGAATCCTTCTTTTTAATTTAGAATTTATTTATTTGAACAGTTAAGTGAGAATAGCTTCAACTTGTTCATGGTACTTGCACAAATCAAAAGTTCTAAATAGGAAAAATTAATCCATGGTGTGAAATAGATCGTTAAAGGTTTTTAACATATTGAAATTTAGCCAGTTTCTGAAAGGCTTTGAGTCCATTTGAAACTTCTCATGTGTGCAGCTATTGTAATCATCATCCTAACACTGCTATCTGTCCCATCACATTTGGTGCATATCCTGTAGTAATTTTTCATCTTCTCTTTGCAGCCATAATAAGTCCCATCCTTGCTCTTTTCTTGTCTTACTTTTCAGTCACTACTTTTCACTACTTGCTGCTCTCTATTAACTGTATTTTGTTCTTAGTAGGCAATGCTTTCTACAATTGAATACCATTGACATCATCTAAACCACTGCATTTCAGATTTGGAGACTCTCTAGCTGGCAGCTAAATCAGATTGAGCCCAGTGTGCATATTCTGTGTCTTATTTGAGCTGTCTGCAGAAACTCCCCATCTTTTTCTCTCTCTATGTGTGTGTCTCGCTCTCTCTCGCTCTCTCTCGCTCTCTCTCGCCCAAACCCCCACACCTCATCACAACTTCACAGTGAGGAGGCATTCATTTCCATTCACAACTCCTCAGATAATGAAATTATTTATTTCTATGTTCAGCAAAATCTAGAAAACACTCAGCTTGTTCAGAAAAATGCCAAATAATGTTTATTAAAGTGCCAAGAGATGAGCATCTCCATCAAGAGAGATTCTAACTCTAGGGTAATGAACACTGATGCTAACAGTTGCTAGCACTGAAATTCCCACTGTCAGCATCTTCTGGATTACCATTTGCTTTTATTCTTTCAGAAGATGTGAGCTTCACTGGCTATATCAGCCTTTATTGCCCATCGACAGTTGACCTGGGGAATGTAGTGGTGAGCTGCAGTCCATGTGAATGTACATCTAAGTACGATTAATCATTAACTTATTAAAAAATTTGATTCTGCAGGAGTGGCAATATATTATTGAAGTCAGGATAGTGAGTGACTTGGAGAGGCACCTGAAGTCTTGGTGCTTCCTGCATTTGATGCCCTTGCCATTACAGATGGGAGAGGACATGGTTTGGAAGATGCTGCCTAAGAAGCTGTTGTGAATTTTTGCAATGCATCTTGTAAATTGTATTTGCTGCCTTTTTTTATTCCCTTGTGGGATGTGGGCATTGTTGGCTGGCCAGCACTTATCAGTAGTGGAAGGAGTGAATGTTAGTGCATGTGGTGTCAATGAAGGCTGCTTTCTAGTGTCAAGCTCTTGAGTGTTGTTGGAGTGCACTCATTCAGACAAGTGGAGAGTTTTCCATCACACTCCTGACCTATTCTTTGTGAATGGTGGACAGACTTTGGACAATCCAGGTGAGTTACTTATTGCAGGAATCCTAATCCCTGACCTGCTTTTTGTAGATATTGTATTTATTAGGCTAGTACAGTCAGTTTTGGTCAGTGGTAATCCCAGGATGTTAATAATGGAGGATTCCACAATCATATTACCATTGAAAGCCAAGGCACTATGGTTAGATTTTATCTTGTTGGAGGTGGTGCTTGTGCCACTCAGGAGAGTGTAAACTAGTGTGGTAGGGGGTTGGAACCAGAGCACTAAGTTAGCAATTGAAGTGATTGAGGAGAATGTAGAAGTTAATTAAAGGAAGTCTACTATGAAGAACAGGCAGATCAATGAATGTAGCAGTACTGGAAGTCTGATTATTTCAAGGAAGGCAGGTGAGCTTAGAACCTGGGTTAATCATGGAATTATTATGTTGTAGCCATTACAGAAACTTAGTTGGGAGGAGAGCAGGACTGGAAGCTCAATATTCCAGGGTTTTGATGATGCGGAGGAGATGGTGTTGGACTAGGAAGGACAAAGTTAAAAATCACACACACAAAACCAGGTTATAGTCCAACGGGTTTATTTGGAGATGCTAGCTTTCAGAGCACTGCTTCTTCATAACTACCTGATGCTCTGAAAGCTAATGCTTCCAAATAAATCTGTTTGACAATAACCTGGTCCTGTGTGATTTCTAACAGGGTTTAGATGTTTCAGGCATGATCGAGAAGGATGTAAAAGGGATGGGAGGAGTTGCATTACGGGTTATGGAGAATGTTATACTGCACTAAGAGAGGACGTCTTGGAAGGCTCATTCACCGAGACCGTATGGGTAGAACTCAGGAATGAGAAAGATGCCATCATAATGATGGAGTTCTTCTTCAGGCTTCCAAAAAGTCAGCAGAATATAGTGGAACAGATATGTAAGCCAATCATAGAAAGATGTAAAAACAACAGGGTTGTTGTAATGGGTGATTCCACCTTTCCCAATATTGACCTAGATTCCCTTTGTGCCAGAGGCTTAAATGAGGCAGGATTTGTTAGGTGTATCCAGGAGGGTTTCTTGAAATAATTCAACTAGAGAAGGGTCATACTAGACCTTGTATTGGGGAATGAGCCTGGCCAGATGATTGAGGTTTTAGTGGGTTGTATTTTGGGAACAGTGATCATCATTTGTATGTTTTAACGTAGTTATGGATGAGTTACTGGTCCTCAGATGAAAGTATTAAATTAGGGGAAGGTTAATTCCCAAGTTTTAGAGAGGAATTGGAGAAATTGGATGGGGGCTGGATAGGGGAAATTCACATCTGACAGTTGGGAGTCTTTTAAAGGTCAATTTATCAGAAGTCAGGAACAGGATGTTCCTATGTGGGTAAAAGATAAGGGTGCCAAGATTCGGGAACTCTGGATGATAAGAGACATTGAAAGTTTAGTTAAAAAGGAAGCATATGTGAAGTTTAGAAAACAGAAATCAATCAAGGCCCTTGAGGAATGTAGAGGAAGCAGTAAAAACTTTAAAAAGAAATTACCAGGTTTAAAGAGATAGGGGTGGGGTGTGAGGGGAGACATGGAATATCATTAGTAAGTAGGATTAAGGAGAATCTCAAGAGATTGTGTACATGTATTAGGAGCAAGAGGGTAGCTAGAAAAGGATGCATCCACTGAAGGACAAAGGAGGAAATTTGTATGTATGTGAAGCCAGAGGAAGCAGGTGAGATCATTTCATGAGTACGTCGCGTGAGTAATCAACAAGATGAAGGACATGAATGATAATTTTAGGGAGGGATATGCTGATAGTCTAGGACATGTCGATATTAAGAAGATGTTGGGTGTTTTCAAAAACATTTAAGGTAAATAATCCACAGGGCCTGCTGGGATCTATCCCAGGATAATGAGGGAGGCTAGGGAGGAGATTGTTGGGTCCTTGACAGAAATCTATTTTAGCCACTGACGAGGTCCCAGAAGACTGGAGAATAGCCAATGTTGTTCCTCTTTAAGAAAGGCAACAGGCATAATCCAGAAACTTATAGGCTGGTATCAGTGGTAGTGAAATTATTGGAGAGGATTCTTAAGGACAGGATTTACTTGCATTTGGAAAGGAGTCGACTTATCAGAGATAGTTAGCATGGCTTTGTACAGGGAAAGTCTTGATT
This sequence comes from Hemiscyllium ocellatum, assembly GCF_020745735.1. Taxonomy (NCBI): domain Eukaryota; kingdom Metazoa; phylum Chordata; class Chondrichthyes; order Orectolobiformes; family Hemiscylliidae; genus Hemiscyllium; species Hemiscyllium ocellatum. The sequence goes on along the minus strand of NC_083404.1, from coordinate 100,577,520 downwards.
TGATTGAGTTTTTGGGAGAAGTGATAAAAATGATTGATGAGGATTGACAGTGGATGTTGTCATTGTGGACTTTACTGAAGCATTTGTCAATGCTCCTCATGATAGGCTGATTGAGAAGATTAGCTCACATGGGATCAACACTGAGTTGATAAACTGGCTGAGTCATAGAGACAAAGGATAGCTGTGGTGGGATGTTTTCCTGACTGGAGGTCTGTGACTAGTGATGTTCTGCAAAGATCAGTGCTGAGACTCTCTTTTGTAATGTATCTAAATAATTTGTATGAAATGTTGTTGGTCTGATTAGTAAGTTTGCAGACAACACACAAATTACAGAGTTGTGGATAATGAGGAAGGTTGTCAAAAGATACAATATTTGGATCTAATGGAAAGTTTGGCTGCGAAATGATAGATGGAGTTTAATCAAGAGAAGTGTGAAATGATGCATTTTAGAAGATTAAATGCAAGAGGAATGTATATAGTAAATGGCAGGATCCTTTGGAGTATTGATATACTTAGCCTGGGGTCCCAGTCCATAGATCCCTGAAAATGGCAGCACAAATGGATATGGTGGTAAAGAAAGCATACAGCATACTTGCCTTCATTGTTTGGGACATTCAGTGCAAAAATTGGCAAGTCAAGTTACAGCTGCATAAAACTTTACTTAGGCCACCTGTGTAGTATTCTGTAAAGTTCTGGATACCACACTTTAGGAAGGATGTGGAGGCTCCGGAGAGGGTACAAAAGAGGTTTCGCAGGTTGTTGCCTGGATTGCAGCATATTAACTATGAGGAGAGTTTGGACAAACTTGGTTGTTTTCACTAGAGCATTGGAGGCTGAGGGATGACCTGGTAGAAGAATATAAAATTATGAGAGGCATGGACAGGGTGAATGATTGGAATTTTTTTTCAGCATGGAAATGCTAAATCCTAGGGGGAATAGGTTTAAGGTGAGATAGCATAAATTTAAAGATGTGTGAGTCAAGTGTTTTGCCACAGAGGGTGGTTTGTGTCTGGAATCTGCTGCCAGGGGAGATGGTAGATGCAAATACGATGAGTTTAAAGGTTATTTAGACAGACACATGAATGTGAAGTAGAAGAGCAGGGACCACATGCTTGTCAGCTCAAATCTAGTTATGTCTTGGTGGACTTCGACTACTTCAAATCTGAGGATCATTGCTGAACATTGTGCAATCATTTGCAATCATTCCTATTTCTGACCTTATGATGGAGGAAAGGTCACTGTTGAAACCGTTAAAGATAGTTAGACATACCTTTGTACCTGATGAACTTCCTAAAGTGATGTCCTAGAGATGAGATGGCTGACTTCCAAAAAGGAGAGGTTTCCCCCAATTCCCAGTGACTCATTTTACTAGGCTTCTTAATATGACACTGGATCAATGAATCCTTGATATCAACGGCAGTCACTTTCACCTCACCTTTGGAGTTAGCTAACTTGTCCATGTTGGCTCAAGGCTATAATGAGGTCAGGAGTGGCTCTGGTGGAACCCAACTGGATGTCCATAAGCACATTTTTACCAAGCGAGTGCTACTTTGTAGCACTGTAAATAACCCTTTCCTTCACTTTGCTGATGATCAAGAGTAGACTGATGAGGTGATAATTGGCTGGGAATTTTCTTGCTTTTTGCATGAGGGACATTTGGAGGCAATTTTCCACATTGTCTGGGAGATGCCAGTTTTTATAGCTGCTCTGGATCAGCTTGGCTAATGAAGCACAAGTTTGTAGTAGTATTGCCAGGGTTTTCAATGTCTATAGCTATTTATTGATATATATGGAAATCATCATAATCGCTGAAATTTAACATCTATGATGCTGGGAACTTCTGGAGGAGGTAGAGATGAAATCCTACATTCAGCACCTCCAGTTCATGATTGTTGCAAATGCTTTAGCCTTGCCTTTTGCACTGATGTGCTGGGTTCCTCATTGTTGAGGGTAGGGATATGGATATGGATAGAGCCCTCTCTTATGATTTGCTTAATTGTCCACTAGCATTTGCAACTACATGTGACAGGACTAGATCTGATCCATTTGTCATGAAATCGCTTGGCTCTGTCAGTTTCAGCGTAGACTATTTGGCACACAATATTTCCTATGTAGTAGTTTCAAACGATGATACCTCATTTTTAAGTATGCATGGTGCTATTCCTGGCATGCCTTTCTGCACTCTTCATCGAACCAGTAGTGATATTTTGGCTTGCTGTTAATGGTAGAGTGGGGGATATGCCAGGCCATGTCGATGTAGATTGTTTCATTCGTTATAGTCCACAACCACCTGATGAAGGATCTGTGCTCCAAAAGCTAGTGCTTCCAAATAAACCAATAGGACTATAACCTGGTGTTGTGTGATTTTAAACTTTGTACACCCTAGTTCAACACTGGCATCTCCAAATCATAAACAGATGTGGTTGTAATAGACTGATGAGAATGAAGTCAAGTATGTTTTTCCCTCTTGTTGATTCACTCACCAACTGCTGCCCTATTGTTTTAATAGCTATGGCCTTTAGGACTCAATCAGTTCAGGTAGTGGTTGTGCTGTTGAGCCATTCTTCAAAGTTCCTCCCCTGCCTGCCCCAGAGTATGATCTGCACTTTTGTCAGCCTCAGTGCCTCCTTAAGAAGAAGTACTGATTCATCAGTTGGACCAATTTTGCAGATACCATCAGTAACTCACTAAGACTTTTTGGACAGCACCTCCCAAATCTTCTGTTACCTGAGATTAAAAGGGCAAGGCTTGGTGGGAACTCTGCTACTTGCAAGTACCCAAATGGCACAACTTGTGACTTGGAAATACATCATAATTGTTTTCATTGTGCTGGTTGAAAATCCTGGAACTCCATCCTTAGTATTGTGGGAACATCTCCACACTGACTTCAGTGGTTTAAGAAAGTTGTTTCTTCTTGAAGGCTTAGAAATGAGTAATAAATATGTGGCTTTGCCAGTATCACCTTTAACTCATGAATAAATAAAAAAAGTTTTGTCAATCATTCACTGTAAAAACATCAGAACAATTTATTTGACTTTTTATATTGTTTCATGTAGCATGGATAAGGCATAAATGCAATTGGGGTTATTGAATGCATACTTCATTAAGAGGTTTTAGCTTGAGCCATGCTGTCTAACAGAGTTCATTCCTTTTATGTGTTTGAATTAATTCTTTTTCTTCTATGGCTAGCCTCCATTGCAACAAGACTCTTTGGGTTAAGTCTGTTAAATGAAAGTATAATCAATGTTAAATAATACTGAAGTAATTCTTTACATTCTCATCGTCCCCAAAAATGACAATTACATTAGATTGCAGAAATTTTTTTTCAACTAGTATTTCTGAAAGGCAAAGATAATATCTTATGTTAAACTACAAAATCTGTAGCCTGCAAAATATGTTGAGACGTTCTTAAAAGGACAAAGAAAAGTAGAAACTTCAGAAGCTCCGTGACCTTATTCAACCTCTATTGAATGCTTGCAAAAGGCAGACAAAAAGGACAAAAGAACATAAGCCTGCCTCTTTTTCAAGGGGCATTCATTTTCCCATGGGGACAAAGCTCAGAATATAACTCCCATGAAGAGCCTGGCATTCGGATCAGATTTCAGATTATTCTCCTGGACAGCAACCACTGAAGCAGCATCAAACAAGGAATACACATGTGAATAACTTGAGGAGACTTCCACTCTTGGTGGGTGCTTCACATTGTAGATGGACCAGACAACAATCCTATGGTTTCTAAAATCTCAAATGCAACAGGCTTTCATGCAACACAAGACCTAGAACAACTTTGCTTAAAACAAGGCATGCTTAATTGCTGGAGAATGTAGTTATTCCCTCAAGCTGATAAAGGAGAGGGCAAGCCCGTTCCTGGTGACTGATTCAGACTGTCTCTCTTTTCAGGGTCCACATTCTCAGTTTTCTGATTAAAGGCTAACCCTACTAGACAAAAAAGCCCAAAGAGCTGTGGATGCTGGAAATAAAGAAAAAAGCAGAAATTGCTCGAAAAACTCAGGTGTGGCTGCATCTGTGAAGGCAAAACAGAATTAACATTTTGGGTCCAGTGACCGTTAAAAGATTCTGCTTTGACTGCACAATGCTGCCAGACCTGCTGAGTTTTCTGGCAATTTCTGTTTTTGTTCAAGCTAGACAACCTATCTAACTACCAAAGTCCTAGTTATGTGAAAAACTAACAATTAGGTAGATATGTGCTATCATTTATTTGTTCATGTATAGCTGTTCTGCCTAATCATTAACCTGTGAATATCAGCAAGAAGGACCATGTGCAACATATTATTCCTAAATGAAAAGCTACATTTTGTTTCTTTCCCAGGCACACTTTTCTCATAGTTTCTTGTCCTGCATCTTTTATTTTTATTTGTTCCAGCTTTCTTCTCTCTATTTGGATCTGGAAAAGAGAGACAGTCTGGATCAGCCACCAGGAACTGGCTTGCCGTCTCCTTTTTCAGCTTGAGGGAATAACTACATTCTCCAGCAATTAAGCATGCCTTGCTTTAAGCAAAGTTGTTCTAGGTCTTGTGTTGCTATCCTAATCCTCACTCTATCCATCACTACTGCCCTCACAGATTTGACGCTTGGATAAGCCTTCAGTTATTCTCAGTACCTCTCTTGACATAACCTTGATCCCAGAGAAGGCTAGCTGCTGGCCAGTTAAAACGGTAGGTTTACTTCAGAAAGTGGTGAATGTGGTTTGGGGAAAAGGGCTTAGTGTAGTGTGTGAGAGGATAGAGGGGAAGAGGCTTCGCTGAATCTTGTGTCAGTGAATCTTGCAAGCTTAGTTTATATGTGTACAAAACTAATGTAGTTTTAAAACTACTTTATAAATCAAGAATTTCATATATATATTTCAAACATAATATGTAACTATAATATGCAAATCTAATTATATATTAAATGTTACGGTGCTGCTTTTGTTATGTTTTTGCTGTTGTCTGGGGTCATTTTTGGTGTTAAAATGGCATCATATTGATAAATGGTCCGCTAAGCTGTGCTATAGGGAGAAGAAATGGATGATAGAAATTAAAGCACAAATATTGGAAATATGAAGCAAAATTAACAGAAAATATTGGAAGCAGTCATCAGGTTGGGTGGCATTTGTGAAGAGAGTACATAAGTAAAAACAATGACTGTAGATGCTGGAAACCAGATTCTGGATTAGTGGTGCTGGAAAAGCACAGCAGTTCAGGCAGCATCCGAGGAGCAGTAAAATTGGCGTTTCGGGCAAAAGCCCTTCACCAGGAATACAGACAGAGTGCCTGAAGGGTGGAGAGATAAATGAGAGGAAGGTGGTCAGAAAGTAGCATAGAGTACAATAGGTGATTGGGGGTGCGATGAAGGTGATAGGTCAGAGGGGAGGGTGGAGTGGATAGGTGGAAAAGAAGGACAAGTCATGGGTACAGTGCTGAGCTGAAAGTTTGGAACTGGGGCGAGGTGGGGGAAGGGGAAATGAGGAAACTGGTGAAGTCCACATTGATGCCCTGGGGTTGAAGTTTTCTGAGGCAGAAGATGAGGCGTTCTTCCACCAGGCATCGAGTGGTGAGGGAGCGGCAGTGAAGGAGGCCCAGGACCTCCATGTTCTCAGCAGAGTGGGAGGGGGAGTTGAAATGTTGGGCCACAGTGCGGTGTGGTTGATTGGTGCGGGTGTCCCAGAGATGTTCCCTAAAGCGCTCTGCTAGGATGCTTCCAGTCTCCCCAATGTGGAGGAGACTGCATCGGGGGCAATGGTAAATAATTTCCCTTCCCACGTGGTTAAAGATGTCCTCTCACGCATCCCGTCTATACCCCGCATCTCCGCCCTCAGACCTCACCCCTCCAACTATAACAAGGACAGAACCCCCCCCCCCCCCCCCCCCCCCGGTGCTCACCTTCCACCCTACCAACCTTCGCACAAACCAAATAATCTGCCAACATTTCCGTCACCTCCAAACGGACCTCACCACCAGGGATATATTTCCCTCCCCACCCCTTTCCACCTTCCGCAAAGACTGTTCCCTCTATGACTACCTGGTCAGGTCCACGTCCCCCTACAACCCACCCTCCCCGTCCTGGCACCTTCCCCTACCACCGCAGGAGTTGCAAAACCTGCACCCACACCTCCTTCCTCACCTCCATCCAAGGCCCTAAAGGAGTCTTCCATATCCATCAAAGTTTTACCTGCACATCCACCAATATCATTTATTGTATCCATTGCTCCCGATCCATCCCGAGACTGGACGCATCCTAGCAGAGCGCTTTAGGGAACATCTCTGGGACACCCGCACCAATCAACCACACCGCACTGTGGCCCAACATTTCAACTCCCCCTCCCACTCTGCTGAGGACATGGAGGTCCTGGGCCTCCTTCACTGCCGCTCCCTCACCACTCGATGCCTGGTGGAAGAACGCCTCATCTTCCGCCTCGGAAAACTTCAACCCCAGGTCATCAATGTGGACTTCAACAGTTTCCTCATTTTCCCTTCCCCCACCTCACCCCATTCCAAACTTCCAGATCAGCACTGTCCCCATGACTTGTCCTACCTGCCTATCTTCTTTTCCACCTATCCACTCCACCCTCCTCTCTGACCTATCACCTTCATCTCACCCCCATCCACCCATTGTACTCTTTGCTACCTTCCCCCACCCTCCTCCCTGACCTATCACCTTCATCCCCACCCCCACTCACCTATTGTACTCTATGCTACTTTCTCCACATCCCCACCCCTACCCTTCTCTCATTTATCTCTCCACCCTTCAGGCACTCTGCCTTTTTTTCTGATGAAGGGCTTTTGCCCGAAACGTCGCTTTTACTGCTCCTCTAACGCTGCTTGAACTGCTGTGCTTTTCCAGCACCCCTAATCCAGAATGAAGAGAGCACATGACAGCAGCAATTACTTGCCTTTGTATGCTTTTTAAGATTGAAAAAATACCTAAGCTGTTTCAGGGAGGGATAATTGGACAAAGCATCTAGCCATTGTCCAGCTTGCAAGGATTTCTCTGCTTTTTTCCCCATTTGTGTAGGAAAGAAAAAGGGTCACTATAGTTCCGTGCTCTCATTCAATAGAAATAACTGGTGGTGAGTTTAACATGAGCCCTCAGACGAAGACGCTGAGATTGAGAAAGCAGGACCTTCATGGTAGCCTCAGCCAGTACGGGAATTGAGCCTGCTGTCTTGGCGTCACTCTGCATTCACACCAGCCATCCAATTCTCGTTGGTCCCACTTTCTAATTAGAGAGGCATGACTGGTGGTGAATTTAACCTGAGGGTCACCAAACCTCAAGCAAGGGCTGAGATCAAGAAGGCAGAACCTTCATGGTGACCTCAGCCAGTATGGGAATTGAACTAGCGCTGTTGGAGTCATTCTGTATTGTAAACCAGCTATCTAGCCACCTGAGCTAACCGACTCTTGTGATTGTGAGGTAATTATATATTTATATTGTTAAGTTATTGATTGGAGGAGAAAGAACCTGACAGATCAGTAACTGTTTGAGGTCAGAAAAGCATATAGTTGGGACTGAGGACTGGATTAAATCTGTAAGCAAATGACTGAGACTGACCCGTTCATCAAAGGCAGGAATCAATACTAGGAGGTATCATACTGGATTTTGCTATGCACTATTCATTAGAGGTCAATGAGCCATCTGAGTAAGACAAAATTTTAATAAAACTTGTTTTGAGTAATATACCATGTAGTATTTTAGGTGGATTTTTTTTGGAAGGTAGTTTAACTTTGTATTTCTGCCTGTCTGACACTTCGATTATACTCCTGTTTTCACAGTCTCATTCTCTCTCCCACTCTCCTCCTTCCCAACCCCCACACTCAATTTGTAACGCCAGTGCCTTTGGTTCAGCAGCTTTGTTCCTCTCAGTTTAATTTGGCTCTGCCAGTGCATGACTTCCTGTGTGCATTATTACACTGTTTATATTTCTTACTAAAGCCCCTTCCCTCCCTGCTACCCAATGAACATGTTCATTATGGCTCATAAAATATTTATTTTAAAAGCATTTTATGCTAATCATGCATTGTTAGCGCTGCAATGAGCATATCCAATTTTGGAATACCATGGTGCAAATCTCTGAACCATATGATGATGAATGTTGTCCTGAGTGGTCCAATTAGTTTGGTGCTGAAGTAGGAGACAGGAACTAACTAAATCATGGGATGGGAGGAACATAATGATGGCTAGTCACCCAATTGAAATAAGATTTCAATCAACCATTACTTTCATGATCACTATAAGCATTGCAGTGTAATTCCAGCTCTTATATTGACACAGTGTTGTAGTCTAGTTATATTTTTCCAAATCTGTTATCTGGGAAATGTGGCAGAACCACTGATGCTAGATTTATGATAGTTCAAAATTCAGATGCAAATGGCCATATCTTTCAAAACGCAAAAATAATGGATTGCTTCAGAATGTTTTTTCAATTTACTCTTGCCAAGGATTGAATGCCTTGCTGTGCGGGAATTGAAGTTGCCTATTTCGTTATTGATTAACAGTACAGTTATTCAGGTGATTACAGTTAAGAGGTTGATAGTATCCACATTGTTTCCAAGATTACAGCTTGATTAAAACTACAGCAGAGATCTTTATTATTTTTCTTCTAATTTTCAAGTAATATTTAATTCATTAATAAATATTTCATTTATTTTCATGCATCCTAGTCTGCCCAGATAAGTAACTTGCATGTTCTTCTTTATACAGGTATAATACACAGTATTTTGGTTCTTTTAAATATTTTAGCCCCTGATGCCTGAATCTCTGCAGCCATATCAATAGTATTTAACTCAAAACATTTTTCTCAGAATTGTCCTGTGCAGAGAAAAAGAATGTTGTACAGATGGATTTTGTGAAGTGCAGTTTATAAATTGGTAAGTTCAGAGATTGATAAGGTGCAAAGAATTTGCTGTACTTCATAGCTTAACACAGCATATCATCAAGATTTCATGGACATCAGCAAGGGTGAATATGTTACTAAAGCATTGCTCAGTATTATCCACAAATGTTCAATTGGAAATCTGGATGTGGGAAATTGCATTTTTGAATGTTAATAAAATCTGTCACAGACCTCTCTGCCTGGCATAATTTCTCTCCTGTTGTTTGCTACATATCAGCCTATTTCTTAGCTAGCTCCAAATTTCACTTTGAATTTCCATTGATTTGAGTTTAGTGAAATAGCCTTTCTGCTCAAATTTTATGAATCACCTGTGTGTACTTTGTTTTGCCCATCATTGTATCTGATGGTTCCTACAGTGATCAGTGTTTCATGGGCTGTCCAAAACTCAACTTGATAAGAAGTGATATACCTGCACATATCACCTCTTGCAAATTCTTGCAAGTTGAGTTTTTAAATCAGCAGATGCAGTCTGGTTGGTATCGAATTGTTTGCACTAGCATTTTGGCCTATCTAGTTGTATTGCCAGCATAGTCTCACAACAATATTTAGGTTTTGTCGATGAAGTTCACCATCAACTGTACCGCTGATTTGTTCATTATTTAGCAGAAAAGGCTGCACTTGGTGAAAAGTTTGGTTTGATTCTGGTTGGGCTATTCATCATATTGAATATTTCACTTGAATTGTTATTACACACACGACTTTCTTTATGGACAAATTATGGTGATTATGACTCTTATCAAAGGTAACCAAGATATTTAACATAAATTCTGGCAACAGATACTTTTTAAATTTCTGCCCCAGTTTACAATGAATGTTTCTAAAACAATCTTGTCTAAGTTCACAGACTCTGTGCAAACAAACATTGCTCCTTTTCTCCTTGGATGATTTGCAAACTTGCTTCCTCCTTTGTTTCATTTAGAGACATAGAGCTGAACAGCTTGAAAATAGACCCTTCTGTTAACTTGTCCATCCTGATGAGATATCCTAAATAAATCTAATCCCATCTGCCAGCATTTGGCCTGTATCTTTCTAGACCCTTCCTTGTCTATCTTAAACCCTTCCTATTCATACACCCATCCAGATACCTTTTAAATGTTGTAATTGTACCAGCCTCCACCACTTTCTCTAGCAGCTCATTCCATATGTATACCACCCTCTACATGAAAACTTTTAAATCTTTTCCCTTTCATCTTAAACTTGGCCCTTTAGTTCTGGACTCACCCACACCAGGGATAAGTCCTTGTCTATTTGCCCTGTCCATGCCCCTCATGATTTATGGACCTCTATAAGGTTAACCCTCAGCCTCTGATGGTCCAGGGAAAACAGCCCCAGCCTCTTCATTCTCTCCCTAAAGTTCAATCCTTCCAACTATGGCAGTACTTTTAGATATTTTCCGACTCTTTCAAGTCTCACAACATCCTTCCTATAGCAGGGTGACTAGAATTGTACGCAGTATTCCAAAAGTGGCTTCTGATTAATAAAATTCAGTACACACTTGTTTAACTGTTGCATATATCTTTCTTGTTTTAGTGATATGCTCTTAAAGATGTTCAGCCTTTTCTTAATAGTTGAATAATTCCCACAAATTAATTTACTTAAGCTTTTCTATAATTTCCTTTTACAGCTGTATTCATTAGCCTTTCTAAAAGTATATGCTTTAATTCTGATGCTTTATATTTGAATCCAAACTACATTGAATGTGGTCATCTTGTATTTGTTGTTCCTGTGGATTCCAATATTCTCTTTTATTTTGTTTGCATTGCTTGCAATTACCAAATTTACACTACCAAACTTGGCCTCATAAAGTACTGTGACTGTGAAAGTAAAGTGAACCATAGGGTAAAATATTGGGAAGGAGCAAATGATATTGAAGCATGATGTGATGATGGAGAGGCAGAAAGTTGCTGGAATTATCCAAAACACCCATTTGAAATAAGCATTAGGTTTATTTTTTAAAAAATACAAACAAGTCTAATTTGTCAATTGTAGTACGCCGAAAGTGAAATTTAGGTTCAATTGGGCAGAGCTTATGCACTGGCTAATTATACCAGTCATTGAGCAGCCTGACATGCTGCTTAAAGGGATACTGCAGGCCACTTATTTCCTGCCGACAATTTGCCTGGTAGCATTTTAATGAGGTCGTGGCCTCTGTTATAATGCTTACCATGTCAGTGTAACTTGTAAATAGTTGCAAACATGTAATAAACAACATGTTTTAAACAAGAGCCCATTCTAGTTAGACCAAGAGACAGTTTTACTCCCTCACACTGTACTTAGTAGGCCCTGCAGACTCCTTGACGTGAAGAGGATGGTGGCAGCATACCTACCCCATGGTGAGGTACAGACCTGACTTAATCATTACCCACAGACATTCTCTGGTTTTTACATTGGAACATACTGCATATCAAAAAGGTAAAGCATTGCAACACTTGAGATCTTTGTTAGTGGGCCAGTAATTTTATCTAAAATCAAATAAAGAGCTGCATATACTGGAAATCTGAAACAAAAAAATTGCTAGAGAAACTCAGCAGGTCTGACAGCACCTTTGGAGCAAAAAGAAGTCAACATTTTAAATATAGGTCTGAAGAAGGGTCACTGGATTTGAAACATTAACTCTTTTTCTCTCCACAGATGCTGCCATGCTTGGTGAGTTTCTCTAGCAATTTCTAGTTTTATAACTTCATATCAAATTAACTCCAGGATGGTGGCAGAGTAGTAGGGCTCAGCCCAGGGCTCATCTGCTCCTGTCTACTTTCTTTCTCTTTTCCTTTTGGTTTTGCTCTTTATTTTCTCTGGAGAGTGGCAAGTGAAGGAGAAACTTTCTGGTGGCAGTGGGCAAAAATGCCAGGATGCGTTAGTTGCATCTCCACACACAGCCCAGAGTCTCTCAGCGAGTGAGGAGCAGGACCCCGGACTGACTCCCCTGGCCTGGCGTTGCAGGCTGAGCAAAGGCTCCAGGTCCGCAGCTAGGCCTGGGCACTTGAAGGAATGGAAGAGTTGACAAAAGGGATGGCAAAGGACCCTGTTAATGGGCGGCAGTATCTTAGAGAACTGTTGGATGAGGAACAGGATGTATGGAACCGGCACATTCTCAAGCCCAGCTTGGCTCCAGCTTGAACACGGCAGTAGCGATTTGGCAGTGGCAGTGGCAGTGGTCTATAATTGAGACCCCAGACCATGTTACAGATTCAGGAGCCCATTTCAGATACCCCAGCTGATGTGGAGCATCAAGAAGAAGACAGAAAGATGAACTTTGTTGCAGTAAAATCTTGCATTATATTCAGTGCTTCAAGATGATATCAGGGTGTGGTGACACTTTGCATCTAACATGTAAAAAGATACTTCTCACTGTATTTTTATATGCATGTGACAAATCTAAGTCTAATTTACCAGTTAATTGAACAATTGTTAATGAGCAACACAGGGAGAAAGTGACCTCTTCATCAGGAATATTGTGAAGAGTTTATGCTCGAAATGTTAACTGTCCCGCTGCTCGGATGCTGCTTGAATGGCTGGCTGTGCTTTTCCACCTTTTGGCTCTTAATGAGCAACACAATCTGATCCAGAGTATGACTTAGAAGCACAGAACCTTTTCAATGCAGAAAGATGCCATTCAGCCCATTGTGTCTGTGCTAGTTCGGTGGGGAGAGTGGCACAAACCAAGGCCTGTAGAAGGGAATGGTCCTTGTGGAAGGCAGAGAGGGGTAGGGAGGGGAAGATGTTCTTGGCGTTGGGGTCTATTTGGAGTTGGCAAAAGTGTTTAAGGATGATGCGTTGGATACGGAGATTGGTGGGGTGACAGGTGAGGACCAGGGGGACTTGGTCTTTATTGCGTATTTGTTGGGGGGGGTGGTTTAGAACAGTGGAACGGGGAATGGAGGTGTGTAGTGAAGGGCTGTCTGGAAGACAGTGGGAGGAAAAGCACATTGTTCAAAATAGGTGGACATCTGGAAAACTCATGAGTGGAATGTCTTCTTGTCCGAGCAGATGAGGCGGAGAAATTGGGAGAATGAGATGGAGTTCTTGCAGGATGCTAGGTGGGAGGAGGTGTTGTCCAGATAGTTATGGGAGTCTGTAGGTTTGTAGAAAACATTCATCTGGAGACTGTTGCAGGAGACAGTTTTTTACAAACCTACAGATGCTACAGGGACTGACCGGACCCCTCAGTCACCATCCATTTCAATTTCCCCAACCACTCCCCTTTCTGACATGACCATCCTTGACCTCCTCCAGTGCGGAGGAACAACACCTCATTTTCCACCTGGACAGCCTACAGTCTGGATGACTCAACATTGAGTTCTCCAATTTCAAATTCTCCCTTTCCCCTCCACACCCTTTCCACTACTCCTTGCCACCAATCGGATTCATTCCTCCCACTGACCAACCAGGTTGTACCCTTTACCTGTCTTCACCTCCCCCACTTCACCATCCTGCCCCTGCCAACTCCTTTATCTGCAGCTCCCCCCACATTCACCCCCTGTCCTGAAGAAGGGTTACAACCAAAATGTTGACTTCCCCACCTCCTGATGTTGCCTGGCTTGCTGTGTTCTTCCAGCCTTCTGCCTGTGTATTTCAGATTCCAGCCTCTGTCTAGAGACAAAAAAAACTGCAAACATTTTCAGCAATATGTCTTTTCAACAATATTCAAATTCAGTACTACCAAGTGATTGCATTATTTTCAGTTGTTGTTGCACTCCATAGATGAACACAGGAATGTTTCTAATTTCTGAATGAATACAGAACTTAGATGTGAAAAAGGAATATTTTTTTTTAAAAAGAACCTGTATTTCATTTTAAACGTCTTCAGAGTGATAATTTTACATTTTTAAACTAGCTTTGGGATCTGAACATGGAACCTGCAGGGTAGTTTATTATTGTGTTGTTCTGGCCTGTCTCCCAACCACTCAACCATATGCAAGCTTTCACAAACCCAAACATTGGACCCATGTCATATCATTCATCTGGTCCAACTCACTCATCCTTGCTGGATTGGATCTTGGAATGCCAGTACCTCAAATGTAAAAATCATATCCATGTGTTTAAACTTCTACAAGTCTGTCTCTTTTCTTCTTTTTCTTCTTCTTCACTCGCTGCCATTAATTTAGCCTTACAATTCCCGGTCCATAAAATTCCCATTCTGCCTTTGGTTTTTTGTTCACAGCCGTATCTTTGGCTCACCATTGGGGGCTGCATCTTAGTGGTCATAGGCATTGCCCACCTAAACATCTGTACACCTTCCTTAATATTTTGGATGAGGATTAGATTCCACATCCTAATTTCTATTTAATTGCTTGGCTCTCATTTCTGAGGTAAACTGGAATATTTTGTTCTGGTAATAGAGCTGTGATAATCAAATTGTCATTGTGTTATTAATTCAAAGAACTCTGAAATAAAGGCAATATCACCTTGGAACTGCATGTTGTGTGACTTGATTAAGTACAGTTAGCCAACTGCAATACACTACTTTGTTTACATGTCTTTACATTTTTTAATGTTGGAATTGTGTTGCATCGCTACCACCCATTATTGTTCCTGTGCCGGTTATGCTGCTGTAATGTTACTAATGGCATTAGTGCATATGGCAACATAGCAAACCATCATAGGAGGGCTTTTTTTTTCTCACATACTGCCAACAGAAAATATTACTATCCGTGGGTCACCAATTATTTTATTTTCATTGCTAACCTGTGCAAAGCATCCTCCAATATCAGATCTATGATCAGAAAACTGAAATGTCAACTGCAACATTAAATGATTATGAATGTACTGAAATTGTCTTTGTATTTCACTATTTCTCTGAAAAAATATATGTACTATGAAATGGCTGGACACCAGACTACCAGCAACAAATTGAAAGGGAAGCTTAGCTTTGTCCTTTCACACTCATGAGAAAATCTTTGCTCCTTTTCCGTGTTCAAACAGAAATCAGCTTCCCTGTTTCACATATTCTTTGCTGTGCAGATCAAGTAATGCGTCAAAAAATTAACCCAGGAATATATGTAAATCAAAAATCTTAGATTTATAGAAATATCATCCCAACAAATGTTATGCTGAATTGAGGTTCCATAGATTCAATTTAATTTGCTTTCCTCCCCACGAGCTGTATTGCTGTTCATAATTGTTGTATGTGTAAGCATTTATTGCTTCTGAATTTCATATATTGAATGATTTATTGGCAGAAAAATGAAAAGGTTTAAAGGTTAGCAAGCCAGATAAATTTGAGTGCTGTGTTCCATTATCATTATCAGTGTTGCAGTTAAAGTGTATTCTTGTGTAGTTCCCACTAATTAACTGACTAACATAGCAGTATGAAGTGGTGATCCTTTCTTTGTGGCACTCAATAGTTTTCTGCAGGGAATTATCCTGGCTGGATTTCTGAAAGGGCTGTGTACAGAATAGCAATGACATGCCTTGTAAATACAGTAGTACTGTGCAGATATACTATGTATATCATTGAGATGCAAATCATTATCCTGTGACTTAAAGCATTCAATGTGTGTGTACTAATTTAAGGGAAAGAATAAATTTACAGAACATAGTGTAGTGCGCAAATTTTATGTATCTTATTGAGAATGTGGATTGTTTTGATCACTCGATGGTTTATTTCTACTGTTTGCAGCACTGGGTATTAAAACAAAATGGTGACATTGTGTGACTTGAGCTGTATTTATTTAAACAGTTAAAGGCTGATGTATGATATTATTTTGCTCTGCATTCACAAATATTACCCATTCCCATAGGTGCTAACACAGAACAAGCTTTTTCATTTTTTATTAGGTCCATGGAGCCTGCTCCACTGTTTAACCCTTGTTGACAAGTTTCCAACCTCTATTCTCCTGAGTTCTCCCCATTATGTTTGATCCCATTACTAATCAGGAACCTATCTATCTCTGTCTTAAATACTCTCAATGACTTGGCCTCTCTAGCCCTTTGCATCAATGAGTTCTACAGATTCATCACCTTCTGGCTTTTTATTTTTCTTGTACAGTATCTCAAAATGGTGCCAGATTGTGGTTATATCACTTTTCACTGTATCTCTGAAGATAAATGTGACAATGAATAAGTTATCCATTCATTCAACTACCAACTGAATCTACATGCTAACCTTAAGAATCCTGAAATAGGACTCCTAAGTGCCTTTGTATTTCAGAAAGCCTTTCTAATTTAGAAAGTAATCTATGCCTCTATTCTAAGTAGCAAAGTGCATAACCATACACTTTCCCACATTGTATTCCATCTGTCACTTTTTTGCCCATTCTGCAGCATGCCCAAGTCATTCTGTAGTCTCCCTGCCTCCTCAACATTACCTGTACCTTCATCTATCTACGTGTCATTTTCTTTGTATCTTTGTTTCAACTCAAGGCTTGACTCGTGTAACAGCTACACTATATCATTGAAAATGTCATGATTCACGTGCTTTCAGGGGAATTATCCTAAGGAAAGTTAAACCCTGCTTTGAACGATTAAGTGCCAGCTGTCAGTTAAGAGGTAAATAATATTCACTGCCATTTGTAAATGGATCAACTATAACCCGATAGGCTGAGGGCTCATTCTGCCTCTTCTGCTAATGATAACACTAATCATTAGCAGATGATGATCCTGAGTGTGATTTTGCAGAAACTATGTATGCCTCATTTACCTATTTCTGAACGTGCTCTGGATTATAAGAATGAAATATCTGAAGTATAAAATCAGTTTATATAATTTCCCTAATGTTTAATAAGATTCTCACTTATGCAATGAACCATTATGTCTTGTTACTGCATGTAAACAACAAAATCAAACAGTGGCTTAGTCTTTACCAATGGCCCCACAGATAAATGGACTGCCTGGTGTGATGCTTAGCTAGTAACTGCCTGTTTTCAGTTTCCATGTTTAGTTAATAGATTTCAACTAGAATTCAGTGTTAAAATGATATTAGTACCCTTGCACAGAACAGTGAAAATTATCTGAATTATGATTACAGTGAATACTGTCTGAAAATGTACATGTGCAAGCATGTGCTGAGAATATAATTTGGTTCAGCTGCATTTACCCCAGACAAGCCTCACATGTGAAGAACAGCTAAAAGGCCATGATTTTGTAAGACCGTACACATGCATGTAAACATACCTGACCTTATGTCAATAAGTTCAGGAAAGGAATGGATCATAATTAGAGTAGACGGTGATGTAGTTTACAAAATTCAAATTTCTATTTTTGAATGTTCAGTTGTAAAAAGCAATCTGTTGTGTGCACAGTTCAGCTTTAAAGATTTTTAAAATGGTGCCTTCCTTGTGAGATTTAAAGTCCATGTTTTGTATTGTACTAATGATAGTGAAGGAATCTCTTTCTCCCCTCCCCCCCCCCCTTACAGCTTAGTTCCTGTCGCAGTGGTTGGTAGGAACTAGGGGTGAAGAGTAGAGGTCAGTAGCATTTGTATACAAAACACGTGATTGTAGGTTTAATGTGGAAGAAAAAAGTGGCAAAACTTTCAAAGTTTATATGGTTTTAAAACATGTTTACTAGATAGGCAACTGAGCTTTAAAAATAGATATGGAATATGTGAGTTTGCAGTTTGTGTTTGAAGGTTATTTCAGAGTATTGTATAAACTTTTAAAACTTGTGCTGCAGCTGCACACATTTCAGAACAGCTAAGTTTATAGGAAATAAGTTTATACGTAGTTGCAGATGTGTAGAATAATGGCCATTGACAGCTTTCCATTATACACTTAACAGCTTCAATGGATTAGCTGGGCGTTTCTTACACAGTCATTGAGGGATTAGTCTGACCTTCCTTGACCCCTGGTTTAGCATTATGCAAGACTCAGGGTTTTATGCTGCACAATAGAGACATTCAGCACCTCATTACTCTAAAAATTCAAACTGAATGGGCCCTTTTGCACATCATTACCTAAGAAAGCAGGTTTTGGGTGTGTTTCTGAAGTGGGGGCTGGCTTTTGGAGGTAGTCTGATTTAAACGAGCAAGTCAGAGCTCTAGATTATTCAGTGCAAAGTTTAGTTGCTGAACAGTTCAGTTACACCATGGAATCCACAAGAAAAAAACAGAAGGAACTTACTTTATCTGAGAAGATTCAAGTACTTGAATTGCTTCAGAGGCAAAAGATCTCCCAGATGGAATTGGCAAAGCGCTTTGGTGTTACACAGCCTGTCATCTCCAGGCTAATCAAGAACAAGGAAAAAGTATTGATGGAATGGCACAATAACAGCAATCCAGATCGTAAACGGAAAAGAGAAGGGAGGGATACTGATGTGGATACTGCCCTCTTACAGTGGTTCCAGGTTGCCAGAGCACAACATGTAGTTGTCTCAGATGAAGCCTTGGCTGCAAAGGCCAAGGGCCTGGCAGATGCTATGCAGATCAGAAATTTTGTTCCAACTGTTGGCTGGATCAACAGGTGGAAAGCTCGTCATGGTCCCTTTCTGCAACAAGCACATGGAGAAATAGATGGCAGAAGTCAGTCATCAGGCAGTGCATCACAAGAGGTTGTGCCACCAGAAGGAATGACTGAAGAAGAATTTCATCAGTATGTGGAACAAGCTGCTATTAAAGTGTGTGTTTGGGATATAGCTGATCAAGAACCAGGAAATGCCATGAAAGCAATTACGAAATCAGAAGCTATTGATGTTGAGGAAGAGAAAACTATCCCTACTTTTAAGATGGCAAGAGGAAGTAATGGCCAAATAACACCTTTGTTGAACCAATATAATACGTAAGTTTAATTGCTTTTTCGAGACAACTTTCAATGAGTTTCCTAAAATTTCAGAAATAAAGACCCTAAATACATTTTAGGGTTTTTTTTCCTATTTTACTTCCCCTATAGTGAGTTGCACTTTGCATTATACTTTTCTGCTGCCAAGATTTAGATTTAAATATATATTGTATTAGCTTGACTCAGTTGATCACCTGCTTGCCTCTGAGGAGGTTTTTGTTCAAATGGTTTCAGATTTGAGCTTATAGTGTGAACTGACGTTTGATCCAATATTTTGG
This sequence comes from Hemiscyllium ocellatum, assembly GCF_020745735.1. Taxonomy (NCBI): domain Eukaryota; kingdom Metazoa; phylum Chordata; class Chondrichthyes; order Orectolobiformes; family Hemiscylliidae; genus Hemiscyllium; species Hemiscyllium ocellatum. The sequence goes on along the minus strand of NC_083404.1, from coordinate 100,558,636 downwards.
AGGTGCTGCATTGTTGAAGACAAACCATTAAATTTAGTTGTCATGTGTCTTCTCAAGTGGATGTAAAAGATAGTCATAGAGATATACAGCATGAAACTGACCCTTTGGTCTAACTCATCCATGCCGACCAAGTATCCTAAATTAATCTCGTCCCATTTGCCAGCACTTGGCCCATATTCCTCTAAACCTTTCCTGTTCGTCCAGATGCTTTTAAGTATTGTAACTGTATCAGCCTCCACCACTTCCTCTGCAAGCTCGTACCATACATGCATCACCCTCTCCGTGAAAAAGCTGCCCATTCTGTCCTTTTTACTTCTTTCCCCTCTCACCTTAAACCTATGCCTTCAAGTTCTGGAGTCCACCATAGGAAAAAGACCTTCTCTATTTACCCTGTCCATGTCCCTCATGATTTTATAAACCTCTGTATGGTCACCCCTCCACAACCAACGCTCCAGGGAAAACAGCCCCAGCCTATTCAACCTGTCCCTATAGCTCAAATCCTTCAACCCTGGCAACATCCTTGTAAATCTTTTCTGAATCCTTTCAAGTTTCACAACATTCTTTGTATAGGAAGGAGACCAGAATTGCGCACAATATTTCAAAAGTGGCCTAAACAATGTCCTGTACAGCTGCAACATGATCTCCCCATTCTGATACTCAATGCTCTGATCAGTAAAGGAAAGCATACCCAACACCGCCTTCACTATCCTATCTACGGTATCTCCACTTTTAAGGAACAATGAACCTGCACTCGGAGGTTGCTTTGTTCAGCAACACTCCCCAGCACCTTATCATTAAGTGTACAAGTCCTGCCCTGGTTTGCCTTTCCAAAATGCAGCACCTCACATTTCTGTAAATTAAAACTCTATCTACCAGAAAAGTATGAAAACTCTCTTTGTTATCCTGACCCACAAACCTCTTTTTCATCCTGCATCACTGAAAGGTTATACCATCCTAATTTATTTGGAGTTTCTTGAACCTTGGTGTATTAAAATTGATTGACGTCTTTGCTTACATAACCGTCGTTATACCTCAAAAATATCTAACCAGCTGTGAAACATTTTGGAATATTGAGGACAATGTAGAAGGGATGGACGATGTAAGTTATTCACTCAATGTGACATTCATTTTGGTAGCCAGTTTACTGGAGAGAGCTTAAGGCCATCGGATAATCTCTTGAAACTAAAGGGCTAATCAGTGGCTTTCAGCTTTAAGGGAGCAACTGGTTGTGATGGAAGTTAAGAAGAAGGAAGGTGTTCTTGATGCTGGTTCCACCTTCATAAAAATTACCCAGATGCAGGATGGAGCTGGAGAGTTGACAGGTTGGCTGCTTGCGTTATTTTTACCTCCCTCTTTCTTGGTCGTAATGGCTGCTGAAACTCCAGGTTAAATAGTTGAACCCTGAATCTTTTTCCCTCCTTTCATATAGATCAGAGACATTGACACTAATTGTGATATATCACCTTATCACACCAATAAGAAACATCCAACTGAATTAAATTGGCAAATGCTACTGGTTGCTGCTAAAGAGAAGAAACACAAATAATTTACAATTGTAATATACCTCATCACACTAGAAATGTCTCAAAGTGTTTCACAGGTAACAAATCACTTCTGGAGTCTTCTGTCAAGTGTAATGTAAGCAAAATTTTGTCATTATGTTATGCACAGCAGCTAGATAAATAATGTCTATCTGTTTTAGGTGATATTGGTTAAAAGAGGAATACTGTCCAAGACACTGAGAGATTCCATTAAGAGGTGCCAACATCTATCTGAGACAAGATCTTAGTTTAGTATTCCATTTAGGGGTTGACACTTAGATCAATAAATGACAATGTTTACAACTTTCATTACTCACTCAAGGCATGTGGATTGGCTAGCTAGGCCAGTATTTATTGCCAATCCCTATTCACCCAGAGGGCAATTGAGAGTCAACCATGTTGTGCATCTGGAGTGACATGTAGGCCAGATGAAGCAAAAATGGCAGATTTCCTTGCCTAAAGTATATTAGTAAACTAGATGAGTATTTATGATATTTGATGATGGTTAAATGGTCACCATTGGGCTAGCTTTTAATTCCAGATTTTTCTGAAATTCAAATTTCACCATCTGCCATGATGGAATTTGCACCCACATCCCTGGAACGTTAGCCTGCAGTCTGGATTATAAATCCAGTGACATTACCACTAGGCCACTGCCTCCTCAAGTATTAGCCTATAACGTGCGACCAAATCATGTGCTTCCAGCTGAGCTGAGCCGAGCCAGTTGTGTTTTATTAATTTGTGAATCTGGGTGTCGCCGGCTGGGTCAGCATTTATTGCTGATCTTTAATTGTCCGTAAACTGAGGGCCTTGCTAAAGCCATTTCGGAGGGCAGTTAAAGAGTCTACCAGTTTGGTGTGGATCTGGTGTCGCATTAAGGATGGCAGATTTTTTGTTTTTATAAACAAGGGTCATTAGACATTCAAGGCCTTCAAGAGACATTGGATGTTTATTTGGATGAAGATAATGTGTAAGGGTATGGGAAAAAGCAGATGATTGGCGCTATTTTATTCTGGTCATTTTAAACAAAAATGGAAATTGCTGAAAAAATTCAACATGTCTGCTAGTATCTGTGGAGAGAAAGCAGAATCACTGTTTTGGGTTCAGTGATTTTTTTTCAGGATCCTTCTTTTTGTTTCAGATCTCCAGCATCTGCAATCTTTTTTTATGGTGCTCATTTAAAGAGTTGGTGCAGGCAGAATAAGTGAAATGGCTGTAACGGCTTAGTGTTTAGCTGTGATCAGAACCCTGTGATTATTTCCCCTTCAGTTTTGAAGTAGTTTAGCATGCTTATCTCTATACTGGATGAATTAATTCAGGCAAAGTTGGGGAATTAGACTTCTGTTTTCTGTAAGATGCCCTTAATTGCCTTTTAAATGTATATCAAGATTAGAGTGGTGCTGGAAAAGTACAGCAAGTCAGGCAGTATCCGAGGAGCAGGAAAATCGACGTTTCGGGCAAAAGTCCTTCATCAGGAATCTGATGAAGGGCTTTTGCCCAAAACGTTGATTTTCCTGCTTTTTGGATGTTCCCTGACCTGCTGTGCTTTTCCAGCACCATTATAATCTTGACTCTAATCTCCAGCATCTGTAGTACCCACTTCCAGCGTTTAAATTTATGTAGCCATCAGGGAAACAATTTCTCTCCATATAATCACAAACAACCAAAAAATTGCAGTATTTTAAAAAATAGTGAATACATTTGTTCATAAATAATGTGAACCCTTGGATGTGGTTTTACACCTTATAAATTCATAAACTCCACAAGAAGACATGTTGCAGTTGACATCAAATCATAAATATTTTGAAACACCTTTATTGTGCAATAAAGCTTTGGGTCATTATTGAGCTAAAATATTCATGCAATTTTGAAAATTTATTTTAATACAGGCCTTATGGAAGGAGTTCTGCTTCAAGAAAAGATATCTGTATGGAAGTGCCTAGTAGTTCTTACTCACAGCCTGGAACCTCAGGCTACCAATCTTATGCATTTCCTAGGTGGATAGCCCCAGAGGCAGGACGAAAACGAAGTGAAGGGAAATCTCTGTTAACTACTCAGCCACAGCTGAGTAACAGCTTTGAAGGATTGGACAAGACAGAGACTCATCAAATTACAAATATATCGCTTTCTCCAACCTGTGCTAGAATACCCTCAACATCATCTCCTAGACCTCTTACAAGGGATGACCTTTTATTTCTGCAGCAGCATCAAATGGGCATCCCACGCTATGGAACCAGGAATGAGACTGAAGTGCCAGCAGCATCCACAGAAGAGCAAGAGCTTATTCTAGAAAACCAAAGGAAGTTTGGATTGTATCTTGATGAGAAAAGGGAAAGTCTTAAAAGATTACATGTACTGGAGGAAGAACTGCTCAGAGCTAAAATTGAAGTTGAACAATTAAAAGCATCACGACTGCGAGAATTGTCAGTGCTCAAGGACTCCTGAAAGGAGAACCTTCATTGCTTGTTGATTCAGCTCTGTGATCCCGACTGTGACGTTTTACCAAGGAACATCGTTGAGATGAAAAGAGTGAATTCCAATGAGGATTCTCCCATTAAAGCACACTGACTTTGCTGGAAGAATCAAGGGACCTTGTAAAAGTTTACCCTGATTTTTATCAGAAGTTTAGCAGGATGATAGACCAGACTGGTATATGATAATATTGAATTTAAAAACAGTAAATCTGCTTTGGTCAGTGAATAAATACCACATGGTATATAACTGAGTCTAACAGATGGGATGTTGTAAGTTTAAACTCACTCTGCTTTGTGTTCATTGATGTAAATTGTGGAGGCAATACAGCAATTGGCATCGATATCCATGGGCTGATTATCATTCCCTTTCAGCACCACTATATAGCCATTTTGTTAGAAATAGCGCCTTTGATATTTAATTAACTTTGGTTGTAGAACACGTTTTAATAACATGCCTTTTTATTGTATTCTAACTCTTCAGAAGTGTCGTTTAGGACAGTAAGAGATCCTTATGGTTTATTGGTTGATGTTGAGGCAATAACATATCTCATGATAGTTGTGATAACCACTGTGTAATATTTTGATAGTTCTTTGGCAGCCCATTCCATTTGTTTGCCAGCTCTTGTGCAAAGTAGTCATTTGTCCAATTTGAATAACACCTGCAATCTGTCAGCCTTGCTTTCAAACTTACCAAGTGAAAGATTTCTTTTTCATCTCCTTGTTATCCATATCAGTTCCATTTCAACTTACATGCTTTTTAAAAAATTAAATGCAAAAGTTCACTCAATAATAAAAACAAAATACTGCAGATACTGGAAATTGTAAATAAAAACACAATGCTGAAGAAACACAACAGGACTGGCGGCATCTGTAGAGAGAGAAAGTTAATATTTGGTATGACTTTTGTCAAACTCAAGAAGAAGAGTTGCATCATCATGTTGAACTCGAAACGTTAAATCTGTTTCTCTCTCTATAGATGCTGCTACATCTATTATGTTTCTTCAGCACTTTCTGCTTTTTAGTTAACTCTAGCCTAAACAAACTAGTGTATCTTTTAGGTGACTTTCAAAGGATTTCACAGAAATGTGTTCATCGTGGGCAAGCAAAGGCAATTCAGCTACCTTCTGAGTCCAAGGGCAAGCTCAGCTTATAAATTATAATTTTGCAGTTAAATAACAAGCTGAAAATAATGTTTTCTCACATGTAAAGAATGAATTACCTGCTCAAGTACTTAACTCCTGGCAAATCCAACAGAATTGCATATATAGCCTCACATTCAAGGCAGCTAATTCTTTATTAACTTTTAGAGCTGTCAATTGAATTGTGAATTTGCAACCACCACCTCCCCACTCTTGCTTAATGATAATAAGTTGTGGACAGTAGCTGAGCCTTAATTGTACTTACAGTTGGCAATTGGAAATTGTTAAAGGGTTGACTGTTGAAATAACATGCTACAGTTCTACTGACTTTATCTGTCCTCCTGCATTGCTGATGTCAGGATTTCCTTTTGTGGGATTGTGGTCCACCTTCATTTCCCTCCCCCAGAAAAACATGGATCTGTCAGATATGGTTCGAGGGCCTGTTGCCATTTAGGATAGATCCCAAATTCTGGACTGTTCCATGAAAAAGTTTTTATTCTTGTAAAGCATATACCTTAAGCATTGCAGTTTTGTGCATCAGTCTTCACCATTTGCATCTTATGCTAAAATGTTTCTTTGTTAAAATAAAGCATACACATTGTATTTTACAGCTGTGTTCACCTAGGCACTTGTAGATAAAATTTGGTCAAGTCTGTTGGTTGGATGGCTAGCATGTGATTCAGAATAATATCTAACATTATGGCTTTGAAACCCATTCAGGCTGAGGTGAGCTTGCTATCTGCTTCCTTGACCTATCCCAGAGAGACAAACTATCACTGATTAGAACTGTCCAGAAAGTGTCTTAGGGTGAAGCATCAGTAGACATTTGGGGCATGAACCAGAATGCATATAATGTGGCAGATTTCATAATGTGTGGCCTGGGCCAAAATTTGTCAAAATAATCTTTCCATGACAGTAAAAGAGCTAAGCAGTTTGTGTAGGTTTTCTACTTTCATATTTTAAAAATCTGAACGTAAGATGATTAACATAGCTTTTTTTCTTATTTTGTTATTAATTGTTGTGGTCATGCTTACATTTAAGATAAAGCAGCTTGTTGCAGAGGCAGTTTGCAAATACATGATCAGTTTCAAGCTCTTGAGAAACCAATCTGAATTTACAAGAAACTCTGCAATAATTGGCTCAAGCCAGAGTAGGACTGGATTCTTAATATCTCAGGTTATAAGGCTTTCAGTAGAAACAAGATATGTAAAAAGGGAGCAGTCTTGGTCACAAATAGTCTAATTCTCCCTGAATGAGATGTGTTCCTGGATAGAATCTATGTGGTTGGAGAAACTGAGGGAGCCATGACCTTGTTGGGTAGTTATTATAGAGGGGCGAACTTAGTTAACCTTTTCATAACCTTAGAGTAGGAAGTCTAATAAAATAAGACTAATAATTCTAGTCTGAGGCATTATTTGTAAGTTTAAGAGATGCCAGGAGAGGCCAGCCAGGTGGGATGTGCAGCTGGGGAGTATGGCAAGTCCTGAACATGGCCAGTGTCCTAAATGACCATGTGCTGGAACTGCTCCCAGCTGTAGAAGATGGAGCACTCCCTAACCTGTATTGTCACAAAGCTGGTTATTTTTTCTAAAAGCTGTTCCTTTACTCCAGAATACTATGTCCTTTTTTTTCAGAAAGGTCGTAAAACAGTCCAGGTTCCGAATCGACTGGTTTGGTACAGCGTTGAAAGGATTTACTGAGAGGCGTTTTGTTTATATGTAAACAGATGAAACTGTAGACCAAAGCTTTTACGTTTTAGGAGTGACCTGTATATTGAAAGGGGAGTAGTCAGTCCTAGAAGCTGAAGTTTTGTTTTAGTTCAGTTCAGCAGAGGGCTGAAACAGGCTGCTAGACTCTCTCTTTCTGCTCTTCTAATTATGACCTGTATGCCTCTGTTTCAGTTTTATTCTATATTTAAGGGGTTTGTTTATTGGGACTGTTGTCTACATTCAGAACAGCATAATTAAGTCTGGTTTGGATAGACTGAGTTCTGTGGGTATTCTTTATTCTGCTCTTTGTTTCATTTCATGATTTTGTGAATAAATTTTTGTCTGTTTTAAAACCTGGTAGTCAACCTAGCTAACTTACTTCAGGTAACTTTGACTGTACACATCTAAATGCCTGTTAAATGTTGCAATTGTACCAGCCTCCACCACATCCTCTGGCAGTTCGTTCCATGCACATACCACCCTCTATGTGAAAATGTTGCCCCTTAGGTCTCTTTTATATCTTTCCCCTCTCACCCTAAACCTATGCCCTCTAGTTCTGGACTTCCAAACCCCAGGGAAAAGACTTTGCCTATTTATTCTATGCATGCCCCTCATAATTTTGTTAACCTGTATAAGGTCACCCCCCCAGCCTCCGATGCTCCAGGGAAAACAGGCCCAGCCTGTTCAGCCTCTCCCTATAGCTCAGATCTTCCAACCCTGGCAACATCTTTGTAAATCTTTTCTGAACCCTTTCAAGTTTCACAACATCTTTCCGATAGGAAGGAGACCAGAATTGCACGCAATATTCCAAAAGTGGCCTAACCAATGTCCTGTACAGCCGCAACATGACCTCCCAACTCCTGTACTCAATATTCTGACCAATAAAGGAAAGCATACCAAATGCCTTCTTCACTATTCTATCTACCTGCGACTCCACTTTCAAGGAGCTATGAACCTGCACTCCAAGGTCTCTTTGTTCAGCAATACTCCCTAGGACCTTACCATTAAGTGTATAAGTCCTGCTAAGATTTGCTTTCCCAAAATGCAGCACTTCGCATTTATCTGAGTTAAACTCCATCTGCCACTTCTCAGCCCATTGGTCCATCTGGTCAAGATCCTGTTGTAATCTGAGGTAACCCTCTTCGCTGTCCACTACACCTCCAATTTTGGTGTCATCTGCAAACTTACTATAACTATACTTCTTATGCTCCCATCCAAATCATTTATGTAAATGACAAAAAGTAGAGGGCCCAGCACCGATCCTTGGGGCACTCCACTGGTCACAGGCCTCCAGTCTGAAAACCAACCCTCCATCATCACCCTCTGTCTTCTACTTTGAGCCAGTTTCCCCTGTATCCAAATGGCAAGTTCTCCCTGTATTCCATGAGATCTAACCTTGCTAATCAGTCTCCCATGGGGAACTTTGTCGAACGCCTTACTGAAGTCTATATAGATCACATCTTCTGCTCTGCCCTCATCAATCTTCTTTGTTACTTCATCAAAAAAGTCAATCAAGTTTGTGAGTCATGATTCCTCATGCACAAAGCCATGTTGACTATCCCGAATCAGTCCTTGCCTTCCCAAATACATGTACATCCTGTCCCTCAGGATTCCCTCCAACAACCTGCCCACCATCGAGGTCAGGTTCACTGGTCTATAGTTCCCTGGCTTGTCCTTACTACCCTTCTTAAACAGAGGGCACCACGTTAGCCAACCTCCAGTCTTCTGGCACCTTACCTGTGACTATCGATGATACAAATATCTCAGCAAGCGGCCTAACAATCACTTCTCTAGCTTCCCACAGAGTTCTCGGGTACACCTGATCAGGTCCTGGGGATTTATCTACCTTTTAACCATTTCAAGACATCCAGCACTTCCTCCTCTGTAATCTGGACATTTTGCAAGATGTCACCATCTATTTCCCTACAGTCTATATCTTCCATATCCTTTTCCACAGTAAATACTGATGCAAAATATTCATTTAGTATCTCCCCCATTTTCTGTGGCTCCACACGAAGGCTGCCTTGCTGATCTTTGAGGGGCCCTATTCTCTCCCTAGTTGCCCTTTTGTCCTTAATATATTTGTAAAAACCCTTTGGATTCTCCTTAATTCTATTTGCCAAAGCTATCTCATGTCCCCGTTTTGCCCTCCTGATTTCCCTCTTAAGCATACTCCTACTTTCTTTATACTCTTCTAAGGAATCACTTGATCTATCCTGTCTATACCTGACATATGCTTCCTTCTTTTTCTTAACCAAACCCTCAATTTCTTCAGTCTTCCAGCATTCCGTTTACCTACCAGCCTTCCCTTTCACCCTGACAGGAATATACTTTCTCTGGATTCTTGTTATCTCATTTCTGAAGGCTTCCCATTTTCTAGCCATCCCTTTACCTGCGAATATCTGCCTCCAATCAGCTTTTGAAAGTTCTTGCCTAATACCGTCAAAATTGGCCTTTCTCCAATTTAGAATTTCAACTTTTAGATCTGGTCTTTCCTTTTCCATCACTATTTTAAAGCGAATAGAATTATGGTCACTGACCCCAAAGTGCTCCCCCACTGATACCTCAGTCACCTGTCCTGCCTTATTTCCCAAGAGTAGGTCAAGTTTTGCACTTTCTTTAGTAGGTACATCCACATACTGAATCAGAAAATTGTCTTGTACGCACTTTAGAAATTCCTCTCCATCTAAACCTTTAACACTATGGCAGTCCCAGTTAATGTTTGGAAAGTTAAAATCCCCTACCATAACCACCCTATTATTCTTACAACCAGATGATTTTTCTGACAGTCAGTAATGGATTCATAATCATGGTTAGATTTTTAATTCAAGATTTTTATTCGATTCAAATTCCACCCTCTGTCATGGCAGGATTCGAACCCGGGTCGCTAGAATATTACCTGTGTTTAAGGATTAATAGCCTAGTGATAATAATACAGGCCATCGCCTCCCCATATGTTGTACATGTTGGTACCAAATACCAAATTGATACCATGTTGATAAAGAATGAAGTCTTACATCAAGAATTCAGGGAGCTAGGCACTAAACTAAAAAGCAGAATCTCAATGGTTGTAATCTCTGGATTACACTCAGTGCCAAGTGCTAGTGAGTTTAGAAATAGGAAAATAGGACAGATAAATGCTTGGCTCAAGAGTTAGTGCAAGAAGGATCACCTGGAACTGTTTTTGGGGAAGGTGGGACATGTACAAACAGGATGATCTGCAACTGAACCACATTGGGACCAACATCCTTGGAGATAGGTTTACTAGTGCTGCTGGGAGGAGTTTAAACTAGTCTGGCAGGGTCGGAGAGACGCTGAATATCAATGAAACTGACACATCATTCTACAGCAAATGAATCACGTCTGAGTGAGTTCAGCTATGTTTAGTGTCAAGAGAGTAAGGCAAGGCTGGATGGTCTTGAATGTAATAGGCAGAACTGATGAGTTAATGGTGGGGATTGACACACAGAAGAATGATATTGTTGCCATCAGAGAAACATGGTGAGGGAAGGGCTGGGCTGCTAACTTAACATTCTGTGCTATAGGATCTTTTGGTAAGACAGAGGAGGGTGTAAAAGGATGGTGATATAGCATTATTAATTAAGGAGTTAATTACTGCAATAAGTAGAGATGATATCTTGGAAAGGTCCTCAAATGAGGCTTTGTGCGTAGAACTTAGGGCCGTTAAGGGGGCATCTAATTTACTATTTTAGGTATTATAATATTATAGGCCCCAAAGAGCGTAGTATAGGCCCCGAAAGAGTCAATGGGAAATAGAGGAGCAAATATGTAGACTGTTCACAGAGGTGTGTAACAGTAATCGGGTAGTTACATTAAGGATTTCAACTTTCCCAACATGAATTGCAATAGTCATAGCCTTAAAAGTTTAGCGGGGGTGGATTTCTTGAAATGTATGCAGGGGATTTTTTTCTATCAGTGTGTAGATGGCCCAACAAGGGGTGGTGGGGTGTTGGATCTGGTTCTGCGGAAAGAAAGCATACAAATGTTCCCCTACTGCCACTTGCCATCGAACATTTTAGTGACAGTGACCACAAGATGGTATGGTTCAATTTTGTTCTGGTCATGGAAACAATGGCCTGCAAAAGATGGCTTTGGAGTGGGGAAAGACAGATTTTATTAAAATAAAACAGGATCTGACCAGATGTCTATGACAATTCAGAACTAGAAAAAGAAGAGAGTAAGGTTTTTAGCAAATCCAAATGGAGAAATTCAGTTGTGGCCCTAGAACAGTACAGGAAGTGCAGGAGGGAACTTAATAAAGCAATGAGAAGAACAAAAAGGGAGGCACGAAAAAGGACTTGCGAACAGAATTAGAATATGAAGATATTTTATAAATACATTATAGGGAAGAGGTTAAACCGGGAAAGAGCAGAGCCTATTAACACTAAGTGGGTAGCCTGTGTGTAAAGCTACAGAATATTGGAAGGATGTCAAATGAATATTTAGTCTTCACTGTGGAAAAGTAGAATGTAGGTATGGAATGCAGGAAAAGGCACTGAGAACTTGCACAGTCTGGCATAGGAAATGAGGAGGTATTGGAGCATCTGTTTGGCTTGAAAACAGACTAATCCCCTTATTAATTTACTTTAAATTGCTCAGTTTTGATGATTTTTGAACTGTGCTGAGTGATCAGATGTGATAGTTCTGAATTTCTATATAGCATAAGTAGCCATGAGTACTGCTTTTGTATTGTTAACATGTGCACACAATACTATATTTGCTAGACCATGTCCTTACTAATTTGGTAACCTTTGACCTGTTGTTGCCTGAACCTAGGTATCATCTTGTTTACACTTTTTTGTCCTTACCTCTGAGATACTCAAATCATTAGCAGTTCATCTGAATAAATTAGGTTAATCAACGTTTATTGAAATAGATTGGTTTATGGTGTGTGTAAATATTAACTTAGTGCTTCTAGTCAGACTAGCCTACAGTTAGAAAGATTTGAGTTTGTCTGACTAAACTTCCTGGAGCCTAACAATAAAAATGAAACAAGTGTGCAATAATTTTAAACACTGCCATAAGTTTATAATCTGTAGGCCTTTTACCGAGAAGCTTGTCAGCATTGTCCATGTGTAGAAATGTTTTCTTCTCTTCAACTGAAGCTAATCACTGCAGCTTGAAAACCATGGAACTTTACAGACCAGCTTTGTCACCAAGGAATTAAGCTACTTAGCAATTTGGGTCACATTTTTCACCGCTCCATGAAAGACTGCATTTTCCACATTCACTCTGTTTTTAGTAGCTTGTCTATGGATGGAAAAAGCAAAGGGGAACTTGAAATTAAGTTGAACTTAAGTGATATCCTGCTTGTATATGGATAAACCCTTCAAGTTTTCGATACTTTTAGAGCTGCTCACACTGAGTTACCATAAAAGCCTTTGAATTAACCCCAGAGCAATGGTAGATTGGAACAAGATAAATTTACCACTTTCATTCTAGTACCTTTTTAACATTCTGGTCCAGGGCTGGTGCCAAAGAATTCTGATTTATTGTGCTGTGTAGATGAGGAAGTAACAACCAATGGTTGTTGATTAATTCCATACACACATTGCAGATTGTACAGGGTTTGGAAAGGGTTATTTCTAAAAATGAAATGCTGTGGTCTGAAATAAAACCTGTTACTCAAATCTGTGTTTCTAATACACAGTGAATCGTTAAGACAAGTGCAAGTATGTTTTAAAAAAAGTGTAATACAGTTTAAGAGTATAATGTGTGTTGTCTGCCTTTCTCAATGAAATATTTTTGGAGGAGGGGCAGGGATGTTTGCTCGGCTGCATTTGGTTGTCAGGGAAGACATGTAATGGCTGAAGAGATCTGAGACTGTGTTACTGAAAGATTCTTTCTTGTGGCCTGACAGCTAGATTTGATCTGCATGCTTGATAGTTACTCAACTGCTGAAGTCTGTTTCTTTCAAGGTACTTCAGCTTTTCCAACTTAATGAGAATAAATAGAAACAGTGAAAAAAAATCCCAGAAAATGCTTTCGTTGTCACATCATAGATCTACATTTTACTTTGAAATTCTATTTTAAGAGTGAAAGTGATTGAAGTGGAAGAGTAAGTGGTCCAATTATTGCTGCTGTTTACCGTCTAATTGCATAAGTAAAAGGAAATTGGACATTGCCTATGCCACACCAGGGATACCCAATGGCAAGAATGAGCATGAAATTAAAATGTTGGTGTTGAGAAAAAGTTTTTTGATTTTTGCTTTTAATCTCTCAATTTGCTTTTAGAATCTCTCTATTGAATAAGGACGAAGTGGTAGAGGTTGTTACAATTGCAACATTTAAAAGGCATCTGGGTGGGTATATTAATAAGAAGGGTTTGGAGGGATGTGGGCCAGGTGCTGGCAAGTGGGACTATATTAAGTTGGGCTATCTGGTCGGCATGGAGGAGTTGGACTGAAGGGTCTGTTTACATATTGTACATCTCTATGACCTTTATTTCCTTGTATTTGTGTCTTGTTATGAGCTCAGCTCACCTTGTTTCCTCACCCCTTGCAATTCTTCTTTCATTCTCTATGAAACTGGATGGCGCAATCTCTTGTTGCTTGCCTGGCTCAGACATCTTCTGTATGTGAATGTAGCACAAAGACCCTGCATGCTTTCTGTCCCTCACCCTCCTTGGTCCTTCATCCATGCAAATTGGCCACACATGGCTGCTCAAAAAAGACTGTCAAGTCACTTAGGCCTTTCAACATGTGACTTTGGTGCTCTGGGACACCTAGGTCTTGAAAACTTCTGCTAGTTTACTTTGCAGGGTCACATGAATTTGTACAAGTTGCATTTTATGGCCTCTAGCTTACTTTCCTAGCACTCAGTACTGTAGCTGCATTGATTTTAGTTGCAGAGGAAGAGGAAGGCTGCTTGTCTCAGTCAGAAGCACTGCACGATCAAAGGGGTGGACACATCGCATAATAGCACTGTGCTACATAAACATCAGACTCGAAGCATGTGACAGCAGCTTGCATGGCAAACACTGCATGCACTTCAAGCAAATAGCCATCCCTAAATGTCAAGTGGAGCCATTCCTCAGTGGGTCAAAGAGAACTAGTCAGTCATTGTACACTCAATCAAGAGTCATGTTTGATTGCAGTCCAATCAGGTTTATGGTTCTTTCAGAGTGCTGGAATCTGTGACCTTGCAGATGAAAGTTTGGGCCACTGTCAGTCGTGAAGATTATGTGTAACCTGTCTAGAGTAGAGGTAGTTCAGTTGGAATATTTTTGGAACATAATTCCAGGAGGTGAGCTAGTGTGACAGACTGGGGAATTCAGTATGATGGAAGAACAGTTAGTGGTAATGCAGGAGCACAAGAGCTAGCAAGGTTTCTCCACTGAGTGAGTGGGAAACTGAGAGGGGAGCAAAGTTTAATAGCTTGGAAGGATGAAGTGAGTGAGAGCCATTGAGTGCACATGACATATAGAGTCATAGAGATGTACAGCATGGAAACAGACCCTTCAGTCCAACTCGTCCATGCTGACCGGATATCCCAAACTAATCTAGTCCCACTTTCCAGCACCTGGCCCATATCCCTCTAAACCCTTCCTATTCATATACCCATCCAAATGCCTTTTGAATACTGCAATTGTACTAGCCTCCACCACTTCTTCTGCAGCTCATTCCATGCAGGCACACCCTCTGCATGAAAAAGTTGCCCCGTGGGTCTCTTTTATATCTTTCCCCTCTCACCATAAACCTATGCCCTCTAGTTCTGGACTGCCCCACTCCAGGGAAAAGATCTTATTTATTTACACTATCCATGCCCTTCATGATTTTATAAACCTTTGTAAGGTTACCCCTCAGCCTCCGGCACTCCAGGGAAAACAGCCCCAGCCTGTTCAACCTTTCCATGTAGCTCAAATCCTCCAACTCTGGCAACATCCTTGTAAATCTTTTCTGAACCCTTTCATGTTTCACAACATTCTTTGTATAGGAGGGAGACTAGAATTGCATGCAATATTCCAAAAGTGGCCTGACCAATGTCCTTTACAGCCATAATATGACCTCCCAACTCCGATACTCAGTGCTCTGAACAAGAAAGGAAAGCATACCAAATGCTGCCTTCACTGTCCTATCTACCTGCGACTCTACTTTCAAGGAACTATGAACCTACACTCCGAGATCTCTTTGTTCAGCAATACTCCCTAGGACCTTACCATTAAGTGTATAAGATTTGCTTTCCCAAAATGCAGCACCTCACATTTATCTGAATGAAACTCCATCTGCCACTCCTTGGTCCATCTGATCAAGATCCCATTGTAACCCTAGGTAACCCTCCTCGCTGTTCACTACACCTCTAATTTTAGTGTAATTTGCAAACTTACTAACTATATCTCCTATGGTCACATCCAAATCATTTATATATGCAATATTAACAGTTGTAGTTTGCGAGCCTAAGTGAGGTTTGTGCAGTGGCACAGTTTTAATCCATGGTTACTCTGAGAGTTTTAGGTAGCAGAGAGAAGGTGGTGGTACTTACCTTTGAAGACCACAGAAAATCATTGCAGGTGTTCCTTTTAACCCAGAACACCACAGTGACTCGGACAGTTATCTGTGTCTAGGCTGATTGTTTCTGGTGATTTGGCCTCCTGGTGTTGTCAGCTGAATAAAGGATGACCATTCTTTGCACTCCCAGGTTGCTGCCAGCAAAGTGGGGTGCGAGCTTTCTTTCTGGGTTATGTCCTCCGTGTAATTGGTGGAGTACCACAGCGTGAGGGCCATTTCCTCGCTAGCAGCATCTGAAGTGATATGCAGCTGGACTTTTAATATGGTGCCAGTGGATGAAGGTCCTGGTGCTAGTGAGGTCCTCTGCCTCCCCTGCCATGCAATTCGATGAGAATGACACTGAGGAACCTTACTTAATGAGAAGAGTGGAAAATTACATGTGAAGGTTGCTCCGAACTATGGCAGCTCAGCTGCTACGATTCTCACTCGACAGAACACCTGAACTAAAAATGGGAAAGTTCTGGCCATAGTTCCTGAATTATGGACTGTTGGATACAAATCTCATTCATTTTCAATATATATTCTGTTTATATTTCATGTTGCGGCACATTGGAAAGAATTTCTTTTTGAGTCCTCATCTCAGTACTAAATGACCGACTTCTCATTCTGAATTGCAACCCTACCTCCCAGATTTCCCAACTGGGAGACATTTTGTCTTAACTTCGAGCTTGTTTTGTCTACAGAAAGCAAGACAGTCTAACCTGCCCAATTGCAGTCTGTCTCAGCAATGTGGCAGTCATGTGGAGATGCTGCTGCAGCTCTTGTTAGACCACGTTAGATCTGGAGCTGCAGATGGACTCACTTTGAAACATATGCGATGCTGAGGGGGTCGTGAATAGCACAGTTAGTGAATTGGTCACATTGCAGATGAAGATTGCTGAGGGAGAAAAGGAATGGGTGACCAAAAGACAGAGAAAGAGAAGAAGGCAGTGCAGGTGTCCCCTGCTGTCATCTCCCTCCAAAACAGGTCTACGTTTTGGATGTTGTTGGGGAAGATGGCTCACCAGGGGAAGGTGGCAATAGCTACGTTCATGATACCATGGCTGGCTCTGCTTTAGAAAGGTGGGGGAGAAAAAAGAGTGGAAAGGCTATAGTCATAGGGAATTCAATTGTAAGGGGAGTAGATTGGCAGTTCTGTGGTCGAAAACGAGACTCCAAAATGGTATATTGCCTCCCAAGTGCACAAGTCATGGATGTCTCAGATCAGCAACAGAACATTCTCTAGGAGGACAGAGTCATGGTGCATATAGGCACCAATGATGTAGGTAGTAAATTGGATGAGGTCTTAATTTAGGGAGTTAGGAGCCAAGTTTAAAAGGTAGGACCTCAGAGGGTAGTATTCTCAGGATTGCTACTAGTGCCACATGCGAGTCAGAGTAGAAATTAAATAATAGGCAGGATGAATGAGCGACTTGAGATATGGTGCAAGAGGGAGGGGTTCAGATTTTTGGCACATATGGGTTAGTTCTGAGGGAGCTGGGACTATTACAAATTGGACGGTCTACACCAATGTCCTAGGGGGTGCTTTTGCTAGCTAACACTGTTGGGGAGGGTTTAACTTAATATGGCAGGGGGATCAGAACCAAATGAGGAAGTTAGTGGACAGGTAAGGTGGTAGTAACTGAAGTTAAGAACTAAGGGAAAGAGTAGGCAGAGAGCAGATGATTAACACAAAGGAATAGGTGATCAGAGGTGTATTTGTTTTAATGCAAGAAGTGTAGTAGGTAAGTCAGACGAACTTAGGGCTTGGATTAGGACCTAAGAGTATGATGTTATCGCTGTTACTGAAACTTAGTTGAGGAAAGTTCATGATTGGCAACTAAATATCCCAGGATATCAATGCTTCAGGCGGGATAGAGAGGGGGTTGAAAGGGGTGGAGGAGTTGCATTACTGGTCAAAGAGGACATCACAGTTGTGCTGAAGGGCACAATGGAAGACTCGAGCAATGGGCCAATATGGGCAGAGCTCAGAAATAGGAACGGTGCAGTAACAATGTTGGGGCTGTACTACAGGCCACCCAACAGTGAGCGTGAGATAGAGGTACAAGTATGTAGACAGATTATGGAAATATGTAGGAGCAAAAGGGTGGTGGTGAAAAGAGATTGACTAGGATTCACTTAGTGTTAGAGGTTTCGATGGAGCAGAATTTGTAAGGAGCATCCAGGAGGGTTTTCAAGAATAGAATGTAAATAGTCCAATTCGGGAAGAAGGCCATACTGGACCTGGCATTGGAGATTGAGCCTGGCCAGGCGGTTGAAGTTTCAGTATGGATTACTTTGGGAATAGTGATCACAATTCTGTAAGTTTTAGAATACTCACGGACAAAGATAAGAGAGGTCCAAAAGGAAGCGTGCTAAATTGGTGGAAGGCCAACAAAGCAAAACTTGGCAGGTGCTGGGGAATGTAGGTTGGGAGCAACTGTTTGAAAGTAAATCCACATTTGATATGTGGGAGGCTTTTAAAGAGAGGTTGATTAAAGTTTAGGAGAGATATGTTCCCGTGAAAATGAGGGACTGAAATGTCAAGATTAGGGAACCATGGATGACAGGTGAAATTGTGAGACTAGCTAAGCGGAAAAAAAGAAGTATACGTAACGTCTAGGTGACTGAAAACAGACGAAGCTTTGGAAGAATATTGGGAATGTAGGATCAATCTGAAACAATTAATTAAGAGAGTTAAAAGAGATCATGAGATATCTTTAGCAAATAGGGGTAAAGAAAATCTCAAAGCCTTTTATTCATATATAGGCAGCAAAATGGTAACTAGAGAAAGGGTTGGCCTACTCAAGGACAAAGGAGGAAAGTTATGTGCGGAGTCAAAGAAAAGGGATGAGATTTTTAATGAGTACTTTCCATCGGTTTCATTGGTTGATTACTCTAGGTCAAGTCAGCATAAGGAGGGAACAAGTGTTGGGTATTCTAAAACACATTAAGGCAGACAAGTCCCCAGGTCGAGCTAGTATCTGTCCCAGGTTACTGAGGAAAGCAAGAGAGGAAATAGCAAGAGCCTCAACAGATATCTTTGCAGCATCCTTGAACATGGGTGAGGTCCTGGAGAACTGGAGAATTGCTAATGTTGTTCCCTCATTTAAGAAGGGTAACAAGGATAATTCAGGTAATTATAAACTGGTGAGCTTGACGTCAGTGGTAGGGAAGCAGCTGGAGAAGATACTGAGTGATAGGATCTATTCCCATTTGGAAGAAAATGGAATTATTAGTGATAGGCAACATGGTTTTATGCAGAATGTCATGTCTTACAACTTAATAGAATTCTTTGAGGAAGTGACAAAATTGATTGATGAGGGAAGGTCTATCGATGTCATGTACATGGACTTCAGTAAAGCATTTGATAAGGATCCCCATGATAGGATGATGGAGAAGGTGAAGTCGCATGGGGTCCAGGGTGCAATAGCTTGATGGATAAAGAACTGGTTGGGCAACAGGAGACGGAAAGTAGTTGTGAAGGGGAGTTTCTCAAAATGGAGACCTGTGACCAGTGGTGTTCTACAGGGATCTGACCTGGGACTACTTGTTTGTGATATACATAAATGATTTGGAGTAAGGTACAGGTGGTCTGATTAGCAAGTTTGCAGATGACACTAAGATTGGTGGAGGAGCAGATAGTGAAGGGGACTGTCAAAGAATAGAGCAGAATATAGATTGGAGACTTGGGCAGAGAAATGGCAGATGGAGTTCAATCCAGGTAATTGTGAGATGATGCATTTTGGAAAATCCAATTCAAGAGCGAGCTATACAGTACATAGAAAAGCCCTGGGGGAAAATTGATGTACAGAGAGATCTGGGTATTCAGGTCCATTGTTCCCTGAATGTGGCAACATAGATCAATGGTGTGGTCAAAAAGACATACGGCGTGCTTCCCTTCATTGGACGAGAATGGACAAAAGAACTGTACTCCAGATCTGAATGGTGAGTGACTGCCTTTCGCATTAAGGCAGCAGTTGACTGAGTGTGGCATCAAAGAACTTTAAAAGAAACTGGAGTCATTGGGAATTGGGGGAAACAACTATTTGGTTCGGGTCATACCTGTCACAAAGGAGTGGCTGTGGAAATCAGTCCGTCATCTCTGCTCCAGGGCATGTCTGCAGAAGTTTCTCAGTGTGGGGGTCCTAGGCCCAACCATCATCAACTGCTTCATCAATGATCTTCTTTCCATCATGAAATCAGAAATGGGATGTCTGCTGATGACAGCACAATGTTCAACACCATTTGTGACTATTCAGATACATCAGCAGTTAATGCCCAAATGCAGCAAGACCTGGGCAGCAATATGTCCTTCAACAGCACCTTCAAAACCCTCACTACTAGGATCTGGACGGACATGGACAGCAGATGCAAGGAACCTGCAAGTTCCCTTCCCAGTCACACACCATCCCTCTTGGAATTATATCACCATACTGTTACAGAGTCAAAATCCTAGAACTCCCTTCCAAACAGCACCGTGCATATCTTTAGACCTCAAGGACTGCAGTGGTTCAATAAAGCAGCTCAGCATCTTCTCAAGGGCAATTTGAAGTGGGTAATAAATGCCTAGTCAGTGAAGCCCGCATCCCATGATTGAATAAGAAAAAACGATGGCTCATCCACCTTGCAGTCCTTGATCTTAGCTGCACAGGTAACACGTGCCTCATTCTTGTTGATAATGGTCAAAGGCCATCTTCATTGCATAATCTGGATTGCCATATGTGCTTGATCAGTAATCATACCCTCCTCTCCCTGACCGTGACCAATTCAGAAGTTTCACTTACAATAACGACTATAACGATAGTTTGGAACAGTGTGTCCAGATAAATTTCCCTCTCAAATGCCTAGGGCTGCCCCAGGCCTAGTTGTCTGAGTCACAGTGCTCTCTGCAGGTTCCTACGTGCTGCAGTTACGACATACTGCCATTTCAACCTTTATTTATTGACTTAATTAGTTATTAATTTGGTAAAGATGCGAGATTAAACTTTACAAAAACAGATGCATGAGCATATTAGTGGATTTAGACTGGTCTGTAGTTAATACAGCGAAGCTCCAAAAATGTACGCGTGCCACTGACTGAATTGCACTGTTGCCGAAAATGCACTGCATAAACTTGCATTGGTATAAAAGCCTAAACCACTTTCCACACAGCAGGCTATGTAACGTAGCTAGTTCAACTGTGAGTGGTCAATTTCCAATCTTATACTGGTGGGTAGTGGGAATTGATTGTGTGCTGTGACCATTTAGCATTTGTAACTTATAACAGTTAATGGTAGGACTCTGGGAGAGCAGTTGAACAGAGGGATCTCAGGATACAGGTTGATATTTCCTTGAAAGCAATGTTGCATGTAGACGGGGTGGGGAAGGCGTTTGGCACATTTGCCGTCATTGATCGGAGCATTGAGTATAGGAGTTGGGACGTCATGTTGCAGTTGTACAAGACATTAGTAGACCAGTTTTGGAATATCATGTACAATTCTGGTTGCCCTGCTATTGACAGATGGTATTAGACTAGGAACTATGCAGAAAAATAATTACAAGGATGTTACCAGGACTTGAAGATTTGAGTTATATGGAGTGACTGAATTGGTTGGGATTTCTTTCCCTGGAGCATCGGAGGGTGAGGGGTGACCTTATAGAGGTTTATAAAAATTATGAGGAGGATAGATAAAGGAATAGCCAAGTTTTTTTTAAGGTTGGGTGAGTCCAAAACTAAAGGGCATAGCTTTAAGGTGAGACAGGAACGATTTAGAAGGGACCTGAGGGGAAACTTTTTCTCATAAGTGATGTTGCATATATGGAATGAGCTGCCAGAGGAAGTGGTAGAGGCAGATACAATTACAAAATTTTCAAGACATTTGAACAGGTACATGAATAGGAAAGGTTTAGAGGAATATGGATCAAATGCAGGCAAATGGGACTCGTTACATTGGTCGGCATGGATGAGTTAGATTGAATGGTCTATTTTCATGCTGTATGATTCAGTGACTCGATAAGATTTTCTGAGATTGAGATCTCACTGTTGATGCCTGACTACCTGTCTACACAGTCTCTCAGGATGCAATCCATTATGTGGTCAACTTCAAGAGTCTTGTAAATATTAACCTTGAATTTGAATTTTACTGATACAAAGACTTCAGTGTGGTTTTAGTGGTGTCTAGCTTTGTAATTTATGCAGGTAATATGTGTTAATATCATGCCTTTAACATAGCCACATAGAAAATAGGATTAGGAGTAGGCCATTCAGCCATTTAAGCCTGCTCCTCCATTCATTATGATCATGGCTGATCAGCCCACTCAGTAGCCTGTTCCTGCTTTTCCCCATATCCTTTGATCTCTTTAGCTCAAGGTGTTATGTTCAGCTCCTTCTTGAAATCATAAAATACTTGGCATAGGCTGCTTTCCATGGGAGCAAATTAACCAGATTCATCATTCTCTGGTTGATGAAATTCCTCCTTGTCTCCGTCCTAAATGGTTCCCCCCCCATATGCTTAAACTGTGACCCCTTGTTTTGCACTTCCCTGCTATTGGGAGTATCCTTCCTGCATCTACCCTGTCTAGTTCTGTTCGAATTTTATAGGTTTTTGTGAGATTGCCTCTTATTTTTCTGAACTCCAGCAGATAGCTCTATATGTGGAAAATTGTGCTTGATGAACTTGAAGTTTTTTGAAGAAATAATGAGGAGGATTTATGAGGGCAGAGTGGTGGATGTGATAGTAAGGCTTTTGACAAGGTAGACTGGTTAGCAAGGTTAGATCACATAGAATCGAGGGAGAACTAGTTATTTGATACAGAACTGGCTGGAAGCTAGAAGACATAGTGGTGGTGGAGGGTTGCTTTTCAGACTGGAGGCCTGTGACCAGCAGTGTGCCACAAGGATTGGTGTTGGGTCCACTGCTTTCCATCATGTGAACATAGAAGGTATGGTTAGTAAGTTTGCAGATGACGCCAAAATTTGAGGCTCAGTGGGCAGTGAAGAAGGTTACCCAAGAGTACAACAGGATCTTGATCAGATGGGCCAATGGGCCAAGGCGTGGCAGGTGGCGTTTAATTTAGATAAATCATAATGCTGCATTTTGGAAAGGTGTATCAGAGCAAGACTTATACACTTAATGGTAAGGTCCTGGATAGTGAAGCTGAATAAAGAGACCTTAGAGTGAAGGTTCATAACTCCTTGAAAGTAGAGTCTCAGGTAAATAGAATATGAAGGTATGCTTGCCTTTATTGCTCAGTATGTTGAGTATAGGAGTTGGGAGATCATGTTGCAGCTGTACATGGCATTGATTAGGCCACTATTGGAATACTGCATGCAGTTCTTGTGCCCTTTCCATAGGAAGAATATTGTGAAACCTGAAAGGGTTCAGAAAAGATTGAGGGCCATGGTTAGGGTGCATAGCCCCCCAGGATGGGGAAGTCCAAACCTAGAGGGCATAGGTTTAAGATGAGAAGGGAAAAATTTAAAAGGGATCCAAGATGCAACATTTTCAAGTAGAGGGTGGTGCGTGTATGGAATAAGCTGCCAGAGGAAGTGGTGGAGGCTAGTATAATTACAACATTTAAAAGCCATCTGGATAGGTATATGAATAGGAATGGTTTAGAGGGGTATGGGCCAAATGCTGGCAAATGGGAAAAGATTTATTTAGGATATCTGGTCAACTTGGATGACTTGGACCATATGTTCTGTTTCTCTATGCACATCTGCACATCTCTATGACTCCATGAATATCATCCTAATTGATTCAACCTCTCCATCTCAGCAGGAGTCAGTCTGGTAGACTTTCACTGCTCATCCTCTAGAGCAAGAATATCTTTTCTCAGATAAGGAGATGTACACACTATTCCAGGTGTGGTCTCATCAAGACCTTGTAAATTGCAGAAAGAAATCCTTACCTCTGTATTCAAATCTTCTCACTATGAAAGCCAATATACCGTTTGCCTTCTTTACCACCTTCTACTCCTGCATGCTTATCTTCAGCGAATGGTGTATGAAGACACCAAGGTCTTGTTGTACATTCTCCTCTTTCAATTAATAGTCACTCAGATAATAATCTGCCTTCCTGTTTTTGTTATCAAAATGCATAATCTTGCATTTATCCAAATTTTACTGCATCTACCATGCATTTCCTCACTCAACTCGTCCAAATTGCACTAAAGCATCTTTACATCCTCTTCACAGTTCACTCTTCTACCAGTTTTGAGACATCTGCAAACTTTGAGGTATTAAGTGTAGTATCCAAATCATTAATATATGTTGAGAGTAGCCTGGATCCTAGCATTGATCCCAGTGTTACCTTATTAGTCACTGTCTGCCGTTCAGAAAAAGCTGTGTTTATTCCTAGTCTTTGTTTCCTGTCTGCCAACCAGTTTTCAATACACTACCCCCAATCCTGTGCACTTTAATTTTATGTACTTTCTTTTACATGAAACTATGATGAAAACTTTGCAAACGTCCAAGTAAGATGTATACTGGATTCCCTTCATAAGTCTACACATTACATCCTCGGAGAATTCCAGTAAATTTGTCAAAACTAATTTCCCTTTTGTAGATCCATGTTGACTTTGTCTGGTCCTGCCACTGTTTTCCAAATACTCAGCTATTCATTCTTTTTAAATGAATTTAGGATTTTCTCAACTAACTATGTCAGCCTGATATAATTTATCATACCCAGTTTTCTCTCTGACTTCCTTTTTTAAATACAGAGGTTACATTAACTACCCTCCATTCTGTAGGAACTGTCCGGAGTCTACAAACCCTTAAAAAATGACCACCAGTGCATCCACTGTTTCTAGGGCCACTTCCTTAAGTGCTCTGGGATGTAAGTTATCAGGCCTCATGATTTATTGAGCTTCAATCCCATCAATTTCTCCAACACCATTTCCCTACTAATATTGACTTGCTTCGGTTTCTCTCCAATGCTGTGTTCCCCAACATTTTTGATGATATTTGTGTCCCCCTTTGTGAATACAGAACCAAAGTATGTGTTTAGTTGGTCAGCAATTTATTTGTTACCCATTATAAATGACAGTAAAGCACCTTGTTAGTCTTCACCAATCTTTCTCTTTTCACAAACCTATAGTAGCCTTTTGTCGTCAGTTTTTATATACCACGCAAGCTTATTCCAGTAGTCTGTCTTCCTTTGCTTAATCTTTTTTTTTCCTCTAAGGTGCCTTTAGGAACATTAACAAATCAAATTGGTTGCTGGACTAAAGTAGATTTAAGTGCAGAGGGTCGAAATCTCGATCCAGAAGAAGGTTTTAAGATGAATTCAAAGAGAGACATGGAGGTTTAGGGAGGGAAGTCCAGACCCTGGGCCTTCATAGCTGAAGGTATGGCTGCCAATGATGTAATTAAAATTGAGGGTGCTAAACAGGCCAGAATTAGAGAAGTGCAGCTATTTTGGAGAGTTGTGGAGCTTGTGACGTTTGCACAGAAGTTAGGGCATTATTTAAAAGGATCATTTTACGTAGAGGTAAAAACAATGACTGCAGATGCTGGAAACCAGATTCTGGATTAGTGGTGCTGGAAGAGCACAGCACTTCAGGCAGCATCCAAAGAGCAGCAAAAAGCCCTTATTCCTGATTAAGGGCTTTTTTCCGAAACGTTGATTTCGCTGCTCATTTTATGTAGAGGCTAGTTGTTGATTAATCTCTTATTGCTTGTTGTAACAATTCTGCATTTTTTTCCATGCTGTCCTTGGTTCTTTTCATGTGCAAAAGATCTACAGCAAGTGGGCTGACAGATGGTGAGTTGTCTTGAAGGATTCTGCATAAACAAACTTTGATCCCAGACATGGGTGCACAAGAAGGCAGCTCCCCATCTGTTTGAGTACATCATAGTAGGAAAATAAGAAGAGATTATGCAGAACAAAACAAGCCGCTGGAAGGTGGAGGAGGATATCTTGCACTAGGTTGTCCATGTTTGTTTTTGGCATGGATGGAGTATAGGGTTGGAGGAATCACTGAGATGTTTTCAAAGTGAACTGGCTACATTTGGTTCTCATGTCAGAAATTAGCAAGCAATGGGAGCATGTTGCTTAGTGAGGATTGCAGGCTTTACATACAGCAGGTTACATTGACAACAGACATGTCTCTTCCAGCCACCACATATCAACTCTGCAATATATTGGAACCATAAGGATTTTGTTCCATCAATTTTCTACTGGTATACGATGATGGGCTGTAAGTTGTGAAGATGAATGTTTGGTCTGCTGGCAGCTGTTATGGTGCTCCATTCTGTGACAGCTCACTTCCACCTGCAGTTAAGATGCCTAGGCTGACTGACAGGTTGATGTGGATATTTCTTAGGGAATAATATGGAACTTGGAGTCACTGTTTGAAAATCAAGAATGGCCAATTTAAAACAAATGTTAAGTGAAATTATCTTCCTAAGAAGATCATGACTCTTTGGAGGAGTAAATTATTGCAGATGCTGGAATCTGTACTGAAAACAAAAAATGCTGGAAATCATAGCAGATCATGCAGCATCCATGGAGAAAGAGCATGCTAATGTTTCGGGTCAGTGTGGACTTGTTGGGCTGAAGGGCCTGTTTCCACTTTGTAATCTAATCTAGTCTAGACTCTTCATCAGAACCCTCTTCGTTTGGATGACTGTTCATCAAACTCTCAACATTAGCTTGCTCTCTCTCTACAGATGAATCTTTGGAACTCTGGTTCCTTCAACTTTTCATGCAGTATCTTGAAGGCAGAGCTGGGCTCATTTTTGTTGAGCAAAGTTTTAAAGGTTATGAGGAGTATGCGATAGTGTGATTTTAAGGTTACAGACAGAGCAGCTTGATCTTATCAAATGATGGAGCAGGCTTGAAGGGTTGAATTGCCTGCTCCTCCTAATTTCTTTGTATCGCTGATGACTTCAGTGTGCATGTTTAAGTGAATGCATGTCGGGCATAATATGAGAACTAGGCTGCCACCCAAAATGTGACCATGGACGTCACTGAGGTGCCAAACCAATATTTCTGGAGGAGCCTAATAGCCTTTAATTTGCTGGCATTGTTGTATTAGGTAAAGGATTGAAACTCTAATTTCCAAGAATGCTGAATAACAATCTGCCTTGCCATAGATGTGCAGGCAGGTGACAACATCTCTTCTCAGGAATTGCAGGTTTCCCAATTATGTCGGGAGCCATTCACAGCACACATTCTGCTTTGAGACTGATGCATGTCAACTGTGATATACCATAACGGACAAGAATCCCATTCCCTTAACGTGCATCTAGTGAATAATCACGTTATGCAGAGTAGTATCTTGCTATATTTCAATAAGTCATGAAACCTTCATTTTGTGGTAGGCTGCTGTGCATTTGCGATGCCAGGACAAAGTAAAGGCTGCCTACTCGACATCAAAGGCTATATTTAGACAATGGAGCCCTTGCATCTGGAGCTCACAAATAAGCAAATATAAAGAGAAAGTTATGGTTTCACACAATCTGACAGTGTGCATCATTGGGTTGTTGAAACAACGTATCTGCTGCATGGTTTGATCCAAAGCAGTGTATGTAGCACTTACCTGAGAAGCTGTCAGAATTTCTGATTGTGCAGACCATCTCATTGTTGTAAGGGACAGACCCCACCATCGGCTGTATGCCAAGCAGCTGAGGCACAGGAAATGGGGAAAAAGAAGGAAATCTGGGCATAGCCCATTCCTGCCATGATTGTCATTGAAAAATGAATTGGATTGTGACAGCAGTAAATGCAACCCCAGTTTCCCATTCACCTACACGAGAGTTTATATACCAGAAACCACATTTTTCATCTTGCAGTGACTGGCACAGCAACTATTGGTCATAATACAAAGATAAAAAGCACCACTAAATAAACCTTTCAGCTAGATATATCAATTACATCATGCTATATTTCACAGAAACAGCAATTAATCACTTGTGTGAAACCTAAATTCCATGCGCTTTTGCCTGTGTTCCTGCTTTTATACAGCATAGCTGCAATGATTGCACAATGGCTGGTGGAAAATGATTGCAGTGGAGGAGAATGCAGATAATCCTGGAGGATGTCCTCTAGCAGTTCAAGGCTAAGGTGACTGACAGTGACCTGTACTGTGTTGGCATTGGTAGCAGCAGTGTGGATTGACTGACTGACCAGCAACAGCAAGGACAAATGCTGACATATTGAGAGCACAGCTGCCTTCTATCCATGGAATCAATGCAATGACAGAGAAATGGCTCAGTGAATTCAGTTGTGTCGCCATAGACTTACTAGACCATTGAGGTTGCTCTCTCATTAAAGAGAAGTGACTGGTGGTGATTTAACCTGAGGGCCACCAGACCCCTGGTGGGAGAAGAAGTTGAGAGGTTGAGTCCTTCGTGGTAATCTCAAACTGGTGATGGAAACTGAACCCACACTGTTGGCATCACACTGCTCTGTAAACCAATGATCCAGCCAACTGAGCTAAACTGATACCCCAATTCCAAATCCAGTTAGCTAGTGGATGACACATTGCTGATTTCAAACCCTCTGTCTGTTTTTGGAAGGTCCCTTACCCTCTCTGGATACAAGACATCCATCCTACTTTCACTTCCTTTACTAAGACTTCAATACAACGTCAGAATATTGGAACCTGTTCTTTTGCATAAAAATATAACAAAGGAAACGTTCAGTTCCATAATGATTCTCTGCACCTGCCCCAGCTGTAGCACATCTCCCTTTTAAGAGGTTTTGATTAATTTCAGGAGGGCAGTTGAACTTGAAGTGCTGCTGGAAAGATTCAGGTTTGGGCCCTTGCTAATGCTTGCAGCCAATGAACAGCATTGTTAGTGCTAGCTGCACTGATCGTTATGACATGAGTAACAAAGTGCTGCTGTAATGCCCGTGTTTAACCTAATGTATATGGGTAAACTGTGCATTGTAATTCTTTATTCTTGATTTTGGACCACCTAATTTGACTACATATGTAAAAAAACATGTATCTTTACTCCACCTAATTCGTTCTGCTTAATGTATGTACATTAATTTATCGCCAAGAAGAAATGTGTCTTTTCGGAACACATGGGGAAAAGAAAACTTTTCCTGAACTTCATTTTTGGCACATTCCCAGCTGAATACATAATTGTGTGTTTCTTTTTAATTAGCCTTAAAACTTGAAACAGGTTCACGGTGTAGATTAGATTAGATTACTTAGTGTCTTAGATTAATATCAAATATAAAATGATCAAACCAGTCACCCAGCAAATTAAATCCTGCATTTATAAGATTGATTGAACCTTTTAGAAGATTTTTAAAAATGTTGTTAAAGTCTAAAGTTACCATTGTATTGATGGACTAACATGATTTGTTTCTTTTCCTGCTAGACCTGTGTTGGAAAAAAATGTTTCAATGTTATTAATAAATGTTTTTTAATGACTTTGTATTATTTTAAAACACCAAGCATTGTGAAAAATGTTTTTCAATGTGCAATTCTCAAAAGAGATTTTTGATCTGAGGTTTTTGATTGATTATGGATCCTAAGTACAGAGGAGGGAATTAAACTGTTTCTCTTCCTGCCTCAGGCGACTCACTGTGTGGAGTTTGCACATTCTCCCCGTGTCTGCGTGGGTTTCCTCCGGGTGCTCCGGTTTCCTTCCACAATCCAAAAAAATGTGCAGGTTAGGCGAATTGGCCATGCTAAATTGCCCATAGTGTTAGGTGAAGGGGTAAATGTAGGGGAATGGGTTTGGGTGGGTTACGCTTCGGCGGGTTGGTGTGGACTTGTTGGGCCGAAGGGCCTGTTTCCACTCTGTAAGTAATCTAATCTTAAATGGAAATTGCAGGGAGCTCAAGAAGTCCAGATCTTCTCTCTCAACTTGTCCTCTCTGCAATGTGACTCTTACCCAAGGATTTTTAAAAATAATTTTATTGGAATTAATCTTTCAAAATCTGTTTTGGGGAAGGAGGATCAAACAAATCTTTCAATATAATATATATTGAATCTTAATTCTTAAGATTCAATATATATTATAATTCTGAATGATTCATTTTGTTTCTCAAAGCAGTGGTTAAAGGGCCATTTGACAGTGTGCTCTGCAGATATTTGTAGCATTTTCATACCTGTTTTATTGTTCCAGCTGATCAGTGTTTCACTTCGTGCTTTATAAAGAAGACCATGGACAATAATTATTCTTTATTCCAATACATATTCCATCAATTTATTCTCTTCTCCTAAAAACTTTGATTCCGTAACAACACAACGACATTCTGGTACATCACTCTTCTTTTTCCATGAGTTTAATTGATAGGTTTTTCACTTCAAAGCCTAATCAGTTCTTCACTTAGCATCTGCCAATGGGCTGGCAGATCTGACACAAATCAGATTCAAATGTTTCTTTCACTAAGTGGTACTGATGTGAATAGATAGCCCCTTGGCTGCTTGAGCACTGGCTGAGGACTGAAGCTAGGATCTTGTCAGTCAGATTTGGCTTTCTTTCTTATTGTGGTGAACCATCAAGAAACAACCAAAGGGTCTTTTTCCAAGCTGTATGACTGTAACTCTATAATTGCAATGGTGTATTTCTGATTCATTTATTTTTGGTGTAAGTGAATTTATCAGAATCCAAATATTCATTAACTAAGCTTACCCTTTCTTACCTTAAATATCTCACCCCCTGTTCCTTCGTTTTATTATGTGCTGCTGTGCTGACTATTATAGGAACAGGAGTCACAGAATTATTATGGTGCATAAGGAGACCATTGGGGAATTAAGTAGTGCTGATCTCCTGCCTTTCCCCTACATCTGTGCACACTATTACTGTCCAAAAAAAATCCATCCATGCCCACTTGAACACCTCAACTGAACCTGCCTGCACCACATTTCCAGTCTCTACAATCCATATCTTGACTACTTGCTGTGTGAAACGTTTTTTTCTCACCATTACCCTTACTTTGTTTGCACATCCCTTTTAAATGTATGCTGTCTCATTATATCTTTTCCAGACAGAAACAGCTTCAGCTGATCGACTTTGTCCCGCCCACTCATGACTTTGAAAACGTCAACCAAATCTTCCTTCAGCCTTCCTCCCTCCAAGGAAAACAATCTGAACTATGAGCCATAGAGAGGTACTGCACGGAAACAGACCATTCGGTCCAACTCGTTCATGCTGACCAAATATCCTAACCTAATCTGGTCGCATTTGCCAGCACTTGGCATATATCCCTCTAAACCCTTCCTAATCATTTACCCATCCAGATGACTTTTAAATGCTGTAATTGTACAAGCCTCCACCACTTCCTCTGGCAGCTCAATCCATACACACAACACCCTCTGTGTGAAAATGTTGCTCTTTAGGTCCCTTTTATATCTTTCCCCTCTCACCCTGAACCTATGCCTCCAGTCCTGGACTCCCCCACCCCAGGGAAAATACCTTGTCTGTTTATCCTATTCATGCCCCTCATGACTTTATAAACCTCGACAAAGTCGCACCTCAGCCTCTGACACTCCAGGGAAAACAGCCACAGCCTTTTCAGCCTCTCCCTATAGCTCAAATTCCCCAACCCTGGCAACATCCTTGTAAGTCTTTTCTGAACCCTTTCAAATTTCACAACATCTTTCCGATAGAAAGGAGACCAGAATTGCATGCAATATTCCAACAGTGGCCTAACCAATGTCCTGTACAGCCGCAACATGACCTCCCGACTCCTGTACTCAATGCTCTGACCAATAAAGAAAAGCATACCAAATGCTGCCTTCACCATCCTATCTAGCTTCAACTCTATTTTCAAGGAATTGTGAACCTGCTCTCCAAGGTCTCTTTTTGTTCAGCAGCACTTCTTAGGACCTTACCATTAAGTGTACAAGTCCTGCTCTGATTTGCTTCTCCAAAACGCAACACCTCACATTTATTTAAATTAAACTCCATCTGCCACTCTTCAGTCCATTGGCCCATCTGATCGTGATCCCGTTGTACTCTGAGGTAACCTTTGTTGTCCAGTACCTCTCCAATTCTGGTGTCAATTGCAAATTTACTAACGATACCTCCTCTGTTCACATCCAAATCATTTATATAAATGATGAAAAGTAGTTCACCCAGCACCAATCCTCCTGGCACACCACTGGTCACTGGCCTCCAGTCTGAAAAGCAACCATAACCACCACACTGTTTTATACCTTCAAGCCAATTCTGTATCCAAATGACTCATTCTCCCCGTATTCCCTGAGATCTTATCTTGCTAACCAGTCTCCCACCAGGAACCACGTTGAACGCCTTACTGAAGTCCATTTAGATCATGTCCACTGCTCTGCCCTCATCAATCCTTTTTGTTGCATCTTCTAAAAACTCAATCAAGTTTGTGAGACATGATTTCCCATGCATAACGCTATGCTGACTATCCCTAATCAGTCTTCGCCTTGCCAAATACATGTAAATCCTGTCCCTCAGGATTCCCTCCAACAACTTGCCCACCAATGATGTCAGGCTCACTAGCCGAGAGTTCCCTGGCTTCTCCTTACTCCCTTTCTTAAATGATGGCACCATGTTGACCAACTTCCGATCTTCCGACCTCACCTGGGACTATTGATGATGCAAATATCTCAGCAAGGGGCCCAGCAATCACTTCCCTAAATTCCCACAGAGTTCTAGAGCATACCTGATCAGATCCTGAGGTTTTAACCACTTTTATGCATTTCAAGACATCCAGCATCTCCTCCTCTGTCATATAGACATTTTGCAAGATTAGATTAGATTAGATTACCTACAGTGTGGAAACAGGCCTTTTGGCCCAACAAGTCCACACCATCCCTCCGAAGAGTAACCCACCCCACTCCACCCCTTCTGACTAATGCACCTAATCACTGTGGACAATTTTAGTATGGCCAATTCACATGACCTGCACATCTTTGGATTGTGGGAGGAAACCGGAGCACCCAGCGAAAACCCATTCAGACACAGGGAGAATGTGCAAACTCCACGTAGACAGTTGCCCGAGGCAGGAATCAAATCTGCGATTCTGGTGCTGTGAAGCAGCAGTGCCAGCCACTGTGCCGCCCAAATTGTTACTATCTATTTCCACACATTCCATATCTTCTCCACAGGAAACACTGATGCACTATACTCGTTTGGTATCTCCCTATCTCCTGCGACTCCATGCAATAGGCTGCTTCGCTGATCTTTGAGGGGCCCTATTCTCTCCTTGGTTTCCCTTTTGTCCTTAATGTATTTGTAAAAACCCTTTGGCTTCTCTTAATTCTATTTGCCAAAGCTATCTCATGTCTCCTTTTTGCCCTCCTGATTTCCCTCTTAAGTATACTCCTACTGCCTTTATATTCAAAGGATTCATTCGATCTATCTACCTGACACATGCTTCCTTCTTTTTCTAATCAAAACCTCAATTTCTCTATACAGTCTTCTGTATACCTACCATCCTTTCCTTTCACGCTAACAAGTTTATACTGTCTCTGGACTCCTGTTATCTCAATAAAACATATAATCAAGAAAGAACCCACTCTACTCATTACAGTAGACTTACAGCAAGTTTATACGTTAAAAACTATGCACTTATCTGTTCCTGTACCGTGAGATCTTCCACACAGGTTCCTCCAAGGTCAGCTGTGAATTTCACTGTTTGTTAATTTTTCCTAGACGCACTCCGATGTCCAGAGATACTTGAACTCTCACAACAAAGGCAGCAACTGTGCAGATTCACTACTGTCAGTTAGCAGTGTAGGTTTCTCTCCCCCTCATTAATCATGTGGTCACTGCTTTTTGTCTGTCTTTCTCCTTTTAAAAGGGCTGTTGTTTTGACTTTTTTCCCTAAAGATACAAAACAATGCAACAGCAGATAAAACAGCAATTGCTGCTCTTGGAATTTGAGGAAATCGCCTCGAACACCTAAAATATCTCAAAAAAAGAAGCAGTTCTTACAGTCACAATTTTTTCCCGTCCTGTAGAGACCTACAGTGCAGAAAAGGCATTGAGTCTGTACTGACATAACGACCCCAAAAGACTCACTAATCCCAATTTCCTGCACTTATTCCATATTCATGAATGTTATGATATTTGAAGTGCTCATTCAAATATTTTTTAAACGTTGTGACTTTTCCAGTTTCTACTACTGTCCCAGGCAGTGCATTCCAGATTCCCACTGCCCTCTGAGTGAAAAAGCTTTTTCTTAAATCCCCTCTGAATCTCATGCCCCTTACACTAAAACTATGCCCTCTTATGATTGATCCCTCAACCAATGGGAATAGGTGCTGGATATTCACCCAGTCCATAACCCTCATAATCTTATACACCTCAATCATGTCCCACACTTCGGCTTGGATTGTTTTCTGTAGAGCAGAAACAATTATTCTAGTCTCTCCTTGTAGTTCAATTTTTCCATCCCCGACAATATCCTGGTGAACTTCCTCTGTACACTTTCTCGTGCTGTCACATCCTTCGTGTAGTGAGGTGACCAGAACTGCACACAGTACTCCAGCTGTGGCATAACCAACGCTCTGTACAACTCCAACTTTACATCCTTGTTCTTATGTTCTATGCCATGTCGGCTAAAAGCAAGTGGTACCATAGGCCATTCATTTGCCTGTTCTTTCAGACTGTCTAGTGCCCACCCATTCCCTTCTTTCTTCTAGTCCCTTGAGCTGTGGTGTGACCACCTCTTTAAACATGCTATCCACATAACTCTCAGTCTCGCCAATGATCCACAGTTGTCTCCAACTGCTGCTCAAGCTCTGAGACCCCGGGCTCCAGCTTCTGAGGCTGGGAGAACTTCTTGTATGTAGTCATCTAAAACACTGGCAGCATCTAGGATTCCCCACGTTTGACAAATTACACATTCCACTCAGCTGGCCTCTCCTAACATCTTTTACACATATAATTAATGCCTTAAACAAGAAGCATTAGATTTCCCACTCTATCACTAAGGTTATGAACAGGTTAACTCTAGCTAAGTTCCCACTGCTATAAATCTGTATGATAAGAAAGGTTAACCAGTAATTATCAAGTGACCAATATTCTCAAATCTGGACATTTTCTCACCTTTGGAATTATAACTTCAACAGAAGCTGCACTGAAGATTCTTGTGGTGTTCCTGCTGTTTACCAGTTACTGGTCCCTTCCTGAAGTCCAGCTGTTGCCTCTCCAAGCTAAGTACCCTGTAAAGACTAGGCTTGAATCTCCATTGCACTTGATTTCTAGGCTTACAGGTTACTGTGTCATTTCCTCCCGACTGCCACCACTGCTCCGAGATAAGTGACTTGTATAGATTTCTTCAATCTATTCTCATAGCTGATCCCATTCTTGTAAGTGGCTCCTCCGCTCTTCTGAATGCGTTCACATTTATGCTGTCATGTGGCATCCACACTGCATAATATTCCAGATGAGGTCTAACAAGGGTCTTGTACAAGTTTGACATCACCACCTTGCTTTTGTACTCTGTGCCCTTATTAAAACAGCCAAAAACCTAGCATGCTTCATTAACGACTCTTTTCACTCTCCTGCCACCTTTGTTGATCTGTGCACATATACACTCAGAACTCTGTGCTCCTGCACTCCCTTTAGAATTGTACCCACTATTTATTGTCTTTCAGTGTTATTCCAACGAAATGTTTCAGTTCACACTTCTCTACATTTAACCTTATCTGCTCGCTCCACCAACTTGTTAATATCTTTATGGAGTTCCACACTACCCTCCTCACAGTTTATAGTTTTTCCAAGTTTAGTGTCATCTGCAAACATGGAAATTGTCCCCTGCGTGCTAAGTTTTTTTTAGCCAAGTCAGTCCTTCAAGACTGTTCTTCCATTCAGCTAGGTGATGGTTAACTTTCTTAATGCCCTTTTCAAAAAAGAAAATCAACTTCTGCTTTAGCTTTATTAATTTATCAACCTTAACTTTCTAAATTCGAAAAAAATACAAGTTTAGTCTATGCAATCTGATCTCATAATTTAATCCTTTTGTCTCCAGCTTCATTCTGGTGCATCTGTACAAATCCTCCTCTCAGGTCAGTTTCTCCTTTTGTTGAAGTGTGGTACCAATTGCCTAGTACTCCAGCTGGGGTTGAATCATTGGTATACTAACTCTTGGTATCCAAATGTTAACTTGCTCAATTGACTGGCTGTCCAAATCTGTTAACACAAGTTAGACAACTCCATCTAGAATATTATGCATGAATTTCCCAGGTGTCCGACAATACTGAAGCAGTCAAATCTATGTGAACACAAGTTGGTACAAATGCAAAACTGTCCCAACTTTATTTGTAAACAAGTTACAATAGTTTTTGTGACAAAACAATGCTATCTGTAATCTTATTTGGCCCCTTAACCTTACAATGCTTCTCAAGTCTGTCTCCCTTAGACTCTGTGGGACTGCAAAGCAGTTTTTGCTCTTCCTCCTTCTCTCTGGACAGTCAGCAGTTCTCTGTCATTGGCCATGCTGCTCTCCTCGGAAGGTCCAGAAGATTCAAGACTCCAAGAGAGCAGTCTGCAGATTGACCCTGTGTTTATATATTTTTCAGTGGTGTTCTGGAACTTTCTATAGTTCTGGCCAATCAGGGAGACACACTTAATAGTTTGAGACATCGTCAATCATTTGAATGATTGTTTCTTTGTTTGGCAGGACCCAGTGTCTCTCTATCTGGGCCCTCCTGTGTGTGGTGGATAAGTTGTTGGAGTTTTGCCTGAATAGGATAACTGTTGCTTTTTAAATTATGCTAATGTCATTAGCACGCGGCTACTGTGTTTGCAATGTGTCTGTTGTGTGGGTTTTGTGACTTCAGTGTTTTACTTTGCCAATAGACTCAACATCCCTCGATGCTTGGTCAGGTTAGCAATCTATCTATTTTTTAGTTGTCAGGAGGCTGCTACACTTGTTAGTAATTTTTATTTAACCTTAATCTCACCAGCTGTAATGATATCAGTCACTGCTCATTTCTAAAATTAATACTTGGCATCTGTTAATTATGATTTAAACACAAATACATTGAACTACCATGCCTGTATTGATGAGTCATTTTGTTAAGTAGCTCCATCTGTTAATACTCAACTATTATATCTCTATACCACTATGCTATCAAATGCAGATTTTATTTATTCAACTTAAATTGTACAAGCTACCATGCTGGGATTTGCACCAATGATCCTTAAGTATTAGACTGATCTCTGGAATACTAGCTCCGTGACATTACCACTTGGCCATCATGTTCCCAAATGTGGAATATGGACTTTTTCTCAAAAGTGTCAGATTGCAAAGTTGAACACATATAAACAGGGAATATGATATTCCAGCTGGCTTATTTTCTGACTTCTGTAATGTCAAGTGATAAATTTCCAGAAAA
Source organism: Hemiscyllium ocellatum (assembly GCF_020745735.1). Classification (NCBI taxonomy): domain Eukaryota; kingdom Metazoa; phylum Chordata; class Chondrichthyes; order Orectolobiformes; family Hemiscylliidae; genus Hemiscyllium; species Hemiscyllium ocellatum. Next base: position 100,521,993 of record NC_083404.1, on the reverse strand, counting down.
AATATCTGCCTCAAAAGTTAACTTTTTTTCTCTACAGATGCTGCCAAGCTACTAAATATATCCAGCATTTTTCATTCATCTTCTATTTTACTTCCTGCCATTAATACGTTACGCTTTTCTCAATGTGCTAGTTAGAGGTTCTTGCAGAGCCAAGAGCACCAAAGAAAACTAACTTTGTCAGTTTACTGAGTCGGCTACTTCAACAGTACTTGGGGGCAAGTAAAGATTTGAGTATCCACTTACTGCTCTGACTGCAGGAGCATGAAAGCTAACTCGCTAGAGACTTGTAATTTCACTTAACCAGTCAAGGTATTGTATGTGGTAGGTTTTGCTCAACCCTAAATGTATGTCTGTCAGACTTGATAAACTGTGATTGAGTTACTGGAGCATGACTTTTCTTGAAGTGGAATAGACTTTGTGTCTGTGCTTTATGACAAACTCTGGGACGGGATCTGAAACCTAGGACTACAGAGTCAGCAGGAAGCTGACATTTAGACACAGCACACAATTATTGTACAAGATTTTAGAGATTGACATGGTTCTGAAATTTGGATGTATTAAAGAAAACCAATAAAAGAGGGAGAAAACAGCAAGTACTATAAAAACAGACAATAAGAGATTCTTTAAATATGTGTAAAGGAAAAAAGAAGCCAAAATGACCCTGACCCTTAGAAAACGAGGCTGTGAGAATAATAATGGAAAACCAGGAAATGGCACAGGAGTTGAAAAAGTACTTAGCATCAATTTTCACAGTAGAGGACACAACTAGCATTGCAGAGATATTAAATAAGGACTAAAGGGGAGTGAGGAAAAAAATATAATAATTATCTTCAGAGAAAAGAGTGATTAGGAAACTAATAGGGCTAATAGCTGATATGTTCTGTGGACCTATTGGGATTTTAGAGGGAGGAGCTACAGAGATGGTGGATGTATGGTAGTAATCTTCCAGGAATCCTTAGCTTCTGTAATAGTCCCAGAGAGTTGGAAAATTGCCAATGTTAATACCCTTATTCAAGGAGGGATGGAGACAAAAATTCCACCAGGTAACTATAGGTCAGTTAGCTTAACATCTGCTATTAGGAAAAAAATACTAGAATCTATTATAAAGGGTGTAATAGCAGAACATTTCCAAACACATAATATGATCAAACAGTCAACAACCTTGCATGACACCGTTGAACACCACTTAGGGCAACAATGACACAGAATGTACTCTGGATGGGGGCCTTCACTGTCCATTACCAAGAGTGTCCAGCAGCTCTGTAACTGCTCAAGCTTACTGAGACCAAAAAGACATACCTGTCAGGCTGAGTCTGTGGCAGGTGCTGAGGGTGCCAACAAGAGGAACTGACCTCTTTAACCTTGAATTCACTAATCGGTGTCTGTCACAGTTGCATCCACCCATGAGTATCAGTAGAAATGGCCATCACATGGTCATTGTGGGGAGAAAGTTCCATCTTTGCATAGAGAATATCCTCCATTGTGTTGTTTGGTACTAGTGCCATGCTAAGTTTTGACAGACTTTGGACTGATCAAGCAACTCAAATCTGGATATCTGTGAGATTTTCATTTTAAATGAGTTTGGGGTATAACTTGTATTTGATGTGTACACAGTGCAACATTTCCTGAAAAAACATAAGAACCAACAACGGGTGTAGGCAATTTAGCCCCTCTTGCCTATTCCACCATTTAATGCAATCATGGCTAAACTCATGACTGAATCAACTCCACTTTCCTGCCTGCCCCCCATAACCCTTTAACCTAATACCAAATATAAATCTGTCTTTCTCTTTAAATTTACTCTGTGTCCTACTGCATTCTTGGGTAGTGAACTCCACAAGAAAATGGAAATATTATGTAGTTTTTCTTTCCTCAGTTAATGACCATTATCTGCTCCAGAACCTGAAGTGGTATTTCTCATATAAGTGTATTTTTTCTTCTTCAATACAGTTTGTAATCTAAGCATATTATCCTTTTGTGCAGGTTTTGTTCCACAGCAACAGCTGAAGCCATCCCGACTCTTTGCAGTACCAAAACAAATTCGCACATCACTGCCACTTGTGTCACATCAGACAAATCAAGAAAATCACGATGAAAATAACGTGTCCAGTTCATTCACTACATACTATAGTGTCTTGTGGTGTAAAGCATCAAAGAAAAAACACAAGAAATGGGAGGGGGATGCAGTCTTGATTGTCAGAAAGACGTCTGCAGTTCTCAAGGACATGGAGGGCAAAGACATCGGAAAAGGTAAGCATGTTAATGTTAAAATCAACTTGTTATATTCAATTTGCTTTAGGACATCATTATTACAAATTCTTGAAAAACCATAATTTCCACAAATTACAAATCTGGAAAAATCCAACCAAAGAGTAAGATAAAGAATATTTTCCTTTCATTAATTCACAGAATTTAGGTATCACTGGGAAGCCCAGAATTTGCAGGCCATGCATAACTGCCCTTGGAACTGAGTGGCTTCCTCAGCTATCTCAGAGGGTAATTCAGAATAAACCATGGTTACTGTGTTTTGGACATAAATGGGCATAAGATAAAGTTTCTTTCTTAAAGGAAGAAAGGACATTAGTGAACCAGATTGATTTTTCCAACAATTGATGATGGTCATCATTACTGATTCGAGCTATAACTGGCTCTCATTCCACTGTCAGTGGGACATGACCCCATGTCTTCAGAGCATTACAAAAACAGAAATTGTTGGAAAAGGTCAGCAGGTGTGGCTGCATCTGTGGAGAGAAATCAGTATTAATGTTTTGGGTCCATTGACCCTTCCTCAGTTCTGAGTATCACCAGTTTATCTTGCAGCAATGAAATCATAGGATTTTCTGCTTGCCAGATTCAAAGCTTTGGAAATTCTGCTATGTTATTGCCTGCTCTTCTACTTGTATGTTACCTGATGCAAGATGTTTCAAAGTTAAAGGTGGAGGAAAATTGGTATGAATTGTACAGATGGGCTAATAAATTCCAAGCTTAAATGTCAATGTCTGGAAGAACGTACATTTAAAGCTCTACTTTTGACATGTACAAAATCACTTTGCCATTGATCAGTAACCCATTAATTTTTCAGTCCATGGACTTTCGCAAAGAATTTTTTCTTACGTTAAACTGTTAACTTGAGTGCATAGACAGCAAATCATATCGGAGTAGCCATTACACTGAATCTTCCAAAAAGATTGCCTTTTTTTGGCAGAATGAGATCAATTAAATACACTTTGATACTTGGAATTGATGCTTCTGACAGAATGATTTTAACATGCTGCATTTCTTTTTCTTGCTAACATTGTGCACCAGCAAGTTACTTATAATTAGCATTGTTATTTGTCCTAGCTTCAGAACTTCACTGTTGCTAGTGTGACTGTAAGTTAGTGTATTACATAGATCCTGGCTTTCCTGATATTCATTTTCATTGAAATTGACATGTGTATCTAGTAGAAATTATTTGTGCAATCCAGAGATAATAAAGATATGTGTTATAAGCTGTGGGCATGTTATCTCTCATTCCTTTGAGCACAAGGGCTTGCTTCACTGCTTAGGAAGCATGGTTCATCTACAAGAACAGTGTTTTGCTTTGGTGTGAAATGCAGAACTTTAGTTTACAAATGGAGAGATATTATCAAAAATTAATTAGAAATATACCCTTAGAATTGCTGAGTTCCATGAGGGTTTGCTAACATTTACACATCTATAAGAAATGTGCATGTGCCTAAATAAATTTTCAATGATCTTGCGTGACCAGGAAGTAGTGATTTTATTTGCAAACAAGAAAGAGGTCATCATTTTGTTTGTGATTATTGGACTCAATTTTTACATTTTTGTCCTGCAGTTCCACTTAGTTGATGGAAACATTGACTATTCAATAAAAATTTAGACTATGTGAAACTATTCATGAAATCCGCAAATGTATCCCTCATCTCAGGGTAATTTTGTGTAATGAGCTTTTGGAAGAAAAGTGACAGCTGAACCAACATCATCCCTTACAGGAGGGAAATGAAAATACTAGTAAAGTTGTGATTTATACTGTGAATCTCAGCAGCAGCATCATTAGGCAATCAGATTTTTATATTCTGAAATTGACAGGACCACTGCAAAGAATGTTTTTGTCAGGGCATGCTGTCCCAATGAACACACAATATTGATTTGGCTTAAGATGCAGTGTAAAGTCTGTGTATCTTTAACTTACTTTATTTTTAACTATGCACTGAATTGGGAAGAGGACTGAGAAAGGAATTGCTGTACTTTTTTAAAAAGCAAGCTATTGGCACTTATTTTAAGTCAAATTTAGACTCTTTTTTGCAAGCAGCAGGAGAAATGTAACAGGAGATGGGGCTGTTATGTTATTCAGGTGGATATCCTCAATAGGTATGGGTTACTACCGGATTAAACTACAGTACCTCGGGCATATACCTGAGGCCGTTACCTGTCAAGTTTACCAGTGGTCCCTATTGACTGTATGGTCCTGATAGCTACAAACTCGGCTGGGTTTATCGCAGGTCTCTAGGTCCCTTCAGTTTATCCTTTCACCTAGGAGTGAGAGGGATTCACTTTAAGTCAATCCTAATGCCTTCTCAGCTAAGTTCTAGACTTAACATACCAACACAATGGTAAACATATCTTATCAAATAAAGGTTCGGCGAATACGAAGTGTGTGGTGTAAAATATAATAGAAATTTATCAATATAATAAGTTGAATACTCACAATCAGATGTTTTCAGTTAATCACAATCGTTACAGCCTTTCTGAATGTTCTTAAAAGATACCTAGGATAAAAGCAGAGCTTAATACCTGAGTGTCCCAAATGGGATCTTCATAGACTAGCGTGTATCAGCTAGTTGGTTCAGATTGTATCTTCTTCAGGCTAGAATGCAGTGCCTCAACCGAGAATCTTTTAGGCAGGCGTATTTCAGCAAGCTCTTAGCCGTCCGTATGTTTCATCCGATCGGTCCGTATTTTGCACAAATGTGTCTTTTCTGCAAGCCTGGTGGTTCAGAGGATGGTTGGGTGACTCATTGTCTGTGTTTCAAGACAAGAGTGAGTTCTGTCTGTTTTAGCTCTGCTTTTATATCCCTTACAGTCTAAGTTAAGCAATTACATCATTTGTTTAAAGAACTGGAATCTCAAACTGTGCCTCGGTCAGCATTGTTTAAAGGTCGCGTTAAACACTTAATTAGCTGAGAAAACAATAAGTAGCTGATAAGTAGCTGGTAGAGAGCAGTTGCTACATAGTCATAGTTATACTTAATTGTTGCTAGGCTAAAATACAATAAAGAGTTAATAGTATCATTGTTGCTACAATCTAATATAATCAGGTAAAATTCCACAGAAGAATTGAGTCTTTTCATGAAGAAGTAGACAGATCCCATGACACTTAACGAGTTAATAGCATCATTGCTGTTAAGCTTAATCTTATACAATATAATATAATCAGGTAAAATTCCACAGAGGAATCGAGTCTTTTCATGAAGAAGTAGACGGATCCCATGACACTTAACGAGTTAATAGCATCATTGTTGTTAAGCTTAATCTTATACAATATAATATAATCAGGTAAAATTCCACAGAGGAATCGAGTCTTTTTATGAAGAAGTAATGGATCCCATGACACTTAACGAGTTAATAGCATCATTGTTGTTAAGCTTAATCTTATACAATATAATATAATCAGGTAAAATTCCACAGAGGAATCGAGTCTTTTCATGAAGAAGTAGACGGATCCCATGACACTTAACGAGTTAATAGCATCATTGTTGTTAAGCTTAATCTTATACAATATAATATAATCAGGTAAAATTCCACAGAGGAATCGAGTCTTTTCATGAAGAAGTAATGGATCCCGTGACAGGGCAACTCTAGCAAATTGTGTGCAAAGTGAGATTTAGCAGGCAGCAGGTTGCTGAATGATTTGTGGAGTTGTGACCATCTGTAGATGACAAAGACCATTGGGCTGACAACTATCTAATTGTGACTTGAGTTGCTGAACAGCATGTGGGTGCAAATGATATTGGCCTTTGGACTGCTGAAAGGACAGATAGTGTGTGACACACACACACACACACACACACACACACCAGTAAAGTACCTAAATGTTGAGGATAGCTAGTTTATATTTTTCTGACCAGTTGCTGCAGTTGTGATGTTTAGATTGTAACTATTAGATTTTACACAAAGTGTACAATTGGTGCCTCTTCTTTCAAAGTGAAAAGAAACTGAAGAAAGAGCTTGAAGAATAGAAAGTCCTGATGATCAAAATGACTATCTCAGTGAATCCTAATGACTGGTGCAGTTGAACTGTGAATCCCAGTTTACTCCCTTAATTTGTAAAACCACATTTTTTTTTGTTTGTCTACGTCTTTTTGTATGAGTGACTTGGGAGGTTTAGAGGGGAGATTAGAATTTTAACCAGTAGAGTTGTAGATATCTTCTGATCAACCTATCCAGAGATGTTCTTGCACACTTCTGGAGCAGGTGGAACTTAAAGTCTGGAATCCTTGTCCAGAGGAAGGGACACTACCACTGCACTGCAAGAGATCTAACAGCAGAGTTAAATGTTGGCACTTCACAGTTCCTTATCTGTGATTAAAATCTATGAAATAAATAGTTGTTTGGCTCTCTCTAATGAGGAAGCAGCCCTAAGTCCTCTGGGACTATGACAAGCTCATAGTACAATGGGAACTAGATCAGATAGGCCATTGGATTGAGGAGTGGCAGATGGAGTTTAATTTAGATAAATGCGAGATGCTGCATTTTAGAGAAGAAAATCAGAGTAGGACGTATACACTTAATGGGTAAGGTCTTGGGGAGAATTGCTGAACAAAGAGACCTTGGAATGCAGGTTCATAGCTCCTTGAAAGTAGAATTGTAGGTAGATAGGATAGTGAAGAAGGTGTTTCGTATGCTTTCATTTATTGGTCACAGCATTGAGTGTAAGAGTTGGGAGGTCATGTTGTGACTGTATAGGACATTGGTGAGGCCACTTTTAGAATATTGGATGCAATTCTCATCTCCTTCTTATCAGAAAGATGTTGTGAAACTTGAAAGGGTTCAGAAAAGACTTACAAGGATGTTGCCAGGGTTGGAGGATTTGAGCTATAGGGAGTGGCTGTATTGGCTGTGGCTGTTTTCCCCGAACGTCAGAGGCTGAGATGTGACCTTGTAGAGGTTTATAAAATTATGAGGGGCATGGATAGGATAAATAGACAAAGTCTTTTCCCTGGGGTGGGGGAGTCCAGAACTAGAGGACATAGCTTTAGGGTGAGAGGGGAAAGATATAAAAGGGACCTACGGGGCAACATTTTCATGCAGAGACTGGTGCGTTTATGAAATGAGTTGCTAAAGCAAGTGGCAGAGGTTAGTACAATTGCAACATTTAAAAGGCATCTGGATGGGTATATGAATAGGAAGGGTTTGGAGGGATGTGGGCCAAATGCTGGCAAATGGGACTAGATTACTTTGGGACATCTAATCGGCATGGACGAGTTGGACCGAAGGGTCTGTTTCCGTGTTGTACATTTCTGTGACTCTCTTTCAGAACAGAAACACGGTCTTTATTTTCCGTTCACATGGAGCTATCAATAGACTAATTGACACTTGATAACATTTTTAACTTTTCTGAGAATTATGGGAATAGTGAGGCCAGATTTCCTCCACACTACACCAGTGAGCATGACCGTGTTGGCAGTTTCTTTTCTATTATCCGTGCCTTGGCTGTACGTGCCAATGATTATAGATTTCCTTAAGTTGTCATTATAGGCCTCCCTAGACAATGAACTGGTGCTGTGGCTAGAAAATAGTGAAGTGTGACTTCAAAGCAACTACTAAAAAGCTTTTGACAATGATTTTTTTCTGTAACTTTTCTCCCCTTTTTTATTTGTGTGAACCAATTAACTGATGCTGGAATGCCATTTCACAGTAACTGGTCACTTCTAATATCCTTGGCTTTTGCCCGAAATGTCGATTTTCCTGCTCCTCGGATGCTGCCTGAACTGCTGTGCTTTTCCAGCACCACTCTGATCTAAATTCTGGTTTCCAGCATCTGCAGTCCTCACTTTTGCCTACTTCTAACATCCTGCTAAAATGGGTGAAGTAGTTGAGCATTGAGTGATGAATGGCAATTGGAGTTGTAGAGGAGGTTAGAAAAGGACTTTGAGGTTAATGAGAGGGGTCATCATATCCAAATCTCATGATCTAGATTAATAATTTCCAAAAGTATTTTCTGGTAATGACCATTGATGGAATTCCTCACTGAATTATTATGCCCTCTGTAACCCTGAAACACTGAAACCAATTGTAGTGGCTGTCCAAACTATGTTATCTCAGCACAGACTAGGGATTTTAAATAGGACTTTTTTTTTCCTTTATGATTCTTGGGTAAAACTGCAGGCCCACTGTGGATGAACGTTTTCTTTTGTTGTGACTTAGTATCAATCTGCTTTATTATCAGAGGCAGCTACAGTATTGTATAAACATATGAACATCACCATCTTAGCTGTGAAATGTGATGAGCAAGATGGGAAAGCATTACCAACAGGAAGAATTAGAAAGTGGAATAGCTATTCATTTTCATAGCGATTTGTGGCAGATATTTTATTTCAGAATTCTGACCACTTCTAGTAAAATGATCAAAAAAGACATTTTCCTTGATCCATTCAACAGAAATGAATATTATTCATTAAAAAGTCTGGTGACATGATCTAGCATCAGAATATAAAATGGTGTATAGGTATTTATTGTATTAAAATAAACTGCTATCTTATTGAAAAGTATGGCAAAATATTCAGATGCTTTTGTATGCTCTTACACCTCATTCATACTTTAAGTCCTCTGCAGATTGCATTCCATTCAGGTCAAAATGACCCCGACAGAACACGATTCTCCCAGGGTTTGTACAAAGAGTTGCCCTGAGTTTGTTCCGTGGGATTAATGGCGATGCACTGAGTTATTTTCAGTGAAGAGGAGATTCATGTCGGACCCCGAGCTTGTCTGTGTTTCTCCAACTTTGCAGCTTCAGACAAAATCGAAGGTCAAGTAGCAGCATGGTCAATGGAGTAGTGAGGAGACAATTAACTTTCTGGACAAAGCCACAGCTCCAAATCTATTTCAAATTAGAAATCTCCCTTCGCTGTCAACCCCACCACCTGTCTCTGCCCCCTGACAAAACAGAAATTGAAGTATTATAATGTCTTTGCTTTTGCAGCCTTGTCACTAATTAACAACCTCATTCATTATGATTTTCAGTTGTCTGGAATGTTTTCATATAAAAATAATTTTAAGATAGCCAGCTAAACTACTTAAGACTATTAAGTCTCTTCAGTCTTTATTTTTTCAATGATAATGTGCTTTTGAAAGTTGAGTGTTTTTAAAAATCTGATCATGTCACTTACAAATTTTTAATTAATTGTTTGGAGACATGGCGAACATTCTAAAAGGCAAAATTAGAATTACTCTTGGCTTTTGCTATGCCTTGTTTGTTAATAATATTGTTTTTTAATTTAGAATGTATTTGTCAGTTCAATGTGTGCACTTGATAAAGATTTATTCAGACAGGACTTAGTGTGCAAATCAACATACCCAAACCAAATGTACAAAATGTATGAATAACAGAGCAGAGGAAGATAAAACAAGCGTCAAGAATTCAAATTGAAAAATATCAGTAAGTACACTTGTAGCTGGTCATCTGGTCTGGTTGCTCAAAGGCTTTGGTTCTCAGCTGGCAGTTTAAAATTGCAGCTGGTTTCTTCTACAGGAAATATTGCTGTGGATGTTCAAGTCCTCCTTTGAAAGCTGTCTATTGGTGCTTATACTTGTTTGTATAACTTTTGTAATTTTGTAAAAAGTCTTAAAAATGTTCTTTATTTCAATAAAAATACCTATAAAACAAAAGCTGTCTGTGTGCTTGTAGATGCCATCAAACTCAACGAACGGAGGCAGCTAAATTAGTGATAGAGAGAGAGAGAGAGATGTAGTGGCATTGGAGGCAATACAGAGGAGGTTCACTCGATTGATCCCAGAGTTCAGGGGTTTGTTGTATGAAGATAGATTTAGAAGAATTTAGAATTTAGAAGAATGAGGGGAGATCAAAATGAGGAATTCAGGATGACAAAAGGTTTGGGTAAAATAAAAGTGGAGTGGATACTTCCTCTTATGGAGCATTCTAGGTCGAAAGGTCATAGTCTTAGGATAAGGGGTAGCAAATTTAAAACAGTTGAGGGGACCTAAGGGGCAACTTTTTCATTCAGAGGGTGGTATGTATATGGAATGAGCTGCCAGAGGAAATGGTGGAGGCTGGTACAATTAGAAGGTTTAAAAAGCATCTGGATGGGTGTATGAATAGGAAGGGTTGAGAGGGATATGGGCCAAATACTGGTTCTCATGGATAAGTTGGACTGATGGTTCTGTTTCAATACTGTACATCTCTATAACTCTATTTTCCCAAAGTAATTGCAACTCTGGAATTCGCTACCCCAAAGTGTGGTGGAAACTGGGACAACTTAAGGAGGAGTTATACAGATTTTTAATTGATAAAGAGTTGAAGGGTTATGAGAAGAATGCAGGAAACTAGGGGTGAACGACAAATCAGTCATGATCGAATGGCAGAGCAAACTCGATGGGTCAAATGGCCTAATTCTGTTCCTATATCTTGTGAATTTAAGAACGTGCTGTCACTGATGGCCTTCTAAAACATGTCCCAATTCAACACACACAAAGCTCGATTGGTCACATGATTTTTCTGTAATATGCAGTAAATGTTCAAAAGTTAAATCTGTATTCTAAAAGGTAGCTTTGATTAGCTCATCCTCGCACAAATCATCAGAAGGTAATAAGGCCTTTTTGTACAAGCAGTTGGACCATTCTTCCACAGTTGAATACTGTGACTATCTCCATTTTGATAAGGCAAAAAGAAAGCTGTTATGTGTTTCAGGAGGTACATTGTCTCGACACAAGTGTAGCAAGTAATCAGGAAGGTTAATGGAATGTTGGCCCTTACATCAAGGGTGTTGAACTGTAAGAATAGGGAAGTCTTACTGCGATTAAACAAGTCGCTGGTGAGACCACATCTGAAGTACTGTTTTGGTTCCCTTATTTAGGGAAAAATATCACTTTTTTTTTGAGGTAGTTCAGAGAAGGCTTACTAGGGTGAGCCCAGGTATGAAGGGATTGTCTTACGAGCAAAGGCTAAACAGATTAGAAAGATATACTCACTGAAGTTTAGAAGAATGAGAGATGATCTCATTAAAATATAAGACCATAAGACATAGGAGTGGAAGTAAGACCATTTGGCCCATCGAGTCCACTCCGCCATTCAATCATGGCTGATAGGCATTTCAACTCCACTTACCCGCATTCTCCCCGTAGCCCTTAATTCCTCGAGACAACAAGAATCTATCAATCTCGGCCTTGAAGACATTTAGTGTCCCGGCCTCCACTGCATTCTGTGGCAATGAATTCCACAGGCCCACCACTCTCTGGCTGAAGAAATGTCTCCGCATTTCTGTTCTGAATTGACCCCCTCTAATTCTAAGGCTGTGTCCACGGGTCCTAGTCTCCTCGCCTAACGGAAACAATTTCCTAGCGTCCACCCTTTCCAAGCCATGTATTATCTTGTACGTCTATATTAAGTCTCCCCTTAATCTTCTAAACTCCAACGAATACAATCCCAGGATCCTCAGCCATTCCTCATATGTTAGACCTACCATTCCAGGGATCATCCGTGTGAATCTCTGCTGGACACGTTCCAGTGCCAGTATGTCCTTTCTGAGGTGTGGGGACAAAACTGGACACAGTACTCCAAATGGGGCCTAACCAGAGCTTTATAAAGTCTCAGTAGCACATCTCTGCTTTTATATTCCAACCCTCTTGAGATAAGAGACAACATTGCATTCGCTTTCTTAATCACGGACTCAATCTGCATGTTTACCTTTAGAGAATCCTCGACTAGCACTCCCAGATCCCTTTGTACTTTGGCTTTACTAATTTTCTCACCATTTAGAAAGTAGTCTATGCTTTTATTCTTTTTGCCAAAGTGCAAGACCTCGCACTTGCTCATGTTAAATTCCATCAGCCATTTCCTGGACCACTCCCAAACTGTTTAGATCCTTCTGTAGCCTCCCCACTTCCTCAGTACTACCTGCCTGTCCACCTAACTTTGTATCATCGGCAAACTTCGCTGGAATGCCCCCAGTCCCCTCATCCAAGTCATTAATATATAATGCGAATAGCTGATGCCCCAACACTGAACCCTGCAGGATACCACTTGTCACTGGCTGCCATTCTGAAAAAGAACCTGTTATCCCAACTCTCTGCCTTCTGTTAAACAGCCAATCCTCAATCCATCCCAGCAGCTCACCTCAAACACCATGGGCCCTCACCTTGCTCAGCAGCCTCCCGTGTGGCACCTTATCAAAGGCCTTTTGAAAGTCTAGATAGACCACATCCACTGGGTTTCCCTGGTCTAACCTACTTGTTACCTCTTCAAAAAAATTCCAACAGGTTTGTCAGGCATGACCTCCCCTTACTAAAAACATTTTGACTTGTTCTAATCAGACTCTGCTCTTCCAAGAATTTAGAAACCTCATCCTTAATGATGGATTCTAGAATTTTACCAACAACCGAGGTTAAGCTGATTGGCCTATCATTTTCCATCTTTTGTCTTGATCCTTTCTTGAACAAGGGGGTTACAACAGCCATCTTCCAATCATCTGGGACCTTTCCTGACTCCAGTGACTCTTGAAAGATCTCAACCAATGCCTCTGCTATTTCCTCAGTCACCTCTCTCAGAACTCTAGGGTGTATCCCATTGGGGCCAGGAGATTTATCAATTTTAAGACTTTTTAACTTTTCTAGCACTATGTCTTTCGTAACGGCAACCATACTCAACTCAGCCCCGTGACTCCCTTTAATTTTTGGGATATTACTCATGTCTTCCACTGTGAAAATTGACGCAAAGTACTTGTTAAGTTCTCCTGCTATTTCCTTATCTCCCATCACTAGGCTTCCTGCATCAGTTTGAAGTGGCCCAATGTCTACTTTTGCCTGTCGTTTGTTTCTTATGTACTGAAAGAAACTTTTACTATCATTTCTAATATTACTGGCAAGCCTACCTTCATATTTGATCTTCTCATTTCTTATTACACTCTTTGTTATCCTCTGTTTGTTTTTGTATCCTTCCCAATCTTCTGATTTCCCACTGTTCTTGGCCACTTTATGGGATCTCTCTTTTTCTTTAATACATTTCCTGACTTCCTTTGTCAGCCATGGTTGTCTATTCCCTCCCCGGATAATCTTTCTTTTCTTGGGGATGAACCTCTGTACAATGTCCTCAGTTATACCAACAAACTCCTGCCATTTTTGCTCTACTGTCTTCCCGGTTAGCCTCTGCTTCCAGTCTATTTTTGTCAGTTCCTCTCTCATGTCCTCATAATTACCTTTATTTAACTGTAACACCATTACATCCGATTTTGCCTTCTCTCTTTCAAACTCCAGACTGAACTCTACCATATTATGATCGCTACTTCCTAAGGGTTCCCTTACTTTAAGATCTTTCATAGAGTCTGGTTCATTGCAAAGCACTAGGTCCAGAATAGCCTGCTCCCTTGTGGGCTCCATGACAAGCAGTTCCAAAAAGCCATCCTGTAAGCATTCCATGAATTCCCTTTCTTTGGATCCACTAGCAACATTATTTACCCAGTCCACCTGCATATTGAAGTCTCCCATGATCAATGTGACTTTGCCTATCTGACAAGCCTTCTCTATTTCCCAGTACATGTTGCGTCCCTGGTGCTGACTACTGTTAGGAGGTCTATACACAACTCTAATTATGGTTTTTTTGCCCTTGTGGTTCCTCAATTCCACCCACACAGACTCCACATCATCCGACGCTATGTCATTCAATACCATTGATTTAATTTTGTTCTTAATTAACAAGGCAACCCCACCCCCTCTGCCCACCTCTCTGTCTTTTCGATAAGTTGAAAAACCATGGAGGCTTAACTGCCAGTCCTGACCCCCCTGTAACCAAGTCTCTGTGATGCCTACCACATCATAATCATTCACTATTATCTGTGCCATTAGTTCATCGGCTTTGTTATGAATGCTACGAGCATTCAGGTAAAGTGCCTTAATGCTAACTTCCTTATCATTAGAGATGTTGGAAGTCATATGTCCTAAGTTATCCTTGCTTTTTTCTGCATTCTCAGTCTGCCTCAATTTTAAATCCGCCTGAACACATGCTATCCTGCTGCTTATCTTTCCATTTAACGCCATATTCCCTGTCGCTTTCACTTTCCCTTCCCCTCAACTCAGAAGTTTAAAGTCCTACTGACCACCCTATTTATCCTCTTCGCTAGAACATTGGTACCTGATCGGTTCAGGTGGAGATCGTCCCAACGGTACAGATCCCCCCTGTTCCAAAACTGGTGCCAATGCCCCATGAAGTGGAATCCCTCTTTCCCACACCAATCCACTATGTAGGATTCTTATGGGGCGTGACAGAGTAAATGCTGTAAGGATGATTTCCCTTATGTGAGAGTCTAGAACTAGAGGGCTTAGTCTCAGAATAAGGGGTACCAATTTAAGACTGAGATAAGGAATTTCTTGTGCATATTTAAAGGCTGGGGTAAATTCTCGATCAGTAGGTGAATCAAGGGTTGTGGAGAAAGAGCAGGAAAGTGGATGTGAGGAATGTCGGCTCGGCCATGATCCGATGGAATTGTGAAGCAGATTCAAGGGGCCAAACAGCTTACTCTTGTTCCTATTTCTTCTATTGTCCTCTTCTTGGCCCAACCTTGCTCCATTCTAACAACTTGAAGATTTCTGTTCAAACACTACTGCTTCACAGTATTTCTGTGAATTGACTGATTCACTTGATCTGAAATGGTAAAAGCTTGTTTTTCCTTCTTTAAAAGGAATAATTCCATCTTTCAATCTGAATTCTGCACTCTTTTGAACCTTAGGTTCTAAAGTATTCTGCTTAAATACATCTGCAAACTAATTGGAAGCAATATCGTATACATATAAAATCTTAAATGGGGACATTATTTTCTAATGAGGGCTTTTGAAAGAAGGAGAATGAATCAGTCAGGTGACACTTTTGAATATTAGGTGAGAGCACTTTGATTTACAAACCCGAAAGCATTCAAAATATTAATTTATTTGTGCGTTTGTGTTTTTCTCTCCACCCCTCCACCAAAAGCACTTAAAATTTATTACAATGCATCGTCATGTTGAAGTGTCCCAACTGGGATTACCAATGGGATAATATATCCTAATGACAAAATTAGGTAGAAATGGCATAGCATCTGCATGGAATTTCATAAGGACTCAGATATGTACTAGAATTATACATTACAGGTAATCAATGTTCATTCCTTTGCTGCCAAAATTTATAATTGCATATTGCCAAGACATGTCTGACCCAGCGACGAAGTCCATATGTGATATCACTTCCATAAGACTGACAAGATATTGTTTTGTTTTTTCTTCAGGTACTGGATACAAAGCAAAAGAACTTGAAGCTCTTTCTGAAGGCCAGACCTTAATGCTTGGTGGGAAAGAGATTGAGATAATGGGACCAATCTCTGTGGATGACTTTATGAGTGGCCGCTGTTTTCACTCCACAGTTGCCGGTTCATCACATGTACCAATGCCAACTTTTTCACAACAACCTTCGCTAAAACCTTTTACAAACCCATTGAAGAACAGTGCTGGGTCCAGTCAAACAGAAATTGTTCAAAAAACCAGAATTGATTGTAAACCTAGGCATGATCCAAATGCGCCAAGTAAGCAATTTAATTGATAATTCTTTTAAGTTTGGGTTATTTGTTCAACCATTGAGTAATTATGATACCTGCCAAACTTTCCAGTAAACTCATGAAGAAGGCATTTTTAAAATTTGTTTTTGATATATGCCTATATCTTAGGATATAGGCATCAATGGCAAGAACAGAAATTACTTTCCAACTTTAATTGTTGTCCTTAATTGGTGTTGAGTCATTTTTATAAATTACTGCATAAGAAGGTTGCTGACAAAGCTACTAGGGAGGAGCTTCCAGGATTTTCAGCCAGTGATAGGTGCATAAGATGAGGGGCATGGACAAGTGGGAGGGGAAGGAGCTGTTTTCCTTAGTTGAAAAGTCATTAATGAGGAGGCAAGATTTTTAAGGTGAAAGACAGAAGGTTCAAAAGGGGTCTGAGGTAAAGATTTTCATCCAGAGTGTGTTGGGAATCTGAAATGAACTGCCTTGGCAGGCTGTAGAGGTGGGAAACTTCGCAACCTTTCAAAAGTATGTGAATGAGTACTTGAAATGTCATAACAAGTAGGCCAAGTGCTACAAAGTGAGATTAGTGCAGATAGGTCAGCACAGTTTCATTGGGCCAAAAGGCCTCTTCTGTGTGTATGACGCTATGACTGTGACAGTGAATGAATGGCAATGTAGATCCAAGTCAGGATGATGTGTGATTTGGAAGGATCTTGAAAGTGATAGTGTTCCATGCATATGCTGTCTTTGTCCTTCTGGTGGAAAATAGAGGTTATAGGTCTGGAAGGTGTTGTTCAAGAAGGAGCCTTAATGAGTTGTCTGTATAGTCCTAAACCATGTAAACTGTTATTTGGGTTTACTGGGTTTCATTTACTCCAATAGGAGCTGGGTTGTTTAGCACGAGAGTGTCTTGGCATCCTGAGGGTAGAAAGGAAAATAATTAACCAGGCTTGTTATTCTTGTCTAGTGGCATTTGTTAAGAATGTTTGTACGAATGTTTGAGTTCATCTGTAATTCCTTTATTGTAATGCTCTCTTATGTTAAATGCTCTGCAGATATTCAACTGTCTATGCTAACCATTAAAGAACTGCCATTTAGGTTAATTAACAGACTTCTGACATCTGGATGCATCTGTCAGTTCTAAGGAAGGACAGAGCAAAAAAGAAACTTTTCTGAAACAATGTTATACTTTTGCAAGAACTTTATTTTTTCCTGAGAATTATAGAAGTCTACAGCACAGAAGTCATAGAGTCATAAAGATATACCTCACAGAACCAGACCATTTGGTCCAACTGGTCCATGCCGACCAGATATCTCAACCCAATCTAGTCCCACCTGCCAGCACCTGGCTCATATCCCTCCAAACCCTTCCTATTCATATACCCATCCAAATGCCTTTTAAATGTTGCAATTGTACCAGCCTCCACCACTTCCTCTGGTAGCTCATTCCATACACATACCAACCTCTGTGTGAAAAGGTTGCCCCTTAGGTCACTTTTATATCTTTCCCCCCTCACCCGGAACCTATGCCCTCTAGTTCTGAACTGCCCACCCCACGGAAAAGACTTTGTCTGTTTATCCTATCCATGCTCCTCATGATTTTATAAACCTCTATAAGGTCACCCCTCAGCCACGACGCTCCAGGGAAAACAGCCTTAGCCTATTCAACCTCTCCCTATGGCTCAAATCCTTCAACCCTGGCACCATCCTTGTAAATCTTTTCTGAACCCTTTCAAGTTTCACAACATCTTTCCGATAGGAAGGAGACCAGAAATGCACGCAGTATTCCAAAAGTGACCTAACCAATGTCCTGTACAGCCGCAACATGACCTCCCAACTCCTGTACTCAATACTCTGACCAATAAAGGAAAGCATATAAACGCCTTCACTATCCTATCTACCCGCGGCTCCACTTTCAAGGAGCTATGAACCTGCACTCCAAAGTCTCTTTGTTCAGCAACACTCCCAAGGACCTTACCATTAAGTGTGTAACTCCTGCTAAGACTTGCTTTCCAAAAATGCTGAGTTTGCGCCAAAGATAACCACCGAACTAACCTAGAATAGTTAGGTGATGGTTTTGACTGGAAGAGACTGGATAACCCAAAGGGACTTCTTCTATGCTGAAGACCTCTGTGACTCTAACTGTTCTCATCCCGTTTTCAGTACTTGCCACATAGACTTGTATGCATTTCACAAGTGTGCAGCAAAATACTTCTCAGATGTTATGATGGTTTCTGCCCCCATCACTCTCAAAAGCAATGAGTCCAAGGTTCACACTACCCTCTGGATGAAAAAGAAAATCATTTCATCCTTTCTAACCCTGCTGTACTGTACCTTAACTTTTAAATTTATGCCCTTGGTTATTGATCCCTCCACCAAGGGGAATATTTATTCCTGTCTACCCCTCATAATTTTATACATCTCAATCACGTTGCTCTTCAGTCTCCTCTGTTCCAAGGAAAACAGCCTCAATCTGTCCAATTTCTCTTCATAACCAAAACTCTCCAGCCCAAGCAAAATCCTGTTAAATCTCCCCTTCACCCTCTCCAGTGCAATCACATCTCTCCAATTATGGGAATTCCAGAACCGCACACAATAATCTATCTGTGGACTAAGCAACCTTTTATACCGTTCTAACATAACCTCACGTCAGTTGGCACTGTTGTCCTTGATAGGCCTCTGTCTTTCTCTGGTTATCCTTTTATCCTTTTTATATTTATAAAATAACTTCAGATTTTCCTTTATTTTACCTGCCATCATTCTTTAATGCCACCTTTATGCTCTTCTAATTTTCTTTGTAAGCTTCCCCTTGCACATTCTGTACTCTTCTTGGGTTTTTGAGCTCCTGGTATCTGTTAAAAACCCCATTTTTTCTTTTTATCCAATCCTGTACAGGATTTGTTCATCCTATCTTTGTCCGCATTGGAACATGTTGGCTTTGTACTTTACCTATTGCCTTCTTGAATGTCTGACACCGATTTACCTAAAAGTATCTGCCCCCAGTCCACTTTGGCCAAACCATACCTGATCTTATTAAAATTGGCCATCCCCCTGTTTAGAACTTTGATTTCAGGCCCATCCTTGTTCTTTCCTGTAGCAATCTTGAATCTAATGGACTTTTGTTTTCATTTATTCAGGGGATGTGGGTGTTATTGGCTGCTCAGTATTTATAGACTGCTCAAGCTCCTCTTGAACAGGATAGGTCAGAGTCAGCATGGATTTATGAAGGGGAAATCATCCTTGACTAATCTTCTGGAATTCTTTGAGGATGCAACTCTGAAGATGGACAAGGGAGATCCAGTAGATGTAGTGTACTTGGACTTTCGGAAAGCTTTTGATAAAGTCCCACACAGGAGGTTAGTGAGCAAAATTAGGGCGCATGGTATTGGGGGCAAAGTGCTAACTTGGATTGAAAGTTGGTTGGCTGATAGGAAACAAAAAGTAGTGATAAACGGCTCCATTTTGGAATGGCAGGCAGTGACCAGTGGGGTACCGCAGGGATCAGTGCTGGGACCGCAACTTTTTACAATATATATTAATGATATAGAAGATGGTATTAGTAATAACATTAACAAATTTGCTGATGATACTAAGCTGGGTGGCAGGGTGAAATGTGATGAGGATGTTAGGAGATTACAGGGTGACTCGGACAGGTTAGGTGAGTGGTCAGATGCATGGCAGATGCAGTTTAGTGTGGATAAATGTATGGTTATCCACTTTGGTGGCAAGAACAGGAAGGCAGATTACTACCTAAATGGAATCAATTTAGGTAAAGGGGCAGTACAAAGAGATCTGGGTGGTCTTGTACACCAGTCAATGAAGGTAAGCATGCAGGTACAGCAGGTAGTGAAGAAGGCTAATAGCATGCTGGCCTTCATAAGAAGAGGGATTGAGTATAGAAGCAAAGAGGTTCTTCAGCAGCTGTACAGGGCCCTGGTGAGACCACACCTGGAGTATTGTGTGCAGTTTTGGTCTCCAAATTTGAGGAAAGACATTCTGGCTATTGAGGGAGTGCAGCGTAGGTTCATGAGGTCAATTCCTGGAATGGTGGGACTACCTTACGCTGAAAGACTGGAGCGACTGGGCTTGTATACCCTTGAGTTTAGAAGACTGAGAAGGGATCTGATTGAGACATATAAGATTATTAAAGGATTGGACACTCTGCAGGCAGGAAACATGTGTCCGCTGATGGGTGAGTGCCGAACCAGAGGACACAGCTTAAAAATACGAGGTAGACCATTTAGGCCAGAGATGAGGAGAAACTTCTTCACCCAGAGAGTGGTGGCTGTGTGGAATGCTCTGCCCCAGAGGGCAGTGGAGGCCCAGTCTCTCGATTTATTTAAGAAAGAGTTGGATAGTGGAATCAAGGATTATGGAGATAAGGCAGGAACAGGATACTGATTAAGGATGATCAGTCATGATCATATCGAATGGTGGTGCAGGCTTGAAGGGCAGAATGGCCTACTTCTGCACCTGTTGTCTATTGAGTAGCTTGCTAGGCCATTTCAGAGGGCATTTGAAAGTCAACCACATTGCTGTCGAGTCACATGGAGGCTAAACTAGGCGAGAATAAAGGTTTCTTTCCGTGAAGGACATTAGTGAGCCAGATGGATTTTTCTGACAACTGGCAGTGATAGCATGGTCATCAGTACATTCATAATTTAAGATTTTTAAGAAAATTAAATTAAATTTCCATCACCTGCTGTGGCCTGATTCAAACCAAAGTCCCCAAAATTTTTGCTGAGTTTCTGGATTAATATTCAAGTGATAATACCAGTAGGCTATCACCTCTGCTAATTGTGCTTGTTGTCAGCGAAATGGTCCCCCACTGATACTTCAACCACTTACCCGGCTTTTTTTTTACCTAAAATTAAGTTCAGGACCACACCTTCTCTTGTGTACAGAGCCTCCTACATATTAGCTTGAAAATCTGTCCTGGATACATTTTAAGAATTACAGTCCCTGTAAATCTTTCATACTATGACCACCCTAGTTAATGGTAGGCAAGTTGAAAACTTTACTGTCACTACCATATTACTTTTACACTTCTCTGAAATTTACTTTAGCATCTGCAGTTCTATTTCTCATTGACTGTTGGGATCCTAAAGTACACTGCTAACAGTATGATTGCTCCTCTTTGGTCTTATGTTCTACCCATCTGACTTCATTTGATGTCATCCCTACTCACTGATTGTAATTTATCAATATTGTGCCACTCCCTCCTCGTTTATCTTCTTCCCTGCCTCGCCTGAAGACCCTACAGCCTGGATAATTGAGCTGTCAATCCTGTCCCTTCTCAACCATGTCTTAGTGACTGCAATTACGTCATACCTCCATATTTTAAGTTTTGCCTTCAACTCATCTGCCTTGTTTGTGAGACTCCTTACATTAAAATAATACCAACCAACCTTGCCAAACTCTCTTTGCTTAGCTGGAATATAATTTCTATGCCTTCTTGACTCCTTTGATGTCTCTTCTAATTTTGGTCATTCATCAACCCCTGCTGAACCTTCTGTCTGGATTCCATCCCATCGCCAAGTTAGTTTCCATCCAATATTCAGTCTCTTTGAGAGAACTGTTCAATTAGTTTCATGCTATGCTCTTTCCCATAAATCAGCAAATTGAAGATCTTGAATCGGTATAAGGATCTAATATATTTGTAACTTCTTTGCAATTAAAGGAAACATTTCTGTAGAAACTCACCTCAAATCCTTAGCTGTTTTATATGCTTCACTGTTTTCATATTCTAGTTGAATGTACACCAAAAATGTAAGCATATATATGCAACACTTTTGTATTTACGTTATGGAAAACTTTGCAGAAGTTTTAAAGTAATAGATAAATGTACCGTTCTTTATTTACCAACAGATGCGTTAGTAATGCCACGACCAAACCTTAGTCACCAGTGGCTGTTTAATAAAGCTGGTCTCCCATTAGTGGATGTAGTGGTGGATCCTTACCTTGCTGTGCACCTACGACCTCACCAATGGGATGGTGTGATCTTTTTATATGAGTGCATAATGGGAATGAGGTAAGTGAGTCTGTCTTCTACTTTGTGGAATGGGTGCAAACAGGATATTTGAGTCTCAAACTAGTCGATAAAATCAATTTAGGTTGTTCCAAGTCTTTGACAGTCAATAACACTTTTAATTTGCAAGCAATTTTTTGCATAAAGTACTGGTGAAATCTAAAGTCTCATTTCTGACCTGGTCATAGAGTCGTAGAGATGTATAGCACGGAAACAGACCCTTCAGCCCAACTCGTCCATGCCAACCAGGTATTCCAACATAATCTAGTCCCATTTGCCAGCATTTGGCCCATGTTCCTCTTGACCCTTTCTATTCATATACTCACCTGATGCCTTTTAAATGTTGAAATTGTACCAACCTCCACCATTTCCTCTGATAGCTCATTCCATTCCCACACCACCCTCTGCATGAAAACGTTGCCCCTTAGGTCCCTTTTATATCTTTCCCCTTTCATCCTAAACCTCTGCCTTCTCGTTCTGGACTCCCCCACCCCAGGGAAAAGACTTTTTCTATTTATCCTATCTTTGCCCCTCATGATTTTACAAACCTCTTTAATGTCACCCCTCAGCCTTCGACGCTCCAGGGAAAATAGCCCCAGCCTATTCAGACTCTCCCTAGAGCTCAAATCCTCCAACCCTGGCAACATCCTTGTAAATCTTTTCTGAACCCTTTCAAGTTTCACATATCCTTTCGCTAGGAAGGAGACCAGAATTGCATGCAAAATTCCAAAAGTGGCCCGACCAATGTCCTTTACAGCCGCAAAATCCTCCCAACTCCTATACTCAATGCTCTGACCAATAAATGAAAGCATACCAAACGCCTTCTTCGGTATCCTATCAATCTGTGACTCTACTTTCAAGTAACTATGAACCTGCACTCCAAGGTCTCTCTGTTCAGCTCACTAGGTCATTACCATTACGTGTATAAGTCCTGCTACGATTTGCTTTCTCAAAATGCAGCACCTCGCATTTATCTAAATTAAACTCCATCTACCACTCCTCAGCCCATTGGCCCATCTGATCAAGATTCCGTTGTAATCTGAGGTAACCTTCTTCGCTGCTCACTACATCTCCAATTTCGGTGCCATCTGCAAACTTACTAACTATACCTACTATGTTCATATCCAAATAATTTATATAAATGATGAAAAGTAGTGGACCCAGCAGCGATCCTTGTGGCACTCCACTGGTCACAGGCCTCCAGTCTGAAAAACAACCTTCCACCACCACCCTCTGTCTTCTACCTTTGAGCCAGTTCTGTATCAAAATAGCTAGTTGTCCGTGTATTCCATGAGTTCTAACCTTGCTAACCAGTCTCCCATGGGCAACCTTGTCGAACACCTTACTGAAGTCCATCTAGATCATGTCAACTGCTCTGCCCTCATCAATCCTCTTTGTTACTTTTTCAAAAAACTCAATCAAGTTTGTGAGACATGATTTCCCATGCACAAAGCCATGTTGACTATCCTAATCAGTCTTTGCATTTTCAAATACGTGTAAAGCCTGTCCCTCAGCATTCCCTCCAACAACTTGCCCACCACCAACGTCAGGCTCACCGTAGTTTCAAATGAATACAATTCTAAACTATAGCTTGTGATTGGTAAAACTAGTATATCATTCCTTCAGTGTAAAGAATATGACTACAAATTGTCTTACAATAAATACTTTTTCAATAAAGATACATGACATGTATTTGTGCCCTCTTTAAAATTGGAATATCTGTCAGGTCAAAGTTCAAAGTTACATAAAACAAATCTTGAAATCTGGACCCTTTCATCTTATTGGTGCAGGTATATGGGTGGCACAGTGGCTCAGTGGTTAGCATTGCTGCCTCACCGCGCCAGGGACCTGGGTTCGACTGTCTGTGTGGAGTTTGCACATTCTCCCCGTGTCTGTGTTGGTTTTCTCTGGGTGCTCCGGTTTCTTCCCACAGTTCAAAGATGTGCAGCTTCAGTGAATTGACCATGTTAAATTGCCCATAATGTTCAGGGTTGTGTAGGTTAGGTGCATTAATCAGGGGAAATGTCGAGTAATAGGGTAGGGGAATGGGTCAGGGTGGGTAACTCTTCAGAGGATTGGTGTGCACTTATTGAACAAAATCGCCTGTTTCCACATTGTAGAGATTCTATGACCAATTGTATCAGTGTAACTTGAAAGCAAGCATCACAGGTAAAAGGTGTTACTTGAGGCTAACTGCTACACAATTGCTCATTCGTGTTATTCTTTAACCCCCAATCAACGAGGACTGTGCACTAGTTATAGACAGTTTATGAGGTTTAGATTTACATGTTTTTGTGCATATAGTGTACTATATATGGTGTTGCCAAATGGGGGCATGTGTTCAGTGAATAATTCACTCAAAATCTCAGGTAGGAGAGTTCCTGACTTTATTTTCTAATCCCACACAATAATCCATTGAGTACTAGACATTTTAGGAAGGAAAGGTCCTTGTAGTAGGTAATATCATTTTCTGTTCCTAACTTGTTCTTCCCAAATCTGTTTGATATTTACAAATAAACATAGATATGATACATTTTGCTCATTTTCAATGTTTGTATACTTGCCTGAAAAGTCGGTGCAATGTGGCTGATTATACTTTGAGAAGACTCTATGTAACTATTGTTTCCAGAACAGCTGGCAGGTTTGGTGCTATCTTGGCTGATGAAATGGGTCTAGGGAAAACTCTGCAGTGCATTACATTAATTTGGACTCTGATGCGGCAAGGACCTTATGGAAACAAACCTGTAATCAAAAAGACCCTTGTCATCACACCAGGGAGTCTCGTAAAAAACTGGGTCAGTGAATTCCAGAAATGGCTTGGAATGGAAAGGCTGAGGGTTTTTGCAGTTGATCAGGTGAGTTAACAGCACTGCTACTGCTTCTTACTATTTTGGTGTAGTAATGGAGTTACTGTGTTGTAAGCAAATGAAAACAGGTAATTCAGCCCCCTTTTTGACCACCTCATAATTTTTCCAACAGGTATTTTTATTTCTTTTTTGACACAGCTTTATCACGTTAGTTAAAATGTAGGCAACTAGACCAGAACGAAAGAACTGATTATCAGATTTCTGTGAGCAAAAGAAGGGTGAGTTTTATTACCTAGTAACAGCATTCGTACGACTTCTGTGCACAACAATCAGTATTGGCATACTAATCTCATTCTGGTGGTTGTAAATGTGCATGGACTTTAGAGACCTGTGTACCTGGAAAACAATTAGAAGTAATATTGCCTATTAACCCTTAGAAAGATAATGAAATGCAACATCAACATACACATGACAAGTTATAAGTTTGTAAAGGAATAGTGTCAGGTACAGACAGGAAACATAACAAATACACAGTTTGAACATCCTTTGAGTCCTTGAGGGTATTATGTTTTTAACCTGAGATCACGATTTTTTAATTGCTGTGAACTGCAGCAGTGGTGAAGTTGGTAAGTATCTTTGAGTTCATGGTAAATGGTTGTTTCAAAGATTTGTTCACTGAGAGTTATCATTCAAGATGATCGTGAGGAATCTGAGAGATAGAGAAAGTGAAAGTTTTCCAGATTCTGCAATTATGAATCTATCATTCTATTTTTTCTGTTGTGCTGGTCAAAAAGCTACTGAAATGTGGTTCATTGATGTATTCTGATGTCAGGTCCAATTGTCCTTCCAAGACAAACAGTTGTGGGAAATGTTTGCTATCCAGTTTATGCATTTTTAAGTTAAAGCAGGCGATACAATTTTATTGATGCTGATTCAGGTGCCTGATTTGATGTCTTTAAGTAAATGGAATTTCAATGTAGGATACTTTGTTTATTCCACATGGGTGTCCTGCAAGTGCCTCAATCTGTGGTCAGGTGATCATGGCAGCCATTTTAGGTCACTCTTTTAAAATCCATTTCATTCAATGAAAGGCTTCAGTTGTAACAATCAGATGATGGAAGTTAAAATTTGCTATCATAAAAACTATTATGAATAATAAAAAGCTACAGCAAGACTAATAATTAGTTTGTAAGTGATGAATCCAAATGACATATAGACACAATCAAAAGGATTCTGATAACAACACTATTTCCTCCAAAAAACAAACAGCTGCAGGCTGTGTAACATGTATCTCATTCTAATGCCTTCAGAAGCTGGTGAGAAACGACTGCTACAAAAGCAAATGAAATTAACACAAGACCTGTGGTGGCTCAAGGAGTGGATCCACTACCTTCTCAGGACAAATAGGGATGGCAATAAATACAGCCAGGTCATCCAGGTTCCAGAAACAACCTTTTCAGAACATTACAAAACTTGTTCATTGTTTGCAAAATAAAAGTGGTAGAAAAAATCATAAGTTAACAAGGGGATTTTTTTTAAAGTATAGTAAACACAAACCAAAACACTGTGTTAAATTTAATTTGATCACACTAAGTTGGTATTATGGTGGTCAGACAGGAGAATTAGGTGAGAATATTTAAATGTTTAAAAAAGGAGGTAGAAAAAAGATGGGGAATTATAGGCCGGTTAGCTTAACTTCTGTCGTGGAATGCCTGAATCTACTATCAAGGAAGAAATAACAAGACGCTGTGGGATCATGTTCAACTAACGACCGAAATCGGTGAGTGGTGAAAA
Organism: Hemiscyllium ocellatum; assembly: GCF_020745735.1. Taxonomy (NCBI): domain Eukaryota; kingdom Metazoa; phylum Chordata; class Chondrichthyes; order Orectolobiformes; family Hemiscylliidae; genus Hemiscyllium; species Hemiscyllium ocellatum. Next base: position 100,495,600 of record NC_083404.1, on the reverse strand, counting down.
CAGCCTCTTTATTCAGCAATCACAGCACAAATTTGAGGCGGCAAAAAAATCCTGAAATACAAGAGCCCCTTTATACACAGTTCTTACATATATTAAAATCTCATTGCTATAATGTTACATTTTTTTATCTGGAGTAACACAAAGGTTTGAAGGGCTTCTACCCTGGGAGACAGGAGATGGGTGAAAACATGATAAATTCTGGCCGCTACTTTGAATGGGATGTCTGTCCAGTCTGCTTGCATAATTAGGAGATGTTAGCCCATTTATCTTTTAAATTAGTAACTGTTAGTAAAAATACTAGGCCTAAATGATGTAAGTAAGTTATAAATCGTAATAAAATAATAAACGATGTTAAACTGATTACTGCAGCTGTATGGTGAAATTTATTTCCTATTTGCTGGTATGAGTTTCATTAATTCATGCAATTTCAAGTAAGTGCTGTTTTGTCAGTTAGTTTCTTAAAGGGATAATGGCCCAGTTAAAAGGTATTTAACAGGTACCTAATCTATTCAGGGTCACAAGATGGTTGGTAAGGGCTGATTAATATTCAGATGTTTCATGGAGACTTGATGGGGATGGTTTTGTTATGTATGCTGATAAGGTGTGGAAATGCAGTAATGGGTTTGAGAGGGTTGTTTTTAAATTTGGATACTACAGACCTGTGGTTTTATGAATGAATGAAACTGTGTTATAGTAAATAATGGGTTACTAAAGGGTTATGAATGAATGAACAGGAACCGGGTATTTATGAATATAGCGAGGTGGTGAGTGAGTTGATAACACAATATCTCATTACACAGTATCTCATAGTAGCCCCTTTTGATTCTACTGAGACCTCTTGAAGAGAGTCACACAATCTGTATCCTAGCTTACAGACTTTTAACAGTTTGGCAACTACACTTTACAAAACAAAAACATCCACAATTGAAATAACAATAAAAAACATCATGGTGGTCAGTCGCTGTATTGTGGAATACCCATTTGATTTGGGAGGCATGATTCCAGGCCTCCTTTCCTCGGACCTTGACAGCACTGGCATGGTCCTTTCCAATTCACACCTAAGGGTTCCTTGTGGGTCTTTTTCACAAGAACCGACTCGGCTGCAACAGTGTTGTGACCTCCCTCCAGAGAGCCATTCCAGGCAGCCGATACCTAAGAGGAAGCAGAACTTAAAGCATTGGTTAGTAAGACAGTAAGATGACAGTCTGCAGCAAAACGGGAGCCTGTGTAAAGGTTGGCAGACTGATCCTCTGCTGTTCTGTAGGCATCAGTTAGAGCCTATATTTCTGTTGCTTGTGCAGATGCTCCAGGGGTAGGTTTCCCAATGTCAAGACAGTGCTGAATATTTTGACAGTCCATCCGGTTTTTCTGGTATCTGTAGTTAATATCCTGTTTGGTACAAGGTCGAGATGTTCTTGTAAACGTCAGGGATTTCATTTTCAGTACTCCGCAGTCATCTTTGCTTTTAGCCCAGATGGGGTGAACTTTTAATTCTTCGTTTTGTAGAGTTCTGATGTCCATCATCAAAATGTAAAGATGAAATCAGCTGGGTGAGGGTATCCATTCTGAGGAGCGGCTGGGCTGCAGGTCCAACCCATATATGGTTTACTAACTTGGAGGCTGAAATCAAAGTGTATGGGTTTGCCAGTTTGATTTCAATCCTGTCAACTCCTGCTTCATAAGCTGTCCTCACTGTCCCGTCTAGAGGAGTTTGGTTTCATACCTCTGGGATAGGCACTAGGAAAAAGTGAGCACTGCAGATGCTGGAGGTCAGAGTTGAAGAGTGTAGTGCTTGAAAAGCACAGCCGATCAGGCAGCATCCGAGGAGCAGGAGAGTCGACGTTTCGAGCATAAGCTCTTCATCAGGAATGAAGGGTGGCCCAAGGACTGAGATATAAATGTGACAGGGATGGGGCTGGGGCAAAGGTAGCTGAGAACGTGATAGGTAGATGAAGGTTGGGTGAAGGTGATAGGTTGGAGAGGACGATAGAGCGGATATGTGGGAAGGAAGATGGACAGTTCAGGAGGGTGGTGCCGAATTGAAAGGTTGGATCTGGGTAAGGTGGGCGGAGGGGAAATGAAGAAACTGGTGAAATATATATTGATATGGTTGGAGGGTCCCAAGGCAGAACATGAGGCATTCTTCCTCCAGGGGTGGGGTGGCTAGACTTTGGCAGTGGTGGAGGCGTAGGACTTGCATGTCCCTGGTGGAGTGGGAGAGAGAGTTAAATTGTTTGGCCACAGGGCGGTGGGGTTGTTTAGTGTGTGTCCCAGAAATGTTCTCTGAAATTTCCGCTAGTTGCTGTCCTGTCTTCCCAATGTAGAAGACACGACATTGAGAGCAAAAGACACTGGAGATGACCTGTGTGGAAGTACAGGTAAATCTCTGTCGGATGTGGAAGGATCTTTTGGAGTCTTGGAGAAATGTGAGGGGAAAAGTGTGGGCGCAGCATTTGCACTTCTTGCGGTGGCAGGGGAAGGTGCAGTGAGTGGAGGGTGAGTTGGTGGGGGGCATGGACCTAGCAAGGGAGTCGTGGAGGAAATTGTCTTTCCGGAACGTAGATGGGGTGGGGCAGGAAGTATATCCCTGGTGATATGGTCTGTTTGTAGATGGTGGAAGTGGCAGAGGATGATGTGATGTATCCGAGGTTGGTGGGGTAGAAGGTGCAGACCAGGGAGGCACGGGATTCTGTCTTTGTTGTGATTTGAGGGGTGAGGTTCAGGAGCGGAGGTGTGGGAAGTGGAGGAGATGCGCTGGAGGGCATCTTCAACTACATGGGAGGGGAAATTGCAGTCTTTGAAGGAGGAAGCCATCTGGAATGTTCTGTGGTGGATATGGTCCTCTTGGGAGTAGATACTGCAGAGGTGGAAGAATTGAGAATAAGGGATAACATTTTTACTGGAGGCAGGGTGGGAGGAGGTCAAGTCCGGATAGCTGTGGGAGTCATTGGGTTTGAAGTAGATGTCGGTGTTGTGTCAGTCGCCATAAATGGAAATGGAGAGGTCCAGGAAGGGGAGGGAATTGTCTGAGATAGTCGGGTTTAATGTGTTAATGAAGTTGATGAACTGTTCAATCCCTTTGTGGGAGCAAGAGGTGGCACTTATACAGTTATCAATGTGACGGAGGAAAAGGTGGGGAGGGGTGTCAATGTAACTGTGGAAGATGGACTGTTCCACGTACCTGAAGAAGAGGCAGGCAAAGCTGGGGCTCATTTGGGTGTCCATGGCTACCCCTTTGGTTGAACTGATCCTCACTCTCAACAATTTCTCCTTCGAATCTTCCCACTTTCTACAGACCAATCGAATGAATGTGTCAGTGGAAGGGTACTCGGATCAGCAGGAGAGGAAGAAATGGAAGGCTTGGAGGCCTTCATCATGTTGAATGGATGTGTAAAAGGACTGGATGCGAAGATGAGGCGTTGGGGGCCGGAGAAACAAAAGTAATGGAGGAGGTGGAGAGTGTTGGTGGTGTCCCAAATGTATGTGGTGAGATCCTGAACCAAGGGGGACAGGATGGTGTCAAGGTACGCAGAGTTAAGTTCGATGGGGCAGGTGCAGGCTGAGATGATGGGTTGACCCGGGGCAGTCAGATTTGTGAATTTTGAGTACGAGGTAGAACTGGGTGGTGTGGGGTTGACGAACTGAGGTTGGAGGCTGTTGGTGGGAGATCCCCTGAGATGATGAGGTTATGGATGGTCTGGGAGATGATATTTGTTGATGGGAAGTGAGGTTGTGGCTGAGGAGGTGTCTGCAAGTTGGCACCTGGATTCAGCGGTGTAGAGGTTGGTGCAACAGATCACCTTCACCCCCACCTTCATCTGCCTCCCAGCTACCTCCCCACCGCAGCCCAGCTCCATTCCACCCCACCACCCCATCCCCCAACCCCCATTTATCTCTCAGCCCCTTGGGCCACTCCCTCATTCCTGGTGAGGGGCTTATGCTCGAAACATCGACTCTCCTACTCCTCAGATGCTGCCTGATTGGCTGTGCTTTTCTAGCAACACACTCTTCAATTCTGAGGTAGGCATGTTGATTTTGTTTCTGTGTTCAAAAGAGACTCAATGTCCAGGTTGTTGGCTCTCATGTTCAGATATAGTCCGCCTCCCCTCTGCTAGCATAAAGCCAGTAGGAGCATAAAAGAGTACCAGGCAGGCTCTTTCAGTTTTTTTTTGTTGAGTTTAGCAGCTCCTGCTGTTCCTGGATGGCTAGCTTTTACAACCATTCTAGGAGATTGGTGTTACTCCCCACTTCCAGGGTCTCCTCTTCCTCATTGCTTAGTAGGCAATTTCTCCCCTTTCCTTTTTGCCAGCACCTCCTGGTCCAGTTGCCTTCCTTCTTACAGACATAACTTTTCCCTGGGCATTTGTCTTGGGTTCTCCACATGTTATTAAGGGTCTATCCCATTTGCTCCATCTGTAGGGTTTGCAGTTTGATGCCCATATCTCTGTCGAGCTGATGGGCTGGTCCACCAATTCACAGTAATTAGTCCCCCTCTGGTCTCAGTCTGGTTTGATGAGCTTTAATATTTTAGTGAGCTCAAGTTTAAGTCTGGCCACAAAAGCAGACTTCAGCGGGCCATAATCACAAAATTGCTGTCATCCTGCACATTTGAGACTTCTGCATATTCTTTCCAGATTGTCCTAAACCTTTCCTCATATTCTGTAACTTCTGTGGGTTTTTGACAGCAAGCTGTGACTTTTGTCTAATCAGTCTAATGTGGACTATACCCCTGTAACTATTGTTTTATTGCAGTCTAGCCAGTTTGCAGTTCCTGCTTGTACTCTCCAAGAGCATCTTTGACTGCCTCAGGAAGGTGGCATCCTTCTCTTTTAGTTACAATAACATTCAGAATCTGTACCCTGTCCCAGAGAATGGAACATCTATATTCCGCCTAACTGGTCTAGGCTTTCCCATGTCTTCATTGGCCCTTTCTTTGGGTGAGGCATTTCTTTAGACCACCTGTCCATATTCTTAGGGGTCGCAGATCCATACACAGTGTGCATTTCAGTCCAGAGTACCAGAACAATCACCTCAGTGCCATCCTCTAATCTCTGCCTGACCATTTTTTCTATCTTTACTTTCCTGATTTTAAGGGTTTGTAAAAATGGTACTGGGGATATGAGGTCCTCATCACCTTCACTGCGGGAGTCTCTCTGTTTTCCAAGGGCAATAACTAGTTTTTCCGAATCCCTTCCTGGATGTTTTGGGTGATCGGGTACAAATCTGTGTGTGCTTGAGAACCGGGGAAGAAACTGACAGGATTGTTATCTCATCCTTCTTGTTTTTTTTTAAACTCCTGAATTTTAAATTGAGCTGTTTCCTCTTTAGATCTTTCTTTCTGCATCTGGTCATGCATTGGTTTTCATTGCTCTTTAAGTTGAGTTACTTCACAATCATGGGCTGATCGGGGCATGACTTCATTTCTGTGGCAAATTTGTCCCATTAATATAAGGGACCATTTAACCCTGCCTTTATTTTTCTGTCAAATGTTTTTTCCCCAGACTCATCTCATGTCACCGAGGGTCTGCTGTTCTTGGGGCACATTATACTTCTGCCCGATCTTGGTCAGGGTGTTCCATAACGAGAGCTGTACCTCAAGGTAGTTCCACAGCTATTTCTTCCTCTGTTATGTCAGGAGGGGCTAGCTCGCCTCTGAAGATTGTAGGCAGTTTCCCAGGGTCACTCATGATCACCCAAATTCACGCGTCATGGACAATTTTCTGCCATGGGCAATTCCCTACCATAGACTATGTTAGCAGATCTGAGGTCTAGAGGCAGGGGATTCAAAATAAATAAAACAGACAATTCACGAAAGGTTCGGTATCGCATTCAGGGACTAGATCACAACTCTCAGATGGAAGTTTCTTATCCTCGAAGAACTGTCAATGACCGATCAATTTAGACTATGCCCCCAGCAATCCTGTCCAACTATGCCAAGTTGTGGGATCGTGTTCAAATAATGACCGAAATCAGTGAGTGGCGAAAAACAGCCTTTTTATTCAGCAATCACAGCACAAAGTCGAGGCAGCAATAGAATCCCGAAATACAGTTCTTACAAGAGCGCCATAATACACAGTTCTTACATATATTAAAATCTCATTACTATTGTGTTACATTTTTTATCTATAGTACACAAAGGGTTGAAGGGCATCTGCCCTGGGAGACAGGAGATGGGTGAAAACATGATAAATTCTGGCTGCTACTTCGGATGGGATGTCTGTCCAGTCTGCTTGCATAATTAGGAGATGTTAGTCCATTTATCTTTTAAATTAGTAACTATTAGTAAAAATACTAGGCCTATATGCTGTAAGTAAATTAGAAATCGTAATAAGATAATAAAAGATGTCAAACTGATTATTGCAGCTGTGTGGTGAGACTTATGAAAGGCAGGTCATACTTAACTAATCTACTGGAATTCTATGAAGACATTATAAGCACAGTGGACAACAGGGATGCAGTAGATGTGCTGTACCTAGATTTCCAAAAGGCATTCGATAAAGTGCCGCACAAAAGGCTGCTACATGAGGTATCAATGCATGGCGTTATGGGTAATATATTAACATGGATAGAAGATTGGTTAATAGAATTGGTTCATGCATTATAGAAACTCAAACTCACTGCCAACCAGAAATTAACGCATGGTTTGCCTCAGGGATCAGTGTTGGGACTGCAATTACTCACAAGTTATATAGATGATTTGGAGTTGGGGACCACGTGAAGTGTGTCAAAGTTTGCGGCTGGCACTAAGATGAGTGGTAGGGCAAAGCGTAAAGAGGAATGTGAAACTTTGCAGAGGGACATAGATACTTTAAGTGAGTGGGCAAAAGTCTGGCAGATGGAGTACAATATTAATAAATGTGAAGTCATCCATTTTAATAGGAATAACAATAAAAAAAGACATTATTTGAATGGTAAAAAAAATTACAGCATGCTGCTGCGTAAAGGGACCTGGATGTCCTTGTGCATGAATCACAGAAATTTGGCCTGCAGGTGAAAACAAATACTTAGTAAGGCAAATGAAATGTTGTCCTTCATTGCTAAAGGGATTGAGTTTAAAAAGAGGGAGATTATGTTGTAGCTGTATAGGGTGCTGGTGAGGCCACACCTGGTGTACTACATGCAGTTTTTGTGTCCTGACTTGAAAAAGGATATACTGGCACTAGAGGAGTACAGAACAGATTCACTGGGTTAATTCTGAAGTTGAGAGGGTTGGGTTACAAGGCAAAACTGAGTAGACTGGGATTATATCATAGTCATAGAGATGGACAACACCAAAACAGATCCTTTGGTTCAACCCATCCATGTCGACCAGATATCCCAACCGAATCTAGTCCCACCTGCCAGCACCTGGCCCATATCTCTCCAAACCCTTCCTATTCATATACCCATCCGGATGCCTTTTAAATGTTGTAATTGTACTAGCCTCCACCAATTCCTCTGGCAGCTTATTCCATACATGTACTACCCTCTGCATGAAAAAGTTGCCCCTTAGGTCTCTTTATACCTTTCCCCTCTCATTCTAAACCTATGCTCTCTAGTTCTGGACTCCCCGACCCCAGGGAAAAGACTTTGTCTATTTATCCTATCCATGCCCCTCATGATTGTATAAACCTCTATAAGGTCACCCCTCAGCCATGACGCTCCAGGGAAAACAGCTGTAGCTGATTCAACCTTTCCCTATAGCTCAAATCCTCCAAGCCTGGCAACATCCTTGTAAACTTTTTCTGAACCCTTTCATGTTTCACAACATCCTTCCAATAGGAAGGAGACCAGAACTGCATGCAATATTCCAACAGTGGCCAAACCAATGTCCTGTACAGCTTCAACATAACCTTTGAACTCCTGTACTCAGTACTCTGACCAATAAAGGAAAACATACCAAACACCTTCTTCACTATCCTATCTACCTGCAACTCCACTTTGAAGGAGCTATGAACCTGCACTCCAAGGTCTCTTTGTTCAGCAACACTCCCTAGGACCTGACCATTAAGTGTACAAGTCCTGCCACGATTTGCTTTCCCAAAATGTAGCACCTTACATTTATCGAAATTAAACTCCCATCTGCCACTCAGCCCATTTGCCCTTCTGATCAAGATCCCATTATAATCTGAGCTAACCTTCTTCACTGTCCACTACACCTCCAATTTTGGTGTCACCTGAAAACTTACTCACTACAGCTCTTTTGATCACCTAGTGGGACCAGTACCAATCCTTGTGGCACTCCACTGGTCACAGGCCTCCAGTCTGAAAATCAAGCTTCTACCACCACCCTCTGTGTTCTACCTTTGAGCTTGTTCTGTATCCAAATGGCTAGTTCTCCCTGTATTCCATGAGGTCAAACCTTGCTAACCAGTCTCCCATGGGGAACCTTGTCGAACACCTTACTGAAGTCCAAATAGATCATATCTACCGCTCTGCTCTCATCAATCCTCTTTGTTACTTCTTCAGAAAACTTAATCAAATTTGTGAGACATGATTCCCCACACATAAAGCCATGTTGATTATCCCGAATCAATCCTTGCCTTTCCAAATACATGTATATCCTGTCCCTCAGGATTCCATCCAACAACTTGCCCACCACCGTCCTTATCACCTTTCTTAAACAGTGGCACCATGTTAGCCAACCTCCAATCTTCCAGCACCTCACCTGTGACTATTAATGATACAAATATCTCAGTCAGAGGCCCAACAATCACTTCCCTCGCTTCCCACAGAGTTCTAGGGTATACCTGATCAGGTTCTGGGGATTTATCCACTTCTATGCATTTCAAGACATCCAGCAGTTTCTCCTCTTGTAATATGGACATTTTTCAAAATGTGACCATCTATTTCCCTATATTCTATACCTTCAATGTCCTTTTCCAGAGCAAATACTGATGCAAAATTCTCGTTTAGTATCTCCCCCATCTCCTGCAGCTCCACATAAAGGCCTCCTTGCTGATCTTTGAGGGGCCGTATTCTCTCCCTAGTTACCCTTTTGTCCTTAATGTATTTGTAAAATCCCTTTGGGTTCTCCTTAACTCTATTTGTCAAAGCTATCTCATGTCCCCTTTTTGCCCTCCTGATTTCCCTCTTAAGTATACTTCTACTTCCTTTATACTCTTCTAAGGATATACCTGAGATATGCTTCCTTCTTTTTCTTAACCAAACCCTTAATTTCTTTAGTCATCCAGCATTCCCTCTACCTACCAGCCTTTCCTTTCACCCTAACAGGAATATATTGTCTCTGGACTTCTGTTATCTCATTTTTAAAGGCTTCCCATTTTCTCACCATCCCTTTACCTGCGAACATCTGCCCCCAATCGGCTTTTGAAAGTTCTTGCCTAATACCGTCGGAATTGGCCCTTCTCCAATTTAGAACTTCAGTGTTTAGATCTGGTCTATCCTTTTTCATTACTATTTTAAAACTAATAGAAATATGGTTGCTGGTCCCAAAGTGCTCCCCCAGTGACACCTCAGTCACCTGCCCTGCTTTATTTCCCAAGACGAGGTCAAGTTTTGCATCTTCTCTAGTAGGTACATCCACATACTGAATCAAACATTTTCTTGTACACTCCTAACAAATTCATCTCCATCTAAACTCTTAACACTATGGTAGTCCCAGTCTATGTTTGGAAAGTTAAAATCCCCTACCATAACCATTCTATTATTCTTACAGATAACTGAGATCTCCTTACAAATTTCTTTCTCAATTTCCCTCTGACTATTAGGAGGTCCATAATACAATCCCAATAAGGTAATCATCCATTTCTTATTTCTGAGTTCCACCCAAATAACTTCCCTGGATGTATTTCCGGAAATATCCTCCCTCAGCACAGCTATAATGCTATCCCTTATCAAAAACGCCACTCCCCCTCCTCTCTTGCCTCCCTTTCTGTCCTTCCAGTAGCATTTGTATCCTGGATATTAAGTTGCCTGTTCTGTCCATCCCTCAGCCATGTTTCTGTAATTGCAATGATATCCCAGTCCCATGTTCCTAACCATGCCCTGAGTTCATCTGCCTTCCCTGTTAGGCCTCTCGCATTGAAATAAACGCAGTTTACTTTATCAGTTCTACCTTGCTCTCTGCTTTGTCCCGCCTGCCCAGACTGTTTGACTTGCCTTTGTTCTCAGCTGCACCAGTCTCAGATTGATGTCGTTCCTCATTACCTCCCTGGGTCTCACCCCCCGACCTTACTAGTTTAAATCCTCCTGAGCAGCTCCAGCAAATTTCCCTGCCTGTATATTTGTCCCTATAATTTAAGTGCAATCCATCCTTCTTGTACAGGTCATTTCTAACGCAGAAGAGCTTCCAATGATCCAAAAATGTGAATCCTTCTTCCATACACCAGTTTCTCAGCTAGGCATACATCTGCTATACCCTCCTATTGCTGCCCTCACTAGCTCGTAGCACCAGGAGTTATCCAAATATTACAATTCTTGAGGACCTCTTTTTTAAAATTCCTGCCTAACTCTCTGTAATCTCCCTTCAGAATCTCAACCTTTTCCCTTCCTATGCTATTGGTTCCAATGTGTACAATGACTTCCTACTGTCCCCTCTTCCCCTCAAGAACATTCTGCACACTCTCTGAGACATCCTTGACCCTGGGACCAGGGAAGCAACACAACCATTCTGATTTTTCGCTGCTGGCCACAGAAACGTCTGACTGTACCTCGGACAAGAGAGTCCCTCAGCACAATCGATCTCTTGAAATCCGACGTACTCATCATTGCAGTAGAGCCAGTCTCAACACTAGAAACTTGGCTGTTCCCCTGAGAATCCATCACCAGCTACATTCTATTTCCTTTATACTCTTCTAAGGATTCACTTGATCTATCCTGTCTGTACCTGAGATATGCTTCCTTCTTTTTCTTAACCAAACCAGCTACATTTTCCAAAACAACATACACTTGTTTGAAATGGGTACAGCCACAGAAGACTCCTGCGCTAACTGACTACCTCTCTTACCTTTCCTGGAGTTAACCCATCTATGTGACTGTATCTGCGACTTTTCCCCCTTCCTATAACTGCCATCCATCCATAACATCCCCTTGCTCTTGCAAATTCATCATTGCCTCTGTCTCTCCAATCAATCCATTCGATATGACAGGATTCGCAACCAACAGCATTTATTGCAGATGTAATCCTCAGTAACCTGTAAAATCTCCCTCAACTCCCACATTCGACAAGAAGAGCATATCACTCTACTAAAGGCCATTTTTGCTTCTTTCAATCTACAGACCCAGAAAATAGCACTATCTTATTCCTCTACAAAAGAACTGATCCAGGTTAAATTAATACTTATGGCTTAAATTTTATGTTTAATCAAGAGACATATCTCATAAAACATATAATCAAGAAAAAAACCCACTCTACTCAGTACTGCAGACTTACTACAAGGCCATGCTTAAAATATCCACTTATCTGTTTCTGTGCTGTGACCTCTCCCAAATAGGTGCCTCCAAGATCAGATGTGCATTTCACTGTTTGTTCATTTTCCCAGCCGCACTCTGATGTCCAGTGATACGTGAATTCAAACAGCAAAGGCAGTAACTGTGCAGGTTCACTGCTCTATCAGTTAGCAATGTAGGTTTCTTTCTCTCTCTGTCTCCTACACTGACCTCACCATGTGCTTCCTTTGTCTGTTCCTCTCCCTTTTAAAAGTGCTATTGTTTCGACTTTTTTTCTCTTTGAAGTTCCAAAGCAGCACAACAGCATATAAAACAGTAATTGCTGCTCCTGGAATTCGAGGAAATCACCTCTAATGCCTAAAATACCTCAAAAAAGGAGCAGCTAGTACAGCCAGATATTTTTCCCATCCTCCATCTTGGATTACCTGGATTGGAATTTAGAAGAATGAGGGGGGATTTTATAGAAACATATAAAATTATCAAGGGAATAGATAAGGTAGAGGTAGAGAGGATGTTTTCACTGGCAGGTGTAGCTTAGACAAGAGGGCATAGCCTCAAAATTAGGGAGAGCAGATTTAGGACTGAATTGAGAATGAACTTCTTCACCCAAAGGGTTGTTAATCTATGGAATTCATGCCCAGGTTTCCTCAGTAAATCGTTTTGAAGCTAAGTTAGATACTTGTTTGAACAGTAAAGGAATTAAGGATTATGGAGAAAGGGCGTGTAAGTGGAGCTGTGGCCATGAAAAGATCTGCCGTGATCTTATTGAAGAGCGGAGCAGGCTCAAAGGGCCAGATGGTCTACTCCTGTTCCTAGGTCTTGTGTTCCTATACTCACATTGGATTCCCAAGTGAAAATTTAACAAAGTTGTGGGAAGGACTCCAAATAAGAATCCTGCCTTAATACCAGTTATCGCTGACCTACGTACTATTTGCGAGGTCAGGGATTATGTGGGAGCTGCACAACATTCCTGAACCTCCCAAAGACCAATCAGCAACTATAATGGATTTGCTGGAGGCACTCTGGGAGATTCTCCATTGGTAGCCATTCAGTGCCAGATTGAGAGTCTGTGCATTAGGATAGAAGGGGGCTGTTGAAAGATTTTTGATGGATGAGGAGGAGAGAAGATTGAAGAAAAGCTCTTAAAAACAATCTTGAATACGGACTGTCTATAAAGATAGCAGGTGATTTGGGAGCATTTTCAAGTTGTTTGAAAATCTCAGGATGTGGATCACTGAATAGACCAAGACAGCAAAAGCACAATAAGGTTTGCAGCAAATAGCATGATCACGGGCAAGGCAGGGAAACAGAAGTTGGCAATCAGGAATGAATTTCATGCTATACTTGAATTAACACTTGAATTAATCCTGGTCTGAGATAAATCTCATTCCAAACTCCCTCCATTTTCACATATATTGGCATTAAAATTGACAGCTTTGCATGGGAACACAAATGAGAGAAGATTAGCCATGGTCTGGTGTTGAAGAAAGGCACAATGATCTGCGAGAAATCCATCCAGTCATGTTACAAAACGAAAACTTGTCTGCATGATAATTTCTTTGCTAATTTCTCTGCATGTTTTATTTACTTGTTTACTTTGTATTTACTTTGAAGGACCACAAAGTGGAAGACTTCATCAATTCTCCGCTGTACCCTGTCCTCATAATCAGCTATGAGATGTTACTGCGGTGCTTAGAACAAATTCAAGGCTTTGAATTTAACCTGATAATTTGTGATGAAGGTCACCGTTTAAAAAATAGTTCAATTAAGACATCCACAGCAATTCTTAGCCTCTCTTGTGACAGAAGAGTGATTCTCACTGGTAAGTTGTTCCTAAATCATTAAAAATCTGGAAAATATTGCACAGTCAGGCATACGTCGTGGCTGAATGGTTAGCATTGATGCCTCTCAGTGCTAGGGATTCAATTCCACCTTTGGGTGACTATCTGTATGGTGTTTGCACATTCTCCCCGTGTCTGCTTGGATTTCCTTTGGTGCACTGGGAGGGGTTTCTCCTACAGTCCAAAGACTTTGGATTAGGTGGATTAGCCTTGCTAAATTTCCCAGAATGTCCAGGGATGTGCAGGCTCGGTGGGTTAGCCCTGGGAAATGCAGCGTTACAGGGGAAAGGTAGAGAGGTAGGTCTGGGAGGGGTGCACGTTGGAGGGTCGGTGTGGACTTGATGGGCCAATTATAGGGATTCTATGAATGTAACATAAAACATCTGAGCAATGCCTTTTTCCTGTAAAGTGACATACTTCTGTTCATTAAAACTTGTACCTGTTGTATATAGCTTTGGAGGAGAAGCAAGGGTCTCCCTGCCTTTTGGGGATTTACCTGTCATACAAATGAAGCAAATTGTATGCTTCTGAAGATGTGGAACAACCTTGCAACCTTTGTTTTCTTCCTCTACAAAAAAAGCACCATTGTTGTTTGTAAATATAAATAGTTTTTATGAATTATACTGATACTAATTGTGATTTTGTGAAGCAGAACTTGAAATTGCTGAAAACAGAAGTGTTTTGTCTGAGCTTTTCATCATTGCATGCACAAGAATACTAATGTAAATGAAACATTTTATACTCGATGAGAAGAGAGTACTGATAGGCACTAGCAATCTGAAATTTTCTGCTTCAGAACCAATAGTTGTGACCGCTGAATCATTGCCAAGAACAGATTACTGTTCATTATGGCAGTTTCACAGCTTATCTCAATCACACGTTTTCTGAACTAGGTCATTAATGTGCAAAAAGACGTATCACAATTTATTTATGTTTATGTTTACTCTATCAAAGAAAGGTTTTGCTTGTGTTATGTCACTTTTAAATAGTACATCGTAAATCTTTGTCCGTTTAGGTACTCCGGTACAAAATGATCTTCAAGAGTTTTACTCTCTAATAGAGTTTGTGAATCCAGGAATCATTGGATCCTCTTCCACCTACAGAAAGATTTATGAAGAGCCTATCATCAAATCTCAACAGCCATCTGCAACAAAAGTAAGATGTAATATTTGTTTTTTTTAAATGAATGCACAAACTGCAACAGTGGGACCATCCCTCCTTTGTGCAGATAACGTTTAATGTAAGGATATAATTATGGTTATCAGTAGACTTCCATTAGCTCTTCTGTGAAGGCACTTTTTCTGTGTGAATTTGGACGTGGAAGTCTGTGGACTAAGAAGCATGGGCTATTTCCTAGCTGATATAAATTCTGTCTTAATGATAATCCACAAAGTTAGCAGCGAGACATTAAATAGTAATCAAATAGTTATTCATTCATAAAATATTTGAATGTTGTAAGATAGTGGGTTGAATTTTACCAGAAATTGTCAAATTTGACAAAACTTTCCTGGAGGTTTCTTCTCTTTTCTTTCTCATGCTATTTTCTTGCCTAATTACCTCTGTGGCTCTCCACATTTTTTTTCTCCCTTGCCAGAAGCAGGAATATCTGTCTCTGCTGGCATCTCCCAGGATTCCTGGTGCTGGCACTATTTTTTAAACCCAGCCATATTCCATTAAATGCTGATAGCCAGGAGTTGCCATTCAACATGCATGCAGTGGGTTGGGAACCAAAAGAAACACTTCTCAGGACGCATAATTGGCACAGCTATTATTTTATTACAAGTGCATGTTCATAAATGTATTGATATTTAAGAAACAAGTTATCCAGGTTACACATAATAACATTATTCCATCTTAGAAGCCTGGCTAAGGGAATGCAACTCTTTCCCCTAGTGCAGTATAACATAATTTCATTGTTCAATGTGGAACTCACACTGGAGCCTTCAAACAGTTGAAAACTATCACATGTATTTTGCAACAGCAAAGGTAAAGAACAAAACAAAAGGTAAAGAAATAAAGGATGGATTGGCTTCTGGGAACAGCTTCCCTTTGAGCAGCAACAGATTTACAGCCAACAAATAATCACTGTGCCCAGCTCACATGTACTGAAGTGGCTGCTAATTAAGTCCTATCTGGCACTGTATTGCTCTATCATACTAAATGTGTTCTTAGCTCTTCAAGTCCATTACGTTCCCTCTCTGCCCGTTACAGTTATGCACAGCTCAGCACAGCATGCTTAGATTGTGTGACATATTGTCTGAACTGTAAAGCAATGCTTCCATCTCCCAGTCCCCAGACCGATCCAAGCATTGGACTCTCATCTTCAGTAGACCTATTGTCTGCTCCAAGAATAGGCTATAATTTATCTTTTCGAGGAGAAAGTGAGGACTGTAGATGCTGGAGATCAGAAATGAAAATGTGTTGCTGGAAAAGCTCAGCAGGTCAGGCAGCATCCAAGGAATAGGAGATTCGACATTTCGGGCATTCCTGAAGAAGGGCTTATGCCCAAAACGTCGAATCTCCTGTTCCTTGGATGCTGCCTGAC
The DNA here is from genome assembly GCF_020745735.1 of Hemiscyllium ocellatum. Classification (NCBI taxonomy): domain Eukaryota; kingdom Metazoa; phylum Chordata; class Chondrichthyes; order Orectolobiformes; family Hemiscylliidae; genus Hemiscyllium; species Hemiscyllium ocellatum. The sequence continues at coordinate 100,479,823 of NC_083404.1, read as the reverse complement.
CTGCTGCGCTTTTCCAGCAACACATTTTCAGCTTTAATTTATCACTGTTCAGTCTTGGTCAAGGGTTTCTGGATAATGGAGACATCAGCCATGGTTATAGAGGGTAATCCTATTCTCCTACTAGCCATCCTTGTAAGACATCCGACCCTTGTTGGTTTAACATATTCCTCCATACAGTGTGATATGGAGGACTTGAACAATGAGGGCCATGAAATACCTCCACATGGGTTTTTGACATAGGGAGCTTATTTTGATAATTGCAGCACAAGTCATGTTGTGCAAGTAAAGTAGGAGATTGTAAGTGCTGTATGACTACTGATACTTATCCCCCTACCCCTCCCATCAGGATGGTGAATATTCACAGTTCAAAGTGAGATGAAATCTGATTCATGGCCTTGTGAAGCCTATGGATAAACATAGAGAATGCAGGAGTAACTCTTCAGGGTGTGACAGCAACAGGGGAGTGAGAAATCAAGTTAATGTTTCGAGTCCGGTTTGAGTCTTTTTCAGTTCTTCTTACTAAACTCAACGTGTTAATTCTGTTTCTCTCCTCACAGATGCTGCCAGATCTGATGAGTTTCTCCAGAATTCTATATTTGATCAAATTTCCAGCATCCATAGCATTTTGCTTCTGAGAGATCTTGGATTATCTTTGTGAATTGTAGCATGCTGGTGTAACTTTTAAGGTTGCCTATGATTGCTCTTGCTTCACAGAGATGACTGTCTTCAAATTGCAATGAATAAAAAAAGCAGTTAATATTGTTTGTGACCAGGATTTGTATCCCACAGGTTTAGACACTTTTTGCATGCAGGGCAATATGACCACACATGGCTTCGACATGTACTGTAAAAGTTCCTGATTAATGAAATTGCCCTCGAAGGGCCTCATATCAATCACACAGAACCTGACAGGAGCTCACACAGGAGAAAATGCTTCACCCATTTCTGTTGTGGTAGCTGCCATTTTTCATTTCCATTGCATATTTGTGATTTGCATGAGTATGGATGGCAATTCAGATTGCATTTGGCTTAGCTTCGTAATCAAGGTGGCCCCTTGAAACTACATGTTTCTTTCCTGCTTGACATTCCTTGTTGATCCCAACAGTATTGAACTTCCATGTGTTACCATGGCTTTCTTTGTAATATGATTTTTTTTCTCCCAACATTACTTTTTGAGCTATGGACTACAGCTTAATGATGCCAATCATCATGTTCACCCCCTCTTAGCCATAGAATCAAGAAACCTGTGTATAGAAGAAAGCCATTGAGTCTGTGCTGCCAAAAAATATATTGTTTACTCGACTTACTTTCGCACACTTCCCCATAGCCTTCAATGTTATAGAAACATAGAAAATAGGAATATGCCAATTTATTACTCAAACCTGCTCTGCCATTCAATGTGATCATGGCAGATAATCAAGCTTAAAACCCTCACCCTGTCCTCCTTCCCCTCCCCATATCCCCTGAAACATGTATCCTCTTTCTTGAAGATATGTAATGTTTTGGCCTCAACCACTTTCCGTGGTAGTTAATTTCATAGGCTCTTTGGGTGAAGAATTTTTTTTCTATGTCAGTCCAAATATCTTGACCCTTTATCCTTAAACTATGACTCCTGGTTCTGGATTCCCACACCGTAGATCCATCCTGCATCTAATCTATTTAGTTCATTTTGAATTTTAAGGGTTTCAATGAGATCCCCCCTATTTCTCTAAACTCCAGTGAATACAATCCTAACTGACTCAACCTGTCTTCATACATTAATTCTGCCATCCCAGTAATCAATTTGGTAAAGCTTTGTTGCACTCCTTTTATTGCAAGAACATCCTTCCCCAGGTATGGAGACTAAAACTGTTCACAATATTCCAGGTGTGGCCTCAACAATGTTCTATATAATTGCAGCAAGAAACACTTGTTCCTGTACTCGAATGTGCTTTCTATGAAAGCCAACATGCAGTTTGCCTTCTTTACTGTCTGCTGTACATCTGTTTGCTTATTTTCAGCAATTGTTGCATGAGGACATCTGCCATGCATTCACCCCACTCACTCAGCTTGTCCAAATCACACAGTAACATCTGCATCCTCCTCGTAGTTCACCCTTCCACCCAGCTTTGTGTTAGCTTCAAATTTTGTGAAATTACATTTACTTCACTTATTTAGATCACAAATGTATATTGCGAATAGCTGTGGTACAAATACTGATCCCTGTAGTACCCCACTAATCACTGCATGTTATTAGGAAAAGATCAATTTATTCTTGCCCATTTTTGTTTCCTATCTGCTAACCAATTTTCTATCCATCTCAGTACTCTACCCCAATTCCATGCACTTTAACTTTACACATTAATCCCTTATAATAGGACTTTGTCAAAAGCCTTCTGAAAGTCCAAGTAAACCACGTTTATTGGCTCCCCTTGATCAATTGTACTAGGTATATCTTCAAAGAATTCCATAGATTTATCAAGCATGATTTCCCTTCTGTAGATTTATGCTGGCTGTGTCTGATTCTACTACAGTCTTTTAAGTGCTCTGCTGTATAATTTACTGATAATGGACTTGAGCATCTCCTCCACTACCAACGTCAGACTCACTGGTTTGTAATTCCCTGTTTTCTCTCTACCTCCCTTTTTAAATAGTGGGGTTGCATTAGCTGCCATCCAATCTGTAAGAACTGTTCCAGAATCTAAAGAACCTTGGAAGATGACCACTAATGCCTTCACTATTTGTAAGATTAGATTCCCTACTGTGTGGAAACAGGCCCGTAGGCCCAACTAGTCCACACTGACCCTCCGAAGAGTAACCTACTTGGACCCATTCCCCCTAACTAATGCACCCAACTTTCAGGCAATTTAGCATTACCAATTCACCTAACTTTCACATCTTTGGACAGTGGGAGGAAACCAGAGCACCCGGAGGAAACCCACGTAGACACGGGGAGAATGTGCAAACTCCACACAGACAGTCGCCCGAGGCTGGAATAGAACCCAGATCCCTGGCGCTGTGAGGCAGCAGTGCTAACCACTGAGCCACCATGCTGCCCCCAGAGCCATTTTCTTAAGTACTCTGAGATGTACATTATTGGCCTTCAATCCCATTAATTTCTCTAACATGTCCCTACTAATACAGATTTGCTTCAGTTCCTCACTCGTCTTTAAGAATGTGTTTCTTACCATTTCTGGTACAATATTTATGTCCTCCCCTGTGAACGTTTAGTTCATGAGCCATTTCTTTGTTCCCCATTATAAATTCCCCCATTTCTGACCAATCTTTTTCTCTTTACATACCTATTGAAACTTTTACAATCCTTTGTTCCCCACAAGCTTATCTCAGACTCCCTTTTCTTTCCCGCTTCTTAATCAATTTCTTGGTCCTTCTTCACTGTTTTCTAAACGGTTTGCAATCCTCAGCTCTATTTTTTTTCTTGCCAATTTGTATGTCTCTTTTTTTTTTGTATCTACTACTATCTCTACCTCCCCTGTAAGCCATGGTTTGGGCCAGACAATTTTTGTAGTTCACTCTTTCGCTCTTTGAATCTTTCTCATTAACTATCCATTGTCGTTTCTTAAACATGTAACATTTCCCAATCCATTGTAGCCAACTCGTGTCTCATAGAACTGTAGTTTCCCTTATTAAGATCTAAAATCTTAGTCTCAGAATCAACTACCTCACTCTCCATCTTAATGAGAATTATTGCAGCATCTTACTTTTCACTTGTGAATCCCACAGCCTTCAGGACTCCATATTGAGTTCAATAATTTTAGGGTCTGAACACTGCTCCCCTCACCCTATACTCTAGGCACTGTCATTATATGGGCTGCTTTCACCACAGCCAACCTATTTTCAACCACCAAAAGTTGTCATTAGCAGCTTTTCTTTCTCCCTGGCTCACAATTATCCATTTATTTTGTTGCCCCACTTTTGTAATCGCTTTCAGCTCCATCTCCACCAACTGTTTACATCCATGCCCCTGATCCAATGCTCCGGTTTCCTCTAAATTGCCCATAGTGTCCAGGGATGTGCAGGCTTAGTGGATTAGCCCTGGGAAAATGCAGGGATGCTGTTTGGAGAGTTGGATGTGAACTCAATGGGCCAAATGGCCTACTCACACTGTAGGAATTCTATAAACTTTACAGTTTTATTTTTCTGTCTCCATATTCTGCGTTTGGTTTGTTAATTTTCTATGTTTTAAAATGGTGCCACAGAGTGGCAATACTAAACAACATTTTTTACTATATTTGTAATAAATACACATAACAATAAATAAATAAATCAGGTAAGATTAGGTAATAATCGAATGCTAATATACTTAAATGGATGCAAATAAGCTTCCTGCTACTCACGATTCAGATTCCCATTTTGCTGTAAAATGTTAGAACTAGACTTAAAATGAGAATTAGACTTTCTCTTTGCAACATTAGGAATTTCATTTCTGCCAATTTCACCCTATTTTTCCAATTCACCTGATCATTCCAGTATCAGAGGATGAGAAAATTCAGCATGATTTGTAAAAACCTTTCATCTTGCACTCATCAGGACAATTTGCAAGAAATACCAAAGCACAGGGAGGACAGGAGAGTACTAATTGGTTGGCAAGTGCAACTCTGGTGGAGAATGCACAAGTTAATTTGGCTGCCAGTTAACTGCCAAGATCTGTTGAAATTTTTTGTACAGCAGGAAAAGTAATTAGAAGGAACATTGTCTTCATATATAGTTAATGGTTTTAGTATGCAACCATACACAGGCACCTAGTCCTTCCTTATTGGCACCCAAATATACCTCCCAAGCAGTTGCTTTCAGACTAGCTTTGGTAGGCAGTCTGCACAGGCCAGTTGCTCTTTCTTTTCATTAGGAGAAAGAAGGGAACATTATAAATGAAGCACAAACTTTCAATTGTCAGACTTTCAACTGATAGAATTAAATCTGTTTGTGTTAAGTTGGCTTCCAAATCGACTGTTTTAAGAACATCACCAAACTTTTTTTTTAAAGACATTTTCAGCAACCTAAAAAGTTTAACATTGACTGCTATTCAGATTCTTTGTCAAAACCACATATAGTTAGGTCTGAAAAGCTGAAGAATAAACAGTGCAGTCTTGTTTAAAAGCCATCAAATCCAGAATTCTTCCTTCTGCATTTGAACATTCCAGCTTTTGCTTTTTTGCCATTTTGTTTTGTCTTTAGGATGAAAAGCAATTGGGTGAAGAGAGAGCAACTGAGCTCTGCCGATTAACTGGGTTCTTTATACTTCGACGGACACAGGACATCATTAACAATTACCTCCCTCCGAAGACTGAATGGATTGTCTTCTGCCGTCCAGCTGTATTGCAGCTTGAACTTTATCACAAACTGCTGGCATCCCATGCAGTGAAATCTTGCCTACAGGGTAGTTTGGAGAACAGCTCCCACTTAATATGCATAGGGTTACTGAAAAAACTCTGCAATCATCCTACACTCTTCTTTAAATCGATTAAGGTATGTGTTGGAAATCCTGCCTAGCAGAAAAATAGTGAGTATGTGTGACTTGTTTATTTGTAAGTAGATCATGTATGCTGTTACACATAAATAATTTCCTGATCCAAGAACATTTTTGAACAACACTGTACGACAACAACTTGCAACCAATGTGATCTAAAAGTGAAAATGTCAGGGGAGAGCTGCCATAATGCTGCAGTGTGTCAGAAAATATATATTTTAATTTTTTAAAAATATATTTATGTTTGTGTATAATTTTAATGCTATGTTTATTAACCAAGCAAAAAAGTATTATGTAGAAAGAAATTTCAATGATGTGAAATGCAGATTTAATTTCTCCTGCTCTCTTCCCCAAAGCATCCATGATATATTAAGGAGGCATAAAGTAGAAACTAGGCATTAGGTATACAAGAGAAAACCACCCCAGGTAACCAGTTCCGAAGGGCAATGGCGGGGGTATGCAGCACACTGCCAATTTTTTTTATAAGGCAGAGGAACAGAGGGGAAAAAGCATGATTTTTAATTATATTAAAATATATATGCCTAGCAAGAATCCTGTACTATTGAATGGAGGTTAGCTAGAAGTAGGATTTAAAAGAGAATTCAGTGTTCTCTGCTCAACAAAAGTCATCCTTGAAATGTGATACTTACATATTTTTTGCTTATGCTTATTAGAGATCAAGATTGTGAACTGTATTTGACCTCTGCCCTGAAGTGCTTGTTCTGGCTTAGTTATTGGGAGAAACTGACTGCACATAGTGAAGGTCAGAGCTTAAGTAAATAAAATGCACAATTTCAGAGTTTGGTATGACATAACGCTCTTAAATGTGTGCTGACATAGACACATTGTTCATGTCTCTTTCCTAGAGGAGAACCCATTTAATCACATTTTTTATTTTTTTTGTATGTACTCAAGGAAGCACTGTAAATTGAATAGCAAAGTACAGTTGCAGAGCACTCGTCTAGAGAGATTATATATTTTCAAACAAACCCTTGCTATTAAAGTTGAATATTTGGTCCATTGGGCTACTTAGTGTTTTCCTTCAATTTCTTGTAGTTACATTTGGAATTCTGCTGGGATATTGGTGCTTTTTCTTTTCAAAGCATACCATAAATCATCACCATATAAAGACATCTGTCCTTAAAACACAATTTCGTAAGAGAGTTGCAGAGCCCGTGGGCTAAACAATGCATGCATTCAGAACCTCAATCACTAATCAGAGTTATTTTAAACTTTGGGAAATCCTAACTGAGTATGTTCCATCAAAATGGCTGAACTCTACAAATTGCTTCTTTTGCATGCCTTTTTTACACACAACCCACATTAGGAATGATTGTGTTTCTCTAACTTAAATCAGATTTACAAGATTCCTCACCCTCACACCATCTAACACTCTTGGTCACTTGCAGAGACTTATTATTTGACACCACACCTCACAAGTTCATAGAGTCATAGAGAGTTGTATGATCTTTTTGATCTCTCTGTCTATAAATTCTGTGATTGTGTGTTCTTCTGTCTGAAGGGGCTGTACTCTGAAAGCTTGTGATTTCAAATAAACGTGCTGTAATATAACCTGGTGTTGTATAACTTCTCACAATGTGGAATGAAGAAACCTAGGTTGAGGGAATGGGAAGGCACATCAGAAATACTAGTATGGAAGATCGCGTTTTCTGAACATTGAATTGAATTGAATTTATTGTCACGTGTACCGAGGCACAGTGAAAAGCTTTGTCTTGCGAGCAGTACAGGCAGCTCATGTAGTTAGGTAGCATAGATAGTAAATAATAGGTAAACGCAGCAAAAACAAAAACGCAGGTACAGGTGAATGTTAAGAGTTTGAGAGTCCATTCCGTATTCTAAGAATAGTAGGGTAGAAACTGTTTCGAATCCGGCTGGTGAATGTGTTCAGGCTTCTGCACCGTCTCCCCGATGATAGAGGTTGTAGAAAAACATTGCCAGAGATGGATCTTTGAGAATACTTGCTGCCCTTCCTTGACAGCAGGCCTAGTAGATGGATTCTATAAATGGGAGGCTGGCCTTTGTGATTGTCCAGGCTGAGTTCACCACTCTGTAACAATCTCTGATCTTGAATAGTATAGTTGCCATACCAGGTAGTGATACATCCCGACAGAATGCTCTCAATGGCACACCTATAAAAATTGGGAAGGGTATTTGCTATCATGCCAAATTTCCTCAGCTGCCTGAAGAAGAGACACTGTTGGGCTTTGTAACCAGTGCGTCTGTAAGAAGAGTCCAAGACACCTTGTTGTGGATGATATCCCCAGGAGCTTGACACTTTCCACTTGTTCCACCTCTGTGCTGTTAATTTCTGGGGGGCGGGGGGGGGAGCGGGCATGAGTAACATCCTGCCAAAAGTCAATGATGAGTTCCTTGCTTTTGCCGCCATTGAAAGATAGGTTGTTCTCAGTGCACCATTTTTCCAGGTCTTCCACCTCCCTGTTTTGTGGCCATCTGACATTCAACCAACTATGGTGGTGTCAGCAGCTTACTTGTAAATGGCATTAGTCTGGTATTTAGCGACACAGTCATGGGTAGACAGTGAGAACAGTAAGGGGCTGAATACGCACCTCTGGAGGGTTCCAGTGTTGAGTGTTAGTGAGGATGAAATAGTATCCCCAATCTTCACTGATTGCGGCCTGTGGGTCAGGAAACTGAGGACCCAGTTGCAGAGAGTGAGACTCCAAGATCACTAAATTTCGTAATCAGTCTCAAGTGGATAATAATGTTGAAGGCTGAACTGTAGTCAATGAGTAGGATTCTTACGTAGCTGTTCTTGTTGTCAAGGTGTTCTAGGGAGGAGTGAAGGGCAAGTGATATGGTATCTGACATGGATCTGTTGGTCCAATAGACAAATTGGGGTGGGTCAAGAGTAGTGGGGATGCTGGAAGTGACTAATGCCATGACCAGCCTTTCAAAGCACTTGATGACCACCAAAGTTAGCGCCACTGGACGGTAGTCGTTGGGACATGCTGCACGATCCTTCTTAGGCACAGGGATGATATTGGCCCTCTTGAAACAGGCAGGGACAGGTTGAAGATGTCCGAGGACACCTCTGCCAGTTGATCTGTGCATGCTCTGAATATATGGCTTGGTACTCCAGCTGGTCCCATCGCTTTCTAGATTACTTACAATGTGGAAACAGGTCCTTCGGCTCAACAGGTCCACACCGACCCGCCGAAGTGCAACCCACCCAGACCCATTCCCCTACACTTACCCCTTCACCTAACACAATTTAGCATGGCCAATTCACCTAACTGCACACTTTTGGACTGTGGGAGGGCACCTGGAGGAAACCCACGCAGACACGAGGAGAATGTGCAAACTCCACACAGAGAGTCACCTGAGGCGGGAATTGAACCCGGGTCTCTGGCGCTGTGAATCACAGGAAGGAAAACTGATCTGACCTCTGATGCATTGACTATTAGGATAGGTTTGTCAGGACTTATCAGAATAGGTGTCATCTCTCTGCTGAAATTCTGCTAAAAGTGAGTATAGAAGGCATTGAGACGATCTGGGAGGAATATGTCATTGTCTGCTATCTTGCACTGTCTCTTTTTAGAACCTGTGATGTCATTCAGTCTTTGCCATAGTCGCTGGGTGTCTGTCTGGGTCTCTAGTTTGGATCGGTATTGGTCCTTGGCTGTCTTATAGCTCTCCGAAGGTCATACTTGGATTCCTTACATTTGAGTGGGTCTCCTTATCTGAAGGCCTCATGCCCGGTTTTTAGCAGGTTCTGTATGCTCTGATTCATCCTGGGTTTCCTTTTGGGGAACACCTGGATTGACTTCCTTGGTATGCAGTCCTCCACACACTTGCCGATAAAGTCTGTGACGGCGGTGGTGTACTTATTCAAGGTACCTGCGGATTGTTTGAACGTGGCCCAATCAGCCAATTCCAGACAGTACCGGAGTTGATCCTCGGCCTCCTTCGACCAGCACTGGACCTGTATCCGCGAGAGGGGTCTCCTACTTGAGCTTTTGCCTGTAAGCAGGAATAAGAAACATGGCATTGTGGTCGGAGTTCCTGAATTGAGGGCAGGGGATGGAGTGTTAGGCATCCTTCACAGTGGTGTAGCAATGGTCTAAAATATTCAGGTCCCTGAAGGGGCAGGTAATGTTCTGCTGGTACTTGGGCAACACCTTCCTTAGATTGGCTTGATTGAAGTCACCAGTTACAATAAGCAGGGCCTCGGGGTGTTCTGTCTCCAGGGTGTTCGTGGTGGAGTACAGCACATCCAGAGCTTCCTCAACCTTTGCTTGTGGTGGTATGTACACAGCAGTTAGTATAGCAGCTGTAAATTCTCGTGGTAGATAGAAGAGGCAGCATTTGATGTTGAGGAATTCAGGGTTTGGGGAGCAATGGCTGCCCAGGTTTGCAAGTTGTTGATGAAAAAGCAAACCCCTCCACCCTTTGTCTTATCTGAGGATGCTGTATGGTCCATACGACAGATAGAAAAATGATTAGCTTGAAGTGTGCAGTCAAGAATGGATGGGTTGAGCCAGGTTTCCGTGAAGCAGGGTGCACAGCAGTCTCGCAGTTCACGCTGGAAGCTGAGCTGTGATCTGCATTCATCCATCTTGTTCTCCGGAGATTGTACATTTGGTAGGAATAAGCTAGGAAGGGGGGGTCTTGAAACATGCAATGGCGACTGAGGAAATGGAGGAATGGAATAGAGTCCTTATTTATTTTTCTGATATATATTGCAGTTTACCCTGCTGTTTGTCAAATGGTGTACTTTTCTGATTTTTATGGCCAACTCCAACCTCAAAAATGCAAGTGAATTCAGCATCTTTCTTTCATTCATTCATGGGATATAGGCACATTGATAAGGTCAGCATTTAGTGCCAAATCTGTTTTGATCCTGAGATGGTGGTCAGTCATCGTAGTTTGTGTAGTGAAGGCACTGTTAAGTAATAAGTTCCAAGATTTTGACCTTGCGGCTATAATGAAGCAGCAATATATTTCCAAATCAGCATGGTGTGAATCTTGGTCCTGGGGAAGCTTCCAAGTGATGGTCTCTTTAGCCTAGTGTTTTTGTTTTTCTAGACAATAGCTTTTGAGACTTGCAAGGTTTCCCAGAACATTTAGTAAGATGGCCCTTTAGTCCATCAGGTCTGAGCTGACTTATCAGTACTTTGCCCATAGCCTTGAATGTTCTGACGTTCCTGTCAAGCTTGTTCATGCCCCTCATAATCTTATACACCTCATTCTGGTCCCATTCTCGGTTTACTGTGCTCTGAAGAAAACAATATGAGCTGGTGCAGCCTCTCTTCATGATTGAACTGCTCCAACCCAGGCAACATCCTGGTGAATCTCATCTGTACCCCTCCAGTGCAATCACATCCTTTCTATAGTGTGGTGTCCAGAACTGCACACAGTTCTCCAGCTGTGGCCCAGCCAAAGTTTTATACAGCTCCAACAACCTCCATGCTCTTATTACTTTTAGGTTGTCCCACTGCTACCACATTGAACAGGTTCAGGCACTGAGGGTTAAGATGATGGATGGGGACTACAGTCAAACAGGCAATCTCATCCTGAATAGTGTTGAACTTCCTGCATGTTATTGAAATTGCATTAATATGGGCAAAGGGAGAGTATTTTGTGTGGTTCATTGCAAAGTACAAATGACAATAAATCATCATTCATTCCTGCAGTTCAACCTGGATAAATGCGAAGTGATGCATTTTGGAAGGTTGAACTTGAATGCTGAACATAGGATTAAACACAAAATTCTTGGCAGTGTGGAGGAACAGAGGGATCTTGGTGTTCAAGTGCATAGATCCCTCAAAGTTGCCAGCCAAGTGGATAGGGTTTTTAAGAAAGCAAATGGTGTTTTGGCTTTCATTAACAGAGTTTAAGAGCTGTGAGGTTTTGCTGCAACTTTACAAGACTCTGGTCAGACCAAACTTGGAATACTGTGTCCAGTTCTGGTTGCCCTATTATAGGAAAGAAAAGGGGGGCTTTAGAGAGGGTGCAAAGAAGGTTTACCAGAATGCTGCCTGGACTGGAGGACTTGTCTTATGAAGAGTGGTTGACTAAGCTCGCACTTTTCTTTCTGGAGAGAAGGAGGAAGAGAGGTGACCTGATCGAGGTATACAAGGTAATGAGAGCCATGGTCAATAGCCAGAGACTTTTTCCCAGGGCAGGATTGACTGTTTTAAGATATTAGGAAGAAGGTATAGAGAAAATGTCAGAGGTAGGTTCTTTATGCAGAGAGTTGTGAATGCATGGAATGTGTTGCCAGTGGCGGTGGTGGAAGCAGAGTCATTAGGGACATTTAAGTGACTGCTGGACATGCACATGGACAGCAGTGAATTGAGGGGTGTGTAGGTTAGGTATTTTATTTTAGATTAGGAATAATCCTTGGCACAACATCGTGGGCCGAAGGGACTGTTCTGTGCTATACTTTTCTATGTCGATGTTGTATTCAATTTATCATGTATGTTTGTTTGTTTTCTTAGAATTTAAGGATATGGGGTTGGTCATTTAGAATTTAGATACAAATACAAGTGAGTGGTGAGCTTGTGGAATACTTGGCCACAGAAAGTGGTTGTGGCTAAAACATTGAATGTTTTCAAGAAGGAGTTAGATATAGTTCTTGGGGCAATAGGGATGAAAGGGTATGGGGAAAAAGTGGGAACTAGTACTGAGTTGGATGATCAACTATGATCATGTTGAATGGCCTACACCTGTTCCTATTTTCTACATTTCTGTGTTGCAATGCTCCTCACATAAGTGTAGCTTCAACAATACTCAAGAAGCTTGACACCATCCAGGACAAAGCAGCCCACTTGGATGCGCTCCGTCACATTCAGTCCCTCCACCATCAACATTCAGTAGCGGCAGTGTGTACCCATCTACCAGATACCTTGCAGAAATTCACCAAAGCTTCTTATACAGCACCTTCCAAACTCATAGTCACAACCATCTAGAAGGACAAGGACTACAAATACATGGGAATGAACACCCCTACTTTCAAAATTCTGCCCTCCCCCCAAACTACCCACCATTCTGGCTTAGAAATATATTGCTTTTTTTCAGGGTTCCTAAGTCAAGATCCTGGAGTTCTCTCCCTAACAGCATTATACCTACAACAAATGGACTACAACGTCCGCTCATCCACTTTCTTAAGGGCAGTTAGGGATGGCTAATAAATGTTGATCCAGCCAGTGACACCCATATTTTAGGAATGAATAAAACAAAACGTGTACACTGTCAGTGTATTGCTGACAAAAGAACAAAGTTTATTACACAAAAGCAATTACAATTTGATAATTTGAATGAATGATGATGATTTATTGCCACTTGTACTCCACAATTAACAACATGGTAAAATACAGTAAAAAACTTCAACTGTTGCCATAATCCAATTCCATTCGAATACCTTAAGAATAAAAAGGCAAAGCTGAAACTGTCTCTACTGTGAATCCGGAGACCTGTGCCCACCGACCAATGACACCAGCGCCACCACCTGCGCAGGACCTGTCAACATCAGAGTTACCACTCTTCAGACACCACCTCTTCATCACTGGGCCCACCTAGCCAATGGGCTGCCAATGCCAGGTCCCATGCAACCCGAGTCCCCAACTCCGCTGCTGCTGCCACCTCATCAATAACCAGGAGACCCTGGCTCTGGTCCTAACACAACCAAGAACTGCCACCACCAGGATTTTCCGCTCTGGGCCTACCACAACCAGAGGTTTGTGGCATTGATGTCTGGAGTTCCTACTCCTGGCATGCCACATCATGGTTGCTTCAGCCCCTGCCTCACCAAAGAAGTGAAGAAGTGGCTGCCTTGCTGGTGCCATCATCTTAGTAATTGGTAATTACTTGGTAATTCAAGTTGCTAAATAATAAAAAAAAAGTACGATAAACCATCAGTGCAACTTTAATTCATTGATTTTTGTTTGCAAACCAACACCAAGTTAGTATTAGATGCATTTTATACATTTGGTTTTCTTTTACACTACATACTTGATTTTTTGCAATAAGTATCCTATAAGGCACCTATCAAATGCTATCTAAAGATCATGTAAACCACAGTGACTGCATTCCTTTATTTATCTGTTTGGACATAGGGTCTATGAACCATTGGTAAAACATGGCTTATCCTCAAAACAAATATCCATTGGTTGCTTCTCCGTATCAGTGCATCTTTAAGTGCTCATTAACTTTTGTCTCAAATGATGGTTTTTCAGAATTTCCCAGAGGCAAAAAACAAGCATTGAAAAACTGGGTTAAATGGGTTAACTTTTCTGCTGGAGCCTCCTATTGTTCATAAGTAGAATTGAACTACCCTTTGTATTGTTACATAATCTTATGTGACAGAATAGATAATACAGTTGATTTCGATGCTATTGGCTAAAGGAGATGAAATCAGCTGTTTACATTCCCATAAAATCCTGTCACTTTTGTTGTAATGTACATGTGTGTCAGCATCAAATACAATATCCTTACAATGGCACGAACTGCAGCCTCATAAAGTTCAAACTCGTATCAAAAACTACATTGTCAAGTTAGGAGCAGAATATGTTAATGCTATTGGCATTTACTTCTCCATGCTTCAACAGCTGAAATGTTATTTAAAAGGAACAGCTTCATAATGCCAGTTTCTTGTTGTGCAGACCTTGAATATTGCTGAAAAAGTTTTTTTTTGCTGAAGCTTTTTGATTTACATTCATTAGGCCAATGCAAAAGTGCCAAATTTCAAAAAAATCAGAGCAGTTTATATATGGGAAAACTGTGCTGATTAGTTGCCAAGTTGACTCTGATTAACTACAGTATTGTCATGGGGAAAGCAACTAGGGACTATTGAGTCCCCAAACTCCAAGTGATACAAAAATGAAGACACAAATGTTAAACATATTCTTTTTTCTTTTAAGCAGAGAATGTGTTCCTGCTTATGAATGTATGTTGTTTTGAGCACCCATGAATGAGCTTATGATACAGTGGTATGTCCCTAACTCTGGACCAGCAAGTTCTAACAATAAGGGGTAGGCCTTTTAGGACATACATGAAGACAGATATCTTCACATAGGAGATGGTGATCCTGTGGAATTCTCTGGCATAGAAACTTGAAGCCAAAACATTGAAGATTTTCAAGTAAGATATCGATATGGTTCTTATAACTAAAGGGATCAAAAGATATAAGGTGAAAGCAGGAATAGGGTACTGAATTGTATAATTAACCATGATCCTACTGATGAATGGAGCAGGGTTGAAGGGCCTACATCTGCTCCTGTATTCTATGTTTCAGTTATGAGTCCTACCTTCCAGAGATGTGACATAACATATCTGAACAGATTGATTGAAAATAATTAAGTAAGCTTGACTAATTTACCTTAACTTGGTTATTAGTGTAACTGTTAAATTGCTCAGGTTTGTTCATCCTCCCAATCAGGAAAGGCCATATTTTTCTACCTGAAAAGTATCCCTTCTGCTTCAAATTATTCTGGAATGGCAAAGTTTTATAAGAAAATGAACAACAGATTAAGCAAGATGTTTCATGCTGTAATATGCAGTGGCTACATTAGTGGTATTTTCGACTAACTATGAGGCCATCAGTCCAAAAAGATTGTGTCTCCCACAGAGTTGAATAACATTATGCATCAGTTTTAGTACTGGTATGATGACAGGCTTGAACTGAGAACAATTAGTTGATTGTATCAAACGGCATCAGCATTATCCTTTAGTTATTCATAAAAGGCAGATATTCAACCAGCTTGCACAAGCAAACCCTAAAGCAGAAAGTTACAACTTGGAGCAAACACTTATTGTGAAATGAATAAAAATTGACTTTGGTATACGTTGTGTGTTATAAATGGAGGTAGTTTATTTTCTGTCTCTTCCCTTAGGGAAAGGAAAATCTCTGCAAGACAACTGATTTTGACCATCAGTTGGAAAGCAGCCCTTATGATGATCTGACTGGGATATTTCCAATAAATTATGAACCAGCTGCATTCACTGCAAAGGATTCAGGGAAACTACAAGTATTGATAGATCTTTTGGCAAGCATTCATGAACAGAATTCGGCTGAAAGGTAGGGAAAGACTTCAACATTTCAGTTGTACAGAACCAAACAGCTCTTTTTTTTTAAGAACAAGTATATTTTCCTTTTCTCCTTGATTAAAAACTTCAAACGATTATCTCCTAAAATCATTGCTTTGATAATATTTTATAACTTGCCAGAGAATGAAAATAACTTGATTATCTGACTGTTTGTTAATATATAATGGAATTTTACAGCACAGGAGTAAGCCATTCAACTTATTGTGCCTGGGCCAGATCCCTGAAATAATTTTCTTTTCATTCTGTAATGAGATAGAATTTCCATAGAGTTTCCCTGACCACCCATTGTAACTTTTACACAAGATGAATGGAAACTCTGGAAAACATCTATACAAATAAATGGCAAATGAAGTTCAACACAGATAAATGTGAATTATTATCTTTTTTTGTAGGTGTAGAGAGGTAAGTTACTCATCTGAATGTGCAAGTCCAGGTTACGTAGAGGGACAAATGGACTTTGGAGTGCAAATGCACCAATAATTAAAGGTTGCACTACAAATCAAGATGATAAGAAAAGTAAACCAAGCACTAGACTTTATTTCTAAAGAGAGAGAATTGAAAATTCAAAGTTATGCTAAACCTGAAACAACCTTTTTTCATACCCCAATGTGAGTATTAGGTTGTCCTATTATGAAAAGAAATAGAACCACTGGAGAGGATGCAGAGAAGATGTAGAAGGATGTGAAGGTAAAGTAAGTGAATGAGCTATAATTTTTGTGGATCATATAAATTAGGCATGAAGGCAAGTGGTGGGGATCTCTCAAAAGAATCTATAAAGGGATGTAGACAGGTTAAGTGGGTGGGCATGAACTTGGCACTTAATTTGTGGAAGTTGAATGTGTGACTACTTTGATTGTACATGCTGCACATATTGAAGCAATACTTGTCCAAATATAGTGACATCCAGGATTGGGCTGACAAATGGCAAGTAACATTTGTGCCATGCAAGTGCCAAGCGTTGACTGTTTCCAATAATACAGAAACTAACCATCATCCCTTGATGCTCAGTGACATTGCTAAATCCCCCACCATTGATATCCTGGGGGTTACTATTGACCAGAAACTGAACTGAAATAGCTGTATAACTACTGTGGCTACAAAAGCAGGTTAGAGACTAGAGTTAACTCACCCAAGCTCTTTCAATAACACCTTCCAACCCGCAACTTTTGCCATCTCAAATTCATGCAGCATTCTGATCAGCAGCCATTCAGCCCATTGTCTCTCTCTTATATCAACTCTTCAATGAGCATTATGACTTAGTACCATTTACATGCCTTTTCCCTAATCCCTTGCACAATGGGTTAATGCTGCACAGAGGTGGCACAGTGGCTCAGTAGTTAGTACTGTAGCTTCACAGCGCCTGGGACACTGGTTCGATTCCCGTCTCGGGCAACTGTGTGTGAAGTTTGCACGTTCTCCCCATGTCTGTGTGGGTTTTGGGTTTCCTCCAACTGCTTCGGTTTCCTCCCAAAGTCCAAAGATGTGCAGGTTAGGTGAGTTGGCCATGCTAAATTGCCCAGAGTGTTAGGTGCTCTAGTCAGAGGGAAATAGGTCTGGGTGGGTTACTCTTCAGAGGGTCGGTGTGGACTTATTGGGTGAAATGGCCTGTTTCCACATTATAGGGAACCTAATCCAATTGGGTGATTGTTTCTATTCAAACAATGCCAATCTAGTGATTTGTATCTAAATCATTCAGGTGCATTGCTATTCTACTTAGAGTAATTGAGTCCGTGCTGACTTGTCAACATTAATCTCATTTTTCCAGCACTTGGCCTGAATGTTATGACATTTCAAGTGCTCATCAACCTTTATAAAGGTTGTGAGGTTCTTGCCTCTGCTGCTCTCCCAGGGAGTGTATTTCAGGTTCCCACTACCCTCTGGCTAAAACTTATTTTCTTCAAATCCCTTAAAAACCTAGAATCACAGAACCCCAACAGTGTGGAGGCAGACCATTCAGCCCGTCAAGTCCACACTGACTCTCTAAAGAGCATCCCATCTAGACTCATCCACCCACCCTATCCCTGTAACCCTGCATTTCCCATCCAACCTGTACATTCTTGAACACTATGGGCAATTTAGCAAGGCTAATCCACCTAAGCTGCACATCTTTGGACCAGAGCACCCAGAGGGAACCCACACAGATACGGGACGAATCTGCAAACTCCACACAGTCGCCTGAGGCTGGAATTGAACCCGGGTATCTGCTGCAGTGCTATCCACTGAGCTATTGTACCTTCTGCTCTTCACCTTAAAAAATATGCCTCTTCGTCATCTCATTCAACTAAGGGGAACAGTTTCTTCCTACCCACCTTGACCTTGCTCTTCATAATCTTATAAACCTCAATCAAGTCTCCCCTCAACCTCTCTTCATAGTTAAACTGCTACAATCCATGCAACATTCTGGTGAATATCCCAATACAATCCCGTTCAGTAAAATCACATCCTTCTCATAGTGTGATGACCAGAACTGCATACTGTATTGCAGCTTTGGCCTAACCAAAGGATAGCTCCAACATAACCTCTCTGGTCTGATAACCCGTATTTGGAGTAATAAAGGCAAGTGTCCCTCATGCTGCCTTAATGACCTATTAGCTTGTCCTATTGCCTACAGGTATCTATAAACAGCATCCCAAAATCCTCCTGTTCCTTTTCCTCGTGTCCTGCTGCTCATTATCTTGTTCCGTTGTTCTCTCTTGTCGTGTTTTCTTTTAACTTGTTTTTATGTTTTATCAGTTTGTTTCGCTTTCCTTATTTTTGTTTCCAAAGTGTATCATCTCATATTTTTCTGCTTTAATCTTCATTCAACATCTGTTTGTCAAATATATTCCTTTGCCTGTATATTCTATATAAGATAACTATACTAACTGCTGTTCTGAAAACTATCACTAGATTAACTTTGTAGCCTCTGAATCTTTAGTTGCAGAGTTGAGTCCCTTGTCAGGATTTGACTAGATTGACCTGCCATGTATTATTAAGACAATATTGCATTGTTGGAGTTGCCATCTTTCAGATGTGATTCCTAATTTTATAACTTGCCCCACTGATGGCTGAATTTTTAGCTGTCCAGGTCCGAAGCCCTGTCCATCCCTCCTAAGCCTCTTTGCCTGTTCTCTTCCCTTTATTCCTAAAACCTGCTGCTTGACTAACCTGTAAGCCATCTGACTTACCATCTATTTATGTGGCTTGGAATTATATTTTGTTTTATATTGCCTATGTGAAGCATCTTGAAATGTTTTATTATTTTAAAGATGCTTTATGAATGCAAGTTATTGTTAAAACATTAGAAAATTTGTCCTTCACCCTGTCGCATCAGCATTTTTCCTTCAAATAATTGTTGTGAGCAAGAGCAGATTACGTGGCATTCAAATAGTTACAACTCATTTGCATTGAGCTGTATTTGCCTGCATAAAAATGTTGACTTTATTTCTGAAGTAAGCTATTGGTCATGAAAGGTACAATATGAAAAACACATTTGTTTTTGTTATTTTTTCCTTTTCGTCAACACTCTATCCATCCTGCCACTTTCCCTTTGACCTTTAATTTTATCAGCAAGTTTCCTCTGTGGCTTGTCATTATATAAAGAAGTAATACATTTGTTAGACAAATGTGTGCTTTTACAAATCTTCCAACTGTATTTAATAAATCTGCGGCATTTTTAAACAGCAATTTTATTCTTTTTTTATTAAACTGCTACTATTGAATAGATTGGTCCATGTTTTTCTGATTAATTGCTTTCCTATTTTGATAAGAGGTGCTGCATTTGCTGGAGGATATAAATAAACAGAAATACATTGAGAGATTCAATTGTTGCCTTAGGCTCTGAGAATAAAATTCAACCAGTACTGTCATTAGATTAGATTACTTACAGTGTGGAAACAGGCCCCTTCGGCCCAACAAGTCCATACTGACCTGCCGAAGCCCAACCCTCCCATATCCCTACACCTAACACTACGGGCAATTTAGCATGGCCAATTCACCTAACCTGCACATCTTTTTGGACTGTGAGAGGAAACCGGAGCACCTGGAGGAAACCAACGCAGACACAGGGAGAATGTGCAAACTCCACAGTCAGTCGCGTGAGGTGGGAATTGAACCTGGGTCTCTGGCGGTGTGAGGCAGCAGTGCTAACCACTGTGCCGCCCTTAAATCATACCATCTTTATAAAATCAAAATCTGATGTAAATTATATAAAATCAAAATCTAATGTAAATTATATAAAATTTAGATTTAGCATAATTGTTTAGTGTAATTTTACTTTTATTCTGAGTCTGTTTTGTTAGACACCACACCTTAAAGTTTCCAACCATGTAACCTTTGACTCGCAACTCCTCATACTTTTTTCAGCTGACAATTTGCTAATCTGAAACACATTACAATTTTGATGCCCTTAATATCATAAGACCATCATCCCAAGCATTCTCCCACTTTGTAGTCTTAAGTCCAAAGGATACATATGAATGCCTGTGATTTAACTGAATTACTTAACACACCATTGAAGCTTACTTTTGATTCATAACAATTCAAGGTTGAACCCTGAATGCACCAATAACTTTCCGTTTTTTTTTCCACAACAAGCAGACTTCTTGGACTACTCTCATCAATTCCACCAAAAGGTAGATATTCTTATCACAAAGATCAAGACCATTCTCTGCTACTTCCTTTGCTTCCCCTAGTCCATTGGGCCAAACATTTCCTAATTTTTCCTTCTGCTCTAACTCTAAACTCCTAATTTTCTTCAGTAACTATCCCATCCCCCAGCTGTTTCCAAGTGGATCTTGAGGCCCACTTCTGTTTCTCTATCTCTATTCCTATCAAACAATTGAGCACCCAATTTCGATTGGAAAATTTAGAAATTTCAATTTCTAAATCATATTAGCAATTCTCTTTTCTCAAGTACTGTATCCCTTTGCTTTAAACCTAATGTCGTTACCTCTCTGCTCAAAAATCTACCCTGGATACCATTGTCCTTACAAACTACTACATTATCTCCAGTCACCTTTTTCTCTCAAATATGTTGTCATCTTCCAAATCTATGCTCATCTTTCCTACAATTCTGTATTTGAATCTATCCAGTATGGTTTCTGCCACTGAACTGAAGCTCTCTTATGAAAGACACTATTTGACTGTCCCTGTAATAACATTTTCCAACATGATGCCACTACCAAACATGTCTTCCCTTTTGCTCCCCTTTCAGCATTCCAAAAGGACCATTTCCTCAGCAACATCCTGGTACCACCTCAGTCATCTAAACACACTTTTCCCCATTCCCACAGCACCTTCCCATGCAAGCGTAGGAAATGCAACACCTTTTATACCCTCTCTTTTCACTATCCCAGTCACCAAGGAATAGAGCTAACTCAACCTCTCTTGCAGAGGGCTGACATGGGCTCAATAGCCTGAATGATCCGTGTAGTTACAATTCTAGAGTTTAATCTCTACCTTCCACCGTAAAGATACAAGTTCTATTTTTCCTCTTTCTAGCTAGCCTCACGCCCACCTCCCCATCATCCCTGCGTTTAGACTTGATTTTGTTAATTTTAATTTTTCCCATTCTGATTAAATATCATCACTGCACAGATGAATATTTTTTATGCCTTGATATATCCTGTGGCTGCAGCATTGTAAATATTTTTAATCAGTGACACTGTTGGGACATTTTGCTACATGAAATGCAAGTTGTAAGGGATTTTGTAGTGCAGTTATAGTCCCTACCTCTGCACTCGAAAGTCTGGGTTCAAGTCCCATCTGCTTACATGCCTACACAAGTTGATTTAAACATTTTTATACATGCAAATTGTTGTTTGTAATGTTGATTTATTTCCTTGAAATGTATTCAAGGTAATAATTTGATAGAGAGTTTGTGTACATCTTTGGTTAAGAAAATTATAGCGAAGTTGAGATGTAGATAAACTAGCCACATGAGGGAGCTGAGTGGACATCTTAGCTGAATAATGGCTTGAATCACTCGAGCAGCAATCATTGTCAGATTGCTGCCTTTGTACCCAAATTTTCAGTGTCCATCTGTCACATTCCTGGGCTGACATTCCATGCTAGAGTCCTTAGAAATGTACATTGTACCTTTTGATTCAGCAAGCCATCCCCTTTTGTTACCAGAATATTAGGTTGTAGATTCATTAATTTACTCTCATGTTGAAAAATTGTGAGATATTTAAATAGCTCTTACTCGTGTTAGTGAGTTTGTGTATTTCAGGTGAGCGGGTTAAGATGATGGAAGTGTGTGATAAGATGGTTGGGTGACAAGATGGGTGAGGTGACAGTGTGTATTGGTCAAGTTTGGTGGAAGGTTGAGTTGATTAGGATTTGGAGGAAAAGGAAGGCTGAGGTGGGTCTGAGGTGGGTGGGAGTGTGGAGTTGGTAGAGATGTGTGGTCAGGTTGGGTGTCCATGGGGGTGGCGGTGGGCATGCTGGTTTTATAGTAAGCTGACTTAAAGATATATTTATGTTTTTGGAGGTTTCCAAATGCCACTGAAAATTTAAAATTCTGGAGACAGCAAGATCTGAGCCTTTGACTCTATCTGTACCAATGTAAATTCAACTAAAAATTCATCCAGTCAGATTATTCTGTACAAAATGTTTGTTCAAATAAAAGTCAAGAGAAAATATAATAAGGATTATATAAGATAGATGGTTTGTATTTCGATATGGTCCCAGTGACATTACGACCTCTATAAAATGAAGTCATAGTGTCATACAGCATGGAGACCGACCCTTTGGTCCAACCAGACCATGCCGAACGTAATCCCAAACTAAACTAGTTCCACTTGCGTGCTCCTGGCCCATATCTCTCCAAATTCTTTCTATTCATGTTAATGTCACAACAAGGTGTGGAGGGTGGGTGATTGGCTACAGAAGCCGCTTTCAGTAGGTGGCAGCATTTACTTTAGTTAGCACGTAACCATCACATTTCAATTAAACTGTTAACCAGATTGAAAATAAAAGAGTCCCAGTTTCAAGGATCTTGTTAGTGAGTGTGAATTGTTTTAGCTTTTAAATCTTAGATATATAAGAAAACATAGCCTCAAACATTCAGAGCACAACACTGGTAATCATATGAAGAGAAGAGGATGGCAGGGTGTCTGTGGACTGGAAAATAAAGGCTGTTGCAATTTAAAGCTTTTTAGAGTCCTTGGGTTACCTGTGTGAAATCTGAACTGTTCAGCTGTTATCCTGACCCCACTGGACACTCCTGTCATTCCCTGCCTTGGGAGATGACCTGACAATTTACCCATCCCGTGCCTATCCCCCATCACTGTGCATGACTGAACAACTTCCCTAAGACCAATCCGTCAAATAACCTTAAACATACATCCTCCCAGCAGCTGTTCTTCCCCCCCTCTCCCCCTTTACTCAACTGCAACTTGCCAGTCTATCCCAGCTACCTGCTATACCAGCCCCATACCTGTATTACATACTTAATCCTTTCGCAGGAGCTGTCAGAGTATCTGGCTGAGCTGCTAGACATTTTAAATCACTTACTGCTTCAATAGGGGTGATTTTGACAATGATCCCATCCTACTCGCTGCGAGGATTCCTGAACAGGTCTCCCCCGAAGTTTAACTGGCAGCTCCTGTCCAGGAAATTTAGAAATAAGTCATGTGTATTTTTTTTTGTCTGATGGTTGGAAAATAGAATTTTTGACCCTGATTGGTATTTTTGGGACTTCAGCTAGAAATTGTCCTTATTAACTGATGGTTTTGTAAGTTTGGCTAAACCTAGTCATCTGATCACAGCAGCATTTTTATATAAGCATTTATCCTCACTAAAACCATTTTTGGTCCATGGAGATCTTCGGTATTAAAATCTAATAATGGAAGTCAGATATTGTTAATTAATATTTAACCAGTATCATAACATTAAAAGTTCTTATTCAGGATTCTATTTTTCTCTGAAAGTTCACACTTGCACAAATTCGTTGTACTTGTATAAGTTCTTGAGTATGTTTATAAATGAAAGATAGTGAGCACACCATTGCTTAAATGTTTATTTTAATTTTATTGCAGAGTTGTGCTGGTTTCAAATTATACTCAGACATTAGATGTACTGCAAGAAATGTGCAAGTGTTTTGGGTATAGCTATACCCGACTGGATGGACAAACCGCAGTCAGCCACCGACAAAACATTGTGGATTCATTTAATAACAAACACAGCCAGACTTTCATCTTCCTGCTCAGCTCAAAGGCTGGCGGAGTTGGATTAAATCTAATTGGAGCATCTCGGTTGGTTCTATATGATATCGATTGGAATCCTGCAAATGATGTTCAGGTAACTTGACAAGAAATATCCATAGAATGTTCTTGTAATAAATACTACACAAACTCACTAATTTTTGAGGCTGAAACTATTTTTAATTAATAGTGTGCTAACGGTTCATGATGTTCAGCTTTTGTTTTAGTTATAATTAATCATTCCGAGTCATGATACAATCCATTTTTTTGTAAATGATTAGATTACTTAGTGTGGACGTAGGCCCTTCAGCCCAACACGTCCACACCTACCCTCCAAAGAGCAACCCTACATTTATCCCTTCACCTGATGCTACAGGCAATTTAGCATGGCCAATTCACATAACCTGCACATCTTTGTGACTGTGGGAGGAAACTGGAGCACCCGGAGGAAACCCATGCAGATGGGAAGAATGTGCAAACTTCACACAGACAGCTGCCCGAGATGGGAATTGAACCCGGGTCTCTGATGCTGTGAGGCAGCAGTGCTAACCACTGTGCCGTCCGTATTTTGCACGCCAAACCTAAACTTTGAAGTAGATTGTCAGAAAGTTGTCAGGTTTCCTAGTGGCTTTTGACTGGAAACTTGCTCCCCGTAATCAGAGATAGAAAGACTTCGTGTCATAGAACATAGAACAGTGCAATACAGGAATGGGCCCTCCGGCCCACACTGTCATGCCAAACCTGATGTTAGGTTAAACTAATCCCTTCAACCTGCCCTTGGTCCCTCCATTCCTTGCATATTCATGTGCTTATCTAAAAATCTCTTAAACGCCACTATCATATCTGCCTCCACCACCACCCCGGCAGTGAGTTCCAGACTCCTACCACCCTCTTTGTTTAAAAAAAAACATGCCCTTCACACCTCATTTGACCCTTCCTCTTCTCATCTTAAATGCATGCCCCCTAATATTAGATACATCAACTCTGTGGGAAAAAGATTCTTATCGTCAACTAAATTATGCATCTCATAATTTTATAAATTTCTATAAAGTCTCCTCTTGGCCCCTGCCGCTCCGGAGAAAACAATCTGAGTTTTTCTAGACTTTGGTTATAGCTCAAACCTTCTAATCCAGGCAGCCTCTTCTGCACCCTGTCTAAAGCCTCCATGTCCTTTTGTCCTTTTATTCACTTGCAAATACAGAGTCTTGTAAGTTGTTCTCATCTGTTACCTTAAGAGTGCACTATAACCCAGTGGCACTAGGACACCAGACTAGCACCCAATACTAGAGCGCACACACTAGAAGTGCAATTATTTTTTTAAGTCCGCTCTTGTGTCTTTTGGCAGGAATACATATCTTTTGTCCAGTTTGCTTTCCTTTGCCAGTCAGTACATTTCCAGTCGAGGATGTAACTCACTGGAGATGCTTCAGGTTTTTGCATTATATCTCTTTCTCTAAAGTGTCTTTCTCAAATATCTCGACAACCTTCCAGGTGCTATGTTCCCCCTAACTTTGTGTTCATCTGTGCCAACTTCTGAAGCCAATGCACATCAGTGACTTCTGAAATTGGAATTCAATGCTTTGAAGGGTGTGACATGCCATTTGGGGTGCATGCGCACTCAGGGAGGCTGCGTAGCTGTTCACCTTAGACGGATAGTTGTCCAGTTGTCCATGGTTTCTCTTGAGCTTCTCTTAACTGACAGAAATGTTTTCAGTCGGTCACTGAATTGCATTCTCAACCATCTTTGGCCTACATGTCCTTTTTATTAAAACAACTCATTTTACTTCAAAGCTTAATATGTCTGGAAGTTATCCATGACTATGGTGCACTATCATGACATCCTTAGCCCTGAAACAGTTATATTAAATACTTTCTTCATCCTCTCCAAACCTTCTCAAAGTATGGTGCCCAGATTCTGATGCAATATCAGCTGAGGCCAAATTGGTGTGTATGAAGATTTAACATAAATTCCTGGCTTTTGTACTCCGTTTCTAAAGCTTACAGTTCCATGTACTTTGTTAACCTGCCCTGGTACCTTCAATGATTTGTGCCCAAACACATCAAACCTTTCTATTCATCGACTCCCTTGGCACAATTTATTGAGCATTATTTTCCTCATTCTTATACTTAATCTCATCTCTGACATCTGATTTGATTTATTGTCACAATGGAACAAAATGCAGAATATAGTGATCCAGCTACAGAGAAGGTGCAAAGGTCCTAATATATGAGAGATCAGTTCATAAGTCTGATAACAGCGGGTTTTATTTTTAGTATAGTTCCAAACTTCATGTCCTGGCATGACCAAAACTGGAAAAGAGTCTATGTTGCAGCACTAGAATCACACTTGCTACAGTATAGAAGATTAATCATGATCTAACAGAATCGCAGGCTAAGCTTGATGGACTGAGCAGCCACCTCCTTCTCCTGGTTTCCTATGTACAGATGTCCAAATGAACACCTCATTCAGTGTCATTATCCTGCCTTCTCTCAGTTCCTTTTCATTCACAATCTATTTCCGTTTTAAATGCCTTGATTGAACTTGCTAAAGTGGAGAATGTGAGCATTGATCCCACTATCTCTCATATCCTAAGAAAGCCTTTGAGCTAATTTTGCCAGTGACCACTACTACCAGTACAAAGTATTAGTGCATATGCCATGTGATTGAAGGCTGCTATTCTTTGCAAACATTAATTTTATATGCTTCTATTCCTCAAGGCTATGGCTAGAGTATGGAGAGATGGTCAAAAGAGACCTGTACATATTTACAGACTACTAACAACAGGTTTGTTTTGATGCCTTATTCCATATTTAATAATTATTAAAATTACCACTTTTAACTGCAATTTGAGTATTGATGTCCCCTCAAATGTCAGCTGAAAGTTTACAGACTTAAATGCTAAATTGGAAAATTAGATGTTCTTTTAAATTGTCTCTAAATAACCTGAACATAATGGATTTTCTGCTAAGCAACAGATGTAACCATTTTTAAAGATTTTATTGCATGAAACAATGGTGCGAAGTATTGCAGAATCTATGATGATGGAAAGCATGCGTTTAGTCCTTCAGATAAGTGGTATACTAGTCTCAGGAGCAGAGTAACCATCACAAGTAATTACAGTGCTTTTAGGAGTAAGATCACAAGCTGAATCTGTTGGCAAGGTTACAAGTCATACAATGAGTATAACTGACTGGTTGTGAGAAGTCATTTGATAAAAGCCTGAGCCAAGAGGCATAGGTTCAAGTCTTACCCGCTCCAGAGGTGTATAATAATATCACTAAACAAGGAGAAAAATCAGCCCAACTGTCTGTCCCTACTTGATATCCTGTTTTCCCATTTGTCACTGTTCAGTGATATAAGAGCAGTCCAAAATTGTGGTATTACCCTGTTGAAATAACTCTTCAGAAGCCAGCATTCCATCATCAGTCATCCTTTTATTTACAAATGCAAAACCTTTGACAATAGCGCTGCCTCCCACTGAGTCAGGCATTCCAGAGGCTTAATATCCCTAATGTTCATCCTTTTATTGTCAGCCAATTCTCCCCAGTTGGACCAGATTAACAGCCCTATGAGGGAATTCATATTTTATGAGGTCCAGCTGGCTGACTTCATTTCAATAGCTGCATCCCTTCCCCTCTGAATCCGCGGACACAGTGCAGTTGATTCCTTTGAGAATCTCCAAGACTGTTTTAACATTGGGTCAGGTTCCTCCAAATTGGAATCCAACACGGGAGGCGTGTAACGAATGGGAGCTCACCTCTTGTGCCTCCACAGACTTTCATTCCCTTCTTACAGAGGCAGAAGCTTTGAGGCAGCTACTTCCGTCATGTCTGTCTCTGATTTAGAGACCTTGACAATGTTTGATGGAGAGAGTGATTCACCAGGTCACTGAAGCATTTCTGAAGGCTCCAAGGGGCAGGGCCAGTTTTGATCCCGAGCAGTCTGCAAATTTGCAGCTTTCAAATGGTTCACATGCTTATTCAGGACAGTCGCACCTACCTGAACTTCATACGTCATTGGTCCTGATTTCGCGTTGCATGCATGGCCATTTCTACGATTCCTGTACCAAACGTTGTCCCCGTATCAAAATGTCTCTCTAGCTTGGTGGAGTCTTGGATTCAGCATTGGAGTTTCTGATGCTATTTCACCCTGCTGCCTCTCTCCCAGGTCCAGGGAGATCAGACTGATGTACAGTCCTCTACCCATGAGCACCCGTGCCATTGCTATGCCTGTATTTGCAAGTGGTGTTGTGGTCCTAGAATCAAGCAAGGTATTTAAGGAGGCTGTGGGCTGTTTTGTAAGTCCACCTTTAAAGTTTGGACTGCTCTTTTTGCCAAGCCATTGGCTGATGGGTAGTATGGAACAGTTCTAATATGATGAATCATGATGAACTTTGGTCCCTGCTGGTAAATGATGGCCTATTTGTAACTAATACTTCCAGAATTCCGTGTGTCACAGAAGAGGAGTGTAACTTTTCTATTGTTACTCCAGTATTTGATGAATGGACTGCATATCCAAACACTTAGAATGGGCATCTACAATAACTAAAAACATTGAACCCATGAAAGGACCTTCGCAATTGACATGCAACAAGAGTCCAAGGTTTATCCGGCCATTCCCCTGGATGTGGGGAAGCTACTGGCAGTAATCTTTTTTGTTGTTGGCACTCTGGACACCTCCTTACTAACACAACAATGACTGCATCCAAGCCTGGCCACCAGATATAATTTCTAGCCAACATCTTCATTTTGGTGAAGTTCAGCCAATATTTGCTGGCAACCTTTACTTGGCACAATCACTCTTGCTTCCCCTAACAAAATGCCATCCTCTACTGTGAGCTGGTCTCTCTGGGTCCAAAAAAAGGTTTAATTCCAGCTGCAGTGGCCCTTTGGTTTCCCCTATTAATACCAGTTGTTCAGTTGGAAAGGATTGGATCTTTCTGTGTGCAAGTTCTGATGTTGTTAACTGTGACAGGCAGTGTGTCCAATAAATTCATTTTCATGACCAGCTCTTCTATTAGGGGTACGATACTGGCATATTTGCCATGAATAGCAGTTCAGTGCATCTGTATTCGCTCCTTGGCCTCCCAGACAGTGTTCTAATTTGTAATTATAAGCACTTAACATTAGGGCCTGATGCTATGAGCAGCGATACCATATCTTCTTTAAGCAGACTAAGTAGAAGTTTATGATCCATGATTATTACAAATCTTCGCCCATAGAGGCATTGGTGAAACTTTCCGACTCCAAATATGATCATTGATCCTTCTTTTTCTACTTGGGCAATCTGCATTAATCAAAGCCTTGGATTTTGAGAGTTCCTATTGAGAATTCCTCTCCAGTTGGCCAGCTGTTTCTTTACTTCATCGAAAGCTAGGGCCTTTCCAAGAGACGTTTTCCAAAGCTGACCATCTTTTAGGAGTTGATGCAATGGTGCTGGATAGGCGAGGATAGATGCCAGATTGTGTATGAATTTTCTATAAGAATTAACCAGACCCAGAAATGACCTAGTCTCCTGGGTAGACATGTGGGCCATGTCACCTTTGATCGCCCTCACTTTATCTTGCAATGGTCTTGTTGACCCTGTAGCCCAGGAGGTCACTTGGGTCCTGGAACACATGTTCCCTTCATAGGTATATTTCTAACTCGGAAAAATTCCTTAAAATGATATCAAAATTCTTAAAGTGTTCCTTAATAGTTTTCCCTGTCATCTAGATAAATAGCAACATGAGGTAGACCTTGCAGAATGCTCCCGGTCATCAGGTGAAATATTGAACAGTTTGATGATATGCCAAGCAGTGGTCTGGTATATTGGCACAAGCCGTTATGGGTATTAATTGTAGCATACTTCTGAGAATCCTGTTATAAATGTAAGTATGGCTCATGTCAAGCTTTGTGAAGGACAAACTTCCTGCCAACTTTGCATAGAAATCCTCTATCCAAGGGATTGGATATTTATCCAACTGCGAGAAACAGTTTACTATTTATTTAAAATCCCAAACTCATCGCCACTGCAAAAACTCTTCAGAGGCTGGCATCCTATCACCAAACACCCTTTATTTACAAATGCATAACCTTTGGCGTTAGCATGGCATCTCACTGTCTCAGACATTCCAGGGCTCAATATCACTAACATTCATCCTTTTATGTCTGTCAGGTGTCCCTGATTGGGCAGATTAACAGCCTCAATCAGGGAATTCGTATTCTATGAAGTCCAACTGGCTGACCTTATTATAATCACTACATCCATAAAACCTAAAAGACCTACAATGCTCCCTGCCTTGATTCTAGAGTTAAATGGGCAAGAAGATAATGGTTGATCCATGATCTAGCATTCAAGAAATGACCAAATGCAAATGGCATCCATGCCAACATCCTTAAGTGTTTCACTGAATTGAAATTGGTGAGGATACAGAAAAGAAAGCAAAGCTGTCATCGAAGAATGTAATTACCAAAAGAACCTGTACTCACCAGTTATGCAATAATTTAGCTTTTATAAATTTTCCTAAACTATTTTCATACTAGTAAGACTCTCCTTCAAATTAGTGTTTCTTGCCAATAATCCACTGAATTCTGTTGAGTATGTGCCTTTATTATAAACTAGGTTGACTTTTAACATTATTCTGGATAACCAAGAAAGAGGACGGGAAAAACTTGTGGCTGTAAGAGCTGCTTTTTTTTAATAGGTATTTTAAGTGTTGGAGGGGATTTCCTCAAATTCCAGAAGCAGCAATTACTGTTTTATCAATTGTTGTATTGTTTTGGGACTTCGGGGAAAAAGACCAACAATGGCACTTTTAAAAGGAGAAATTACAGTTAAAACATAGTGAGCACACTACGTAAGGGAGAGAGAGAGAAAGAAATCTATACAGCTAACTGACACAGCAGTGAATGTACACAGTTACTGCCTTTGCCGTTTGAGTTCATGTATCTCTTGACATTGGAATGCGTTTAGGAAAAACTAACAAACAGCGAAATTCACAGTTGAGCTTGGAGGAACCTGTGTGGGAGATCTCACAGGAACTGATAAGTGCATAGTTTTTAACATGTAAGTCGTCAGTAGTGAGTAGAGTTGTTTCTTGATTATATATTTTATTGAGAGCTGTCTGTTGATTAAATTTTAAAAATATAAACCACAAGTAATAAGTTAGCCTTGTTACTAGCCAGGGTTTTTTAGCACTTTCAGAGCAAAATGACAGGATATTTTCTGGGTCTATAGCTTGTGAAGGAGCAAAGATGTCCTTTAGTAGAGTGATTTGCTCTTCCTGTCAGGTGTGAGAGTTTAGGGAGAGTTTCCATGTTATTGATGATCATGTCTGCAGGGAGTGTCTTTGGTTGCAAATCCTATCAGATCGCATGGATCAGTTAGAGTGGCAGTTAGAGGCAATGATGACTTTACAAGAACTGGTGGTGTGATGGATGGTAGTTAGGGGAAGGGAGAAAAGACAGAAATACAATGAGGTATATGGGTTAACTCCAGGAAAGGTAGATGGGGTAGCAGGTAGTGCATGAATCTTCTGTGGCTATCTCCATTTCAAACAAGTATGCTATTTTGGAAAATGTAAGGGGTGATGGACTCTCAAGGGAATGTAGCACAACCAACCAAGTTTCTGGTATTGAATGTAATGAGGGGTATGTCAGGTTCCAAGAGATCAATTGTGATAGGAGACTCTCTAGTCAGAGGCACAGATAGACGTTTCAGCGGCCAGCAGCTACAAATCACAATGGTGTGTTGCCTCTCTGGTGCCAGGATCAAGGATATCTTAGGGTACAGAATGTTGAGAGGGACCAGTAGGAGGTCATTGTACACATTGGAACTAACAACATAAGAAGGGAAAAGGATGAGATTCCGAATATAGAAAGTTAGGCTGGAATTCAAAAAAGGAAGTCTTTGAGGGTAGTAATATCTGGATTACTCCTGGTGCTACGAGCTAGTGAAGGTAGGAATAGAAGGAAAGAGCAGATGAATGCGTGGCTGAGGAGCTGGGGGGAAGGGGTTCACATTTTTGGGTCATTGGCATCTTTTCTGGGGTAGAAGTGACCTGTACAAGAAGGATAGCTAGCACCTGAATTGGAAGAGGACTAATATGCTGTCAGGGACATTCGCTAGAGCTGGTCGGGAGGATTTAAATTGGCAATGTTGGCGGGGTGGGCGGGTGGAACCAGGGAAATAGTGAGGAAAGAGATCAATCTGAGACTGGTACGATTGGGAAAGGGAGCGAGTCAAATAGTCAGGGCTGGCAGGGACAAAGCAGAGAACAAGGTAGGACTGCTAAATTAAACTGCATTTATTTCAATGCAAGAGGCCGAACATGGAAGGCAGATGAACTCAGGGCATGGTTAGGAATGTGGGACTGGGATATCATAGCAATTTTGGAAACATGGCTAAGGGATGGATAGCTGAAAATGTGTTGCTGGAAAAGCACAGCAGGTCAGGCAGCATCCAAGGAGCAGGAGAATCGACGTTTCGGGCATGAGTCCTTCTTCAGGAATCAAAGGGATGGATAGGATTGGCACTTAATATTCTAGGCTATAAATGTGATAGGAAGGATAGAAAGGGGGCAAGAGAGGAGGGGGAGAGGCATTTTTGATAAGTCTTAGCATTACTGTTGCACTTCGGGAGGATATTCCTGCGAATATATCCAGGAAAGTTATTTGGGTGGAACTGAGAAATAAAAAGGGGTGATCACCTTATTGAGATTGTATTATAGAACCCCTCATAGCAGGAAATTGAGGAACAAATTTGTGAGGAGACTTCAGTTATCTGTAAGAATAACAGAGTCATAGAGGTGTACAACACAGAAACAGACCCTTCGGTCCAACTTGTCCATGCCAATCCAATCTTTAGTCCCATCTGCCAGCACTCTGTCCATATCCCCCAAAACTCTTCCAGTTGCCTTTTAAATGTTGCAATTGTATTAGCCTCCACCACTTACTCTCACAGCCCATTCCACACACACACACACACCACCTCCTGCATGAAAAGGTTGCCCTTTCGATCTCTTTTATATCTTTCCCCTCTCACCCTAAACCTATGCCCTCCAGTTTTGGACTCCTCCATGCCAGGGAAGAGACTTTATCTATTTATCCTATTCATGCCTCTCGTGACTTTATAAACCTTTACAAGGTCATACCTCAGTCTCCAATGCTTCAGGGAAAAAGCCCCAGCCTATTCAGTCTCTCCCGATAGCTCAAGTCCTCCAACCCTGGCAATATCCTTGTAAATCTTTTCTGAACCCTTTCATGTTTCCAATAGGAAGGAGACCAAAATTGCACACAAGATTCCAAAAGTGGCCTAAGCAATGTCCTATACAGCCGCAGCATGACCTCCCAACTACTGTACTCAATACTCTGACCAATAAAGGAAAGCATACCAAACACCTTCACTATCCTATCTACTTGCGACTCTACTCTCAAGGAGCTATGAACCTACTCCAAGGTTTCTTTGTTCAGCAACGCTCCCCAGGACCTTACCATCAAGTGTATAAGTCCTGCTAAGATTTGCTTTCCCAAAATGCAGCACCTCGCATTTATTGGAATTAAACTCCATCTGCCACTTCTCAGCCCATTGGCCCATCTGATCAAGATCCTGTTGTAATCTGAGGTAACCTTCGCTGTACACTACACCTCCAATTTTGGTGTCATCTGCAAACTTACTAACTGTACCTTCTATGCTCGCAGCCAAATCATTTCTGTAAATGACAAAAAGTAGAGGACCCAGCACCGATCCTTGTGGGACTCCACTGGTCACAGGCCTCCAGTCTGAAAAACAACCCTCCACCACCACCCTTTGTCTTCTACCTTTGAGACAGTTCTGTATCCAAATGGCTAGTTCTCCCTGTATTTCGTGAGAACTAACCTTGCTAACCAGTCTCCCATGGGGATCTTTGTCAAACGCCTTACTGAAATCCATATAGATCCTGAAGAAGGGCTTGTGCCCGAAACGGCGATTCTCCTGCTCCTCGGATGCTGCCTGGCCTGCTGTGTTTTTCCAGCATCACATTTTTCAACTCCATATAGATCAGGTCCACCGTTCAGCCCTCATCAATCCTCTTAGTGACATCTTAAAAAAACTCAAATCATGTTTGTGAGGTATGATTTCCCACGCACAAAGCCATGTTGACTCTCCCTAATCAATCCTTGCCTTTCCAAATACATGTGCATCCTGTCCCTCAGAATATGCTCCAACAACTTGCCCACCACCTACAGCAGGCTTACTGGTCAGTAGTTCCCTGGCTTGTCCTTACCACCCTTCTTAAACAGTGGCACCAACCTCCAGTCTTCCAACACCTCACCTGTGTCTATCGATGATACAAATATCTCATCAGGGGACCCAGCAATCACTTCCCTAGCTTCCCACAGAGTTCTAGGGTACACCTGATCAGGTCCTGGGGATTTATCCACTTTTATGCATCTCAAGACACCCAGCACTTTCTCCTCTGTAATATGTACATTCTATATCTTCCATATCCTTTTCCACAGCAAACGCTGATGCAAAATACTTGTTTAGTATCTCCCCCATCTCCTTTGGCTCCACACAATGACTGCCTTGCTGATCTTTGAGGGACCTTATTCTCTCCCTCGTTATCCTTTTGTCCTTAATGTATTTGTAAAAACCCTTTGGATTTCCTTAACTCTATTTGTCAAAGCTATCTCCTGTCCCCTTTTTACATCCTGATTTCCCTCTTAAGTATACTCCCACTGCCTTCAGAAATGATTTACAACTATTTTGCCAGGGTTGGAGGAGTTGAGCTAGAGGGAGAGGCTGAATAGGCTCTGGCTATGTTATCTGGAGTGTCGTAAGTTGAGGGGTGACCTTATAGTGGTTTATAAAATCATGAGGGGCATAGTTAGAATGGATAGACATTCCCTGGGGTGGGAGAGTGCAAAACTGGAGGGCATAGGCTGAGGTTGAGAGGGGAAAGGTATGAAAGGGGCCTAATAGGCAACTTTTTCACACAGAGGTGGTGCATGTATGCAATGAGCTGCCACTGTACAATAACAGTGTTTAAAAGGCATCTGGATGTGTATAAGAATAGGAAGGGTTTAGAGGGATATGGGGCAAGTGCTGGCAAATGGGACTAGATTAGTTTAGCATACCTGGTTTGCATGGACAGGTTGAACTCAAGGGTCTGGTTCCATGCCGTACATCTCTATGACTCTATTCATTGAATACTTTTAATACGTATACATGCATTAATAAATTGTTGATATGGAGTTTGGGTCTAGAGTGCATGGATTGAGGTCAGGCAGAGAGAAAACTGTTTTTAAAGAGAAAATTGCAGTTATATATAACATTTTGTAAGTTATGTCAAACTTCACATGAACGCCAAAACAACAGAGAATTAGATAGGTAGACAATGAAAGTTTTTTTCCTAGGATGATGACATCAGTTTATAGGAGGGGGCATAGCTACAAATTAAGGGGGTGATAGATTTAAGACAGATGTCAGACAGGTGTTCTTTACTCAGAGTGGCGAGGGTGTGGAATGCTCTACTTGCCAACATGGTTAACTCAGCCACATTAGGAGCATTTAAACAATCCTTGAATAAGCACATGGATGATGATGGGTTAGTGTAGGGGGATGAGCTTAGATTAGTTCACAAGTCAGTGCAACACTCAAGGCCGAAAGGCCTGTTCTGTGCTGTATTGTTCTATGTTCAATATGTAAAGAAATTGGTGATTGTTTGAAATAGTTGTATAACCTAATTTCTGTGAAACTAAATCTTATTGTTTTTGAGAGTGTTTGGGATGAGGGCTAGGTGGATCTCATTGACTGTGTGCTTTTTGATTGGGGTTCTTAACCTGGTCCAATCAGGGAGCCCTAACTGACAGATGAAAACAGGAGATTCAGAGAGTCTCCTCATTCTAGGCCCTGATTTTTAGTTGGCTGGGAGTCCATGTTGACTTGGTGATGGGACACTGGCTTCTATGCAGTTATTTCAGTGTTGACAAGGGAAAACAGTTTGCTCCTGAAGAAAATTTGTTGCACCAGTCATCTTTGAGTTGGGGTTAGCATTTCTGGTATCATGCCTTTATTTGGGGAGCTTGACTTGTTCGATCTTGCTGTCAAAGACTGGACGTAGCATGGGGAAAGAAACTTTTTTTTCGAGATGAACAGCACAGCTGAAAAGCAATGAATAATCCTTCTGACTTCTTGCTGACCTATAGCATTTTCGGTTTTCGGAACCTAACTTTCTCTAAGGCAGCAGATACTAAAAAATGTCAAGAGCTGACAGATTTAATTAAGGAATATTATGACCCTAGGCCTCTAACTCTGGGTCATAATCGATTTTATTTGGCAGTTTGAGTAACAGGCAATCATTATGGGTTTTTTTTGATGCAATTAAGTCAATTGACAGAGGCGCCTGATCTTTTTCTTGCAACTTATCCTGGGACATTTTCAAACCAGGTTCAGTTCCTTTGACTTGGAAGTGGGTGGCTTGTTTTAAATCACAGCCCATTTTTTGCGCCCAGACCACCTTGGGAGAGACTCCTCCTCTTTCTAGCATCAAAGAAACCTTTGAGTCTGAGATGGATGCAGCCTTGATACCACTACCACCTGAAGAAGAGGAGGAATCCCTCCTGAGACACTCTGAACTATGATGTGGTACATCCCACCCACCACTCCCACATGTCAGAGTCAGGAATCAGATCTGGGGCAAAAATGTCCCAGGAGAATCTCCAAGGAAAACAACAGGCCTATATCACTGGACTTGAGGGAGATGCAGTGGTTGGAAAGAGGGCCAGGTGGATCTCATTAACTATGTGATCCTTGATTGGGATTACGAACCAATCAGGGAGCTTTGGCTGTCAGAGGTTCTGTTCGGTCTGAGAACTGGCTGTAAGGAAGCCGGACAAATGTCAACTATTATGAATGTGTAAATAAAGGGTGACTTGGTGACGGGATACTGGCCTGTGGGGAATTATTTCTGTCACAAACGTATATTTTCCAAGAGTGGAAAGAGCAGGTCTTGACATTCATGCTCAAAAATATGTCTGTAATTTTCAAAAAGTTGAGATTGCCTAATCTGAAAAAGTTTTACTCAAAACAAATAGTGCGAAGGCGGAAGTGGGTACTGCAGATGCTGGAGATTAGAGTCAAGATTAGAGTGGTGCTGGAAAAGCACAGCAGGTCAGGCAGCATCCGAGGAGCAGGAAAATCGATGTTTCGGGCAAAAACCCTTCATCAGGAATCACATCGGGCTCATTGTCCTTAATTGAAGTTCAAATAGTGCAAAACCTATTACCATAATCAGCCACAAGATGGAGTATGGCTGCAACAGATTAAATTTAAACTGAACATTTTTCATGGTCTTCTGTCTAAACAGTTACAAAAATTAGAAATCTTTTAACCAAAACACTGTGAAATTTATTTTAAAAAAAAGACTTTGATGGCTATTCATTGCAGCATTTTTTCTCTCTAATAAAAACATATCAATTGGATTATAAATGGAGAAGATTGCCTCTCTGTGGAAACTCTATTCATTAGCATTTACCATTGATGTTAATCCAAATTTCCTGACAAATTAGCCATGTTATCCTCCATAAATCATTAAAAAATGCAAACACATTTACATCTGTATCTGTCTCTGTCCTTTTATCTATGAATGCAAATCAATCACCCCAAGATTTTAAAACCATAAAATTGCAGATTTTGAACTGATTTGGCATGACTTTCAGTAGTTGAGTTCATTTTTAAATTATCATGCTACATCATCAGTATCAGTAAATGTCACTGGTTGCTCATATTTTCCATGGTTTTCACTGACTTTAAATTAGTTTTATGGAAGCAGTAAACATACTGGCATTTCCAAACACTGATTAATTACATTGTGAGATTTTTACTTAATAATTAGAGTGGCTCCAATTGGTTAAGTAAAATGCATTTTCCTCAATAAGGGTATTTTTTCTAATGCCGACAGGTTGTGCCCACAGTATTTTAACATTAATTTGGTGATTACATTTCTGTCCCAGTGTGTCTGTAATAAAGATTGACCAGCAGTCATAAAATGTAGGAAATCCATCTTTTTACTGTGTCATTTTGAGTCTTGCAATTGAGGTCTGAAAAAGAATGGTTTTATTCTTATTGTCTTATCGTTTCTGATGCTCCTGAGCATTAAATAACTTGTGACTGAAGAGAGTGATCTGCTTTGTCAATTCTGAGAGTTGCCACTGTTAGTTGGTAACATCCAATTCAAATATTTATGGGTTTAAGTTCCACCTGAGAACTTGAACACAAAATCTGTGCTGGTACTCCAATACAGTACTGAGAGAGATCCTAACTGAAGCCCAGTGAATCTCTCAGGCAAGTGTAAAAGTATGTAAGTTAAAGAAGATATCTTTCTGACAATAATTATTAGGAAGCTGTTGAAACTTTTAAGTTTACAGCAGATCAGATGACAATTTTGCCTCGTGTGTGCATTTGCTGTTTGCTCAGTTAATCTGAAGTTAATCCCAATATCACATTTGTTCCCTGTAACATTGTAAATATTTATTCATTTTCCTGCTATGGTTCAGCTAGATAGTTAATCTTAGCCAATATATAATGATATTATGGGGTCAGTTGGTAAAAGACACAGAGATGAGACATGCATTATCAGCAAAGAAATTTAATGCATTTTTCCATTTTCAGGGACCATAGAAGAGAAAATTTATCAGCGGCAGGTCAGTAAACAAAGTTTGTCTGGAACAGTGGTTGACCTAAAAAAGAAGAGTGAGCATGCCAGCTTTTCTTTAGAAGAACTTCGAAATCTTTTCCAATTAGAAGAGGATACTAATTGTCTTACCCATGACCTCCTGTACTGCAACTGCTTGAGAAATGGACAGCCAATAGGTAAGCACTGGGCTTTGTTGAGCATCATAAACCTATTTTAATTAAGTGCTGATAAAGTAGAGGTATGCAATTATTACAGTAGAAGTAGGCCCAAGGTAATAAGATGTAAAACTTTTTGGTATAATGCCCCTTCAGATTGATTATCTTTGAATCAAGAGTACCAGCACTTGTTCAAAGTAGATACGTTTTTCCTTTTTGACATTCAACTTCTAGTATCTGCCCTTCTCAGAATCTATTGACTTATGTGAATTTCTGTGACCATCCACTGAGAATTAACCTGAGTTGATACATCTACCATTTATCCTTCTTGCTGCAGAGAAGCAACTAATTTCTCCACTGACTTTATGACGACGTTTTGGAATCTTCACT
Organism: Hemiscyllium ocellatum; assembly: GCF_020745735.1. Lineage (NCBI taxonomy): Eukaryota > Metazoa > Chordata > Chondrichthyes > Orectolobiformes > Hemiscylliidae > Hemiscyllium > Hemiscyllium ocellatum. The sequence goes on along the minus strand of NC_083404.1, from coordinate 100,440,876 downwards.
GAGGAATCTTGAGCAACATTACCAACTTACATTTATGACACCTTCAGCACAGTGAAACCTCACAAGGGATTCATAGGGACTTCATCAAGCACAAATTGCCATCAGGCCACACAAGGAGATATCAAGACAGATGCAATAAGTTTCAAGGAGCACCAGAAAAGAGAATGTAGTGGTAGAGATGCAGAGAGGTTTCAGGAAGGAATTCCAGAGGATAGTCTTGATAAGTGGAGGCTGAATTGCAGATGACAGAATGCACAAAAATTGGGAGTGCAGTAAGTGGTTAAAGAGCTTTCATAGGATTAGAAGGGAATTCAGGGATAACATAGAAAGACAGGAGTCATTTGACGCTTTGAACCTGTTCCAGCATTCAATATGAATATGGCTGATCATCAAACTTGGTCCAGAAATTGGAACCTCATTGTGTGCATCATAACCTGGAGGTCCTAGTGAAGGGGATAATGCAGACACAGTACATCCTCCTTCCTAGGAACACCAGAGGAGGCAACAACACTAGACCATTCCAACCTGATCTGACCACCGAGGTCATTTCAGGCTCATCCATTTGAAGGTAGCCCAAAAATATAGGAAGAAGATCAATAACCTCTTCCACTCTACCAGTGTAATTGCCAACATCCTGCTACCTCATTCTATTTCTGCCATTATCTCCACCCCCCCCCCCAAAAAAAAAACAAAATTCAAGCTCTACCACTCATACTTGCCTTCAGAATATTCCCTCCCAATCCACAACATTCCAACCATGGACGCCCTCCGCTCTACATACTCATTCCCACCTGCGCTGAAAGCAACAACTCGACCAGGCACTTTCAAGTCCTGTTAAAACTGCACCTCTCACATTTCAGGAAGCCTACGTTAGGTTGGAAATAATCTGCATGGTTGGTGGGCCCTTCTCACCATTTATGAGAAGAACATAAGAACCATGAGCGGGAGCAGCCTGCTCTGCCATTCAGTAAGATCATGGCTGATCCTTTCATGGCCTCAGTTCCACTTACCTGCCCTTCACCGTAACCCTTAATCCCTTCATTTTTCAAAAAATATCTATCTTAGCTTTAAAAACATTTAATGAAGTAGCGTCAACTACTTCACTGAGCAGAGCATTCCATAGATTCACAATCCTCTGGGTGAAGAGGTTCCTTCTCAATTCAGTCCTAAGTCTGCTCCCCCTAATTTTGAAGCTCTGTTCTCTTGTCCTAGTTTCATTTGCAAGTGGAAACATCTTCTCTACATCTACCTTACCTGTTCCCTTCATAATTTTATATGTTTCTAGAAGAACCCCCCCCCCCCCCCCAACATTCTTCGAAATTTCAATGAATATAATCTTGTTCTACTCAGTCTCACCTCATAAGCCAATCCCTTCAACTCCGGAATCAACCTAGTGAACCTAGTCTGCAACCCCTTTAGTGCCAGTATATCCTTTCTCAAATAAGCAGATTAAAACTGCATGCTGTACTCCAGGTGTGGCCTCACCAACACCCTGTACAACTGCAATATAACCTCCCTGTTTTTAAACTCAACCCCTTTCGCAATGAAGGACAAAATTCCATTTGCCTTCCTAATTACCCATTGTACCTGCAGACCAACCTTCTGTGATTCACACACAAGGACACCCAGGTCCCTCTGCATAGCAGCATACTGTAACTTTTTACCGTTCAAGTAATAGTCCTTTTTACTGTTATTCCCACCAAAATTTATGACTTTACATTTATTAATATTGTACTCCAACTTCCAGGCTTTTGCTAACTCACTTAAAGTATCTATGTTCCTCTGCAAAGTTTCGCAGTCCTCTGCACACTGCTCTGCCATTCACCTTAGTGTCATCTGCAAACTTTGACACGTGACCTCCAACTCCATTTTATGTAAATTATGAATAATTGCGGTCCCAACACTGATCCCCGAGGCATACCCGTAATTACTGATTGCCAACCAGAATAGTACTCATTTATGCCCACTCTTTGCTTCCTGTTCGTTAGCCAATCTTCTATCCTTGCTAATACTTTGTACATAATGCCATGCATCCTTATCTTATGCAACAGCCTCTTCTGCAGTACCTTGTTGAAAACCTTTTGGAAATCTAGGTACACCAAATCTACTGGGTACATGTTGTCCACTGTGCTCGTAATGTCTTCATAGAATTCCAAAAAATTAGTTAAGCATTACCTGCCCTTCATGAACCCATGCTGCAACTGTCCAAGGGGTCTATCTAGATGCCTTACTATTTCTTCCTTGATAATAGACTCAAGGATCTATGGAGGTTTCGCTACCTAGTCTATAATTCCTCATCTTTTGTCTATTGCCCTTTTTAAACAGTGGCATCACATTTGCTGTTTTCTAATCTGCTGAAATTACCCCAGAGTCTAGCGAATTTGAAAAATTACCAAAGTGCACTTGCTATTTTTCCCACTGTCTCTTTCAGTACCCTAGGATGTATTCCATCAGGGCCAGAGAACTTATCTACCCTTCGCTCCATTAGCTTGCCTAACACTATTACTTCCATGATAATGATTTATTCCAGATCCTCAACTATCTTTGTCAATTAAAGGCATGTTATTCGTGTCTTTCACTGTGAAGACTGACACAAAATACCTATTCAATGCCTCGGCCATTTCATCATACTCCATGATTAAATGCCCCTTCTGACCTTTAGCATTAACAGATACCTTTGCAGTATCCTTGAACATGGGTGAGGTCCTGGAGGACTGGAGAATTGCTAATGGTGTCCTCTTGTTTAAGAAGGCTAGCTGGGATAATCCAGGTTAATTGTAGACTGTTGAGCCTGACGTCAGTGGTAGGAAGCTGCTGGAGAAGATACTGAGAAATAGGATCTATTTATATTTGGAAGAAAATGGGCTTATCAGTGATAGGAAACATGGTTTTGTGCAGGAAAGGTCATGTCTTACCAACTTAATTGAATTATTTGAGAAAGTGACAAAGTTGATTGATGAAGGAAGGGCTGTAGATGTCATATACATGTACTTCAGTAAGGCGTTTGATAAGATTCCCCATATAGGCTGATGGAGAAAGTGAAGTCACATGGGGTCCAGGGTGTTCAAGCTCGATGTATAGGGAACTGGCTGGCCAGCAGAAGAGAGAGTAGTAGTGGAAGGGAGTTTCTCAAAATGGAGAACTGTGACCAGTGGTGTTCTACAGGAATTCATGTTGAGACCACTGTTGTTCGTGATAGACATAAATGATCTGGAGGAAGGTATAAGTTGTCTGATTACCAAGTTTGCAGATGGCACTAAGATTAGTGGAGTGGCACATAGTGAAGGGACTGTCAGAGAATGCAGCAGAATATAGATTGGAGAGTTGGGCAGAGAACTGGCAGAAGGAGTTCAACCTGAGCAAATACGAGATTTTCATTTTGGAAGATCCAATTCAAGAGTGAACTATCGGTAAATGGAAAAGCCCTGGGGATAATGGATGTACAGAGGGATCTTGGTGTTAAGGTCCATTGTGTCCAGAAGGTGGCAATGCAGGTCGATAAAGTAGTCAAGAGGCATACTTCATTGGACAGGGTATTGGGTACAAGAGTTGGCTGGTCATGTTACAGTTGTATAGGACTTTGGATCGGCCACACTTAGATTTGGATCGGCCACTGCATCCAGTTCTGGTCGCCATATCACCAAAAGGATTTGGATGCTTTGGAGAGGGTGCAGAGGAGGTTCAACAGGATGTTGCCTGGTATGGAGGGCACTAGCTATGAAGAGAAGTTGAGTAGATTCGGATTATTTTCATTAGAAAGACAGAAGTTGGGGGGTTGGGGAACCTGATTGAGGTCTACAAAATCACAAGAGATATAGACGGTGGATAGCAAGAAGCATTTTCCCAGATTGGGGGACTCAATTACTAGGGGTCACGAGTGCAAGGTGAGAGGGGAAAACTTTAAGGGAGATCTGCATGTTACACAGAGGGTGGTGGGTGCCTGGAACGCGTTGCTAGCAGAGGTGGTAGAGGTGGGCACGATGCCGTCATTTTAGATGTATCTGGACAGATACATGAATGGGCAGGAAACAGAGGGATACAGTTCCTTAGAAAAAATTAACAGGTTTAGATAGAAGATCTGGATCAGTGCAAGTTTGGAGGGCCAAAGGGCCTGATCCTGTGCTGTAATTTTCGTAATTTTTTGTTCGTCCTCTAAAGGACCGAGATTTATTTTAGTCACTCCTGTTCATTTTATATATTTATAGAAACATTTGCTATCTGTCTTTATATTCTGTGCCAGTTTTTTCTCATGTTCTGTCTTAATTTTCTTTATAGCTATTTTTCTGGCTTTCTATTAACCTTTAATGCTTTCCCAATCTTCTTGTTTCCCGCTGAGCTTGGACACTTTGTATGCCTTCTCTTTCAATTTGTTAGCTTTCCTTATTTCCTGAGACACACATGGCATATTACCCCTTTTCTTACAGTCCTTCCTTTTCATTGGAATATGCTTCTGCTAAGCACTTTGAAAAATTGCTTTGGAAGTCCTCCACTGCTCGTCAACTGTCCCACCATAAAGTCTTTGTTTCCAGTCTACTTAGCCAAGTCCTCCCTCATCCTGTGTAGTTTCCCTTAAGCACAGAATCATGTTATTGAATTTTATCTTCACACTGTCCATCTGTATTCAAAATTCAACTATACTGTGATTGCGCCTTTCAGGAGAATCCCAAACTATGATATCATTAATTATTCTGTCTCATAACACAGGACCAGATCTAGGATAGCTTGTTCCGTGGTCGGTTTGGTTCCATTACATTACTGGGAGAGGATTCTGAATCTGACCACGCCAACCAGCTAATACATGTCCAAACACCTGGACAGGTATTGGAGGCTGCCTTTTCTTTACTGTTCTGAGAACCCTGAAAAAACTCTCTTGACTGAATTGAGGCTTGCTATCAACCATGAGATGCTTTCAGGCTTTGTGCCTGCAGGAATCATCAAGGCTAGACAGAAGTAATATAAGCCAGGTAGCTCTGGTTGAGGGGAAAAAAGGCACTGAGGCACAATATGATGTTTTGTGGTCTCACTAAGGTGCTTAACAAGTTCTAACCCTCTTAACTGGCAGCCTGCCACTCATGGTGAGAAACTCTACCGACATGCTTAGCAAAACTGTAGAAAACGCTTGTGACTTTGAGATGATTTTTTCAACCTTTTCATCTGATTCTGCCCCAAATTTCATCATAGCCCAAGTCACATGGCCTTAAAAGATTCCAACCTGTATTTCAAGTCACAAAATGTTTAAGTGCATCATGTATATATAATTATCGGAAGACTATAAGTAGACCATTCAGCCTGTCAAGTCTGCTCCACCATTCATTGAGACCATGGCTAATCTGGGAACCTTCAATTCCATTTCCTGCTTTTTCTCCATAATCCTTGATTCTCTCACTTATATATAAAAAAAAATCTGTCACAGAGTTGTATAACATGGAAACAGACCCTTTAGTCCAAGTTGTCCACGACAAACAGATAACCTAAATTAATCTAGACTCATTTGCCAGTATTTGGACCATATCCATCTAAACCCTTCCTATTCATGTAGCCATCCATCTGCCTTTTAAATGGCTGTAATTGTACCAGCCTCCATCATGTCTATTGGCAGTTCATTCCAAGCATCCACCACCCTCCGTAAAAACGTTGCCCCAGAGCTCCTTTTTATCTCCTTCCCTCTCACCTTAAACCTGTGTCCTCTAGTTTTGGAGTTCCCTACCCTGGGAAAAGGCATTGGCTATTCACCCTATTCATGCCTGTCAGATTTTATAAGCCTCCATAAGGTCACCCTCCAGCCTCCAATGCTCCAGGGGAAATACCCCTAGTCTATTCAGCCTCTCTTTATAGCTCAAACTCTCCAACCCTGGCAACATGCCTGTAAATCTTTTCTGAACCTTTTCAAGTTGAGCTACAGCTTTCCTACAGCAACGAGACCAGAATGAGCACAGTATTCCAAAAGTGGCCTAATCAATGTCCTGTATAGTCACAACATGACATATTCAATGCACTGACCAAATAAAGGCAAACGTACCAAACATCTCCTTTACTACGCTATCTATGTGTGACTCCATCTAAGCCCTGAATAGTCTTAAATATCTAACCTCTGCAGCCTGCTGTGGCATAGAGTTCCGCACATTCACCACCCTCTGAGGAAGAAATTCCTCCTCATCTTTTTTAAATGGCCACTCCCTTACTCTGAAATTATGATCATATGTCCCAAGCTCTCCTACAAGGGGCAACAACCTTTCCACAGCTACCCTCACAAAACCCTTAAGAATCTTGTATGTTTCGAAAAGATCATGTATGATTCTTCTAAACTTGAGTACATGCCCAGTCTACTCAACCTTTGCTCAAGAATATCCTTTCATACTCAAGATCATCTAGAAAACCTTTTCTGATCTTCCAATAGAATGCTCCCACTAATGTCTTTTTTTTCCCATTTGTTATTTCTTACCACCAACCATGATTCTACATTTTCCAATGAAAGATCATTTCTTGCTATCATGTTTATTCCATTCTATATTCACAAAGTTACTCCACCACACCAAAATTTTGAAATCTTGCCCTTTGAAAAGTCAGAAACCTGTGAATATTTGTTTCCCAGCTTTGATCTCCATGTAACTGTCTATAGTGGCTATAACATCATACCCATTAATTACTGTTCTATTATATTTGAGATAATTCATTTATGTTCTTCTGAATTTTATGGGCATTGAAGTAAAGAGCCATTAATTTGGCCTTGTTGCCATTCTTTCTCACTTTGATCATATTTGCTTTTTTTAAAGGTTTATGCACTCTGTCCATTGCAGTCCCACTCTGGGAATCATTGCCTAATTAACTGCCATATAATGTTGCCCTAGTCTTCTGCTTTATCAGCCAATGTGTCTCTTCTCCAGAACCCTCCTCCAATCTTCTCCCCACCCCATCAATTAGATTAATGCTCTCTCTACAAACTAGTTATTCACCACGACACTGTTCCCAGCATTATTCAAGTGAAGCCCATTACACAGTAACAGTTCCCTTCTATCACAGTATTGGTGCCAGTACCCTGTGCACTGAAAGCTTTTCCTTGTACACCAATTGTTCAGCTAAGCATTTAGATCAAAGAATAATATGGCACCGGAACTGGACCTTTGGCCCTCCAAACCTGTGCTGACACATTTTGCCTTTCCATACTTGGCTCCGAAGGGCCTGTTTCCACACTGTAAGTTTAATCTAATCTAATCATCTGTGTCTCTGGAAATTGTTAATTTAACCAATCAGCTGCTTTATTTCTGTAAAAACAATCAAACACCCCACTCCTTTCTCAATTTAACTCTGAGAGATGCTTAACTACAGCACTTTCAGGAGCTAAGTTGCATTAAATTGGCTACCTGTATTTGCTCACAACTTAAAAGGTCTATCTGAGCCACTTAATGATGTTCTAGCTTCAGATGATTCTTAATTAATTTGCTCTTTCACTGCAAAGTTTGGAAAAAAGAAATCTTTTAAGGTTAGCACCATCAGAATTTAAACAGTAGATTTCAGTTTCATGCCAACAACAAACTAAATTAAACTGAATCAGATTTGTAAAAATTGAAATTTTAGACTTTCTTACCCAGAAAATGCATGCACTCAGTCTCAACTTGAACTCAGTTTGCTTGCTGAATGTATACACTCTGAACATAAAGTTAGTCAATTGATGAGGGTCTAATTTCAGCTGGTTCTTAATTAGTCTGCTCTTTCACTGCAAAACCTTGCTTAAGGCTAGCTTCTGAATATTTCAAGCTGTAGGTTTCATTTTATTGTCAACTACTAACTATTTTAGACTTATACAAATTGAAGATTTAGACTTTCTTACCCACAAATACACACACAGACCTATTGTTTATCATATGTTGGGATAACACATTGACCCAAATCTGCCAACATGAGTCTAATCCGTATCCCCAATTTAGTTCCAGATTTATTTTTATTGCCTAATCTAGAAAACATAAATAATTTCCATCAATCTCTCTCGCTGGTTCTGGCATTAGTCTGCTTCATTATGGGATTAATGTGAAAAAAAGTTAAAATTTTCCTATGCAGACATGCATGTTGTTCACTGGCACCAGCAGTTTTCTTTGCATTACTGGATTTAGCTATGTTGCTTGACTGCTGAATCTTCCTTAGTATCACTGATGCAGAACTGGAATGTTCAGTGGTCAGTTAAATAGTTGGCCGATAGTGAAGTAATTTTGTTCAAAGCATCATCATCCTGATGTTATCACACTGTCTAAAAGGCCAAACTATTATATAAATTACAGCACGTAAGTAGATTTAAAGATTGGCCTGGAAACTCTCCCCTTACTCTTGTTGATATATTGAATGTGCAGTATGTTAATTGTGCCTTACTGTGGTATATTTCATTCTGAGACCTTTTAAAAATCAGTTTGTTTGCTTTTCTCAGATTCTGCTGCCTTTTTTTCCAGTATTACTTGATTTGAATTGATTCCTGATTTTCCATTTCTGTTTCTTTCAAGCCACTCTTCATATTTCTGTCTCCTGATTTACCCTCCCTTAAAGTCCTTTCTCTTACTACAGGCTCTGGTTACCCTCATTTTAGTTGCATTATCATCATCATCTTTCTGAAATTCCCCAAAGTGAACGCTGGATAATGTGTCATACCAAAGGTTGAACTTCACCAGTTTTAACTGTCAGAACTGTTCTGAAAATATAAAAACATTCAACTGAATCTCTAATATTTAAATGAATTCATGCTTTCATTCCAGATAATCTCTCTACTAAAAACGCTGCAACTCCTAGAGCCTGTCAACTTGGCCATACTTCAAAGAGGTCTGATGCCCAAAAACACCTCTCTATGTCAGATCTGATGTTCTGGAAACATTTTTCTGGAGGAACTCAACACTTCCCTGATCCTGTTCTTGAAAAAGTTAAAGAAAATATCACCTTCATCTTTCAAAACACAACAAAACCATCGGCCATATCCAGCTGAGGAAAGGATGAAAATATGTACACATGCAATTAAATTTGTAATTGGATTTACCCTTTTTTAGGAACTTGGTTATAAGTTCTGGATAAATATTTTGGCACTGTACTCACCCTGTCTGAGTTCGTGGGGTTTACTTTGTATTTGTTTTTTTGCAGTTTATGAACTTGATATCACTGATTAAACAAGTACAGAGTCAGCAATCCATCAGTTTGACTAGAATAAACTCCCTTCAGCCCATCCCAACACCATCCCTTAATTCCAACTATTTCTCAGACCAACCACTCTGATGCTGATTTAGTGTGATAATATTGACATTGTCAGTTCGTGCCCCATTATTTTTGCATAGCAAATTGACATATCATCTGGGGGCCTTATAATTGGATACTTGCCCTGCCAATCTTCTCAGGAGACTCTAGTAATGAGAGTGAGTGGAAATACAGACACTAATTCAGTTTGCTGGAAGTCATAGAGACTGTTAAAACAGACATTGTGAGTAAATTTTGTTTACTTTGCAGTTTGCTATAAAATATTCTGTATGGTTGTAAGCTCTGATGATCATAAGTATAATTCTGTTTCTAGCTCGCTGTTGACAGACACTCCACACATACTTTCCAGTAGGGGTCAAATGGCTAGAAATAAACTGTACTTGTATAACAAATTTCGCATCTCCAGGACATCTCAAAGCTTTACAGCTGATAATTTAATTTTAAAAAACCTTTGTCCTGTAGGTAGCAAATTTGATAGAGACCAAATCGGATTCCACCCTAGCCCTGAAGCAGTTAGGAGAATTTCACTCAACTAGCTCATCACTGGTCAGGGATCAAACCTTCCTGGTTATACTTCATAAAAAATAAGGTCTGAATTTACTTGTTCAACTAATGGGGGAGCTAGCATGCCAATATGCGGGAAGTTTATCATGTAAAGAAGTGGATTTATGTTTTATTTGGAAAGGGAAAATAAAAGATTCTTACATTCAGACAAAATCTATAACTTTTATTTGTGCGAGCTGGTGAATTGTAGAGTCATTAAAAGATCTGCTCTGCCTGCAAAACTGTTCGTGGTAATGCTAGTGACAATCCATTTCAGTAAAGCTGTTTTCCTGTAAGATGTTCAATTGTTCTCTATTTCATTGTTAACTCAGAGAAGATTAACATTACTGTAGTGATTGGAACAAGGGCCAGGTGGATCTCATTGACTATGAGATCCTTGATTGAGATTGTTAATCTGAAGTGAAAGTGAGTATTGCAGAATACAGGAGATCAGAGTCAAGAGTGTGGTGCTAGAAAAGCACAGCAGGTCAGGCAGCATCTGAGGAGCAGAGAATCGATACTTCAGGCAAAAGCCCTTCATTAGGAATGAGGCTGGGAGCTTCGGGGGTGGAGAGATAAATGGGAGGGGGCTAGGGCTAGGGGTAAGGTAGCTGAGAGTATAATAGGTCGGGGGGTTGATGCAGATAGGTGGAAAGAAAGAAGGACGGATGGTGCTGAGCTGTAAAGTTGGAACTGGAGTAAAGTGGGGGGGGGGGGGGGGAGGGAGGGGAAATGAGGAAACTGGTGAAATCCACATTGATGCCATGGGGTTGGAGGGTCCCAAGGCAGAAGATGAGGCGTTCTTCCTCCAAACATCAGGTAGTAAGGGAGTGGGCATGGAGGTGGCCCAGGACCTGCAAGTCCTCGGCAGAGTGAGACGGGGAGTTGAAGTGTTCGGTCACGCGGCAGTGGTTGTTAACCTGAGCCAATCAGGGAGCCTTGGATTACATAGAAACAAGAGATTCAGAAAGTCTCATTCTAGGGACTTGCTCTGAGCTGGCTGGTCAGAACCTGTGTACTGTGCACATGTAAACAAAGGGTGACTTGGTGATGGGATACCAACCCCTGCAGTTATTTTAGTGGCAATGAGAGAAAACAGTACACAATTGAAGAAAATTCGCTCACAGAGTCATCTTTGAGTTGGGGTAAGCATTTCTGGCACCTTGTCTTTATTTGGGAAGCTTGTCTTGTTTGATCCTGCTGTAGAAGATTGGGCCCAGTATGTGGAAAGATCCTTTTCCGATGAATGACATTGAGGCCAATGAAAAACGATGAGTAATCTTTCTGACTGCTTGCGGACCTGCAGTAGTTGGGTTATTAGGAGCCTTACTTTCCCTGTGGCACCACATGCTAAAACCATTCAAGAATTGACATTTATAAGTAGTATTACGACCCTAAGCCTCTAATTCTGAGATGCTATTAGTTTTATTTGGCAATTTGAGAATGAGGGGAATCCATATTGGTATTTTTGACAAGGTTAAGATAACTGGCAGAGGTATGTGATTTTGGATCAACTGGAAATGAGATCCAACTACTACCGGGCTGCGCGTTAAAAAGTCTGGGGATGTAGGCTGCTTCTTGTAGGTTCTCCTGGGATAGTTTTGCCTCAGACCTGGTTCCTCCAACTCTTGACTTGGACATAAGCAGTATGTATCAGACTGTAGCCCGTCTCTTATGCCAAGTGTCTCGGGAGAGCTTCCTCCTTCTCTTCAGGCAGTAATGCTATTGAGGCTACATCCATCTTTGATTCTGAGGTTTCTCAACAGAGAGGGAGAACCCACAGTTTGTGACAGTCTTTCTGGCTGTTCTAAGGGGCCAGGTATGTTTTGCTCCTGCCCTGTTTGTGAGGTAGCAACTTTCCAGTAATCCACGTGTTTATTCAGGACCGTCTCACCTCCATGAATTTTGTGTGACACAGGACCTGACTGCATTTCGTACCCTTGCAGGGCCACTTCTGTGACTCCAACACCAAACTTCATCTCTTGAAGTAACTGTTGGCATTCCTACTGCTGCTTCAATTGCGCTTTGAAAGTTTGCTCAAATAGTATTTAGCAGTGTGGTTTTAGCATACACTTACTGAAATCAGGCCGAGATACAGTCCTTGTATCTTGTTATTTACTAGGATTGTCTCTGCAAATATATTTAAAATATTCCAAATCATATTTAAAATATGAAATGTTTTATGTCTTATTTTTCACAATGTTGAAAAAGTGGCTTTTTCAGGAGATAGGATGATAAGACCATAAGAACAGAAGTAGATCATTCAGTCAATTGAGTCCATTATGCCATTCAGTGAGATTGTGGCTGATCTGATCTTCCTCAATTTGACTTTCCGACCTTTTCCCCATAACCCTCGATCCCCTTAATATCTCAGTCTTGAATGTTGTTATCAACCCAGCAGTCTGCAGTAAAGAATTATACAGATTCACCCTCGGAGGAAAAAAAAATCCTTCCATCTCTGTTTAAATGGGCAGTCCCTAACTCTCAAATGATGCCATCTGGTCCTAGACACACACTCAAAGGGAAACAGTCTCTCTAATTATACCCTGTCAAGCTCCCTAAGAATCTTGTGTGTTTCAATAAGGTATCCTCTCATTGTCTGAAACTCCAACCTTTTCAACATTTCCTCATAAGAAAATCCCTCCAAACTCAGGATCGACCTAGTGAACTGTCTCTGGATTGCCTCCACTGTCGATATTTATTTCCTTAGGTAAAGCGACCGGAACTGTTCACAGTATTCCAACTGACTAATGCAGCGATACTGGACAATATCCAGACCAGGACTGAAAAGTGGCAAGTAACATGCACCACCAATGCAATGCACTGACCATCTCCAAAAAGAGACAATGTAATCACCACCCCTTGACATTTAATATTGTTGTCATCACTGAATCCCCCCTATCAATATTATCATTGACCAGAAATTGAAATAGACTTGCCACATAAATACATTGGTCATAAGAGTAGGTCAAAGGCTTGGAATGCTGCGGCAAGTAACTCAACACCTGACTCCCCAAAACCATCAGCGATAAGACACAAGTCAGGAGTGTATTAGAATAGTTCCCATTGCCTGGATCAGTGCAACTCCAACAACTCTCAAGAAGCTTGACACCATCTAGGACAAAGGAGTCCACTAAGGACACTAAATCCACAAACATTCAGTTGCTCCACCACAGATACTCAGTAGCAGCAGTGTGTACTATCTGCAAGATGTAATATAGATATTCGCAAAAGATCCTTAGATTACACATTCTAATTCCATCTAGAGTAGTAGATAAATTGGAACACCACCTGCAAATTCCCCTGCAAGCCACTCACTATCCTGACTTGGAAATATATTGTCACTCCTTCACTGTTACTGGGTCAAAATCCTAGAATTCCATCACTAAAAGAACCTGGATTGCAGCAGTTCAAGAAGGCAGCTCACCATCATCTTCTCAAGGTTAACCGGGACAGGTAGCAAACACTAACCCAGACAGCAATTTCCACGTCCTACTAGTGAATTTAAAAAAAGTAAAATTTATCAATCTCTTCCTTTAATATACTCAGTGACATAGCCCCCAAAGCTTTCTGAGGTAGAAAATTGCACAAGTTGACCATCCTGTGAGTTAAGAAATATTTTCTTATCTCAGTCTTAAATGACCTACTCCATATTCTGAGACAGTGACCACTCGCTTCAGGCTCATCAGGTGGGGAAGCACCTTCCGTGCATCTCGTCTGTCTCAAATACATTTCAGTCAGATGCCTCTCATTCTCCTAAACTCTAGTCAGTGCAGGCCCAATTGAACCGATTTCTCATACAGTTCACAATATAACCCAGTGTATATTCCTCAGCCTAGCTTCATTGTCTTGTCAAGCTATCTTTCAGATAACCCTTTCATCTCAGTATGTGAAATATCATACAAGTATGAATTTAAAACAGAAGAAACAAATTTCTTGATACTGATTCACTTGTCTGGTTTTGATTTATTTGGTAAAGCACTAATTTTAGTGCAGACTGTTATTTTATTCTGTATGGGTCTCCTGGAATTATCTCAACCTGTGGCTAGGTGATCATGGCAATTATTTTCAGTCTTTAGTTTTAAACAAAAAACATCTTATTCCATGAAAAATCTCAGGTATGACAATCAGATACTGTAAGTTGAAATTCGATAGTTCCTATGTTATAATACTGGTAAATAATCCCCAACTGCTGAACTGGGTAAAGTCACCTATCTCAATTTAGGTAAAAGATTATAAATGTGCTTCTGCATTACACAATATGTTTCTAATAAACCCATCAAGTGAATATCTTCTAAATATTTTTAAATATGAACGTGTTTTCTCAAATATTAAATAAAATAATAACAATACTATATGTTCAGACAAAATAAACTTTATTTTTCATTTCTGTTGACAGTGGCATGTGCATTTTAGTGTGATTGCAAATAAAAATGCATGATATTTGTGAAATAGTCCTCATACTGAAGCTGTGATTGTGGCCTGGTGATACATTCCATCAGGGAAGGTAAATTTCTTCCATGGGTCCTTTATAAGAATAACTCTTAATTTGAATCAAATTAAAGTAAGGTGATTTTCTTTCAGGAGGATGATATAAATGAAGGATGGATCAATCAAGACCACATTGACACATTTCATATCATCTTGGGTAGAGATTTAGGAATGATCAATAAGGAAGCTTCATCCCAGCGTAGCAGAGTGAAGAGAATGAAAGGTAATGTTGGAGGGAGGTTTTGCTATTTTAGGTTCATGCGTGACTATCAAAATGTCAGTTGAATAAACCATGGAGAAAAGACTGAAGTTGAGAGATGAAATGAGGACAGCGTTTGATAGTGTGTGGCATCAAGGAGTCTTCACAGAATCCAAATAATCACATTATTGCTTTACCAATGATGTTCCTTCCATCATAAGGTCAGAAGTGAGGATATTCAGCAATCAGTGCATTGTGTTTGGCACTGTAACATTTCACATACTGAAAGACTCAATGTTTCTATTTTTTTAAATGTCCTGTTGTGAGATGGAGTACTGCTTGCTAGGCCAGCATTTATTGCCCTCCCTAAACGCCCTTGAGAAGAAGATGCTGAGTTGCCTTTTTGAATTTGCGTAATGTTTGGGGAGTAGGAACACTCACATCAATATTGGGATTGGAATCCAGGAGAAGTGATATACTTCAAGCATACACCATGCTGACTTGTAAATGGAACTTGCAGAAGGGTCATGTACCTACGTACCTGATGCTCTTGTCCTTCTAGGTGATAAAAATTGGTTTAGAAGGTGTGTTAAGGAAACTTAGATTAATTTAAACAGTGCGTCTTGTAGACAGTGCATACTGCTACCATAATGCGCCAATCATGAGGTGAGTGAATGTTGAAAATGGATTGCTGTTGAGAAAGCTTGTAGCTTTAGATGTGACACATCTGTTACAGAAGATGCGGGAAAGCGCTTGACCACAGTCGTGGGGGTGGCATTTGTTCAGAAGAATTAAAGATATGTGTTAATGTCAATGGGTCGGTGTAAATAAGGTGATAGCATTTGTTCACTTGTGGAATGTGTGGCAGTACTTCCTTCTCACCCTAGGGCTGGAAGATTGCACATTTTCACAGTAGGATATCGGATAACTAAAACTTCTGGTTATATCGAAAATTCTTAACAAAGCTCATACTCAATAGGAAAATAACTTGTAATTTAATAAGCTGAGTGAAATAAGCACATAATAGAACAGTCCTAATATATTTTCATGTGTACCACAATGAGCAGTTTTGAATTATGAAAGTCAGCTCCCTCATCTTGACTGTTCCGGGAAGTGAATGTCTCATTACCCTTACAGGCTAGGAAAACATGAAGGCTGAAAGCTGGAAGATGTTCATGTGTGAGTGAGAAAGAGAAAACATTCTTCTATAAATTACATTCATTGACCCAAGGGTTCAAGGGACATGGAGAGAGGGAGAGAGATAGGACGGAAGCTGGTGAAAAGTTTAACTCTTTATGATCTGATTTGAGTGTGCATTGGCTTGAATTGGATTGAATGTGTGTGTGTTATTCCCTAGAGTTTGAGATCTGGGAATGTTATGTATTTAATTTGTATTCTGGGAATCTAAGATGATTTTAAAAGGAAAAAGCCATTTTGTAGGACAGTGATACTGAACATGTTAGCTGAGCAAGATTACCTCATGACCTTTTCCCACATAATTTCGACTAGTCTCTTGTCATGATGTACTAACCAAAGCAATTGACCATCTGGCCGAAGTTGATCCAGGGTTCCCACTTTGATGTGCATGTAACTTAATTAGTCAAGCATACTCAGCCCTGTCAGAGTTTCTCTTCCTCTGCAAACTTTTACCATTTTATTGCTGCTTATCTGATTAAGGACATGTGGCATTTTTGTAATTTTAATATCAGTTTCTGTATAAAGTTAGCTTGTTTGCAGTAATAAGCGCGAGGGGGTGTTAAGCCAAAGAGAGGTCTTAGGGTTAAGAGCTGCCACCACTCCTCTGCTATAGGCTTTAGAACCTCAGCTCAAGTCTGGCTTGTAGGTATCTATATAGTGTAACATTTATGCCATTGGTAAATAAAGGTAATAATTTATACTAAACTGTCTGTAGGAGTTATATTCCAGATTACCACAGAGTACAATCTCCAAGAAGAACCATGAGAGGCTACAGATCAAGTCCATTAGGGATTTCCTGAGCGACCTCAGATAGGTTCTTTAACACTGTATTTCTTGTGTTGTGGAAGCTGCACTGATATTGGCAAATGAAAAATATTCCATTACACTCTTGACTTGTGCTTTGGGAGTGAGTTACTTGCCACAGTAGTCCCAGCCTCTGACCTGCCTTTGTTGCTACAGTATTAATAAGGTTGTCCAGTTCAGCCTCTGGTCAATGTTAGCCACTAAATTATTGATAGTGCTGGGATTCTGTAGTGGTAGTACTAATGAATGTCAAGGGCAGATGGTCATTACCTGGAGGCAAAAATGCTAGTAGCTTTCAATTAGCCCCAGTCTAAATGTTGTACAGGTTTTGCTATGTTTGGACATCAATATCTGAATAGTTATGGATTTTGGTGAATATTGTACTGTTATCAACAATATTCTAACTTATAACCTTATGATAGGGAAGCTAATTGATAAAGCAGCTGAAGATAGTTGTACCTAGGACACTGCCCTGAAGTATTCCAGTGATGACTTGACTCAGAGGTGAATGACGAGGTAAAATCCATTAATGACGACCGACTTGACATTGACATTTTTTACAAACCCACCGACTCCCACAGCTACTTGGATTACACCTCTTCCCACCCTATCTCTTGCAAACATGCCATCCCATATTCCCAATTCCTCCGCCTCTGCCGTATCTGCTCCCAGGAGGACCAGTTCCACCATAGAACACACCAGATGGCCTCCTTCTTTAGAGACTACAATTTCCCTTCCCATGTGGTCAAAGATGCCCTCCAATGCATCTCGTCCACATCCCACACCTCCGCCCTCAGACCACACCCCTCCAACCGTAACAAGGACAGAACGCCCCTGGTGCTCACCTTCCACCCTACAAACCTTCGCATAAACCAAATTATCCGCTGACATTTCTGCCACCTCCAAAAAGACACCACCACCAGGGATATATTTCCCTCCCCACCCCTTTCCACCTTCCGCAAAGTCCGTTCCCTCCGTGACTACCTGGTCAGGTCCACACCCCCCCCCCCCTACAACCCACCCTCCCATCCTGGCACTTTCCCCTGCAACTGCAGAAACTGTAAAACCTGTGCCCACACCTCCTCCCTCACTTCTATCCAAGGCCCGAAAGGAGCCTTCCACATCCATCGAAGTTTTACCTGCACATCCACTAATATCATTTATTGTATCCGTTGCTCCCGATGCAGTCTCCTCTACATTGGGGAGACTGGGTGCCTTCTAGCAGAGTGCTTTAGGGAACATCTCCGAGACACCCGCACCAATCAACCACACCGCCCCGTGGCCCAACATTTCAACTCCCCCTCCCACTCTGCCGAGGACATGGAGGTCCTGGGCCTCCTTCACCGCCGCTCCCTCACCACCAGACACCTGGAGGAAGAATGCCTCATCTTCCGCCTCGGAGCACTTCAACCCCAGGGCATCAACGTGGACTTCAACAGCTTCCTCATTTCCCCTTCCCCCACCTCATCCTAGTTTCAAACTTCCAGCTCAGCACTGTCCCCATGACTTGTCCGAACCTGTCCGACCTGCCTAGCTCCTTTTCCACCTATCCACCCCACCCTCTCCTCCCTGACCTATCACCTTCATCTCCTCCCCCACTCACCCATTGTACTCTATGCTACTCTCTCCCCACCCCCATCCTCCCCTAGCTTATCTCTCCATGCTTCCGGCTCACTGCCTTTATTCCTGATGAAGGGCTTTTGCCCGAAATGTCGATTTCGCTGCTCGTTGGATGCTGCCTGAACTGCTGTGCTCTTCCAGCACCACTGATCCAGAATCTGAGGTGAATGACTTCCAGCAATCAGAACCATCTTCCGTTGCACTACTAAAACATGAATGATGGGGCGATTTTCCCGATTTCTATTGCCTTTAGTTTTGCTTGGGCACTTTGATACCATTTTCTGCCGAATACTGTCATGACATCAGGAGTGAACATTCTTCTCTCACTATGTATTCATCTCTTCTGTCCATGTTTGGGATGTAACGAGATTTAGGAACAGAGTGGCCCTGGTAGAATCCAAACTGAGTAGGTTATTGCTCAGCAAATTCTACTTGATAGTACTGCCAGTGGCACCTTCTAATACTGTACTGATGATGGGGGAAAAAATTGAGCATGGATTTTATCTTGCTTTTTGTGTTCAGTACATGTCTGAGCAATTAGCTGATGGGCAATGATCATCTTGAACAAAAGAGAATATAACCATTTTCACTGGCATTACTATCACTGAATTCTTCATTATCCATATCCATGTAGGTAACTATTGACCAAGAACTTAACTGGGCCAGCCCTATAAATACTGTGGCAACAAAAGCAAGATGGACACTGGAATTCTGCAGTGAACAATTTACCTCCTGACTCCCCAACACCTATTCATCATCTGCAAGACACAAGGCAGCAGAATGATGGAAAACCCTGTACTTGGCTGGGTGAATGTAACTCCAGCAACAACCAAATACTTGACAGGATCTGGACCAAAGCATCATATTTGGACAGTATCCCTTCCAACAAAATAAACATTCAGTCAGCATACCACAGCAACAGTGTGTACCATATATTAGATGCAACATCAATCCAAGAGTCCTTCAACAACACTGGTCTGGAAAAAAGAAAGCAGACAAATTGGGACAACACTGCCTGCAAGTTCTTTGATGTGCAGGTGATAAGACTAAATATTAACCTTGCTGGAGAGCTTGATCAAATACTAGCTCTGCTGCAGAGAACTTTGAAAACCCGGTTTAGCAAAGCTGTGGGAATACACCATAAAATAGTTGGTATGCTGGGCAGCCTGTCAATTACCTTGATTTAATAGCTTGGAATGTGGAGGAATCCAGTGTGTCTGGGTTTTGCAGATCATTGGGCTTATTTGCCAAATGTGAAATGAGTGGTCAGCTTTCTAAATAAGACAGCAGTGTCAAACTTAATGGAACTTCCCCAGGCAGTTTTCATGGCAGCCAGCCATGGATGGATGGTTATAATATTTAGCTCTGGATATAATATTGACAGGAACTTCCAGAGTGTCACATTACTCATGCACTGTCTCATGCAGAGCCCAAGGTGTGTTGAGACAGTCTCAGAGAAAAAAATATATGAAAGGCACCTGCTCTCCTCACTCCGGATGACAGCATGCATGCCTCACCAGTACTGCCCTTGTTAGGTGCCATAGATAGCTGGAGTAAGCTGCCCAGTGCAAGACAAAATGCTGCAGTCAGCAACTAGGCTCTTGCAGGACCTACAGTGACTTGAAGTCATCCACCATGTGACCTCACTCAATGTTTCACGTTCCATCTCCCAAATAGAGCCCATAGTAGCCAATAGCGGTACTCAGACGCTGACCCAGATATACTTTTTAATAAAGACAATTCTAGATTCACAGAAATGGCTGGGATTCGGAAATTTAGAGTTTCATAACTAAATTTTATAGCTTGTTATTTTTACTTGTCTTTGATAACACTAATCTTTATCATTAAAACAGTCCATGACTGAATTTCAATTGAATGGTAACTTCTGGAGGATACTGAACTTTATAGGTGATCAAATAGTTTTCTGGCATTGGTCAAATATTAAATTTGACGTGTAATTTTACTTAACTGACTTTGTTTACAATTATTTCAAAATTCGAAAGTACTACAAAATATAAGTTTTCACAAATGGTTTGCTAAAAGCAGGGTTCTACTACCAGCAAAACTATTAAAAATGAACTCCATCAATTTCTCTATCACATTTCTAAGATTGCTTTGCTCTTTCGCCGTCTTGCACAATGTACTTTTTCATGGGTTAAAGCACTATCCAATGCCTTATCCCAGTTGGCCTTTCTTTAGCAATGAACGCAGAAGTGAACGTTCAACGTGGAGGAACCAATAACGGAAAGGAATTCCAGTCCCCATCCTCCGCCAGGATCAGTATGTCCACGGATTAAAGGCCGGAACTTCAGTTTGCTAATCCTTACAAACATAACATTGTTAAATCTACCAGTACTACTCTTACAGCTCAAACTTACTTATGTTAATTCAGGGTCCTGCGGGATCAGTGCGGGAGTCTATGACAATACTATTTTCTATTAACAAAGGATAAATATTTGTTTTATTTTAGCAGGCGTCTGATGTTCTGTTGACGCCTGTGGGGGAACATCAAAAAGTATGGGTTTGCTCCACGGTTGCTGTAATTATGTTATTTTAGATCTAGGTTATTCCTTTCTGGATATGAAAAAGAAATATTATTTCGGTTTCTGGTCTGCATTACCATTGCGTTGGTTCATCCAATACGAATTTCGTTAATTTTCAATTGCTGGTGAAGGTGGGGGTGCATTCGGTTCAAACCGAGGGTTACCCCGAAATTTGGTTTCTCGAGCATGATGTAAATAAAGAAATTAGAAACACAAGTTAGATATGGGTCTGCAGATCTCCTGATCCCAGCTATTCCTGTCATGCTAGCACTGTCCTCTCAAAAAACATATTTAAGTATAACTTTCAATGAGCTATACTTGTGTAAAATATACGTCTAACAAGGAGCTGATATCTTCGGAACACTGCCCGTTCTGCGACACAGAAGTGGAGACAGGCGGAGCCATGACCACGATGCCTCGTTATGAAACCGCCTTGGGGACTTGGGTACAACTTACAGACTCCTTCCGTACTTCAGCAAAATCATTGCTAACTATATTGTATAACTCCATCTGGCCAGTTTTCTCATTTAAACTGAACATTTTAGTAAAATGTTCATTCGTATCTTTTCAATGTTACAGTGTTAGTTGAGGTTGAATTACATCACGACCTACTTGCACCGTTACTTTCTTTTCCTGTTCATATCAGAACCCTCTTAACTTTCTCACATCCTTGTGGAGGGGGAGGGGTGGGGGGTGTTGGAAGAGGAGGAGGAGACGATGGGATTTGTGGTCTGTTTTAAAATCTCCAGGAGCTGTCAGGGGAGCTTGGAGTTTTAGTGACATCACGGAAAAGCCCTGTTCTGATCTGATCTGCTTAATATAAACCAGAGGAGAGATCAGAAAGAATTAGAGCCAGTACGACAATACCATCGGGGAGGGTTATGTATAAATCAGGACCCTCAGACTTCTTCAATTAGAAATAACCCAGAACGGCAAAGAGACTGCAGGGTAAGAGGTTTTATCCACAAACTATTACACTTACAGTGTATTTTGAATAGCATTTTTCTTTAAAAATATTATTATATCTTAATGCAATTGTCAAATCAATTAAGGGCTGTTCTTAAACAATTACGAATGTCATCGAGTGTCGTCTTTCTTCAGTGTAAAGAAGACTTAATATTTGTGAAATATATCAACGATATAAATTTGCAAGATATTAGTGAGTGGTGAAAGAGGGAGGCTTGGCTTTTCAATGTTAGTCTCCCACCTTCTTTTTCCCCAAATGCGAAAGTCCTTTAGTTTTGTCCTTTTACCCAGAATGCTAACCCCAGGCGTCCTGGAAAAGTTTACGAACAAAGAACTTTAACCAGAGAGAGGAGAGAGATCTGGAGAGAAGGTAGCCAATTCAACTAATTGCAAACAAGTCAGAATGGGTTCGAAACGTGAACTCTTTCTCCCTTCACAAATCCTTACGGAGTTGCTCAGTTTCTCTGCCATTATCTGATTGTAGTTTCCCGAGTGACTGGGTCCTTTTTATTCCGTAGAGTTTGTTAATGATGAACCAACGATTGAAGGAGCTCACCAGTTAATTGTCTGTCCCCTAGGCACAAACCGAATGTTTTTGAATTGTTCGCCCTGATCGGTAAAAGCAACAGTTGTTTACCTGTGCTCAGTCTATTGAATCGCTCTGATCTTTATTGGCAGTGCCCTGTGTGGTGTGAAACATGACTTTAAACGACACTAGGCGGCGAAGTAGCTCGTCGTTGACGCCGGCGCCCGTACAGCAGCGTTGGAGCATTCCGGCCGACGGCAGGCAGCTGTGGAGGGGGGACACGCATGTGGTGCGATCGAAATCCTGCATGAACCCTGGAGAACCCTGCAGAGGGAGCTGGTCCTCTGAGTCCTCCGACTCGGTCACATCCACTGATTCCGGCAACAACCTGTACAGGGTGGTCCTGATCGGAGAAGCAGGAGTTGGAAAGTCCACATTGACAAGTATATTTGCTGGACTACAAAACAATCTGGAGAACTGGGGCGTTTTGGGCGGTAAGAATTCTGATACCGTGCACCTTGCATTTTCGTTTTAAAGAAATAATTTGCACTGCACCTCCATGTTTCACAGCCAATGAAGTACGTCTGAATTATAATCGCTGTTGTAAAGTGAGAACACATGACTTCCGTTCTGTGCAGAGCAAAACTTCAACAAACTTGCACTGAGATCAACGTTCAGGTGTGGCAGGACTGTAGACCTTAAATCTGATTCGTTGACTGTGAGATCGTTTAGTTGTGTCATTGATTTGCTGCTCTCACTGCTTGGCATGTAGCTTTACCAGGTTGACACCTCATTTTTAGGTGGGCTTACCTGCTCTCTTTTTTGAACTAAAATGGATGTCCTGGCTTGTTGGGGATGGGAGATATGACAGTTCACGAGATTGCAGACTTTGTTTGAGTACAGTTCTGCTGCTAGTGATTGGCCAAAGCACGTCATGGATGCCCAGTCTTGAGTTGCTAGGTCTGTTCAAAATCTATGCCATTCAGCATGGTAGTATTTTCATGCAATGTGATAGAGGGTATCTGAAATGTGAAGGTAATTCATTTCCATAGGACTGTGCGGTGATCATTCCAACCAACATGACATGTGTAGATACATCTGCTATAAATAAATTATGATGCAGCGATGCTGGTGTTAGACTGGATTGGACAAAGTTAAATATCACACAACACCAGTTTATAGTCCAATAGGTTTATTTGGAAGTACAATCTTCAGGAGCATTGCTCCTTAGATTAGTGAGAATAAGGTCAAGAAAATATATTGCTCTTGTTAGTTCATTCACTTAGCCCAGACCCAGTGTTGCCAGGGTTGGAGGGTTTGAGCTATAGGGAGAGGCTGAATAGGCTGGAGCTGTTTTCCCTGGACCGTCAGAGGCTGAGGGGTGACCTTGGTGAGGTTTATAAAATCATGAGGGGCATGGATAAGGTTAATAAACAAGGTCTTTTCCCTGGGGTGGGGGAGTCCAGAACTAGAGGACATGGATTTAGGGTGAGAGGGGAAAGATTTAAAAAGGACCTAAGGGGCAACATTTTCATACAAAGAATGGTGCGTGTGGGGAACGAGCTGCCAGAGGAAGTGATGGTGGCTGGTACAATTGCAACATTTAAAATCTATCTGGATGGGTATATGAATAGAAAGGATTTAGAGAGATGTGGGCCAAATGCTGGCAAATAGGACTAAATTAATTTAGGATATCGAGTTGGACCGAAGGGTCTGTTTTCATGCTGTAAGTCTCTATAACTCTGTATACTTTTAGGATTTGGTCAGTTTAGTAAATAATGGTTTTGTCAAGAAACTCTTGGTGGTTGACATTGAAGTCCTCTACCCAGAATATATTCTGTAGCCTTTCCAAGTGGTGCTAATATGGACAGTAGTCATCTAAAAGCTGAGAAGGGATTGGTAGATAGTAATTAGCAGGAGGCTTCCTTGCTGATTTGACCTGATGCCATGAGACTTCATGATCGTAGTCATTGCGGAGGACTCACAGGGCAACTCCTTTCTACTTCTATTCTATTGTGCTGCCACCTCTCATGGGTCTGTCCTGCTGGTTGGAATGTAACAAGAGATAGTGATGGTGGTGTCTGGGACATAGCCATTCTCATGGAATCATATCTGATGGACAGGACTATGCTGTTCCTTGCCTAGTCTGTGGATCAGCACTCTCCATGGCCAATCCACCTAAGTTTAGTATACATTCCCAGATGTCAATAAGGAAAGTTTACAAGGTTGCCTTTTGTGGTTAGTTAGTTATTGCTAGGTGGTTTATACATTTTCATTCATTTTATCAGACTTTGTAACAAGTAGATATGACTGAGGCACCTGCTAAGTTATTTCAGTTAAAGTTAACCTCATCATTGTGTGTCTGGAGTTGCATGCAGTCGAAATGTCAGTTCTCCTGCTCCTCGGAAGCTGCCTGACTTGCTGTGCTTTTCCAGCACCACGCGCTCGATTCTGATCTCCAGTATCTGCAGTCCTCACTTTTGCATACTTAGGTTGACAGCAGGGCCAGCCCTTGGCCATTAATTAGCTGCCCAAATGCAAGCCACAACAAAATGACTGTTTTCCACACACCCCAAGTGTCTGTTCCACTTTTCAGCCTGATGGTGGGCTTCAGAAACTCACAGGAAAAAATTCTGCCCAGAATATTTTTTCATATCTCAACCATCACCTTCCTTCTCATTATAATTTCAGATATTAGTGTCTAATACACCATATTCACTTTTATTAATTTCTTCCTATTTAAGTAACTATGGAAATGTTTAATGTTTCTTTTTGTTTCTTGCTAGTCTTCTCATTTCTTTCTTTTTTCTTTGTCAATGTCATCCATTCTAAAATCTAAACTGTAAAATCCTCCAAACTATCATACTTCCTGTTCCTTTTGGCAACATTTAAGAATGTCTTGGCAATATCTTTGAATTTCATGTAAGGATCTTGTAACTCTTCTTATTAGTCACATTTGGATAATTTTTTGTGAAATTTTTGCACCTTCAAGGAATGTATATTTCATAGAATCCCGACAGTGTGGAAGCAAGCCATCTGGCCCATCAAGTCCATGCTGACATCACCCAGATCCACCCCCTATTCTATTCCTGTAACCCTAAATTTCTCATGACCAATCTGCCTAATCTGCACATCTTTGGATTGTGGGAGGAAACCAGACCACCTAGAGGAAATCTCATAGACACAGGGAAAATGTGCAAACTCCACCTAAGGGTGGAATCAAACCCAAGTCCCTGGCCCTGTGAGTCAGCATCATTATTCTTTAAAGATGCACCATTATCCTTATAATATAATTTCCTAATCAACCTAAACCAAAGTGATTGATACCCTCTAAGCTAAACCAATCTGCATGTTCATTATCACACCCACTGGCGTAAACATTGTTCCCTCTGTACATGGCAGGCAATGGCTGTAATTTTCAGTTTACAGCATGCATTGTCAGAACTTCGTTGACAGCAACTCCAAATCTCACAATGAGTTGATTTAGACATCTATACCCATTCTTTTGCAGTCATGAATATAATCCCAGAAATCTCTACACATCAATATTGTGGAAAAAGAACATGTCTTCATGGAATCGTAGCAGTTCAAGAATAGGTTCCATCACCACATCCTCAAGCACAATTAAGGATGGGTAATAAATCCTGGCCTTAACAATAATGCCAATTTCTGGTAATTAAACCTTTAAATATTCATTTTGCCTCTGCAAAATCCCAGTACATTTTTTTTATGCAATACATTAACACCATATCTGACAAATCTATAAGACTTGTGGAATTGCAGAAAATTCACGCTTTCAAATAAAATTGAATGGGCAGTTGAGGGAATTGAACTTGCAGGAATGATGGTTAGAGCAGAGAAATGAATTTGGTTACTCAACAAAATGCTGGCATGGACTCAGAGAGCTGAATGATCTCCTTCTATGCCGCTATGACATTTTTATATCTTTAGTATCTTGAGCATAATTTGCTGTTGAGTAAAGAATCAGAACCTTAAGCCAGCATTCCTTTTGGGAGCTTGTTGTAATGTTACCACCTCAATCTGAGAAATCTGTGTGTAGGTGCAGCTGTTTCTTTAGCTGTCTTTTTTCAGTTCACAATATACTGTTTGTGGGATGACCTTCAAATCTGACAGTTCGAAAATTCATTACTGTAAATTCAGGAGATTGAGATCAATATTTATGTGGTTGTTTGTACTTATTTTAGTCATAGGCTGCAATATTTTAATCAACAATTTAATAACTTTTTTGAATGAGTGCAGTTGAGTATGGTTTGGAGTAAGTTATCCAGTTCAGTAGTTATTGTGTTCTAAACAGACTGCATTTCTTGGTTCCTGTTGTAACTAAACATAGCATGCTATTGAAAACTGAAGGTAACTAGGTATTTTTAAATGGTCATACACTTCTAGATCAGGTAGGTCTTGAACCTGGGCCTTATGGACCTGAGGTAGGGGTATTACCACTGTTCCACAAGAGCCCTTGACTGGAGGTAAATAGATGTTTTATAGACAATAGACAATAGTTGCAGGAGTAGGCAATCCTGCCCTTCAAGCCAGCACCAACATTCATTATGATCATGGCTGATCATCCTCAATCAGTATCCTGTTCCTGCCTTATCCCCATAACCCTTGATTCCACTATCCTTAAGAGCTCTATCCAACTCTTTCTTGAAAGTATCCAGAGACTTGGCCTCCACAGCCTTCTGGGGCAGAGCATTCCATAAACCCACCACTCTCTGGATGAAGAAGTTTCTCCTCAACTCTGTCCTAAGTCGCCGACCCCTTATTTTTAAACTGTGTCCTCTGGTTCGGGACTCACCATCAGCGGAAACATGCTTCCTGCCTCCAGAGTGACCGATCCTTTAATAATCTTAAAAGTCTCAATCAGATCCCTTCTCAACTTCTAAACTCAAGCGTATACAAGCCCAGTTGCTCCAATCTTTCAGTGTAAGATAGTCCCGCCATTCCGGGAATTGACCTCGTGAACCTACGCTGCACTCCCTCAATAGCCAGAATGTTTTCTAATTATTCTGTTCAGAGATGTTATTTCACAAGAGCCCTTGACTGAAGGTAAATCCACCTTGCAGAACAGAGTATATTTTTTAAACAAACCTGTTCAGGGATGTTATTACACACCTCTGGAGCAGGTGAGACTTGAATCAGGCCTCCTGGAAGAGAGGTCGCTCACTCCCATTGCACCACATGAGCTCTTTCACCTTGCAGAAGGTTCTGGAGTCCTCCACAAGAGATTACCTGGTTTCTTCACAGATCTCTTGTTCATTGAATAACAGAAGTATGCCTGGATGTATTTAATTTAGTACAACTGCTATTATTGAATGAAATCATTTGAAAGGAACTTTTTTTGACAGATCCTGAATCATTGAACGTTGTGGGATATTATTTACCCTGTGCATATTACTGAAAGGGATGTATTTTCACATCTGCTTTAGTCGACACAACTTAAAATTTCCTGACCAACACGAGTCATTGAATAATGCGAAGGAAAAGGAACCAAAACAGGTTATTTCCTATCGAGCCGAACATTGGAAGCTTGACTGAGCTAATTCAGCAGATAGAGGATCTAAATGGGAATTTTGGACTCAGCTATAAATTGGTTTAATTCTAAGCCTCTGTAAAAGCATGATAATGTTACTATTAGAAGTTGCTGTCAGAGTTCTGAAATTTACTGAAGAAGGGGATAAATAGGATCTTGTGCTGTGGTCGTGTCCCCGCATCTGAGCCAAGAGACTTAGATTAGATTACCTACAGTGTGGAAACAGGCCTTTCATCCCAACAAGTCCACAACGACCCTCTGAAGAGTAACCCACCCAGACTCACTTCCCTCCAACTAATGCACCTATCACTATGGGCAATTTAGCATGGCCAATTCACCTGACCTGTACATCTTTAGACTTAGGCTAAGTCCCACTTGCTTCAGAGGTGTGTCGTGACATATCTGAACAGGTTAATTAAAGTAAAGGAAGGAATAAATTAACTTGTAAATTCAACTCATTAAAAGCAACCCAGGGACTAATACTCTTTAGCAACTGTAGATTTATCAATTTTAAACTGTACTGGGTATAAAATTTAAAATCTTCCTCATATGCAATAAACACGATTGACATGATAAAAAGGAAAGCTGTTAGGTCTTGTACTGAGTTTAGGTCTTATTATCCATTAATAGGACATGAATGTCATGGGCAAAGGCAGCATTTGTTTCCCATCCTTAAATGATATTGCAAAGATATCGATGAGCTATTCTTGAGCTATTGCGGACTATGTGGGGTAGGTACGTCTCCAATGGTGGTACGTGGAGAGTTCCTGGATGTTGACCGTGGATACAGTGACAGCAAAGGAACAGTGATATAGCTCCAAATGGAGCCGAGTTTGTAACCTGGAGAGGAATTTTTCAGGTGGTAAAGTTCCTTTGCATCTTTAACCTGCCCTTTTAGATGGTAGAGGTCACAGGTTTGAACAATTCTGTCAAAGGTGTCAAGGTGAGATGCTGCAGTGCATACTTCAGATGGTATGCACAATTGTGCAGCAGTTGTGAAGTGACTGACTGTTTAAACTGGTAAACAGCGTTCTGATCCAACAGGCTACTTTTCCCCTGAATAGAGTTGAACTTTTTTCACTCACGCTCACCATTATGACTTGTGTGTATTGATGTTGGGAAGTTTCAGAAGTCAAGAGGTGAGCCACAGCATTCCTAGCCTTGGACCTACTCATTTCTTAGGGATTACAGTTTGATTTCCACCATGGCAGATAGTGGAATTTGAACTCAATAGAACTTTTTAATTATAATCTAGCTTGACAATGTAACTATTGTTATTGTTGTAAAAAAGTTTGCTCATATCCTGTAAAGAAGGAAATCTGTCATCCTTACCTAGTTTGGCCTACATGGTCATTTAAATCTGTAGCAAAGTCTTTGACTTTTAACTGCCCTCTGAAATAGCATTGCAGTCTCTCTCTCCCCCAGTGTCTGTCTCTCCCCCAGTCTCTGTCTCCCCCAGTGTCTGTCTCTCCCCCAGTCTCTGTCTCTCCCCCAGTCTCTGTCTCTCCCCCAGTCTCTGTGTCTCTCTCTCTCTCCCAGTCTCTCTCTCTCTCTCTCTCTCTCTCTCCCTCTCCCTCTCCCAGTCTCTCTCTCTCTGTCTCTCTTTCTGTCTCTGTCTTTCTTTGTCTGTTAATCTCTCTCTCTTTGTCCCTCCTCTCTCTCTCTGTCTGTCCCCCTCCCTCATCTCTCCAACCTGCTCACCCTTCTACTTGGCTGATACACCAGTACTCCACCATGTTGAACATGATTTGGTGGAAGCCCAGAAGTGGTAAAGGGCACAGCATGTACCCTGGCTTCAATGTCCACAAGTGATTCAGTGCACCAGAATGGACTGAGCTGGTCAAATGCCAGAAGATATAGATGCTAAACTGAGTTTGTAGCAGATGGTGAAGTAACCAACTAAAGGAAAAACCATCTATTTAACCGTATCCTCATCAGGTCACCTTTTGCAGGCAGGTCCGTCTACGTCAGTATCTGTAGGAGTGACTACCATGCAATAATTGTGGAGACAACAGTCCTGACTTTAAGTTGAGGTTATTTTCCATTCCACCATTATAAATGGGCAGGCTCCAAACAAATGCAGCAACTCAAAACTGGGTATCTATCAGGCACTGTGGTCTATCAGCAGCAACAGAATTGTATTCAACCACAATCTGTAACCTCATGCTGAGATATTGCCATTCCTATGAAGCCAGGTGATCAATCCTGGTTCAATAAAGAGTGTAGGAAGGCATGCCATCACCATCAGGAACATCGAAAAATAAAGTGTCAGCCTCATGAATCTATAACACAGCACTGCTTTCAGGCCAAACAGTGGAAGCAATACTTGATAGGGAGGGCTTAATGATCCCACAATCAATGGATCAGATCTAAGCTCTGCAGTTCTGTCTCACCCAGTTGCAAATGGTGGTGGACAGTTAAATAACTAATGCAGGTGGGGTTCCACAAATATCTTTGTAATCAATAGTGAAGGAGCCCAGCAAATTGATGCAAATGACAAAGCTGAAAACTTCATTCAGCTGATTTATTTTGGCTTCTTTATAAGTATCCAACATCAGTTTTCAGCCAATTAGATTCACTCCACGTGATGTTAAGAATTGACTGAAAACAATAGATACTGCAAAAACTATGGGCCATGACAACATTCCAGAAATAGTACAAAAGACCTGTTTGCCGTAAATAGCTACACCCCTAGGCAAGCTGTACCAGCGCTGAAAATGTGTTGCTGGAAAAGCGCAGCAGGTCAGGCAGTATCCAAGGGACACGAGATTTGACGTTTCGGGCATAAGCCCTTCTTCAGGAACTGTACCAGCTACAGTATTGGCATCTAACTGACAATGTGAAAAAATCCCTAGATACATTCTGTGCGAGATGCAAGCTGCCTAAATAACACCCATCCATCTATTCTCGACCATCAGCAAAGTGATAAAAGGGACCGTCAACAGTGTCATTTCCAAAGAACTAACTTAGTTTGAGTTCTTCCACTTTACTCCTTACTTCATTTGTGGCTTTGTGACAAACATGGACATAAAGAGCTGAACTCCAGAGTAAGTTGAGAGTAAGTACCTTTGACATTAAACAGTATTTGACTGAATGTGGCAGCAAAAGCATTAGTAAAACTGAAGTCAGTGGGAACTGGGAAGAAATATTTCTGCTGGTAGGAGTCGTACCTGTCACAGAGAAAAACGGTTGTGGTTGTTGGCGATTGATCATCTTGGCCACATCAAAATAATGTCCAAGGCCCAACTATTGACAGCTGCTTCAAAAATGAGCTTGCCCCTCCACGTCAGAAGGCCAGATTTTATGATAATTACTGATGGTTGCATAATATTCAATGCCACTTACAATTCCTAAGACACTGAAGCAGTCTGTGTCCACATGTAGCAAGACCTGGATGACATCCAGGCTTAGGCTGTTAAATGCCAGTCAATGACCATCTCCATAAAAAAAAATCGAACCATTCACACCTTAATATTCAATGACATTACCATCACTGAATCGCCCACAATTAATATCCTTGAGGTTACCAACAACTAGAGGCTTAATTGAACTGGCCTTATGAACATTTTGGCGATGGCAGCAGTTCAAAGACTTGGAATTGTATGGCATTCAATAGCATTCCCACTATCAATGTCCTGGGACTACCAATGAGCAAAAGAACTGCACTAGACACAGGCCAGATGCTGGAAATCCTGATGCAGGTAGTCCACTTCCCGATCCCCAAAAACTGTTCACAATATATAAGGCCAAAGCCAGGAGTGTGAAGGTATACTCTCAAATTTCCTGATAGCTCTGTTCCAACAAAACTTAAGAAGCTGACACCATCGGAACAAAGCAGCCACTTAACTGACACCACATCCACCACTTCAGCACTCCCTGCTTTCACCATCAATGCTCAGGGGCAGCAGTGTGTACTATGTATAAGATGTCCTGCAGCAATTCACCAAGGCTTCTTTAACAGCACCTTCCAAACCCATGCCCATCACCACCTAAAGAGTTATGGGCAGCAGCAGCATGAGACCACCATTAAGTTTTCCTCCAAGCTACATATCATTTTAATATGGAACTATGCATCGTTGTTGCTTCACTGTTGTTGGGTCAAAATCCTGGAACTCCTTTCCCCTACAGTGTTGTGGCTGTTCCTGCACCTCAACGTTGGTAGCTGTTCAGAACAAAACCAATTATCCACTTCTAAAAGTCATTTTGGGATGTGCAGTTGATGTTGGTCTAACTTAGGAGTCCTGAATGTTACTGAATGTTGTGCAGTCATCAGCAGGCATCTCCCATTTTTGCCTTTATTTTGGAAATAAGGTCATTGATCAAGCAGCTGAAGATGACTGGGCCTTAGAACCTGTCCTGAGGAGCTCTTGGTGATGTCCTAGGACACAGATGGATGACCTTCATCAATCACAACCAACTTCCTTTGGGATTGAATGACTCCGAGCAGTGGAGAGTTTGTCTCTGAATCCCATTGTTTTCAAGTATAGGAACAGGCATTGATCATTCAGCCCCTTGAGTGTGTTCTGCCAAGGTAATGATATCATGGCTGATCTGTGGCTTAAATCCTTATAACTATCTATGGCCCATATCCCTTAGAACCTTTGCTGAAGAAAACACAATCTATCTTAGATTCAAAATGAACAACTGATCTAGCATCAAGTGCCATTTGGGGAAGGGAGTGCCTAATCTCTAATACCATTTGTGTGTAGAAATTCATCCTAACATTTCCTGAGCAGTCTGGCCCTTATTTTTAGACTATGCCCCTTAATTCTAGAATTTACAACCAGTGAAAAGAGTTTTATCTTTATTTATTCTGCCTTTCCCTGATAATATCTTGAAATTAGTTCAGGTCACTCCTTAACCTTCTAAACCCTCTAACCTTCTTAACTTCAGCAAACCTGATGTAAAGGACAATCAGACAGAAATGAGACATTGAACTGAGTACTCCTGGGGATTCAAAACTGAGCATTTATTGCAGAGTCAGTATTGCTGGATAATACGGTTGATGTCACCTTCCATCATATTGTTGATAGGACTGTAATGTGCTGTTTTGGAAGTTGTCAGGTTCCATATTCTTTGCTGTGTACACCACTGGGAGTTTTAACCTGCAGCTTTCTGCAGTGTACCCTTGTCTTGTGTGTGTCTTGCTGAAGCTGGAGGTCAGAAAGATGGTTATCCAAATTTATTTCTCAAAACACCACCTAAAAAAAAATATTTAATTATACCATCAGTATTCAGTGTTTAAATATAATTTCTCTCAAAATAGCTTTTTAGAACATTATAGTTTGGCCATAGTTGGAGAGCTGCATACAGTTCTGGTCGATACACTGCAGGATGGATGCAGTTATGCCAGAGAGGATGTAGAAGAGATTCACGGGGATGTTACAAAAACAGAAATTGTTGGAAAAGCTCAGCACGTCTGGCAGCATCTGTGGAGAGAAATCACAATTAACGTATCAGATTGAGTAACCCTTCCTCACTTCTGATTCCACTCCAGAGATGCTGCCAGACCTGCTGAGTTTTTCCAGCAGTTTCTGTATGTGTTTCTGATTGACAGCATCCACAGGTCTTTCTGTTTTCACCAGGATGTTACCTATCTCTGGAGCAAATCAGCTGTGAAGAGAGGCTGGGTAGGCTGGGACTGGTTTCCCCTGAAGGTTGAAGGAAAACCTGATTGAGGTATACAAATTAATGAGGAGCAAAGACAGAGAGAAACCTTTCTCATTAGTCAACTACCAAGGAGCATAAACTTGATGTAAGTCATCAACTATAAAGTCATCAAACAATCCCAAGCTGCTTCATAGAAAAGCTTCTCAACAAACCTGATGCCTGACCACATAAGTAGACATTAACACAGGTGGCCAAAGCTCAGTCTATGAAGGAGATTTTAAGTACTGACTTACAGTAGGACAGGAGAAGAGAGAGCTTATTGAGAGAAACCAAGTAATAATTAGATGGCTGAAAGCACAGCTACCAAATGAGCTAAAGGACAAAATTGATCAAGGCCATTTATAGTAGTTTGTCAGTGTCATACAGTGTACCTCAGCAACTATCTATATGGGTTGATTATCATTGATCTGTGACATTCTTTTATTTATTAAATTGCTAAATTTTCATAATGTGTTCACTTATAAATGTCATTTTCCTTACTCTTTGTAGATGACACTTATGAGCGAACAATCACCGTAGATGGAGAGGGAGCTACCCTTGTTGTGATGGACACGTGGGAAAATAAGGTAGTACAACAATTTTTTAACACTTGGAATGCAAGTGTATGAGTTGACCATGTAGTATAGAGTGGTGGATTTCTGCTATAGTTGACACATGCTAAGTCTGGAAAGCTAACCTTAGTGCTATAATATTGCATGTCTTATGTCCCTGGTAAAGTAACTTAATAACAATAATTAACCCTGCTAACATAACAGCCACCACATCTGGAGGAAAGAAAATGCTATGTAGAACATTTGAGTTGCTGCAACAAGAAAATGATATAAACACAAATATTACATATTTATGTTTCACACGTTTCTACTATCAATAGAACTATCCCTGAAGATTCCTTTGTAAATAGATCAATAATCGGAACAAAGGTGACCTTAAATTTTTCCAGAAAA
This sequence comes from Hemiscyllium ocellatum, assembly GCF_020745735.1. Taxonomy (NCBI): domain Eukaryota; kingdom Metazoa; phylum Chordata; class Chondrichthyes; order Orectolobiformes; family Hemiscylliidae; genus Hemiscyllium; species Hemiscyllium ocellatum. The sequence continues at coordinate 100,406,597 of NC_083404.1, read as the reverse complement.
GGAACAAATGATAAGATTGTGGCAAATTCCTTCTAGAACTGTGCCAAGTATTCATTTTGCATTTAAGAAATTTCAGAATATGCAGCCCACCCTCCATAAACTGCTGATGACAATAATGGGCTATCAGTGCCAATCACATACGTTGTTCAAACAGATTTAATTTCAGTATTCATAGATAATTATTCCTTAAAAAGAAAAGCTCAGTTTGTTTATTTAGTATTCAAGCCAATCTCCTTAAAAGGATGCATTAATTAGATGTTAATGACTCTGAGGATGATGCCATGGAAAATAATCCAGAAAAGCCACATGAGAAGTTCAGGTGTGAAATGGTTAAATATGGTGTACATTTTGCTTCATGAAGATTATGCCAACAAATTTCTAAACCTAACAATAAATCAGTTGATCTGAATAAATAGTACCAGCTGCAGTTTCTGTTCAGTTGAGTTTCCTTAACAGCTGGTTTCTTTTACATTGTAATTCACAGCAGCCTATAAACTGTAAAACATATTCTTCCAGTTGTTGCATCCAATCATTTTTCTATTTCTAGAATTAAAATAGAAGCTGACATCTTAGCCTTTACTTTTGTCTGCTGGTAGGATGAAGACAACTGGAAACAGAATCACTGTATGCTGATAGGCGATGCATATCTCATTGTATACTCCATCACTGACAGAGCAAGCTTTGAGAAAGCTTCTGAGCTTCGCATCCAGCTCCGGCGAACACGACAGGCTGAGGATATTCCAATTATATTAGTCGGGAACAAGTGTGACCTTGTGCGATGTCGAGAAGTTTCTGTGGCAGGTATGTCTCCTGTTTCACTCAGTACTCCAGACTGGGATGTGAATAAGTTGATTCTTGATTTTTTTTTAAATCAACATTGCCTACTTTGGGTTTTGCTTGTTAGATTTGACTACATGGTGATTACTGGAGGTGGTTAGTAGTTAAAAACAGGACGCGATAGCACTTCTGGCTATAAAACAAAAGAACTCTCTTTTTGGTGTCCACCGATATTCCTGATGCTTTTAGAGAGGGAGGTGGACACTACAAGGGTGAAGTGCCTATCCTCCCTTCCAACTCCATTTGATTTAGCCCCCTTTCCCTCTCCCTACCTCTGTCTCCCTTTTGGTAGCCTGCATTGCCCTTAACAGGCTTTTTATGTAAATTATTCAATTGGAAACGCAGCTGATTTACTGGTTAATGGATGAAAACTAAATGCTGGCGATTTGGTAGTGGGCAAAAACCATTTGATTTTGTGTGATAACACTTTTAATTAATAAAAAAAACGGAAAGAGCAATAAGGAAAAAGGAGCTGTCTTGTTAATTGGATGACTTGTTACATTGTTAATTTGGTATTTTTTTGAAAAAGAACCATATTTTTTATCAGTATAGGTTTCAGCATGTGGATAGAGAAAAGGACCAGAAGGAAAAGGTAGAAACTGGTGTTTGTGCCGAACTATAGATTGACAATAAAACAGTTGTACATCTCATAAAGTCTTTTGCTTCTTAATTCATCATATAGATATCAGTCTGTTAAGCAGTACCATTGTAATCGCCACATGGAAGACATGTTGATGGTAGCAGTGACACAGAATATACTCTGTGTGGGGAACTTCATTGTCCATTACCAAGATGGCTTGGTAGTACCACTGACCAAGTTGATCGAATTCTGAATGACATATCTGACAGACTGGACCTGTATCAGGAGGTGAAAGAACCAACAAGAGGAAAAAAAACTCCATTCTCGTCAATCTGCCTATTGTATGACACTATTGGTAGAAGAGGAGTCCATAGCACACTCCTTTTGGAAACAAAGTTCAATCTTGCATCATTGTGTGTGGCTGTATCTCTGTTGGACCTCAACACTATTTTGTTGATTTGACCAAAGCCTTTGACCCAGGCATCAGTGAGGACTCTTGGAAAGTAATAGATAAATTTATTTGCTCTTAATGATTTAATAGTCCTGTGACAATATGTTTGTCCTGGATAATGGTATCTTCTGAACCATTCACAGTCATTAATGGAGTTAAACCAGACTGCGTGTTCGCACCAATCCTCCACAGCATGGATTTCTTGGCCATGCTGCCCAATGCCTTCCATGACAGTGAAGTCATATGTCACATGATGGAAAGATGCTCAAACTAAGAAGACACCAGGCAAAGACCAAGATCTCCAACAACATACCTTGCAGTTTCCTGTTTGCTAGGAACTGTGACTGGTTGCTCCTCCAGAACTAAACATGCAATGTTATATGGATTTGTTCTCCAATCCATGCGATAACTTCAGTCTTACCTTCAACAAAAAGGAAAACCAAAGTAATAAATCCTGTTCCAGGAATGCCCTTTTCCAAGCCCAAGCCTTCAGTCCAAGCCCAGAACCTGATACCAAGAATTGGTTGTTCCAGAAGCAGCTGCCTCACTAGCCAAACTGTTCCAGTATACCCACAATGCTAGCAATAATTTATGTTAAAATCCAGAAAAATTACTGTGGATGACCTGCCCACAAAAAGCAGGATGAATGCAATCCAGCTAATTACCAACCAGTAATCTATTCTCAATCACCAGCAATATCATAGCAAGCCAACTGCCATGCATTTATTCATCTGTAGGCCAAGGCTGAAAAAATCAAAGATCAGTTCTTTTCATTCTTGAGAATATGAATGCAAGGCATGAACTTCATATACTCTGGTATGAGAGAAAGCTACCTCACAAAATTATGCCAATATAGCTTGGAGCAATGTTACATTGCATGCCAAGTTTCAAAGATAAAAGTCACACAACACCAGGTTATAGTCAAACAAGATTAATTGGAAGCACTAGCTTTGGGAGCGCTGCTCCTTCATCAAGCGGTTGTGCCAAACATCATGCCATCAAAGTGGTCACAACCAAACTTTTATGGAAGCTCATCAAAACTAAATGAATAACAGACTTAAGAGCATTGCAAACAGCTACCCATTCTCTGTGTTACCTAGGAGTGGGAATATGCTTGTCCAATCTGGGAGTGCTTTCTCCATGACAAATTTGGATCTGTTACTTTTCACAGCTTGCAGGGCTGTTACTCGCTGGCTGAAAGCTGAAGTAAATCATCTGTACATGATTGCTGGCATTGCTGAGCACACCATGAGAAGGCAAGCCACGCCAAAGTAGCAAGTGAAAAGCAGGCTAGTTGCCTTTATCACCATTTCTTCCAACAAGAGTCATCATCAAAGAAATTCAAGTAGAGTAACTTTGTATTTACACTCTAATCCCTAGACTGTAAGTCCCACAGCTGCTGCCTTGCTGATTGCTGAGCATGGCTGCAGATGAAGACACAGAAATTGTCTAATGATCTAGTTCAATCCATTTGATCAAGAAACAGTAAGACATAGAGTCATATGTCTCAATTACTTCAGATCTGGTGTTGGCTGCTATAAGATCCTAATGCAAACATTAGGATACAGATTTCTGTCAACTGGATTGCAGGGACAAATACCAAACAATGTGAAATTTCCTAAATTTCCCTCCATTATCAGAATTGATGATGTCCAACTCTTGAGATTGAACCTACATGGAACAATAAACAGGGAAGGTGTAGCAACATGATAGAAAAGGTAACCTCCTCTACAACATGGAAGGACAAGGACAACACTACCACCCATCCTCTCTAAGGCACACACCATCCTGACTTAAAACCATATCACCATTCCTTTAGTGTCATTGGGTCAAAATCCCTGAACTCCCTCGCTCACAGCACTCTAGGTACATCACATGAACTGTAGTTGTTCAAGAATTTTGCTCACCACTTTCCCAAGAGGACTTAGAGATGGACAATAAATGCTAATCTTCCCATCAAGAAATGTTTGAAAAGATTTAGAAGAGCCATAGTGTTTCCCTTTTACATTTAAGAACAGTCCTCTTTGTAAGACCCCTTACTCCTCCTCTCCAACCCCTCCAAGACTCTTTAGCTGATCTTACCACCATTTTAGGGAGAGGAGCACTCCAAGTTAAGTCTTAAACTACCAAAGGCATATATGTTGTTGGATTTCCCCCAACCAAATAGAGTTTGGTTGAATCAGGGTGAGTGCATTTCACAATCTACTCTGAGCTTCCAATTTTCAAAATGTTATTGTAAACATTCATGACCAACATTCAGATCATTATTATTATTATTATTATTATTGTTGTGGTTGCATAAAGAATCTGAACTCTGAAGTAATTTAAATCACTGTCACAATAAGGAGTTGGCTGGGAATGCTCTCCAGTTTTACAGCCTCCTGATACTTGCTGTCAGAACTGATGAATAAATCAGTTGGGGAAATAACTAAGGATTTCTGGTCTGGAGTCAATACCTTAAAACTTACAGGAATTACCAATTTTGGCCAATATTTGGACAAAAGAAAAGAAACCCATGAATGCAAGGATTTTGTAGCATGATGGATCCTAATCTGTCATGTCAGTATTCAAAGAAAACCAATGATTTCTGCTTCACCAACAAAAGCACTCAGAAATGTAATTGATTCATCATTTCGTTCTTCAGATTGGTTGCACTGTTTGCATAACAGTTTTTTTGTACTTTTGAAGTACATTGTGTGTCTGACAATTTGAGATATTCTGACTTTATTTATTATTAATACACCGTTTCGGCAGTTGGTATGTCAGTAGATGCAACACTCACCAAGTTGCAGTGATCACAACTAGCAGTACACAGCCAGTTAAATCTCAATTATTTCCAGTTGCACTTGCTTTACTTGGGGGAACATCTTACTTCCAACCATAACATCAAAGACTTTGCAATCCATATAAAAAATTTCAAAGAATTCTGCATCACTTGTTGAGGAACAGATTGACAACAGCCAAATGACTAATTTTGTTAAGCAGAAGGCAGATGTACGTCTTCTCTTTTAAACATTGAATTTTTTTTGCATTTGCAGAGGGCAGATCTTGTGCTGTTGTTTTTGACTGCAAGTTCATCGAGACCTCTGCTGCAGTCCAGCACAATGTACAAGAACTCTTTGAAGGAATTGTGCGACAGGTACGGCTCAGGAGGGACAGCAAAGAAGTAAATGAGCGAAGAATGGCACTGTACAAAAGAAGGGAGAGCTTCCCTAGGAAGGCCCGACGCTTTTTGGATAGAATCGTTGCAAAGAACAATAAAAAAATGGCTTATAAAGTGAGATCAAAATCTTGTCATGATCTTTCTGTACTATAAAATGTACAGATAGACATGAAAGTAGTGACTGTTAATCATCAAGCTATTATTGTGAGGGATAAAAAACTGAAAATGCTGGAAATACTGGCAGCATCTGTGGAGGGAGAAACACTTCAGATTGATATCCTTTCATTAAAACCTTCTGCATTTGGATTACTGGAAGGTTATGGGATAATAAGTCTATATTAGATGGCAATCTATTGGACTCAGTTCGTTTACACTATATTTGAATTAACAATGACACATCTTCCTGTGTTGGTGAATTTTCTCCATTGCCTGCCAGTGAGGCACCTCCAGTATTAATTTTGTATTGCACCTGAAACGTGGACTTGCTTAGGGTTACATGTCCCAAAAGGAATTGTGACAGGGAAGTTTTAAACTACAAGCATTTCTACCATAAAAAGAATTTTTGACCTGATGAAGGCCTGCTTTTTTTAAAAAAAGAGAAAATTAACAGTAAGATAAAATAGAGGTTGATTGTTCTTGTTCTATTCCATACTCTGCCTTATGATACTCTGCCAAAGGTCACAATTGTGTTCTGTCATGACTTTCTGTTACCATAGACAGTGGAACATGACAACTGCAGTTCAGCTACCTGACCACATTTATCGCACTAAATTAATATTTTCTTCCTTTAAGTGAAGAAACTTTGAAGCGGCGTTTGAGTGCTTGATTATTATGGCAGCACCAAACAAAGTACTTGTCAGACATGCCAAAAATAGGAGTATCATTTGGTATAGTCGTGTAAGTATCCTCAAAGCGAGTCATGTTGAGTTTCCAAAACAAAACCTTTTGGACAATTACTTGCTATTACAGTAAGGATGATAACTTCCACCAATTGTCCCACTTAAGAAGAAAGATAAGAAATATGTTTTGATATCTGATATTGTTGGTCTGTATCAGCCACCAGGAATTATGAGGGGACTATATGGAAATTATTGTCTCCTTCCATGACAACACAAATGTCTTACTGGTCAACCTGTCTCCAGTATTTTACTTGGTACAGCTGGGAGGAGAGATGGGGCGAATTTGTGTATTTGGCACATTAATATCTCAAAATGCTGCACCCTGATCATATTCACCACCAGAATGGATGAAAAGAGCAGGAGATCTAAAATTGAACCATCAAATTTTATGCTATTGAAGGAGATATACAGTTCAACAAACTTATAGCATATGTAACTTTGTTCCAATCCCCTAAAAGCTATTATTCATTTCTGAAGACGTTTTAGATTTTGTAACTTTCCAACCTTTTCACTATCAGTATTAAAAGTGTGCTTTACTTAAAATGCCGTTGTTTATATGAACAAATATGATGAACAAACTAATGTCTTTCTGAACTGCATTATATCCCTTTTGAATAGGTTTAATTTTTACTACATTATATGTAGCTTTATATATTTTTCCAAACAAGGTTTGTGTATTTATTATGAACAATCCAACCAGATGTCTTTTATAATGAAATGTTGACAGTATTTTGTATTTATTTTGTAAGTTTCTACTTAGAATATTCTACTTTTAAGCAAAATAATGTACTTTATTAATTTTACTACAAAATGATTACCTTCAAATGATCACTTTGTGTAAAGTATGCTGGTTTGTACTTCAAACAATCTGTGCATTATGGTGAAAGAAGATCTATTGAAACTGTAAGATTCTAAGCATTAGAGTCAATAACCTGGTTTTTCAAAATTAAGCTTTTTTTTATATGTCCAGACAACTAAATTCTCCAATTTGGTTGCAGAGAAACTTTAGCTCCTGAAATAAATTTGTTATTTTTCTTTTTGTCCATTAATCAACAGTTTTGTATTTTTGTTTGTACAATGTAAACTCTTACATATTGTTAACATTCAGTGTTGTAGAACTGTTTAAATTATGATGTTTTCAAGGATGTGCAATTTCCACATATAAAAACCATGAAAAGCAACTTAGTAAGACAATTTGCAGCCTATATCCCAAAATAATATAAAAGCTCTAATTTATTTGAAGAAAATCTGATGTTTCTTTACTGATTTTGATTGAATCCGTCTTAAGAGGATTGAATATTTCAATCTGTCTGCTCTTTGTTGTTCAGTTGAATATGCTGACACTATGAGATGAATGTGAGTATTTCTGATTGTTTGGGAGTGAGATGGAAATTAGTCTCAGGTAGTTAATGAACAATAGGTTGTGGGAAAATTACTAATCTATGCATTCATGAATAAATGACTTCCATCAAATGGCAAATAATTTTTGGATTATTGCTGATTTACTTAATTATGTACAATAGGTCCCCTGTACCCGTGGGGGATAGACTTAGTGCGGAAGCCCGAAACTGTAGATAGGAGCGAACCCATTTATTTAAATGGGAAATTTACCTTCCCAGTAGGCCCATGATTCCGGAAGGTTCCCCCTAATATGTTTGGGCCACGGTAAACCAAAAGTAACTGAAACCACAGAAAACAATTACAGGGGGGTCACCCTGTAATTGATCAGTAATTTTTAGAGTACATGAATAGAGGACTGTGAACAGTGACACCTTCATTGATTTTCAATAGGTAGCTACCACTTTGAGAAATGCAGGAAAAAAAAACTAGATTAGTCTTATTAAAGAAATCTCGCTAATGAATATGGTAGAAAAATAATGCATGGAGAATCAAGAGATTTATTTTTTAAAAAATGCAATGACAAATTCCTTTTAGATATTTTTGGGAAATCAAACAAAAATTGTTTTGGTCCTGTTGAACTTTTATTTAAATTTGTTATTTTAATTTGCAATAAATTTCCTGCATGATGTTTAATAAAGGGAGTGAGGTATAAATGTGACTGAATAAGAATCATAATCTGGTCTTGAAATTGATCCTTTATTATTTAGACAAGGTTTTGAAATTGCCATCTATAACAGAACAAAATTAAATTGTTCAATATTATTTTCTCAGTTTCAAGATCTTCATGCAATTGACAATTCAGTTTATATTCAATTTTATACTTTGTTTCTACACTTCAGTGGAGAAATAATATGGCTCCATATTTGTACTGGAACATTGTTTTTAATCAGCAAAGTATACCATTCATATAACAACATACAGATATTTAATAAAATCCTTTTTTCAAAAGAAATATGCATTTCTATGGTGTACTGTATATTTTATCATTACTTATGGCTACCGAGCATAAGTGATTTCACATGCCTTAAGTGAATTAGGGCAATGTTGAGTTGGGAAGCTTCCCACTTTGCCAAATCTATCTTCTTTAAAATTAGTTTGGTTGTGAGGAGGTGGTAAGTAATGGAATCAGGCCTGCTCCCACCCGAGGGAACAAGGCAGCTGGGCAGAAAATGGAATCAACACGCGAGAAGACCCACCTCTGTTTACTCATGCTTTGGAGTCACCAGTGTTGGACTGGGGTGTACACAGTTTAAAAAATTGCACAACACCAGGTTATAGTCCAACAGGTTTATTTGGAAGCACTAGCTTTCGGTGCACTGCTCCTTCAGGTGGTTGTGGAGAATAAGGTTGTAAGATACAGAATTTATAGCAAAAGTTTGCAGTGTGATGTAACTGAAATTATAAATTGGAAAAGACCTCAATTGTTTGTTAAGTCTCTCATCTTTTAGAATGACCATGTTAGTTTCAGTTCTTTCATATGTAAATCACAAAGCCTTTTTTTTTAAAAGTTCCATTCTCAAGTGAATTTTAACAAATGGTGTCATGTTGGCCCAGATAATGTATTGAAGGTGTGAGCTTCTGTATGTGAGGCTGCCTGTGCCATAATGGTCAGACTGATTCTATTCTAAAAAATTGATTTACAGAATCTTACATGGATTCATGCAGTTTTTGAACGAAGTACTGACCCTCCGAACAGTAACCCACCCAGACTCATTCCTGTACCGTATATTCACTCCTGACTAATAACCTACACTATGGGCAATTTAGCATGGCCATTCATCTAACCTGCACATCTTTGGATTGTGGGAGGAAACCGGAGCATCCGGAGGAAACCCACGCAGACACAGGGAGAATGCAAACTCCACACAGTCGCCCGAGGCTGGAATCGAACCTGGATCCCTGGCACTGTGAGGCAGTGCTAACCACTGAGCTGCAGTGTCACCCAATGCTTGGATGATTTTAAATGTTTATACAGAGGGGACATTTAAACATAGAAGTTATGAATAGAGTTAGGTCATTCATCTCCTCAAGCCTGTACCAACATTCAATAAGATCATAGCTTGTTTGCTTGTCTTATGATTTCCATAGTTCCCATGTACTGCCGATTACATTTGACTCCCTTGCCTGACAAGAATCTTCATACCTCTACCCTAAAATTATTGAATAACTCCACTGCCACACTTTCTGAGGAAGAAAGTTCCAAAATCAAACAACAATCCTCAGAAAAGCATTTCTTCTCATTTCTGTATTAAAAAGGCGACCTCTAGTTTTTAATCAGGGTACCCTAATTCTGAACTAGCCCTCAAGAGAAAATATCCTTTCCATACCCACCTTGTTAAGACTACACAGGACCTTATATATTTGAATTAAGCCGTGCTTCTGTTCTCTAATCTTCCATGGACACAAGCCCAGTGAGCCCCTCTCTCATAAGCTAACCTGCTTATTCAAATTATCAATTTAATAAACCTCTTGAAATGCCTCCAATTTACTTGCATTCTTCTTCAAATCAGGAGACCAAAATTGCACATAGTATTCAAAATGTAGTCCTACCGCTGAGCTATATAACTAAAGCACAACATTTGTTTCAGCAATGTCCTTCAGGGAAGAAAATCTTCTATCCCTAGCTGCCCTACATGTGACTCTAGAATCATAGCAATATGTTTGATTTTGCCCTTACAGCAAATAGGCATGGGTAATAAATGCAGGTCTAGTCAGTAGCATCCACATCCCACTTATCTATCACTTATCTATCAAATTTTATTAAGAAGATGTATATCTCTATGACTGTATGACTCAATTTTGTTTTGTTGAAGGCACATAATTCCTGCAAATGGTGCAGTGAATGTTGACAAAGAGAACAATGGGAAATATGTACATACTGCATATTCTCACTCAGCGGTTAATGGCATCACCAGAGAAATTTATTATCTGTGCGATGATTTGCTTTAATGGTAATGGGTATTTCTGCAGAAATGGCTCAAGGATTTATTTGGTTTGGTTTGGATATTTGCATTGCATAAAAACAATGACTGCAGATGTTAGAAACCAGATTCTAGATTAGAGTGGTGCTGGGAAAGCACAGCAGCTCAGGCAGCATCCAAGAAGTGGGAAAATCGACGTTTCGGGCAAAAGCCCTTCGTCAGGAATAGAGGCAGAGTGCCTGCAGGGTGGAGAGAGGCCGGGGGAATCTTCTGGAATGTTTGAAGAGCGCTGGTTATGGAGGGGAGGTAGATCAAAGTTTGTTGATAAAAGAAGATTCCCCCAGCCTCTCTCCATCCTGCAGGCACTCTGCCTCTATTCCTGATGAAGGACTTTAGCCTGAAACGTCGATTTTCCTGCTCCTCGGATGCTGCCTGAACTGCTGTGCTTTTCCAGCATCACTCTAACCTAGAATCTATTTGCATTGGAGCAGCAGTTGACCATGATATATGCAAAGCAGGAACAAGATGCTGGGTTCATGGAAATTAGAGTATTAGAAATCAGAGAATACACAACTTTGACCTTTGATTTCCACAAATCACTTAAAACATTTTGTTGACTTTCCTTCCATATACCTTTTTCTTCAGGGAATGAAATAACTATGTTGCAAAATTTGTATTCAGACAGAATTTGCAATATTAAGATATTCATGTAGTTCATAATATTCTAATTTTGTCTTCTTATACCTTCATTTAGTGTTTGAAGGTCTTTGAAACTCCCAAAATTGAACTGAATATGTTTGACCTGAGCTAGGACTCTGGGAGCTGGACCTGATGGTACAGTTGCAATATGTGCAATGCATTACATTTATCAAGAAGCTTTGGAAACTGTTCAGGACATTGCATCCAAGTCTTTTAAACTTTTATTACTTTCTGCTTATCAGCTATTCTTTCAATAATCTTGAGAAAGACAAAATCATATTTCAACATTTCATGAAATAAACATTGTATTGATTGCATAGTTTGAAAAAGAGAATTTGTGTGTATGAAATGGGAAATTATAATTGGCAATTTTAAACAGATCTTAAGATATAGAATTGTTTGCAAGTTGGAAACAATAAATCACAAACTGAACAAGGAAATAACTAATCTATCCAATGGAACCCTGAGCTGATCATGTGATAGCTCATTAAGACATGAACAAATGAAGAGATATTTTTGATAAAGCTCTCTGAACTTTTGACAATTATGTTAATCTGAGCACAAATATAGTTCTCTATAGAACAAGTTTCAACAGAAGAGTTCAATATCCAGGGGAGTCTGTAAATAATTCATTAATAATCTCTGTAAATCAATTCAACTATGAGCTTTAAAATCAGAATTTATAAGACGCAGACTTATTTTAGTTACCCATGAGTCTTTGTCAGATTATTACCAAATAAGATTTACTTTTGGAGAAATTATTCAGGTAGTGCTGGAAACACAAAGCAGGAAGAATCACATAGAAATTTTGAGACAAAGGAAAACCTCATCAAAGGAAAGCAATAGAATCCATTTATGTTATGAGGTCTAAAAACTCAAAAGACTTGTGACAAATCAACACAAAGTAGGGGACACACAGTAGATACAAAGGGTCAGTGTTCGCACTGTGGGACAGTGTCTCATAAGCAGTGTTCAGCTATGAAAATGCATGCTATATTTATAAATCTTTAGGTCCCTTCCAGGAGATGTGTAAAAATAAGACAGTATTAGAGCAGCAAAAAGTCAAATAGCTACTTATGCAAATATGTTAATGGAATAGAGCCATTCACATTTGAAGTTATCAAATATATTCCTAGTCAATTTGGTGATCTTATTGACCCTCAATTTTAAATTTGACAAAAGGGCAAATGTCTCTGTTTTAGTAGATTTTTTCTATGGTTGAATTACAACTTACAAAAATGAACTTATATTGTCTACGTGGAACAGATCTCAAGATTAAAGGCATGCTACAAAAATCTCTGCAACACAAAAAGATTATCTCCGTTGAGATCACCCGTGATGGCATAGGAAATATGTGTGACATAGGCAAGAATGTACCAATGATTCATAATCCAGAAACCTCAATCTTGTGCATGCATGTCTTGACCGCAATCCTCTTAAAGTAACAGAAGTTCATCTAGTTACAATGGACAATATATAGGTCCAAAGAGACCAAATTACAGTATACCAAACTTGTCCAAAGCCAAGCCAATCAGTGTTATGACACAGGGATGACAAACCAATTGAAATTAGCTTCATTCTCACTGGATTTGTAACACAATGGAAGTAAAATATTTCAATGACCCTCAGAACTGCCAATTGTTCCTAACCAGACTCTCCACATAATAGACCATGGACACCAAGTATAACTTATACAAAAATTGACAATTTATTAATATTAATGTAACTTTAGCAGAACATACATAAATAATAGGTAATCTAATTAATATCTATGATCTCGAGCTTTGATCAAGCCCCAACTCACATATAGATAGACACATGAAGGGATAAATGAAAAAAGAAAATAAAAGAATTATAATTTGTCAGAGGAACCTCGATTATCCGAATGACACAGGTGGGGAGTATTTTGTTCAGTTAATCAAATTCCGGATATTTGAAGGTTGGATAACATAGTTTGGCGGAGCATTAGAGCATTGTGATCTTGCCGGATAATCCAATATTCAGGTGATCGAAAGCCAGATAATCAAGACTCCTCTGTAAACAGTTTCCAATGAATGATACATTTTCTTTATCAAATCCATAGACAATGGGGTGTTCACAGGCAAGTGGAATTGTATATCTTGTATTGTGAAGTCGCCATTTACTGCAAATGCCTTCAGCAGCCTCCTAGAAATGCTTACTTATTTCTTTCAGACCAGGATTTTTTTTCTCAGAATCTTCAATAATTTAATGTCTGGAAAAAAACAAACAGAGGAAGATAAAATAGCTCTGTCTCTAGAAATTTCCAAAAATCATTCTGCTTTCTGCCAGCCTGGTCAAAACCAATACTCTCTTGATTAACCAACTCAACATCCAACCAGCTGCCGACATTCAGCATAACAACAACACAGTGCTGATTCATTTGTATTTTCGTAGATCAGTAAATAAGTTGCATTATTTTTCAGCCCAGTTCCCAACAGAACTCATCTGACTTTGTTCTCTTCACTTTGAAAACTGGTGGTCAAAGTTCAATTCTTAACTTCAACTCACGATTCCAAAGCAAAAAAATGAGAAAAACATTGAACAATTGGTTAAGCAACCATTGCTGGCGTATTTCTTTAGGCTTCCTAAGCTTATAATGGGTCACAAAAAAGAAAGAATCCATTGAGATTAGCTGTGATGGCATAAGAAACATGTGTTTTATTGCCAAGAGGAATTAATAGTCACCAGACCAAAATACACTCAGGTAATTCAACAACAGATTGACTGAGATTTGCTGCCATTCATTGGTATTGTGTTAAAGGATGGCCACACTAAAGGTTGGCCAAGCAAACATATTTTGAATACCAACCGCATTTCCCATTCACAGATGACTTAGAATCATCCAGTACAGAAGTGGCCCTTGGGCCCATTGACTCTGCACAATCACAAATGTTCTCTCAATCTACACTACCATTTTACAATACTTGACCCATAGCCTTGAGTGTCATGACATTTCAAGTGCTCATCCAAGTATTTTTTTAAAGGTTGTAAGGTTTCTTACTTCAACAATCCTCCCAGGCAGGGCATTCCAGATTCCCACCAGCCTTTAGGTGAAAAAAGTTTTCCTCAAATCCCCTACAAACCTCTTGTCTTTCACCTTAAAATAGTGACCCCCCCCCCTCCTTATTATTGAACCATCGACTAAGGGGAACAGCTGCTTCCTATCCACCTTGTTCATGTACCTCATAATCTTATACACCTCAAATCGGGTCCCGCCTTAAACGTTTCTGCTTGAAAACAACCCAAGGTTATCCAGCCTCTCTTCAGAGCTAAGCTGCTTCATCCCAGACCACATCTTGATGAAGAATCTCCTCTGCATCCCCCCCTGTGCAATTATAGCCTTCCTATAGTATCGTGACCAGAACTGCACACAGTACTCTGTGGCCTCACAGAAGTCCTGCACCACTCCAACATAATCTTATTGCCCTTATAATCTGTGCCATGACTGATAACAGCAGTTATCCCAAATGCCTTCTTAACTACCTGATTAAATTGTTCTGTCACTTTCAGGGATTTATGAACAAGCACCTCAAGCTTCCTCTATTCCTCTGAGCTTCCTAATGCCCTGCCATGCATTGAGTACTCCCTTATTTGTTACTTCTGCCAAAGTGTACACTTACACTTTTGCCACTTATCCCATCTGCCACTTTTCTGCTCATCTGTCTATATCTTAGTGTAACTTAAGATCTTCGTTCTCATTCCACAGGACATTGGTATCCAGCCACACAAGCAGACTTCTACCTTCACCCTCTGGCTCCTACCGCTCAGAAAATTTTGGATCCAAATTGCCAAGTTACTCCCATTTGCTGTTACCTTCTTTATCAGTCTCCCAGTTGGACCTTGTTAATGGATTTGTCAACATCAACTACACTGCCTTCATCTGCAAACCACCTTGAAAACTTCAATCAGATTTGTTAGGCATGATCTCCCTCTGACAAAGCCATACCAATCATAACTGACCAAACTTTGACTTCCTAGAGTATGACAGGAGACTAGTTATTTCAGCTTGCTTTCGGGAAGCTGACCCGGAAAGGATACACCAGACATTTTCGGAGTCTCCAGGTGGACAGCTAACAGTGTGGTGACCAGAGAGCTCAAGCTAATAACTCGTTATAAAATCTGCAAATGCACAGGATGGAAAACGGTCTTCATCACAGAATAATATTCAGATATCAGAAACAGAGAAGTTTATGAGAAAATGCAGATGAGAAGAATTAATATGAGCTGTACAATCTAGTTAACTCATTGATTATTCTTGAAGCGAAATGGTCAACACAGCCTCAAGAATAAATTGCAATTTCATTCAAATTTGTCAGATGTTAGAATGATACAACTACATAAGGAATTTTCAATTCTTCACCTTTAAGGGAAATCTCAGTGACAGAACTAAGTCAGCAACAATCTTCAAGTAGTATTGTGAAGGATATAAACATGTTGGGTTTGTTCATAAGCTGGTCACAGAGAGTGAATGAAAATCTGTAACTTAAACTAAAATTAGCTGAAAAAAAGCTAACGTACTTCAACACAAATGTGGCAGCAAATTGACAATAAAGATTGGCTTAAATAGATTGAAGATGGGCTTCATACAATGTCTAGGAAGCCAACACTGAGGTGAAATGATTAATGTTGACGGCTTTAAAAAAAATTCCATAGAAAGGGAGAAAGTAAACTATGAGAACAAACTAGGAAGCTATATAAAGCCAGAGACTATGAGTTTCTTTAAGTATATAATACATAAAAAAGGAGAGAGACAAAATGAACATTGGACCCCTACAGAATGAGGCTGAGAAAACAATTATATGAAACCAAGAAATGGCTGAGGAGTTCAATAAATTTGTTGCATCAGTCCTCATGGTAGAGAACACAAATCATATTCCAAAATACAAAATCAAAGTGTTACAATTGATGAGGAAATAAATACAATAACTATCATTGGAGAAGGAGTACTATGGAACTAATGGGGCTAAATGGTGATACATCCCCAGACTTGATGGCTTTTATCTGAGGAGACCTTTTAGTTTAATGTCTGCTTTTTGAAAAATGTTAGGGTCTATAAGTGAGCAAGTGGACAGGTGGGCAGATGAAGGGATTTTACAGGAATAGGTCAACAGCGTGGTGCTGAGGAGCAGGAAAGGCTTATGAAGGGCTTATGCCTGAAACATCAATTCTCCTGCTGCTTTGATGCTGCCTGACCTGCTGTGCTTTTCCAGCACCACACTCTTGACTCTGATCTCCAGCAACTGCAGTCCTTGCTTTCTCCGACTTTACAGAAACATACAAGATTCTGAGGAGGCTTGACAGGGTAGATGGGAATAAGTTGTTTCCACTTGCTGGAGAGTCTAGGACTGGAAGACATAATCTCAAATAAGATTACTTACAATGTGGAAACAGGCCCTTCGGCCCAACAAGTCCACACCGACCCGCCGAGGCGTAACCCACCCATACCCCTACATTCACCCCTTACCTAACACTACGGGCAATTTAGCATGGCCAATTCACCTGACCCGCACATCTTTGGACTGTGGGAAGAAACCGGAGCACCCGGAGGAAACCCACGCAGACACGGGGAGAACGTGCAAACTCCACATAGTGAGTCGCCTGAGTTGGGAATTGAACCCGGGTCTCAGGTGCTGTGAGGCAGCAGTGCTAACCACCGTGCCGCCCACTAATAAAGGGTCACACTTTGAAAACAGATAGTAGTGAATTTGTGGAATTCTTTACTGTACAGCTTCCTCAAGGGGAAGTCATGACTGACAATTCTGCTAGAATTCTTTGAGGAGATAATGAGCAATTTAGGTAAAGGAGACCCAGTAGACATGATCTATTTGGATTTCCAGAAGACCTTTGACATAGAACATAGAACATTACAACGCAATACAGGCCCTTCGGCACTCAATGTTGCGCCACCCTGTCATAATAATCTGAAGCCCATCCCACCTACACTATTCCATGTACGTCCATATGCCTGTCCAATGATGACCTAAATGCACTTAAACTTGGCGAATCTATTACCGTTGCAGGCAAAGCATTCCATACCCTTACTAATTTCTGAGTAAAGAAACTACCTGTGACATCTGTCTTATACCTATCTCTCCTCACTTTAAAGTTGTGTCCCCTCGTGTTTGCCGTCCCCATACTTGGAAAAAGGCTCTCCCTGTCCACCCTATCTAACCCTCTGATTATCTTGTATGTCTCTATTAAGTCACCTCTCAACCTTCTTCTCTCTAACAAGAACATCCTCAAGGCCCTCAGCCTTTCCTGGTTAGGCATTCCTTCCATACTAGGCAACATCCTAGTAAATCTCCTCTGCACCCTTTCCAAAGCTTCCACATCCTTCTTATAATGTATCATCTCCCAGACCATCCATAACCTCATCACCTCAAGGGATCTCCCATCCACCGCCTCCAACCTCATAGTCCCACAACCCCGCACCGCCCGTTTCTACCTCCTGCCCAAAATCCACAAACCTGACTGCCCCAGCCGACCCAGCCAACTCACCTCTGCATACCTCGACACAGTCCTGTCCCCCTTAGTCCAAGAACTCCCCACCTACATTCGGGACACCACCCACACCCTCCACTTCCTCCATGATTTTCGCTTACCCGGTCCCCAATGCCTTATCTTCACCATGGACATCCAGTCCCTGTACACCTCCATCCCCCATCACGAAGGACTCAAAGCCCTCCACTTCTTCCTTTCTCGCCGTACCAACCAGTACCCTTCCACTGACACCCTCCTTCGACTGACTGAACTGGTCCTCATCCTGAACAACTTCTCTTTCTAATCCTCCCACTTCTTCCAAACCAAAGGAGTAGCCATGGGCACCCGCATGGGCCCCAGCTATGCCTGCCTCTTCGTAGGAAATGTGGAACAGTCCATCTTCCACAGCTACACTGGCACCACCCCCACCTTTTCCTCCACTACATCGATGACTGTATCGGCGCTGCCTCGTGCTCCCATGAGGTGGTTAAACAGTTCATCCACTTTGCCAACACTTTCCACCCCAACCTCAAATTTAACTGGACCATCTCAGACTCCTCCCTCCCCTTCCTAGATCTTTCCATTTCTATCTCGGGCGACCAAATCAACACGGACATTTACTATAAACCGACTGACTACCACAGCGACTTAGACTACACCTCCTCCCACCCTGCCCCCTGTAAAAACTCCATCCCATATTCCCAATTCCTTCGTCTCCGCTGCATCTGCTCCCAGGAGGACCAGTTCCAATACCGTACAACCCAGATGGCTTCCTTCTTCAAAGACCGCAATTTCCCTCCAGACGTGATCGACGATGCCCTCCACCGCATCTCCTCCACTTCCCGCTCCTCCGCCCTTGAGCCCTGCCCCTCCAATCACCACCAGGACAGAACCCCACTGGTCCTCACCTACCACCCCACCAATCTCCGCATACATCGTATCATCCGCCGTCATTTCCGCCACCTCCAAACGGACCCCACCACCAGGGATATATTTCTCTCCCCTCCCCTATCAGTGTTCCGAAAAGACCACTCCCTCCGTGACTCCCTCGTCAGGTCCACACCCCCCACCAAACCAACCTCCACTCCCGGCACCTTCCCCTGCAACCTCAAGAAATGCAAAACTTGCATCCACACCTCCCCCCTTACTTCCCTCCAAGGCCCCAAGGGATCCTTCCATATCTGCCACAAATTCACCTGCACCTCCACACACATCATTTACTGCATCCTCTGCACCCGATGTGGCCTCCTCTATATTGGGGAGACAGGCCGCATACTTGCAGAACGTTTCAGAGAACACCTCTGGGACACCCGGACCAACCAACCCAACCACCCCGTGCTCAACACTTCAACTCCCCCTCCCACACCACCAAGGATAAGCAGGTCCTTGGACTCCTCCATCACCAGTCCATAGCAACATGACGGCTGGAGAAAGAGCGCTTCATCTTCTGCCTAAGAACCCTCCAACTACAAGGGATGAACTTAGATTTCTCCAGTTTCCTCATTTCCCCTCCCCCCACCTTGTCTCAGTCAAATCCCTCGAACTCAGCACTGCCTTCTGAACCTGCAATCTTCTTCCTGACCTCTCCGCCCCCACCCCACTCCGGCCTATCACCCTCACCTTGACGTCCTTCCACCTATCACATCTCCATCGCCCCTCCCCAAGTCCCTCCTCCCTACCTTTTATCTTAGCCTGCTGGACACACTTTCCTCATTCCTGATGAAGGGCTTATGCCCGAAACGTCGAATTTCCTGTTTCTTGGATGCTGCCTGACCTGCTGCGCTTTTCCAGCAACACATTTTCAGCTCTGATCTCCAGCATCTGCAGTCCTCACTTTCTCCTGCCTTCTTAACAACCCTGTCAATCTGGGTATCAAGGAGACTGCTAAATAAGATAAGAGCCTGTGGGGATAGGGGCAAGGTACAAGATAGCTGATTGACAGAAAGCAGAGTGTAGGGATAAAGGGGTATATTTCAGGATGGCAGTCAGTGACTAGTGGAGGTCCGCAGGAAACCATGGGACCACAAACTTTCACATTATACATTAACAGTCTGGACAAAGGAACTGTGGCTATTTGTTGCTATGTTTGCAGGAAAGACAAAGATATATGGAGAGACAGAAATTACTGAGGTGGCAGGGAGGCTACAGAAGGACTTGGATGGGCTAGAAAGAAATGGCAGATGGAATGCAATGTGGAAAATTGTGACATTATGCACTTATTTAGGAAAAATAGAAACGTAGACTATTTTGTAGATGGGGAAAGGCTATGGTAATCTGAGTACTGGTTTAGGATTCTCTTAAAGTTAACATGCAGGTTCAATTAGCAGTTAGGAAAGCAAATGCATTGTTGGCATTTATTTCAAGAGGGCTAGAATACAAGAGCAGAGATGCACTGCTGAGGCTGCGTAAGGCTCCGATTACAATGCATTTGGCATATTGTGATCAGTTTTGGCCCCCCCTATCTAGATAAAGATGGCATTGGAGGAGGTCCAGAGGTGGTTTACAAGAATAATCTGGGGGATAAAAGGCTTGCCAAATGAGGAGTGATTGAGGATTTTGGGTCTGTACTTGGTAGAATTTAGAAGGATGAGAGGGGACCTGATGCAAGTTACAGAATACTAAGAAGCTTGGAGACACTGGTTGTGGAGAAGATGTTTGCATTAGTAGAAGAGACTAGGACCTGAGGGCATAGCCTCAGAGTGAAGAGGTCCTTTTGAAGTGAGGTGAGGAGGAATTTCTTCAGCCAGAGGGTGATGCATCTGCGAACTCATTGTCTCAGAGGGCTGTGGAGGCCAAGTCCTTGAGTGTAGTTAAGAAAGAAATAGATGTGTTCCTGACTGGTAAATGAATCAAAGGTTAAGGGGAGAAGGAGGAGAATGAGGTTGAAAAACATGTCAAGTATGATCGAATGGTGTTGAAGGCTCGATGGGCCAAATAGCCTCATGCTCTCCCTGTATCTTATAGTCTTCTGCAGGCGGCCATCAACACTGGGTCATTAAATATATTCAAGGCTGAGGTAGACAGTAAGAGAATCAAGGTTATGGAAATAAGGCATGAAAGTGGAGTTAAGAATGATCAGATCAGCAATGATCTCATTGAATGGTAGAGCAGTCTCAATGGGCTGAATGGCCTACTTTGCTCTTATGTCGTATGATAACTTCTCTGCAGCTGTGACTGTGTATTTACAGCCCAGTGTTAGGGTTAGGGGCACCTCCTCAGGGATACAGAGAAACTTCAAGTGAGAGGGGAAGGCCCAAACTCTTGACATTCACGTGGTACCAAGTACAATAATAGGATTGGAAAGGAAGTTCAACCGAAATAATTTGAGCAGCTAGCAGATAAGCTTAAAAACAGACTGTCTAAAGTTAGGATTAGGATTAGGATTAAGATGGGGTTAGGTTTAGATTTAGGGTTAGGATTAGGGGTAGGGTTAGGATTAAGTTTAGGGTTAGGATTAGGAATAGGTTAAAGGTTTGGTGTCTTGGCCTTCTCTGCCAATCCTACTGGAAGAGGATGCCAGTCCTCTACACCACCTCATTCACCAGAAGTTTCAGGTCCCCCTCAGAGAATCATGGCTCCATTTGTCCCTTCTCAGACATCTTTTGACTGAATGTCCATCATTGAGCAGGGCAACTTCTTGTACTCTGCAGCCTTTGAAGTGTAACATGGATGCTAGGCATTTTGATTTTTTTGACAGATGTCAACTGCATGACGAGTTGTAACAGGAACAGTGCATGGCATGATGGACTAGAATTTGGCAGAGGAACATCATAGAAGTGTGGTGGGGAGCTCATCAGACAGGTTTGGTCAGATTTGGCAACTGATCTCATTAGGCCTCGCAGCAAGAAAATCCTCCAAAAACCTCACAAAACTGAGATTTAGCCAAAAGTAAGCAAAATTCATTCTGCACGTTACTTTTCATGTCCAAGTCCTGTCTTTGACACTGCAGTTTCCATAGTATAATTGAAATTGTATTTTGTGGGTAATTGCCTTTATAAACTTCAATTGCTAACTTCAAAAGATAATAAAAAAGTGTTATATTCTCATGCAGTTGGAAGGCATCTTGAAAGAAATCCAAATTACTGTCTTGCGTACCGATCCTGATTCAGAAGTGTTTAACCCTTTAAGAAACTGGCAGTACAATGTAACTTTTTTTATTAATCTGGCTGATAATATTTTATTGGCTGTTAACCATGAATTTAAATTCTGGCATGTTTCTGATGACAAGAAGAAAACTGTTTTGTGATGGTACCTGTATGATTTGTCTATAGTGGGCCCTGATTTGTGGAAGGTACAATATTATCTGGTAGTCAGTACATGAGTGGTATCTGATTTCCTCATTCACAATTATTATGACTCTGACCTTGGGAGCCACACAGGATGTTTGGTCAATGTCACACAATGTGTGTGCTAGTAACACACCTTTCACTGTAGCAAAGATAAATTGCAGGACCAAAGTTCAATCAGTGTGCATTGAGATAACAATTCTGATTCAGAGTCTCATTGTGAGATTAATATGTGTGTGCGTGTACCATTTTATAATCGACTTTTGATCCCCAACGTATAACAAAACGTAACAAAATAAACTTTTGCTGGGTTAAATTCTGTACTTCATTTTATTTTTTTAAAATGTATTCTATTTGACCTTTAGATTCCTAGTTATTGCAGAATCACTGAATCTTCCAATCTTATCCAATCTATCAAAGTGACTGAACTTCCTTATCCCTGGAACTATTCTGAAGTGTCTTTTCTTAATTCTAATGTTTTCACATATTTTCTATATAGCACCCAGTATTAAATGCAATCTTCTAGGTGAGACTGTGTTATATTAAACCTGTGCTTAGTATAAGTTTAAGTCCACAGAGATTGAGTGGCACAGTGGTTAGCATTGCTGCCTCACAACGCCAGAGACCTGGGTTCAATTCCTGTCTCAGGTAACTGACTGTGTGGAGTTTGCACAATGTCCACGTGGGTTTCCTCCCACAGTCCAAAAATGTGTGGGTTAGGTGAATTGGACATGCTAAAATTGCCTGTAGTGTTAGGTGAGAAGGTAGTAAATGTGGGGGAATGGGTCTGGGTGGGGTGTGGGCTTGTGGCCTGTTTCCACACTGTTAGTAATCTAATCTGAGACCACAACTACTTACACTATATATTAATGACTTGGAGGAAGGAAGTCAATGCACTGTAGCCAAATTTACTGATAACACAAAAAAAGGTGGAAAGGCAGGTTGTGAGAGGGATATAAAGAGTTTACAGAGACATATTGATAGATTAACCAAGTGGATAAAAAGTTGGCAAATAAAGTGTAATGTGGGAAAATGCAAAGTTATTCATTTTGAAATGAATAACAAAAAGGACAATATATTATTAAATGGAGAAAGCTGCAATGTAAAGGAACTTGGTGGGACTGGTGCACAAAACACAAATCTAGCACACAGGTACAGCAGGTAATCAGGAAGGTTAATGGATTGTTGGTCCTTATTTCAATGAGGTTGGAGTATAAGAGTAGGGACATCTTACTGCAACTGTATAAGGGGCTGGTGTGACTATATCTGGAGTACTGTGAGATTTTTTAGTCCCCTTATTTAAGGAAATATTGTTGTGTTGTGTGACCATAGTCTTACCAGATCATAGGGGCTGCTCTCTTATTGGAGAGAAGCAACTGGTGGTGATTTAATCTGTGGGCCACCAGACCTCAGGTGAGGGAAGAGGTTGAAGAAGAAAGCCCTTCATTGTAACGTCAAACCAATGATGGGAATTGAACCCACACTGCTCTGCAAACCAACAATCCAGCCAACTGAACTAAACCATTCCCAAGGAGGGATATCACTTCTTTGGAGGAAGTTCGGAGAAAGATCACTAGGATGGTCAGTGATATGAAGAGATTGTCCTATGAGCAAACAGGTTGAAGTTCTACTTACTGGAGTTTAGAAGAATGAGAGGTGATCTCATTGAAACATAAAGGACTCTTTAGGGGTTAGACAGGGTAAATGCTGAGAGGATGTCTCCCCTCATGGAAGAGTCTCAAAAGAAAGAGACTCCAATTTAAGACTGAGATGAGGAGGAATTTCTTCTCTCAGAAGCTTGTAATCTTTGAAACTCCTTGCTATAGAGAGCTATGCTGGCAGAGTCTTTGTATGTATTTAAGGTCGAGATAGATAGATTCTTGATCAGTAGGGGAATCAAGGGTTATGGGGAAATGCAGAAAAGTGGAAGGGAGGGATGTTATTGGATCAGCAATGATCCTATTGACTGGAGGAGCAGACTCAAGGAGCCAAAAGGTCTATTGCTGTTCTTATTTCTTATTGTCTTATGGTCTTAACAGAGTTTAGACTATGAAAGTCTATGTAAAATACACTTATGACAATACTCTGATTAATCCCTATCTTGTCAAAAACCTTAGAAGATTAGTTAAGTATGATTTCCCTCAACTACAGAGGAACCTCGATTATCCGAAGGACATGGGCAGGGAGTATTTTGTTCAGTTAACCAAATACCGGATAATCAAATGCTGGATAACATAGTTAGTCAAGCATCAGGACCTTGCGATCTTGTTTGGATAATCCGAAATTCAGTTAATCGAATGCCGGATAATCGAGGTTCCTCTGTAACCCATAAGCTGCATTTGTCCAAATGACTTTCAATTTTGGTCCTAATTATTGCTTCTAAAAACATCCCTATCGCCAAAGTTAAACTGTGACCTGCAGTTGCTGGGCCTAGCTTTGGGGAATAGTGTGACGTTTGCAATTTGCCAGTCCTTGGAACTACACCTGAGTCTAAGGAAAATTATAACCAGGACCTTCAGAATTTTCAGTCTCACCTCCTTTAATATTCTTCAAAGCATCTCATATGGTTTTGGTGTCCTTTCAGTCTTAAATATAGACAGCCTATTTTGTACATATTCATTATCAATTTTAAAACCTTGAAATGAACTCCTCTTTCACTATCACCTATGTGGCATCTTTTCCTTGATAGAAACAGATGCAATGTATTCATTTACTACCTCAGTAATACCCTGGCTCCCATTAATAAATCCATTTTTGGTCCCTAATCAGCCCAACTTTTCTTCCTTTTGTCAATATTTTACTATTTATTAGTTTATTGCAGACATTTCCCTTTCACATTAGTTGCTAATCTTTTTTCGTACTTCCTTTGTTTTTCTTATTTACTTTTCCATTTTCTCTTGGAACAGTCTATATTCACCCTGGGTTCTCATTCACTTGACACTAAGTCATGAGCATACCTAGAATCATAGAATCCCTACAGTATGGAAGCAAGCCCATTGATGTCACACCAGCCCTCCACCCAGCCACATCCCTAACCCTGTCTCTGTAACTTTGCATTTCTCATGGCTAATCCACCTGGCCTACATATCCCTGGACACTATGGTCAATTTAATATGGCCAATCCACCTAACTTGCACATCTTTAGGCTGGTGGGTGGAAACCGGAGCACCTGGTGGAAACACTTGCAGTCCTAAGGAGAGTGTGCAAACTCTACATAGACAGTTGCCTGAGAGTGGAATTGAACCCCAGTCCAGGGCAACAGTGTTAATCACTGAGCCATGGTGCCATCCTTTGCTTTTGTTATTTTTAAGTTTTCTCTTTTTAAATCCTTTTCCCAGCCCACCTCCTCCCTCTCTCTCTTCCCTGCTCACCTTCCTTCACCCTCCCCCCCCAGCCCCACTCCCCAGGAAAGCCCAGGATTGACCTATTTCAGCTAAGCCTCAGTGACCAAGATTCTTTTTTCCTTTCTTTGGTTGGAGATGGTGAAAGAGAAGGAATAAGATTCAAAATAAACCCCCCAAGATGCACATGCTTTTTTCTGCTTCATTTTCATCTCTCATTACGCAAAGAGTTGTGGATTAGTTTGCCTTATTTCGCCCTTTGTCTGTGCCCAAATCTCTCCTTTTGTCTAGGTTGCCTTTTGTTCAGTTGCTATTTTCCCTTCCAATCATTGATTCCAATTCATCTGACCCTTATCTATTCTTATCTGAATGATGATACCTTCCTTCCAAATAATTATATCTTTTTTTGTACAATTCCTTAGCAAACCTAAATCTTATGATATATTCAGCACTGCTTCTTAAAATATTCTTTAAATGATGCACTTATCCCATCTCAGTTTCAGTAATGAGGTCTAGCAGTACCACATTATTTCAGAAAATTTTGAATATAAGAACCTAAGAAATAGGAGCAGGAGTAGACTGTCCAGTCTATCAAACCTGGCCCATCGTTCAATAACATTATTGCTAATCTACCCCAGGCCTCAACTCCTCTTTCCTTCCAGCTCCTCAAATGCCCTCAAAATCCCAATCTTTAAAAAAATATCTGTCTATCCTTTCTTTAAAAGCTTTTAGTGAGTTAGCATCCACGGCTTTCTGAGATAAGGAAATCCAGATGTTCACTATCCTCTGGGATAAGAAATCCCTAACATCCCTCTGCTTTAACTGAGTGCACAATTATTTTACAACTATATTCCCTAATTTGAGCTCCTCCAACTAGTGCAAATGTCTTTTCAACAACTACATTGACAAGCCCCCTCAGAATCTTATATTTTTCAGTAAGGTCACCCATTATTCTAAACTCCAATGAATATAGGCATTAGCTGTTTAGTTTTTGTTAGTTCACTCTGCTGTCTCTAACATCATCCACACCTGGAACAGATACTTTAGACCAATTGGATAAGTGCATTCATGAGGCTCATCCAAAGCTAAGTTCTGGATCCCCATAAATGTCCCACTCACACTCACCTCCTCCTGTCCCTAACCATAAACCAAATTTTGATGTAATTAATCTAAGCAGTGTGACTGCCCCCTGAAACATGTGTTCCAGGTATCCCTCCCACGTTTGCTTAATGTGTGGTAGTGTCTGCAACTCATACTCCAGCTCATTAAATCTAAGCCGAAGTTCTTTGAGCAACAAACACTAGCCATTTGTAAGACCATAAAAGGTAGTAAATGAGAAGGCCATTTGGCTCCTTGAGCCTGCTCTGTTATTCAATAGGATTATGGCTGATCTGACATTCCTCTCATATCTAGTTTCCTGCATCTTCACATAACCCTTGACTCCCCTGCTGATCAAGAATCTGCCTCAAATACACACAAGGACCAGCTCCTACAGCTCTTTGTGGCATGGAGTTCCAAAGATTACAACCTTCTGAGAGAAGAAATTCCCCCTCATGTCAATCCTAACTGAAGTCTCTTTATTCTCAAACTATTCGCTCTGGTCACAGACTCTCCCGTGGGGGAAAACGTCCTGTCAGCATTATCCTGGAAAGCCCCTTAGGCATTCTATATGTTTCAATGAGATCACCTCTCATTCTTCTAAACTCCAGTGATTAAGTCTCAACCTGCTTAGCTTTTACTCATAAGACAATCCCTCCATACCAGGAATTACCTCAGTGAACCTGATCGGTGGTTTTAAGTGGTTACCATAGATTACATCAGCATCCAACAGCTCCTACATACTACAGCTGCAACAAATCACCTATCCTGTTATCTCTATTCAGTTAATGAATTAATTTGGAAGTTCAATAGTTTATGAGTATATTCACTGTATTCTTCAGCTTTAATAATACCTCCTGATCTAAACCACTTCATCAATCAAAAGAAATACAGAACAAATACCCACCAACATCAAATAAGTTTTCCTGTTAAGTGATATTTTGGTTTTGACAGGTAGAAACGGGTTGAAGGGGCTCTCTGGTGCCAATTTTAATCCTGCTGCCCCTGGCTTCTCATTGGTTCTGCTCTTCACTTTGTGAAGCTGCTGCCCACAAGCTCTCTAGTGCTGTTTGACCAGCTGCAGACCTCGCTCTCTCTTCCTGTGCCTGCTCGCTCAGATGCCATTTCACATGACAGTGCCCTCCTTCCTTCAATTTGTTTAGACGCTGGCAACTGTATGCATATCCTCCTCTCTCCTGCTGAATTTTATGTCAATTTCCTTAAAGTAACAGAGCAGGAAGGAGCTCACTTCACTTTTCAGTGACAGTCAGGAAAACAAATAAAAATTTGTCTTGTAGGTTAGAAATTAATCTAAATTAGTAATAAGTACATCCAAAGCAGTTTCACTTGTTCCTTGCAACACTGGCTCAGGAGTGGGTTCTGTCTTTGATCTTTGTATTAGTATAAAGATATAGTACTGCCTTCCTGATTGTTTCACCAATGAACACTCCCTTCCACAGCTGAGCAAAGTTCATAAAAATTGGAGGGTATTTTCCAATGAATCCCCACCCCTTGTCCATGCTTACACTGTCACCTGCATGGTCAGTAGATTTCTGTGATCTTGTTGGGCAAGGGTATGAGCTGGGCATGTTTGAAAAATAGACCTCAAAAACACTCTACCATTGAAAAAAATACTTGGATTATAACCCTGCAACGTGTCAAAACATGAAGTTATTATTATATAAGCAATGGTGACACATTGGATAAATACATGAAAAACAACTGCAGAAGTATCCTCACCTGAATTATTAATTTGGCAGCTTGTTTATAAATGCTGCCTTACCTGGTAAATATTTCCCATGTATTCTCTAGTTACTCTTGCACTTGTGTTGGACTAACAAATAAATACACTATGAACGAAAATTTTAAGTGAAAAATGCAAAAGTTGCAAATGGAAATGGTGGTGTAATTCAAAGAAGTCCCAGGACAAAAAATATTACATATTTTTCCTTCGCTTCTTTTCTGGTTAAATGGAAGCTCTTACATACTGATGAGTTTTCACACTGAGAAAGGAGAAAGAGTAACATTTAAGTTTTAGTAGATTGACCAGACTGAAACTTGTATAACCGATACCTCAACATGCTATAAATTTAAAATGATCTGCAAAAGAAGCAAGAATGAAGTGAAGCTGAAAATGTGTTGCTGGAAAAGCGCAGCAGGTCAGGCAGCATCCAAGGAGCAGGAAAGTCAACGTTTCGGGCATGAGCCCTTCATCAGGAATTCCTGAAGAAGGGCTCATGCCCGAAACATTGATTCTCCTGTTCCTTGGATGCTGTCTGACCTGCTGCGCTTTTCCAGCAACACATTTTCAGCTCTGATCTCCAGCATCTGCAGTCCTCACTTTCCCCAAGGATGAAGTGAAGACAAGCATTTTCACTGAAGTGAGTATTTATGGTATGGAATGCATTATCTGGAAATATGGCAGAGGAAGGTTCAATTTAGCATTCGAGAGGGCATTAAATGATCACTTGGATAAAAATAACTCGAAAGGTTTGGGGGATAGCAGGAGATTGGCAGTAAATAATGATTGATGCTTTTCTAATGAGCTGGTCCAGGAACAAGGGGCTGAATAGCCTCATTCTGTGCCATAATGCGCCGGTGATTCTGTGAACGCACTCCAACTCTGTGGCCGTAGCCCATCACTTTTAATATTGTCCTGCAGATAAATATTCATCTGTTTCAACACAACTCCATACTGAATTGTATTTTGTTCCTTCATTTTTATCCATTCTTCTCTTTCCTTTGCCTTTAATCAATACTAGCTTGACTGCAGAAGTTATATTGCTAGCGGATAGTAAACATCTGTTCACATGAAAATCTCTATTCGTAATATAGGAACCATTTCACAACAGAATTTATTCAGGAAGAGGCACTGTTCAAAAACAGAGGCACTGTTCATGCTCACATTTTTGTCAGCAAAACCTGGTATGCGGCTCATCTTTCAAAACATCAAATCCCAATGTCAGTTACCATCAGCTTACAGATATATATGAATAGTAAAAAATGAGGTCTGCAGATGCTGGAGATCACAGCTGCAAATGTGTTGCTGGTCAAAGCACAGCAGGTCAGGCAGCATCTCAGGAATAGAGAATTCGACATTTCGAGCATAAGCCCTTCATCAGGAATGATATATATGAAGTCAAGCACATGGTCTTCTTATTTCCAGGACTCAGTTTGATTTCCTTTCTTAAACTATGTGATCACATAAGACAGCCTTTTATCCATGGGAGGAATGAACTCAAGTCCCAATTGCTCCAGAGGTGTGCCATGGGTGTCTTAACAGATCTATTAAAAAAAAATCGAATCCATAGGAACTACCTTCACGAACGAGCATCCCATGTATAACCGCCACTTGCTTCATTACCTGGGAATGTATGGCTTCAGCTTCAGCTCTACTATCAGCTTTAAGCACATTATTGCAATATAAGCTAAAACTCCTTTTGTTTTTAATTCTGTTGATTTGGTTTTATCTGTATCATTGAAAGTTGGAAATATGCCATTGGTCTCAGAACTATTTCAAAATATTTATTTAGCTTATCTGTATCTTCATTCCAAACCTGTCCAGACAGATCCCTCAAAGGACTGAGGTGTTCCTTGATCATTAGCAAGACATAGAAGTCTTGCCATTATGACTGAAAATGCCCTTTCCAAATTGTCTTGTCAGCATAAAGTTGGCGTTAGCTGTCCTCAAGTGTTTGGTTTATTTTCCTAAGAATTGAAACTTTTAGATACAGAAACATACAGATTTTTTGGCAAGAATGCAGAACAAATGTCAGCATTGGATTTGGAGGTCGCAGCATTTGAAAAATAAGTGGCATTTCCTCTTGGATTGCTGAAAAGTGTTGGTTTTTAAAAGCTGTGTGTGTATAAAAGCTGGAGTCAGTCCTTACAGTTTTCATAGTCAAACAGCCAACCATTACGCAAAGTTGACGCATGAAGAATGCTACTTAAGTGAGATAACAGACAAATAGCTGACAACTGTGGAATGCATATTTATGTTTTCAAGATACAAGGGCAGAAAATTGAGGTGGGAAGAATTTTTGTTGAAACTCTGACCATCTTACATCTAGTTAGGGAAAGCACCATTTAAATCTTTCCTGTTAGTGCAGCGTGCCTATCGGAGAACATCAATAAAACCTCCCAATACATTGGCTAGAGTCTCAGAGCAACAACATGCTGTTCTGACACTAGAGACAAGCCCAACAATGCAGTACAAAACTTTTGTTCTTCACTTCCTTGTCATTTCTTCACCTGATCATACAATCGCCTGTGCAGTCCTCACACCCTGTCTTTTCCTCGTTAAATCCCTTCACCTCTCCACCGCTCCACTGCTTCACTTTCTCAAAGTTCCTGTGTGGTTAAGAGACCATGGGCCCAAAAGCGGACATTCTAACTTGATCTACAACTGGAGAAATTGGGCCTGGCTGAAAATTGACCAAACTACTTTGAACAGCAGCCAGCAGCTATTGGCTATCGAAAACAGTTGAAATTAAGACCAGTTGGCCTAACATCTGTCACTGGAAAAATGCTAAAGTCTATAATTAAGTAAGAAAAAGCAGGACATTTAGAAAAGCATGGTGCAATCGGCAGATTCAATCTGGCAGCAAATCTGAATTTTCAAAAAGTACTCAATAAATTGCCACATGAACGATTATCACAAAAGTTCGGAGCTTGTGGTATTGGAGGTAACATGCTACATGGATTGATGATTGATTAACACACAGACAACACTGTCGGGATTAATGGGCCTTTTACAGGTTGGAAAGATGTAACAAGTCGGCATTCACAAGGATCAGTCCGAGGCCCTCAATTATTTATAGCCTATATTCACAGCTTGGAGGAGGCTATAGAGTGTAATGAATCCAAATTTGCTAATGATTCAGAAACAACATGCAAAGGCTAATAACCTAACAACCTGCAAGGAGAGATAGATAGGTTTAGTGAGTGGGCAAAAACTTAATAGTTAGAGTTCAATGTAAGAACATGTTAGGTTATGCAGTTTGGTAGGAAGGACAAAAGGCAGACTGTAATTTAAATGGAGAGAGAGAGAGAGAGACTCCAAAAAAAGTGGAGCAAGTGGGATCTGGGTGCTGATATGGGTGAAACACCGAAAGTTTAAAATCAAGGTTATGCATTTGACCTTTATTGATAAGGATTGGAGTTTAAAAATGGAGAAGTCTTACCTATACAGGTTATTAGGGAGGCCACAACTGGAATATTGTGTATTGTTTTGGTCCTCCTTTTTAAAAACACCAGTGCACTGGCATTGATGGGTTCTTGTGGCACAGTGATTGTGTCCCAAACTGTGAGCTAAGAGAGTTGGGTTCAAGGCCCATACCCTGCAGAGGTGTGTAATAGCATTACTGACTGGAATTGGAGGCACATTAAAAGGGATCTGGTAGGCCGATTTACAGGATGAAGGGGTTAACCTATCAAAAAATGGCTCAAAAGGCTAAGCCTTTATTCATTAGTATTTTGAAGAATGATGGGTGATCATATGTTAGATTCTGAGGGAAATCAAAAAGCTAAATATTGAGAAGATGTTTCTACTCATGGGGGAGTCTCAAACTAAGGGACAATACGGACTAAGAGGACACTCACTTAAAAGTGAGACACAAAGGAACTTCTTCTGCCAGACAGTAGTGAAAATATCTGCAATTCTCTATCTCAGAAAACTGTGGAGACGAGATCACTGAAAGTGTTTAAAGAGAGGTTGATCAACCATGATCTTATTGAATGGTGGCTCATGGCTGATGGGCTGGATAGCCTACTTCTTCTCCTATTTCTTACCCAACTCCTACTTAATTTCAGAATTTCACACTTTAGATTATAATTCTTAGTTTCACAGAACACCACAGTCAATGTAATCCTATTCACAAATGTGGAAATCTTGGTCAATATTTCATCAGACAACATTGCAACTTCATTTCCTTTACTACACATCTTACATGAGAAGAATCCCCATTGCAATACTCAGATGATTTTAACAATCAGAGTTCATCTACAATTGCTGGTTAATAGCTTGCCTGGTGACAGGCAGAGAGGCAGCTAACACGGATTCAAGCAGGTCGGAATTATGGGATTCAATTGCTGTCTGCCAACACTGAAGTAGGTTTGGAGGGAATAATGGGAGCAGCATGGAGGAAACACAGAACAGTAGCGATTAAGACTTTTACTTTGATGTCTTAAGGTACGCTCATCTGCATTCTGTCTCCACTAAAGCAAATGTTTGACTTTGAGGGCCTCCTCTACTACCTTACCAAGTTGGATGTTCATAAGATGCAGCGTTCCCATTGGGCTGTTACTATTCCATCAAGGTAAATAAATTAAGGACAAAAGGGTAACTAGGGAGAGAATAGGGCCTTTCAAAGATCAGCAAGGCAGTCTATGTGTGGAACTGCAGGATATGGGGGAAATACTAAAAAAGAGTATTTTGACTCAGTATTTACTGTGGAGAAGGACATGGAAGATATAGAATGTGGGGAAATAGATGATGACTTATTGAAAAATGTCCATATTACAGAGGAGGACGTTCTCAATGTTTTAAAACATATAAAACTGGATAAATCTTTGGGAAGCTAGGCAAGTGATTGCTGGGCCCCTTGCTGAGATATTAGTATTGATAGTCACAAGTAAGGTGCTGGAAGACTGGAGGTTGGCTAATGTGGTACCACTATTTAAGAAAGAGGGTAAGGAAAAGCCAGGGAAGTATAGACCGGTGAGCCTGACATCGGTGATGGGCAAGTTGTTGGAGGGAATCCAGGGGAACAAAATGTACATCTATTTGGAAAGGCAAGGACTGATAAGAGATAGTCGACATAACTTTGTGCATGGGAAATCATGTATCACGAATATGATTGAGTTTTTTGAAGAAGTAACAAAGAGGATTGATGAGGGTCTTCCTTATGTTAGACTAACTAGCAAGGTTAGATCTCATGGAATGCAAGGAGAATCCATTTGGATACAGAACTGGCTCAAAGGTAGAAGACAGAGGGTGGTGGTGGTGGAGGGTTGCCTTTCAGACTGGAGGCCTGTGACCAGTGGAGTGCCACAAGGATTGTTGCTGGGTCCATTACTTTTCATCATTTATATAAATGATTTGGATGTGAGCATAAGAGTTATAGTTAGTAAGTTTGCAGATGACACCAAAATTAGAGGTATAGTGGAAAGTGAAGAAGGTTACCTCAGAGTACAACTGGATCTTGATCAGCTGGTCCAATGGGCTGAGAAGTGGCAGATGGAGTTTAATTTAGATAAATGCGATGTGCTGCATTTTGAAAAAGCAAATCCTAGCAGGACTTATGCACTTAACAGTAAGGCCCTGGGGAATGTTGCTGAACAAGAAGACCTTGGAGTGCATAGCTGCTTGAAACTGGAGTCACAGGTAGATAGGATAGTGGAGAAGGCATTTAGTTTACTTTCCTTTATTGGTCAGAGTACTGGGGGGGCATGGGTAGGATAAATAGACAAGTTGTTTTCTCTGGGGTGGGGGAGGTCAGAACTAGAGGGCTTAAGTTTAGGATGAGAGGGCAAAAATTTACAAGGGACCTAAGGGGCAACTTTTTCACGCAGAAGGTGGTGTGTGTATGGAATGAGCTGCCAGAGGAAGTGGTGGAGGCCTGTGCAAATACAACATTTAAAAGGCATCTGGATGGGTATGTGAACAGGAATGGTTTAGAGGGATATGGGTCAAGTGTTGACAAATGGGACTAGATTAGGTTAGGATATCTGGTTGGCATGGACGAGTTGGACCAAGGAGTCTGTTTCCATGCTGTACATCTTTATGATTCTATGACTCTAAGGTCCTACCAATGTTGAAGAACTCCACTTGACATACATTATTGAGAGTTCCCTGTATGCCTTAACAGGTTCAGAAGTGAACTGTTTTGAAATTGCAGCAAACGGAAACCAAGTAGACATGCAGCAGAAAGCTTTTGGATAACTCTTGTAACCAGTTGTGGTGTGGTTTAAATTTGTGTCTGCCATCAGATATGAAACTTAACAGGTCACAAGGTGCAGAACTTTATCTGGAAGATACATTTCACCGTTGGTTTCAAATAACAGTCCATCCAGCTTCAGGCATTCTGCCACTTGTGCTGACAGAATCCCAGCCATGCATGAGAGTGCCGCTATAACGTAGGCACAGAATACTAGTGCTGTGTGAAAATTATAACATCATGCCCTTTTAGTGATACTGAGAGCTTCATAGAAAACGTAGTTAGTGTACTGTTCAAGTACATGAAAGACAATGTTGTACATAACCTTAATCACACTTCGTTGAAATATATATTGGCTAAAAATCCTTGGGGATTTGAGTAGGAAAGGCATGTTTAGCTGTAAGTGGTGGAATGTTTCTGCTATAGACCTCTAAGCCTGATCCTTTCAGCATTTCAAGGATCAGGGCCATGATTTAAATTGCAATGGGAAGATTTCCTACTTTCCATGCTTACCCACCCATGTTGGTTTGACTTTTTATTGTGAATTGTGGCCCTAGCACAGACCCCCACAAGAGTCCATTCATCACATCCTGCCATTTAGATTAAGACCCATCTCTGCATGTTTTCTGTTTTGTACCAGCAGTCAATCTTCTATCCATGCTAATATATTACCTCCTACACTATTTCACTCAATAACCTTTGATGTGATACTTTATAAAATGCCTTCTGGGAATTGCAGTATGTGTCTACAGGCTCCCCTTTATCCACAGGGCATGTTACTCTTTCAAATTCCTACAAATTGGTTACGTATGACTCTCTGTGAAACACACCAGTGTCATTCCTGAGGCTGATATGCTTTATTCTTTTGCTGCTCTATACTTTCCCAGGCTGAGAGGATAGAATCTCCCAGGCAGAGAATACTTGCTCCCAAAGCCTTGACTTCTCTCATGCTAATTGTTTTTGTTTAGGACAAACTGAGACTTGCCTTTGGCAAAACCAAGGGTGGGTTCTGAGCCCTATAATTATCCAATGCATTTTATCATCAGGATCATTCAAAATGCAACCCAGGAGTTTACAAAGACTACAATGTTGGTGGTCGTTTATCAGGTGGTCTGGACTTAGGGTGGCAGCCAGATCAGCTGAATTTCAATCTTCTTCAGAATTTGACAGAAGTTTTACTGAGAATGAGGGAGAGAAGTAGATACAATCCCTTTTCCCAAATTAACTGTTAAAAATCGAAAGGGGCACCTAACTGTTTTAACCTTTGTTCCTCCTATGGGGCACCTTTGTTAAACAAATGTTGTTGCCTGGACCATTCAAAGGCAGAACTACAGTCCAAAAGACATTTTGTTTTCTGATTTGATTTGATTTGATTTAATATTGTCACATGCGCCTAAGTACAGTGAAAAGTTCTGTTTTGTGTGCAGTACAGGCAGATCATAACATACAAAGATTATGGAGTGATGGAACAGAGTGGGGAATAATAAGTTATGGCTGCAGAGAAAGTGCACAAAAAATAAGATTAACGTTAGTTTTGAAATTTGAAAGGTTCATCCAGAGTCTAATAACAATGGGGAAGAATGTGTTATTGAACATGTTGGTACATGTGTTTAAGCTTTTGCACCTTTTGCCTGACAGAAGAGGTTGGAAGAGATTATAACCATGATGGGAGGGGTCTTTGATGATGTTGGCTGCCTTTCCACAGCAGTGGGAGGTGAAGATGGAGTCAATGGATAATAGGCTTGCGCAATGTTCTGGGCTGTGTTCACAACTTTCTCTAAGTTTCTTACAGTCTTGATAGAGCAGTTGCTGTATCAAATCATAATGTATCCAAATAGAATGCTTTCTATGGTGCATCCATAAGTGGGCCAAATGTACCTTATCACCCTTTCTGTAATATTCTAATTTTGTGGTTTAGCAATAAAAATCTTTTGTGATCTGTGCTAGATATAGCAACCTTTAAATTCAGGTGTGCAGTAAGAGCTGTTTTAAAGTCACAAAATCAACCGGATACTATTACTACTCATTTGGATATCTTTGTGTCTGTGCATTTGAAGTTGATGTGAGAAATATTGAATTTAATGGCTTTAATCGTTTGAATAAATAATGTCTAAAATAACGCGAATAGCATTTTATCTTCAACATGTCATGCACTGATTAAATTCTGTTTGTCGAATCATAATGTAAGAAATGAAAGGTTGTCAAAAATACTTCTAAAAATTTCATAGCTGTGAACTTTGCATTGTAATATCTTTGTTTCTCATTTCTGAGCGTTTGGTATTTGATTTACAAATAGTTACTTTACAAGTACATATTTTGCACCCAGTCTGAAATCTTTCAGTTGAACTGGACTGAACTTTAACATGGGTGGCACGGTGGCACAGTGGTTAGTACTGCTGCCTCACAGCTCCAGAGACCCGGGTTCAGTTCTGACTATGTGGAGTGTGCACATTCTCCCCGTGTCTGCGTGGGTTTCCTCCGGGTGCTCCGGTTTCCTCCCACAGTCCAAAAAATGTGCAGGTTAGGTGAATTGGCCATGTTAAATTGTCCGTAGTGTTAGGTGAAGGGGTAGATGCAGGGGAATGGGTCTGGGTGGGTTGCTTTTTGGCTGGTCGGTGTGGACTTGTTGGGCCGAAGGGCCTGTTTCCACACTGTAAGTAATCTAATCTAATCTAAAATTTTCATCTAAAAAAATTGAAATTAAAGTTAATGGGATTCCTGTAAATCATGATAATGTAACTGATCCTGTCTGAGGATCTTTGATGAGTTTCTGCATTGTATCTTGTAGATAGAACACACTCTGCTACTGAGCGCCAGTGGTGAAAGGAGTGCATGCTTGTGGATGTAGTGCCAATCAAGCAGTTACCTTGTTCTGGATGGTGTCACACTTCTTGAGTGTTGTTGGAGCTGCACTCATCCAGGCAAGTGGGGAGTATTCCATCACACTCCTGACTCCTGCTTTGTAGATGATGGATAGGCTTGGGGGGGTCAGAAGATGAGTTACCTACCACAGTATTCCGAGCCTCTGACCTGCTCTTGCAGCCACTGTATTTATGTGGTGAGTCCAGGTATATTTTTGGTCAATGATAATCCCCAGAATATTGATAGTAGGGGATTCAGTGTTGGTAACACCATTGAATGACAAGGGGTGGGGGTTAGGTTGTCTCTTATTGGTGATGGTCTTAGCCTGGCATTGTGATGGTCATAGCTTGGTATTGTGATGGTCATAGCCTGGTATTGTGATGGTCATAGCCTGGCACAAATATTACAACATCAGAACTATTGGTGGAAAGAAAACTCAGAATACAAATTCCCATCCTACCTATTATTTCTAGGAGTAGAAGTCCTGAATTGTTGAGAGTTCATACAATGAAGTCATAGAGTCATAAAGTTATACAGCACAGAAACAGATCCTTTGTTCCAACTAGTCCATTCAGAAATAATCCCAAACTAAACTAGTCCTGCTCCTGGCCCATATCCACTGAACCTTTCTTATTCATGTACCTATCCAAATGTCTCTTAAAAGTTGTAATTGTACCCACATCCACCACTTTCTCAGGAAGTTCATTCCACACGCAAACCACCCTCTGTGTAAAAAAACTTGCCTTTCATGTCTTTTTGAAAATTTCTCTCCTGTCACCTTAAAAATGTGCCCCCTAGTCTTGAAAGCTGCCATCCTAGGGAAAAGGCACCTATCACTAACTTTATCTATACCCTTCATTATTTTCTAAGCTTCGGTAAGGTCACCTCTCAACCTCCTACATGCCAGTGAAATAAAGTCCCAGCCTATCCAACCTTTCCTTATAACTCAAACATATTCGGTGATAGCCTGGTAAATCTCTTCTGAACCCTCTCCAGCTTGATAATATCCTTCCTATAACTGGGCAAGCATAACTGAATGTAACATTTCAGAAGAGGCCTCACAAATGTCCTGTATAGCCTCAACATGACTTCCCAACTCCTATACTCAAAGGACTAAGCAATGAAGGTAAGCACGCCATATGCCTTTCCAACCACCCTGTCTATATGTGATGCAAACTTCAAAGAATTACATCCCTGCACCCCTCGGTCCCTCTGTTCTACAATACTACCAAAGATGCCACCATTAATTGCATAAGACCTATCCTTGTTTGTTGTACCAAAATGCAATACCTCACATTTATCCAGATTGAACTTCATCTGCCATGTTCAGCCCATTGACCCATTTGATCAAGATTCAACTGTAATCTTAGAAAACCTTCTTCACTGTCTACTATGCCACCAAGTTTTGAATCATCCGCATGAACCAATAAACTTATAATTATAACAAGAGATATTGCACCAAGAACCTTTCATGTTGATGGGAAGAGAAAATGCATTTGTCTGAGACCAAGACAGAGACAAGTAATTTTCCAGTGTGACGATATTTAATACATATTCCAAGTTGTACTAGAAAAATAAGCTGGAGGAATCTTATTTCTATTCATCAAAGGCATCAATCCTTCATTAAATTAGATGAACCAGAAATGTAGAAAGAATAGGATATTAGAAACTTCAATTAAGTCCATCCAAACAAAGAAACTAGAGTTCTGAGAAATACTACTGGCCTTCTAAATTTGATAAGAAGATGATAGCCTTTGCAGCAGCCAGTGGCTTTAAACATTTCTTAGCATCATGTGGAGTTAATCAAATTAGCTGAAGACTGATAGCTATGATGCTGAAGATCTCTGGAGTAGGCTGAGATAGATCATCCATATGGCACTTCTGGCTGAAGGTTGTTGCGAATGTTTCAGCCTTATCATTGTATGAATATGGTGTGCTGTCCCATATTTGGGGATATTTGTGGAAACTCTTCATCCAATAGGTTGTTCAATTGTCCACCCCCATTTATGATTTGTTTGATTTGATTTGATTTATTGTCATGTGACCGAAGTACAATGAACAGCTTTGTTTACTGAGCAGTAGAGACAGATTACAGTAAGCAAAGACATCCAGACCATAAGGTGGACAGAATGGTTATAAGAAATGTTAGAGTTAGATCTGCTGCAGAGAGCTAGCTAGGAGTCTCTTGAATCCAGATAAAACACAACAGGTTGTGGGATCACTTAGCTCTGTCTATTGCTTGCTGCTGAAGTTGTTTGACTCTCAAGTGTCCAGTTTTGTAGAATGGAATGGAATAGAATAGCCCTTACTGTCATATATACTCAATGAGCATAGTGAAAAGTTTATATATCATCAATTACAGTGCTAACTTAGATACAAAACTATCTAGGAACAGCTTCTTTTGATGAAAGATTTTAGACATTACAGGAATAAAATGCGCAGCATTAAAGAAAAGAGTTCAGTAAAGCAGACCACATTGGCACCTAACTTCTAGTCTACACCGGCCCTGGCTCCACACTGCACCAACGATGCACCACGTCAGGAGGCTGCTGCCAGACTGGGAGGTCACCATGCCACTTGGGAGGCCCCTACAGGAGAAGGCCACTGCACCAAGTCAGGAGGCTGAAGCAGTAGGTCAGGAGATCACCACGCCAATGCCAGGAGGACACTACAAGAGGTCACATGCCACGCTGGGAGGCTGCGGTGCTAAGCCAGGAGGACACCTTGCCAGGCTGGGAGTAGTCACCAGAGGGCCAGGAATCATTGTCGGAAGCTGGGATTGTTGCTCCTCGTTGGAGATTGCTAGAAGCTGAGAGTCATTGTCAGAGGCTGGGAGTTGAAGGGGAAAACAAAGAAGAAGAAAAGAAACACTAGTAGGAAGTGAAAGAGAAGAGAAAGAAGAAAAGAAGAAGAAGAAGAGCAGGCAGAGCAGATGAGATCCAGCTGGAGTGAGTTACTCTGCCGGCCATCTTGCAATTTCACACATTTATATAAATGATTTGGATGTGAGCATAAGAGGTACAGTTCGTAAGTTTTCAGATGACACCAAAATTGGAGGTGGTGTGGACAGCGAAGAGGGTTACCTCAGATTACAACAGGATCTTGATCAGACTGGCCAATGGACTGAGAAGTGGCAGATGGAGTTTAATTCAGATAAATGCGAGGTGCTGCATTTTGGGAAAACAAGTCTTAGCAGGACTTATACACTTAATGGTTAAGGTGCTAGGGAGTGTTGCTGAACAAAGAGACCTTGGAGTGCAGGTTCATAGCTCCTTGAAAGTGGAGTCGCAGGTAGATAGGATAGTGACGAAGGCTTTCCTTTATTGGTCAGAGTATTGAGCACAGGAGTTGGGAGGTCATGTTGCGGCTGTACTGGACATTGGTTAGGCCACATTTGGAATATTGCGTGCAATTCTGGTCTCCTTCCTATCGGAAAGATGTTATGAAACTTGAAAGGGTTCAGAAAAGAT
Organism: Hemiscyllium ocellatum; assembly: GCF_020745735.1. Classification (NCBI taxonomy): domain Eukaryota; kingdom Metazoa; phylum Chordata; class Chondrichthyes; order Orectolobiformes; family Hemiscylliidae; genus Hemiscyllium; species Hemiscyllium ocellatum. Next base: position 100,366,151 of record NC_083404.1, on the reverse strand, counting down.
TTACAAGAATGTTGCCAGGATTGGAGGATCTGGGTGGCCTTATAGAGGTTTACAAAATTATGAGGGGCATGGATAGGATAAATAGGCAAAGTCTTTTCCCAGGGCCAGGGAATCCAGAACTAGAGGGCACAGGTTTAGGGTGAGAGAGGAAAGATATAAAAGAGACTTTTTCACGCAGAGGGTGGTACGTGTATGGAATGAGATGCCAGAGAAAGTGGTGGAGGCTGGTACAATTGCAACATTTAAAAGGAATTTGGATGGGTATATGAATAGGAAGGGTTTGGAGGGATATGGGCTGGGTGTTGGCAGGTACGACTAGATTAGATTAGACTTACAGTGTGGAAACAGGCCCTTCGGCCCAACAAGTCCACACCGACGCGAAACCCACCCATACCCCTACCTTTACCCCTTACCTAACACTACAGGCAATTTAGCATGGCCAATTCACCTGACCTGCACATCTTTGGACTGTGGGAGGAAACCGGAGCACCCGGAGGAAACCCACGCAGACACGGGGAGAACGTGCAAACTCCACACAGTCTGTCGCCTGAGTCGGGATATGAACCCGGGTCTCAGATTGGGTTGGGATATCTGGTCAGCATGGACGGGTTGGAACGAAGGGTCTGTTTCCATGCTGTACATCTCTATGACTCTATGTATGCTTGGTGCTACTCCTGGCATGCCCTCCTGCACTCTTCATTGAGCCAGGGTTGATACCCTGGTTTGATGGTAATAGTAGAATGGGGGTATGCTGATTGTTCTGGAGTTTACAATGTGACTTTGCTTAGCAGTTAAGCTGCTGTGGGTCTGAATGCTGCACACAGAGAAATAAACTGGTTTGCTCTAATGTCTGTTTTAGATATTATCATATGTTTTTCTGCTTTAAATACATTAATCCAGGGAGTTAATCAATCCTTGTATACAATTTTTTAAAGTACAAATTACTCGACTGAAGCCACAACAATTGTCTCTCAAGTTTCTCATATGATTTTTACCTTATCACAAGTGTTATTCACAATGTTGTTGTGCCCAGACAACATTCTGTCAATAGTCCTGAAGACTTGTGCTTCATAACTTACCGCTCCCCTAGCCAAGCTGATCTAGTATAATTGCAACATTGGTATTTACCCAACAATGTTGAAAATTGCCTAGGTATGTCCTTTACACTAAAATCAGGGCAAATCCAGCCTGGCCAATTATCGCCCCCATCAGTCTACTTTTGATCATCAGTAAAGTGATGTCATCAATAGTGTTCCTCAGCAATAACTTGCTAAGTGATGCACCCAGTTTGGGTTGCACCAGAGTTGCTCAGCTCCTGATCTCATTACATCCTTAGTTCAAATATGGATGAAAGAGCTCAATTCCAGATGACAGTGATAGCCCTTGACACCAAACCTTTCCAGCACTACTCTAATCTTGACACCAAGGCTGCAGTTGACCAAGTGTGACATCAAGGAGCCCAAGTAAAATTGGAATAAATAGGAATTGGGGGAAAGCCTTCTGCTGGTTGGAGTCATACCTGGCATTAGGTAAATGGTTGTGATGATTAGAGGTCAGTCATCTCAATTGCAGGACATCTCTGTTGGAGTTGCTCAGCATGATGTCATAGGCCCAATCATCATGAGCTGCTTCATCAATGACCTACCCTCCATCATAAGGTCAGGAGTGCAATGTTTGCTGATAATTGCATAGTTTTCAGCATCATTTGTAGTTCCTCAGACACTGAGCAGTTCATATCCAAATGCAGCAAAGACCTGGGCAATATCCAGGTTTGGCCTGAGATGTGACAAGTAACATTCATGCCAGACGAAGGCAAGACAGGTGATGGCTTATTCCCGAAACATCGAATTTCCTGTTCCTTGGATGCTGCCTGACCTGCTGCGCTTTAACCAGCAACACATTTTCAGCTCTGATCTCCAGCATCTGCAAACCTCACTTTTTACTCAATGCTAGACAGTGACCATCTCCAACAAGAGAGAATTTAATCACCCTTTGACATTCAATGGTGTCACCATCACTGAGTTTCCCACTATCAACAACTGGGCGTGACCAGAACTGAACTAGCCTTGCCACCTAAATACAATTGCTGCAACATATCAGAGGCTAGACATAACGCAGCGAGTAACTCATCTCCTGACACCCCAAAGACTGTCCACCATCTATGAGGCACAAATCAGGGGTGTGATGGAATACTGCCCATTTGTTTGGATAAATGCAGCTCCAACAACACTCAAGAAATTTGACAACATCCTGAACAAAGCAACCTGATTCATTGAGACCACATCCACAAACTTTCAGTCACTCTATCACCGAAACTCAGTAGTAACAGTGCGTACTATTTACAATATGCACTGCAAACATTCACCAAAAGTCTTTAGATATCTTCCATATCCACAGCCATTGCTATTTAGAAGGACCAGAAATTAAATATATAGGAACAACATCACTTGCAAGTTCCTCTTCAACCATCCTGACTTGGAAATACATTGTAATTCTTTTTGTGCCATTAGGTCAAGATATTGGAATTCCCTCCCTAACAGCATTGTGGGTCCAGGTACAGAACTTGGCCCGCAATGGTTCAAGTGGCAAATATGACTGGTGGTCTAGCCTGTGATGCCCACCTCCCATAGGTGAACTGAACAAAAATATGCCCAGCCCATGGAGTCCTTAATGGTGAACTCCCTTAAATGCAAGTCACAGGTACAACAGCAAGATTAACCAAACATACAACAGGAAGAGTCACAAAGGCAGTTTACTTTATCTGAGCTGTCAAACATAACTTTTGAGCATGAATCATTTCAAACAGCTATCTTTTGTAAGACGGGTTACTGAGCCATTAATATTGACACATATTTAAGACGGTTAAAGGATTTCATAATGAATTGAGCAACACAATACTCTCACTGACAAAGTTCCTAAGTGTCTGTACTGAAACTCCTGCATGTCCTACAATGATCTCATACCAGGTGCCAGCTCCATCATGTGACTGCAGCTGGTAGCTGCTGTGATGCATGCAACTTCCAAATCCATCCTTTATGTTTTACAATGAAATAAAGAGTGAAGTAGTAGTGGGGTGTTATTGGCACTGGACTAGGAATCCAACGAACCAGATTAATGCATTGTTGACAAAGGATTGATCTGTGGCATGGTGGCTCAGTGTTAGGCACTGTTGCCTCACAGCACCAGGGATCTGGATTCAGTTCATGCCTTGGTTGACTGCCTGTGTGGAGTTTGCACATTCTCCCCATGTCTGTGAGGGTTTCCTCGGGTGGTCTGGTTTCCTCCCGCAATCCAAAGATGTGCAGGTCAGTTGAATTGGCCATGCTGAGTTGCCTATAGTGTTAGGTGCATTAGTTAGAGGTAAATATTGGGTAATGGGTCTGGGTGGGTTACTCTTAGGAGAGTCAATGTGGCCTTGTTGTTACTTTAGGTAATATAATCTAAACAAGAGTGGGTACAAATTGAGTTTGTAATTAGATGTAACCAGTGCTGCTAAAGCCTTCGTGTAAGGAAATCTGCCATTTTTATCCGATCTCTCACACATGAGACCCCGGAATCCCTAACTGTGGTTGACTCTTAGCTGTCCTCTGATATGGCCTAGTAAACCAGTGAATTCACGCCATTAGGTTGGTCCACAAATGCTGGCCTTTTTAGGGATGTTCATATCTCATGAAAAACTAAAGAAAAACAAGTAAATAAAGAAAGAAAATGCATTTTTAAAAACAACTTTGGGATGTTCAAAGTTGCTTCATAAATAATTGGTTAGACCCCCCCTCTGTCACCCATAAAAATCAATTACTTCCTAGAGTTCTTTCCAATCTCTGCAACCCTGAAACCCCATAATCGCCTTCTGTTTATCGCGATCCTATCCGTACTTTCATTAACTTGCTCACTTTACCCTCTGAGACCCTCTGGTAATCCAGATCCTAGTGACCCTCCTAACGTTCTACTTTCCTATTCCTGAGATTATTTGGACTATCATTTTCCAAGATTTACACTTAGACACAATATGGTCTCCAACTGCCACCTGACCAGCTCAACCTCACCGTCATGACTGTGTGACTGACTACCACCAAGAAGCATCAGCACACAGGAACTTCTTACAGCAAGAGCCCCATTTTTGACAGGCATCTATGACTGTCCTGTGCCAGCCATCACCCAAATGCACATGACTGAACAAGCAACTGAGAGATCACCTTTCACCTTTGACCAGACTGTATCTGACTCTGGAACAGACTGTTCCCCATCTTTGTCTAGAATATACCTCACCGCTGAAGAGATAGTGGCTCATCCTGAATCCAATGACCCTCCCTAACTTGAACTCTCCTATCCCTTGGATGCTTTTGATTCAGACTACACCACAGACACAGCCCCAGTCCTCCCCTTCAAAGCTTCGAGTATGTTTGGAGGAATTTCACACAACTTAGTGCATGCATTAATGAAACCCATATCAGGAGAAGGGCAAACCAAACAGTGTTCACCCCAAAGTTCAGGAAGAAATGAAGCTCACCACGTACACACCTAGTATGGTAATCTAGACAGAAAATGTAGATCTGAACACCTCTGGTTTCCTCCTACAGTCTAAAGGAATGCAAGTTATGTGAATTGGCCATGCTAAATTGCTTCTTGGTGTTCAGGGAAAAGTAGGCTTGTAGATTAACCATGGGATTACAGAGAAGGCTGGGTTTGGGTGGGATGCTCTTTGGAGGGCCAGTGCAGATTCGGTGGCTGAATGGCCTCTATTTGCACTGTTGGGATTCTATGATTCTATACTAGGTTTAACTAATTCATAAGAATGTGGCTCCTCGTACTAAGTCATAACATGTGCAACTTTAGATAATGTTTAACATAAAACTTTAGTGATAATAATCAGGCATATGCTTAGCTAAATTGTAATTGCTTGCATTCTTACAATCAGTAATTAGGTGGCTACAGGTCAGACTGTCTGTCTTTTACTTTTCTCTTTCCCTCTTTCTCTGCCTCTCTCTTTCCTTTTTTAAGGTTATGAAGAAATTAGTATTAAGTAAATGAAAGCTGATGTGACCTAGAAGTTCTTTTCAATGGACATTTTGTGTCAGTTGGAATGCTTTAGCTGAGAAACGCACAATCATTGTTGGTTGCTTTTAAGTTGCAACAAAAAACATGATAGACAAACCAATAGCATCAGATATAGCAACAACAGCAGGCCCCTTTAAGATACTAAAATGTAGTATCATTGAAATTTATAAAGTCATAGAATGTTACAGCATGGAAACAAGCCCTTCAGACCAACTGGTCTATGCTGCCCAGTTTTGACAATTAATCCAGTTCTATTTGCCTGCATTTGGTCCATGCCCCACCATACCTATCCCATCCATGTACCTTCCAAATGTTTCTTAAATGACAAAATTGTACTCACCTCCACCACTACCTCTGGCAGCCTGTTCCAGACTGTCGCCACCCTGTGTAAGGAAAAATTGCCCTTCTACACCCTGCTGTACCTCTCCCCTTTCACCTCTCACCTTGAACTTTTTTTAAATTTCAAAAATATACTTTATTCGTAAAATAATCATAAAATAATTTGATGGTCTGTACATTTGGTCATGCCATACAAATGTCAACATTTACATACACAGCTCAGAATTATCATTATTACGTACAGGTCTGTGCATTTCTCACTCATATGCCCATATATTGAGCTGAGGCGTCAGCAGAGCCCAAATGACTGCATGGGCCTCCTGTTCTTCTTTAGGCAGGCAGATGTTAAACGGTGGTCTTTCCCCACTGCGCCTTGGCGGCAGCTGCCCCAAACTTCAGCACATCCCTCAACATGTAGTCCTGGACCTTGGAATGTGCCAGTCTGCAACACTCAGTCGGGGTCAACTCCTTCAGCTGGAAGATCAACAGGTTTCGGACCACCCAGTGAGCGTCCTTCACGAGTTGATGATCCTCCTGGCACAGTTGATGTTCGTCTCGGTGTGCGTCCGGGGAACAGGCCGTAGAGCACGGAGTCCCGCGTCACGGCGCTGTTCGGGACGAACCTCGACAAACACCACTGCATTCCTCTCCAGACTTCCTCTGCATAGGCACATTCCAGAAGGAGGTGTGTGACAGTCTCGTCCCCCCTGCAGCCGCTTCGAGGGCAGCATGCGGTGCGGCTGAGAGTTCGGGTGTGCATAAAGGATCTCACAGTCAGAGCCCTTCTCACCACCAGCCAAGCCATGTCTTGGTGCTTGTTGGAAAGTTCTGGCGATGAGGCATTCTGCCAAATGGCTTTGACAGTCTGCTCAGGGAACCGCTCGACAGGATCCGCCCTCTCCTTTTCCCGAAGGGTCTCAAGGACACTACGTGCTGACCACTTCCTGATGGACTTGTGGTCAAAGGTGTTTTTCTTCAAAAATTTCTCCACGAAGGACAGGTGGTACGGAATGGTCCAATTACTCGGAGCGTTCCGCGGCAGCGAGGCCAAGCCCATCCTTCGCAACACCAGGGACAGGTAGAACCTCAGTACGTAGTGACACTTGGTGTTTGTGTACTGGGATCCACGCACAGTTTGATGCAGCCACACACAAAGGTGGCCATCACGGTGAGGGTGGCATAGGGACTGTTTTTTCCCCTATTGCACCGGTCTTTGTACATGGTGTCTCTTCGGACCCGATCCATCTTTGATCTCCACATGAAGTGGAAGATGGCCCAGGTGACTGCGGCAGCACAGGTTCTGGGGATAGGCCAGACCTATGCCACATATAACAATACTGACAGTACCTCACACCTGATGACCAGGTTTTTTCCCGCGATGGAGAGCGACTGTTGCTCCCATCTGCCTAGTTTCTGTCTCATCTTCCTGATTCGCTCCTCCCAGGTCTTGGCGCACGCCCCAGCCCCCCCGAACCAAATACCCAGCACGTTCAGGTGGTCAACCCTGACGATGAAGGAGATATAGGATTGGTCGGCCCAGTTCCCGAAGAGCATGGCCTCGCTCTTGCCTTGGTTTACCTTGGCCCCCGAGGCCTGTTCAAACTGGTCACAGATGCACATAACAGCGGATCCGAGCAGAAAAAGGTGACGTCATCCATGTACAGGGAGGCCTTAACCTGTAGGCCCCCGCTGCCAGGAATAGTCACCCCTCTCAGGGTCGCATCCTTCCTGATGAATTCGGCAAATGGCTCTATGCAACACACAAACAAGGCAGGAGAGAGAGGGCAGCCCTGCCTGACTCCAGATCTTACAGGGAAGCTATCTGATTCCCACCCATTGATTGAGACTGCATTGACAATGTTGGTGTAGAGCAGTCCGATCCAATTACAGATTCCCTCCCCAAAGCCATTTTGGAGAGGACATCCCTCATATATGTATGCGATATCCTGTCAAAGGCTTTCTCCTGGTCCAGGCTGATGAGGCAGGCGTCCAACCCTCTGTCCTGCACGTAGGCGATCGTATCCCTGAGGAGTGCAAGACTCTTAGAGATCTTCCTGCCCGGCACAGCACAGGTTTGGTCAGGGTGGATCACTGATCCCAGAGCAGACCTGACCCGGTTGGCGATGACCTTTGATAAGATTTTGTAGTCTGTGTTTAACAGTGAGATCGGTCTCCAATTTCTAATTTCGTCCCTCTCCCCCTTCCGCTTGTAGATGAGGGTGATGATGCCTTTCCTCATGGATTCACTCATGGTACCTGCCCGAAGCATACTGACATAAACCTCCAGCAGGTCCCGGCCAATCAAGTCCCAAAGAGCGGAATAGATCTTGACCGGTAAGCCGTCGCTTCCGGGAGTTTTATTCTTTTCGAAGGACTCGAGGGCCTTGGTCAGCTCATCCAGAGATAGCGGCTGGTCCAGCCTCTCTCGTGTTCCGTCATCTCGGACCTCCGTGATAGAGGACAGGAACGACTGGGAGACCGCGCTGTCGGTTGGCTTCGCATCACACAGACTGGCATAGAAGGATTTACTGATCCTCATGACGTCAGCCTGAGATGATGTTATCGAGCCGTCTTCTTCCTTCAGGCTGCTGAGCACAGAGCTCTCTTTGTGCACCTTCCGGAAGAAGAAACATGAGCACGTCTTTTAACCTATACCCTATAGTTTTAAACTCCGCTATCATGGGGAAAAGCTGTTGGCTATCTACTTTATCTGTACCCTTCATAATTTTACAGATGTAGTGACTGCGAGCAGATGGACCTTGTTGACTATGAGGCCCAGTTACTGGGGTTGTTAACCTGGGCCAATCAGGAAATCCTTGGCTGGCCAATATAACCAGGAGATCCAAATCTCTTCAGTTCAAGAACTGACTCCAAGCTGGCTATGTGCTATGCTCTAGCAAACAAAGGGTGATTTGGTGAAGGGATCTGACCTCTATGCAGTTATTTCAATATACCTCTACAAGATCACCCCTCAATCTCCTACCTCCAGAGATAAAGTCCCAGCCTATCCAGCCTCTCCTAAAAACCCAAACATTTTTGTCCAGTTGACATTCTAGTCAATCTTTTCTGCACTCATTCTCATTTAATAATATCCTTTCTATATTAGGGTGACTCAAACAGCACTCAGTACTCCAAATGTGGTTTTACTAATGTTGCAATATGATGCCCAACTCCTGTACTCAGTGCTCTGACTGATGAAAGCAAACATATGGAAAGTCTTCTTCATTACCCTGTCTACCTGTGAGTCCACTTTCAAAGGAGCTATGAACCTGTGTTCTGTAACACACTCAGGGCCCCACCATTGACTATGTAAGTCCTGCCTTGGTGTAACTCACCAAAATGCAACATTTTCCATTTATCTAAATTAAACTCCACCTGCCATTCCTCAGCCCATTGGCCCAGTGATCAAGATTTCATTGTATTTCTAGATAACCTTCTTCACTGTCCACTATAAAACCAACCTTGGTGTAAATCACAAACGTGCTAACTGTACTTCTTAAATTCTTATCCAAATCATTTATATAAATGAAGAATAATAATGAACCCAGCACCGAATCCTGTGGCAGACTGTTGGTCACAGGTTTCCAGTTTGAAGAACAACTCTCTGCCATCACTTTCAGTCTTCTACCTTCAAGCCAATTTTGTATCCAATTGTCTAGCTCTCCCTGGATCCTGTGGGATTTAATCTTATTCAACAATCCACCATGCAGTATCTTGTCAAAGGCCTTGCTACAGACCATGTACACAATGTCTACTGCACTGCCCTAATTTTCTTTCCTGGTCACCTCTTCAAAATTCTCAGTCAAATTTGTGAGACATGATTTGCCATGCAAAAAGCCATGCTAACAATCCCAAATGAATCCTTGCCTCTCAAATGTCTGTAGATCCTGTCTCTCAGAATCCCCTCGAGCAACTTACCCACCATGGACATTAGGCTCACAGATCTATAGTTCACAGACCTGCAGCCTGCAGCCTTTCTTAAATCATGACACAATGTTAGCCTCCCTCCAATCTTTGGGCTCTTTGTCCATGGTTGTCGATGATGTAAATATCTCTACTAGGGGCCCCATAATTTCCTCCTTAGCTTCCACATGGTCCTTCATCAGGCTCTGGGGATTTAGCTACCTGAATGTATTTTCAGACTTCCAGCACCTCCTCATAGAATCATAGAATCTTATATAATGTAAACTCTCTTCAAGATGTCACTATTTATTTCCCCAAGTTCCCTAGAGCCCATGCCTTTCTCGATGGTAAATACTAATGAGAAATATTCAGTTAGGATCTTATCCATTTCTTATGGTTCCTCACATAGATGACTTTAAGAGGCCCTATTTAGCTGATGTGCACACCCTTTTTCTAATAGAGACTCCAATCAAAATATTTTCTGCACTGCACTTGATTAATCTGAGAGTCCTGGAGTGGAGGCTGGCATGGGGAAACAAGTCCTAGAGAAAACTTACCTTGGAGCAGCTGAGAGTTGGTGAGGAGTGGACTGGAAGCTTGGAGCAGAGTAGGGATGATTGTTGGACTGTGGCCTGGAACGAATGGTCAGACCATGTGTGGAAGCCCCTGCGCTGAGTTACTGCAATATAATGTTCATTTGTAATTTGTTAATGTGACTGTGATGTCTATCCTTTCAATTATGTCATATTTCTAACTCATACTATGAATCATTGTGAAATAATGCAACTGCTAGAGAAGTGATTGCTGGGCCTCTTCCTGAGATACTTGTATCATCAATAGTCACAGGTGAGGTGCTGGAAGACTGGAAGTTGGCAAACGTGGTGCCACTGTTTAAGAAGGGCGGTCAAGACAAGCCAGGGAACTATAGAACAGTGAGCCTGATGTCGGTGGTGGGCGAGTTGTTGGAGGGAATCCTGAGGGACAGGATGTACATGTATTTGGAAAGGCAAGGACTGTTTCGGGATAGTCGACATGGCTTTGTGCGTGGGAAATCATGTCTCACAAACTTGATTGAGTTTTTTGAAGAAGTAACAAAGAAGATTAATGAGGGCAGAGCAGTAGATGTGATCTATATGGATTTCAGTAAGGCGTTTGACAAGATTCCCCATGGGAGACTGATTAGCAAGGTTAGATCTCACGGAATCCAGGGATAACTAGCCATTTGGATACAGAACTGGCTCAAAGGTCAATGACAGAGGGTGGTGGTGAAGAATTATTTTTCAGACTGGAGGCCTGTGACCAGTGGAGTGTCACAAGGATCGGTGCTAGGTCCTCTACTTTTTGTCATTTACATAAATGATTTGGATGCGAGCATAAGAGGTACAGTTAGTAAATTGCAGATGACACCAAAATTGGAGGTGTAGTGGACAGCGAAGAGGGTTACCTCAGATTACAACAGGATCTGAACCAGATGGGCCAATGGGCTGAGAAGTGGCAGATGGAGTTTAATTCAATTAAATGTGGTGCTGCATTTTGGGAAAGCAAATCTTAGCAGGACTTGAACAAAGAGACCTTGGAGTGCAGGTTCATAGCTCCTTGAAAGTGGAGTCGCAGGTAGATAGGATAGTGAAGAAGGCGTTTGGTATGCTTTCCTTTATTGGTCAGAGTATTGAGTACAGGAGTTGGGAGGTCATGTTGTGGCTGTATAGGACATTGGTTAGGCCACTGTTGGAATATTGCATGCAATTCTGGTCTCCTTCCTATCGGAAAGATGTTATGAAACTTGAAAGGGTTCAGAAAAGATTTACAAGAATGTTGCCAGGATTGGAGGATCTGGGTGGCCTTATAGAGGTTTACAAAATTATGAGGGGCATGGATAGGATAAGTAGGCAAAGTCTTTTGCCTGGGGTGGGGGAGTCCAGAACTAGAGGGCATAGGTTTAGGGTGAGAGGGGAAAGATATAAAAGAGATCTAAGGGGCAGCTTTTTCACTCACAGGGTGGTATGTGTATGGAATGAGTTGCCAGAGGATGTGGTGGAGGCTGGTACAATTGCAACATTTAAGAGGCAATTGGATGGGTATATGAATAGGAAGGGTTTGGAGGGATATGGGCCGGGTGCTGGCAGGTGGGACTAGTTTGGGTTGGGATATCTGGTCGGCATTGACGGGTTGGACTGAAGGGTCTGTTTCCATGCTGTATATCTCTATGACTCTACTTTTCCTTTTTTATTCATCTTTTTCATCTAAGATCTGTACCTCGGTAACTTGTTATTAAGAAGGTGTTATAAGAGGTGACATTGTAAACTTTTCACTGTACTCCTGTTCCTCTGTACTTGAGTACCCATTACAATAAAGGATATTTGAGTCTAGAATAATGCCTGTGCAACTGTGCTGTCAGGCTGCTGTATGGATCATAGTTTAGCAAGAATATTAATCCCAAGGCATTTTATTAAGGTGTTATAAATAAAATTTGACATTAGTCCACATTAGGAGACAATGGGATGATGACAATAGTTGTGATTTAAGCAATGTCTTAAAGGTAGAGAGATAGACAGACAGAGGTGTTAGGAAGAGAATTACTGTGTTTAAGGCACATGTAGTGGTATCCATGACTGGCATGAGTGGAATGATTAAAAGCAGACTTGCATAAATGGCAGAATTCATTGAATCACAGAATTGGAGGAGTGCAGCTGAGATCTTAAAGGATTGTTAGATATTATAAAGGCTGAGGGCAGTTGAACTCTGCAGGAATTAAAAAAAAGGAAGAGTTATAAAATCAAGCTGTGTCAGGCCAGGAGCCAAAGTATATCAGTGAGCACAGGAATGATAGGTGATTGGCAAAAGATAGGAGGAGTTCAAGTTTATGGCAAGTGGAAGGTGACAAGCCAGCTAATATATCATTATGTGGTCACATTTATATTTTACAAAGTCATGGAAGAAGGTCACAATAAGCAATTCAATGAACAATAAAATATCCCATATCAGACAATGGTTGGAAGACTTGAACAATTCAGGGTGCTACAGTTTAGAAAGAAGACTTCAAAGGGATTTCACTCCAGATTTACCAGGCTTTACCACCTGTTAAGTTTCAAGGGGAATCTACATAAATTAACATTGTAATTCACAGAATTTTGAAAGTTGACATATGATTAAAGGTATGATAGGTTTGAAGAATATTTTCAGGATATCACACATAGAAAATTTGCCAGATTGGGAAAAGTGATTCTGATTTGTTGAGGAGCCTAGGAATAAAGGCATGGTCAAATAATTAGGACCATAAATTTTCAGAATGAACTTAGGAAATGCTTTTTCATGCGAAGTTTGATGCATATTTTGGATAAACGTTCCACAAATGATAATTTATGCTCTATCAATTGACATCAGCGTAGCAATTCACCAAGTGTAACATCAAGGAACCCTAGGAAAATGTGAATCAATGGGAATTGGGAAGGAAAACTCTCTGTTGCATGAGGTAGTAGTTCTTAAGGGGTCAATGTCCATGTTAAATAGCATCATCCATTCTACTGAAGTCATGCACAGACTCTTGAAGGAAGTAAGGAGGTCTACTCTGCCTTGGTCTCAAAGTTCCCGATGTTTATGTACAACTGGCAAGTAGTAATGCTTGTTGCGTCAATGCATTAGTACTTTTCAGAAACATTTTTATCCTGTTTATCCTCTATGCTATTAAAGCCCAAGGCAAAGCAAAAACAAACAACCCTTACCCACTGTCACACATTGGTAGGGGTTGCAAATATCACAACGTACAAGAGCGATAATTTGTAAAAATGCCACTTACTTGCAGTAGTGTGAATCTGACCCTCAATATGAGAAGCAATTCAAGAGAGCCAGAAGAAAAAAACTTGCAAGCAGGTGAGTTTACTAGTTTAAAAGCATTAAAGCCTTACGAAAACAAGCAATCAGCAGCTGAAACATGATGGCCGATAGAGAGAGCAGCTATAATAACCTGGCAGTGGCAAAAAGGCAACTCAGCACCTCAAAGGGAAACCTTCAGTCAGAAACTGGTCAGAAATGCTAGGGCAAACATGTGGTCAAAAAAAAATAGTGGTTTGATGCCAGCAAACTATCTCAAATGACTCTTATCAAGTAGAACATGTTTAAGGATTTGACAAATATCCTAAGAATTTAGGAGTAGCCATCTTGGTTGTGATCATATCTGATCAAAAGGAAAATGGTTATTGTTGTTGTTGGTGGGTAATTATCATAGTCACAGGACATCTTTGCTGGAGTTCCTCAGGGTAGATGTTTTCTAATCAACCTGTTCAGAGATGTCATTACACTACTCTGGACACTACCTGTACACCACAAGAGACCTTCTAGTTGCTCAGGGTAGTGTCATTGACCCCTCCGTCTTTAGTTATTTCATCAATGACTTTCCCTCCATCATAAAATCAGAAGTGGGATATTTACCAATTATTGCACATGTTCAACACCATTCGCAATTCCTCAGGTACTGAAGAACCAGATGCATCAAAATCTGGACAACATCCAGACTTGTTCTGATAAGTGACATGGACCACTTGCACCACACATGTGTCACTGATAATGACCATCTCGAACAAGAAACAATTAAACCATCTCTCCTTGACATTCAATTGCATTACATTTATATTTTCCAATCTCTTGTCGTTTAAGAAATACTCTGCATATCTGTTTCTCTCACCAAAGTGGAAAACCCCACATCTTCCACATTAGACTCCATCTGCCATGGTCTTGCTTACTCATTAACCCATCCAAATCCTCCTGAAATTTCTTTATGTCTTCCTCACAACACACATTCCTACGAAGCTTTGTATCAGCCAGATATTTGAGAATATTACATTTGATCCTCACCTTCAAATTAATGATCTACAGTGTGAATAGCTGGGGCCCAACTGTTGATCCTTGTGGTATTCCACTAGTCACAGTCTGTCAACAGAAGAATGACCCATTTATTTCTATTCTCTGTTTTCTGTGTGGTAGCCAATCATTCATCTATGCATATTGCCTTCTGCATCATGTGCTTTAATTTTATTAATCAGCCTCTTGATGGAGTTTTGATCAAAAAACTTTTGAAAATCATAGTATACTATGCCCACCAGATCTCCTTTATCCATTTTATTAGAAAAATCTTCAAAAAAAACTCCAACATGTTTGTCAAACATGATTTTCCATTTGCAAATCCATGCTGGCTATGCTCAGTTAGATCATTATTATTATATGTCTCATCATTCCATCCTTTACAGTCAATCATAGCATTTATTCTACTACTAATGTAAGGCTAACAATTCTGTTGTTCCCAGTTTTCTCTTCTGTTTTCTTTTAAAATAGCAGAATAATTATGTTACATTCCAATCCTGAGGAATCATTCCAGAATCTGTAGAATTTTGGATGGTAATCATCAATAATAATATATTTCTGTAGCCACTGGTACAGGGAAATTAGAGAAAACATATAACACCATCAACAATATCCTGACAGTCATAAAATTCACAAAAGAAGAGGAGAACAGCAACAGACTCCCATTCTGAGACGTGACAGTTGAACGTTCAGTTAACGGAGAACCTCAAGCCAGCATCTGCAGTAAAACAACAAACACAGACTAAATACTTAACTTCAGAAGTAGTCATCCCAAAACCCATAAATAGAGCTGCATCATATTTTAACATGCTACATCACACTGCAGCGCCCAAGAATGACAAACAGCACAAGAAAAATATCTTGCAACGCTTTCAGAAAAATGGGTACCCAATAAACACAATCCACCGATTCCTCAGAAACAAACCCAAACAAGCAGACACAATGCAACCAAAAACTATAGTCACATTATCTTACATCAAAGACATATCAGAAATGACTTCCAGATTACTCAGACCCCTTGGCACCATAGTAACCACAAACCTACCAACACAGTGACTAATGAACCTAAAGGATCTATTAGATACCACCAGCAAAACTAATGTCATTTACAAAATACCATGCAAGAACTGTTAAAAAAAAACAAGCTACATTGGACAAACAGTAAAAAATGAGGTCTGCAGATGCTGGAGATCACAGCTGCAAATGTGTTGCTGGTCAAAGCACAGCAGGTTAGGCAGCATCTCAGGAATAGAGAATTCGACGTTTCGAGCATAAGCCCTTCATCAGGAATAAGAGAGAGAGAGCCAAGCAGGCTGAGATAAAAGGTAGGGAGGAGGGACTAGGGGGAGGGGCGATGGAGGTGGGATAGGTGGAAGGAGGTCAAGGTGAGGGTGATAGGCCGGAGTGGGGTGGGGGCGGAGAGGTCAGGAAGAGGATTGCAGGTTAGGAGGGCGGTGCTGAGTTGAGGGAACCGACTGAGACAAGGTGGGGGGAGGGGAAATGAGGAAGCTGGAGAAATCTGAATTCATACCTTGTGGTTGGAGGGTTCCCAGGCGGAAGATGAGGCGCTCCTCCTCCAGCCGTCGTGTAGTTGTGTTCTGCCGGTGGAGGAGTCCAAGGACCTGCATGTCCTCGGTGGAGTGGGAGGGGGAGTTAAAGTGTTGAGCCACGGGGTGATTGGGTTGGTTGGTTCGGGCGGCCCAGAGGTGTTCTCTGAAGCGTTCCGCAAGTAAGCGGCCTGTCTCACCAATATAGAGGAGGCCACATCGGGTGCAGCGGATGCAATAGATGATGTGTGTGGAGGTACAGGTGAACTTGTGGCGGATATGGAAGGATCCCTTGGGGCCTTGGAGGGAAGTGAGTGTGGAGGTGTGGGCGCAAGTTTTACATTTCCTGCGGTTGCAGGGGAAGGTGCCGGGGGTGGAGGTTGGGTTGGTGGGGGGTGTGGATCTGACAAGGGAGTCACGAAGGGAGTGGTCCTTGCGGAACGCTGATAGGGGAGGGGAGGGAAATATATCCTTGGTGGTGGGGTCCGTTTGGAGGTGGCGGAAATGGCGGCGGATAATACGTTGTATGCGCAGGTTGGTGGGGTGGTAAGTGAGAACCAGTGGGGTTCTGTCTTGGTGGCGGTTGGAGGAGCGGGGCTCAAGGGCGGAGGAGCGGGAAGTGGAGGAGATGCGGTGGAGAGCATCGTCGATCACGTCTGGGGGGAATCTGCGGTCCTTGAAGAAGGAGGCCATCTGGGCTGTGCGGTGTTGGAATTGGTCCTCCTGGGAGCAGATGCGGCGGAGACGAAGGAATTGGGAATATGGGATGGCGTTTTTACAGGGGGCAGGGTGGGAGGAGGTGTAGTCTAGGTAGCTGTGGGAGTCAGTCGGTTTATAATAGATGTCTGTGTTGAGTCGGTCGCCCGAGATAGAAATGGAAAGGTCTAGGAAGGGGAGGGTGGAGTCTGAGACAGTCCAGGTGAATTTCAGGTCGGGATGGAAGGTGTTAGTAAAGTTGATGAACTGTTCAACCTCCTCGTGGGAGCACGAGGCAGCGCCGATACAGTCATCGATGTAGCGGAGGAAAAGGTGGGGGGTGGTGCCAGTGTAGTTGCGGAAGATGGACTGTTCCACATATCCTACGAAGAGGCAGGCATAGCTGGGGCCCATGCGGGTGCTCATGGCAACTCCTTTAGTTTGGAGGAAGTGGGAGGATTGAAAAGAGAAGTTATTCAGGGTGAGGACCAGTTCAGTCAGTCGAAGGAGGGTGTCAGTGGAAGGGTACTGGTTGGTGCGGCGGGAAAGGAAGAAGCGGAGGGCTTTGAGTCCTTCGTGATGGGGGATGGAGGTGTACAGGGACTGGATGTCCATAGTGAAAATAAGGCGTTGGGGACCGGGGAAGCGAAAATCCTGGAGGAGGTGGAGAGCGTGGGTGGTGTCTCGAACGTAGGTGGGGAGTTCTTGGACTAAAGGGGACAGGACCGTGTCGAGGTATTGGGAGATGAGTTCGGTGGGGCAGGAGCAGGCTGAGACAATGGGTCGGCCGGGGCAGGCAGGTTTGTGGATTTTGGGCAGGAGGTAGAAACGGGCGGTGCGGGGTTGTGGGACTATGAGGTTGGAGGCGGTGGATGGGAGATCCCCTGAGGTGATGAGTCCTGGATGGTCTGGGAGATGATGGTTTGGTGGTGGGAGGTGGGGTCGTGGTCAAGGGGGCGATAAGAGGAGGCGTCCGCGAGCTGGCGTTTGGCTTCAGCGGTGTACAGGTCAGTGCGCCAAACTACTACCGCGCCTCCCTTGTCTGCAGGTTTGATGGTGAGGTTGGGATTGGAGCGGAGGGAGTGGAGGGCTGCACGTTCTGAGGGTGAGAGGTTGGAGTGGGTGAGAGGGGTGGACAGGTTGAGTCGGTTGATGTCACGGCGGCAGTTGGCTATAAAGAGGTCGAGGGCGGGTAGGAGGCCAGCACGGGGTGTCCAGGTGGATGGGGTGTGTTGGAGGCGGGAGAAGGGGTCGTCAGAGGGTGGGCGGGAGTCTTGGTTGTGAAAGTAGGCGCGGAGGCGAAGGCGGCGGAAGAATTGTTCAATATCTCGCCGCGTGTTGAACTCATTAATCCGAGGGCGTAGGGGAACGAAGGTGAGGCCCCTGCTGAGGACTGATCTTTCATCCTCAGAGAGGGGGAGATCTGGAGGGATAGTGAAGATCCGGCAAGGCTGGGAGCTAGGACCTGGTGTGGGACTGGAGCTGGAGCTGGAGCTGGGGGCGGGGTTAGGGGCGGGGACAGAGATCGAAGTAGGGGCGGAGTTAGACGTGGTGACGTTGATCGACGTGGGGGCGGGGTCATGCGTCGTGACGGAAATAAGCGTGGGGGCGGGGTTACGTGAAGCGACGGGAGATGGCGTGGGGGCGGGGTTATGGGCGGGGTTATGCGTAGTGACGGAAGACGGCGTGGGGGCGGGGAAACCTGAGGATTTGTGCTCCTGCAGGTTAGTGATGTCAGTGGGGGCGGAAGTGGCTGCGTCGACGGCAACCGGAGGGGCGGAAATGGTTGCGGCGACGGAGGAGTGGTGGTCATTCCCGGTGGCTGCGTGGGTCGCGGGTCCGTCGGCGATCGTGGAAGCGGTTGTGTGTGTGGTGGTCACCGGGGCAGTTGTTGGGGCGGCGATCGCGGGGGCTCCGAGGTCGGTGGGGGCGGAAGTGACGTCACGGTCACCCCTCCATCGCCCCTCCCCCTAGTCCCTCCTCCCTACCTTTTATCTCAGCCTGCTTGGCTCTCTCTCTCTTATTCCTGATGAAGGGCTTATGCTCGAAACGTCGAATTCTCTATTCCTGAGATGCTGCCTAACCTGCTGTGCTTTGACCAGCAACACATTTGCAGCTACATTGGACAAACAAGCAGGCAACTTGCCATCAGGATACATCAACACCAACAAGCCACCAAAATAATGACCCACCATCACTAGTTTCCATAGATACAGACAAAGAAGGACACCACTTTGACTGGGACAACACACACATCCTAGGACAGGTGAAACAAAGATACAAATGAGAATACTCAGAGGCATGGCATTCCAACCAGAGCTCCATTAATAATCACATCAACTTAGACCTCATCTACCTTCCCTTGAAAAAATGAAATGACATCACGCACATTAAGAAACCAAGACCTATAAATATATGAGATATATTCTCATAACTTCACTGGAGACTCTCACTGATGAAGTTACCTAGTCATAGTAACGAAATGTCTGCAAACAAACCTTCCAGTTCAGTGAGCTAAATTACATACTTAGTAGCAATGTAAATTTATTCATATTTTTATCATATATATGCAGGAGATGTCTCTGAATCAAGCTCAGGGACACTCTTTCATTTCCGGCTCAAAAAAAATGATTACATATTTTTGTGTCAAGATGTTTACATGCAGCTTCGGTATAAATTATGTACCATGTCAATTATTTACTTGTTGGCTCCCAATTTTGTTTTTCATGTTTCCACCAGACCCTCTGTTTCCCTGTTCCCACACAATGCTAATCTGATTTCACAGTCTATCTTCCACATTCTGTATTCCTATACATAGCTAACCTATGGTCTAGGGTCATGTGGCATGACCATCTTGCCCAACACAAATAACAGCTGCTCCTTCATTAACTGCTGATTATTCCCTTTCTGTGTTTCTGAGGTTGAATTGCCTATGTTGCACTATCTATTTCCTCAGATGAATTCTAAGCCCAACTCCTTGCTTTCTTAGCCTACTCACGTCCAAGCTTATTCTCTACTGTGTTCTGTTTTTTTACAGTATTCCATTCTTTTCCATATGGTTTTCCCCTTTTACTCTCTCCTATCCTCCTTACCCTTTTCCAGCCACCATTTTCAACACTCTGGGATGTAGACTAGATCCTAGGGATTTAACTTTCAGTTCTATTAATTTTTCCAGTACAATCTTGATCATTTTGCTAATTTCCTTCAACTATTTAATCTCGCAGGACACTTGGATTCTAGTTCTGAGAGGTTTCTGGTATCTTCTTCAGTGAAAACAGGCACAAAGTAATTATTTAACTTCTCTGCACAGTTCTCCACTTCCCATTACATATTCACCTGATACTGCCTGTGACGGATTCATATTTGTCTTAGCGAAGTCATTCATTTTAATATACCTATAGAAGCTTTTTACAACCGGTTTTGAGTCTTTTGCAAGATTGTTTTAATCTTCCATTCTCCCTTTTCTTATCAGTTTCCTGGTCCTCCTTTGCCGTGTTCTAAAAGCCTCCTAATCCAAGCGAATTACTGCTATTGCAGCCACTTTTACAGGCCTGAATAGGTGAAGGCGAAATAGAGAAACAAAATACAGTGGTGACCCTGGAATCCGAGCGCCCTATTGTTCGAACAAACGGGAATCCGAACAATTCTTTTGAGAAAATTTTGCCCCAAAATCCGAACACATTTTCAGAATCTGAACACCATGTACTGTTCAGGTTGCACATTGTTCGTTCAGTTCATCCCCGGAAGTAGTCGTGAAAGCATCTCTCGTGTGTCCATCACTAGTTTATCTCATGATTTGTGCTGTTCTTTTTAATTATCACCGTTGTGCATTCACCATTGCAACCAAGAAGAGCAGTGAAGCAACAAAGTGCATTCACCATTAGTACTCCTCACTAAGGTAAATGAAGTTATTTTCATGTTAGTACATTTATTTCTTGCTTTTATCAAAAGTGTCTGGGAAATGTTTTTTTTTGGGTCCAGAAATGGATTAATTCACTTTCCATTATTTCTTATAGGAAAATAGTTTCGGAATCCAAACTCTTCAGAATCTGAACAGCCTCCTGGAACGAATTAAATTTGGATTCCGAGGTGCCAGTGTAATTATAAAGGATTGGTGAGATAAGGAGAAAATGGTTCTGTTCTGCTGAAAGCAAGACCAGCATGATTCAAACAAGACATGGCTGGGAAGGGAGTTGGTGGGAGCTTGTAATGAAAAATTGTTCATGACCTTTATTTGTTTGTCCACAGATGCTGCCTGTTCTGCTGAGTTTCTCCAGCATTTCCTCTTTTCATTTCCGATTTCTAGCATCTGCAGAATTTTTGCTTTGATGTGATGAGTGGAGTCTCATTGTTTTACAACTTACATCAATGATTGAATAACAGAAGTGAAGGCATGGAGTAAAATTCATGTGCAATCAAAGATAGCTAGTAAGGTATGCTGTGAAGTCATCAGACATGGATTGGTTGAGAGGGTGGGCAAACATCTGGCAGAGTGATTATAACATAGAAAATGTGAAGTTCTTCACAATGCCTGGAAGAATAAAAGCATGGGCATCACTTAAATGAAGAACAAAGGGACCTACGTGTCACAAAGGTTAGAATGCAGATACATGCATGTAATCACAGCATTGTTGTGGTGCAGAAGTAGGCCATTCAGCCCATTGTGCCTGTATTGATTCTATTCCCCAGTGGCAATCTACAGCCTTTTGTTCATAGCCCTGCACATCACTTCTACCCAAATAATCATCCAATGTTCTCTTGAATGCCTCAATTGAATCTGCCTCAAGGTTATAGATTCCCCTGACTTTGCCTGTAATGGACCTAATTTTGATTTAGCTAGTTGTTTCTTTTTTATACATCTAAAGAAACTTTTACAGTCTATTTTTATGTTTTTTGCTAGATTACTGCAATCAAGAAGATTGATGATATTATTCTTTATTATGAAAGAAATTGAGGATGTTATGCTTCAGCTATGTATTACATTCGCCAACAACACATCTTGAATGCTGTGTACATTTTAGTCTCCTCTTTTTTTAAAGAAAGATGTAAATGTATTGGAAATGTTTCAGAGGAGGTTCATTACATTGATATCTGGAATGAGTGGGCTGTTGAATGAAAATAGATTGGACAGACTGGGCTTGTTTCCACCAAAGTTTAGAAAATTGAGTGTTGATTTGATTTAAATGTATGATATTCTGAATGATTTTAGCAAGGTGAACAGTAAAAGGAGAACTAGGAGACATTATCTTTTGCTCTGAGAGTTGTTCAGCTTTGGAACTCTGCCTCAGAAGGTCATGGAGGTGGGGTCAATTTGTATTTTTAAGGGAGTGTTGGATAGATACTTATTAGATAAGGGAATCAAAGGTTATTGGGAGTAGATGTAATATGAAATTTTAAACGTAAACAGATCAGCCATAATTATATTGAATGGTAGAGCAGGTTTGAAGAGTCAAATGTCCTACCTTTGATCCAATTTGATAGGTTCATATGTTCAAATCCCACTACAACAGGTGGTGACATTTGAATTCAATGAATAAATCTGGAAGATAAAACAAATTTCAGTTAAGGTGACTATCAATTATTGTAAACAAATATCTGGTTCACTAATGTCTTTTAGAGAAGCAAGTGCCATCATCTTTACCCGGTTGGGCCCACTCATAGATCGACACCAACAGTAATGTTTAATGCCTAACCACCCTCTGAAATGGCCCACAATGTTACTCAGCTCAAGGCATTTAAGATTGGGCAACAAGAGTGGGTCTTACCAGTGCAGCTCACATCACACAAAAGAATAAAGACATTAAAAAATTGGAGAAATATAGCATACCACATGTTTTGACATTTATGCTCAAAGTGGACCGATCAGAAAGCTTCACTACCTTGAGGTCACTTACAGAGCACTAACTGGCCAACAACTGATCCAAGATTCTCTTCACGCAGTAACCTGATGAAAAAGCCATCTTCCAGTCTTCAATTTGACATTATAAAGTATAATTAAGATAGATTAAAATTTTCATTCCTTTTCCACTCAGTCCCACTCCTAGAGATACTTTCAGCTCAACAACATTCCATTAAGATCGAGCAGCACGTTTTCTTCAACAGAACGTTTGTTACTTCCTATCTAACTCAGACACCCAATAACTACCCATCAGGTAGGCCCAGGATGATGACTCAGGTGCCTGCCCAAAGTATTTTGGCTTTGCAGATCCCAGGATTTCAGACTAAGAAGGGACATTGACAGTTGGAATGGAGGCATCTCATTGCAACTGAAGCTGCCCACTCTAACCAAGACTACTGCTGATACTGAATGCAATGGTTTTTATTAACAGTCAATAGGTAGGATACTATGTTTTAAAAAGATTAAAGCAAGCTAAATTATTTTTCTAAAAATGAAATGGGAAGATTTTCCACTGAAAAGAAAATAAACTGGCTTATTTGAAAAGAAAACTGGCTTGCTCATCTTGGGAGTAAATGGGCAGTGCATATTGTGCAACAGTGTAGAGTTGGAAATTGTTAAGCAGAACAGAAATTCAAATGATTATAGCAAAGGGGTGTGTCTTGATAGTTTTACTGTGGGGTTTGACAAAACTGTAGACTGCTGTTTCTGCACCTTTGTACATCACCGAAACCATTTGAAGGAGGGATCTTTCCACTTTATTTGTTAAAGTACACCAATTGTACTTTATCAGGTATGGATTGAGCAAATCATTAGCTGCAATAAAGTGACGGTTAACGTTTGCCAACGCCTATTTTGTATCAGGTTTTATTTTGTTACGATCAGTCTCTGAACCACAGGAAATATAGCAAAAGTGAACAATCTGATTGACAGGTAACTGAATATTTACTTTATAAGTTGCAGCTGCTGTTTGTGTGTAGCTTGAAGATTTAAGATTTAAAGTAAGGTAGCGATCAAACTTACAGAGAAGCACAACCTTTTAGCAAGGTGAAGACTTTTCAAAAGGGCATAGTTCTTGGTTAATGTTATGCAATTGACAGTTGATGGCAAGCATAGTCTACAACCTAACATATGTAGAAAAGTTTCTGTTTTGGATTTAAGCAACATGTCTTAAAATAACTTTATTTAATAGTGTGGAAGCATACTGCAAAATGTAATCATTTCACCAATTTGTCTCAGTGATATCTTCAATAATCTGTGTATGAAGAAAATCAGCTCCATACAGTCTTGTGACCAATTTGTATTTTTGTTCAGGTGCTGATTGAAGTTTTCTTTATCCAATTGCTGATTGAGGGGCTGTTTTGAAAGAAAAAGAATTGTTAACCAGCTCTTGTTAATGTAAAAATGGTGACTGTCTCAGGTTGTTATTGAGACCCACCCGATTAATACTGTCTGTTACAATCAGGTCCAACAGGTTTGTAGAAACTTGTTTGCTATGTTTCTGTATGGATTCTTATAAAACATGCATTTATAAATGATGACAGCCTCTACTGCTCTTGTATATCAAGAACCATTCTTTATTATCATAGTAAATGTAAAATTTGAATTTTTAGAAAGGTTGCTATGCTTTTTAGGTGTTTAAAAAAACAAATAAGCCTGGTTATTTTTCTGTATGGTATTGTATGGCAAAAATAAACAGGTTACTATCTCCTGTAAAATAGCAGATGGAGGAGATTGTACAAACATTGAACACAAAGCTAATCCGTGTTTGGACAATATCGCAGCATAATTTCCAAGCTACAGATTATTTGAAATGGTATAGTTTCTGTGCTTTTAATCGCTGTTTTTAAATGTCTTTCAAAAAAGCCCTGAGTTTAAACATTAAGCAGATTTTCAGGAATTTGTTAGTTCCATTTGCGTGTAAAATATTGCCAACAAAAATAGGATTGATTTCATGAAAAAGAAATAAAGTATGGCTTAACATCTAGTAATGATTAACTTCAGCAATGCATAGGCCTCTGAAAAAGACAGTGCAGGTGGAGGTGACATAATCTTTGTTTTTTTTTGTGGATTGAGTGCAGAGCTGCTACAGTCAGAGAGTTCTTGATTTTGGTACGTTGTCAGGAAAAGACAATAAAAAAGTGAAGAGACTTTTGGTTGAAAGAATCCAAGTTATTGGTCTCTATAAAAGCAAATCATTTCATAAATTCTAGCCATTTCATAAGTCAATTTGCAAAGAGAGAAAAGTAAGCTTCCTCCCATCGCAGATTTAAATATGGAGCTTCAATCCCACCCAAAGAAACCAACATGAGGCTATCCTCATTATATAACACTGCATAGTAATTTAAGGAGCAGTATTCATAATGATTCCTCCAAACTGTCATTGCTATTGGGAATTCATGAACATCAAGATGTCTAAAGAAAAGGAGGAAAACTAATTGTAGAAATTAAAAGATGAAAATAAAACGGGTTTTCTATTATTTATTTTCCAAAATCTAATCCTAACAAAATATATACCCATCTGTTATGCTTAAACCCAGATAATGTTGAAACATTCAAATGTGACATTACTTTTGTTTGCATGTGTGTACTTTTGAATATACCTCGCTGCTACCATGTTTATGCAGATCGAATTGAAAAATTAAGGCGTTGGGCAATAATCCTATCTTTGTCTGATTGGTATACACAGGAATCTGTTATTGTCATTCAGTTAGGTTTAATTGAAGAGGCAAATTCTACTTTTGTTAGGAGGCCCTGCCAGTAGATCCTGCTTACCTATGGCATGACTACCAGTGTTGTGTCCTGTTGCATGATGGTATCTTGCATAGTGCTGCGGAATCCATACCACAAAAGTGAATTCTGGCTGACTGCTTTCCTTGCTTGTGATGAAATAGCTAGGCGTTACAAGGCAAGTACTTTAATGATGTCCTAGCAAACAGAAGTGAAAGAAGGTCAAGCAATTTACAGAGAGCGATGGTTCCTTGAAATAGGGTTTCAACTTTTAACACAATGCTAGTTGTTTACTATATCTGATACCAATGTTAAACATAATATATTTGTGTGTTAATTTACTGTTTTCAATAGTAAATCAAACATTGGGAATAAAATATAAATGAAATTCTGGAGTTGATGGGAATGTGAGGCCTGAAGATATATTGGTCTATAAGTTCAGTGAACAACTATTTGCAGTAGCTAACTTGCACACTAACTCCCAAACATGGCAGAAGTGAAATATGTGCACATATTTTACTGGAACTTATAAGGTTCTGAGGGGACTTGATAGGGTGGAAACCAGATGGATATTTTCCCTTGTGAGGAGACTAGAACTCGGAACACAGTTGAGGAGATCTGCCTTATAAGAGAAAAAGACGATGAGGATAACTTTTCTTCTATTAAATAATTGTTGGTTTGTAGCACTTTTCTTTCCAAAGAGAGGAGTGGATGCCGGCCATTACATTTTCTCAAGACAGAGTTGGATAGATTTTTGATAGAAGCAAAGGGTTATGATAGAGAGACAGCACAGTGCTGTTGCAATCACAGCCAAATAAGCCATGGTCTTATTGACTGACAGACCATGCTCGAAGGACTGAGTAGCCGATTTCTGCTCCTAAGTCTATGTTGCACTATCCACCACATTGGGAAAGGACAAAGAAATGACATGCTTTATTCACACCTGAAGCAAACTTCTTGCCTTTTGCACATATTGAGGTCTTGTCTCTAGAGTCAGTTTACCATGAAGCAACCAGTGGTTGGAGCTCGCATCACTGGCTGGGGATCAATCCATTCAAATCACCTGTCAGTCAAGAAAGATCGAGCTGATTGTAGAGCCTTTCCCAATTGCAGGTCTATTGAATCCCCTATCAACTTCAGAAAGTGCCCCTGTCATTTTACAGATCCCCATTTCCAGTTTAAATTTGATCAGGGCCTGAATCCCAGCCTGAAACCTTAGACCAACTCACCTGAATTCCATCAGCTGTAGCCTGATATTGTCTTACTGTTTTCCTCTAAGATTGCTTTAATTCTAACATAAAGCCCTGAACCTCAAATAATTATGGGGTTAAAGCTTCACCATTCAGACATTAGGAATACTCCTTGTCTCAAGCATGTGCCCAAAAATTGGAACAGCCAAATTTCAGGACCTTGACTCTTTCCATCTCTTTTTTATGTCTCTCTACTTATGCTTCACCTGCATAACTGACTTATTAGTCCACATTGCCATCTGTTGAACCCAAATGCCAGTCTTATTTTATAAGATAAGATCTAATTCTAATTTATTTCTACAATTGCTTCAGATGTAAGTTTGCGCCCATGCCCATCTCTACTTTAAATGGCAGAGTCTTTGGCCTCATGACATCCTCATGCTTCACATCTCTTCTTAAATGTTTCGACTTGTATCTCTGTCCATCTTCAAAAGCCTTTCATTATCTCTAACCTTTCCTCTTGTAACATTGTTTATCCCCAAAGCAGCTTCTGTACATGTTTGTTCACCTCTCAGTTGTAAGGCATTTTGTATACATGAGGAGTTATATTTAAGTTCTATATTGCTTAATATGATTTGTAGTTTAATAATAGGTTAGACATGCTTTCTTTAGCACCTGGCTGGTAATCTGGCAGGATAATTATATACTCTTTGCAGAACATTCTTGATTTCCTTTCCATTTATTTCAGTGGAATGACAATCAGGTTAATTTTATGAAGAGGCTGTGATCCATCCTATCAGATGGAAATGGAAACCTTCCCCAATATTTTTTCAAGCAGTGAAATACTAGCCAAAAAATCCTATATATAAAATGATTGAAATTTTCCTGATGGAAAATGGAAAGTTCTTTTACCACGCAATTGTTGCAATTAACAATTTTGTTATTAATTTGTATCCATGTTACAGATACTCAGACATCATGAAGGCATCCAGTCACCAAAACAACGATAAACTGTTGTTGCTTATTCTCGCAGTGGTAAGTTTTCATGCTGTGTCAATTTTATTTTATAATTTATATTATTAATGAACAATTAAAGATGTCTTTATGTGGGTTGAATTGTACAGTTGATTGGCAGAATGATTTTCATTGAGTGTAAGTGAAGTTAAGTATGAGTTGTTCTAATGTTCTCAGGATCTTATTAACAAAGTGAGATGGCCAATGCCCTGCTTCTGATCCTCTCGTGAATGTTTCTTGCACAAATATTTACCAAATTATCTTTTGCCACACCTTCAATGCTGGGAGACAGGAACAGATTGCTTAACTGGAATTTGAGTTTAGAGACAGATCTCTTTGTTCAGTTACAGGAAGGCGGCAACAGAGAAACAGTTTGCCTGAGGGAATAATTTAAAATTTCAGCAGTTTAACAACTGGCAGTAGAAATATCTTATAGGACCACCAGCTACAAGTTGACACTAATTCCATTTTAAGACTGCTTACATCACTTTTAATTGTGCTTAATGAAGCAAGGGCCAGTAGGCACTTTATTAAGCATTGAACTTCTTGGAAGAAAATTATCGGAAACCTTGCTGCGCAGTTGAAGCTGGAAGCTTACATACATTTGCCGTACAAAAAAAAAGTTTCAAAAGAGGTGACACCTCTGATAAACAATTTGACCGATACACCTATTACATTCAGAAACAAGTCTTTGCAAGGGGCTTTTTTACAAATTAATATTAATAATAAATTAAATAAAGATAAAACAATTAGTCAATGAATGAAACAGGAGGACAGATATTAATAGAACGGTACAGTCTTGAGCCTATCAAGGAACTGGTTATTTTGTATCTGATAATGCGTGATAAGACAAGATTAATTAAAGCCTTCATAGTAATGAATCCTCTAGGCAAGAGTGATCCTAGCTGAAAACTTTGCATTCTGTTTGGGAGTGAGAAATGCAAATGCCTTAAACTTAAATAAAATAAATTTTAAGGGTATGAAGATAGAGTTTGCTAAAGAGTACTGGGAAAATAGTTTAAAAGGGAAGATCACAGTGCAGCACATGGTAGACATTTAAGGAAATATTTCTAACCCTCAAAACCATATATCCCATCAAGGAAGAAAGACTCTACCTGAAGGAGAGACCATTGACCTAAATAGGTTAAGGGTGGTGTCAAATTGGAAGAAACAGTTATAAAAATTAATAGTAGCCCAGAAGATTGGGAAAGTTTAGAATCCAGCGAAGGATGTCTTAAAAAAGAAGTGAAGAGGGAGTGCTTGAATATGAGAGAAAATGATCAAGAAAAAGAAACAGTCAGTAAATTCTTCTCCAAGCTAAAAAGAATTGAGAATAGCTAAACATTCCTTAAAGTTCCTGAAACTGTGGAGTTTATAATGAGAAATGAAGGAAAGGCTGAGAGTTTGAATGAGTTTGAGTTTCACAGAAGAAGTTATAAAACACAGTCAGAAGTAGGAGAAAATTAAGAGGCAAAATGGATGAACTTCGAACAATCATTTGCACTAAAGAATAACATAATAGGTAAACTAATGGAAATTAAAGCTAACATGCCCCTGATGGCCTACACTGTAGGATGTTCAAATAAAAGATAGGGTACACATTAGCTGTAACCTTCCAACATTTCAGAGGTTCTGGGAAAGTCTCAATGTATTGAAAAGCAGCAAAATGTAAAGCTGCTGTTAAAAAGAAGGAAGAGATAAAATGTAAGCCAGTTAGTCTAAAGTCTGTCTTTGGGAAAATGCTCAATAACATTCTGAACAAGTTCGTACCAAGACAATTAAAAAATACAACCAGGCAATATCAACATTGTTTTGTGAAAGGAAAATAGTGTTTGACAAACTTATTTGACTCTTTAAGGATTTGACAAACAGGGATAATAATGAGGAGGTAGACACTGAGAAAGATGGGGAAACTCATCAGTCAGGCAGCAGGCAGTAGCTGTGCATAGGGAAACAGAGTTAGTCTTTCAAGTTCAAAACTCAGAAAGAGGGTCATTTTCAGGATGGTGGACTATGACAGTGTTGGGGCCTCCATTATTAGTGATCCCTTAACTACTCACTGAGTGAAAGCATTTTTTCTTCCATTGGCTTTGATTCATTTGCACATCACTTTAAGCAAAGTAAAAATGAAGGTTTTGATGCCACTACCACAATATAGAGTGGATATATTAGTATGAAGTTCAGGTCAGACCTGCAATCGCTAATTTGAAAATTTCCATCATGATCACTGAGAGAAATACGTCGTAAGAACTTGTATGATTGGTGACAAATTGAGGGGATGGCCTAGTGGCATTATTGCTGAATTATTAATCCAGAGACCTGGGCAATATTTTAGGGACCTGATTTTGAATCCACTAAAAATAGTGAAATAAGAACCAGAGATGACTATAAAACTGATGTCATTTGCTAGAAAAAAAAACCATCGGCTTAGCTAATGTCCCTTGAAGGAAACTGTCATCCTTACCCTGCCTGGATTATATATGACTCCAGACCCATAAGCAATGTTGTTGACTCTCATCGGCCCTCTGGATGGGCATTAAATGATGGCCTAGCCAGCGATGCCCTCTTCCCATGAATGAATATTAAAAAAACATGGGCAACGCAATAATCATGGTGACTTCAATCTACATATGGACTGGATTAAACAAATGAGAACTAAAATTGTGGAGGATAAGTTTCTGGAATATGTTTTGTTTGGTTTTCCAGAGGAGCACCTTGAGGAACTGACTGGAAGGCAGGATATTTTAGACTATTTTTAAGTTCTGGAAAAAAGCAAGTATTGTAAAAGAATCTTTAGAGTTGAATGGCACAATGTGATAGAATTTTATATTATGTATAAAAGAGACGTAGTTCACTCTGAAGCAAGGATGTAAAATTTGATGAAGGGAAATTCTGAAGGCATGAGACACAATTGACTGAGCTGAATTGGGAGAATTAATTAAAAGGCATGATTTGTGTATAGGCAATTAGCAGTCTTTAAATAATTACATGGCTTACAGCAACTGTACATTCCTTTGAGGTACAAAAATTCAAAAAGATCAGTTATCAGTAACTGACAAAGGAAGTTGAGATTTGCATAATATTTAAAAATTAAGTGGTCAGAAATAGTAAATAATCTGAGGATTAGGAAGTATTTTTAAATACTGCAAATGACAACCTTGGAAAAGAAAAGGGAAGTGAGAATAGGACAGCAATGAGGTTTAACAAAACAACATTAAAACTGATTTTTAAAACTTTTGCATGTGCGCAGAACGGAAATGTTGACTAAGACAAATGGGGAGTCCATTTCAGGCAGTGTCAGGAGAGTTTAGAATACCAATTGATCTCTAAACAGTAATTCCATCTCACACTTAGGGCTTGAAGCTAAGATGTGAAGGTGAGCATGGGTGTGAATGTTCAATAATATTGAGAAATTAAAAATGCAATGAAGAAAATGAATTAAACTGCAATGTATGGAAGCAATGCACACACAACTATATTCATGATTTGGAGATGCCGGTGTTGGACTGAGGTGTACAAAGTTAAAAATCACACAACACCAGGTTATAGTCCAACAGGTTTAATTGGAAGCTCACTAGTTTTTAGAGTGACGTTCCTTCATCAGGTGATTCATCAATTACCTGATGAAGGAGCATCGCTCCGAAAGCTAGTGTGCTTCCAATTAAACCTATTGGACTACAACCTGGTGTTGTGTGATTTTTAGCTATATTCACCTAACTATTGCATCACAAAGGTACTCATTACCTCTAAAGTACTTTGAAGTGTCCTGATATGTGAAAAGCAATACATAAATGCAGATCTTTATCAAGTTATTTGAAGAATGTGGGAGTTGAAGCATGCTAAACAATGTACTGCTTAAAACAAAAAAAATTCTAAACAGTTTCTAAAGATATGGAAACTAAGTCAGAGACAATGTCAATTAATTGTAGGACAATAACAGAGAGATGAGTCAAATTAGGTGGGCAGTTGACAAACCTTTAGCAAACATTCTAATAGATTTTCCACCTGTTCATAAATCCAGTATTTGATAAAATGCCTAATGACCATAAATGGAAAATATAACTGCAATAAAGGTTTGGACTACCAGTCCTCAAGAAAGAAGTTTCAAATTTTTGAAAAGTTTGGCTACTGAGTAAGAAGGAACAATAATACAGTTTGATTTAATTCTGGCATTATGTTTGAGGAATGAAACAATGAGGACTAATGTAGATAAATCAAAATGTTTAACAGTGAAAATATTGAGTTTTGGGGAGAAATTTCAAATCAACAACAGGAATTGGGAGGGTGGTGATTTCAACTTAGTCAGGTGACTTACCCACCAATGCCCCTCTACCACCATTACACCACCACCACCACCACCCCCTCCAGATCCTGTGAGCTTCACTTTTAACCAGTTTTCACCTTCTGAGTGGGTGACTAAAGCATATACCTGAAGCAATACACATTTTTCTTTTCATATGAGGATCAGGGTACAATGATGTCAGGGGTTTTGATTACAATTTTAACTCCAGACTGAGAGAGGAAGCCATTACAGTTTGTCCTGCCATTCGAAATCAAATAATAAACTAATGGCAGACTCAGGCATTAATTTAATAGCTTCCCTTTGTGATGGCAGGGGGAGCTACCTAGGTCGTCTTAAGATTTTCAAATGTTTGTGGGGACAAAAGAGGATTGGATGCACTTTGCAAATAATATTTCCAGATGTCATGCCTATGTCCCAACATTAGCAATACAATACAATGCAATACAATTCAAACGGAAAACCAAGAGTTGACACATTGGAATCTGTTCATCCTCAGATTAAGCTCCATGAGGAGATTGTACATGAGACAGGAAGGATGAGAAGGCAATTTTCAATTTGTGAATACATTGTTTATGTTGAAAAAGTTTAGAACCAGAGGATTTTGTTCCATATTGAATGCCAAATCTCACAATTAGTCATTTGGGCGCTCTCGCCTCACTTTGAAGGTGCTGCCTTTCTCTTCTGCAAAGCAGCAACATCAGCCTTTCTGTTGCTCCCACTCCCCCTACCCCATAATGCTCAGTACCACTAACTGCCAGCTCAATTAGAGCATTTACCATTTAAAACTGTATCCCATCAGCAATGCAGATGTTGTGTCGGATTGGGACCCAGGGTTTTCGAATCGAACTGAAAAGTCAAGCCCCGAGTCCCCACATTTTCCTGGAAACTACTGGACACTCATAAAATTACCTCTATTTCTCTGCAGGGTCTTTGCATCCTCCTCATAACTTGCTTTCTTGTCGAGCTTCATATTATCAGAAGACATGGATACAATACAATTGGTCACATTATCCAGATCAAGGGGGCATTGGATGATTATTTGGATACAATTGATGTGCAAGGATATGGGGAAAAGGAAGGAGATTGGCAATAGGTAGTAGAACAAATGCAGACAAGATGAGCCAAATGGCCTCTCTTGCACTGTCGCAATTCTGTGAAGGATTGTTATGTACTTCTTTTTCAGAAGTACAGTACTGGGGCATGAGGCCTTAATTGCCTAATGGACAGCAAATTATAAATTAATGAAAGCAGAACCAAAAAAGACAGATAGGATATTTATTAGAGTGGATTAATATGCCATACACAATGCCAGTCCTTGTAAAATGCTCAAGTAGGAAATACAGAAAATGCTTGAAATACTCAGCAGATCTGGCGACATCTGTGGAAAGAGAAACAGTTAACATTTGAGTTAAATATGATTCTTCGGTTGAGCACTCAGCCAAATCTTGATTAAGGAGCGGTTGAGTGAGCACCTTCTTCTTGAAGTGGTTCCAACCTCAGTTTCATAGCAACCAACTCCATCTTTCTCCTTGGCAACAATCTGGGGTTAAGCCTCATTGCTTGTAACCTTGGTGTCACATGTGATCCGGAGGTGAGCTTCTGACCTTATATCCGTGCCTATTTCCATCTTTGTAACATTGCCCAACCTCCTGTTGTCCCAGTTCATCTGCAGCTGAAACCCTCATACCTGCAGACTATTCCAATGCACTTCTACTTGCTTGCCACATTCTACCCTATGGGAATTTGAGGTCATTCAAAATTCAGCTCTCTTTCTTTCTTAACTCACTCATTTCATTCCCCTACTGCCCCAATACCAGTAGGAGCAAAATACTGCAGGTGCTGGAATCTGTATTGAAAACAACAAATGTTGGAGATCACAGCAGCTCAGACACCATCCCTGAGAGAGAGCAAGCTAATATTTCGAGTCTAAATAGAGTCATAGAGTCATAGAATTGTACAGCATGGAAACAGACCTTTCTGTTTAACTGGCTCATGCCAATCAGATATCCTAAATTAATCTAGTCCCATTTGCCAACACTTGGCCCATATCCCTCTAAACCCTTCCTATTCATATACCCATCCAGATGCCTTTTAAATGCTCTAATTATACCAGCTTCCACAACTTCCTTTGGTAGCTCATTTTACACGTGCATCACCCTCTGCATGAAAAAGTTACCCTTATATCCCTTTTAAATCTTTCTTCTCTCACTTTAAACTTATGCCCTCTAGTTTTGGCCTCCCAAACCCTGGGGAAAAGACCTTGGCTAGTCAATCTATCCATGCCACTCATGATTTTACAAACCTCTATAAGGTCACCACTCAGTCTCCGACGCTCCAGGAAAAATAGATCCAGTGTATTCAACCTATCCCTACAGCTCAAACCCTCCAACTTCAGCCACATCCTTGTAAATCCTTTCTGAATCCTTTCAAGTTTCACACCATCCTTTCTATAACAGGGAGACCAGAATTGCATACAGTATTCCAAAACTGGCCTAATGAATGTCATGTACAGTCACAACATGACCTCCCAACTCCTATACTCAGTGCTCTGACCAATAAAGACAAGGTTATCAAATGCCTTCTTTGCTATACTGTCTATTTGCATCTCTACTTTCAAGGAACAATGAACTTGCACTCCAAGGTCTCTTTGTTCAGCAACACTCCACAGGACCTTGCTATTAAGTGTATAAGTCCTGCCCTGTTTTGCTTTTCCAAGATGCAGCACCTCACGTTTATCTAAATTAAACTCCAGCTGCCACTCCTTGGCCTATTGGGCCATCTGGTCAAGATCTGGTCATATTCTGAGGTAACCTCCAATTTTGATGTCTTCTGCAAACCTACTAACTATACCTCCTATGTTCACATCTAAATTATTTATACAAATAACAAAAAGCAGTAGATCCAGCACCAATCCTTGTGACACACTGCTGGTTACAGGTCTCCAGTCTGAAAAACCACCCTCCACCATCACCCTTTGTCTTCTACCTTCACACTAGTTTTGTGTTCAAAAGGATAATTCTCCCTGTATTCAGTGAGATCTAACCTTGCTAACCAGTCTCCCACAGGGAACCTTGTAGAATGTCTTACTGAAGTCAATAGAGATCACATACACTGCTCTGGTCTCATCAATCTCTTCATTATTTCTTCAAAAAACTGAATGAAGTTAGTGATTTTCCATGCACAAAGTCATGTAAACTGTCCATATTCAGTCCTTGCCTTTCCAAAAACGTGTAAATCCTCTCCCTCAAGATTCCCTCTAACAACTTGCCTACCACCGATGTCAGGCTGACTGACTTCCCTGGCTTTTCTTAAATCGTGGCACTAGTTTAGCCAACCTCCAGTCTCCCTGCACCTCGCCTGTGGCTATTGATGATACAAATATCTCAGCAAGGGGCCCAGGATCACTTCCTTCCCACAGAGTTCTAGGGTACACCAGGTGACTCTTCATCAGAGCTGAAGTGCAGTGTGGACTCAAAACATTAGCTTGCTGTCTCTCCATGGATGCTGTTTGACCCGCTGTGTTCTCCAGCATTTCTTGTTTTCAGCTTTATACCAGTTCCTTGTAAATAAATTGACACTATCATTGACATCTTGGAGTTTCATGCTCCAGGCAACACCTTATGTTGCACAACTGACACATTAAGCAGCATGAAGTATCATTGATCAGTGTTATTTAAAATGATCTTTTAATGATATTTATTGCTCATTGATTTATTTCTCCACTGTTGGTGCAATCCTATAACAGGTGATCTCCATCATATTTTACTTGCTCATGGTATGTAGTAAACAAACTAAAATTAACATAGACTAAACATTACTAAACACAACTAATACACTAAAGACAAGATAAAATGTACTTCTCCAATGACTAACTTAACTGAAACATGTTCAGTTTATGCTCCCTTTAAGGATTAAGTTCCAAATTTCTGCCAGCTTTTCAGTAGGCCCCATTCTCCCTGCCACATTGGGATGAGTTTCCCAATACTCTCTGAAAGGCTAAATGGCCTCCTCTGCCATATCACATCTGTGATTTTGTCTGAAGTAAGGAGGCCAAAGTTGTACATTGTACACAACAAAGCCCAGTCCAGTTGCAATAAGATTTGCCTAGGTTTGTATTTCATTCAGCTTATACAAACAGGCAAGTTTCCATTTGGCTTCCTAATTACTTGCTGTATTGTGTGCAAACATTTTGTGACATAGGTACAAGGACTCTCAAATTGTTCTGTACTGCAGCATCCTGCAACTTCTTTCCATTTAAATTATGTTGAGCATTTTACTCTTCCTCACAAACTGGCAAACCTCACATCTTCCCACATAATACCCCATCTGTTAATTTTTTGCCTTGTCCCTCAACAAATCAATATCCCTTTTCAGACTCTTCAGCCTCAATGTTTGCCAGAACTCACTGAACCATCAGAAAATATAAAGAGTCTAAGCCCTGCCCTTGCATCCAGAATTTCTAATTTCCACTAAGGCGAGATTGTCAGATGGGCTTATTTTGGGTTTGCCCCATTCCTCGAGACAGCTAGCTAATTAAGTGACCATCTGTCTCCACTGAAATTGGATTTTGAAGTCCCAAGTGTCTGGAACACTGTGTGGAAGCTAGACCAGAGAAGAGCAGGGGTTTATCCTCAGTTTATTTCTTTTGAATATCCAGGATACCCTTTTGGAGAGTTGAGGAATGCCTAAAAATAATTCACCTGAATAATTTACAGGCATTAGAATTAGGGAGAGGGATCATTTGGTAGGATGACCATCAGGTGTACTCTAGGAGAGGGGCAGGGGAGTGAAACAGAGCTCCTTTGGGTGATTTTTAGGTCTCCTTTGAGACTGTTAGCTGTGGAGAAGATTATACAGAAAGCAAGCATACATTGCTTGGTACTATTTAACATTACAAAGGGTACAACAGGTGTCAACATGTTAAGAAGTATCATGAGTATCTACAAATGTAAAGACTTGTCAAGAATTGTCTACATAGTGTTAACAAGTGTCAATCTGTCAAGAGGTGTCAGGGCCTTCCAAAATGTTGTAAAAACTATATATACTTCATTGGAGCCTGGAAAATGAAAGCTTCAATAATTTGCTGTGTTGCAGAGAATATACTTTTTTTTAACCAACTCAAAGGAAAAAAATGGAAGTGTGTGGTTACATAAAGTCATGTAACTTTTGAAGAAGCTAGATTTTATTCTCCTATCAGACTGAGAGGGCACATCGTTCCTTTGGGTTAAAAACTACCTAGTTACCATTGTTATCGTTAAGTTGTGGAAAGGAAATTGCACTCAGATTTCCAAAAAGCCTACAAGCCAAGAAAAGTCTCCCTGTCTCTCTGTAAGTGGGAAAACAAAGCACTAAAAGACTTTCAAAGTTCGTAATTAAAGAAAAATCTAATTCCAATTGACCAGCTACCAAATTGAAGACTTCTTCTGTTAACAATAATGTGCTATCGTGAAAAGCCAAAAGAGCTATGAGGAGGGTGCTCATTCCACCCTTGTGATTTAAACTCTTGGCCCACAGAATCTGCATATCCTTTTTGAATATATTTTCTATCTATGGTATCTGCAGAACTACTTGTCATGTCCATTCACTTCTTGAATTAATTTCTTCTGACTCTGCACATCCAACTTGGCCTTTGTATCACCTTCACAACTTACCTCCCTGCTTGGATTTGTATGACCATCAAAATTGGCTACAATGTAGTTGCTTCCTTCACCTAAATCATTAAGATAGCTTAGAATAGTTGTGGCCCCAAAATTGACCCCTACGACACACCATTACTTACAGGTAGGCAATCTGAAAATGATGCATTTATCTGGACTTACTATTTCCTGCTGGTTGGGCAATATCTATTCTTACTCCTATATCAACACCACGACCATAACCTCCTGTATAGAAACCTTTTATGTGGCACTTAGCAAATAACATTTGGAAAATCAAATAGACTACACCCACTGGTTTCCTTTGATTCTATGCTGTTTGTTCTATCCTTATCAGGCTTGATTTTTCCTTCACAAAACTACGTTGAAACTGTCTGATTGTACAATGATTTTCTAAATGTCCTGCTCTATCTCATTAACAATATTCTAGCATTTTCTCAATGGCAAAGATATTATTTTAAATGTTCTGTATTTTCCTGATTTATGTCTCCATCCTTTCTTTATTAGTGGTGTTACATCTGCACTTTTTAAATCTACTGAAATCTTTCCAGAATCTCAGGAATTTCAGAAGCTTTCAACGAATGCATCCATTACCTTAACAATCAGTGCCACTAAGACCCTAGAATGCAAGCAATTGGATCCAGGGGACTTGCCAACATTTAAGACTATAAGACCATTAGACATAGGAGTAGAAAGTAGGCCATTCAGCCAATCAAGTCTCCTCTGCCATTCAATCATGGCTGATAGGCTTTTCATCCCCCTTTTCCCACTTTCTCCCTGTAACCTTTGATCCCCTTGGCCATCAAAAACCTATCTTCTCTGTTTTAAATATACTCAATGACTTGGCCTCCAGTCTTCTGTGGTGATGAATTACACAGATTTACCAGTCTCTGCCTAAAGGTGTTTCTCCTTATGTTTGTTCTAAAAGATCTTCCCTTTACTCTAAGGCTGTGCACTCATGTTCTCATCTCTCCTGCCAAAGGAAACATCTTCCTAATGTCCACGCTGTCCAGGCTGTTAAATATTCTGAAAGCTTCAATAAGATCCCCCTTCATCCTTCTAAACTCCATCAAATATAGTCCCAGATTCCTCATATAAGACTTTAATTCCTGGGATCATTCTCGTGAACCTCCTCTGGAGCTGCTCCAGTGTCCATACATCTTCCCTGAGGTATGGGGCCCAAAAATTGCTCACAATACTAGTTACAACTGCATTCTGCAAAGAAAGGGTAGTGGTACAAGGAGGGAGAAAAGTACCAAGGGCTTGCTAACATCACCCGCAGCTATTAAATCAGGAGAGATTGTCGGATGGGATTAAGTAGGAAGTGGGGAAGATTAGATAAGAGGAGATTGACATATTAAATGGTTTCAGCTCTGCCATTAGCAACTCATTAACCAATGGATGTTCCAGT
The DNA here is from genome assembly GCF_020745735.1 of Hemiscyllium ocellatum. NCBI lineage: Eukaryota > Metazoa > Chordata > Chondrichthyes > Orectolobiformes > Hemiscylliidae > Hemiscyllium > Hemiscyllium ocellatum. The sequence continues at coordinate 100,327,553 of NC_083404.1, read as the reverse complement.
AATGGATAGCATCTCCAGGATTTTCACAGGGTTTAGGATATATAATTGTACATATCCTTTTGCTGTCTCCATATGTGCATCATTTTGTCCTGCAACAAGGAGGAAAGTTTGTCAGTTGAGGTTGTGAAATCCCTTTTTGAATATTGTGGCTGCCATGTTTGAATAGCTGTTTGTGAGCATGAAACCCTGTGAGATATGTGTGTGAGAGGTTTGCAGCTGCTCTAAGTGCATAGGAATGCATTTGAGTCCATGAATGTTGGGTGCGAATTGTGATCAGTAGAGATTGTTAGTACGTTGGGTTGTGCTTAAATATGAAATGGCAGATGCTGGCTGAGCACTTGATAGGATATGACGTATGAAGATCCATTTAATGGCCTTGTCCACTCATTTGAGCCCATTTCACTTTTTGCAGTGCTACATCCAAGTCTTTGGAGCTTGGTTGTTGACAGTTAGCTCCACAACTGTCTGCTCTCACTTATTGCCTTTCAATGATGTGTTTGGAGGGCTCCCTGTCTCTCTGTGCACCTCCATTAGAGGGGCAGAAAGTTTTCGAGCTCCTTTGTTCTTTTTTCGTTCCTTCATTCTCACATTCCCGCATTCCGTTCACTTAATCTGAACTATCACCATCTTTTCTCCACTAGCATTCTACACCCCACCACTGCCACATGCCCATCCCCGCCTCTGCGCACCAACTATTGAATAAATGCTGCCCCCTCCACACTTCATTTCAGCTCTGATGAAGAGTAACCTTGACTCGAAACATTAGCTTGCTCTCACACGGGTGGAATTAAAGTTTCATATCACAGTTCCAGGCTGAATTTTATTGGCTGACTATCCCCTATACTACAGTTATTCAAAGACAAGGTGTTTTCATAAAGCCCGAGCCAATACCAGCTACAACAGATTGATAGGCCAGTTTTTCTATTATTATTTGTGAGATCTTCAGAAAAAGGGGTTGACCCTATTAGCTTTTAATTAAGAAAGCTACCTCTAAGTGAAGTCTGAAACTGGGCTCAATGAAACCAATTGTAATTTTCCCTGAAACTTGTCATTTGTGGGAATTGTGCACCAGCTTGTCATTTTCAAGCTCAGACATGTTAATCTCATAATTATTGGAAATGTCATTACTTCTCTCATAGAATATTCATAGCAAGAAATATTGCTTGAATGAGTTTATATGCATTACACAATTCTACAAGCACAAACTTTATTGCTTAGTTGTGAAGAAGTCTCTAAACTTAATTTGAATTGGATATAACAACATGTTTATTGTTATGACATGCATCTTGAATATTAACAATAGATGAGTAGCAGCTTTCTGCCACCATATTTAGCTTTCCTGACCTTGTGAGATCATTTAAGTTCTTCAAAGGATTTTCAGTGTTAGTAATTATCCACGTACTGCCTTCATAATTTTCAACTGTTCTCCAGTTCTTTGCACAATTCGAAACTTCCCATCTAACGCCTTGGTAATAACAATTAACGATGGCTACTTATTAGGCATTCAGTCATGGATAGGTCGCAATTTCCTCCAATGATTTCTAACTAAGATATTAAACTGAGATCCTATTTTCCCTCTCAGGTAGGTGTAAATATTTGAGGAAACTATTCAAAGTTGAGCAGGAAAGTTACTTTTTGAGTTTTGATGAATATTTATCCATCAAACTCAAGCATGAAAAGAAATTACCTGGTTGTTTATCTCATTATTGTTTTTGAGAGCTTGCTCTGTACATACATTCTGTTGTGTTTTCCTATGTTGCAATTATGATTACAATTCAAATGGATTTAATTGACGGAGTTTGAAAGAGACTATATAAAAGCCAATGATCTCATAGTTAATAATTTGGGAAAGTTTTGAAACTATCTGCATTCTAAATTGACAGGCACAAAGTCTACTTTATTCAAAGATAATACAAAGCTGTATGCTTGACAACCATTTACATAAATGATTTGGATGCGAGCATAAGAGGTACAGTTAGTAAGTTTGCAGATGACACCAAAATTGGAGGTGTAGTGGACAGCGAAGAGGGTTACCTCAGATTACAACAGGATCTGGACCAGATGGGCCAATGGGCTGCGAAGTGGCAGATGGAGTTTAATTCAGATAAATGCGAGGTGCTGCATTTTGGGAAAGCAAATCTTAGCAGGACTTATACACTTAATGGTAAGGTCCTAGGGAGTGTTGCTGAACAAAGAGACTTTGGAGTGCAGGTTCATAGTTCCTTGAAAGTGGAGTTGCAGGTAGATAGGATATTGAAGAAGGCATTTGGTATGCTTTCTTTTATTGGTCAGAGTATTGAGTACAGGAGTTGGGAGGTCATGTTGCAGCTGTGCAGGATATTGGTTAGGCCATTGTTGGAATATTGCGTGCAATTCTGGTCTCTTTCCTATTGGAAAGATGTTGTGAATCTTGAAAGGGTTCAGAAAAGATTTACAAGGATGTTGCCATGGTTGGAGGATCTGAGCTACAGGGAGAGGCTGAACAGGCTGGGGCTGTTTTCCCTTGAGCGTCAGAGACTGAGGGGTAATGTTATAGAGGTTTACAAAATTATGAGGTGCATGGATAGGAGAAATAGACAAAGTCTTTTCCCTGAGGTAGGGGAGTCCAGAACTAGAGGGCATAGGTTTAGAGTGAGAGGGGAAAGATATAAAAGAGACCTAAGGGGCACCATTTTCACACAGAGGGTGGTATGTGTATGGATTGAGCTGCCAGCGGATGTGGTGGAGGCTGGTACAAATGGCAAAATTTAAGAGGCATTTGGATGGGTATATGAATAGGAAGGGTTTGGAGGGATATGGGCCTGGTGCTGGCAGGTGGGACTAGATTGGGTTGGGATATCTGGTCAGCATGGACAGGTTGGACCGAAGGGTCTGTTTCCATGCTGTACATCTCTATGACTCTATGACTATGACAAAATATGATGGCATGTTTTTAACAGTAATATCTTGTTAAGTATTGATATTTTGAGATAAAAATAACTTCTGTACATGTTTGATTTCATTTCTTTATGTTAACTGCAGATTTTAACCACTGGAATTAATGCAAACTTGCCCAAAGGCCCATTGATAACAAGGGAACTTGCTATTACTGAGGAATTCACCGCTCCTCTTATGATATTTCAGGTAACATTCATAATTATGGTTGTATTTGTTTTATCTTGACCTCTACACAGTGAATAGTAAATAAAAAGTAAATTTTATGTCATAAAATTGTTGACAGCATATCTTACTCCTTTACTTAACTACAGAAAACCAACTCTCAAAAATGGTGCCCCAAGTTTCTTTGTGCTTTTTGTCACCACATGTCACTTTCCCATCCACACTAGTTGTTCTACCTTAAGTGAGTGCCTCTGTTGCTAATGTAACGTATGGGTTGCTGGGCCATTGCTGGCATTCCTAAGGGCAGGAAGGATCTCACTCTTCCAAAACGTTTCTCCATTTTTATCTGACTTTGAGTCTCAAGAACAAAAATGTAACACTGTTAATTATGCAGTGCATTGAACAGCATACCGTCTCAATCAGCTATCTTGTGTCCTATGAGAAAAGCAATTGCTGGTGCTGAAATTTGGAATAAAAAGAAACAAAAGGTGTATGTTTTCCCAAGCTCAGGGAAGAAACAGAAGTCTTCATATCATCATCTGAACTCGTCAGTCCAATAATGGGCTTTGCTTTCTTTTCATGTGGGGTCAAATGTCATGAAGGTATAGTTGAGTTCTGTACCTTTAAAAGAGTTGAAAAGCTTACAAGGACTGACAAAATACAGAAAGTCCTGAACAAAGTAAAAATGTAACACTTGGTTGACACATATAGCTGCAGATGAGCTGCCATGAAACAAAAATAAATTCAAATTCAGCCAAACAGTTTTAATTATGTCCCAATGAACCAAAATGGAACCAAACTTAAATTTAGTATTTTCATAATATTAAAACCAATGAAATGATCCAATGTTTTGGGATATAAAACATTTTGAACAGTTAAAAAAGAGAACTGCCAAGGACATCAACAACTATAAACCACTAACTGAACAGCAGTACAAAAGGTACCATTTATAATAGGTTTGCACAGGAGAACATTGAAACTGACCTAAGCAAAATCTACAGTGGAAAATCTACAAAGGAGAATCGACAAAGCTGACTGGGTTTTGAAATGTGATTTTTTTTTTGTTTGTAAATCTTAATCTGAATTTTATATCTAACCAGCATTGTGGAGTGGGAGGTAAAAGATAGGTTTAAGAGAAAGGAGTTGTAAATAGTTATTGGTTTAGTATTCTCTGTTGGACTTAAAGAATAAGATTGTTAATTTTTTCTTTAAATAGTGACCTCTGGGATAGTTCTTTGCCTCTCAAACTTTAACAGATTACAGCGCGAGGTGAGCTCTGTGTGTGGGGTTTACATTAGCAGAGGGGTTTACCTAGTGTCATAACAGCTTGGGGGTGTTTGTCTGATGTGAACAGGTTTAGACAGATCCAGTCTGAAATTTGGACAGGTTGGAATAAATTTGGGGTATGAAAAAGCCCCACAGATTTAAACACATGCAGGTTAGTGTCCTAAAATGCAGGTAAGTCAATTTGTTTAATTTAGGTGGTTTGCGGTTGGTTAAATTAAAAGTGAGAGAAATGGCTCTTAAAGTTGCTAAAGAAGTTCTGGAGTTTGAAGATGCTTCTCAAAGTTGCCAAGTAAGTTTAGAAAGAAAGAAAAAGGCCATACTTTTATAATTAGCAAAGAAGTTACATTTGGGTTAAGCAAGGACAAAAGTAAAGCTGAAATTGTAAGTGAGTTACTCAAACACTTAGGTGTGTCAGAGAAACAGACAAGTGCAGTAAAGTTTGAAAAACTTAAATTGCAATTGAGGAAAATGGAGTTAGAAGGTAAACAAAGGGAGAGAGAAAGGGAAAGAGAGAGAGAAGAGAGAGTGAGAGGGAAAAAGAGAGAGAGAAGATTCTTAGCTGAGCAAAAAGAGAGAGAATTTTAACTTGAGAAGTTGCAACTTAGTCAGCCAAGTCAAGTTAACAGGATGGAGATAACGATATATACAAATATGTCAAAACTCTGCCACATTTTGATGAGAAAGATGTTGAAGCTTTCTTTATTTCATTTGAAAAATTGGCTAGGATGATAGAGTGATCTGAGGATTTATGGGATATGCTACTTCAGACTAAACTGGTAGTGAGCTAATGAGGTATTTGCTACGCTGTCAGATGAGGGGTCAAAAGATTAGGAAGAAGTCAAACGGGCTATTTTAAGTGTTTATGAAAAGGTACCAGAAGCCTATAGACAGCAATTCAGAAACATAAAGAAGGAACCAGGTCAGACTTACTTGAGTTTGAAAGAATTAAACATAGTCATTTTGATAGATGGGTGCGGGCTTTAAAGATAGATGAGACCTATGAGGCTCTAAGAGAGATTGTTCTGTTGGAGGCATTTAAAAATTCACTTCCAGAGATGATAATAATTCATGTCGAGGAACAGAAAGTTCAGGAAGTGAAAAGGGCAGCAGAGTTAGCAGATGATTACATGTTGGAGCATAAGATAAGCTTCTGGCCAGAATTTCATCCTGTGAGGGATTGAAGGGAAAAGGGGAGATCCTATACTATGAAAGGAAGGGTAGAGAATGCTGGCAAGAGTGTACCACATGTTAAAGAAGCCCAAGAGGGTGGAAAGTAGGTGAAAGGCCTCAGGCATTTTCACTGTAATGGACTGGGACAAAGAAAATTACAATGCTGGGTAATTAGAAGGGTACTGGGAAAAGGTGTTTTCACTGCCAGAAGATGGGTAAAGTCACAATGCTGGTCGTTAAAGAAAGACACTGTGGGAAAAGATGTGGTAAAAGAAGCGAAGCCAGTGGCATTAGGGAAAGTAGTAAAGGAATACCCCAAGAAGAGTCGAGGATCTGCAGGAGAGTGCACAGCCTTGGCAGGGGCTGGGTATGGAGTTAGTACCTGATCTCTACAAAGAATATGCCTCTCTGGGTAAGATACAGCATCTAACCAGTCTTCAATAGTAAGATATGAGCAAATTTACACTTGTTCTGATCTGTCACCCTGGGGTATGGTAATTTATGGGATCGATGGACAGAAATTTAGCATTCCCCCATGTAAGATAGGGCAGCACGGTGGCACAGTGGTTAGCACTACTGCCTCACAGCACCAGAGACCCGGGTTCAGTTCCCACCTCAGGCGACTCTCTATGTGGAGTTTGCACATTCTCCCAGTGTCGGCGTGGATTTTCTCCAGGAGCTCTGATTTCCTCCCACCCTCCAAAATGTGCAGGTTAGGTGAATTGGCCATGTTAAATTGCCCCTAGTGTTAGGTGAAGGGGTAAATGTAGGGGAATGGGTCTGGGTGGGTTGCGCTTTGGTGGGTTGGTGTGGACTTGCCGAAGGGCCTGTTGCCACACTGTAAGTAATCTAATCTAAACTGCAAGATCAGGTTGCAATACCAATTCAAGACTGGGAAGTTACAGTGGGAGTGATTGACAGAGTGTCAGTTCCAGGAATCCAGTTTGTTCTTGGGAATTATTAAGCAGGATCCAAGGTGGGAGTGATACCCCTTGTTGTGGAAAAGCCCAAAGAAGACCAAGAAACTGAGGAGTTAAATCCGAAATATCCTGGCATTTTCCCAGACTGTGTAGTAACTAGATTCCACTATCTTAAGTCACAGCACGAAGCAAAAAGTAAATAGAAAGATTATGGAGTTGAGATTCAGTTAGTGGATACCCTGTTTGACGTAATGGTGCAGGAAAAACCTAAACAAGCAAAGGGTCAGACAGAAGTGTTTAGTCCTGAAAGGCTAAGAGTCTTGCAACAGAAAGACAAGATGATAAAAGATACATATGAGAATGCGTACTCTGAAAAAGAGGCAAAGGATATTCATGAATAATGATTTGGAGATGCCGGTGTTGGACTGGGGTGTACAAAGTTAAAAATCACACAACACCAAGTGATAGTCCAACAGATTTAATTGGAAGTACTAGCTGTCGGTGTGCTGCTTCTTCATCAGGTGGTAAGGCCACATTTGGAGTACTGTGTGCAGCTCTGGTCGCCTCACTTTAGGAAAGATGTGGAAGCTTTGGAGAGGGTGCAGAGGAGATTTACCAGGATGTTGCCTGGAATGGAGAATAGGTCGTACGAGGAAAGGTTGAGAGTGCTAGGCCTTTTCTTATTGAAACAGCGAAGTTTGAGGGGTGACTTGATAGAGGTTTATAAGGTGATCAGGGGAATAGATACAGTAGACAGTCAGAGACTTTTTCCTCGGGTACAACAGAGTGTTACAAGGGGACATAAATTTAAGGTGAAGGGTGGAAGGTATAGGGGGGATGTCAGGGGTAGGTTCTTTACCCAGAGAGTGGTGGGGGCATGGAATGCGCTGCCTGTGGGAGTGGCAGAGTCAGAATCATTGGTGACCTTTAAGCGGCAATTGGATAGGTACATGGATAGGTGCTTAAGCTAGGACAAATGTTCGACACAACATCGTGGGCCGAAGGGCCTGTTCTGTGCTGTATGTTTCTACGTTCTATGTTGTATACCTCAATATTCGCGAGTGTTATTATCTGAAAGATAGAATCCTAAAACAGAAATGGAGACCAAGGCAGATTAGTGCAGAGAAGTAATGGGCTGAAGTGCACCAGATTGTGTTGCAGGTAGAATACAGACAAGAAGTATTATGGGTAGCACATGAACTACCTATAGGAGGTTGTCTAGGGATACAAAAGATTCAAGCTAAGGTACAAAAACAGTTTTATTGGCCTGGAATGCACAAGAATGTGGTTAACTTTTACCATACGTGTCATACATGCCAAATGGTAGGTAATCCACAGGCGGTAATAAAACCAGCACCTTTGTTACCAATCCCTGCATTTTACATGGGTTATAATTGATTGTATAGGTCCCCTCCATAGAACTAGAAATGAGAAAGAACTGGAGAACAGGTGTTAGATTCACATTGGAGCCTTGTTGAGGTACACTATGAGTTGAATTTTATATGTTTGAAAGTAGGTAGGGGCTCATAAAATTCACTGAGTAGTCTGCCTGCTATTTACTTACCCACCATCCACCAGTGCCAGCTATTATGGGGATAATGGAGGTGATGGTAATTAATGCCCACTGAAAGGCTTTATCCTGTTCTTTTACCCTTGGCAGGAAATCGCCCTTGTCAAGTGATAGCCTGGTGGCTTTAGGTATATGGACTGGTGTCAGGAAAATGAAGAGTCCTCCATTGTAGAACCCTGGGCTCAAATAGGGCACCATTCTACTACCTGTCGCCCATGACACCAACTTTCCCTCAGTCTGTCAAACTTGGGCCCTCCAACTGCCACTCTTCTCATCCAGGCCTATCAGAGAAACCCCCTGAGTCAGGGCTCCAAAAGCTCCTGTGTTCTGGGACTGCCTGTAGTCCCAGTATTAGCCAGTGTTTAGACCTGGGGCTGCAGGGACTACTGAGCTGCTGGGCCTCTGATTGGCCAGAAGCAATCCCCCCACCCCTCCCACCACATGCACCCCCCACCACCATCAACATGGTATTGGGGAAGCAGAGGTCCCACCTTAAAGCAATTATTCCTGCTCCCAGCATTAAATTACTGAGCAATAGTCAGGTTGCTGAGGACCTAGCTGCCCCATAACATCCACCCTGTAACTCCTAAGATACTCATGCAGATACAATAGAATTTTACTTTAGTTATTTGTATTGCTGATAGTAGAATAATTTGGTACTTGATTGTATAGTTTACAGTATCACACACACACTAGATTATTATGTCATTTCCTTCACTATAGTTTACGTCAGAGAATGTTGATGTGAAGACATTTGCAATAATTGGTGAAACAAATGGCGCATTCAACATTTTAGACAACTGGTTGGTTGCCAATGTGAGCCTGGACCGTGAAGAAAAAGCATCGTATGAATTAAAGGTAAGCAGAAAGAATAAATTCCAAATACTGAAACATTGCTGTATGTCAGTGATGATGCAAATATATAGGTTGAAAAGAGATGAAGCCAATTGCATTGGTTGATGTGTGCAGAGCGCAGATGCTCCGCAAACCAGTCTCTGAGTCTACATTTAGTCTTGGGGAGCATCTTACATTGACCGATGGCAATGACAATGGCAAACACAGGCCTGTTGTGTCTGTAAAATCCTTCTTACAAACATCTGGAAGGATCCTATTCCATAAGAACTGAGGGTGCTGAATGTACAGAACATAGTCTAGTTGAGAACATCAATATTCATCATCAACAGTGGCTTAGTAACAGCACCACTAATGATGAGGGCCATGTCCTTAAGGATATAGTTGCTAAACTGGGTCAGCAGCACACAGTAAGTGAATGAGTATGAGGGAAAATCTGTTCAACAACGTCCTTCCAAACTACATGTATATGTCCTATACATATACATCCATCAATGTCAGCATCAGTAGGAGTGACAACGGCACAATCATTGTGAAGAAAAAGACTCATCTTCACATTGACGCTACGATCCACGATATTGTATGGCACTACCACTGTGTAAAATGGATAGGCTTCAAATAGATTTAGCAACTCAAAACTGAGTATCTGTAAGACACTGTGGCCATCAGTGGAATTGATCCAAACACAATCTGTGACCGTACGGCCTAGTGCAACCCACATTCTACCATTGCCATCATGCCAGAAACTGCATCAGTAATATCGAAACAAAGTGTCTACAATGCAAGATAACTATCAAAAGCAATATGCAGAACATAGGGCTAAACAGTCTAACAATCAGTGGATCAGATCTAAGCTCTGTAATCTTGCCACATTCAGTTGTGTATAATTGTGGATGATTAAACAAGAGGAGGAGACTCCACAAACATCCTCATCCTCAACAATGTGGGAGACTAGCATCAGTGCAAATGATAAGGCTGAAGTATTTGCATCTATCTTTAGCCAGAAGCACTGAATGGGTGATCATTTCGGCCTCCCTCTGTGGTCAAAGAGTCATAGAGAGTCACAGAATAAAGACCTCTGGTTAATCAAGCAAAATGTACTGGTCAAAAACAACCAACCAACTATTCAAATCCCATTTTCAAGCACTTTGCCCACAGTTTTCTCTGCCTTGGCATCGCAAGTGCATGTTTACATACTGAGTAAATATTTGCATTGTAGATCTCTCTTAAACGTCCCCCCTCCCGCAACTTGAACTTGTATCACCGAGTAATTGTCCCATCCACCCTGGGAAAAAGCATCATAATTTGCACTCATTCAATGCCATTCACAACCTTATAAACACCCCTCAACCTCTATGTACCATCGAAAACAAATCCAATCTATCCAAATTTCCTTCATAGCTAAACTCCTCCATACCAGGCAACATGCTGGCAAGCTTTTCTTGTACCCTCTTCGAAGCATCCAAATCCTTCTGGTATTGTGGTGACCAGAACTGGATGCATAAAGTGTTGCCTGACTGAAGTTCTCTAAAATTACAGCATAACTTTGCCTATCCTTATACCCAATGTCCTTTCCAAAGAAGGCAAGCATGCCGTAGGAACCTTTTACTACCTTTTCTATCTGCACTGCCTGTGGACCTGCTCTATCTGCATATCAATACACCTAAGAGTTCTGCCATTTGCTATATAAATTCCACCTGTACTTGACCTTCAAAATGCATCACCTCACATTTGTCTGGATGAAACTCCATTTGCCGTTTTTTGCTCATGCATCAAACTGATCTAGATCCTGCAGTGTCCTCTGACAATCATCTTTACTATCTGCAACTCCACCAATCTTTATTTCATTCACAAATTTACTGATAGACCAGCCATGTTTTTTTCCATATCATTTCTGGCAACCAGTAACAGCAGGGGTCCATTGCCACTGATCAGCCATTTTGACCAGCTGTCTATTTCCTCCTATAATCTAAAGCTATCCTCTTCGCAATTTGCCAATCAACAAGTTTTCATATTGTTTACTGCTTTACTGATCAATCCATAATGGTCCCCAGTGTCACAGATGCCAATCTTCAGCTAACTCAATTAACTCCACTTGATATCAAAACTGGCTGAAGGTACTGATACTGTAAAGACTGTGTGTCCTGAAAGAACTCTAACAATCATACTGAACACTTGTGCTCCAGACTAGCTGCCACATAGGACAAGCTGCTCCAATCCATCTATCCAACAATGTGAAAATTAACCCAGGTATACCCCATGCATGTAAAACAAGGCAAATCCAACTGGGCAAATTATTGCCCCATCAACCTACTCTCTAACATCAGCAAAGTAATGGCAGGGATCATTGGCAGTGCTATCAAATGGCATTTACAAAGGAATTACCTGCTTACTGATGCTCATTTTGGGTTTCACCAGGGCCACTCAGCTCCTGACCTCCTTATATCCTTGGCCCCAAATGAAACAGTACATCTGAACTCGAGAGGTGAGGTGAGAGAGTGACTGTCCTTGACATCATAGTCAGTCATTCCTATTTAACTGAATGTGGCATCAAGGAGCCCGAACAAAACTGGAATTAGTGGGAATTAAGGAGCAAGCTCTCTGTTGGTTGGGGTCATACCTGGCACAAAGGAAGATGGCTATGATTGTTGGGGATGTCAAAATCTCAACTTCAGGCTATCTGTGCTGGAGTTCCTCAGGGTATTTCTCTAGGCCTAACCTCTTTAAGCTGCTTCACCAATAAACTTCCATCCTTCATAAGTTCAGAAGAGGGGATCTTCATTGATGAAGAATTTGTGTTGAGTAATTCACCTATTGCTTCCCCGACGGAATAATCTCATTAACTGGATGAATGCAGCTCCAATAATAGTCAAGAAGCTTGAGCCCATTAGGACTAGGCAGTCCTCTTGACTGGCTATCCATCAATCACATTCAACAATCACTCCCTTCATGATTAGTTATGCATAGTGTCAACAGTGTGAACCATCTACAAGATGCATTGTGATCACTCACTGAAGTTCCTTCGACAGCAGCTTTTAAAAACAGATGTAGTACTCATCAAACCACCTGATTTACACAAAATGATGTTGAGCTTCCTAGGTGTTCTGGGATCTGCACTTATCAAGGCTAGTGGAGAAGTGGGGAAATAAGATGTGAGTGACCTGTCGCAACATTGGCAACCTCTGACCTGGTCTTGCAGCTACAGTATTTTGCATGGTTAGTCTAGCTCAGTCTCTGGTCAATGATAGCCCCAGATTTAAATACTAAAGGATTTAGCTATTGGCTGTCAAGGGGTCATGGTTAGATTCTCTCTTGTCGAAGATGGTCAATATCTTGCACTTGTGTGGTGTGCATGTTAATTATCACATCTTAGTTCAAACATGTTGTTGTCCAGGTCTTGCTGCTCATGGAAACAGTTGTAAATGGAATTGATTCTGCTGCAATCACATTAATTTATGCTCTGAAGGGAGGGCCAGTGGTGAAGCGGCTGAAACTAGCTGAGACTAGAATGTTACTCTGCAATGTTGTCCTGCAGCTAAGATTATTGTCCTCCAACAATAATGCCAACAAAATGAACAGCTTTCCAATTCTCTTGGTGGAGAAGTGATAGATTTGGATGGCTTCCTTTTCATGCAATTATCTATTGGTGAATAGAATGATTTAATTTTTAAAAAATAATTGTTGTCTCACCTTCTTTGCTTTTAGATAGTAGGTCAAAATGATGCTAAAGAAACAGTTGAAGGACCTAAAGTTGTCACCATTTTACTTCGTGATATAAATGACAATCAACCAATATTCACAGAACAACAGTATGATGGAGTGGTCCGCCAGAAGTCCAGGCCTGGTATGTGACATTTCTGTAACTAAGGTCCAATTATGAATGTGGATAATTTTGATATTATTTCAGTTTGAGAAGGTAGCTCACTATCCACTCAAGGGCAACTGGGGATGAAAAATAAATGCTGGCACAGCCAGCGAATGAATGAATGAAGCAATTGGATAACAAAAAACTGCTATTGAGAATGTATTGGGGCAGACAGTTCCAGATTCAGTTGTGAATTGTCGAGTAAAGTTAGTGGTGGCTATGCAAAAAAATCATAGTTGTTGTCTGCAGAGAACAAAATTGTGTTGGAGGTCTTAACTCCAAGGGCATTCCAGACAAGGAGGTTAATTGAACCCTTTTGTGATTTCTTAATTTCTTTCCTAGTTCCTTAAACGCTATTTTGTAGGACCTCATCCCTCTTTATATCAATATGAACATTGGAAAATTATTCACTGTCACTGTTGCACTTGGTCTGTACCTGATTAGTAACATTCTTGACCCTGGCATTAAGAGGCAACCCATTATCCTGGACTCACAACTCTGGCTGCAGAAATAGTGTCCACTCCCCAGTTGTAGAATCTCCATCACTACTGCTTTCCCAATCTTCCTCCTGCTCCCTCTTGTATAGCTCAGAATGAAATTTTTTTTAAAAAATTTCATTTATGGCATGTGTGAATAGCTGGCTGGGTCAACATTGTTATTGTCAGAACCTAATTACCCTTTGAACTAAGTGATTTGCTATAGGCATTTCAGAGGACAGATAATGGACAACCATATTGCTGTGAGTTTGGAGTCACATATAGGCCAGACCAAGTAAGGATCATAGATTCCTTCCTTAGATACCATTAGTGAATCAGATTTTTTAATGACATTTGCCAATGTTTCCATGGTCACTGTTAGGCTTTTTAAAAATTAATTTTTAGAATTAAATTTCATACTCTTATTGAATTCAAATTTTATCATATGCCATGGTCAGATTTGAACTCAGAACATAAAACATTAACCTGCGTCTTGGAATTACTAGTCCAGTGATGATACATTATGAGATCATTGTCTCCCCTTTGGTTTAGAGAGTGAGATGTATTGAGGGAATGCTGTACAATCTGCCTGGTTCTCCTCGATTGCCTGGCTGTCACTATTTTCTATCTACCTACAAACTCTTAAAAGAATGGATTGGGCATGTTAATAAACTCAGCCTCAGAAAACATCTCAAAACTGTCAATGTCACAATGCAATAAAGTGAAGGCAGCGCTGCTCAAATTCCAAAACATGCAATATGACTTATCAAGACTATTACATTTTCTGCACACGTGATTATGCATGATACACAGCATCCTGTTGCCCTCCCGTGCAACAAATTACTATTCCAAGGAGTTGAGATGTTCTGCCTTGCCTTTATTTATTACACCATTAATTGATGTAGCAGAAGTGAACTTCAGACACAAATAAAAGCTCACTACCCACTGACTAATCAGCTCATTTCCTTAAACTGATGTCACGTTACTCTCCAGGGTGGTTAAATTCAACGTGTTACTTAAGTCCTGTTATTTACAATACTGAAAAATTCAGAACTCTTTAAAATTGCATTCCCTTCCTTTTTCATTTTAAACATCCTTAGACTTAATTTATTATTTGAAAACTGTAGTGATATGACAAATGATCAAATTAATTTGTACTAATGAACTCATTTGGACTTACTTTACAGTTAGTTAGCTTAATTAAAGAAGAATAACAATTAAGAACATAATTTAAAATGAAAAAACAACTCTGATTGTACTCATCCCATGTGCCCCCTTGTTCTGTGGCAGCAGTTTGTGATATACCTCTGCTTTTTACCAATATTCTTTCTTCCCACAGTGTTTTACTGCTATCATTCTGCTGAAGTTTCTCATGCTATTTCTTAAGGCTCCTCTGTCCTGATTTATTTTGTTGTACTTCTTCTATTGGTGTTTCCATTGCTGCTTGTAAAAACACTTCACTTCTGGTGGGCAAATTCCTGCTTTGCTATTGCCAATGTTTCCTGCACTCTACTTCAGGTGTCCTCTCTTGTCCTCTGCTTCTCTAAAATGCATTCATTTTATTAAAAAGAAGACTTACTTGAGACATGAATGACCCTGACAAAATCATATTCATTTCTCACTTGACCCGACAAGCAGGTCCTTGCCTGTGGAGTTCTTCAGTTGGTGCAATCTTTGTAGCATTGGACCTCACACTGTAGTAAGTGGGATATTGCTCTAGGTTATTTATCCATTGATAATGAATTACATAGAACATGCAGCACAGAAAAAAAGGCCATTTGGTTTCTGAATGAGGATCAGAGGTGGGAGAAATCCCAGTTTTGTGAACCTAACTTTTACAAGTGACCTGCTACACTTTGGAGTTCAGTCAAGAATACACATTGGATTGGGAACCTGACCAGGTGAGTCAGGAAGAACCAGGGAGATGTCCTGGTACCTGAGGATGACTGGGCAAAAAGTCTTCTTGGAGACTGCAGCACATTACATAAGTTTGGAAATAAAGAAAAAACAGGACACATCCCTCCTACTCCTGCATTCATATTTTAACTTGTATTAGTTAACCTTCACGGGGTCATCAGTGGTCTAGTGGGGTTGTCAGTGGACTAGTAACACAAAGGCACAGGCTAATGATCTGGAAACATGAGTTCAAATCTCGACACAGAAATGTGGAATTAAAATCTAATCTAATAGTGACCAAGCAACTACAGCCAATAGTTGTAAAATTTGATTTAGTTTACCAAAATCCTTTCTGGAAGGAAATATGTCATCCTTAACCAGTTTGGCCCACATGTCACTCTGGACCCAGAGCAATGTGGTTTATTCTTAACTACTCTCCAAAACATTCTAACAAGCACTCAGTTCAAATGAAACAAGGGGTGGACAAAAAGTGCTGGTGATTGTCAGAGATGCCCATATCCTTTATACCAATAAATAATCCAAACTTCTGTTTCAAGCTCATAATCCTTTTGCACACACATCCATTTACATGTCCCTCATATACCCTGTGTCAGCCCATGACCCTGTATTGACCCCCATGACACTTCATACATTTTGTACAGGTTTACTGGCCCTCCTTGCCACCTTATGTCCATTTCATTTTGCCCCACCATATGTCCCAGTTATCTCCATGGATCATTATAGCTCTGTTGACAACCTTTATATCTCACTCACCACAACCATGCAAGTCCCAATGAGCTTATGTACTTTCTACACACAAGCATGCTTTTTCACAATCCCAAAGGATATCTTACTTCCACCAAAGTTGTCCCAAAAACAACATTCAGCTCACACCACTTCACTTCCCTCATCACCACTCAATCCCTTGTCTTATGTGTGTCCGGCCATACAACATAACCAACTGTGAGCATTGGCCTGGTATCCCATATCCCTGGAAAAGCGCAGCAGGTCAGGCGGCATCCAAGGAACAGGAAATTCGACGTTTCGGGCATAAGCCCTTCATCAGGAACTAAACGTTGAATTTCCTGTTCCTTGGATGCTGCCAGACCTGCTGCGCTTTTCCAGCAACACATTTTCAGCTCTGATCTCCAGCATCTGCAGACCTCACTTTCTCCATCCCATATCCCTATATACTAACACAGTGCCTAATTCCACCTGCAGTTTGCACTTCACTTACCATGCTAACTGTTCAAATATTCTGGAATGCAACTCCTACAATAAGAATTTCTATACTACCTAGACCATCACAATTTGTTTAATTGAGGACCCATTAAACCCCAGCAACATTTATTCTTTCTGCCATGATGCACAGTGGCAGCAGAATGTACTATCAACAGGAGTACTGCAACAACTCATCAAAGCTCCTTTAATAGCACCTTTCAAACCTGCAAACTGTAGCATTGAGAAGGACATGGGTAGTTGTTGCATGGGAACACCACTACTTGCAAATTTCCTTCCAACATACACCATCCTGACTTGGAACAATACTACTTTCCCTTTACTGTTGCTTGGTCAAAATCCTAGTATTCCTTCTCCAAAAACCTTTTCGGTGTCACTGCATGACAAACACCACAAGGACTACAGCAGTTTGAGATGGTAGATCACCATTGCCTTCTCCAGGACAATTAGGAATGGATAATAAATGTTGGCTTTTGTAGCAATGACTAACAAATCCCATGAATGAAGAAAAACAAATCCACAACTACCCATGCACATAGGAGAAGAAATATATTTGTAGTACATAAACCTCTATATTGCAGATTGCACTCTTGAATAAAGCATTGTTATTCATAAATAGATATTTTGATACTTCCAGACACCTCTTGACAGGTGAAATGTTGTTGATAGCTTGTGATAAGTTTGACAATTTCAAAGGTTTTATGCAACATTTATGCACAATCCCTTCCACAGTTAACAGTCCCAAGGGCACCTGATCACAATTACCCCCAAAGGACTACTAACACCTGCCTCTAAAGGATAACTGAAGCCTTTACCAAAAGACCCCTTACCTCTAATCTGTTCTAGGACCATATTTGAAGGCGTAGCTCAGTTCTCCAAAGGAGTACTCCATCTATCCAAAAGAAACACATTGAAAACAGATCTGTTGTTTCCCAGTCTATTCTCCACACTCTAGCTTCTACATTTCACGGACTCCAAAAAAAAATCACTCTAGGTAAATGGTCATTTAAATGATTATCTGTGTCCTAGAACTTGCTTATCCCCAATTTCACTCAGTGATAATGAGGCAGGCTGGGATTTGGGGCAGGACTTACAATTTTTGACAAACCCTGTCACTTTCACGGCCAGAGATGGTCTCCAGCTTGCTGGAAATCAGGTCTCTTTCTCGATTTACTCCATTCAAACCTCTCCCAGTTGTATAGCTCTCAAATTAGGTCAATACTTAGCTAACCCTTTCAAGGGATTCAGCCTGCACATCCTTTCCTGATAGGGATAATCTTGCATTTCTTACTGTTGACATTGTCAATCTCCTGAAATGAAGCCAGTATCTATCTGGCTCATGATTTGTGCATCCTCAGGTGACTCAACAGGTCAATCCTGAAGCTACTTAATCTTGGGCAGACAGAATGAGAGCTATCCCATGGAATGGGGGTGTGCTGTGTTAGGTTTTTACTCTCGCTTTCATCTTTTGCCACTTTGCTGCGGTCAGTTTTTGACTATGTTCCTGCTTGTTGGAAGAAATGTCGCCATGTGGTAGAGTTCATAACAAATTCCTCCTCTGCGCTGATGTCAATTTGTTTCCCTTTCACTGAGACCCTCAAAGTGTTCTAAAAAACATTTACCCTGTCCTCCTCAAGATTAGGTGTCATATTAAAGTTGTGAAAAGGCAGTCTGCTTTGGAAGCTGGTGATTTGTCATGAGGATGCCATGGACCAGCAGTTCTGATTTTGCACAAACATGTTTACAATGCTGGAGGAACTTGCTGAGGATGCTGAAGTTTGTTCAGCTATCTTCTCACATGACTTTGAGTATCCTACAAGAACAGCATGATGGAAATTCTCCAGCATCCAGATGTGCCTTTTGTAGGTCAACCTAATCGTTCTACCATATAAAAAAGTACAGACAGCAACAGTATTGTAGCCTGAATCCTTTGTCCACTAATGTCCTTTGTCAAAGACATATTTGCATAATTTTTGGATGTCTTTGTTAGCATTGTAGCATTCCACTTTGATATGATCCTTTTAAAAACAAAATTGTTAAGATTTGAAAGGTGTTCAGCTACCTTTCACATCTCTTGTCAATAAAAATAGTTGTAGGTGCTTCTGTAGGGGAAGGCTGATGGAGTATTTTGGTCTTGCTGAAGTTAAGTGAGAGACCAACCATTTATACACAGAGTTGAAGAGCTTGCTTCTATTATGAGCCATGAAAATGCAGTTGTCAGGATATTATAAGTTTTAGATAACTTGGAGAGCTGTCTTAGTCTTGGCTTTCACCTTGTTGAAGTTGAAAACGTTCAACCAAGGTGAAATTCAATCATATCATGTGAAAGTTGGACTCAAATTACTATGAAAAGGCAGTGGTAGACATTGCGGTCAGTTATCACAATCACACTATTTTACTTCGTGCTAATCTGACTCCAAAAAGGCTTAGCATCCATTCCATTGTAAAAGATGTTATACTATTATGAGAAAATTGCAGAATAGTAACACGTTTTGCTGTACAGACATGTCTCTGGAGCATTCTTGAAAGGGCTTCTAAGGGGAATCATTACAGGAGAGAGATGGTAGTGACCAGAAGAGCAAGACCTGTTCTAGAAATGATGGATAAAAGATTTAGATTCAGAGCAAGTGGCCACTTTGCCCTTTTTTTCCAGTAGAAACAATCAAAATAAGGGACAATCATTAAAAAAATGTAAGGCTATTTGTCAGTCTGCCTTTTACGCATCAATAAATGTCTTGTAGAGCAATTTGCATTCTTTCAGGCACTCCTCTTGGATTAATTGAGCAACAAATATCATGCCTGCAGTTCAGTGGATGATGAGAAACTGCACAGGGATCGCAGATTTGTATATTGTTGGAAGGGGTGTTTTCCTGGAGGATTTGTGTGGAAACATTCCCCACAGAAAAGAGATGCTTCTATAGATTTCACAAATTTATTTCTTGAAAAGTGAACCAGTGGTGACATTGTGGAAGTCATGAAGTACATACCTGCTCTTCATTGATTTTTGCAACAAGATCTCAGATTGAGTTTATGAACACCAGCTTTATGAATGTTGTTCATAATGAATGCAGGAATGTTGTTGGGACCACACAGCTTGTTATTCATCATCAGTAGAACAGACATTTGTAATTCAACAAGTGTTGGCAGCTCACCCAAATTTGATCTTTGAAGTTGTTGAAAGATTGTTTTGATTGTTTTGTCTGATACTAAAGGTAGCTGGTTGAGAGATTTCGGTCCTGTTCCTCCCGACTTTCTTGCGACAGCTACATCGACTTTGGGAAGAATATTGCTGTTTTCAGTTGAGTGGGGGTGTGCACCATTTGCTTTTTATAGAATTGATCACAAGGAAGAAGCTATCTGTATTGTGCAGAACTGCATAGAATTGAATGCTTTGACCTTCTTTACCTATCAAGTCGTTGAGAACAAGACAGGAGGAATATTGCACTTTGGATTGTTCCCTTATCTCTATATCTTAGAGAATATAGATGTTAAGGTTTCTCCTTGATTTTGTTGTGTATATCCTGTGCTTTGATGACAGGTGCAAGCTCATGGGGGAGTGTAAATGCCTGTGGCCTACCTAGCAGTTATTTTTATGTTGAATGATGTGAATGAAGTCTGGAACCTTCCCAGCTCAGATGCAGACAGTGATATAGTCCTAGAGGTGTCAATGGTTGGATCAGGGTGTTTCGAGATTGCCTTGTATTTATCTTTCTGATGAAAATACATTTGCAATGGTGAGACCATACTTAGTGTACTTGATGAGGTGGTTGGGGTCTCTTGGTATTTGATTTCACCACCCTTCCTTCCCGATGGCACTCTTCAAAATGGTGTAGGTGAAGGAGGAGAAAGTGAGGACTGCAGATGCTGGAGGTCAGAGTTGAAAAGTGTGCACTGGAAAAGCACAGCAGGTTAGGCAGCATCCAAGTAACAGGAGGGTCAACGTTTCGGGCATAAGCCCTTCATCAGGAACATACCTTGGGTGCTGCCTGACCTGCTCTGCTTTTCCAGTGCCACACTTTTCAACGACTGATGTAGGCAAATCCAACTCTGATATTAAAATCTTCCAGTAGAACTGGTTTGTTTTATTTTTGGTATGGCAGCCAATACAGAATCTAAATCTGCATAAAAGCTTTTTGGGTTTCATCAGTAAAATTGAGTGGAGGGCACAATCACTGATTAGTGTGATACTAAGCTGAAGGTATAGGGTCATGAGTTGTTTGTTAATATCAATTGTAAGTTGTGTCAGCATATCTGTGATTTAATTCATGATGGCAAACACAGCGTAATGAGTACAAAGACCCTTCTCTGGTTTACCCTTCCAGAAGAAAGTGAATCATTGCTCTATTGCCATGCATACCTTGTGGCGTGTTGGCTCAGTGGTTAGCATTGTTGCCTCACAGCACCAGCATCCCAGGTTCAATTCCTGCCTTGAGTGACTGTCTGTGTGGAGTTTGCACATTCTATTTGTGTCTGCATGGGTTTCCTCCCATGGTCCAAAGATATACAGGTCAGGTGAATTGGCCATGTTAAATTGCCCAGTGTTAGGCAGAGGGACGTGGGTTGGTGTGGACTTGTTGGGCCAAAGGGCCTGTTTCCACACTGTAGGGAATCTAATCTTGTGCAGGAAGTTGCACTGAAAATAGCAACATCAATATAAACTGCAACCCATTTCATGTAAACCATATTTGCATTCTCCCCAATGTCTTTACAGCCTTTTTACAATATGGAAACCAAATGTTACTGGTTCTGCCTCTTTGAAGTAAAATAATTATTCTGTACTTCCGACCCTGCTTGTGATTTTATCCTTTCTGACTTTGATGGCTCCGGTTTCATCGCAGCTTTCCTTTCCCTACTTATGTGTCAGAAGAATATTAGCATGGATTTTAAAAAGCAGTTAAACAACAGAAAACAAAGAATAAAAATAATCTGGTAATTTAAAGATTGGCTGGCAGTTACTAGAAAGATGCTGCAAAGCTGGCTGCTGGGGCCTTAGTTTGTCATTCTGAGTGGAATACATGCTTGCAGATGAAACAAAACAAGTGCACGATGAAGCTTATTGAGCGCCCCAGCACTCCATTACTTTGTTGAAACAGATGCACAGAAGAGAAAACCCAGCTTTACAGACTGTAATGGGTTTAATTTTGTCATTGGTTCAATGTTTAGTTACACAAGTTATAGAGCTGTCAAATGCTTTTAGTTTCTGTTATTAATAATTTAAAGGTCAGGTGGATAGAGAATTTAATGGGTTTTGTAGCAGCATTTTTTAAAGAAAGGTTACACCTAGCTTTTTCTTAAACATATTCACCTATACTGTCGTTACTGTCTGGTTCATTGAATCTATGCAGTGTGTACTGGATGAATGAACATAGGTGTATTATGAGTTTTCATGGAAGGAATGAGAGGCCATTGGGGGTTCGAAGAGGTTGTAGGGAGGTTATGAAGGGCTACTGGAGGTGGATCAGAGAGCATGCATTGGTATGGGGCATGGCTAAGTCCTTCTGAAGTTATCTCTTCAAAGGTTCCCATATCTGGACTATAGTTCACTACTTCTCTTAGACAAAGTGAACAATGAGTCCTTGAGAGGTAGGCCAGACTCCCTGATAATTGATTGTAGCCAGGAGATACTGACACCCACAGTGTAGCCAACCAGGTCCAGAACAGACGGGCTTGGATTTCTGCCTGTGGCCTTCTCTCATATCAAAAGATGTGAAAACTGGGAATGGGGATAAGGATCTGGAATCAGTTCACATCCATCATTTTTAAAGCTCTGTTGCATCTCCACAACTCTGCAAAAAGTCAAAACTTCCCACAATTATAAGATTATTTAAAAGTTCCACATTTAAAACTCACATCTCCTCTTCTCTCTTTACCCACCACACCCACCCTGCTGCTATGCTTGCTTTTCTTTCTTTGATCTCGAGGAATGTACTCTTGAAAGTGCCAATTCTTCTGGTACAGTGTCTTCCTTACACTGTTGTCACCAGGTTTGGTTCTGTCTTAAATAGGTTTGCAACTCCCTTCTGTCTCAACAATGGGTGTGAGGCTCAGCAACCTCAACTGCCCAAACCTAATCTATTTAACATCTTCCTAACCCATGGCTTATTCTTGCCAATCTCCTTGCAATTCTGTTTATTGCTCTCAGCTTTGCCCTGGTAGAATGACAGGTGGACTATCAATGCTCCCTGTATCACTTGTACCTAGAATTAATGAGGCCCTTGAGGAAAGCCTTTGTTATTCTTGGGTTTACTACTGATGATCATATTGATTAAATGGTTTTGGCAGAGATGTGACTGTGAGATAATGATACTTTTCATCCAATGGAACTTCTTTCTCTTTCTTCTGTTATAAGATGTCTTTTTAAAAAGCTATTACTTCAATCAGGCTTTTACTCATCCTTCCTAAATTTTCTTTTTATGGCTTAGATTTAAGAAATGTCAAAACTGTTTTGTTTTTAATAATACTAATGTTGAGTGTGTTGAGTAAGTTACAATAGTAAGTGTATATTAAGTTGCTGTTGAATGATTAGACTTTGGGCTGACTTCACAAACATGTCAGTGTCAATGAGGAGTAACAGCCATTGGTCATGTACATGAGCAAGTTGCGGGGAGAAAGTGAGGATCTGACAGAAATTTACCTGTATCCTCCAACAATATCATCTACTGTATCCGTTGCATCCAATGTGGTTGCCACTACATTGGGGAGACAGGATGCCTCCTTGTCGATTATGTCAGAGAACATCTCTGGGATGACCGCACTAACCAACCCTACCACCCCGTGGCTGAACACTTCAACTCCCCCTCCCACTCCACCAAGGACATGCAGGTCCTGGATCTCCTCTATCGCCAAACCGTTACCAGCTGATGCCTGGAGGAAGAACACCTCCAATTCCGCCTTGGAACCCTATGACAACACCGAATCAATGAGGATTTCACCAGTTTCCTCTTTTCCCCTCCCCTCATATTATCCCAGTCTTAAGCCTCCAACTTGGCATTGCCCTCTTGAACTGACCATTACCTTTCCCATCTATCTGCTCCATCCTCATCTCCAACCTATCACCTTCTCCCCCACCTTCATCTATCACATTCTCAGTTACCTTCCCTCCAACCCAAGCCCCTCATTTATTTCTCAGCCTCCTGGCCCACAAACCTCATTCCTGGTGAAGGGCTTATGCCCAAAACATCGATTCTCCTGCTCTGCAGATGCTGCCTGACCTGCTGTGCTTTTCCGGCACCACACTCTCAACCACGAGCAAGATGCAGGCCTGGTTCCCATTAAATTTCATCAGTATGTTATGATGTGTAGAGGTGTACTGTACCTTTAAGAGACAGAAACACAGAGTGTACTGAACAATTTAAAAATGTAACATTTGGTTGAAACAAGTAGCTGGAATTGTGTTGCCATGGAACAAAAACAAATTCAAATTCAGACAATCAGTTTAAATTATGCCCAGATACAAAAATCCAATTGAATTTGAATTTTACTGTTTGGGAGGACATCAAAACAGTGAAATGATTTGATGTTTTGAGGTATAAAACCGGACATTTTGAACAATTAGGAGGAGAACAAAAAAGAGTTGCCAAGAAGCAACAATTGCCAGCAGAATAACTCTCTGGAAGGTACCTGTCCATAAGACATTTGTGCAGCAGAACACAAAGTCAACTTAGAGGAATGTACAGAGAAAGTCTGACAGCTGAAGACCATACCTGGGTTTGAAAATGATTTTGCCATAAATTTAAGAGGGAATTTATTGGACCAGAATTGTAGAGCGGGAAGTAAAAGATAGGTTTAAGAGAAAGGAGTTGTAAGTAGTGGTTCTAATGTTCTCTGTTGACTTCAAGAATACAATTGTTAATTATTACTTTCAATAGTGAAATCTAGGATAATTCTTTTGCCTCTCAAAATTTAACAGATTATAGCGCGAAGTGAGCTTCTCTGTGCGTCGGGTTTAAATTAGCAGAGGGGTATACCCCATGTCGTAACACATATTCTCCCCTGACGAATGGCTACTTCGTGAGATATTGGGGAGGGTACTCTAGAGCAATGAAAAGTGGAGCTTTCACATTGGGTACGGGGAAGTTATATTTGTGTGCTTATGATGTAATTTTCTAAATCTATTTACAGGGAAGCCTTTCATGTCTGTAACTGCAACTGATTTGGATGATCCTGAAACTCCTAATGGTAAAATCTACTACAGCATTTTACAACAAATCCCAAACAGTAAAGACATCATATTTTTCCAGATTGATAACCAAACAGGAAAAATCTCCACAACAGAAGACGGTATGTTAACCATGACCATTTCTTTTACTAAAATGGATATTTGAACTATATCCTTGTATCATCATTATTGAAATTGTTATCTTTACCGTTCAATGTAGATACTTTCAAAAGATTCTGTTGACATAAAAAGTTAAGTGTTATCAGAGTTTATAGAATTAAAATTGAGTTTCTTTCTCGTTACCAGAGCTTGTAACATTAAAGCTGTTTTCCTACTGTCATTTTAAAATTTAATTTCAGAATGCCAACTTAAATTAGTTCAACTGAATTTGAATTATCAACGTCAATGCATTGCTGATGATTGACCAAACAACTGAAGCTGCCTGTAATTGCAATTACCTAGATGTAGAAATTACAAAGATCTATTTTGCTCAAAATAGGATGAATTAATGCATTCAGACCTATCTGACAATTCACAAACTTAAAAGTTCTTATGATGCTCAATATAAATACATTTGGAAAGTTATATGTTCATCATAAACTGCCAGTGCAATAGGTTACCTTTGTGCCTGTCTAAAAGGGGGTGGGTAAAAATTCTCAGATCTAAGAGTAATGATGTCACTGCCCCTTGTCTGTGAAAATAGAACAAACCGTGTGCAATGGAATCTTCTCAATTGATATTTCTCAAACAAGTGAGGAAGTTGAATTTGAGAATTTCAGAATGGTGTTTCAACGTTTCAAGTTCTCTTTTAGATTTCTCTGTCAAATTTTCTTCCTTTTATTCAAACTGAATACATATGCATTATTTCAGACCCAAGCAATGTTTTAATTCCAATTAGCAGTATCCAAAGCTAAATGTCACCATTTGTTCTCATTTTTCAATTCATATCCAGATTAGAATTCCCACATTTAAAATATGTTCAGCTTGTGTTTTTTAACCAGGAATCTCAACTTAAATCTTAGATCAAAACTTCTAGTTAGTTTAGTTATGTCATCCTTTTAATCTGTCTCATATTTCTCATTGTGACACATGTTTAAAAGAGTTGGCATTTCTGTTGTACAACTAATCTAAAGAGAAGAAGGCACACATGTTTTCTTCTGTTTTAATCTTTCCAACAGTATGTTGGTTTACTCTGGCCCTTCAAATGTACTTTTCCTTAGCTATCCTAGAACCATAGAAAAGAGGCAGCATAGAAGAGAGTCATTCTGCCCATCATGCCAATGCTGACCTTATGACACCTGATGCGCTTTCTCATCCCATCTTCCTGCACACAGCCCACAGCACCCCACAGGGATCTCAACACCCTGTGGAACAAAGTTTGAAACAGCTTTCCATTCGCAAGGGTAGCCATCAACAATTTCCCTTTGTTTCTTATTACTGAGCCAACTTTTCATCCAGTTGAACATATTGCCGTGGACCTCATACATTTTTACTTCTTTGGTCAGTAAGCCATGTGGGAACTTGCCAAATGCCTTACTAAAATCCATGTAGACAAATCCACAGCATACCCTCATTGATCTTCCTTGTCATTTCCTCAAAAAATTCAATCAAATTTGTGAGGCATGATATTCGCTTAAAAGAGACCATGCCAATTATCCCTGAATAGTCTATGTCTTTCCAAGTCACAGTTCATCCAAACTCTCAGGATTGGTTCCAGCAATTTTTCCATTGACTCCAAACTTAGTCAGTACAGCTTAGATCTAAGAAGGTCATAAGTAGTTAATTTGGAGTTGCATTATCATCTTTCCTTGTGATTGCCACGTATAACACACTCACTTCCTTAAATAATTCTCTTTCAATTTCTTCTTTCCTTTTAATGTAGTTACATAGAAAACAGGAGCAGGAATAGACCACTCAGCCCTTCATTTAACATGGTCATGGCTGATCAACACCCTCTTTCTGCTTTTGATCCCTTTAGCTCTAAAAACTATGTCTAGCTCCCTATTAAAATATTCAATGTTTTGGACTCAACTCCCTTCTGTCACAGAGAATTCCACAGGCTCACCATTCTTTGGATGAAGAAATTTATCATCTCAGTTCTCAATGTCCTACTCCTGTATCCTTTGTTTGCAACCCCTGGTCCTGGACTATCTGGTTTGGGAAGATCCTTCCTATATTTATTGGTCTAGTCCTATTAGAATTTCATAATTTCCAATGAGAGTGCCCTCATTCTTGTAAACTTCAGTTAAAATAGTCCCAGCAATCCAGTTTTCTTCATACATCAATTCTAAAGGTAACACTAAACCAGGTCACAGTCCAACAGGTTTATTTGGAAGCACTAGCTTTCGAAGCTCTGCTCCTTCATCGGTTACCTGATGAAAGGACAGCACTTCGAAAGCTAGTACTTCAATAATCTTGTTGGACTATAATCTGGTGTTGTGTGACTGTTAAGTTTGTCTACCCCAATCCGATACCAACTCCTCCACATTACATCAACTCTGTCATTTTTGAGCTTGATCGTTGATTTACACAATTGTACGTGCACATAACACAGAGCTATGACTCACTTATCTGTTTTATTCTTTCGTTCTTTTTCACTCCAATACCTTTTCTGTTCCATGATCCAACCAATTAAATCCTAAATTTCTGTATTTGCAGAACAAGTATTCAGTGAAGGGCTACTTGCCCCAATTTCATTCTTCCACTATGTTCTTAAGTTATGTTCTGTAACACAACTGGTACTTGATTATTCAGTGCTTGCAACTTGTCTCACTATTCTGGTCTTTCTCTTGTACGTTGGCCAGTGTCCCTAGCCCTCAATCCTATAACTCCTTAACTCATCGAAGTACATTCTAAGACCATTCCCACAGCCTGTTTGTTAGCATTGGTGATGCTAATTACAACTTTGTTTCTTGTACTTTTCTTTCCTCCCTTAGTAACTCTGACCATGCCATAGTTTACAATCTCTGAGTTTCCAAGGAGGCCTCAGCAGTCAATTGGATGCAAACTTGGGCTGATATAAAGCTAACACTGTTAAACTTATGGAATCCACTGATCATGGGGTTTTTTTTTGCCAAAGCAGTCAGTGGTCTAGAGAGAGAAAGCAAATTTTAATGTGAACCCTGGTAACTTTTTACTTCCCAATCACTATAATAATAAAATATATTTACCACTATATTAGCACATTTAAAATACAAATATTATTAAAGTATCACATTAAATAAATTCATAATGAAACATAAATGTTTGCCATTGTATAGTGCATCTCTAATGAAGATACCAAGTGCGTTTTCTCATCTCATCTTCTTGCACACAGACCATAGCCCCCATCTCTAATGAATACTCCGCTAATTAACGCCTGAAGCACCATAAGTTGAAGGTGGTCTGCTGTAAAGTTGCTCACAGGTGGAAGAATTTGCAGAGCTAGAAATTTGTCTTGAGCAGTATAAAAGTGGATGGCATCCCATTCAATGCCTGTAGTACACTGCTTAACAGTGAAGTCAATAGTCTATATTAGAGTGGTGCTGGAAAAGCACAGCAGGTCAGGTAGCATCCGAAGAGCAGGAAAACTGATGTTGATTTTCCTGCTCCTCGGATGCAGCCTGACCTGCTGTGCTTTTCCAGCACCACTCTAATATAGACTCTGTTCTCCAGCATCTGCAGTCCTCACTTTCACCTAGTGAAATCAAAAGTGCCTTATGCCTAATTTGCTTCTGAATCAGGAAGAGTGATGAATGATAACAAGTGACATTTTATTCAATATGTGTTTTTTTTTCAGGATACCAGTCACTTGATCCAAACGTACAAGACAACTACCAGCTGGTAGTGAGTGCAAACGATGAAGCTGCCTTGTCGCTGGGCACAAATGTTCACGTAATGATTACTGTAAAAGAGAATTTGTGGAAGGCACCTGGTAAAATAAGCATTATCGAGAATTCTACAGACCCTCATCCAAAGACATTCATACAGGTAGGCTTTTTTTTAATGCTTATCCCTATGTCCTTCTGAATTGAATATTAAGCTGGCATGTAAGATAGGAATGTTAGGAAGAGCTTCTTTAAATATATAAAAAAGAACACATTGGCGAAAGTGAACATGCTTTTTGAGGCTGGTGAAATAATAATTGGAGGCAGGAAATAAGCAGACAAATTGAATAAATATTTTGCATCAGTGTTTACGGTTGTGGACATCAATGGGATTTCAAAATTATGAAATAATCAAGGGAGCAAGGGGAGAAAATGAATAAATAACTATCATTAGAGAAAACATGTGAGGGAAACTAATCCCGCTAAAGCCGATAAATCCCCTGGAACTGCGGAGTTGCATCCTAAAATATTAAAGGAATTAGATACAGAGATAATGGATGCATTGGCAACAGTCCTTAAAAAGACCTTGCATTTTGAAACAGCTCCAGTGGGATTGGAAAACTCCTAATGTAAAACCCTTATTCAAAATTGGAGTGAGGCAGAAACAGGTAACCATGGGCAAGTTAGCTAAGCATCTGGCATTTTGAAACTATTATGGTATATTGTAAAGGATATGATAGCAGAACATTTAGAAATAGACATTTCAATCAAACAGAGTCAACATGGTTTCGAAGGGAAATCATGTCTGCTACATATATTAGAATTCTTCGAGAAGGTAACAAGCAGGATAGCAAAGTGGAACCAGCGGTTATAATGTATTTGGATTTCCAAAAGGAGTTTGATAACATAGCACATATATGGCTAATTAATAAAATAAGAGCCCATTGTGTTAGGGGTTGCATTTAGCTTACTTATAGGGTAGGCTAGAAGACAGAAGTCAGAGGTTTGGGATAAAACAGGATGCCAAGCTGAAATTAACAGAGTTTAACAGGGATCAGTGCTGGCGCCACATTTAATAACTATTTAATTGAAGGAATTTCATGAGGAAAGTGGATGTACTATCAGGAAGTTTGTAGATGGCACAAAGATATACAGGAATGTAAATAGAGATGATGCCACTAAGAGTCTACAAATGGATATCGGGAGGTTACCTGTGTGGGCAAAATCTTGAAAGATGGAATATAACATCGGAAAATGTGAGGTTATGCACTTTGCAGAAGGAGAATAGAAGAGCTGAATAGTATTTAACAAAGAAAAATTGAAGAAAGCTGCAGCACAGAAGGATTTGCAAATGCTCATGATTAATTAACAGAAAGTCAGCATCCAATTTCAGAGGCTGGCTGGGAAGGTTGGCCCTTATTTCAAAGGGAATGGAGTTTAAAACTAGGGAAGTTTTATTAAAACCTTATGAGGCATTAATCAGACTACATTTAGAATATTCTGAACAGTTTTGGTCCTGTTATCTAAGGAAAAATATACTGGTATTGGAGGCAGTCCAGAGAAGAGATAGATTTTCTTATGGGGAGGTTGAGCAGTTTGGACTTGTACTCATTGGTATTTAGAAGAAATGAGTGGAGATTTTATTGAAACATTTAGTTTCTTAGGGGGCTTGGCAGGGCATAGGTGCAGACATTGTTTCCCTGTGGGAGAAGAGGGGTGGCACAGTGGCTCAGTCCTTAGCAGCTTCCTCACAATGCCAGGGATCCAGGTTCGATTCCACCCTTGGGCAACTGACTGTGTGGAGTTTGCACATTCTCTGTGTGGTTTCCTCCAGGTGGTCAGGTTTCCTCCCACAGTCTGAAGTTGTGCAGTTTAGGTGAATTGGCCGTGCTAAATTGCCCATAGCATCCAGGGACATGCAGGCTCGGTAGATCAGAAATGGGAAATGCCTGCTTCCATACTGCAGGGATTCTATGAAATAAAAGGCATAATCTCAATTTCAGAGGTTGACCAGTTGAAGCAGAAATGAGGAGGATTTTATCTTATGAGAGGGCAGTGAATTTGTGGAATTTTTTATGTCAGAGGGATGTAGAGGCTCCGTCACGAAATACTTTCATGTCTAAGTAGACAGATTTTTAATCAGTAAGGGATTCAAGCATTGTGTGGAAAAGGTGAGGAAGTAGAGTTGAGGATAACTATATTAACCTTGGTCTTATTGAATATCATGGCAGACATGATGAGCCGAATAGCCAACAACTGCTTCTACAAAAATGAGTGAAAAGCCAAGATCATGGGTCTCCACCCCTTTTTCCAATTCATTATGCCCATTTCCTGAAGGACTTTGGAGTGCAATTAATATTAAATCTGAAATAAGTTATCAAAATAATATTGCTTCAGATTTTGCTAAAAAGATAATGGTATCTGAATGTAAGGTTTTATCAGTAAACAAATTGGTCATCAACCTGAGGTCAGAAAGAGATGTTCTGTAAACTATGCATTGTATTCATTGCAGAATTTGTTCTGTAAATTCTGCTTCATGGATGTAACCTCCCTTTACTTTTCATGGATTTGTTGGATTTAGACATTAATTGTTCATTAACTTTACCCCAGAGAGCCATCTAGCAATTAACAACAGAAGTACAGTAAAAAATGATCATTTTGATGATTTCCAATCAATATCCTTGTTCAAAAAGTGAGCAAATATAAAAATCTTATTCATTAATATTGAATATTTGTTGTTGATTTGAAAACGTTACATTTCAGGTTTTTGTATACTTTTGAAGTGAATTCCTTTAAATTTCTTACCTTGCTTTTGCAACAAATTGTTTTCTTTCTATCTTTATTCACTTTTCTTCCTCATTATTTTTGTGCGTGAAATAAAGTTGAATTCACTTTGATGAGATTCTTCTTTCCAGCCTTTTCTTTGGTCATTCCTCCGTCCTTTAATTTCACTGTTAAATAAATTTGTCCCATTGTTCAGAGAGATCTCAGATGCCCTATTGCCTATTCACCACAAATATCACCTTATAATTACAGAAACTTCATATGCAAAATTTCTTGAAACCTAAAAGTGAACAAAAATTTGAAATAAACAAGCTATGTTGCAATACATCCCACATCCAAAAATGGGCTGCGGTTTTGGCAGAGAACTCCTCAGATGTTCTCCTGGTCTCTAAACAAAGTTCCAACAATTTACATAATTTTCCTGGAGCGTCTGCCAAACTTGAAATGGATAATTGGAGAACAAAGCAGCATGTCTCTGCCATTGATTTTCGTTGCTGTGATTCTCCAAGAAACCGGCATACCTGCAGAGTTTTTACTGTGGAGAAACCCTTAGAAATATACAGAAACAATCCATTTGAACCAAACAGTTTATGCTAGACTTTATTTTCCGCAACGGCAAATGATCCCAAATTACAGTTAATTATTCAGTTCCCATTCCACTTTCCTCCCTTTGTCTTCATCCACCTATCCAATCTAATTTTGAATGTTGGCACATTATTTGAACAAACTGCTATCTTTTAAGGTGAACTCCACCATCTCAAGTCTCTTTGTAAAGGATTTTCTATGATCCACAGAATGACTGTGCACCTTCAGCACTCGTTTTTATTTCAAGCCTCCATCATTCATAGTACTCCGCTTTTATTTTTCTGCATTCTCTGTTTATTCACATTCTATAAGGCAGATAGCTTCATAATTAATCTGCACTGTACCTTTTCTAAATGTTCTCATTTCCTGATGAAGGATTTATGCCCAAAATGTTGATTGTCCTGCTCTTCGGATGCTGCCTGACCTGCTGTGCTTTTCCAGCACCACACTCTCAACTCTGATCTCCAGCACCTGCAGTCCTCACTATAAATCCTCCCTCTACCTTCTCTAAAGTCTCAATATCCATTATATTGGGAGTTCAACACTGTGCATGAGTTGAATAAAACACTGAGGTCTTACTAAGGTTCTATATAGTTTTAGCTCTTGCTTTTTTGTTATATAACTCTTGTAATAAATTTGAGTTGTTTTAACTTCATTGGAAACTAAAGTCAGATGTTAAGTAACAGTTGGTTTGATTCTGTTAGTTTCCTGCTGGACTGCTTGGATTAAAATAGACTCCTGGAATTGCATTAACATTTTTTAATAATATTAACTGCTGAAGTTTCTGAGCTGAACCTTATGTTTTTGATTTGGCAAAACCTGCATTGCCATTAAGCTTTTGGGGTTTGTCATTGCAAGCTCAAGTAAATTGTCTCACTGTATCTTACCAAACGTTTCTCATTGTTTATCCATCCTGATCACTACGGCATCCTTCACATTCAATTTCTGCTGTATCCTACCATACACTGGTCCTGGAACAGCTCACCACACAGCAGACAGCCAGTGAAATACTTGTGCCTGCACCACCTTTGAAAGATCACTGTGCAACCAGTCAGCTTGGAGATGTCCTGTTCAGTTCCTGACATTTGCGCGAGATATGGCAGACATGGGGAAATCAGTGCCTCGATTTGCTGTCAGTGTCTTGGGTGTCCTGCTGGAGGGATTTGAGGTGAATGGGACTTCCTCTTCCCCTAGGACCAAAGATGAAGCCCACAATAGCCCAGTCAGAAGTTGCCACTTTGGTTAAAAAAAAGCAGCCTTTGGAGGAATGTCCAGAACTGTAAGAAGAAAGTCAATGTCCTCTTCCACACCTCATGTGTAATTGCCACCATCGTCTCTCTGAAAACTCACTCTATATAGCCACCAAGGGTCATGCTCTACCATTCTCACTAATGCCCGCAACATCTTCACCTCCTGCTCTCACCCATTACAACCCACATATTCCCACCAACACCAAGAGTAATACCTGTGCCACCCACTTTCATCTCAGGTGATAGCTGTGTCTTTCACAATCCAGGAGGAAAGCAATTCCCAATAGGAAGAAAGCAACAAGACAGCAAGTATGCTGCTCATCATTTGGCTCCCCCCCTTGTGTAGACAGACCGTAGCTCTGATTTTCCCATGTGGCTGACTGACCATGTGCAAGTCTCTGGACCAGTTTTGGAGCCTGCTGTTGACTTACTCTGTGAAGGCTATTCCTCTTGACCTGACTAAAGCCTGCTGATAACTATAACAGGCTTCCTGGCTTTGTGTCTACACTAAGCAGCAAGTCAGGGCAGAAGTTGTATGAGTCTGATATCTCTGGTTGAGGCGGCAAAGTGTAGAAAGACAAGGCATTTGTCTTTATGCTGTGAGAATTCAGATAAGCTCAGAGTGAGTGGATGCTAACAGAACAAGCAAAAAAGGTTGAAGATGCAGCCTAGTCCACTCCACAAACTGAGGGTATCTTTCTAAGTGCACAGTGTCCATGTAATACTATTTTAATGATAGTTGTCTTTGACTTGCCTTGGTTACTTCTATTTACAGCCTTTTACAGCCAAATGGTATTAGAAAAAATATTATTTTATACTAAACTAATTTAATGTTATTTTATTGTCCCTCATCTAAGTTCTATAGTCCTGCCATTCAAATTTATCATATTTCAGCTCTGTCGTTCCTTTGGAGACATTGATAGCCACATATATGTCACATGCTCTAGTCCTGCATAAACCTGCCAAAGAAACTCAATATAGGATAAAACCCTTAAACTGAACTATTGCAACTATCCAAACAAAAGAAAAATATCAATTGTGTCATATTGTATTCACTTTTTTATTGTGAAAATGTACATTTTAAGGTGTTCTTAGATGTTTGGTACAAGTAGGAAGTGGAGAAATTCCTTCGTATGTGCACTGAATTCTGTTCTTCAAAATATTTGTCAGGTGTGAAAATAGTCTCACCTTTTATGAAATGGATGCTTCTATCTAGAAATGTATAAGTTACTTATCAAATTATTTGGCATTAGGGCTTTGTGAGTCATTCTTTGTGTCATGATATTGTTAATACTTTCAGTTATAAGTCATGTAAAACAAATGGGTAGAAATATGGTAGTTAAATTTGCCATGTTAATTTTAGCTTTTCAGTGACTTTCTGCTGAAAGTCGTTAAAAATAAGTTTTACTTCCATTGAAAAAACAGACTTTCAGAGATTTCAGCTGATAGCATGCAGCTACAAATTTTCTTTGCCCTAACAAGTATTCTCCTAGGGAGGCATTAGAGAAGTGAAAACTCACGCAACTGTATGACTTGATTGACAACTTTGTCAAAAGAAACCTTGACAAAATGTGTGGGAAACTTTCTTATTAAGACCAAAATTCATTCAATGAATAAGGGACAAAGTATTACTGAAAAACATAGCTATTCTCATGTAACTAGAGTGACAGGTAGGTTAAAAAATAAGAAGGACATTAGAATAGATACTTCAGAATTTGGTAAGACTTGGGAAAGCAATTGCCTGGGGGCTAAGACTTTCAACATACAAATTCTGCAGTAATTAATATTATCATAAGAGTTAGGTTAAGTATTTAAGTAGTTAAAATTAAAATAGTCAGCAGTGCATGTTTATCTCATATGCAAATCAATAAATACCTTTTTAGTTGTTACCTTCTGGAATAAGTTAGATATTTATGAGTATTAGTACATTCCTTGAAATATGAAAGGATTTCATTGTTGCCAGGTCAGAATCCTTGAGTCTCTTATGCAACCTCATGGTGAGAGCACCACAACATCAACAACTGAAGGCTTTAAAGGCAGCACCAAAGTACATTCTCAGAGGGACTAAGCAAAAAATGTGAACATGCTAGTGATATAGCATCCTGAGAACATGTCTAAATATAACTAATTTGCAATTCTGATCAGGAATTGTAAATGGTTTCTATGCTTTTTCCTTTCAATGTATTTGTTTGTAACATGGCAAGGCAAAAGAAAAACAAAAAGCAGAGTGTGTGAGTGTTTTTAGTTGCAGTGGTTCTATGAATTCATTCTTGGCTGGTGCAGGTTCTTGATACTGCTAGAGACAGATCAAGATTTAATATTGCATGAACAAACAAAATGGTTCTTTGATTAAACAATTATTCCATGTTTTTGAGTAGGGTAGAGTAAAATAGAATAGCTTTTATTTGTCATTTCTCCCATATATAACCGAAACAGTAAAAATGAGACATGTTCCTACAATACTGAGGTTTTCTGCTTCTTCTTACAACCCCATCTACTGGTATTTTATGTGGCACTTTCAAATGGCACTATGTACATTGCTATTTCAAAATTCTAAAACCACACAATGTTCATGTTAACAGCATGCTATGATGTGCTTAAAGGCAGTACATGTAACTAAAATGGCTGTACCATAACCTATAATAACTTTCTCTTTGTGAGCACTGCACTGTTTCAGCCCTTCCCTGTATTTGAGCTGAGACAATATATCACAATTTTGCTTGTTCCTGAGAACAATCTTTACATCTTCCTAAAACTGGTTCTACTTTCAGAACAGTCTAACGTTTCTCATTACTCAACATTTCTCTTTGGCTAGGCAAAAGTGAGTACTGCAGATGCTAGAGATTAGAGTCAAGATTAGAGTGGTGCTGGAAAAGCACAGCAGATCAGGCAGCATCTGAGGAGCAGGAAAATCAATGTTTTGGGCAAAAGCCCTTTATCAGGAAAGGATTTCTCTTTGGCTGCCAACATCAACTGTGACAGGAGTTATACCTGACTCATCTGTAAAATCTACATTTTTAGCAAGAATATTGTAATATTCACAATCTAGGGAACAAATATTGTTAGAATAATTTGAGAGCTTTTGAAACGGTCGTATTCGACATTTACGTTGAGACCAGAAGAAACTATCAAATCAAAACATTTTTTTGAGTTCTGAGGTTTGCTCATTAAGAAGTAGGAAACTTCCATCTTAGCCACAGAAAGCAAGAAAACTTTCAGATTAGATTACTTACAGTGTGGAAACAGGCCCTTTGGCCCAATAAGTCCACACCGACCTGCCGAAGCCACCCAGGCCCATTCCCCAACATTTACCTCTTCACCTAACACTACGGGCATTTTAGCATGGCCAATTCACCTGACCTGCACATCTTTGGACTGTGTGAGGAAACCGGAGCACTCGGAGGAAATCCACACAGACACAGGGAGAATGTGCAAACTCCACAGTCAGTTGCCTGAGGCGGGAATTGAACCCAGGTCTCTGGCACTGTGAGGCAGCAGTACTAACAACTGTGCCACCGTGCTGCCCACTTCAGATATTAGGAAACATCATTTTGATTTTTTATTAGAACAAACATGTCCCGAGTAAGGAGTATGGAGATTCAGTGTTGCTAGCTCCTATCCAACAGATCTTAAAAGGTAAGAAAAAAGATAGAAAATATCTTATTGCCATCAAGTTTTATTGTCAGAGATAAGACAAATTGAGTGACAATTGGACATCTTGATTTTAGGCTAATGTATTGCTTTAAAATTAAATATTAAATATCAACTGCCCCAGAAGGCTGTGGAGGCCAAGTCTCTGGATACTTTCAAGAAAGAGTTGGATAGAGCTCTTAAGGATAGTGGAATCAAGGGTTATGGGGATAATGCAGGAACAGGATACTGATTGAGGATGATCAGCCATGATCATAATGAATCGTGGTGCTGGCTCGAAGGGCAGAATGGCCTACTCCTGCATCTATTGTCTATTGTCTATAAACAATTGCATTCAGTAGGTTCTTCTGCAGATGACCTTGTTACTCACCAAAATATAAAAGATGACACAGATACTTTTGAAAAAGTTCTGACAGCTTTTGGTAGCACATCAATCTGAAATCAAATAACTTCTATTTATAAAAAGCAACATTTAACAGAAGTGTTCAGCATCAAGGGAGTCTAGAAATAAATTCACTAATGACCTCTGCTGATTAGTGGAGAATTGCAACTGTGGAAATATGAAGCCAGTATTCATAAGAGCCAGAGCAATTTTTGCAATTATTGATGAATCTTGTCAGATTTATTACAGTCCAAGCAAGATCAGAGTTTGAAGAAGACTAATCAAATAGTATTAGAAACAGAAACTAGAAAGGCTCACAGACAAATCCTGGGAAGGATGTCTTACGGGAGCAGACCACAGACTCATCCACTTAATAAGATACTAACATGTTACAGACACAAATGACAAGCCATTTCAGAGAATAAGCCAATCCGCAGATATAAAGAGTCAATGTCAGTGCTGTGGAACGTAAAAGCCTCACAAGAACAAGCAGTGCTCTGTGCAACCAAAATGTTACTACATGTATAAAGTAATAGATCACTTCTGCATAATGTGCAAAATAAGGACAATGTCAGAGTAGCAAACATAATAATGGTTACATGTGCATAATCACCACTGGAAAAGATACCTGATACATTCTAGGGGGAAATTGATGATGTATCCCATTTGAGTTTGACAGAATTTATGTATGTCAATAGCCTTTCCATTAATTTGCAATTTGATGTAGATGAGAGTTCTTTTGGATTA
Source organism: Hemiscyllium ocellatum (assembly GCF_020745735.1). Taxonomy (NCBI): domain Eukaryota; kingdom Metazoa; phylum Chordata; class Chondrichthyes; order Orectolobiformes; family Hemiscylliidae; genus Hemiscyllium; species Hemiscyllium ocellatum. The sequence goes on along the minus strand of NC_083404.1, from coordinate 100,289,816 downwards.
AATGCCATGACTGAAGAAGTTACAGCCTACAAAGATGACATTGCATGGCACAGATGGAGTAGCTCTTCAGAGCAAGAGTCTGGTACGAGCAGCACTGCAGTGAAAATTGGGTAGGAAAGTTGAAAATGTAACTTGTCATCAATCCCTCTCATGCATGAACTTGCATGAATGTCCTAACTATAGTCATTAGAATTCAACTAATTCCTGCAGAACAGCAGCTTTAAACACAAACCAGTGACATCTAACTAGTTAAGTGCAGCCAACAGAAGATATTTTTGGGCTTCCTGAATCTATTGGAATTATGTACGGTGACAGAAGAGAATTGTTTCATATTATCAAATGCAAAGAACACATAGACTTTACAGGACTGGTGGAAATGTTTTCCTTTCCTATCATCACTGGAGAAAATTCAGAAGACAAATATCAGCCAATTGCCTGAAGTCGCACATACTGAGAACAAGGATGAGTAATATATACCACTTGAGCTAATTGTTGAATTTTTGATAAAGGTTTTTCAGACAACAAAATAGCACTGTGCATATTGATAAAGCAGATTTAACTTTGATGTCAAATGATGAGCCAAAGCGAGTTCAAGAGTAACATTTCAATACTTCATTTTCCAGGAAGAATTATTTTTTAAAGGGCAAAAAAACTGCTAAGTAAACAACAATCCTTCAGTAAAATGAATGAGGAGGTGAAAATGTGTTGTAAGACAACCATAGACAGAGAATGAACGTGTCCGACCTAATCAACATGTTGAAATAAAGTGCTTACATACTTCCGCACAGAGATATAAGCAAACTAGTGAACCAAGTAGACATGGCATAATATAGCTACTAATTAAAAATTAGCAAACTTCATTTGATTTGTTTACTGTCTGGGAGGTTCAAGAACTGCAGTCTGTCTGCATTCACTTCGACAAAATCAAAATACTGTAAATGCTGGAAATCTGAAATAAAAATAAAAAATTCTGGAAGACTACAAAAGATTTGACAGCATCTGTGGAGTGATAAATATGAGTTGAAATTTCAAGGAGCAGACCTGTTGCCAGTTTTGATGAATCAGGAATCGTGCTGCACAGTGAATTATAGAGCAAGCAATTGGTGACTGAGCTTAGGGCTGTTTCAGTTCAATAGCAGGGTCAGAATCCTAATTGGTCACATCTTTGTGATAATAGTATGTTCAAAGATTTTGGACAGGAAAGAGAAATTAGTGATGAATGGAGATTTGCAGGGCAGAAAAGCATAAGAACCAAGAGCAGAAGTAAGCAATTCAGCCCCTTGTGTCTGCTCCACCATTAAACATTATCGTGGTTGATCTTTCTTGGCCTCAACTTCATACTCTTGCCCAGTTTCCATAACCTTTCAACCTTTTAATAATTAAAAATCTGTCTATCTTCTCAAATTTATTCCCAGCATCCACCACACTCGGGGTAATGAATTCTACAGATACACAACCCTTTGAGAGAAGAAATATTTCCTCATCTGTTTTAAATCTGCTACCCTTTATCTTAAAACCATAGCCTATTGTTCCAGATTGTGCCACAAGAGGAAACATCGTTCTATATCTGCTTTGTCAATCTGTATTAGCAGCTTATATATTTCAATTAGATTTCCTCTCGTTTGTCTAAACTCGAGAGAATTTGGCCTTCAGAGTCTAAAGGGGCTAAAGGCATTTCTTTTTGTGGGGAGGTTAATGGTGCACAATTTAAAGAGTGGGTGAAAGTCTCTGAAGAGAGGAAACTATTCACTATATCACAGTATCAATGACACTGACCCCAAGAAGGAATAGTCAGTTTAACTTTGTTGTTGGGGAAGTTTCTGCAAACAATGATCCAAGACAGAATTAGTAGTCATGTAGAAATGATGGGTTGTTTAAGAATAACCAGCCAGGATTTATTAAGAGGAACTTATGTTTAACTAGCTTTCTGGAGTTCTTTAAAGAGGTATCAGATGACTCAATATAGGAAATGGTATTGATGTTGCTGGGCACACAGATTTTCAGAGGGCGTTTCAATATAATGTCACACCACCAACATATAGGAAGGTTATAGGTCACGATTAAAAATGTCAGTAGCAATATGGATTCAAAAATTGTCTGAATGATAGACCACAATGACTTGAAAGTGATTTGCAAACAAAGCAACATTTCCATTCAGTGAACAATTGGGATCTGGAGCGCATTACCTGAAATTATGGTGGAGGCAGGTTCAATTGAAGATGGTATTGGATAACTATTTGGATAAAAACAGTATAAAACAGCATGGGGAAAAAGTAGATGATTGGCATGAGGTGATAATGTTCTTTTAGTGAGTCAGTGAAGGCACAAATAGCTTCCTTCCATGCCATAAGATTGTGTGAATCTGTGAAGGAGAGAAATTGAATGGCCAGCAGTTTTGTGGAAAAATGGTCAAGAAAGCAGAAGATGGGGATTTGTGGACTAGATGGGTTCAGAGACAGCATGAAGGCAGAGAGGGAGCCCCTTGAGAAAGATGTAAGTTCAGGGTTAGGGCAAGAGCAATGAACAGAAAATATAAATGACCATTCTTAGGAAAAGAATTAAACAGTGAAGAGCCATCAACAAACATTCATTAAGTTGTTGAATCTTCAGATGCCATGGACCTAAGCTCTGACGTTTCTGAAATTTGGGAAAAGGATGGACATAAGAAAAGGAAGAGTTTTTGCAGAGGTAGTATGGGGAGTTAATGTCAAAACTACAGCACAAGTTCTTAAAGGAGGAATCTAAGGGTTATTTCATCATATGGGTTCGACTTAGATGGATTAACTCGATGAGATGTGACGTCAGGGCTTTTTCAAACATTCTTTCATGAGTTGTCAGCATCACTGGCTGGGCCAGAATTTGTTGCTCATTCTTTGTTGTTCAGAGGACAGGTGGAGTCAACCACATTACTGTGGGCCCAAAGTCACACATAGGTAAAATTTCCTTACTGGAAGAATATTAGTAAACTAGACCAGCTTTTAGAGCAGCAGTTACATGATTGTCATTAAGACAGATCTATATCCTGGATTGTTTAATGAATTCAGGTTTCACCATCTGAAAAGGTGGGTTTCGAACACACATCCCTAAAACATTAGTCTGGACTTGTGAATTTCTAGCGCAGTGATGTTATATGCAGGAGCATGAGGTTGAGCAACATATCAGCCATAATTGAATGGTTGAGCAGGCTCAATGGGCAAAAAGCAATAGCAGAAGTCTTTTCCCTAGGATTGGGGAGTTCAAAATAAGAGGGCATAATGTTAAGATGAGAGGAGAAAGATTTAAGAAGGACAGGAGAGGCAACCTTTTCACACAGAGAGTGGTTCGTGTGTGGAATGAACTGCAAGATAAACTGGTAGATGCAGGTGCAGTTACAACATCTAAAAGACACTTGGACAGATGCATGAATATAAAAAAATTAGAGGGATATTGGCCAAATGCAGACAAATGGGACTTGTCAAGTTTTGGAAATTTGGTTGGCTTGGATGAGTTGGACTGAAGAGTCTGTTTCTGTGCTGTATGACTATAATTCTATAATTCTGTAATATCTTCTGGTAAAAGCATAAATAAGGAAATGAGGGTAGAGTTAAATTAATATGGCAGTAGTAATCGAAAGCAATGGCAGCTTATAGATCAAGAATAATTAGGAAAGAAAAAGAAAGAATGTTAAGAATAGGGTAATTTTGCTTATGTGAATGCAAGGAGTGTAAATTTTGCGTAAACTTTGAGTCACAACTAGTCCTATTTATCCATAACACCAGTGTTTATTGACTTACGTTGGCTTCCAGTTAAGCAATGAGTTAGTTGTATAATTTTCATCCTTCTTTTCTAAATCCTGCATTGCCTCACCCCTCCCTGCTTTTAATCTCATCCAGTTCCACAACACTGTAAGATATTTGCAGTCTTGCAATTTTGGTCTCTTATTATGAATGTTTCTGGGTGTGTCCTTAACTACCAAGTCTGGGGTTTAGAATTCCCTGCTTAAACCTTTCATTTCTCTTTTCTTCTTTAAAATGCTACTTAAAATCTATTCTTTGACCAAATTTTTGATCATCAGCCTTAATATCTCTCCTTGTGGCTCAGAATCAATTTTTATGCTCTAGTGAAGTACCTTACCACATTTTAGTATGTTTGATATTATATATATGGATCAAATATGTTATTGATGTTGGGAAATGTTAGAATATAAACAACAACTGGATATTGTAGGATAACTGGAACTTCATCGATAGCAAGTGATTTGTGTTTCAGAAAGCACTGTGAAGAGAAAGCAGGAAGTGAGGTGAAATTATTTGTAAGAGAAGGCTGAGTACATTGGAGTTAATGCTTGAAGTGGTTTGGGGTCTTTTTTGGATGGCAAGAGAAAATGTTGGCAATAATAATATTCAACAGACCAAGAATTAATTAAAGTGAGGTGAATGCATTGTTGAGAGGTGGGAACATAGATGTGTGTAAAATACTACTTCTGGGAGAAGATATAGGAATAGTAATATTGGAACAGATACTGAAATGAAAGTATTTGAAGGGTAGATAAAGTGGTTATTTTAAGGGAAAAATTACCATATATTCGAAATTGGCCAAAGAGATTGATCAAACAAATTAGATCCATGACACTTACTGAAAGGCATTAGGGAGGAAGACAAAATATAAATTGCTATAAAAATAGAATCAGGGGTGCCAAGAAACTGAGAAGAGCTGCAAAGATGGATTGTGAGAAAAATATAGTTTAAAATTTAAGTATATTAGTGTTCAGGTTTTAAGAAAGGCTACAAAGTAGGATAGATCATTTAAAAAAACACTGATAAAAACTGTTGATTGAAAAATTATAAATTGTTGAAAAGTTAAACTGTTAGTTTTCACAAAACTACTTGAAAAAATGTCAGAAATTGAAGATCGATGTTAAAATTGAATGTGGACAAAAATGTTTCAAAATCACATACACAAACATATTCGGAAAATTCAGGAAGGAAGTAGAAAGGTTCGTGCCAACAATATTGCAATGGAAAACAACAGCTGAGTTGACTACATAAATCAACCTCGTGCTTGTAGCTGTTACTGCAGGGAAACTTTTATTTCTCAGGAGGAAGAAGCAGTGAAAAGATAGACTGCCTACTTGGGAGGCCAGTTGACAACACTTGTCAGTCTCAACAAATAATAACAGTCAGGCCTCCAATTGAAACTCCCAGGTAGGCAGCCTATCCAACATACTCAGTTATTTTCCTGGAATTTAAAATCCGAGCTGGGGAGAAACGAATGCAGAAGCAACTGTTTGCCAGCAAATGAAGATTGCACAATCTATAGGTGGATCACTGTCAATCAGTTAAGTTTTTGATTTTGATTTGATCATTGTACCTAGGTACAGTGAAAAGTTTTGGTTTGCTTGCAGAACAGGCAGATCATACCATTCAAAGTGCATTAGCAGCATATTAATCATCTCTCCAATTTTTTATCGAACAGGTTGTTGGTTTACACTCGTTCAAGAACTTAGATCAGAGTAGTGCTGGAAAAGCGCAGAAGGTCAGGCAGCATCCGAGGAGCAGGAAAATCGACATTTTGGGCAAAGGCTCTTCATCAGGAATTGAGGCAGGAAGCCTCCAGGGTGGAGAGATATCTCTCCACCCTGGAGATTTCCTGCCTCTATTCCTGATGAAGAGCCTTTGCCCAAAATGTCGATTTTCCTGCTCCTCGGATGCTGCCTGACCTGCTGTGCTTTTCCAGCGCCAGTCTGATCTAAACTCTGGTTTCCAGCAAGTGCAGTCCTCACTTTTGCCTACTCATTCAAGAACTGTCTACCCACAGTTTGGTTTTACATTTTTTTAAATGTGGGAGGTGTGGGGTTTTTATTCATTTATTCAATGGACTATTGTTCATTTCCAGTAACACTATTACAAAGAAGATTGATCACATGTATAACAGTGCCACAAAAACAGTGAGTCACAGTTTACCCATAGGCTGCCAATGGGTAGACTGTGACTCACTGTTTTTGTGGCACTATTATATATGTCACAATGAAATCATCAGCTTCTTGGCATTTTATATATGTGAGATACAGTGTTCTTGCAAAATTATTCACATTTTATGAAAATATGTGCTGGTAATCCATCTTAACCAGTAGAAGTTAAAACGTTGACAAAAATGAAGGTTTATTAACTTAATTTCTAAGAAAGAAAATATGGATAATAATTCCTTAATCATTATAACTCTGCATTGTTTCTCTAATTCAGGTGCAATGGAATGAACCTGGTGCAATATATGAAGTCAAGCCAAAGGTCAAGCTTGCTTATCCCAAGTTTCCATTTGCAGTCGATGCAAGTGGTAATATTAGTGTGACAGAACCATTAGACAGAGAGCAGAATAGTGAGGTATGTTGCCATGCCTACAAGTTACAAAACATATTTTCTTCAAATGTTGGTATTAAGTTTTTAAAGTGGTTGAAGAGCGGAACTAATTGATATTTTTGTATTTCGAGATATAGCTTTACAACATTCATGATAATCTGGCAGAGAATATTGCCTGGTCGCTGTAGAACCTGTCTGATTTTGATTCCATTGATTTCTAAATGTAGAATTTAATTGACCTATTATACAAAAAACATAAAAACATTGGAAAAATTCCAGTTGTTTTGGGTTGGGCATTTATTTGCTGCAAGTGTGATGTTGCCCTTGACCATGCCACTTCTATTTTTTTATTCATGTTCAGCAATCTGACGGAGTTTTGTTCAAATTAAGTTGTAAAATTTAATGTGGAATCAGGAAAAGAGAAGACCACAATGACTGTAATGGTTGACTTATTAAGTTTTCTTTAGTTTTCTAACTTTATACGAGGAAGACATTACATTTTGAGTTGGCACGATGGCTCAGTGTTTACCACTGCTGCCTCACAGTGCCAGAGACCCAGGTTCGATTCCAGTCTTTGGTGACTGTCTGTGCACATTCTCCCCATGTCTGCATGGGTTTCCTCCCACAGTTCAAGGATATGTAGGTTAGGTGAATTGGCCATGCTAAATTGCCCATAGTGTTAGGTGCATTAGTCAGCGGGAAATGGGTTTGGGTGGTCGGTGTGGACTTTTTGGACTGAAGTGCGTGTTTCCACTCTGTAGGAAATCTAATCTAAAGACTGTAATGCTGAACATTTTAACTTATTTCTCAATTTTTCTAATTCTGTAACTAAGATTTTGCATATAGGAACTTTGTGTGTGGTGACACTGTACACTTTTCAATGTGTTCTTAGAACCCGTACTTGAGTACACATTACAATAAACCATAAATTTAAATTGAAGTCTTCAGAAATCCTGTGAGGGTATTCATTGTGGAAACTGTTCCTGTTATTACTACCTGAACTAAAGTTTATTTACTGCGGAAAGTCCCAGAGTGGTCACTTTTTTTGAGGTGGGCTGCACTCTGGTCAGTATTGCGATCAGCCAACCACATGAGAACCGATTTGCAATTGGCAAGTTACAGAGAAGTTACAGTTCTTGAACAGAAAATGCTTTGTCTTCCTTTTTAAAGAATTACTATTCTTGCATATTTCACAGCTTAACCATGACTTTTGTAAGTGATGTAGTAATATTATTTAATCTATAGGAAAAGATACTGTGATCTGCATAAGACTACATTTTGGTGGTGCAGGAGTTGTGCATTTTTCTACCTACTGGTTAATACTCCTCATTGTCTAGTTTCTTTTGGCATGTGTTTAGTATATACTTTTAGTTTATGCGCTGGACGAAAACAGAGAGCCACTGGAAGACCCATTGGAAATTATGATCATCGTGGAAGACATCAATGATAATTACCCCATTTGTAACCCAGAAGTAAAGTTTCTTGAAGTCCAAGAAAATGAACCTATAGGTGAGCACAGTCACATCATAAAATGTAAGGTATCACGTTCTTTGTGTAAAAGGACCTGGGTTAGAATTAACCATTTATAGTCAAACCCACTAAAATGAATAACTGATAAAAAGAATAAAACATTTCAGGTAGTGTAATCCTTTTTCTAGTTTTTTTTTCCCAACCAATGGGTTTCCCTGTCAAATGAGTAAATGTTCATATGTATGATGCTGGATTTATTTTTTAAAGTTGTGCTGCCTCACTGAAGCTAAATGAGTTAAGGTCTTTTTATAAATGACTATTACCCAGGTGTGAACATTGACTCACGACAAACTTAGTTGCTGCTTCAGAGTCTTTCAGCTCATGAGGTGCTGGAGCACTGGTAGTTTTGTAATCAATGTGCCAAGCACCGTAGTTGAGGTATACAAATTGCTAATGTTCAAAATTTGTAATGTTTATAGTTTACTTCCTTCATGGGCCAATTTAAAAAAAACGTTTTTCAAGGTTTAAGATTTTTTTAAAAGGCATTATTTTGTAAATTAAATACACATTTGTGCAATTATCTCACAGTTAGGCACAAAAATTCACATGATGGTAATAAAATAGAAGCTTTGACTGGCCCACAGAGTGAAAAAGCAATATAAAGATATTGAACTTTTAACATTCTTGCATAGGATGCGGAAATGTATGGCAAGGCCAGTATCTGACACACGTTCCTAATCCCCCTTAAACTGAGTATCTTGTGAGGCCACTTCAGAAGGCAGATAAGAATCAACTACATTGCTGTGGTTCTGGAATTACATACAGACTAAAGCAGCTAAGGACAACAGATTTCTTTTCCCTAAAGAGACATTAATGACACAAACAAGTTTTTACAACAAACAAAAGGAGTGCCATTAGACTAGCTTTTTATTAAACTCTAATTTCAACATATGCCATGGTGGGTTTCAAATCCAGTTCTTCAGAACTTTAGCCTTGGGTTCTGGGTTGCTAATCCAATACAATAAGCACTATATTATGCCCCCTGTGCCCAGCAGTCACCATGGGCTAAATTAAATGCCCTTGCCCCAGAAGGGTTTGGTGTTTAGGGCATTTAATTCAGTGGGCTGTGACAGGTGGAGACCCAATTGCCTGCTTCCGTTCCAGTACTGAATGGGAAGACTGTCCTACGGAAAGCTCAAAATGATATGTTGTTGGAGATAGCTGGGGTCTTCTGGAGGGGATGAGGTAAGTCCCTCGTTAGATACTCAGTGCATGATTGAGAGCCACCATTGGAAAGGAGGGAAGAACCAGCTCTGTGTCCTTGCCGCCAACTCTCCCTCTTATGACCCGCACATCAGGAACATCTCTCCTGCCATCACTTATCTACTTCTGGGCCCATCAGCAATCCTGGGTCTTAATGGCTGCAGTACTGACAGCAGCCACCATTTCCTTGCTGTCACTACTGAACATCAAAGAACAGATGGATTTAGAGCTCCAGAGTTCTTGATCCCAAAGCAGGCCTGATGCTGCATTTACGTCAGCAAGCTTTTCAAAAGTAAGTCATGTGTGCCCCTCAGCTCCCCACCTGGCAGCAACATCTTTGACACCTACATTAAGCCCTGCCTAGTGATGGTGATTAAATAGGTCATTATTTTTAAATAACAAATTTGTCAGGTATCCAATTGGTCTTATTATTCCTTTTCTGTTTCCTTCACACATTTAGAGGTAGAGAATTATTGACCCTGAAGGCAGGAACACATAAGGAAACTGGAGTTGTACCTTCAACTGAAAGATCACTTGAAGGGAATAGTCTCAGCGGGTTGGGTGTGGATGGCTGGAAGTGGGTGGGAGTTCTGTCTGTTCTGTGGAAGGTAAAAGGTGCACTGGTGGGATAAGAATATTTGCTAAATTCTCCATTACTCACCTCCCCTCTGCCAAAAGTAAACTGACTGTGACAAATATTTTGCTCAGATCCTTGAAGTGATGCTGTTGGAGTTCAGATGTGTGTAGATCATGGTGATACATTTTATATTCATGAGATAAAAGATAGCCAATTAAAATATTTTCTTTTTCCATCTGGGTGGGAGGCAAGTGGCATTGTTTTCAGTGAATAAAGGATCAATTGAATCCTCCACTCTGTATTTGGAACAGAGGTTAAAGGAAAATGTGATCTTCCCTTTCCTTCTCCTTCACCAATTACTCTTATGCCAAAGCCCATTTTATCCTCCAGTTCACCTTCCATAAATTCTTCATATTAAGTCCTCGTGCCTAGTATTACTCCATCTTTACATGGTCAACTTGAACCCTTAGTGCACTGTTATTCACCTCAATATTGCCCAACTATAAATATTTACTAACACCCTCCAAGAATAGTTGCTGAGCTGCAAGAATACCCGTAACATTAGTCAATGTTTCTTCTCTTTTTGATAATTCCAATTTACACCTTTATTAGATCATATTTGTATTTGTTTAATTACCATGTTAGCCACCTCCTTTATTCTTGCACCATCAATATTTGAAAGTTAATCTCTCCTACCATCCAGTTTGTCACAAAGCTTTTATTTATATCTCCCCTCTCTTCTGCTTCCTGTTCTTGCTTAATATGCTTTACACCTTTAAGTCACTGCTGTTAACTATAGGTAAGTTACCAACCTGAAAAGTTAATTCTGCTTCTCACTTCCTATTACTCCCTGAGTACTTTAAACACTTACTATTTTTGTCTTTGATGAATTTTAAAATATATTTTACTTTATGTCACATCTACACTTTTCCAACTCAGGAAGCTACATTGGAACTGTGATTGCAAATGACAAGGATGAAGATGGATCAGTTAATACTCTTTTGAGCTATAAAATCATTGATCAAGAACCAAAAATTCCAGAGGATGAAATGTTCAGTATTGATGATTTCAAAGGAGACATCAAGCGTTTCCAAGGACATCTGGTGAAACGCATTGCATCAGATTATATTTTAAAAGTCCTAGTCAGCGACCAACCAGGTAAAAGGGAAGATTTGTATAAATCTCAACAAGCCAGAAGTAATATGATATATTGACACACACTCAGAAGAGTTCATGACTCTTGTAAATGCTTAGCTTTTATTGTTTTATAATTGCCTAGGCCATCTAGGTAATTACTTTGTCTATCCCTTCCTCCCTTTTTAAACCACAAATAAGACAACGTCACTTTATGCAGTGAGGCCATTTTATTTTTGCACAAGCATAGGGCAGAATATTCTGAGACTACAGGAAGCAAGAAAGGAGGTGGGTGTCTTGACAATGAGGTGAATTGTCAACAGGACTAATTGCTGATCCTTCTCACCGCTGTGCAATTAATTTCTAATTGGGAAGGTCCATGGGCAACCAACCCACCCTACATCAATTTAAGAGCCTTAAGTGGTCAATCAATGAACACTTAGTGACCATTTAAGGGTCTGTTCTTGCCTCAGCGGCATTATTACCACCTCCACATGGATCTGTTGTGTATGATTGAAAATATGAAGCTTTGACAAAGGCATGACTGCTGAGAGTAACCTGAGAGGTACCCTTGTTATCAAACCACAGGGTCTTTCTTTCAGCTGGACACACCACCACAAAAATCCCCTCGAACATTTGTTAGCTTTTTCCTCTGACAAACTTCCTTTAGGGTGATGCTGAGTGCATAGCTTGGGATCCTTAGTTTGGAGAAAGCTCCACAGGGTCTCACACAGAAAGAGTTAACTCAGGCACATCTGGTTGCAAAGACCTTGGGTTAGATTTTAAACGATCTTGCATTCTGCAAGATTCAAAATTCAGAAGTAGTTCAATTCTTCACTCACGGTCCTCTCTATCTTTGCCATCTACGTTCTTGACCTACCTTGTATTCCCTTCCTCAGTCTATAATTTACATGCTCAAATATTTGCATGGCACATATTATACCAAACAAAATTTGTTGAAATTTCCAGATTATTAATAGTCATTCTAATAACTGTTTGTATTATTTAATGATTAAAGCTTCTTGTTCCTTTCCTAGGACTGTCCACTGAATGTATTGTCAATATCTCTGTTATTGATATCAATGACAAGATTCCTATCTTTCAGAAATCAGAGGTAAAAAGTAAAGAAAATTTCACCACAACAGTAATATTTGACGAACGTAAAGAGGGTGCATTATTGCAGTTTATTGCAACAGAATGTAGGACAAGGCCTGATTATGGATTAGAATTTACTTATGTTAATGTTTTATGTTTATTGACATAATTTTGTCCGAACACTACAGCCAGCATAGTGAAAAGTAACATACATCAATGTAATTATTAACAAACAAGCTGTTGTTCTTCATATTTGGATCCAGATTTTGGCTAAGATCAGCAGTCAATGTTAAAACCTATTTGCTTGAAATGGTTTACTCTCAATATTTCTTTCTATTTATTTTTGCTGTCCCTACATTAAACAAATATGTAATATTTGAAATTTGGGATACTTCAAGATATATTGTTTGACAAATATAATTTTAGGTGACAGTTGGTTGACTTGTTTTTAGTGAGATTGCTTTTGAAGTTTGAAAATTACTCATTATAGTCATTATTTGTTTCCGTCCTTGCAGGCATAGTGCAAGTTAAATAAAATTTTACAAAAAAATGTTACAATGGGAGAAAGGTAGCACCTTATAAGCTACATGTTGTAAAGCTTATGTTAGAAGGCATGAACCTTGAACATCTTAAGTGTCCACGTCAGCAGAAATGACTGGAAAGTAACCTTGTGCAAACTAAGGCCTTTATCAAACTTGAGAGCAAACTAGAATGTAAAAAGATCCTTGTATATAGGATAAATGAAATTCTAAGAATAGAAGATTTCTCTTTTTTGTACAAGAATGAAGTGTAACCAATGCAAGTGCATAAAGATTGATGATTTTTTGGATATAATGGATAGATGTGGGAGAGCAATGAGAGACAGCCATTGGGCCGAGACATGGAACACAGCCAGGACAGAGTATTGTACAGAACTCTGTTTAGACAATCTAACACAGAGATTGTTTGGATAAATGCAAAGTTCATCTGTGTTCTTGAGTGCTCTTGTGGTTTGTGTAAAGAGCATAACCACAACACCTTGAATAGTGATGGAACCTCAGATAAGTGTGTTTAATACTAGTTAGCACAAGAGTTCAAGGTTCAACCGAGTTTCTTGCATCATAGAAATACAAACACAGCTTATTAAAATGCTTGAAAACTTTTGATGTTCAGTTGGCCCATTTATAACCCTTTCAATTTAGATCTATCTCAATCAGCCATAATAAATCCTGTTTAAGGCCTTCTTTTGATGCAGTGTTAGTGTCCATATCACTGTACTGGGAGGTCTGGGTTCAAGTCTCACCTGCTGCTGTAGTGTAATAAGATTGATTTGAAAAATAGGTTAAATTAAAATAAAATCCTGGGGCTGACTGCAGTGACCTCTGTATGCTAAGTGGCTGTGCAGCCAATCTGAGCTTCTGTGCACACTGAAGAAGGGTCACTGGACCCAACATGTAGACTCTGTTTCTTCTCCCCAGGCCAGCTGAATTTCCCCAGCAACTTCTGCTTTTGTTTCGCATTGACTTACAATTCCACAAGTCACTGCCATGAGTGGACCTTAGAGGTCCACACACTGACAACAAGCAATTGAGAGACATATTCTTAACTGAAGGCAAAACTATTCTTATGAATGTGCCTTTACTTGCTAATGCTTTGTGTTCTGATTTTGCTAGTACGGTCCCATCACTTTACAAGAAGATATTTCATTGGATACGGTACTGATAGAGATTCAGGCAACAGATGATGATGAGCCATTCACAGGCAGCTCCGAGATTGAGTACCATGTTGTAGAGGGTGATACCAATGGGACTTTCAAAATAATAACCGATCCAAAAACAAATAAAGGAAGAGTGCAGCTGGTGAAGGTAAGGTTTTGAAAAGCATTTTGTGCTTGCAAAGTAATTTGTGTTTGTAGGGCTGCACTTTTGAACTGTTTTCTTATCAATAATTTCCTGACAAACAACTGCTGAATCCTTTGTAATGATTGTGCTCAGGCTGGATAATGCAATGTGATCCTTTATACTCTTGTATTTATATTACTTTTATGTTATCTCTTTCTCTTTCACCTATTCTGTGTTGTCTATTCCCCATGAAATACCCAAGAAGAAGCCAATGAACATGAGGGTATCATAAGCTCTAACTGTACAAACCGTAAAGTTGATTAGCTCCTTCTAAAGGCTATGAATACATTTCTGGCGGTAATGGAATTTGGGTTATAGCATTAGACTTAGAAAATAAAATGCTTACTACAAATGTTTCTGATGGTTAATGCTTGGCTTTATGGGAGAGCTAAGAAGAAAGTCAGGAAAATGGTTGTGAAGAACATCTCTTCTGGGCTGCATGTGAACTTGGAGTGGATGGGAAATATCCAATTATTGTAATCTAGTAGGTACGAACCTGGAAATAGTTCAGTGAGTGCATTTGGGCTAGGAAGGGGTGAATTGTTATGCTGTGCAATTTTGTTGTTAGCTGGTTTAAGGCTTTCAGCAGTGGGACAGTGATATCTCAAGAACTCTGTTTCCCTACACAAACACTGTCCTGTGGAATACAATCTGCTTGGATAAGTAAATTGGTTTAAAGGTTGCTTCTACTCTCTGCCTGGAGTGAAACCTTTTCCTTCCTTTCTCTGAGGTTCACTCTCTTGGGCTTCCCCACCATCAGACTGTTGTTAGCTAGATAGCAAAGAAGAATTTTCAGTGAAGCAATGCTCAGCAAATTCCTCAGTAATATCCCAAAGGAAACAAGGGGGTTAAGGATTTTTCAAGTTAAGCTGGAAAGTGGAGTAGCCAGATCAACCTTGAACTTACTGAAAGATGAGCAGGCTTAAAAGGCCAAGTGGCTCACTACTAATTTGTCTGTAGTGATCACTAGTGAACTAATCACTTCTGAAATCTGATTCGGCACTTCCGAAGTGCCTTAAGAAGGTATACTGAGGTAACATGGAAATGTCCTTTTAAACACCTCTGCACCTCTCTCCTTAAAACCTGTGTCGAATTACTTATTGCCATACCCAAGTGTGGCTGACTGTCATATTTTCATTAAGATTCATTGAAGTGTTTTGGGATATTTTGCTACGTTAGCGATGCTATACAAATGCATTTTTTTCTCAGAGGGTGTTGAATCTGTGGAATTCTTTACCTTAGATGGGATTGTAAAGCGTATTCAGGGCTGAGGTAGACACAGTTTTAACAACTGGTAGCAATCGAGGCTAATGGGGAAAAGACAGGAAAATGGAGTTGAGGATTATCATTCAGCCATTGTCTCATTAAATAGCAGAGCATACGTGATGCATTGATTAGTCTACTTCTGCTCCTACTTCGTATGGATGATTTTAAGTTGCATTTAGATTGGACAAATTGGATGGTCAATGGGAACAAGGAAGAGAAATTTGTGGAGTGTGTGAGGAATATATTGTAAAACTACACAAGAACATGATATTTTGGGTGTAAGGTGAAGGTAAAGTAGCCATAATCTTACTGGACCACAGAGCTGTTCTCTCATTAAAGAGAAACAACTTGTGGTGTTTTAAACCTAGAGTCACCAGGCCTTAGGCAAGGGAAGAAATTGAGAAGGAAAGTCCTTCATAGTAAATTCAGCTGTTGCAGGTATTGAACCCACACTGTTGATATCACTCCATATTGCAGTTGTCCAGCCAACTGAGTTACTAATGTGCAATGAGGTAGGATTAATAAGAAATTTCATAGTTAAGGATCCTCTGAGGGTGTAGCAATCATAGTGTGATAGAATTTAAAACTCTGCTGTCAAACCAATGTCTTCAGCTTAAATAGGCACAATTACAGAGGTATGAAGAAAGAATTGACTTTAGTAGGTGGGGAAAATGGACTAAAGGAGTTGTCGGTGGATGAGCAGTGGCAGACATTTAAGCAGATATTTCATAACATTCATAAAAAAATTAATTCTAATCAAAATGAAGGACTCAATGAGAAGCATAAACCACCCGTGGTTGAGAAAGGTGGTCAAGGAGAGTATCCAATCAAAAACAAAATGGTTAAAACAAATGGTAGGTCAGAATATTGGGGTTTTTATTAGGGGCCAGCTCAGATGGCTAAAGCACTAACATGTAGGGAGAAAATTGATTGTGAAATTAAATTGGCAAAAAATATAATAACAATTAACAATAACTAATGGATAAATAAAAAAGAGAGTAGCTCAAGTAAGTGTGAAGGATGCAGCTGGAGAAATAAAAACAGAAAATAGGGAAATGCCAGATAATTTAAAACAATACTTTTTATGGTAGACTACACTATAAACATCCCAAAGATATTAAGTAAGTGAGGTGCTAATGAGAGAAAAGGTATTGTAACAGACTCAGCATATGGCACAAAGTATTGACAAACTAATGGTATTAAAGTCAGACAAGTCATCAGGATCTGATGGTTTGCATCCAGAGGTTTTAAAGGAAGTGGGTGCAGAGATATTGGTGGCATCTGTCAAAATATTCCACAAATCATTGTATTGCAAGAGGCTTCCAGTAGAATGGAAGCTGGTAATGTGTTGCCCCTATTCCAGAAGGGAGGAAACTATCGGCCAGATGGTCTAAAATTTGTAATTGGGCAAAAGCTAGAATCCATTAATCGATGGATGTCAGTTCCTGTGGTGATGTCCCTTGCTGTGGTGATGTCATTTCCTGTTCTTTTTCTCAGCGGGTGGTAAATGGGGTTCAAGTTGATGTGTTTGTTGATAGAGTTCTGTTTGGAATGTCATGCTTTTAGGAATTCTCATGCATGTCTCTGGCTTGTTCTAGGATAGATGTGTTGTCCCAGTTGAAATTGTGTCTTTCCTCATCTATATGTAAGATACTAGTGAGAGTGGGTCATGTCTTTTTGTGGCTAGTTGATGTTCATGTGTTGATAACAACATTATGATGTTCATAAGTAGAAAGTGGGCCACAAACACCAGTGCTTCACCAATAGCTCACTGATGATGTTGAAAATGTGTTGATGGAAAAGCGCAGCAGGTCAGGCAGCATCCAAGGAACAGGAGATTTGACGTTTCGGGCATAAGCCATTCTTCAGCCATTCCTGAAGAAGGGCTTATGCCCGAAATGTTGAATCTCTTGTTCCTTGGATGCTGCCTGACCTGCTGCGCTTTTCCAGCAACACATTTTCAGCTCTGATCTCCAGCATCTGCGGTCCTCACTTTCTCCTTACTGATGATGTTACCTAATATGGTGATGAAACGTCGGAAAACAAACCTTCCAGCCTTGTGAGCAAACTTACATCCAGAACCACAACCTGAGCTACAAATCTTATCAAAACTCACTAACTGTACAAGGTATTGGTGAGTCCACATGTGGAATACCTTGTGCAATTTTAATCCCCGTATTTAAGAAAGGATATACAGGCATTGCAGACAGTTTAAAAGAGATTCATTAGGCTCATTCCTGGGATAAAGGAGTTGATTTATCAAGAATAGTGAAACAGATAAGGCCTTTAGAAGGATGGGATGTGATCATATTAAAACGTACAAGATTTTGAAGGGACGTGATAGGGTAGATGTTGAGAAGATGTTTCCCTAGTGAGGGTATCTAAAACTAAGTTACAGAATTATAGCACAAGGAAGCTGGCATTCATGTTTGAGATGTGAAGTAATTTCTTCTTGCAGAAGTAGTGAATATCTGGAATTCTTACCCTGGAGATTTGTGGTTATATCACTGAAAGTACTTACAACTTGACAGAGAATGATGGTTTGCAGATGATCTAGGGCCAAGGACTCTGTATGAATGGAGCTTTAGCTGGCAACAAGTAGCTGACTGGTTTGTGGGTTATTGATCAGTAATTGACAACAAAGGTCTTCTGCCTGCCAACAGCAGTGTGATTGGCTTCCAGGTAGCTGAACAGCTGGGTAGCAATGAATGTTTGAGGGAAACCATTGGATCCATGCAAGAGCAGGAGCTGTCTCCTTTCTCTGCATTCAAAATACACCATTAGTCTGAAAAAAACAGCTTATCTTAGCAGTTCCTGTCAGCTATGACTCTTGACAAGAAAGTAAGAGATTTTGTAAAATGTGAATCGCTACTTTGGAGAAGAAAAATCAGGGAGTATCATGTTCTGACACACAAAATGATCATCTCGATGAACCTTCCAGTCTCTTCCATCACCCATTGAACCCATGTGATATTTCCTATCTATGTCTGTCTACCTGTGTGTGTTTGCATAGGGGGAGTGTATAAGGGAGTGAGAGTTTTAATTAATAGATTTTATATTGAAGGCACATAATTGTTTATCTCTAGCTAGAATCTATTTATTTATAGCAATTTGCCTGGAGTATGGAAACCTGCTCCATGCTTTGTTAATCTGGATCGAAGAAACCATAAATTGGGGAATCTTCCATATTTTAAAAAAAGTCTAGCTTTTGTGATGACTCCTGAAATAGCAGGAGTGATTCGCAATGCTCTACCCAGTGAGTGTAATAAAGGGTGGGGCTTGACTGTGAGGTATTACTAAATCACACAGAGAGAAAACACTGGATTATATACTGCAAATAAAACATTGCACTGGAATTGGCTAACAATGTCTTGGCAATGGCAGCATTGTCACTGTTAGTCTTAAAGAAACTTTCAAAGCTCAGGTTGATTGAATTGGCAGATACTGGAGATAGCATTGCCTGGTAGCATAAGAAAGGCACAGAAACTGAGCTGATAATGCAGAGGAAATACTAGAGAGACCAAATTTGGGCGGCACGGTGGCACAGTGGTTAGCATGCTGCCTCACAGCACTAGAGACCCGGGTTCAATTCCCGACTCAGGCGACTGACTGTGTGGAGTTTGCACGTTCTCCCCGTGTCTGCGTGGGTTTCCTCCGGGTGCTCCGGTTTCCTCCCACAGTCACAAAGATGTGCGGGTCAGGTGAATTGGCCATGCTAAATTGCCCGTAGTGTTAGGTAAGGGGTAAATGTAGGGGTATGGGTGGGTTGCGCTTCGGCGGGTCGGTGTGGACTTGTTGGGCCGAAGGGCCTGTTTCCACACTGTAAGTAATCTAATCTAATCTAAATTCATCAATTACTGAAGCATCAGAATCAGATGATATTCAATTACAGTAAAAGCAGCTTGAGAATGAGGAGAAAAATTAAGAAACCAAAGTTGGCAGAAAAGAAGAAGGCAAGGACAGATAAAGAGCTGAAAAATGTGTTGCTGGAAAAGCGCAGCAGGTCAGGCAGCATCCAAGGAACAGGAGAATCGACGTTTCGGGCATAAGCCCTTCTTCAGGAATCCCAAAACGTCGATTCTCCTGCTCCTCGGATGCTGCCTGACCTGCTGTGCTTTTCCAGCAACACATTTTTCAGCTCTGATCTCCAGCATCTGCAGTCCTCACTTTCTCCAAGGACAGATAAAGGTAAGACAAGGGAATTGGAATTAAGGTGAAATTAAATTGAGAAGAATGGAAATTAAAAAGTTCAAATGAGAATTGCAAAGAGAAGAGCAAGTGAGGTAAAATGAATATTAGTTTAAAAGCTGTTGTTGGATCATGTAGGTTGATGTAAGCCTTGGTAGAGTGAATAATGGTCATAATTTGAAGTCCAGTAAGAAAATGCTTAGATTTGCACAGTACACAGTCCTGTCAAGTTATAACAATAAAGTTGATGTGTGAACCTAGGTGTTGTCAGTGAAATTTAATTCTCTTTAGGAATAGAGAGACTTATTCCGCTTGAGATAGTTAATTGTTTTTACTGTCTGTTCCCTCAGCCGCTAGACTTTGAAGAGTATTCATCTTACATGTTAAAGATCAGTGCCACAAATCCAGAACCGCTTGTGGAAGGAGTGGAGTACAACTCAAGCTCTTTTGCCTTCCTGATCATTAATGTGACCGATACTGATGAACCACCACAGTTCTTAAAATCTTCGTATCAAAAATGGATATTCGAGAATGCCTCCTTAGGTGATTTGTTGCTTAAAGTGGAAGCCAAAGATCCTGAAGGTGCTGAAGTGAGGTACTAAATAGTCAGAATCTGCTTACTAAACACACTTAAACATTTACACAAGCACAATGCCAGAGATTATTCAAGATCAGAGCCTCAAAGGAATTTTTAAAAATTCATTCATGGGATTATGGGTACTGATTGGATGGGTGAGCATCTGTTGTCCATCCCTAAATGCCCTGAGGCAGTTAAGAATCAACCACAGTGCTGTGGGCCTGGAGTCATATGTAGCCAAAACTCGGTAAGCATGGCAGTTGCCTTCTCTAAAGGACATTAGTGAACCAGATGGGTTCCACATTGGACACAAGCGGCTAAGATTGAAGACTTGCAGAATTATTTTTCAGAAATTTAAATAACAAGCCAAAGCCTTAGTAAAAACTTTAAGAAAAACATAACCCCCAAGAATGGTAGTCAATTGATTATTTTGTTACAAAGCATTTAAATTACTCAATATAGAAATAATTGTGTGCACCATTGGAGCAAGCAGGCATGGTTTAAACACGTATGATTAAACTGTCATTATGGAGATGTCACTGCAGGATGGCCACGGGTGACAGCTGCATGTTCAAGAATTTCAATGTTTAGGAACAACTGGTAAGGAAAGAAATGGAAGAAGGGTGACGCTGTTAATAAAGGCTAAGATTATTAAATTAGTGGAGAGGATCTACGATCAGAAAAGCACAATATAGTCTCAGTTTGGATAAAGCTAATAAATGGCTTCAAACACTGGTAGGAGTTGTTTTTAGAACACCAAATAATAATGATAAGAAAGGGCACCAAATGCTTTGTACAAGGCTAATATACTGATAATTCAATCTATGTATTGACCTAGTAAATAATACTGCACAGCATAAATTCCTGCAATGTGTGTAGATTGGTTTTGTAGAACAGAATGTTGGGGAACTAAAGAGTAGGTTACTTCAGATCAAGTATCGAGTACTGAGAATGAGCTAATTAAAAATCCAGTTGGGGAGAATGACCATAATATTTAGAATTTTAGTTGAAATTTGAAAGTGCTGTACCACGGATTAGGTTAATTCTTTCTGAAACTAGGGTCTTAAATCTAAAGAAAGGAAACTACAAAGGTATGATGATTAAATTGGCTATGTTAGGTTCAGAAAATATGTTAAAAGGTATGATAACAGACAGGCAAATTAATTATTACAAATAAAAAAATTAATTCAGGGTTTGGAACAAAGGTGCATTTGTTTGAGACACTGACATCCAGCTGTAAAGGTAATGCACGTGGCTAACAAGAGAAGTTGTCAAAAAAATACTAGGCAGTCTGAAAACAGGGTCACTTTAGAATTTAGCAAATGAGGACCAAGAAACTGCAAAAGAATAATAAGACTGTAAGACATAGAAATAGAAGTAGGTCTTTTGGCCCATTGAAGATCCTCTCCCATTCAATTAGATCACAGCTGATCTGTAAATCCTTAATGCCACTTTCCTGCCTTTTCCTCATAACCCTTGATGTCATTACTGCTTAAAAATCTGTCTCTCACCTTTGAAAATACTTAATCTACTAGCCCCACCAGCCCTCTGCGGTAAAATAAAATCCATCAATTCAGTACTTTCTGAGAGAACAAATTCCTCCTCATCTCTGCATTATATTCATGATCACTGACTCTGAAATGATACCATCTGGGCTGAGAATCTCCCACAAATTAAATAACGTCTCCATATCTAGCCTGTCAAACAGCCTAAGAATCTTGGATCTTTAAATCAGGTCTCTTCTCATTCTTTTGAACTCCTATAGGTATGATTGCAACCCTTTCAACCTCTCTTCATAAGAAAGCCATTCTATACCAGGGTTGCCCCATATGAATCCCTACAATGTACAATCAGGCCATTTGGCCCATCAAGCCCATACTGACTCTGAGGATCATCCCAGCCAGACCCATTATGGGCACTGTGAGGAATCCACTTAACTTGCACACCTTTGGATAGTCGGAGGAAAATGGAGCACCGGAAGAAACCCACACATATACAGGAAGAAGTGCAAACTCCACACAGATAGTCACCCAAGTGTGGAACTGAACCCTGGTCCCTGGCTCTGTGAGGGAGTGTACCATCCCAGGATATCTTTCATTCAATAAGGGAAACAGTATTCCAGCTGTGGTCTGACTTGTGCCTTGCATAGTTTTAGCAAGGTCTCCTGATCTCCTCCTTCATTCCCTTTAAATAAATGGCAAGAGTTGATTTGCTTTCCCTATCACCTGCTGAACTCAGATGCTCGTTTTTTTCTGTGATTCATGCATTAGAACCCCCAAATCATCCTGTGTCACTATTTCTCTGCCGTCTTTCCTCCCCACTTAAGTAATAGTTAGCTCCTCTGTTCATCTTGCTTAAGTGCTTGATCTCACACTTTCCCACATTCTATTCCATCTGAAATTTTGCCCACCAACTTAACCTGCCTATATCCCTCTGAAATCTCTTTGTGTTATCCTCACTACTTGCCATTCCACAAATGGCATCTGCAATTTAGCTATAATGCATTCACTTTCCCATCCATTTTATTGATATATATATTGAAAGAATTGTGGCTCCAGCATATCTGGTACTCCAACAATTACAGGTTGCAAACCAAACCACTTTCAAATATAGCAAGGAGTTAACCTGTACCCTAACTTTTATCTTGTTTAAAGGCAAGCATAAGGTGCTTTGTTCCAGGTGTAATTTGATTGGTTACACTACTTGGCTAGAAAGAAAACACTTTTTATTCTCAGTCTACAGTTTAAAGATAAATAAAAAGGAAGAATTGATATAACTTTATCTCTATTGGAAAACCTGTCAGAATAATGGATTATTTAAATACTAAACAGCAACTACTCAAATATAATAACACCACATAACCCTTGGCAAGAGCAAAGTTAGTAAAACAGATTGTCTCACATGTAATTCTGGTAACAGAGATAGAACCCAAGCTTTTAACTGTATGTGAGAGAGATGTACAGCAGCTTTCACAACTAACTTCTCAAGAACTGCAGGTTGGATTGTTAATGGAATTAGATTAGATTACTTACAGTGTGGAAACAGGCCCTTTGGCCCAACAAGTCCACACCGACCCGCCGAAGCGCAACCCACCCATACCCCTACATATTACCCTTTTACCTAACGCTACGGACAATTTAGCACGGCCAATTCACCTGACCCGCACATCTTTGGACTGTGGGAGGAAACCGGAGCACCCGGAGGAAACCCACGCAGACACGGGGAGAATGTGCAAACTCCACACAGTCAGTCGCCTGAGTCGGGAAATGAACCCGGGTCTCAGGCGCTGTGAGGCAGCAGTGCTAACCACTGTGCCACCGTGCCGCCCACCTGGTGGGATAAACCTGCCACTGAGATTTGGAATTCTTCTCATACTAACCCTCTGTTGCCCAGCATCTTTAAAGATGGTCATTACTTGCAATGTCATGTGAACTTTCACAGTGGTCAGTGCAAGCAAGCTGTAAGCATTTTGTTGCTTGAGCAGTATCCGTATAATAAGGGAAGTTATAATGAAGAGAAATGTTTCAAATTGATTTAGTACATTTAGTAACTTTTATTAAAATTCATTTTATCCTTTAGCTGTTCTTTTGTTGTCAAAGTGCCATTTCAAATGATTTGTGAAAATCTAAACATAGCTGTTTAAATGTTACCATGTGACTGATGCAGGCAGATAGAGATTATTTGGATTGAGAAATAAGACTAATGATCTGAATTTGATTGTTTAGCTATAGCCTACAAGATCCACTTCAATTATTCAGGATTGAGTCGAAAACTGGAGAAATCTTTGTTAAGAATGAATTGGATGCAGAAAAGGAAAAATATCATATGATTAAGGCTTTTGCAATGGAGACAGGTAAGAACTGTATATTCATGCTTTGAAGAAGAGAATAATAAAACTAAATGAACATTATGATTGGAGTGGGAGTAGGCCAATTGGCTCTTCAAACCTGCTTTACCATTCACCAAGATCATGGCTAATCTTTTACCTTAACTTTACTTTCCCTGCATCCCTTAATTTGCTTAAAGTAAAAACAAATTTAAGATTGCACCAGAGAGACCATTCCATTTCTGATCACTGTCAACATTGTGAAGGAACAGTAGGGGATTAATATAAATTAACAATGTTCTATGGCAATATGTGTATGATAGTTGGTATTTCAAAACACAATGATCCTACATTTTGTTCCGGTTTCCACCGCCAACACAGCATGAAAATTGTTCTTACAGAATTTATAAATTCTCATCCTTTATTTTAAATCTCTTCATGGCATTTTTGTGATCTCCTCCAGGCTCTCAATTTCTATAATATTTGTGTTCCCCTAAGTCTTGCCTCTTGTACATTCTCAATTACATGTGCTCTGTAATTGGTAGCTGTGTCCTAAATTGTCCAGGCCCTGAGCTCTGGAATTCATTCCCAACACTTCTCTCCCTTCTCATTTCATTTTTTGTTATTTAGATTCTCCTTTAAACTACTTTGTTGTTTAAGCTTTTGTTTATCTGACTTAATGGGCTGAACTTACAATTTTCAAGACAAGTTTTAGTGATGAAAGTTTTACATCTCCATCTTGGGGAACACCAGTTCGTGAGATGAGATATTTATTGAAGGAAGCTTGGTGTCTGCTGAAGTCAGGTCAACCAACTTTGCAAAGCTTCGTACACAGGTCTGTTGGCTGAAGAATGTGGAGACGGGCACTTTAAAAAACCCACCTCAGTGCTGTTCACCTCAGCTGTTAAAAGAAACAAGGTCCAGCAGTCCTCACCCCTCACATCTCCTCACATCCACATTCTTCACATGCCATTTCCATTTTACATCCTAATCAATCCAAACATGCCCATTGCTCCTTATATATGCATATCTCTCCTCAAGTCACCAACCCAACTCCCTGCCCACAATAGGCAACCCCTCAACTCAATCCAAAGTATAGTCACGCAGACGTCATTGTGACCCATCATGCCCCCATGACAAGCATTGCATTCTTTTCCAAGTGCCTAGATATCATTCAATTGTTGAAACAGTAGCACAGAGCTTGATTGACAGCTCTAGTTGTCTGATACCTCAATTTCACAATTTTTTTTCACAGGAGGTTAAGTGATTTCAAATCCCTTGTGTTTTCAAATATTGAAGCTTAAGGCATCTGATGATTGCTTTTATTGCACTATGGTAGAAGGGAGCTTTTAAAAAACATGTTCATTTTAACATACTGAAAAATTATAAGCAACTCTCTTCCAAAGAAAACATTTTTTACGCATGCACCTCTCATGCAGTTGAGCTTTTTGCCTATATAAAGTGCATGATTTGGCATTAAAGTGCTATACTTTATCATGAGGGTACAAGGAGGCAAGAGGAGATTTTGGGGGTGTACCTTGGCATGGGGTGTGTCAGGCAGACCTTCTGATCTTAACTTTCAAAGGTTCCCTCAGACAGTTCATGCCATCCATGTCAAACTATGAATCATGACTCTTTCAAAAGTTGGTTCAACTCCGTAAATATTGTGGAGAAGTATGTCACATTTTTTTTCTGCAGTGGAAACAGTTGGATGTGAGCTTGCAATCTGAACCAGCCCCCCTCCTAAAAGATAGCCCTGAAACCCCAGACATCGGATCAGAAATCCCACAATTGGATCCCGACCACCATTTCTATAAGATTCACATGTCTACCTGACTTAGTGAAATTCTAAGCCCTCTCTTATGTGGCTCAATGCCAGATTATAATGTTCCTGTGAGGTACCTTTTGGATATTTCACTATTTCAATGGTGTGATTTAAATATAAACTGTAATTATTCAGTTTAATTTTATTTTGTTCTAAATATTTTTGAATAATACAATCCAGTATCTCCTTACATGATGGCATAATTAAAGCTTTCATCCATGTATTTAAAAAAATACTTTTAAAGCTATTGTAATTTTAAGATGTTACTCTAGATTATTTTCTTGAGTTCAGGATTACTTTTAAACCTGTAAGTAGAATTTCCATTCTAATGAATCAACTTCCTAGCCAGTTTTATATCTAGTTTTGAATGAGCCATAATTCTAGAAGTGCCATTAAAAACTCAACTGATCCTCCAGGGAAGGGAATGTTCCAGACTCCACCTGGTCCAGTTTTAATGGGACTTCAGTGTGATTTTCTCAGCTGTTAAATATTTCACCATACCACTCAGTGTATGAAACCATTTCAAGGCAATTAGAGATGAAAACTTAGAGCAAGTTTTATCAATGACCCCACAATCTGAGAATGAATAAAAACTTGACCTCAGGATAAAATCATTTATGCCCCTAGATATGTCATGTTAGTTCTTTACAACTTTTAAGGTCCTGACTTGCCTAACACAGTATCAGCATTGCACAGAGTCAGCTTACAGATCAACATAGTGTAGAACATCAGCAAATGGATTGTCTAGCCTTTTTGACAAGACATCAATGTGAATATGAAGCACAACAGCATTTAAAGCAAACTGACAAAAAGCTAATCGTACATCTGTTTGAAACCTAACTATAACTATAGCAGCAACTTCAGAGTGATTCATGCAGAATCGGATCACTATACAACCTTAAACCCTACTTCTCCACAAAACTGTCTCTCAATTCTGTCAGCAAGGATTTTAGCTGTCTTGGCAATGATTAAACTTTCTTTTCTACCCCACCATACTCCAGTCTGTCCATTGCTCCTCTATTTCCCTCAGCCTAGCCCAGTCTCTCGTCTCACCAGTGTTACTGCATGCCCACCTCACGTCAAAATCTCTCTTTTTATTGAGTCCCCAGAGTTGGTCATCCAGGATAGATGTGAGCACCAAATTAGTTTTCAACTGAATTGGAATACTGAAATCAGAATTTGGTTTACAATCACATTCAGTTTACTCTTTGTTCAGCTCTAAACTTTGTGTCTGAGATAGTAATGGTCTCCTACATCTCCATGGAATTGCTTTGAAGTAAGGTAGGGGTATCACCAAGTTAGAAGAAGGAAGAGGTTGGGAAATAACAGACAATGTCTATCAGTTGGTCTGTAGTGGACCCCATACTGGAGGTGGGAACAGGCTGAATGAGAGAATATGTAAGGAATGGTGTTTGATAAAGTAGCAGTTAGAGTAAATGGGCTTCCTATTTCCATTTCAGTACACATAGCAGGAGATGTCATATCTATTGACAGGGCAGAATGACAAAAATTTACAGTTTTCTCACTTATAAGCAACCATTCAAACTTAAAGATATATTGAGGTGAGGAATATTGTGACACGTAACTCACCTCCTGACACCTCAATGCCAGTCTACTATCGACAAGATACAAGTCAGGAGTGGAAAAGAGTACTTTCAACTTGCTTGGATGAGTGCAGCTCCAACAAAATGCAAGAACCGTGACAGCATCCATAACTACTACCTTCAGCATTCAGTCCCTTTATCATTGATACATAATGGCAGCAATATATGTGTTTACAAGATACACTCCAGTAATTCTCCAAGGCTCATTTGACAGGACCTTTCAAACCCACAGTGACTAACATCTACAAAATGCAAAGAAATATGAACACTGTGAATTCCCCTCCAAGCCATGTGTCATTCTGACTTGGGACTATATTGTCATTCTTTCACTGGGTCAAAAACTTCCGAAAAGCACTGTGGTTCTACCTACAACCTAAGGACAGCAGCAGTTCAAAAAGACAGCTCACCCTCACTACCTTCAGAGCAAGTAGGAATGGTTAATAATTGCTGACCTTTCCAGCAACACCCACATCACTTGAATGAATCAAGATATGTAAAGACTGATTCATCAGTTAATGATTGATCTTAAGTTTATTGTATTTGGCTTTCGTCCCTGTATATCACACAATGAAACTCATAATTGTATGAGTATGATGAAGATTTCTTTTGTTTGAGATAACCACAATAGTTTAAAGAAGGATTTGCTCCCTGAATACATGATTGCTAGATAAATATAATTATCTGTTTCCTGACTCATCCCTTTTATGGGATCCAGGTTCAAACCAAATGTTTCACTCCTCAAATATGAATTAATTTGAGCATAGGCCAGAGAGTCTTACATTAGCAATAGTGAAACTTTTAGCAAAGGTACAAAGGGACAGGATTTACTCGCATTTGAAAATAATGGACTTACTAGGAATAGTCAGCATGCCGTTTTGAGGGGCATGTTTTGTTTCACAAATTTGAATGAGTTTTTCAGGAAATAACAAAGATGATTGAGTGTAGGACAGTGGATGTAGTCTACATGGATTTTATTAAGGCATTTGACAATATCCCTCATGGTAGGCTGATCCAGAAGATTACATCACATGGGATCCACAGTGAGTTGGTGATTCAAAATTGTCATAAAAGACAGAGGGTGGTTATGGAGGGGTGTATTTTTGACCAGAAGTCTATGAACAGAGGTGTTTCACCAAGATCAGTCCACCCCATTGCTTGTAATATATATAAATGATTTGGATGAAAATGTAAGTTCTCTGATAAGTAAGTTTGCAGATGACAAAAAAATGGTGGAGTTGTGGATAGTGAAAAAGGTTGTCAAAGGATACAGCAGGATATAGACCTGCATGGGTTTCCCCTGGATATTTTGGCTTTCTCCCACAGTCTAAAGATGTGCAGGTCATGTGGATTGACCATGTTAAATTGTCCACAGTGAATGGGAACGTGCAGGCTAGGAGGATTGATCTTGGGAATTGCAGGATTACAGGATGGGTTGGAGGGTGGGTATGGATGGGATGTTCTTCAGAGGGTTGGTGTTGAGTTGATGGTCCGAATGGCCTGCTTCCACACTGTTGGGATTCTGTCAACCAGCCAGGGTTATTCAATCCTCTGTAATTGTTCTGCCTAGAATTCTCTGATTTTCTAACTTTCTGTTTTCAAGTCTTTTAAAAACTTGCATCGATTTTAGTGACTGAGGTCTAAATTCATTTATGTCTTGCTCAAAGTCCTCTTCAGTCCTATCTAAAAGAATTTGAGATATCATTGAATTGAGGCTTATACATGAATGTCCATTTCTTTTGTTCACAAGGTATTAAGAATTTTTTTGTACAATTATTGTTTCTCAAGTTGTTCCAATTTTGACTCAATTGACCTCACATACAAAACACTCAAAGTTTGATGTTAGCTAAATATTTGCTTTGTGTTTTATTGTAGGCAGACCTAAAAAGAGTTCTTCGGTGGAAGTCTCCGTTTACTTTAACGATGTTAACGACAACGCTCCCAAATTAGCAAAAGATTCCTCTCAGTTTTCCATTTGCCTACCAGCTGTAGAAGAGAAGAAAATAATAATTCATGCTGTAGATGCTGATAAAGACAATGGTCCACCATTCACGTTTTCTATTCCTGCAGACCCAGGCAAAGAATTGAAAGTTGAACCAATAAATGGTAAATGAAGTCCAATAACTCATGTCTTTTTAAGCATAATAATACAAGTCAGTGTTCCATAAATTTACATATAAACTGTATCTTGAATTCATTGTTTCATATGTATATCTTTTAGATTATAAGAAGAGTGCTCAGGATAAGGTAAAATTAACATTGTCCTGCTGGGCAATCTGGCTGTTTTTTTGTGAGAGATAGGTGGTGGTTTAACCTAAGGGTCACAACACATCATCTGAGAGGAAGGTTTGAGAAGGAAATGTTCATGGTAACCTCAGCCATTGCGGCAGTTGAATCCACGCTGTTGGCATCAATCTGCATCATATACCAGCTGTCCAGCTAACTGACTCCTTATGCAGTCAGCGTTAACCTTTTTGAACTCTGTGACATAATGAAAAGAAGCAAGAAAATGGCAGCTTGTGTGGAAACGTAGGACCAGTAAGGTTGGAATTGGGTGTGTTGAGGACACACTATACTGCAATCTTATAGACTCATATCTTTGTTCATGTGATCTGATGTTGCTATGATATAGCTCCTTTTGCACACGCTCAATTGTCATCGTAAGAGAAACACTTTACTCTACACCCATCCCAAGTTTTTTTATGAAATACATTTAACCATAACCTTTTAACTCTTTATTCCCATCTCCCCAAAACTTCACAAGTCTCTTTGATTTGAGGCATTAATCTTGAAAAATATTCTCAGCTCTCTTGAAGAATGTATATTATGCATGAATTCCCCTATTGATGTCAGGGTGACCATAGAATTTGAGTCAGATGACAGCTTCTCTACAGACAAAAACATTTCTTAGTTCTATAAGACACGAGAAGTGCATCATTGCTTGTGAGGAAATAAGCATCTGGAGCAGAATCTATAAGATGTCCCTGCACATCACAATGACCTGCAAACTGGATGGCAATTTGCTTTATTGGCCCTTAACTTTCTAAGCCTTTTTTCCAAATATCATGGTAACGCAGCAGTTGATTTCTATTCTAAATAAGGACTTACTTCTTTGTGATAATCTGTTGCAATCATAAAGGAAAGCTTTTTTTTCTCTCTCAAGAGTCTGTTTTAAACAGAAAATCATCACTCATTAATTAAGGGTGAATGTTGTCCTCCTATAATAGCGCACAGTGATTTTGAAACTTTGAATATTCCTTTTAAAGAGAGATTATTTTGTACATCAATGTATCTTTTTTTGTGTCAATCACTTGAGAACGTTGGCTGTGTGTACAGAGGATTGCTGAAGATCTTCTGAGGCTTTTTCCATCTCAGTTTTCAAAGCTTAACTTTGTCCTATAACTTCCAATAGCTGGGCTTTTAAATGAGCAGACTCTTTGAGGTAGTTAGACTTTCAATTCTGATTGACTGCAAGCCACTCAAGCTCTTTTTTTCGTGATTGACTTTAATCTTCAACAGCCTTATATACTTCTAGAATCTCTTTGTCTGCTGAGGGGAGGTTGGCCATTTCCATAGATTTACGTTGGTGCTCAGCCGGAGGCTGTTCCTATTGTTTGTTTTAACCAGAGTAATAAGTTTTGAACTTTGAATTTGGACATAATCCAATTTTGTCTTAAAGATATAGAGTATACAAGTATACTCTCCAAATAAAATGCTCAGAAATTCATTTTCCTCCCCCAAGTTTGGACTAACTGTGGACGATGGAGAATGCATTTCACTTCTGAAGCTTAATCACACTAGCAGAAAGATTGCAAACTCAAACAACTGTCACCTGCCTTGACTGAAGGCTGAAAAAAAATCACTTCATCTACTCACATCTGGATTTATGTTTAGATCTGAACATCAGGCATATTTTATCTTAAAGCACTTCAAATTTTAGGAGAGGAATCATTTTTAAAAACTCACTGATGCATTTTTACTGTATTACAGCAAATTTTTCCAGTTAGAATTTGATGTAAATATAACCGACATTTGGGATTAATGAATAGGAATTTGAAACAGATGTTTGCAATCCTTTTAGTGTAACTGCAAATGCTTGTACTGTACCTGAATAATGTCACTGCCATGGTTATTGTCTTCACAGGTACTCATGCCTATGTCACCATGAAATTTGGCCGACACAGTGAGGAAACAAAATATAATCTTCGTGTACTAATCACTGATAGTGGCTCTCCACCTCTACAAGGAATTGATAACATGACAGGTAATTTTTCAATGTTATCATCTTAAAATGCCAATTAGCTTTTCATAAATGCTGATATGATGTAGGAAAAATAGCCATTTTAGGGGTAGGTCATTTGGTTTATGTTTCATAACTCATCAACCCAATGTTCTTTAGAAAGACAATAGCAAATATTTGTCCCACTTTCTCCCAATGGCAAATATTTGTCAATATTTATTTGGTTGGCCCCAAAAATAAATATTTCTGAATTGTCCACTCTTTCATGGATCTCTGTTAATTGCTTCAGTATTATCTGTCTCTAATGCTTTTGTGAGTTTGTCTCTTGCTGTTACTTTCAATAGACCACACCTTTAGGATTAGGGGTGGCAGATTTAAAACAGAGATGATGAGAAATGAGGAGAGATCATTCTTTCAAATAGTTGTGAACCTGTGGAATTCACTACTCCAGAATGTGGTGGATGCCTGGACAGTGAGTAAATTTAAGGAGGAATAAACAATTTTTTAATTAGTAATGTATTGAAAGGTTATGGAGAGTGGGCAGGAAATTAAGTTGAGGCTGAGAGTGAGATTAGCCATGACTGTATTGAGTGGTGGAGCAGGCTCAAGGGGCTGAATTGCTGACTCCTGCTCCTAATTCTTAAGTTCTAATGTAATTAATTTTTAACTGATATGGGTCTTCACTTTTCAAAGCATGAACTTACCTTGCGGTTGTAGAATTTGCACCAATCTGGAAAATATCAGGCTAAAACATATATTTTCCAGTAAATTTCCTGACATCGCAATAGTGAATGAAATTCACAGGTATTTTGTTGGCTATAAAAGTGACATATAAAATGTGCGTCAATTTCTTCTTTGCTCTATTTGAGTTTTACTTCCATAAAATAAGCAATTAAACTTCTAACTGTCAGTAGAGGGGCATGAGTGAATATGTGCGAGAAATTGTTAAAGGTAGCAGGGCTCTTTGAGAAAGTAGTTAATGAGGAATGTGGGATTTTAGGCTCTACAAATAGAAAAATAGGGTATCAGAGCAAATGAGTTATGACAAACTTTATAGAACCATTGATATTGTGACCAATTCTAGACACTGTAGGAAAGACCAATAGACTATTCCTGATGAAGGGCTTTTGTCCGAAACTTCGATTTTCCTGCTCCTTGGATACTGCCTGACCTTCTGTGCTTTTCCAGCACCACTCTGATCAAACCCACTGGAGAGTCTATACTTAATAAAGAATTTCTTGAGCTCTGCCAAGTTGTTGATATGAGTTTGCAGGAGAAGAAAAGTGAGTTCGCGGAGATGTTTGGTGATTAAGAAAACAAGTCACATGTTCAACCAATGATCAGTATAATCCTTGACCAGTGACTGGATCTTGTGACAGAATCTTCTGATTCAGGAGGCCCGGATTCAAATCCCATGTATTCCGACATTTTTGAACAGATTAATTAAAAAATATTAGATAGTGAATTGTTTCTGCAGCAAATGAGGCCAGATGGAACTTGTTATGATTGAACTAGATTGAGATTGGATGTGTGCCAGTTGTGTGTCAAATATTCCAAAAGCTTTCCTCTTCAGGTTGAGTTATACATCATGCTTACCACAAAAGCTATGTTTAATCCAGTTGTTTCTCTGGTTGCCTTTTCTCTGTGGATGCCTGCTGACAGGATCACTATTTGTGTATGTTAGGACATGTTTCAAGGTGGGATAATTTAGGCATATCATGCATTCTTTTGCATGCATATCATGCTTCCCTTGGCCAAGTTAGAATTCTAACTCTTATCAGTTCTCTGCCTTTATTCATATTAATCGGAAATCAGTCTCTCATTTTTGTAAGCCAATATTTCTGTGTTGCACTCTTCATTTATTGACACCAAAACTCAGTCTGCACTATTTAGTTCACTGTTCAGAAAGATAAAGAAAACTAATTTATTTTACGGCACTAAATTAGATTAGATTACTTACAGTGTGGAAACAGGCCCTTCGGCCCAACAAGTCCACACCGACCCGCCACCCACCCATACCCCTAACCTAACGCTACCAGCAATTTAGCATGGCCAATTCACCTGACCTGCACATCTTTGGACTGTGGGAGGAAACCGGAGCACCCGGAGGAAACCCACGCAGACACAGGGAGAACGTGCAAACTCCACACAGTCAGTCGCCTGAGGCGGGAATTGAACCCGGGTCTCTGGCGCTGTGAGGCAGCAGTGCTAACCACTGTGCCACCGTGCCGCCCAAGTTGAGAAATCTGAGTTGAGAAATTATCCAAAATGTTTACAGGTAAGTTATTGTGTTGGTCTGTGTGAGTCAGTAACTCTGTAGAAAACAGATAAAAATAAAACTAAAAGAAAGGGAGATACTTAGAAATACTGGCAATCTAGATTACCATTAGAAAAATAAATAATGTCTACCCTTGTATAAAATAAAACATCAAGTTCTCAAGCATATAGCTATCATCGTGCCCTACAATGTATCTACTGCAGACATCTAAGATGTAGAATCAAGACCACTGTTGACTTGTATATTGATGGAATGGTTCCCTTTCCTGCTGATGAAATCTGTTGATTTATGTACTCTGTATTTGATACATTTGTGGATTGAGGATTGAGATCCCACACTGATCCTCAACTGTAAAAGATTTAACACAGTTTCATGGCCATTGAACTAAGATAGTCACTCAACTCTCCAGTGTGCATTGCCACCACAGACTGAGGACATCCAGCTCCAGCAGCTGGCAAACATCTGTTTTGGTGTCCAGAGACATCCTCAGTCTGTGATGGCCTTGCTCCTCACCCATCTGGAGGAAATCGCATTGAGGTTGATGCATTTTGAGGTGACCTTCAGGTGTGACATCATCAGTGGAGATTGTTGCTGACCCTGGGATTACTAACAGAGACTAACAGAGCTGTTCAGCAATTGTTCTGCATCTTCAGAACCAGGGGTGGCATGGTGACTCAGTGGTTAGCACTGCTCACAGCACCAGGGACTCAGGGTCGATTCCAGCCTCAGGTGACTGTCTGTGTGGAGTTTGCACATTCTCCCTGTGTGTGCGCGAGTTTCCTCTGGGTGCTCGGTTTCCTCTCACAATCCAAAGATGTGCAGTTTAGGTGACTTGACTGTGCTAAATTGCCCATAGTGTTTAGGGGAATGTGTAGGTTAGATGCATTAGTCAGGGGTAAAAGTGGAGTAACAGGGGAGGGAAATGGTTTGGGTGGGTTACTTTTCAGAAGATTGGTGTGGATTTGTTGGGCCGAAGAGCCTGTTTCCACACTGTAGGGATTCTAAGATTCTATGATTCAGTGCACTGTAATCGCAATGATGACAACATCTATTCTGGCTGAATCCATTGGTCTCGGTTTGAGTGGGGCTATATAAGGAATGTCCGAACCAGAACAGCTTCTGAGTAATCTGAGAATTAGCATTCACATCACATACGGATTATGATTTAGCATTGTCTTGAATGTGTGGTATATGGAAACTCTGGTAAGGAAGGGCCATGGAATTTTTCCATATTGACCTTTGACATAGGGAACCTTATTCCAATATATACAGCTCCAAATCTTGCTCTCCAAATGGAAATTGTAGGATTGCTAATATGTGTGCTCCTACATCACCCATGAAGGGTAGGATTACATGTAAGAGCATGTTGGTGAATGCTTACAGGTAAAGGTGAGAGGAAATCTGCTCCATACCCTTCCTGCAGCCTTTGGGATCTTGACTTGTCTTTGAATTATGGACCCATTGGTGAGACTGTTAGGTTTGCATCTGATTATCAGGAGAATCGACGTTTCGGGCAATAGCCCTTCATCAAGAATTCCTGATTGAAGGGCTTTTGCCCGATACATCGATTGTCCTGCTCCTTGGATGCTGCCTGACCTGCTGTGCTTTTCCAGCACCACACTCTCAATTCTAATCTCCAGCATCTGCAGTCCTCGCTTTCACCTTGTGTCTGATTATGTTTGTTTCTTGGAGATGACGGTGATCAATCTGTAATGAACAATGACATGAATAAGATTGCTTATGAACAGGATTTGAATCCCACACTGGTGGTTATAGTCTGCATTTCACATACAGAATGCTGTGAATATTGATTTCTTTACTGTGTAGATATCTAAATAATATGCCTGTCCCTTTAAAAGCCTCAAATCACGTACATGGAGAGCCCATGTGCCGAGGAGGGTTAAAAACATTCCAGGTGTGGCCAAAGTCATTTTCAATTCCAGTCCTCATTTGCACTTCAGATGAGGATTTGAGGCAGCTCAGATGGAGCTTGGCAGAGTGAGTTGCGGTCTCAGCCTGGGAATCAAGGAACCCTCCTGAGCTTCCATGTTCTTTTTATCCTACACTCCCCAGTGACCCCATCATCAGTAAGCTTCTACATGTTCCCACCAAACTCCTTCATTTACATTTTCATCTCTCAAATTCCCATTCCCTGAGCCTCAACCCTACAGCTTAGTCATGCCAAACATCATATGCTGCACATTCCTCTCTCAAAACAAGGAAGATCATGGATAATGATGACTCCTTCACAGTAACTCATGTCCTCCAGGGCATTATTGTCTCCCATCCTTAAAAGTTGAGTTATGTCAGTTTCACAATTATTTACAACTCTGCAGTCTAGCTCACTATCTCCAATTGACATTCTCAGTGTCCCTAACATAGCAGAGGTCCTGTTAACGCTTCTTGACTTTCAGTGATCAGATCCCCAGCACTGTCAATGACTAAGTTGGACAGACAACCCCAACTGAAGAGTGCCCAGACTCCTGACTGACCTCTGTGCAGCTTCTTGACTGACTTACTGCACCCTGCCCCCCCACCCCCCATGCACTGGTTGAACTGGATTTACAGGACAGACAATGACTGGGACCGACTCCTTGGACTATGGCGATACAAATCCCATGTACCTTGACAATGCTAAATGGCTGAACTGATGAAATCCAAACCTCTACACTGAGATCATATGCTACTCTTGACTGACTGTGGCAGGCCCCCTCACTGATGACAATTGCCTTTGACCTTCCAGAGAATTGCTTTATTAGATTTTGGTTGAGACACCTACACTGTATTTGCCACATAGGCTGTTGCCACATGCTGTATGCGAGACATTGATGTAGCATGGTGCCATACAACAAGGTATCCACCCCATTAGCTGACTGTTGCTGACAGCTGCTTGTTTTTTAAAACAAAATTCATAGAATCAGGGTGTTGCTATCTATGCTAGCATCTATTGCCCGTCCCAAAGTGCTTTTAAGATCAACCACATTGCTGTTGGTTTGGACTCACATGAAGGCCAAACCAGGTAAGGATGCCAGTTTGCTTCCTTAAAGGGCACTAGTGAACCAAATGAGTTTTTCTGACAATCAGTAATGGATTCATAGTCATCATTAGACTCTTAAATCCAGATATTTATCAAATTCAAACTCCACTATCTGCTGTGGTGGTAGTCAAATCCAGAACCCAGAACATTACCTGGTCCTCGGATTAATACCATTAAGCCATTACTTCCCACTCAACAAAATAACACAGAAGTAGCTTTAGGGTATATGTGAAACGGCACACCTCAAAAAGGCAAAGCAAGGTAGAGATACTGTGAGTATCCAAGTAGGTCCCAATTGAGTGAGTATTATGAGAGCAAGCTGGGAGCTCTGCATGCACGCTGGTGCTTGGCACTGCGCCCAAAGTGACCTGACAACAGTATAACGATGTAAGATGATGGTGAGCTTCAAAATGTAGCATTGAAGTAGGGAACTGTACTCTAAGTGAGCCGGAGATGTGCCATGAGGATGTAATGAGGCTGACCCGTGTCTGATGTCATAATGTGTGAATGGGAGTGCTGCAGGGGGTTGCTGCCTCTGGAATGTAACATCTATTTCTGGGGACTACTGTCCAAGATGATACTTGGTACAGCAAGTGATTAACTGGAGCCAGCAGATACCTGCTCTGACTTTCATATTGGGAATCATCACTGTCTAAGTTCTCTCCAGCATGTGGGAGAATAGGAATCTGCATATAAATGAGATGAGGTTAGTTACAAATGACATGCAAGTGCATGCAAATATGCACCGCACCACTCACTAGTGAGATTATTGCCACATCGTTTAAAACATATTTGTAGAATTGAACAATTTTGTAGAGGTGTGAATCTTATTTTTCAGATGTTGCCATACACTCCCAACTCACTCGTGTCATTTCGGGGCTCGGAAAATTTAGTTCTGAGTATATGTGTTGCTCCATTACTATTTTTTCTCATGTTTAGTAATTAATAAATTCCGTCTTTTTGTTAATTCAAGAAAGCCTAGGTTAAGTGGGCTCCTTTAAAAAAAATGATCAGGGAGAAAGGTATCCACAGGGGAAGTGATGCTTTTTAAATTAACCATGTTGTGACCAAATGAGAGGGCAATAAATAAACAGAGTCAGTCAGTTCAACCTTCCAAACATGAGAGCTTAACAAATCAGAGAACCTCACCTGAGGTCCTTTTGTAACAGGTAGATTTAGGAGGAATTGTTGAAATCTTTGGTCCTTTGGCAAATTGTCAAGAACAGTTGGATAATTAGGGCAGAATAAAAGTAAATGTAGCAAGCCTCCAATCTACATTCCCTTAAACTAGATATAAAGTGTGTTATTCCTGGGTACTATTCCCTCTCAGTGACCATAATAAGTAAGGTTGCATCTATTGCCAATCTCATCGTCTTCAGAATTAACTTACGTATCATCTTTAAACCTCACTTAGGTTTCTCAGTGCTTAGCCATGCTGTAATGTCAAATGCTGAAGCCACACCTAGAATATTGTGTGCAGTTTTCTGAGGAAGGATACTCTTGCTCTTGAGGGCGTGCACTGAAGGTTTACCAGGCAGATTCCAGGGATGGCGGGACTGACGGAAGAGGAGAGATTGACTGAGTTAGGATTGTTTTTGCTAGAGTTCAGATGACTGAGGGGATCTCATAGAGACTTTTAAAATTCTAACAGGACTACACAGGGTAGATGCAAGGTGGATGTTCCCATGGTGGGTGTGCTCAGAACCAGGGGTCACAGTCTGAGGGTTCAGAATGGACCATTTAGGCTGAAAATGTGGTGATTCATAACCACAGGAAGTAGTTGATGTCAAAACATTGGATGGATTCAAGAGGCAGCTAGATATAACACTTAGGGCAAACGGGATCAAAGGTTATAGGCAGAAAACAGGATTAGGCTTTCGAGTGGGGCGATCAGCCATGACTGTGATGAATGGTAGAGTAGGCTCAAAGGGCCAAATGACCTCCTCCTGCACCTATCTCCCATGTCTCTATGTAAATTACTACATTGATTTCAGTAGTTAATGTGATGTTATCAGTCAAATTTTTTTTTTACCATTTCTGTTTTTTTTCCTCCTCAGTTGCTGTCTGTAAATGCACAGATAAAAATGTATGCTTCATTCCAATAGAAGGTTTATCTGGATCATCAAAAGTCGCTCTTGCAGTTGGAATATTGCTTGGAACCTTTGCTTTTATAGGTATGTGTAGACCAAGAACCAAACTGCTGGTCTGATAAAAGCTTCTGTTGCTAAATGTCACTTCATTTTTTTGTCAAGAATTGACTTAAATAATAACACTTATTCTCAAAATGTTCCCATAGGTTTGATTCTTGCAGTGGTACTTTTAAAAATGAAAGGCAAGAAAGGCGGAAAGAGTGATAAAATAGATCCAAAAGCAGCACGGACTGAGAATGAAACAATACCCCTGGCTAATGCATAATGCTAGAAGCTTGAATACCCCACACCCGAAGGAAATCATTTTTCAGGGTCAATTTCGCATTCTTTCAAAGATCCTTTTACAAAACCTTACCTTTTTATGAGTGACAAACATTTTGAATGCAACTTAATTTGGTGTTAATTTTACTCAAAACATTTATTTATAACTAGAGAATTTTATACAGTCCTCAAAAAAAATTGAAGGATGTGTGCTTAGAGTGTGTTCATTTCTCTACTTTTCCATTAAGCGTGATGTATAGTATTTCGAATGCTATTCATTATTTTCACTTGTTAGAACATTAATTTGAAGCTTATTGAATGTGACCAGAGAATTCATTCTCAGAGTTTTCTTTGTCAGAATTTGTTTTTTTTTGTAAATTACAATTAAAATTTGATTTATGCCAGTCTGCACATACTTCTTGCCAAAATACCAACATGTAATTTCATTATTTCCTTTGTCAGTTAGTAAAATACGTAAAGTGGGATGATTCTAAGTGAACGCAAAATGAACCACTCATATAGGACAAGCATATACCTGTTGTACATATCAAAAGGGCACTGACTTTATGAAATATATTTTGACACCTAAAATTGAAGGACCAAGCCTTTCGATTTTAATTTTAAAATATGCTTTGGTCTTCAGTTAAATATGGCAGTTTATGCCCTGATCCTTTGTTTAATATGTGGTATAAACCATGCAACTTTTCTGATTTTCTGAGATTACATGGCAGTGATGCAAGCCGACAGTTTGTCTGGATGCTCATTATTATGTTTCATGTCTGCTTAGAGAAATGCTTGAGAAATGTGTGGCATTATCTCTGATGAATGAACAGTGCCGCATTTGATGAGGTAAACAAATGCAACAATGCAGGCATTGCTGTTAGTGCATCACCAGACTAAGGAATTGTAAAAGTAGCCAGGAATTTCATTCCTGAACATTATCCAATGACTTCTTGTACAAAAACAGACGTGTGTGAATATGAGATGAGACATGGTTAGAGCTTGGCTCTAATGATCTCTTGTTGTGAACAGCCTGACAGCATTTTATTATTTAGGTTTCACAC
This sequence comes from Hemiscyllium ocellatum, assembly GCF_020745735.1. Taxonomy (NCBI): domain Eukaryota; kingdom Metazoa; phylum Chordata; class Chondrichthyes; order Orectolobiformes; family Hemiscylliidae; genus Hemiscyllium; species Hemiscyllium ocellatum. The sequence goes on along the minus strand of NC_083404.1, from coordinate 100,249,749 downwards.
AAAAGTGTTTCAGGGCAGAATATTGGATAGCTGTATCCAAACAAACATCAGTGCTTTCAGGAAAACAAGAGTAAGCAGCAAAGATGAATTAGGTGGGTGTGGGAGAAGGAGAAATGCTTGCTGTAAATACACCACTTCAGTCGCACTCCAGTTAAAGAGACTGTTGTCTGTTGAAATAATTTTTGTTCCAAGGATATATTTCTTTTCATTCCTTTTAAGTCTTCATGCCAAAGAAAGTGCTATGTAAATAGGATTTATGTTTGAATGATTGTGTTTTTGTACCAGCTGTTTTTACATATCTTTCCACAATATTAATTGAAATATTAATGACAACAAGTAAATGCTATGATGTTTCTGCTACAGCACAAGAAGAACAAAGGACAGGTTTTAAAAGGAAATGCAACTTAATTCAATTCCTTTGTAATCTTTTGTGATCATATTTGAAATAGTGGTGGATTTATCGCTGGTTGTGTATATGGAAATCCTTTTCAACCTCAAAATGTTTTCTCCTTAATGGCTGTATGTGATAAGTTCAATGTAAAAGAAAGCCATTCTAACTTTTTGTGGTGCAGTGATCATTTTCTTTTGCATATAATCTTCTCATGGGGCTCCTTTTTACTACAACTCAGGGATAACTAGTACTACTGATAATTAACAGTTGAATGCCAAGAATATCATGCTCAAAGGACCTGGTGACTAGTTTGTTAAAAATTATTGAATTGTTTTATACCATGCTGTAATAGCATTCTTGAACATTCCAAAAATGCTAAGAAACCTTGTGAGGCGAATGAGCAGAATGAAGCCTCAATTATCTGATTATTAAATTATCACCTTTACTTTCCTGTCATGGGGAAAATGTCATAATAAAGACATTTAAAGATGCACACTACCTCTGAAAGCTGGTGCAATTACTATCCAACGTCAGCACGAAACCTTGTTATGTGGCATATTCCACTACTTGAGAGTAAATGTCCTGCAAGATACACATTTGGAATACTTGGAACGTCATTTTCAAAATTGAATTACTCTTGAAGATTGGAGTGCTAAGATATTGCAGTGTTGCACTGAAAGAGATTGAAGCATAGTTCAGTAGCTTATTGCATTCAAGTAAAGGAGTGGTTATTGTATAACGTATTAGCTTTTCTGATGTAGTGATGGGAAATCAGAGTAGCATGTTATATAACAGCTTTTTACCTAGAAACACATTTAGTTTCTTAGTTGAATTGTAAGTTTCCCAATATCCAACATTAAATAACTAGAAAAGCTTGGCCAGTCTTTTTTTCTTATAAACTCAAATCTAGGTAATTGTACCTTTGCTTCCCTGTTGGTTGAATAAGTAATGTGGCAGTAAGGGTTTTATTCTGAATCTGTATTATGTACTGCTGATGGATTTTAGTCAAGACGAGGATCTAACAGCCCGAGCATTAATACTTTTGTGAGGGTGAAAACTGATCGTGATTTCTATATTCAGTGAAAATAGATTTCTAGATTCAGATGAACTAAATCAGCACATGCAAAGCTGGGATTTTCAGGATCAGTGTATCTCAATTCCACACTGATCACTGAGTCACAGGAAGAACACAGACGAAAGACTATGATGCTGAATTGTCAGTATAGCGCTTTGATATCAAGTTGTTACTATTTAGGAATCAGGTGCTGCAATGAGTTAGCAAATTATCCTTTTAGTTGTGGTATTTGGTTTCAAATCAATGGGATGAAAGTTTACTCTATCTGCTAGCTTTTTGTTTAAATAAGCTTGGACAGTTTTAGTTTCTAATGCAATACAAATTGGGAATCCTGGAAAGATGGCCATGAGGATAGCTAAAGTGATTAATAGTATAATAAACATATTATACAACAGCATGAAAGTGTTGCTCTTTGTCAAAGTTGTGCTATCCATGAGACTTGGAAGGTGTTCTATACTGGCACTGGGTGCCAATTTAGAAGCAGTCACAAGAATAGAAACATATTCACAAATGGGACCGAGCCATTTTTACAAACCAGTTTTATTGTAATGCCACTGTTATGTTTTTGTACAACTATATTGCTCATATAATTCCAATCTATAATGTTTTTATACACGGTCTATCCTCAGTACTAGGAATGATGAAAACTGCAAAAAGCTGAAACGGAACTAAGCTACATTGTTGTAACATTTTTGTATGATCTGGGTATTAAAAAATAAATTTTAAAAATGAGAAAAAGATTGCAAGTCTTTTTAAAAAAAAATATCGTATTTTTTAAGAGGTCTGATTTGCTTTTGCAAACTTAGATTCCTTTCATATTTACCTTGTTGATTTTCTGCTTACATCCATATTCTTTCTTCAAATGCTGATGCTTTAAGTATCTAGTTGGTTGTTAGATTTCTGTGTGGGTGTGCACATCTATGTGGAAGAATTCAAAGATCAAGTTAGAAAAAAAGTTAGGAGAAATTGTGGGTACCCTTCATAAAATGGGAAGTAACTATTTCTAGAAAGACCATGATTTTAGTCATTAATTACCATTGACAGATTTCTGATTTTGAACATTATTCTCAAAAAGAGTATGAGCTGATTATAATTGGGATGTGAAGCAACAGTGTGCAGTGGATCTGGAATAGAATACATTTAGAAGATAATTTCATGATAGAATCATATCAGTTGCGGTATTACCATAGCCTGATGAAGAGTCAAGTGTTTTTAAAAAATCCCAGATTGTCTGGCACAGCCCCATATTTGACCTGCAATCTATGTTGATTCCAGTGAGGAGGAGGAGGAGGAGATGAGAACGCCTCAGTGCCTTTAACTTGGAGAGGAGAAAATTCTGTCTGGCTGCCAGACAGTGATAGTGTCCCATTGTTAAGAAGCTTATTGATATTATTAGGTTGGAAACGGGAACAGATTCCTTTCTTAATCCCGCTGCTTCTCTGGTCATAATCAAATGTGAATTTAAAAAAAGGATGGGGAGATTGTCAATTATGTTATCTGTATAATGTATTAATTCAGGATTCAAAATAAGCCAGCCAGGCGTCTTTAGTTAAAAATAACTTAATTTTCATTTGATAATGGATCGTGGAACTTGTTGGCGTATTCGTAATTGCTAGGAAATTTCAATGGGCATTTAAGAATCAGTCACATTGCCAAGGGTCTGAGGTCACATGTAGGCCAGACCAGTAAGGTCATTCTCTAAAGGGCATTAGTAAACCAGGTGAGTTGTCACAACAATTAAAGTCATAGAGTCATAGAGATGTGCAGCATGGAAACAGAACCTTCGGTCCAACCCTGTTCATGCCGACCAGATATTCCAACCCAGTCTAGTCCCACCTGCCAGCACCCTGCCCATATCCCTCCAAACCCACCCAAATGCCTCTTAAATGTTGCAATTGTACCAGCCTCCATCACATCTTCTGGCAGCTCATTCCATACACGTACCACCATCTGCGTGACGAAGTTGCTACTTAGGTCTCTTTTATATCTTTCCTCTCTCACCCTAAACCTATGCCCTCTAGTTCTGGACTGCCCGACCCCATGGAAAAGACTTTGTCTATTTATCCTATCCATGCCCCTCATAATTTTGTAAACTGTCCCTGTAGCTCAGATCCTCCAACCCTGGCAACATCCTTGTAAGTCTTTTCTGAACCCTTTCAAGTTTCACAACATCTTTCCGATAGGAAGGAGACCAGAATTGCATGCAATATTCCAACAGAGGCCTAACCAATGTCCTGTACAGCCGCAACATGACCTCCCAACTCCTGTACTCAATACTTTGACCAATAAAGGAAAGCATACCAAACGCCTTCTTCACTATCCTATCTACCTGCGACTCCACTTTCAAGGAGCTATGAACCTGCACTCCAAGGTCTCTTTGTTCAGCAACACTCTCTAGGACCTTACCATTAAGTGTATAAGTCTTGCTAAGATTTGCTTTCCCAAAATGCAGCACTTCGCATTTATCTGAATTAAACTCCACCTGCCACTTCTCAGCCCATTGGCCCATCTGGTCCAGATCCTGTTGTAATCTGAAGTAACCCTCTTTGCTGTCCACTGCACCTCCAATTTTGGTATCATCTGCGAACTTACTAACTGTGCCTCTTATGCTCACATCCAAATCCTTTATGTAAATGACAAAAAGTAGAGTGCCCAGCACCTATCCTTGTGGCACTCCACTGGTCACAGGTCTCCAGTCTGAAAAACAAACCTCCACCACCACCCTCTGTCTTCTACCTTTGAGCCAGTTCTGTATCCAAATGGCTAGTTCTCCCTGTATTCCATGTGACCTAACCTTGCTACTCAGTCTCTCATTGGGAACCTTATCGAACGCCTTACTGAAGTCCATATAGATCACATCTACAGCTCTGCCCTCATCAATCTTCTTTGTTACTTCTTCAAAAAACTCAATCAAGTTTGTGAGACATGATTTCCCACACACAAAGCCATGTTGACTATCCTGAATCAGTCCTTGCCTTTCCAAATACATGTAGGTCCTGTCCCTCAGGATTCCTTCCAACAACTTGCCCACCACCGAGATCAGGCTCACTGGTCTATAGTTCCCTGGCTTGTCTTTACCGTCCTTCTTAAACAGTGGCACCACGTTTGCCAACTTCCAGTCTTCCGGCATGTCACCTGTGACTATCGATGATACAAATATCTCAGCAAAAGGCCCAGCAATCACTTCTCCAGCTTCCCACAGAGTTCTTGGGTACATTTGATCAGGTCCTGGGGATTTATCCACCTTTAACCATTTTAAGACATTAACAATGATTGCACATCACATTGGACAAGTTCGTAATTCTAGACTTCAAATTGCACCATTGCCAAGGTGGGATTTGATCCATGTTTCCAGAGCATTACCTGGGGTTCTGGAGTACTCGTTCAGTGACACTACCACAATGTCACTGCCTCCTGAACTCATTTATTACAAACCAAAATCTATTCACGTAAGGATACACAAATTATTATCAAAAGGTTTAGAGTGCAAATATATATACAGAGGAACCTTGATTATCTGGCATTCAATTATCTGAATTTCAGATTATCCAGACAAGATCACAAAGTCCCAGTACTTGGCTAAACTGTGTTATCTGGGATTCAATTATCCGCACATTTGATTATCCAAACAAAATACTTACTGCCTAGAAATTGTGAGATAAAGAAAATTCTTTCTAAAGTATATAACAGCAATTGACTCCTTGACATAATACCTGCAGCAAATGGAGGATGAAACTTATCAGGAGAGAAATGTCGCAGTGAAGGCTAAAGAGCCCTAAAGGTAAGGGAAGAGTGGACTCGTGACATTAAGAGAGGGTCCAGGATGAGAGAAAGAAAAATAGCTCAACTAACTGTGAAAGATGAGAGTTCACGAAGAGTGCTACATTAAGAGAAAGTATTTTAGGAAATCACATTTAGCAAAAATGATTTCAAAATATATATACACGATTTTGATTTTGGACCCAAATATAATACTTCCTGAACTTGAAGAAAACAACCTGTACAATACCTAGATTTGGGCTGAATAATGGCAAGTAACAGTCACGCCAGGAAATGCTAGCTCGAATATGAGATCATCACGTAATCCTCCTCCATCAACACCCTGGAGTCACCATTGATCAGAAATTGAATTGGACTAGTTATATAAGTACTGTGACTACCAAGGCAGGTCAGAGGCTAGAGATATCATAGGGAGTAACTCACCAAAGCCTGTCCACCATCCACGAGGCACTTGCAGTGCAGCTCCAACAACACTCAGGAAGTTTGCCATCATTGAGGAGAAAGCAGCTGACTTGATTGGCACAACACCCACAAGCATCCACTCCATCTACTACCAATGCTCAGTAACAGCAGTGTGTACTATCTTCAGGACGCACTGCAGAAACATGCCAAAGATACTTAGGTAGCACTTTCCAAAACACTACAACTTCCCCTCCCACTCCATCAACGACATGCAGGTCCTCCTCCACTGCCAAACCGTGCCCACCTGATGCCTGGAGAAGGAATGCCTCATATTCCGCCTTGGGACCCTGCAACCACATGGGATAAATGTGGATTTCAACATCTTCCTCATTTGCCCTATCCCCACATTATCCCAGTCCCAAGCATCCAACTCGACACTGCCCTCTGGACCCATCCATCACTGCCCCCTCTGACCTATCACCTTCTCCCTCACCTTCATCCACCTATCGCTTTTCCAGCTACCTCCCCCCAACCCAACCCTCTCCCATTTATCTCTCAGCCCCGACCCACAAGCCTCATTCCTGAAGAAGGGCAAATGCCCAAAACTTCGATACTCCTGCTCCACAGATGCTGCCTGACCTGCTGTGTTTTTCCAGCACCAGACTCTCGATCATGATCACTTTCATCTAGAAGGACAAGGGCAGCAGATACATGGGAACACCGCAATCCACAAGTTCCCCTCCAAACTACTCGCCATCCACACTAAGAAAAACAGAACTATTTCTTCATTATCATTGGATCAAAGTTCTGGAATTCCTTCCTAAATAGCATTGTGTGTCTACCTATAGTACATGGTCTACAGAAATTCAAGGAGGCTGCTCATGACACCTTTTCAAGGACAACTAGGGATGGGCAAAAAAAGCTGGTCCAGCCAGTGTTGCTCACATTTGACAAGTGAATAAAACAATTGCTGATTGCACGTATAATTGAGAACGTAAGGCAGGGTATTTCTTAAATGGTAAGAAGGGAGAAGTTGTTGATACTCAAGGACCTTGGGCGTCATGGTTCATGAGGCACTAATAGCTAGCTTCCCATGCAACAAACAAATAGGTTAGCGCGTGATGATGGGCCTTTCTTTGAAAAGGATTTGAGTACAAGACATAAAGCTATTTTTCTGTGATTATAAATCACCTTGCTGAGATTACACCTGGACTGTTGTATACAATTTTGGTCTTGCTGCCATTGAGGGAGTGCAACAGATGTTCAGTGGACCAACTACTAGGATGGCAGAATGAGGAAACTTGACCATTTCTCCAGATCTTCGGAGAAAATCCTTACAGGACATGACAAGGCAGATTAGATAGAATAATTTCTCTGGCTACAAAGTCTGAAATCAGGATTTATGGTTGCATGATATAGGGAAACCCATTAAAATTGAGATGAAGAGGAATTTCTTCATTCAGAGGGTGACAAACATTTATAATTCTCTACCCATAAGGACTATGAATACGCAAATATTGAACAAGTTCAAGACATAAATTGATAGATTTCTGGATAGCAATGCCATCGAAGAATAGATGGATACTGGTGTAGAGTTAAATGATTAACCATGGTTCAGAATAGTGGAACATGCTTGATGGGTTGATTGGCTGACTCGTGCTCCAAATTCTCATGTTTCTAGCTCATGTTTTCTCAACAAAAATAAAAACAGCTCCGAAAGTTTTTGTCACCATATTCTACTATTTTCAGATCCTGGCTGCTCCAACTGGAATTGAAAGGTTGTACAAACAACCCATCCACATAAGTCGGAATAAATGTCATCTGTAAAACTTAATTATTGGTTTTGTGAAAATTGTTTTGTGTCAAGGAGAGAGAATTTAGGAGACCCAGCTTAACAACAACCTTTTTAATAAAATCAGATTCCACTTATACAGAAAATATATGTTTCCAGTAAAGAAAATTAATTGTCAGCACGAATGACTAACATTCGACTTTTATTTGGAACGATATTGGGGAATCACATGCAAAAGAAGCCTTTTCCTCCCACGCTTCCTGATACAATTGTGACTCTGTCAGTGCAGGAATATCAGTGCCCTGATTTTAAAACTTTTTTCAATCTATTTTGACAGTAGGTTTTAAATTAGTGGGCTGATCAGCTACACAGTGGGCTCCCGCTTCCGTTCAATCTACCTTTTCCTGCTGAGTTTCTTTTATTACAGTGTTTGTCTTCTGCCATTGAGTAACAACCATTCAGGAAGAGCATATAACAACGTCCTACCTACTGTTATTGACTAACAATGAAGTATAATTTAACAGGAAAATAAAGTAGCACCAGGATCCCTGACTGAATCTGAGTCATACAACAAATAAAAGGTCTTACCACCTTATGGTTATATTTATATTACGGTTATTTCTATCAGTGTTGAATTGACAAGAAATATTTCTACATCAATTGTGTCTGTTTGAAAACACAAAGCCCCAGCTGCAATAGAAACAAAGTGCTGTAGAAACTCAGCAGGTTTAGCAGCACCTGGGAGAGAGAGTAGGAGCTAATGTTTTGAGTTGATAACTCTTCTTTAGAAGAGCCTTATGGGGGGGTCAGTCTTTGAGTATATTCCAGGCTGAGGTCAACAGATTTCTACAAATTAAATACATTGAATGATATCGGCATAGAGCAAGAAATGGAGTTGAAGTAGAAACTCATGCACAATCTCATTAAATGGTAAAGAAGCTCTTGGTGGCCTACTCCTGCTCCTATGTTCTTAAATAAATTAGTGCTGAGGGGTTCCAATGTTATTGAAAGTTATATTACTTTTTACTGTTTGTTTGTTATTGGAAGTTTGAAGAGGAATGTTGACATTGGGTGACTTTCTGAAGACAGATTGTCAATACTTCACCAAAAATATATTAATATCTAGTCTGACTTCAGATATTTCACCGATAAAGATTATATACCTGTAATACCAACCTCAGAGAGAGAATGTTTCATCACTGGCATCTTGAGAGGGGTTATAGAATCAATTACACAATGGAAAATAGGCCCTTTGATTCATCAAGTCTACACTGACAAAAAATACATAAAACCTACATTCGTCCCACTTTCCAGTAGTTTCCACACAGTCTTGAATGTATGACATCTCAAGTGCTCATCCAAGTTCATTTTAAAGGTTGTGAGGTTTTCTGGCTCAACTACTCTCCCAGGCAGTGGATTCCAGACTCTCACCATCCTCTGGGTCAAAAGGTTTTCCTCAAATCCCCACTAAAACTCCTGCCTTTCACCTTAAAATTATGCCCTTGTATTGACACTTCAACTAAGAGGAAAAGCTGTTTTTCATCCACTCTATCCGTGCCTTGAGGCATGGTGCATTGGTAAGACCGAGCAGAGGCTATGGCAACGGATGAATGGAAACTGCATAAGAATCACCGGGCAGGAGTGCTCCCTCCCAGTCGGGGAATTCTTCAACAGTCCAGGACATTTGGCCTCGGCCCTTTGGGTGACCATCCTCCAAGGCAGACTTCAGGACAGACAACAACAAAAAGTGGCTGAGCAGAGGCTGATAGCCAAGTTCATTACGCATGAGGATGGCCTCAACCAGGATCTTGGGTTCGTGTCACACTACAGGTGACCCCACTACACTGTATATACACACATACACACACTTCTCCAGACTCACACAGCCCTTTTCTCATACACAAGCTCTCTCTCATATGCTCACACGCACAACCATCCCCACACTCACCCTCCCACACACCGTCTGACAGGCGAATCCCCCATTACACTCACACACAGACACACAGTCTCTCACAGATCCCCCTCCCCCCACCCCCACCCCACACACCCACCCACATGCATACACTCACTCGGTCTTCCCTGCACACACACACATAAACGTTTGAGGAGAATTTGTACTGGAGAATTACATTTTATTTTGCTTAAAAACTGCATACATCCATGCAAGATTCTGTTACTTCCACTTTAGAAATAGAATCAGTCTCACCTAACACTGGGACACAGACAGATTTAACTTCATACCTTCAATGCACTTTCTGAGCTGAGAAGACACCTATTGTTAAAAGCCATCTTGAGAGTGCAACTTTAAAAAAGTTCTGGGATTTATATATGAAGGAAGTGAAACTAACATGGTCATTCTAAAAGATGAAAGACTTAAGCTAAATTTGTTTTATATTGCATTCCATGACACTGCAATTCTGTTGCTGTAATGTCTGTGTCTTATGATTCTGCTCCAAAACCAACTGATGAAGAAGCAGCACTTTAAAAGCTAGTGATTACAAATAAACCTGTCGGGCTATAACCTGGTGTTGTGTGATTTTTAAACTTTGTCCTTCCCAGGTTAACACCAGCACCTCCAAATCTCAAAATCTTATACACCTCACCCGTCTCTGCTCTAAAGAAAACAACCTGAGCCCATCCACCCTCTCTTCATTGATAAACTGCTCTGTCCTAGAAAGTATCCTCGTGAATCTCCTTTACACACCCACCAGTGCAATCACATCCTTCTTATAGTGCTGCGACTGAAAAAAACACACAGTACTCTAGCTGTGGTCTAATTAAAATTTCATACAGCTCCAAGATGATCTCCTTGCTTATACAACTTATGCCACAACTGGTAAAGGCAATTGTCCCATATGTCTTTTTAAATAACCTATTGATCTGCCATGCTGCCTTTAGGAATCTGTGGACAAGCATTCCAAGATCCCTCTGAGCTTCCTATTTGTCCTGTCATTTACTGCGGAATCCCTTGTCTTGTTACTTCTTTCAAAGTGCATCATCTTACATGTATCAGCGTTAAGTTACGTTCTGCCCATCTGAGCAATCCATCAGTGTTGTCTTATAACCAAAGAACTTCTTCCCCACTGTCCAGCACCTGGCCAATCTTCATATCATCCACAAACTTACCATTGTTTCCATATTTTCTTCTCTATTGTCTATATATATCACAAACAATATAGGACTCAGTACTGATCCCTGTGATACATCACTGGACATCAGCCTCCAGTCACTCAAACAGCTTCTCCCACTACCCTCTATCGCCTGCCACTCAGCTACATCTGGATACAATTGCCAAGTTATCTTTGACCACATGTGCTTTACTTTCTTACCAGCCTCCCATGTGAAAACTTGTCAAATGCTTTGCTAACATCTATATAAACTACATCAACTGCACTACCCACATCTACCCACCTGATCACCTCCTCTAAAAATTTAATCCAATTTATTTGGCATGACCTGCCTCTGACAAAGCCATCCTGACTGTCTCTGATCAAAGCTTGCTTCTCCAAATGGATAATAATTCCCGCCTTCAGAATTTTCTCGAGTAGTTTCCTTTGGTGTGAAGGAGAAATGAAAGAATATGATTCCAGATTTAAAAAAGGGACAGGAAGAATGAAGTGGATCTCATCTGCTGCTCCAGATATAGGAACTCCTCCACTTGGACTAGTGCCATACCTGAGAATCTGTGCTCCCACTGTGGTCCCTGGGCCTTTCTGAAACCTAACCCTATGTGTTAAACAGCCCAATCCACACCTTCAGCGCAAGTGGGTGAGTAAACCTACATAGACAGTTCCAGGAAAATTATATCTAATCAGCACTTGAGAGCTGAACCTACTACTAATGATTTCAGCACTTACAGGCATGTTTAAAACCTACTAATCATTCCCCACCTCCCAAATTATAAGGTAGATCCACATTTTAAACTGTGAATTTCTTATTAGTAAAGTGTTCAGGTAAAGCATGTTTTCATGTGTGACTAAAATAACCTTTAACCTTGCATAAATCCATATAGAAATCAGGTAAAAATCTCTCTGTAAACAGTGTAAAACAGTGCTGTCCCTCCTTTGAATAGGGTGTGAGATCAGGTACCAGGATTGTGGCTAATGATTAATCCACATTCAAAGTCATGCAGGCTGTAAGCAAACGTTGTGCTTCTAATTATAATTAGTGAGGTGCAGAACCTGCTTTTGAGTGACTGCAGGCCTCAGCAGACACCTGAGGTTAGACTTAATCTGCTTCAATCAAAACTGCAGAGAGATAGCAGGAGTTGAATTGGTTACAGAAGAATTAAGACTCAGGTCCTCCCGATCTCCACCTCAGCTTTGGGTTTGGCTCAATAATTAATTCACTCGATTGATTCCCAGGGTGAGAAGGATGTCCTATATTGATAGGCTGAATAAATTGTGTGCATGACTTTTGGAGTCAGGATGATTTAGAGATGTTTTTGTTAAAATGACAGGACAGATGGAGTTAAAAATCACACAACACCAAGCTAGAGTCCAACAGTTTATTTGGTGGTTGTGGATCAAGGAGCAGTGCTCTGAAAGCTAGTGCTTCAAATTAAACCTGTTGGACTATAGCCTGGTGTTTTGTTATTTATAACTTTGTACATCGCAGTCCAACACCAGCATCTCCAAATCAGGACAGGTGGATGTAGAGTGATTGTCGCTCTGAAGGTTTGATCATTTACTGGCTGGGATGAGAAATCGATTCATTTAAAGGATTAGGAATCTTCTGAAATTTCCTGCCCTAGAACTTTTTGGGTACTCTATTGTTGCATACATTTAGATAGATCAGATTTTGGTCTTTCAGAGAATAAAAGGAAACTGAATTAATGTTGAGGCAAAATTTATATTGAATGGCAGAGCCAACGGAGCAGTATGGTGGCTCAGTGATTGGCAGTGCTGATTCACACTAGAGTTCAACCTACTGGGTTCAATTCCATCTTCAGGCAATTGTCTGTGTGGAGTTCACAACCACAGCTCTGCTCCCCACCCCCCGCGCATCCCCCACCCTATCCCACCCCCCCCCCCACCCCCCCCCACCAACCTCTCCCATCTGTGTGGGTTTCCTCTCCAGTTTCCTCCCACAGTCCAAAGGTGTCCAGGCTAGGTAGATTAACTGTGGGAAATGTAAGGCTTTGGGGATGGGGTAGGGTCTGGGTGGGATGCTCTAACAGTCAGTCATTCAATGGGCTGAATAGCCTATAGGGATTCTATTGACTTGAGGGACTTTCCACTAATGTTCATATTCTTATGTTGCTCAGAAAAGCACTTTGAAATGTCACAATAAGTTAGAAGATGTGCCTCAAGGTTTTTGGAGGTCCTGATCCAGAAGGTACTCAGGAGGAGAGAGTTTTATGTACATCAGGGGGTCTGGAGGCTCATCAGATAGTGATGGTGAATTCAGTGGAATTCAGTGGAATTACCCTGGTAACAGGTCAATGAGGGAGAGCTTAATTCCTGCCAGCAAAGCTAGCATTCACCAGCATGTGATCACACATTAACTGCCCACTGAGTTGCTGGTAACTTACGTGGCTCCAGTACCTTTAAGCACTGAGACACAACACTTGAAAAGCCATGCCTCTACAACTGATGGTATCACATACCAAGAGAAGACCTGCTACTTCGGCAAAACCATCCATACGCTCCTCCTAGTTCTCTCTGTCTACGGAGAATGCAACAAAGCTCCATTGCATCACAAGGCCTTTGTTACCTCTCTGGTGCAGAAATGAAGTGAATTGAGAACTTGAAGGCACAACAATGCCTCTTCTTCAGCTGGTTTAGGAAATTTGATATGTCCACAAGGACCCTCACCTACTTTTACAGATGCACCAAAGAAAGCATTCTATTCAAGAGCATAACAGTCTGGTACAGCCACTGTTCTGCCCAGGACTGTAAGAAAGTATAGAAAGTTGTGTGCAAAGCCCAGACCATCACAGAAGCTAACCTCCCATCCATGGACTCTATTTACTCTTCTTGTTGCTGTAGAAAGGCTGCCAACATTAAAGACCCCTCCCATCCTGGTAACACTGTCATTCAACCTCTTCCATCAGGTAGAAGATACAGAAGCTTGAATACATGCACCAACCAATTCAAGAACCGCTGTTATTAAACTAATGAATGGGCCTCACTAACTTCAAATAATGTTGATCTTGCTTTGCACACTTCCTGTATGCCTCGCCCTGTCTAAACACACTATGATCTATCTGTCCTTGTTTGCTATGATCTGCCTATATGATCTGCAAAACAAAACCTTCACCGTGCTTAGGTACATGTGACTACAACAAGTCAAATCAAATCATATGTAGCAACTGGAGGAATTTCAGCAGATAAAATCGTGGGCTGTGGCCACCTTCGCCACCACTAGCACAGCTCTGAAAATGAGGGCTGATTACAAACAACGAAAGTTAATGCAAGTAAACAGAAACATAAGGTCTGAAGATGGGTCACTGGCTTAAAATGTTAATTTTTTCTCTCCACTGATGCAGCCAGTTTCTTCAGCAATTTCTGCTTTTGTTCATCTGGCATCCACAGTTCAATATTTTATTTAAGGTTTATTAATGTGTCTTTATTTCTGATAATATTTGATGTAGGCCTACCTGGTCCCAAAATGGTATCGTTTTAAAGGGGGTGTTGAAATGATAAAACTCGATACTTCATTCCACGAATTTTCTTTATTTCATTGGAATTCTCAAAAACATTTTCTTTTTCAATTTCCTTGTGTTCTGATCTTCTTGCATACCAGTATTAAAGGACAAAAGTTGTTTTTTTCAAAAGAATAAAAAGATAGGATCAGCTGGCATAATAAATTCCACTAATCTGCATGATATGTAGACAACAACCTAAGTGAAGTTGGCTGCAAGGCCTTTTCCATTTCAGAACGTGAAACTGCTTTCACCTTATAAGGGGGCAGCTGCACAGCATGATGTAGGATCCTTTTCAGGACTGTGAGTTTAATCAGTTTGAAGATAGCAGTAATTGGTTCTTATCATATCAATAGAAAATTTGATATCAGGTCATCTTTTCTTATTGTTTGATCCAGGATTGAATTCCAAGTGGTTGGCTCTCTACGATCTTACCTGACTCTCCATGTGTGCGCTCCTTTCTGGTGTATGATGTCCAGAAACTCAAATCAATGAAACCAGATCTACATCACAGTTCTGTTCACACTGCTGTTTGTTGTTGGTTTCTGTGCACTTTGGAGTGTGGTCTGAAGCCTGCATCTGGAGAAAACAGTGAAAAAAATCTCCATGCTTTACTAAGGTTAAGAGCAAAAGCATATTATCAAGGAGGGTGCTTTAATCTACATCTGGCTGTTTTGGCTTGAGCTAGACAATCTGATGCTGACACTGGAAATGAAAAGATACAAACAGTTCTCAGTACTTAAATTCCTCATTTCAATGAGAACTTAAAAGAAGAAAAAATAACAACAGCTGGCATTGGAGAACTTGCATAATCAAAGAAATCCAAATCATTGTGGTTATCGAGGCTTAAATACGATTACATTTTTGATCAACATTAATCCAGGTCACTTCAAAGGTACAACATGTACAATTTCAGAGCTTATCCTCTCAACCAAGCGAATGCTGCGTATGTTGTTCTACTATACTAATCTCTTCCTTCCATTTAATAATCTCTTGTAAACTATTTTCCAAAAGTGGTATCATTTCTGATTGATTAAAATGTTAGATTATGTCAAAGTATTGTGGCTCAACTCCATTCCTTTCACCTCTGATATTTTGTTGAATTTCCTATCTTTTTGCTTACATACAAGCTGTTATCTCAACTCATATATCAGCTCATAGCCTTGAGCTACTGCTGAGCTCATATGGAAAATATTTTGACTTCGAACATGCCTGGGGAGACAACAGGTCGTTTTTTTTAATGCAGCAGGAAAGAAAGAGCTAATTCAAGTAAACACACAAAATGATAGGGCTAGAGAAGTAAAATTGAGCATATCTTATGTATTGAGTAGCTGTTAAGTGATTCCAAGGACTATACTTACTAGAAGTACTGTGCAATTTTTTAAAAATCTGGTAAGGCCAATTATGAGTGACAGAATCCAATTTCTTAGCACGTCTACAAAATCGAGTCTGTCAAATTTATAACAAATTATCTTTATGCATTTAAATCCAATTGCTTTTCTTTAAACTGCATTTCAAATTCCAAAGTAATTTGTTAAGATTATCCAAACGCTACTTAGTTGAGATAAGATATTAATGGAGTTCACCGGATAATGGATTTAAATGATATTACTTAGAATCCAAGATTAATTGAATTGCTATAACTGTAACATTAACTGTAGAACTGAGGTGACATTTGTATTGCAGCATTCCAGTGTTAGGATGTCTCACCAGTGATTAGATTAGATTAGATTACTTACAGTATGGAAACAGGCCCAACAAGTGCACACCGACCCGCCGAAGCGCAACCCACCCAGACCCATTCCTCTACCTTCACCTAACACTATGGACAATTTAGCATGGCCAATTCACCTAACCTGCACATTTTTTGGACTGTGGGAGGAAACCCATGCAGACACAGGGAGAATGTGCAAATTCAACACAGTCAGTTGCCTGAGGCAGGAATTGAACCCTAGTCTCTGGTGCTGTGAGGTAACATTGCTAACCACTGTGCCACCCAAAAGGGAGTGGTGAATGTAGACATTGATCCCACTACCTCTCGCATGTAAAGCATGCACTCTACCATTTGAGCTAATTCCCCAGTGCTTTGTAGCAAGTGATGTTCTGTAGGGAAATGCAACAGACTAAGGAAGCCAATGAATCATCCAGGAAATGGTTGTTTCTCTGTGGTAACTATTTTGAAAAGGTCCCACATACCTAAAATGTTAATATTGTTTTCCTTTTTGCTGATGGTGTCTGAGTTGCTAGGTATTTAATGCATTTTCATTTTTTACAGAATCACAGAATTATTAGGATGCAGAAGGCCATTTAGCCTATATTGTCAATGACACTGAGCCTATATTTTTTAAAATAGAGTAGGACTCTGATATATTTTCGTTAAAATAAGAGCCTTTTCAAAACATTAATAATACCACAATAGTCTTCTCTTTTTCAGAAAAGACAGAAGGGCTGGAACTGATGGAAGATGTTATGAGCACGTGAAGAGGAGTGAATTGGCTGCAACCTCACAAGGTTTTCAATATGAAAGAAGAATTTTGTTACTCAGTAACCTAAGAAAACTAATAAAATACAACACACACATAAGTATAGTTATAAAGTTTGAAAAAAAAGGAGTGTGCCTTAAACAAAATAGGAAGCCAAGTATAGGCAATTCAAAAAGTCCTTGGATTCCTTTCGGTGCTAGATTTTAACCTTAGATTGTAGTTCTTCAATTGATGCATTGAATAATCAGCAGTGACAAAATTTGTGCATGGATTCTTCTCTAATTTGCTTTATCACTCAGTATTGTTTTTCGAGGTGTTCAGAGAAAGAATGAAAGTTATCAGTTAAGTTGTTAAAGATACATTTTCTTTTCACTGTCTCTCCCTATGGAGAAAAACTTTTGTCTGAAATTAATTTTTCCAGTGTAGTCCCATGTCTGGCTTCATTTTATTTTAGGCGATTTTCTTCCCTGTATACAGAACATTCAAAAATGCCCATATCAGACAAGAGATAAAGATCAAAGTGATGAGTTACAGTCATTTTGATGATATGTTAATTTAATTAGGGACCTTTTTTTAGTAGAGTAAGCTTGGAGAGTATGATTAAGTTAGGGGTTGATTCCGTGAAGGTCATAAATAACATGGATTATCTTGGTGCATCAGAGTGAATGTCTCTTATTGTTTATCTCAGTTGCAGTTGGCAACTGACAGCTGCCCTTTTTCCAAATCAGATATTTTTTATTTCCATACTCTCAAAATACTTATGTTTGAATTCAAGTCCAGCCTGGTATTTTTATTACAGTTAACATCAACACAGCTTTAAGTGGTTAATTTTCCATAATTGAACTTAATGTTTTCCATTATACTGTGAATCAATTATTCTGTCAGCCCCATAATCAGTGAGTTCATCTTTCTGATACTTTGCTGAGCAACATAGATTGAATCTCACAGGCTGGTCAGTGGCAGGAACAGAAGTGGAATGCTGGTAAAATAGCTGGGTGTTGAATGACGATGGTTTTCAGATTCTGTCCCTTGATAGGGAGGCTTCCCAGTCACTGTTTGGAGAGTGGATTGACTCACTAAGCTGCTTTTACTTCAAAAGGTCCTTTTTGGGAATGATGAAATGAGCCTGCTGGGATTTTACTCATGGAGAGTGGTCTGCAGCCACATGGCAAGGCTGTCAGCTTCAAGCCAGCTTCTTGTCACAAGCTATCAGGCCATTGCAGGCTGAAGCTCCATGGGGCAAAGAATTGGATGTGGGCAGCGAATGCAAGGCCAATAATTCCCCAAGAGAGGCTTCCTCTTCGATCCCCCCAATACCCTGATCTTATTTTAGTTTGATTATTTAACTGGGGGCTCCCGTAAGGTTGACCTGCTTGCCTCAGCACTGGCCCCTCTATAAGTGGAGCTGCTGAAGGGTCAAAGCTGCCTTTTCTCTATTACAGCTGGCAGCATCAGGCTCCTTCATCAGATGGGGGTGTCTGATGAAATTGTTGATCCATTCCTGATGTAGGGTCTTGAAGCCTGGGGTAAAATTCAGCCTATCATATCAAGAAAGAAAACTATGTGTGAAACTAAACACGTTATACGAAGTCAAATTGATAGACTGGTTTTGGCTTTCCACCATATGCAGTTCCTTCCATCCAAGACTAAATTTGGAAGCTTTTCTTACAATTTGATTCGACTCCAGTCTTGTTGTTTCTTTAATTACCGAGCAAGGCACTATAATTTGAAGACCATGAGGAGTATAATAGAATCAAAACATATTTGTAACAGAGAAACAGCCACCATGGCCGTTGAAAATGGAACCATCCGGTCTCATCCCAGTTTCCAGCATTATGCCCATTGCCCTGCAGATTACGGCCCTTGAGGTTTGGATCCAGCCTCCTTTTCAATGGTTCTACCTCTACTACCCTGTCAGTCAGTGAGTTCCAGACCTTTCCCACCCTGTGGATGAAAAATGATTTCCTTATCTTCCCTCTAATTTTTCTATCAATATTTTAAATTTAATGTTCCTTAGTCATTAACTGCTCTGCTAAAGTAAATATAATCAATCCCTACACAATTTTATACATCTTAATCTAGTCTTCCCTCAGACTCCCATGTTCCAAGGAGAACAACTCCAGTAAAGCCAATCATTCCACAATGCAGCATTTTTCGAGTAATAGCAGCATGTCCCTAAATTATTCTGGTGTAGCAGAGTAAATGTCTCCTATTGTTTATCCAAAATGCAGTTGCCAACTGTACTTTCCATTCTATTGACAGTGACTCTTTTTCCATATCATACTTTGTTTTATTTCGAACAGAGTACCAGTGGAGCAGCAGCGCAGAGCGTGGGTCCATCAACTCCGTCTGCTTGTAATCTTGTTTTCTTTGTCCTCTGATTTTTCTTCTTGCTTTAACTTTACCTACCTTCTGTGGAGAGCTCAGTGTCAGTGCAATGTTTCTTGTCAGCTATGGTAGCAGTGGGAGTTGGGTTTGTGCTGCTGGTGATGGTGGTGTCAGAGGGAGGTTAGATTGTGTTCCTGGTGGCTGCAAAAGGAGGCGAATCTGGGCCTAGTGTCCAGAGTGCGACCCAAAAGCTTCAGTGGCAGCTGCATTGCCGACATTGGTCCGGTGCACATTCATGGTGGTGGCAGCAGTCAAGGCAAGATGCTGACTAAGAATGGCGATACCATTCTGTGGCAGCAGCACGGTGAAGGGATTCAAGGCTGGCCGACTGCTTCATGCTTAGTCTCAGAGTCAGGGTGGAAGAGCTCAACTCATGCCCACAGCTAAGCACTTAAGAAGGACTGTCATGTTAAACTTATATTTTTCTACTTTATACCTAAGATATTGTACCTTTGCACCATTGTACCTAAGATGGCTCAGGGAATGGCAACTTTGTACACTTTTTACTGTACTCCTGAATCCTTGTATTTGAGTACACATGACAATAAAATCTAATTCTAAGGTATTTAGTGAATATTGATTCTGTAACCACTCGGGCACAGCTACATCCTTCTCTGTAATGTGGTGACCAGAACTGTACACATTAGTCTTTTCATGACCAAATTAATGTTTACACAGTTCAGCTGTAACCCTGCTATTTGTACATGCAATACCTCAGCCAATACAAGGAGGGAGTCTACATGCTTTCCTTGCCAACTATCAAGATATCCTGCCATCTTCAGGGATCAGTAGACATTCACTTTGAGTTTCCTCACTTCCTCTATACCCCAATATTCACCCATTGATTGTAGATTATTTTGCCTTACTTGACATCCCAAATACATCATTTCACATTTCTCCAGGCTAAAATTCCATTTGCCACTCATCTACCCATCCGACCAGCTACCAGCTATCAGTCGAACATTTGTTAGTAGTTATTTGGCTATTATTCTTAGGTCTAGCAAGAGAAACTAAGCCAGAGAGCCTATATTATTTCAAATCTGAACCTTGCTTTACATTTTTGAATGCAACTTATATTGAGGAAATAATTTTGACTTTGCTCATTTTACCAAATAGTTAACTAGGCTACTCCTTCACTAAAATAATAGTGAAGATGAGAGGAGTGCAGTTTGCACGTTGCTGTTCAGGGACCTGTTAGGAACGATGTATCTGCAAAGTACTGTACTTACAAGGAAAGACGTTCCTGTACTTCTTCCATGACAGACCGTTTGCTGAATGCAGATATATTTCCGGTGAAGTTCTGAACCCTGACAGGGCAATGCATTCCCCAGAGGGAAAAAAAGAGAAATACTTGGATTGTACTGAAGCACTGTTCTGACATATAAAAGTCAGACCAATATGTGTAATTTGCAATTTATACTGGTTTGTACATTTAGTTTGCAACCAACCCACAAAACAGAAGAAAATCAGGACTGGAAGGTTGGGTGGGAAGGAGATGAGATCCTGAAAACTTACAAAGTGATTTCTGTTTCTCTTTTAAGGCATCCTCAAGCTTCCTTTGGACATCTAAGGACTGGCCAGATTCTGGGGTTCTCAGCACAAGCTTCTCTATATACTTTATTTGGACATCCCACTGTTGGGTAATTGTTATAACATGGGGTAAGCCTTCCTTCTTAATTTAAAACCAGCAACACAGAAGATTTATCCTCTGCAGTCATCTGTAAAAATTCAAGTGGCCAAATACTATTTAAAGTAAAAATTAACAACTTAATTTCTTAAAGCATAACAGAGTATAATCAACTAACAAGTTATATTCACAAGTCCTTACTCTAACCTATTTTTTACCTTCCCTTCTATAATACTAGTCCGATAAAACTCCCAATTAAGATTTACAAAACAAAACTTCTTATCTCAAAAAGACAGCTTCGGTTTTTCTATTTGGATCTTCCTAAATCTTATTTTCTTCTTCTTAGGGATTTCTGCTTCACAGGTTACTGATCGATAAAGATACTTTTAAGTGAGATATTTTTCAGGCAGGCTTTTTACATGCTGGCATCTTGGCAGTTCTCCTCCCAACTGTTCAAGTTTTCTCCAGTCTTATACCCCAGAGCATCAGATTGTGTCATTGGCTTTTAAGATTGTTAATATACTCAATACAAACTTGATTGGAATTTGGTAGTTTTGGGGTATAATTTAAACTGATTGCTCTAATTCAAATTTTTTTTTGTTGTTTCCAGGCAACCAGCTATGCTGGAGCACATGTTACATTGTGTCTTATTGAGAACATTTGGTGCTGTCACTGCTAGCTTTAACACTTAAAGGTACAGTATACCCAAATCTTCATAACAGTAACTAAGGAGCAAAATGGGGAGGGAGGAAGACTTGTCATAGAATCATAAAATCCCTACAGTGTAGAAACAGACCATTTAATTATTTGTTTAATTAATTAATTAATTAATTAATTTATCTGCTGCACAGATCTTGAGTACATCTGAAAAAAAGACTCATTTTATAGAAGCTTTTCATTTTTTGCTCAGAACTTTACACATTTCCAAGAGGAGAATGCTAATTGATTAGTAAGAAGATTTAGTTGGTGGAGGTTTTGCCATGGAAAATGTACCAGATAAATGATGACTGACAGATAATTGCTATACTTTGTTGGAGTTTTAAATCAGGCCAGTTAACTCAAGTTGGACAAATCAAATGGAACAAACAATGGCTGTGATCGATTTTGTTGATTTAAAAGAGGCACATGTTCTTTCTGTCTGCAGAAAACAGAGCCCTGTGCATTAAGATGTGCAGTCTTCAGATCATGCAAGTGCACCACACTGAGACTGGCAATCCTAAATTGGCTATCAGCATAATTGTGTGCACACTCAGGATATTTTAGCATATGTTACCCATTCACAGAATGACATCTATATTGGGCACTGTGTTATGAGGTTTGCAACCACAGATTGATTTGGCATGGTCAACAGCTGCTTGCAGTGAACAGCCAGAAGGATATGCAGTTTGACATGAACCATAAGTGTTTGGGATGTACAGCCCTTTTTACCTAGCTAAACTTATCATACAAATGATTAATGTCGGTATATGGATATCAGTTCTGGGGCGAGGCTAATACAGCATTGATAATTCATGTGAATTGTCCCAATGAGTGTTTTTTTTTCTCTGCAATATCTGATACTCACGTTCTGTGAATGAGTAAAGAAAAGAAATTACTGGATCCTTTACATCTACCAAGAAGTTAGATCCTCAAAAATTATTTTGTGAATTTGATGCTACATGAAGGTCTGAAAGAATCTAAAGGGGTTAATACTGTATGAATCCCATAAGCATCACCCTTTGGTGATGTCAGGAGGACTGGTGGGCAGGATAACAAAGGTTCTTATTGGAGTCCCTTAGGTTTGTATTATAAGTCTTAGGTCTCCAGTCTCTTTAATATAACATGCCATATCCTTGTACATGGAGATAGTTGTAGAGATGCAATAAATTATGCCTTATTTATTACAATAGTCCCTTTCAATTAGACCCAGAGGTGGCTATTCTCATCCCTACCAGACCATGCAAGCCTTGGAGAAACATGTGCCTGGAAGGTATTAGTGTCAGCACAGACAGCATAGTGTTTGACCTCACCATTCAGTTTTGATAAACATGAGTTCCCATTTGTAAAGCATGTTGTCACTGCCTGATCATACCAAAATTTATAAGTGAATTGTTAAGACATGTTTCATAATCCATTTTGTTCTTTCCTTTTTTTCCTGCTCTGTAATTGCTTAAAACCTCCAGTAGCTTTAAGGTTTTGCAGTTCTGATGAGCAATTATTGATGTGAAATATTCACTCTATTTCTCTCTCTTCAAGGGCTACTAGACCTTCTGAGTGTTTGCAGGACTTTCTGATTTTATTCCTAAAAAAGAAAACTGCCTGTCTTCTTTGTGTGCAATGTCTTGGCAGTGGAAGCAGAATCCAAATGAAAGACAGCACAATGTGGTCTGGAGCAGGCAGTCTCAGCTCATAAATCGAAGCTATTATTAGGAGGCAGGGAAAACAGATGGCTGGAGGTACAAAGCAGTAAGACTCAGCAGGGAGCAGTCACCTTAAGTGCCAGTTTATGGAAAACGTGCACACACTACCAAAGGAATAGGAGTCCTGGTGCAGAAACCGGAACCACAGCATTGGCTCAATCCGTAATAGGAGAAAGTGAGGACTGCAGATGCTGGAGATCAGAGCTGAAAATGTGTTGCTGGAAAAGCGCAGCAGGTCAGGCAGCATCCAAGGAGCAGGAGAATCGTCATTTCGAGCATGATCCCTTCTTCAGGAGCCCTTCTTCAATCTGTAATATATCAGTATTCTCCACTCCTTGTACAGGCATCTTCATTGTTTCACAGTTGCTCATGCGGCTGCAAACATCTGCCAATAGATGGAGTTTCATCTCCAGTACCTTTACCTACAGCAGCATGATTCAAGCAGCCTCACACTCTAAGACCCTACCAACAGTGCAACCCTTTCTCCCCATTGACAGTGTGTTGGGACCTATAATCACGAATTATTTTCTTCTTCTTTAACTTCAAGTTTCCACATCTTATTTTTATTCAAGTAAAAAGATCTGTTTTCTACCTCATAAAGTTTCTGAAGACTTTGCAATATGTTTTGAAATGCTTTCTTAGAGACGAAAGGTCAGAAGAACAAGAACAGACCATTCAACCTGTCAAGCCTGTTCTATCATTTTTTTTACAAATATGGCAGTTGGACACTGTTGTGGTTCTGTTCGCCAAGCTGGGAGTTTTTGTTGCAAACATTTCATCCCATTTCTAGGTGACATCCTCAGTGCTTGGGAGCCTCCTGTGAAGCGATTCTGTGATGTTTCCTCCGGCATTTATAATGGCTTGTCTCTGCCGCTTCCGGTTGTCAGTTCCAGCGGCCGGTATATTGGGTCCAGGTCGATGTGTTTGTTGATAGAATCAGTGGATGAGTGCCATGCCTCTAGGAATTCCCTGGCTGTTCTCTGTTTGGCTTGTCCTATAATAGTAGTGTTACCCCAGTCGAATTCATGTTGTTTGTCATCTGCGTGTGTGGCTACTAAGGACAGCTGGTCGTGGCCTTTTCGTGGCTAGTTGGTGTTCATGGATGCAGGTTGTTAGCTGTCTTTCTGTTTGTCCTATGTAGTGTTTTGTGCAGTCCTTGCATGGGATTTTGTAAACCACATTGCTTTTGCTCATGCTGGGTATCGGGTCCTTCGATCTGGTGAGTTGTTGTCTGAGAGTGTCTATTGGTTTGTGTGCTGTTATGAGTCCTAGTGGTCGCAGCAGTCTGGCTGTCAGTTCAGAAATGCTCCTGATGTATGGTAGTGTGGCTAGTCCTTTGGGTTGCGGCATGTCCTTGTTCCGTTGTCTTTCCCTTAGGCATCTGTTGATGAAATTGCGCGGGTATCCGTTTTTGGTGAATACCTTGTATAGTGTTCTTCTTCCTCTTTTGCAGTTCTGGTGTGCTGCAGTGTGTTGTGGCCCTTTTGAATAATGTCCTGATGCAAGTTCGTTTGTGTGTGTGTTGGGGTGGTTGATTTCATAGTTCAGGACTTGCTCTGTGTGTGTGGCTTTTCTGTATACCTTCGTGCAGAATTCTCCGTTCGGTGTTCCCTGTACCATCATGTCTAGGAATGGGAGCTGGTTGTCCTTTTCTTCCTCTCTCGTGAATCTGATTTCTGTGAGTGTGGCGTTGATGATCCCGTGTGTGTTCTCTATTTCTGTGTTTTTAATGATTACAAAGGTGTCGTCCACATATCTGATCCAGAGTTTGGGTTGTATTTGTGGTAAGACTGTTTGTTCTAACCTTTGCATTACTGCTTCTACTATGAGTCCAGAGATCGGTGAGCCCATGGGTGTTCCGTTGATTTGTTCGTATATCTGGTTGTTGAATGTGAAGTGTGTTGTGAGGCACAGGTCCAGTAGTTTAAGTATGCCGTCTTTGTTAATAGGTTCAACGTCCTGTTGCCTGTTCTGTATGTCCAGCAGGTTAGATATTGTTTCTCTGGCTAGGGTGCACAAACCAGACATCCTACTCAGACCCATCGTATCACTACCAGGAACACCATCACACAAACTGGCTAAAGAGCTACAGCAGAAACTGAAACACCTGATCAGCAGATCCAGACACTCTATACAGTCACACAAGAACTCTTGGACATCATCAGAAATATACACATAGACAAGGAAGAAACCATGGTCTCATTCGATGTAACGGCACTGTTCGCCTCTATCGACAAAACCCTAGCCAGAGAAACAATATCCAACCTGCTGGACATACTGAACAGGCAACAGGACGTTGAACCCATTAACAAAGACGGCATACTTAAACTACTGGACCTGTGCCTCACAACACACTTCACATTCAACAACCAGATATACGAACAAATCAACGGCACACCCATGGGCTCACCAATCTCTGGACTCATAGCAGAGGCAGTAATGCAAAGGTTAGAACAAACAGTCTTACCACAAATACAACCCA
The DNA here is from genome assembly GCF_020745735.1 of Hemiscyllium ocellatum. Taxonomy (NCBI): domain Eukaryota; kingdom Metazoa; phylum Chordata; class Chondrichthyes; order Orectolobiformes; family Hemiscylliidae; genus Hemiscyllium; species Hemiscyllium ocellatum. The sequence continues at coordinate 100,224,284 of NC_083404.1, read as the reverse complement.
AACTCTGGATCAGATATGTGGACGACAACTTTGTAATCATTAAAAACACAGAAACAGAGAGCACACAACGGATCATCAACGCCAGACTCACAGGAATCAGATTCACGAGAGAGGAAGAAAAGGATAACCAGCTCCCATTCCTAGACGTGATGGTACAGGGAACACCGAACGGAGAATTCTGCACGAAGATATGCAGAAAAGCCACACACACAGACCAAGTCCTGAACTATGAAAGCAACCACACCAACACACACAAACGAAGTTGCATCAGGACACTATTCAAAAGGGCCACAACACACTGCAGTACACCAGAACTGCAAAAAGAGGAAGAAGAACACTATACAAGGTATTCACCAAAAACTGATACCCTGCAATTTCATCAACAGATGCCTAAGGGAAAGACAGCGGAACAAGGACATGCCGCAATCCAAAGGACTAGCCACACTACCATACATCAGGAGCATTTCCGAACTGACAGCCAGACTGCTGTGACCACTAGGACTCATGACAGTACACAAACCAACAGACACTCTCAGACAACAACTCAACAGATCGAAGGACCCGATACCCAGCATGAGCAAAACCAACGTAGTATACAAAATCCCATGCAAGGACTGCACAAAACACTACATAGGACAAACAGGAAGACAGCTAACAACCCGCATCCATGAACACCAACTAGCCACGAAACGACATGACCAGCTATCCTTAGTAGCCACACACACAGACGACAAACAACATGAATTCGACTGGGACAACACTACTATTATAGCGCAAGCCAAACAGAGAACAGCCAAGGAATTCCTAGAGGCATGGCACTCATCCACTGATTCTATCAACAAACACATCTAACTGGACCCAATATACCGGCCACTGCAGCAGACAGGAACTGACAACTGGAAGCGGCAGAGACAAGCCACTATAAATGCCGAAGGAAACATGACAGAAGCGCTTCACAGGAGGCTCTCAAGCACTGAGGATGTCACCTAGAAAGGGGATGAAACGTTTGCAACAAAAACTCCCAGCTCGTCGAACAGAACCACAACAAAATGTTAAGTTCACAGGTATAGATAAACATCCTCACCTGCCCTGAGTCATTTGTGAGATGTCAAATTTCTCCGTTAGAATAAAAGTACTCCACATATTTTAAAAATAATTGTTTTTTTTAAGGTGGTTTGTGACATTTTATCTTTTTGTTATTCATTCATTCATCTGATATGGACATTATCAGCTTAGCCAACTTTTATTGTCTGTTCCTCGTTCCCTTGAGAAGGTAATGGTGAAATACCTTCTTGAACCGCAGTCCACTTCGTATAGGTAGACCAAAATATCATTAGGGAAGAATTCCAAAATTTTGACCCAGCAACACTGAAAGAAAGGCAATATACTTCCCAAGTCAGGATGTTGAGTGACTTAGAGGGGCACTTACAAATTGCACACATCTGCTACCATTCTCCTTCTAGATGGTAGTGGGTCTAGAAGGTGATGTCTAATGAATTTTAGAAGTGCATCTTATATATAGTACAGACTGCTACTCCTGAGTGTCAGTGATGAAGAGACTGAATGTTGTAGATATGATGCCAGAAAAACAGGCTGCTTTGTCAAGGTTCTTGAATGTTGGAGCTGTACTCATCCAGACAACTGGGGAATATTCCATCACATTCCTGATCTGTGCCTTGGAGATGGTTGACAGACTTTGAAGAGTAAGAAGATGAGCTACTTGCTGCAGGATGCCAAGCCCCTGACCTGCTCTTGTACACTAGTCCTGTTTAGTTTCTGATCAATGATAAACTCCAGGATGTTGGTGGTTGGGGATTCATTAATGATGATGCAATTGAATGTTTGAACATGATATTCGGATGGTCTCTTTGGAGATTGTCATTGCCTATCACTTGTGTGGTGCAAGTATTACTTGTCACTTGTTAGCCCAAACCAAGGTGTTGTCCCAGGTCTTGCTGCATATTTTCTGCCTTAACATGCTGGAAAATTATGATAAAAATTGAACAGTACCTTTAATTTCCTTGTTTGGTAACTGTGAGAAATCATCATTGTGATAGACTGCTGATCCTATTTGATGACATCAATGTTGCTGCATTCCTGGAAAGTCCCTTAGCCTGGCATCCAAAAATAAATAAATGTCAGGAAAGGTGAAATCCATGCCACAGAGATTACTGCATGGATTTCCTCCAGGCTATAGGGTTTAAGCATCATATTTCTGCAGAGCTATGTGCTGACTTACATTGTGGTGTTTCCCTGCACTGGTATTGAACTATGAGCTTCAAGAAACATCTTTGTCTATAAGCCCACTGTAGAGCTGCTAACAGCATATGCTAATTTATTGTTGTTATTTGATTATTGTAATACAAACTTTGGCACTTGAATCAAGCTACAGCACTCTATTAAGTGGGTTTCAAAGCTGTTCTATGTCAAATGCTTGGTGCTTTCCATAATTCAATGTGGAATTGTTGCTGATACCGATAACCTGCAGACACATTATGAACCAGACTCATTCACTGCTTTTTGAAAAAGAATGCAAAATAGGAACTGACTCCATAATTTACCAAATAATGTTCTGGTGTTATAAATTAGTAGACATTTACAGCACAGAAGGTGTCCATTTTGACCCATCATGCCCTCACTGGTTAACAAAGTTTTGACTCCACTAATCCTAACTTTCATTTCTTGGGTGGGGAGGCTGTAACAACGCAAATGACTATCTAAATACACTGAAATATTTCAAGAGTTTCTGACTTGAAATTCTCGCAGACACACGGAGAGTATCTCCTCATTCCTGAAGAAGGGCTCATGCCCGAAACGTCGATTCTCCTGTTCCTTGGATGCTGCCTGACCTGCTGCGCTTTTCCAGAAACACATTTTCAGCTCTAAATAACAGGTTAGTAAAGAAATATGAATGAACAGGAACCCAGTATTGATTATTATTATTTGTAAGAAACAATAATAAGCTGGTGAGTGAGTAGTAAAGATAACCTTTACTTACCTTTAACCTAAAGAAACACAATGTCTCATAGGGCCTTACTTTAATGCAATATCTAGGCACAAGAGATGAGAGAGAAATTCCCATTACTTACTCATCTGTTCTTCTGCTGTCTCAAACTCTGACATTGTTGAAGCAGCTGTATCTGTTTCTGGGATATCCATGTTCCTGTGGCCACTTTAAATATCATTGTTGACACAGGTCCATGCTGGTTGGTCTGCCTGCTTCTGTTTGGCTGCAAATGTGTTGCTGGTCAAAGCACAGCAGGTTAGGCAGCATCTCAGGAATAGAGAATTCGACGTTTCGAGCATAAGCCCTTCATCAGGAATAAGAGAGAGAGAGCCAAGCCGGCTGAGATAAAAGGTAGGGAGGAGGGACTAGGGGGAGGGGCGATGGAGGTGGGATAGGTGGAAGGAGGTCAAGGTGAGGGTGATAGGCCGGAGTGGGGTGGGGCGGAGAGGTCAGGAAGAGGATTGCAGGTTAGGAGGGCGGTGCTGAGTTGAGGGAACCGACTGAGACAAGGTGGGGGGAGGGGAAATGAGGAAGCTGGAGAAATCTGAATTCATACCTTGTGGTTGGAGGGTTCCCAGGCGGAAGATGAGGCGCTCCTCCTCCAGCCGTCGTGTAGTTGTGTTCTGCCGGTGGAGGAGTCCAAGGACCTGCATGTCCTCGGTGGAGTGGGAGGGGGAGTTAAAGTGTTGAGCCACGGGGTGATTGGGTTGGTTGGTTCGGGCGGCCCAGAGGTGTTCTCTGAAGCGTTCCGCAAGTAAGCGGCCTGTCTCACCAATATAGAGGAGGCCACATCGGGTGCAGCGGATGCAATAGATGATGTGTGTGGAGGTACAGGTGAACTTGTGGCGGATATGGAAGGATCCCTTGGGGCCTTGGAGGGAAGTGAGTGTGGAGGTGTGGGCGCAAGTTTTACATTTCCTGCGGTTGCAGGGGAAGGTGCCGGGGGTGGAGGTTGGGTTGGTGGGGGGTGTGGATCTGACAAGGGAGTCACGAAGGGAGTGGTCCTTGCGGAACGCTGATAGGGGAGGGGAGGGAAATATATCCTTGGTGGTGGGGTCCGTTTGGAGGTGGCGGAAATGGCGGCGGATAATACGTTGTATGCGCAGGTTGGTGGGGTGGTAGGTGAGAACCAGTGGGGTTCTGTCTTGGTGGCGGTTGGAGGAGCTTCTGTTTGGACCAACTTGAGAAAATGCACTGATTCTTGTACTTCACTATTCTCCATAAAAGTTAACAATTTAATCAAAGGACATATGGTTCCAAATTAATCTGTCTGATTGTATAAGATTAACAGTAAACATTTACCAGGTTCTTGCACTTAACAGAACCTACTGTTTCTTACAAATAAGTAAGGCATAGGTAAACAAAATTCTGAACTGTCAAATATATCATCCAAATAACTCTATTATTTGATACTGTACCCCATTTTTTAAAGACCTAAACAAATAAATTCAGCATAGTCCCAGAGTATCATAGGGCTATTCTCTCATTAGAGAGAATTGACTGGTGGTGGTTTGATGTAAGGGTCACCATGCCTCAGATGAAGGGTAAGGTTGAGAAAGTGGGAACTTCATGGTGAGCTCAGCTGGTGCAGAAATTGAAGCTATGCTGTTGATCTCACTCTGCATCGCAAACCAGCCATCCAATCAGCTGAGCTAACCAACCTCCCCCAAACCCCTACACACTCATGCAGACACACAGACAAATAAATTGGCAATATGGGTGGAATGAAAAACACTGGGGAAACACAGTTCATTAACACCAGTCTATCGGGCTTGAGAAACTATCTTTTAGCTCCGAGTGTTATAATCAATACCTTCTTAAAATCATGTTTTGGCCTTGTCTGTTTTCTGTGGTAGAAAATTCCACAGGCTCACCACTCCCTGGTGAAAAATTTCTCCTCATCTCAATCCCAAATGGCCTACCTGTATCCTTAGACTGTGACCCCTAGTTCTGGACTCTGCTGTCATCAGGAACATCCTTCCTGCATCTATCCTGTCTAAGCATGTTAGAATATTCTTGGCTTATATGAGATCTCTCTCTATTCTACTGAAGTCCAGTGACAGTGCAAAGCGAATACTGGAATTTTAAAAAGCACATTTATTGAAGCATATTGTGAGTCGTATCTAATCTTGCTTTCATTGAACAGTGAGGGCTAAAGCAGTCATCATTGAGCAGAACTAGTGGAGAGCTGTTTGACAAGGCAGCACTGTGACTCAGTGATCTGGGTTTGATTCTAACCTTGAGTGACTGCCTGGAGTTTATATGTTCTCCTGTGTCCATTCTCTCTGGGTGCTCCATTTCTTTCCACAGTTGTGTGAGGTTAGGTGGATTAACTATACTGAATTGCCAAATTGTATTGTTCAGGGATGTACAGTCTAGTTGGATTATGAGGGTCTGAGTGGAATGCTCTTTGTAGGTTGGTACAGGCTCAATTGACTGAGTGGCATTTTTCTGTACTGTAGAGATTCTATGATTGAAGCAATAATGTTCTGATCAGCCCTGAGCAGGTAATTATGGCTTGGGTGGGGGCTAGTGCAGCAGAGAACCACCTAGTCTGCAAAGAGAGAGCAGTGAAAGCTCTCTGTCTCTCTCTCTCTCTCTGTCTGTCTGTCTCTCTGATGTGGAGGTTACTAGAATGTTTCCAGTAACAGCTGGACACCTTTCACTCACATTTCTCTGCAAATTCCTTGTTGAAGGAATAAAATGCCTTCAAAGACAGTGAAAGGACAAATTTATAATCGATACGTAAAAGACAGAATGCGTGCAAACAATACCAGACATTGTTGGAGAAACTCAGTAGGTCTGGCAGCATCTGTGGAGTGAAAGCAGAGTTAACTTTTCAGGTCAAGTGACCCTCAGAGCCTTCATACTTTCAGAGTGTGCAGACAAGAGTGTGTCAGCAGCAAAGAACTGAAAAGAAAGGAAGAAAAAGAAACAACACATTGAACCATGATCCAGATTGATGCCATTGAACTACATTGTCCTGATTTATTTTTTCTTTTCTCATCCTTACCATCCATATCTTTACTGTCTTTGTTTGTGAAGAGGGAAATTGAAGAAGTATATAGTTTAATATGTAGAGTTAGCAATTCATATTTTATAAATGCCATTAGTTAAAGACAAGCTGCAACCGAATCACAGAGTCATACAGGATGGAAACAGAGTCTTCATTCCAACCAATCCATGCCGATCATAATCCCAAAATAAATTAGTCCCACTTGCCTGTGCTTGGCCCGTATCCCCGTATGAATATTTCTTATTCATGTACACTTACCCAAATGTATTTTAAACTTTGTCACTATACCTACATCTGCCACTTCCTTTGGGGAAGTTCATTCCACACTATATATAAAAAGGTTGCCCCTCACATTGTTCTCCCCTCACCTTAAAAATATGCACCTTAGTCTTGAAATCCCCTACCTTAGGGAAAACACACTTGCTATTCACCTTATCTAAAGTCCTCATGATTTCATAAACCTCAATTTGGTCACCCCTTAACCTTCTACACTCCAAAGAAAGAAGTCCCATAAACAGTTATTTTTTGCTAAGTAAGAGACCTGGTGAATGTTTTCTTTTAACCTGAGCTAATCAGTCAGAATTGAAGATGAATTACACTGGACTCGAGACATTAACTCTGTTTTTCTCTCTTCACACATGTTGCCAGATCTGCTAAATGTCTCCAGCATTGGATTTGTTTGTTTCAGCTTTCCAACATCTGCAGTGTTTTGCTTTTATTTGAGATATTGGGTGCATCAGCCTCCTGTCACTGTCAAGGAGCAAGGAGGAGTCCTGTTTCAATATGTCTGATATAATCAAACAGAACCTGCAACTCTGTGGGCTCTGCTACTTCTCTGTATTGCTGTACCAATCCAGAAGCACTGGCAGCACTGTTCACTAAACCTTTGCAGCATTTGTGTGGTGGACAGGTCAACCACACGTCTGCTCCATCTTTGGAGATACAACAATACTTTCTGCCAAATCAAGACTTCCTCTGCAACACCTCCAGAAAAGAGCTAGAATATCTCCAGACACTTTTCAATCAAAATCATCCAAAAGATTATCTTATCTGCTGTTTTGGGGTGCTTTTGTTATTTGTTGAAGGTTGGGGACATTATTACATAGATCGACCTTTAATGCCCACCTGTAATTGTTCAGAGGGCAGTTAAGAGTTAAACACATTGCTGTGAAAGCTGTCTGCGTCACTTGTAGGCCAGACAAGTAGGTTTAGCAAATTTCCTTTCCTAAGTGGCATGACTGAACCAGGCAGGTCTTTAAGGCAACCAAGAGTGGGTTACAAGGTGACCATTAGGGCAGCTTTCTATTCCAGATTTTTTATTGCTTTCAAATTTCACCATCTAAAATGATGGCGTTTTGGACTCATGACCCCAGAACACTACCTTGGGATTCTAGAAATGTAGTCCAGTGACATTATCACAACATCACCACTTACCTTAGCGCAGGGCTCATGTTGCTGCCTCATGCTTCTTATTTGCAAAATAAATCATGAGGAAGCTGCGTGGCCATGAATTGCCCAAATTTGAAAACTTGGCATCACACCAGCTGATTGGGATATGTGGCCTTGGTGTAGTGTTGATTCAAAGCCAAGTGATGCATGCAGGAAACACCCCTTCATGCCTTGCTCATTCAGTGACACTGCATAGTCACATAATAAGCAGCTGAGACTGTATCCAGACAAGGAAAGAAGCACAAGGCTTCTATTGACAGCAGGGAACTACGTGAGGCAATTTTCTATTTGAGTATTTAAAGAACGTAGAGTCAGGTGTGGACGCAGATACCTCAGCAGAGGGTTCATCAGGGAGGAGCTGAAGGTCAAGGACATATGTCAACTTGTTCTCAGAATAGATACAACATCTATCTAAGGAATGGAATGAACCACAAGCAGACGTTGACCTTCTAAAGTTTGCAGTGGAGGTTAAAAATTGTCTTAAGGCACAGCTGAGTGCACCGCAATTATTCAGAATATGCATGCTGAATGATCAGCTGAGTCATGGTTGCTGCATGAGATCAGCTTTCTATAAATTTTAGCTAATCAGGAGCAGTTGATGAGCACAGCAGATCAAGTGCACAGCCGTTCCAGCTGGAAATACCCAAGTTTCTGAAATCTGAGGAATCTGCATCCATATCGAATGCTGAATTGGACAAGGATTTCTATAGTTCTGTTTAATTGAATGAACGTCTGTACCATAGAATGCTATAAATCATTACCCAAGTGTAAGAGAGTGACTGTTGATCAGCCAATTTATGCTGATCACTACAATGTTGTTTTCTGCCTCAAAAGGAGCTCAATGCCTATCTCCCTGCATTTCAGGGACTGGTTAATATTTAATCCTGTTAAAGAGTCAATGGGACTGCCAGCTGTCTACTGCATTCCCATTATCCAAGGAGATTCTGAATCAAACTTAAGAAATTCTTGGTTATTGAATGGAGTTTATAAACTGGCCTTTACAATGGTACATTTTTATATGCAAAAAGGATTGAAGCCCAGACAACGTCAGACTATTTCTTTATTTCATTCATTCATGGAACACGGATGTTTCTGGCTGGACCAGCATTTATTGCCTCCCCCTAGTTGCCCTTGAGAAGGTACTTGTAAACTGCCTTCTTGAACTGTTGCAATCCATGTGCAGAGGTAGATCCATAAGGGAGAGAATTCCAGGATATCGATCCAATGACACTGAAGGGACAATGCTTTATTTCCAAGTCAGGATGGTGAGTGGCTTGGAAGGGAACTTGCAAATGGTGGTGCTCCCATTTCAATGGTGTTTCTGCTTCCCTTGTCCTCCTAAAAAGTTATGGTCATGGGTTTGGACGGTGCTGTCTTAGCAACCTAATTTATATATTCTCCTGGAAAGTTTACTCCTCCTGTTTCTCATGTGGTCTGTTGTGGAATAATTCTAAATAATTCTTTTGAATTGCTTTGATACTCATTTGAAACAGTAAAGCAGATAACATAACAGAACTTTGTGAAGAATATTAAAGATAGAAATGATAGATGACTCTTGAAGGACTTTGATGTTGGATTGGTCTGCATAGTGCCTGTGTTTGAAGTACCATACACACACAGTTTGACACTTACGGTCCGAGATCATAGAATAGAATAAAAAATTAATAAGACACAAGACACATTTGGCCCACTGAGTCTACGCTGACAAAATCACTCTAAATCAATACTAGTCCCATGTTCCAGCTCTTGGCCGCTCATCCAAGTAATTTTTACATGTTGTGAGGTTTCCTGATTCAACAATCTTGCAGTAGTGCATTCCAGATTCCTACCACCCTCTGGGTGAGAAGGGTTTTTCTTAATTCCTGTCACAATCTCCTGGTTTTCACCTTTAAATTATTCCCCATTGTTGTTGATCCTTCAACTTAGGGAAAACAGCTGCTTTCTATTGATCCTCTCCATATCCCTTATAATCGTATTCAACTCAATCAGGTCTTCTCTTAGCCTTTTCTGCGAGAAAGAAAACAATCTGAGCTTATCTAGCCTCCCTTCATAGCTAAACTGCTCCATCTTTAACAAAATCCTGGTGAATCACCTCTGCAGCTCCTCCAGTGCAATCACATCCTTCCGATAGTGTAGTGATCAGACTGAACACACTGCTACAATCGTGACCTAAGAAACACCTTGTAGAGCTCCAACATAATCTCCCTGCCCTTAAAATCTGTTTTACAGCCGATAATGGCAAGTGTCCTGTATTCTTGTGCGCTGCTGCCTTAAGTGATCTGTTGACAAGCTTCCAAGATCCCTCTGTGTCTTGCCATTCATTGAGTATTCCCTTGTCTTGAAACTTCTTCAAAGTGTATCACTTCACACTTGTCAGGGTTTAATTCCATTCACCACTTACCTGTCTGGCTGACTCATCCATTTATTCCCTCTTGTAGCCTTCTTCCTCACTGTCAATCTCCCAGCAATTCTTGTGTCACCTAAAACTTACCTATTATCTCTTAAACATTTTCTTCTATATCATTTATTTATATCACAAACAATGCAGGGCTGATATGAACTGAACACTGCTGTTTTCCAGTACCACAAGGAGCCTTCTATCACTGTCCCCTCTCCCCTACCACTAAACAGATTTTGGATCTAACTTGTAATGTCATCTTGGATCCCATGTGCTTTAACCGTCTTTACCAATATCTCATCTGGGACCTTATCAAAGGGCCATAAAAAAATCCATATAAGCTACATCAACTTCATCTACACATCTGGACACCTCCTCGAAAAACCCAATTAAATTTATTTGGCGTGACAGGTCTCTGCCAAATGTGATGCTGGAAAAACACAGCAGGGCAGGCAGCATCCGAGGACCAAGAGAATTGACATTTCAGGTTCATTCCTGAAGAAGGGCTTATGCCCGAAACGTCGATTCTCCTGCTCCTCGGATGCTGCCTGGCCTGCTGTGTTTTCACAGCATCACACTTTTCAACTCTGGTCTCCAGCATCTGCAGTCCTCATTTTCGCCTAGCTCTCTGCCAAAGCCATGCTGACTATCCCTGATCAAAATCTTGCCTCTCCAAGTGGAGATTAATTCTCTCCTTCAGAATTTTCTCCCATAATTTCTCTTCCACAGGTATGACCGTGGCTGATCAACCTCCCTTCTTGAAAATGGACATCTATATTTGTGGCAGGAAGTACACAGCAAAATGATCTTGTCAAAGCCCCATTCCTTCATATGCAGCACTTACTCCTTCACAAGTATTATAATATGCAGTGCCCCCTTGTTCTCTCCAGTCCTTCTATGCTGCTTCCATTATGAACTATAGACGAGATGTGAGGTAAAATGTCTTCAACCAGAAGGTGGAGTGAATCTGGGACTCACTGCTTGTTAAGGTGGTTGAGGCAGAATCTCTTATAGTATTTAAGAGATGTTTAGATGTGCACTTGCAATGCCAAGATGTACAAGCCAATGGCCAAATGCTGGAAAATAGGATTAGAATAGTTAAGTGGTTATTTTTGACCAATGAGGACATGATGGGCAAAATGGCTTTTTTCTGTGCTTTAGAGCTGTATGACTGTATGAGCTGACATGTAAGACTAAGGGAATGAAGTCAGTCATTGTCATTTAAATCTCATCCACATGTCATATTGGCGTCAGTTAACTAGGATAGCCACATCATGTCAGCCTCACACACTGAGTGTCATTCTAAGATCGTGTACCATTTACACAAAATGGAATTATAGTGAATCATCAGCTTGTTTTCACTTTTCTATAATTGAAAATTAACTCTGATGTAAAACATATGTTATCATATGTTTTACTCTGATGTAAACATATTTTTTAAGTCAGTTGGATTTCAATTGTGTGGGAAGATATTATAAAGTATTTAAGTAAGGCAAAAAAACATTTATTTTGCTGCATGCTTTTCATATTTCTCAGAAATAAATGTTATTACCTTAACAGGAACTCAATTATCAGTGAGGAGGAACAAAACAATCAGTAACACTGCTTTTGCAAGGAATCTCCACAATTGTTGGTCTCATCAAGTTCCAAGTATTATAACTATACAGCTGGCAAAAAATGCAAGCATCTGTAACAATTTAAAAATGCATCAATACTTTGCCCTAGTTTGGACTTAATAATCCATTTCAAGTCTCTTGTCTGCAAAAAAGAAAAATCGCTACATACGATAGGTGCATAAAAGGATTGTAGCAGCATTCATAATGGAATGAAAGTTAATATCCAGTGAGCACAGTAACATGGCATCCAAGATCCTTACATGTGAAGGTATTTCACGTTTTTAAAGCTGACTGATTTGCATTCTTAAAAGTGTTCCAGATTATAAATTGCTAAAACTTAACCCTGTACTAAAATACTTTATATCATTAGCACAATGCAAGAATCGGTGTTAACCAGACTCTGGTTACATTTTTGCGTATATAAGTTACTGACTACATTTTACCTGTTCCCCATGCTCAGTTCTCCTGGGAACACATCGTATCCTGGTGTCTCTTTCAAGGTTCTGTTCTTTCCAAATTATTTCAGTCGTGATCTAAGTAATGGCTCAACTGTTTTGTTCTTTTACATATTTAATCCTTCCTTATGGAAATACCAAGGGTCCTTGTCCATTTGCAACATTAAAATGAAAATGTCACTTCTGTTACAGTGTCCATAATGCATTTACAACATTTAAAAAATAAATACTGTGATTTTACTATGGCTTTAAGAGGTATATTTTGTCCTTTTCTATTATGAAGAAAAGCTGAGACGAATGAACCAAGTAATCTATTCTAAGCCAATGAAGCTTGTGAGGCCTTGGGTTATTTTTTAACTTGGAACAATAGAAGCAGCCTGAATGGGTCTGGTCAAACTTCCACTAGAACTAGGATTTTTAGTTGTAGCTTTCAGCTGTTGTTGGAATCTTGAAGCTAGATGTGGAAGCTCTTATTCCTTTCTCTGTTATAGCTATAATTTGGGGTTCTCTTCCTGCCGCTAGAATTGTATGTCAGACAATTTATTTTACTAAATTTTCTTTTACCAAGGGATGTCATTATATTGGACCTGTTAATTGATATGTAGTCAATATTTTGTTATGCTGTGGAGGTGCTGGTGTTGTACTGGGGTGGACAAAGTTAAAAATCACACAACACCTGGTTATAGTCCAACAGGTTTATTTTGGAAGGTTCCACTAGTTACCTGATGAAGAAGCAGTGCTCTGAAAGCTAGTATTTCCAAATAAACCTATTGGACTATAACCTGGTGTTGAATTATTTTGTTAAGCGTTTTGATAGAATTACAGTTAAGCCAATTATTTTCTTTTATTTTGTTTTGTCTGTATTTTAACTGTAAAGATAAAGTATGTTTTGCTTAAAGTCAAGTAGTTTGACCAATTAAATTGCATCTGGAATGCAATACCTTACACTTAACTTTGTAATAAGAAAGGCTCTAGGCTATCTTCTAAATATATTTTGAGGGGCTTTTATCTGATCCATTGTAATATACTTAGCCTCAAATATTCCGGTACAGTGCCAATTCACCACCTTATAATTCATAAATGAATTGAGGAAGAGCACAATTTTTCTTTTCAAGGCTCTTCTTGAGATTTTCTCAAGACTTTGGGGGAATAATTTCATTTTTAGGGCCTCCTTTGTCATTTTCACTAACTAATTTATTATGTGATGCAATTATATTGTAAGGACAGCTCTGTGATGACTTGGAATATCTTGAATCACTCAGAAACAGAATTAGAAAAATTCATCAATATCCTCACTAATAATTCTGATATAATATAATACAAACACATGGGTTCAAATTCCTACATAGCCACTGGTGTAATTCAAATTGAATTAATAATTTGGAATATGCATCTAATGTCAGTAATGGCTATTATGAGACCATTGATGCTTGTTGTAAAATTCTGATGAGTTTATGAATATCGTTTAGGAAAGAAAATCAGTCAAACTTACCTGGTAACTTGATAGATAACCAATTCAAAATTGTCAATCAGGCTTGCAATATGGTGCATTTGAAGCTATGTATGTTAACACACAAGGTTCTGTTCTTTTCAGACAGAAAGAACAGATACGTAACACAACAAAACAGGTGAAGGATACAGTTTGGTTCATTTATCTGCACAATGCCTTGACCAAGCAGAGTCAATCTGCCTGGATTAATGCTTAAGCAAAGTTTGGTAGTTAACTGTCAGTCATCATCTAGCTGTTGCAGTTCCCATGATATTACATCTACCAATCAGAATTGACTTACCAACTAACCAAAACTTCCATCTTATGGTATAAACAAACGGGTTGATTTCCTTCATCTTGATGGTTCTTATGAATTGTTCTGTTGAGTTCAAGGTAAAAAAAAACTTTGACAAATTATATCTTTTTCTGCAATATGTAGAATGTTGCTATTTGGTTAGAATGTAATAAGTTATCGGAGCTGTTCTGATAGAATTTGCCACAGCTGTCAAAAAATGAGCAGTGTTTTCAGAGCATGATGTTAGATCTCAATTAGTATGAAGTCACCTCAGTGAGAGGTTTATATTTAACAGCTTTGCATGTGCAGAACATTATCAAGAAGTGGAAATCCCCAAGGAACAACTGCATAACTGAATAAGCATTGAATTAACACAGTATGCCAAAGGTATGTGATGTATTAAAGGTCTGATTCACTTATACACTTCACCTGCATGACCATTATCCCTGTTCCAACATTGACAGCTCCCAAGAATACAGCAACAGTCAACTGAATACTGACTGATAACATCCATTTTCAAGAGTTCAGCTAAAGGTTAGGAATGTGACTGAGCTTTAAGGTAACTGATCTGTGAAGAAAGGATAATAAAATGCACCCACCCAGCAAACTGTAACCCTCTTGGCATTAGAGTCACTAAGCTCTTTTATACTACAGGCGTGCAAACAATAGATAGTGTGCAGTTTACTCTTCCTTGTCTGTACTCCACGTGTATAAATACTGCCAATCTTTGATATTCTAATAAATTCACAAATTAAGGGATTATGAGATCTGGTTTGTATAAAGGTGTGAAACTAGAGCTTTGCATTTTTACTGCTCAAACAACTGAGTCTCAGAAAGAGTCTAATAATGATCATGGCATCATTGTTGACATCAGAAAAACCCATTTGGTTCCCTAATGCCATTTAGGAAGGAAACTGCTATACTTATCTGGTCTGGTCTGGTCTGGTCTACATGTGACTTCAGAACAACAGCAATTATTGACTTAATTATCATCTGGATAATTCGGGATGGGCAATACATGTTGGCCTAGCCAGCAATGCCTATATCCCATAATTTGGAAGTGCTGGTGCTAGACTGGAATGTGCAAAGTTAAAAATCACAGAACGCCAGGTTATAGTCCAACAGGTATATTTGGAATTACTAGCTTTCAGAGTGTTGCTCCTTCATCAGGTGGTTGTGGAGTATAAGATTGTAAGACACAGAATTTATAGCAAAGCTTTGCAGTGTGATTTAACTGAAATTATATATTGAAAAAGTGTTCTCTCCCAATCAGAGAACACTTCAGCAGTCTGGGACATTCGACCTCGGACCTTCGGGTGACCATCCTCGAAGACTGACTTTGGAAAAGTGGCCGAGCAGAGGCTGATAGCCAAGTTCGGTATCCATGGGGATGGCCTCAACCGGGACCTTGGGTTTATGTCACACTACAGGGGACCCCATTGCACTGTACACACACACACACACACACACGCGCACACACACACACACACACACACACACACACTCCGACACTCACACGCACACTCACCCTCTCACAGACTTATACCCCTTTACACTCACAGTCATACACATACACACACTCTCTCACAGACACTTATAACGTCCCCCCTCCATACACACACCCACATGCACACACACACATACACACACACACACACACACACGTTTGTGGGGTGAATTTGTACTTGCAAAATTACACTTTATTTTGCTCAATAACTGCAAGAATCCATGTAAGATTTTGTAAATCTGTTTTTTAGATTAGAATCAGTCTGAATATTGTGGCATAGACAGTCTCATACAGGGCACCTCACACCTTAAATGCATTATCTGGGCCGACATGTGTAATTCTGCGATTTACATATGAAAGAACTGAAACCAACATACCCATTCTAAAAGTAAAAAATGAGGTCTGCAGATGCTGGAGATCACAGCTGCAAATGTGTTGCTGGTCAAAGCACAGCAGGTTAGGCAGCATCTCAGGAATAGAGAATTCGACGTTTCGAGCATAAGCCCTTCATCAGGAATAAGAGAGAGAGAGCCAAGCAGGCTGAGATAAAAGGTAGGGAGGAGGGACTAGGGGGAGGGGCGATGGAGGTGGGATGGGTGGAAGGAGGTCAAGGTGAGGGTGATAGGCCGGAGTGGGGTGGGGGCGGAGAGGTCAGGAAGAGGATTGCAGGTTAGGAGGGCGGTGCTGAGTTGAGGGAACCGACTGAGACAAGGTGGGGGGAGGGGAAATGAGGAAGCTGGAGAAATCTGAATTCATACCTTGTGGTTGGAGGGTTCCCAGGCGGAAGATGAGGCGCTCCTCCTCCAGCCGTCGTGTAGTTGTGTTCTGCCGGTGGAGGAGTCCAAGGACCTGCATGTCCTCGGTGGAGTGGGAGGGGGAGTTAAAGTGTTGAGCCACGGGGTGATTGGGTTGGTTGGTTCGGGCGGCCCAGAGGTGTTCTCTGAAGCGTTCCGCAAGTAAGCGGCCTGTCTCACCAATATAGAGGAGGCCACATCGGGTGCAGCGGATGCAATAGATGATGTGTGTGGAGGTACAGGTGAACTTGTGGCGGATATGGAAGGATCCCTTGGGGCCTTGGAGGGAAGTGAGTGTGGAGGTGTGGGCGCAAGTTTTACATTTCCTGCGGTTGCAGGGGAAGGTGCCGGGGGTGGAGGTTGGGTTGGTGGGGGGTGTGGATCTGACAAGGGAGTCACGAAGGGAGTGGTCCTTGCGGAACGCTGATAGGGGAGGGGAGGGAAATATATCCTTGGTGGTGGGGTCCGTTTGGAGGTGGCGGAAATGGCGGCGGATAATACGTTGTATGCGCAGGTTGGTGGGGTGGTAGGTGAGAACCAGTGGGGTTCTGTCTTGGTGGCGGTTGGAGGAGCGGGGCTCAAGGGCGGAGGAGTGGGAAGTGGAGGAGATGCGGTGGAGGGCATCGTCGATCACGTCTGGGGGGAATCTGCGGTCCTTGAAGAAGGAGGCCATCTGGGTTGTGCGGTGTTGGAATTGGTCCTCCTGGGAGCAGATGCGGCGGAGACGAAGGAATTGGGAATATGGGATGGCGTTTTTACAGGGGGCAGGGTGGGAGGAGGTGTAGTCCAGGTAGCTGTGGGAGTCAGTCGGTTTATAATAGATGTCTGTGTTGAGTCGGTCGCCCGAGATAGAAATGGAAAGGTCTAGGAAGGGGAGGGAGGAGTAGATGAGAGACTTAACAAACAATCCAGGTCTTTTTTGATATATAATTTCAATTACATCACACTGTAAACTTTTACTATAACTTTTGTGTCTTAGGATTTTATATACCACAACCACCTGATGAAGGAGCAGTGCACTGAAAGCTAGTGCTTCCAATTAAATCTGTTGGACTATAACCTGGTGTTGTATGATTTTTAACCCTATATCCCATGAATGTGTAAACAAAATAGAAACAGAAAGGAACAGTTTACATTTAGATGCACAATGGCTTAGACTTGTAGATTAACGCAATTGATTGTGCATTTTGCATAAAAGTCAGCAACATGCTGTTTACTCCTGATGTGTCTGTGCAGATATAAACCACAATGTATAATTAGGAGCAAAATTACTCTACCTCAAGTGAGCCAAATTGTAGACAAAATAAAGGTGTGACAGTGCAATTTAATGCCACTGGAATCTGTGATCATTTGATTCCAACTTTTAAAAAGTTGGTTTAGTCCCTGAACAGGAGGGAGCCAACCAGGCAACATTGTTGGTGACAATGGCTGGGATGTTACCAGCTGGGGGATGAGGTACTGGGAAGAATGTTAGCTGGGAGCCACTTTGGGACAGTCCCTAAAGCCGGCAAGATGGTGGAGACAGCAGATTAGGTAGTGTTTGGTTTCCTGGCCCATACACTCCCTTTCAGCTGACCAGCCACAGCCTTTTTAAAATTATTTTTATTATTTCTTCTTAATATTACTTTTTATTTCATCTTTTGTATCAAATTTATTTTTCCTTCTGTCTGTGGCTGAGGTATGGCAGTTTTGGAACAGCACCGGGTTCTGAGCAGTTTCAACAAGCCCCTGCCTCCTGACAGTTTCAAGAAACTTGCCCAGTCATCAACAGTTTCAATAGGCTGCTGGCTCTTGGGCAGTTTCAACAGGCTTGCCCAATCATCAACAGGCCCCCTGTTCTTGGAGGTTTCGGGAGGCTCCCCCTGTACCATCTTCGGGAGTTGGGCAGGCCCCAGTCTTTGGCAGTGCCAGTTCATGAAACCAGAGGCCGTGGAATGGACAAAAAATGATATATGTCTTAACTATTTTTGAAAAGTGTAACTTATGTAATTAAATGGCTCTATTATCGTGGTGACTTACACACGTTTTGCTGTATTTTCACAAATACAATGACAACGAATTTCTATCTATATCCTTAGTGTTGGCCATCTCTTGTGGAGATGTTTTTAAAGATGGAAAACAGTCATTTCTTTGGTGGGGGCAACATTGTCGACGGCTGGTTTACCTTCCTTAATTAGCCATGACCCCTGACCACCATTCATTAAGTTGAGAGTGACAACAACATTATTTTTTAAGCCTCTGGTTGCACAGAGATGCCATCCACTTTACAGTTTCAGGATTTTGTTGTTGCTGACAACATTTTACCCATTGATTTAATCCTTTCTGTGTCTTGAAAAGGATGCCACAGCATTACATATCTCAACTGGTGTGCAATTGTCTCATACTTGGTGCAGCAATTTCTGCTCCTAATTATGCAACATTGTTTGCACCTACAGAGACAACACATCCCCTAACACTCACCACCTCACCAGGTATAATAGGCATGTGAGTATGTGTCACACAATTAATTATGTTGCCCTGTTGGGGATTACATGAGTATGACTCATCATTCATGCTAAATCTCAGTTAATTCAATTTCTCAATTTGTTCAGTTTCTCTACAAGGATAACACATATAATCTTATAACAATGTGAAGAGGAGTCATGCAGGACTCAAAACACTAGCTCTGTTTCTCTTTCCAGATATACTGCCAGAACTGCTGAGTTTCTACAGGGCTCTCTGTTTTCATTTAATCTGTCCAGCATCCACAGTACTTTGCTTGTATTTTACAGGATGAATTGCGTTTTTGCGCACGATATATTGAGGAATGGAAAGAAAGATGGGACTGCTGAAGGCTGCGAGGTTGCAAATGTGTGTGTAAAGAAATCCTGTGGAGACTGCATTTGAGATGAGGGAAAATTGTTAGTAGGATCCCAGAAGAAGTATCATTATATTGATTTGTACAGTGTAACTATTATCAATCTATGCAAATGGTTGATATAAGTTATTTTTTGACATAAAGTGACTATATAACACAAAATAGCTCAAAGTATGACAAGAGCAAAGATGGAAGTCTACTTTTTTGGAAGGTTGAGAAGTTACTGTCTGTCCAACATCAAAGTATTAGGCTTTATGTTTAAAATGGGATCAGCCTTCTGTTAAAATAACAGACGGAACTCTTCCACACAGCTTGTTGAGTTTCACATGATATATGACAGTCAATCAAAAAGTTTTCAGGGTGTAGTCTTGGTTGTCATATGGCAAACTGTTTTCACACAGTAAGGTAATCCAAACAATAAGGTAAATGATCAGATAATATTTTATTTTTAGTAATGTTGGTCAAGAGCAAACTTGCCTGTTTTTCTTTGAAAAATGACCTGGTATATTTTAATTTGCAAAGAGATGAATGAAACCTCAGCTTAACGTCTGATTTGCTGTAAATGCAGCCAGGAAGTAGCTGATGATTCAACATTATGTGCTCAAATCTCTGGTTTGTGCCTCGAAATTCCCAAGCCTTTTGATTGAGAGGTGAGCTCTGTCATTGAACATGACACTAATATATACCTATATTAGTAGATAATTACTTTGGGTGATATTGGATGAGGGAGGATAGTTATTCATTTCTTTAAACTGTGAAGTGGGATCTTCTCAGAGAATCGAACAACATTGCTAAAATCACCTATTTCTTCCTCTGAAATATCATGAAAATCTATCACTATTCCTGATTAAAATCCCATCCACGCCTTTTGTTACCCCTAGACTTGCCTATTTCAACATATTCAAGGATGAAAGTCCTCACACACTTTAAATTTGAGGAAACTGAAATCTCTCTCCAGTATTCTTCATCATACCATGCCCGATTTACATGTCATTCTTGTCTTTATTCTAATTTGTTCCCATTAAACAAGACTTCAATTTTAGTATTTTCATGCTTGTTTACAAGTTCCTTTATAACTTTGCCCCTCCCTGTCACTTTCTGGATTAGTGGTGCTGAAAGAACACAGCAGTTCAGGCAGCATCCAAGGTGCAGCAAAATCGAAATTTCGGGCAAAAGGCCTACCACTGTCTACACCTTTAATTCTGGCCATTTGAGCATCCCTCATTTTAATTATCTAATGTTTGTGTATGTGCCTCAAGTCAGAGTCAGAGAGATGCACAGCATGGAAACAGACCCTTCGGTCCAACCCATCCATGTTGACCAGATATCCCAACCCAATCTAGTCCCACCTGCCAGCACCCGGCCCATATCGCTCCAAACCCTTCCTATTCATATACCCATCCAAATACCTTTTAAATGTTGCAATTGTTCCAGACTCCACCACTTCCTCTGGTAGCTCATTCCATACATGTACCACTCTCTGTGTGAAAAGGTTGCCCCATAGGTCTCTTTCATATCTTTCCCTTCTCACCCTAAACCTATGCCCTCTAGTTCTGGACTCCCTCACCCCAAGGAAAAGACTTCGCCTATTTACCCTATCCATGCCCCTTATAATTTTGTAAACCTCTATAAGGTCACCCCTCAGCCTCCGACGCTCCAGGGAAAACAGCCCCAGCCTGGTCAGCCTCTCCCTAGAGCTCAAATCCTCCAACCCTGGCAACATCCTTGTAAATCTTTTCTAAACCCTTTCATATTTTGCAACATCTTTCCTATAGGAAGGAGACCAGAAATGCACACAATATTCCAACAGTGGCCTAACCAATGTCCTGTACAGCCACAACATGACCTCCCAACTCCTGTACTCAATACTCTGACCAATAAAGGAAAGCATACCAAATGCCTCTTCACTGTCCTGTCTACCTGCAGCTTCACTTTCAAGGAGCTATGAACCTGCACTCCAAGTTTCAGCAACACTCCCTAGGATCTTCCCATTAAGTGTATAAGTCCTGCTAAGATTTGCTTTCCCAAAATGCAGCACCTCGCATTTATCGGAATTAAACTCCATCTGCCACTTCTCAGCCCATTGGCCCATCTGGTCCAGATCCTGTTGTAATCTGAGGTAACCCTCTTCGCTGTCAGCTACACCTCCAATTTTGGTGTCATCTGCAAACTTACTAACTATACCTCTCATGCTCGCATCCAAATCATTTATGTAAATGACGAAAAGTAGGGGATCCAGCACTGATCCTTGTGGCACTCCTTTGGTCACAGGCTTCCAGTCTGAAGAACAACCCTTCACCATCACCCTCTGTCTTCTACCTTTGAGCCAATTCTGTATCCAAATGGCTAGTTCTCCCTGTATTCCGTGAGATCTAACCTTGCTAATCAGTCTCCCATGGGGAACCTTGTTGAATGCTTTACTGAAGTTCATATAGATCACATCTACCACTCTGCCCTCATCAATCCTCTTTGTTAATTACTCAAACCACTCAATCAAGTTCAGACACCCAAACTCTGGAATTACCTCCCTTATGATTCCAGCCTCAAAAGAAACCTACTAAAAATGTTTTTAGCCATCAGTCCAAAAGCCCATTGCTTTTGCTAAAGGTAGGTAATGTTTCAATTTTTCAGAGAGCTTCTTTCTACGAGTGTAGTAAGATTTCCTACCATACCTTACTAAACTCAGCTTATTAAATACTGACTTCACCTCCACATTGTCCTTTATATTTGAATTTATCCATATCTTACCACGCGCCATTCCTTTAACAACTCACCGCTCACCAAATATCTGCAAAAAGACTAGAATGCTTGTGCCCAGGCCATCTACAAAAGCCTGTTATGTACCCTGAGAAGCTGCCTTGCACAATCCTTGATATTTGCTTCAGGCAGGATAGACAAGGGGAAATTGGTGGCCCGTTTTGCAGACAGGGACCTACAGCTCCAAGTAAATGGGATGATGAAAGATGCAGGATGTCCTCTGTCCCATGACTAGCAGTTTTCCTCCCAAAAACACTCACCCTGTAAGCCCTCGCTGCTGCCTACTCATTTGTTTCAGACACCTCCCCATCTGAACCAAAAATAATCACTGTAGCACCCAATTTTGTCTCCCTTGATGTTTGCCTCTTTGTCATTCCAGGTGGAAAATTGTCCATAATAGAGCAGAAAGAGATGGGCTGTCCTCCATTAAGCTTCTCACTCCTTTTACATTTAACATCCTGACTCTGATCATCCTGCATGGCTGATTGACCATATCCAAACCCCAGGACTGATATCAGAAACTGCCCTTGACTTACTGTGCTGGGTCCCCCCCAAGCGAAATACTTCCCTTGTCTGGACTTGACAGAGGCCTGATGATTACCATGATAACCCTCCTTGCTTTGTGTCAGCTCTAAATGCACAAAAGCAAATAGGAGTAATAAAAACTCTGATATCTCTGGCTGAGATGGCAAAGCACAAAAAAGACAATGCAAGGCACAGCGGCCATTAGTATCCAGGTGATCTCAATGTGAGTGAATGAGAGCAAGTGAAAAACACAGAGATGCAACCTGGTGCAGTCCATGAACTGGGTGCATGTCACTGAGCACACAGTGTCCTTACCACAGCATTACAATGGTAGTTGTTGGTGCAGCTCAAGGTGCAGCATGCAACCACTAAAATGAGCAAAGAGAGTACTCAGAGGTTGACAAATGTCAGAGCCAATGTCCATGGACCTGGGGTGAATGTGGCCAGTCACCATGGTGCAAGTCCCAAGATGTTGGCGTCCAGAGCGCAATGTGGAGTTAATTTGGGACCGGACATCAACTGAAGTTGCCAGCTATCCATTCTGACCTGCATACCAAGAATTCTTGATGTCTCGTTTGTCTGGGATGTTTGGTAAGATCAGAAACTGAATACTAATGAGATGAGTTGTGCCATTAATAAGGTGCTTAACAAGCAACATTTCCCTTCAATGACAACTCACCAGTGCCCTAGTGAGAAACTCAGTTCATTTTTTGACCAATGAATAAAAGATGTAGTACTGTTAGAGGAATTCAGCCCCTCAAGCTTGTTTCTGCTTTTTAATATGATCATGGCTGATTTCATCTCAGCATCGATTTGACTTTCCTGTCTGTTCTCAATATCAGTTCAACCCATTACTGATTAAAAGTCTGTCTACCACTTTCTAAATTTACTCAATGTTCTGAAATCCACCACACTCAGCCGTAATAAATTCCACAGATTAATGACCTTTTAAAAGAAGTAATTTCTTCCTACCTCCATTTTAAATCTGCTTTCCCTTATCCTAAAACTATGACCGCTCATTCTCAATTGCCCCACAAGAGGGAACATTCTGTCTGCATCTACTTTGTCAATCCACTGTAGCAACCTATGTACCTCAACTTGATCTCCTCTCATTGTTCTTAACTCTATAGAGTACAGGTCTGAACTACTCAATCTCTCTTTGTAAGACAAGCCCTTTCCCTCTGAAATCAATCTAGCGAATGTCCTCTGAATTGCCTCCAATCAGAACAGCACTCCAGAGATTGGACGCAATATGGGTTTGGTCTCATTAATACCTTATACAGCTGCAGCAATGCTTCGCTACTTTTAATATGTGCACATTAAATATAAATTCCATTTCCCTTTCTTATTACTTGCGGTACCTGCATGTTAGTTTTCTGCGATACAAGCATGAGGGCACCCACATCCCTCTGCACTGAAGGACTCTGACCTTTCTGTCCATTTAGATCATAAGTCGCTTTTCTATTCTTCCAAACAAAATAAATAAGCTCACACTTGCACACATTAAACTACATCTGCCAAATTTTGGCCCATTCACCATACCTATCTTCATCCATTTATAAATTTCTTATTTCTGCATTGCAATTTACTTTCCCATTTATTTTACAGTCATCTGCAAATTTGACTATAGTATTTCCTATCCCTATATTCATGTCATTACCATAGATCATAAATAGGATTCCTGATGAAGGGCTTTTGCCCGAAATGTCAAATTTCTTGTTCCTTGGATGCTGCCTGACCTGCTGCGCTTTAACCAGCAACACATTTTCAGCATAGATCATAAATAGTTTGGTCCTCAAGGAGCAAACCTTATGAATGAATGAAACAAAACCAGAAATTGCTGGAAAATCTCAGGAAGTCTGGCAGCATCTGTGGAGAGAAATCAGAGTTATTATTTTGGATTCGGTGACCCTCCCTTCAGAACAGTTCTGAAGAAGGGTCACGGAACCCAAAATGTTAACTCTGATTTGCAGTACAGATGCTGACAGACCTGCTGAACTTTGTCAGCAATTTCTGTTTTCGGTTCTGATTTCCAGCATCCATGATTTGTTTTTTTTAAATCTTGCAAATGAATGAATGATTTTATTGTTATATGTATTCCACAGTGAAAATTACAGTAAAATACAATGAAATCCTTCTACTGTCACCATGATCTGGAACCATTTTGAATTTTGCTGCTGCCAAAACTGGACCCGACCGATATCAAATTCGCTAATCCTCCGGCGCCAACTTTCATCACTGGTTCAACGCCGATGTTGCCTCTGCTAACATGACAGCCAGTACTGGGTCCCGTACTCACCCCTCCACCAACACCCTTAATGCCACCGCCAGAATCCCACTCCAGGCTCACCGACCACTGCCATAATCTGTGGTTGTAATTGTGGTGCCCCACTAATTACATATTGCAAGCCTGAAGAAGACTCATTTATCCTGACTCTCTGCTTTCTGTTGGTTAGCCAATCCTCTATCCATGCTAAATTACCTCTAACCTCATGCAATTTCACACTTCTTTTCACAACTTATTCTCCTACCTATCTATGTGTCATCAGCAAACTTTGCAGCCTTATCTTTGATCCCTTCATGAAGATGTTGATTTGGATTGTAAAATGTTGAGGCCACAACACATTGTGGTACACATGTCATTACACCTTGCCAACTTGAAAATAACTAATTTATTCACTGAACATGGCCCATTTATTTTCTGAAAATGACTGATTTAGGTCAACTTTCTGTTTTCCCAGTAACTAGCCAATCCAGGCTAATATTATATCACCAAGTGCATGAACTTTTACTTTATCACAGCTATCTTTGACGTGGCACATATCAAATGACTTCTCCAAATTTAAGCACAGAATATCCACTAATTCCCCTTTATCTGGGGTGCATGTCACTTCTTCAAGAATTCCAATAACTTGGTTGAATATAGCTTCCTTTGACAAAAACTGCCTGATTAACTTTTTTTATGTAGCTTGTTGTAACATTTTTAATAATGGATTTAAACGTCTTCACTTTGACAGATTTTAGGCTAACTGGCCTGTAGTCTACTGCTTTTGGTTTTCTTCTCTTTTGAATAAACATTGCCATTCCTGCACTGTTAGTGGATAAAAATCCTGAGATCTCCTCCCAGGCATCTCTGTGGATGCACCCATTCCACATTCACTGCAGCTGTTCTTGAAGGAAGTTCAGCACCAACTCCGCAAGGACAAATAGGGATGGTTTAGAAATGTTGGTTTTGTCCGAAACACACACATCCCAAGTATATGTTTGTTTTAAAGTATCATGAGTATGACTATAACCCTATATTTTAAAAATAGGAAAAGCATAACAAAAATGTCTTATTTTACTAATCAGAATGACTGAGGATCTGTGGGTAAATGATTTCCAACTTGCCAGAACAGTCAATTGTTTGATAAAAATTCATGATGCGTTATTAGGAAACTTGCATTCTGAAATCAACAGAATCATGTACATCTTTAAATTGGATTATCAATTCAATAATGTGTGCATTCCAAAGGAAAGGACATGGTTTTGTTTCTTACATCTGTGAATGTAGGTGGATTGTCTGGAAATTTGTTAACAACAATTTTAATGAGATTTTATAAAAACCTTTGAGGTGAATCATTCAGTGTTGTAGAAAATGAAGAGTAGAAGAGAAATAAAAGGACTGTTGTCTTATGTCTTTCATGAAGTGCCATATGACATATGGAAATAGAGGCAGAAGCAGTTTCCTTTTAGAAATGTAGGAGCACCTAGAAAATCAGTGAGAGAGCATATCATTCGTGGAGAAAGGCCTGAAAGAGTAACTGTGCAGTTTAGCCATCTCCCAAACAGTTAGGGCTGGAGAAAAGAAGTCCTGAGTGGTTTGATACCTGTATGAGAAAGCTCACAAAAGAGAAGGGTTTGGAAGAGGAGTTTAAGGAATCTATGTTAAGAATTAAGTGAACCTTGTTAATATTTGTTTAAAAGTATCATGATGATACATTAACTAAGGAAGATGGTGTGAACACAGAAAGAAACAAGGTATAGTTATGTCAACCAAACGAGAAATGTTGAAGTAGAAAGAAGGTAAGCCATCACTGAGGTTTGTCTATCTGTAATATTGTTTTGATAGTCAGAATTGTTGACATTTTATTTCTAATATTTGCAATAACAGTCATTTTAAATAGTTCTTCTAATCTAAAATAGATGAGCTTATTCCCTTTTACTTGGAACAAGCTTTGCATTTCTTTTGTTAAAATTGTACTGGCAGCCTCTTGTGAATATATTCAGTGACTGAGGGCCACGGTAAACAAATTGCAAAATGCATGCTCTATCAAGTCAGGTTTCATTTTTGGATCTGACCTGTTTGGTGTGAGCATCAGCTGGGATCATATCAAAATGTGTAGATTATATGTGTAATTATATTTATAAATGTATATGCATTAATGTATGTCTAAGCATTTGTTGTTTGCTTATTAAATGCAGATGATCATAGCATGAATCTTTACATGCTTAAGTAAAAATCAGTCAATGTTTGGCTTGTAATCAAACTCTGTGAGCTATCAGTATAAAGACTGTGAAATTGGAATCCCTCCTCCTACCCTATCCACTGTCATTATAAGTGCTGTGTTCCAACTAAAACCACCCAGGTTGCATTTTTTCCACTTTAATTGCTGATATTCTCCAGGCTTTTTTGTTGAAAAATATATGACTCACAAGAAACTATCTATCAGCCAGCTGGAAGTCATGTATAGCTACTTTTCATGCTCAGTTTTTCCATTCCTGGGACTAGGTTCAGTGGTCAAGTTGTCTAAAAGAGGCAGGAAGTGAAAAACTGCTTCATGTCTTGTAGATTGAAAACAGTTCTGAACATTTAAAATCTTATGGAATACAGTTCCACAAACAGGTTAAAAGAGCTGTGCTCCAATAACCTGTTTGGCAGACAAGGATTTAAATTATAAGGTTTTTGCTCCTTCAGATTGTCTTGAAAAGAGCAGCAGGCAATCAGTCTGCTTGTGTAGCAGCAGGATAATTTCAGGACGTATCCGGATCACATGCTGCACTTCCAGGCTCTGATTTCAACCTTTGTGACAAATGCATCAGTAATTTGGTCAATTTTCTGCTGTACCACACAGTGGGACATTTCACGATCAAATAACAGCTATTGGCTGGAAAGGGAAAACTTGGCTCACACATTTATGGACAGTGCATGCCTCCTACTGGCCATTCCATAAAGTTACATTGTTCTTTCCGCTCTGGTATCACTCTGTTTTACTTTCTTGGATTGAGAATCACAGCGACTGTGCCAAAGGCCTTTCGTAGAAAATATAAAGTGAACATGATGAATTTGGAAATATAAACCATCAGCTGACTTCAAAAATTATGAGACTGCACGTCCGAAATCCAATACCGCATGAGCAGAAATTTCTTCCAATTAAATACTGGGAACACTGTATTCAATCATTGTTTTCATCGCTTACTCTTCATTCGCACTACTGACTCCACCCATCTCCTGGGCGACAGCTTGAGCTTAAGGCAGACTGCTCCTAGCCTTGGCATCGCATTTGATCCTAACAAACTAATTTATATTCATGTTATCACTAAGGCCTCCCATTTCCACTTGCAGTAGACTGTCCAACTTTACCCTTATCTCAGCTCATCCATCACCAAAACCTTAATTCATGCCTTTAGCATCTCCAAGTTTGACAATTCCAACATTGTCCAGGTTGGTCTCCCATTTTCTACTCTCTATAAACTTGAGCTTACCCAAAATTCTGCTTTTCACATGTCTTAAATTGCATCAAGACTCATTCCTCTATCACCACTGAGTTAGTTGAACACATTAGTTCCTCACCAAGTCAACTTTATTGTTTTCACATTCATCCATGGGCTTAGTCTTGCCTTTCTTTATAAAAACTTCTCCAGTCCCACAACCTTCCAAAGTATCTGGACACTTCAACACCTGGCATCCTGTGCCTTGCTAATTTTAACTGATCCACTATTGGTACTGAGGTTTTTGTTTGTTTAGAGTTCATGTTCAGAATTACTCACCCTAACAATTCTCTGCTTTGGTATTTGGCTTTCCTGTGTTAAGAATCTCCATCAGGCCTACAGCTTTGACTCAATTTTATGGTCATCTGATTTAATATCTTCTTATGTGAGTCAGTATCATACCTTGTCTTACAATGGAAAGTGTTTTGTGATATTTAGTTATATTAAAGGTGCTATAACAGTTTAAGTTGTTTAAATAATTATAATAAAAATTGTTAAATTAGATACATCTACTGGTACCTTCTATTAATGATTATCATGGCATATATTTATTTTATATGTGCAAAAATGGTTGGTCACAAACCAGGGAGTCATGAGTAATGGACAGCCAGATCAATGGCTCAGACCTCCAGATTCTCAAGGCCTTATGAAGTCAAGTTAGCGAATAGATGCCGAGTTTATTTAATTACTTGTCACTTGTCTTGAAATGCTATGAAATGGGATTAGTTTAGTGCAGCACCCCCACAAGTAGTCTTTATCAATGTTTATGCATTATAGTCATAAATCCATTGATTCATGCTTTATTTTTCTCTGACTCAAAATCTGATAACTTCTATGCTATCTTCCTACGTTTCCTGAGCCAACACCAACTTTATTGTATTATAACTTTCCACTTACCAACAGTCAACCACAACATGAAGAAAATGACAAACCAATTAGTAATAAGACTGACGTTAACTGGTTTGAGTTTAAAACTCACTTGATTCCATTACCAGACAGCACATTTAATTAAATCTGCATGAGACAAATATTGCCAGCAGTTGGGTATAGTTTTGTGCATTACAATTTCAGGCAGTAGAGTGCAACGTCTCTCATGTGTAACCCACACAATTAGAGGTGAAAGATTGTACTGGCTAAAACTCAGATATCCAGCCAACCAGGCCCAAATTTTTACCTGAAATTCCCACTCCACAAAACAATGAGACAAGAGTGCAAATCAGGGGAATCCATATTGGGATTTTCGACGAGGTTAAGACAACTGGCAGATACATGTAACTATGGTTTATTCCTCAATGAAGTGGGGAGAGACCATTTGGTATGTGAGATTAAAGATTTATCCGTGCAAAAGCACCTACTAGCTGAAGCCCAATTGGACTTCAAACAGGCATTACGACTAGGCTTTGTCATTGGAAAATGCAGCAAGCGGAGCATACGACCTACAAGGTGGGCTAACGGAAGTACATATCCTTGCCAAAAGAGAAAATGCTGGAAAATCTCAGCAGGTCTGGCAGCATCTGTAATGAGAGAAAGGAGCTGACGTTTCAAGTCTAACTGACCCTTTGTCAAAGCTAAAAAAAAAGGGAGAAATAGGGAGGTATTTATGCTAGGCTGAGAGAAGGTGAGTCATGGCTCCAGAAGCAAAGATAGCAATAAAGAGGTGATAATGACAGTGCATAGAGAGATTATAGGGAGATTAGGAGCTGTGAATGACCAAGGCTGAAGCCGGTGCTATGTGACAAAATATGGGGGGGATAGGGGGGAATGGGTGAAGCTGAGGCAAAATGGAAAACAGGGGAGAAGGGTAGCAAGGGGGGAAGAGGAGAGGAAAAAGGTAATGAGAGAGTGGGGAACGAGAGAGAAAGAGACACAATCAAGAAAAAAAGAGGTACAGAACAGTGAAAAATATTTTTAAAGGGGTAAATAAAATAAATGAAATAAAATTACGGAGCTGAATGAAAACAGAGGGGTTGAAATGGGATAATCATCTGAAGTTGTTGAATTCAATGTTGAGACCAGCAGGCTGTAACATGCCTAGTCGGAAGATGAGATGCTGTTCCTCCAGTTTGCATTGAGCTTCACTGGATCATTGCACTGGAACACTAGCTTGATCTCATGCACCCAGAATGTCTCAGAAGAAATTCATTCTCTTCTTCAGATAGCAAGTTGTTGATGTAGTAATATCTTCTGTCACCATCTTAGATTCCAAGGTATCTCCAATGCTTGATGGAGAGAGAGAACCCACAGGTTCCGGGGCAGTCGGAAAGGCCATCGAGAAGCCAGGCATGTTTTGCTCCCACACTGTTTGCAAATATCTGAACTTTATATGTCAATGGACCCGACCTCATGTCGATCATGCCCCTTACCCATGAAGGCGCATTCCTGTGGTTCCTACACCAAACTTCATCCCCTGAAGTAAACCATATCTCTCGCTTAGCAGAGTCTTGTGTCCAGCATTGGCATTCCTGATGCTGTTTCACAGGCAAAGTATTATAACCCCAGTGTACATTTTAATAGCCAGTTAAAGCTATTATTGATTACCATATTGTAGGATTAATTCATACCACAATGATTTCCTTGTTAGTTATGTTGGACTCAGCTTCTCATCTGAAAATACAAATAAACTTTTTCAGCCTGCAGCACTTTGAACAGCTACAGACACCTTGCTGACCCTTCCAAATAATTTGCCCAATCCTTTCAAAGCAGGCAATCCTCGACAACTCCCAAGTGAATCCGATTTCAAGTTGATTTACTATATTGTAACAAAGCATTTAAGTTTCACTGAATGTGGCATTCTCTGTGCCTGCCCCCTATTTCCAATTTCTGTCCTTAACTGCACGCAAGCTAAAATTACATTTATTTATAAAGATCAAAAGACGAGTTTAAAAAAAGGCTGAAGTGCTGCTGTAACTCTGCATGTTAGTGTGAGTTATAATAAATTTTATTGTTCCTAGTATTTAGTTCAAGATATACGGGAAGGAAGGGGAAATTTCAGGGGAGTGAAATATGATCATATTCGATGGCAAAAGGATAATATTAGAGACTGTTTGTGCAAAAGTACATTAAAGGTAGATATGATGATGGCATAAATAGAAATTGACATGAGATAATGGCCATTACATTGATATGATTGCAAGGTTAATAAGGCTGGGAACTGAATATTCAGTAATATTTGACATTTTGGAACAACAGGCAGAAAGGTAAATAAGATATAATAGCTCTTTAATGTACAATGAGTTCAGTGCAGTAATGTGAAAGGCTGTTGATTCAGAAAATTAAGATGTGGTGTCCATTTGGGAGAAGGTCAGCAATAACAAGGAAAGAAGTCATCATTCAGAGTTGCCCATGAATCCCTGAATAGTACCTACCTGCAGGATGAAGCTTAAATCAAGAAATAATTCGGGCATGTCAGAAAGATGTTAGAATAATTATTGCTACTTCAATCTTCATACTTCATCTCATAAGTTCTTTACAATTCGCATAGTTGGCTTGTGTCAGCAATGGCATGCTGATATATTCCACTCTCAGGGTAAGGACATTTATCCCAAGCCTATCACAGTTGTAACAGGAATTGAAACTGCACTGGCTGCATTGTTTCACACTGCATGCTAGCAATTTAGCCAACTGATATAACCAGACCCAAGTCTGGTAAAAGAATGTATTTCGAACGGCTTCTTAGACTGATGCATTGTATAACCAAACAAGTAACAGGTTATTTTAAGTCCAATCATGTGTACTGAGACAGGATTAATTAATTATCTTACAGTAAAGAATCCTCTTGGAAGAATAATTATACCAGGTTGAAATTTCACATTCAGTTTGATAGTGAGTAACCTGGATCAAACACTAGTTCTTACATTTAAATAAAGGCAATTGCAATGGTTGGATTGAAAACTAGATTTTAAAAGGATAAAATGGTGGATAAGCAGTGTTAGCTATTTAAGGAGGTACTTCATATGTTTTCGCTCAGATATATTTCATTGAGAAATAAGAACTTATGAGAATGATAAACTATATATGATGAACAAAAGAAATTAAGAATGAGATGAAATTGAAAGAGAAGTCATATAATGTTGTGAAGATTAGTCATGATATGGAGATGCTGGTGTTGGACTGAAGTGTGCAAAGTTAAATATCCCACAACATCAGGTTATAGTCCAACAGATTTAATTGGAAGCATTAGCTTTTAGAGCACTGCATCGTCATCAGGTGGTTGTAGCTATAACCATCTGATGAAGGAGTGTCACTCCGAAAGCTAGTTGGACCATAACCTGGTGTTGTGGGATTTTTAACTGCGAAGATTAGTGTTTTGGCAAAAGATTGGGAAATTTTAGGGACCAGTGAAGCATGAGGAAAAATTGAAAACAAAGAAAGCAAATAGACTGTCAGCGTGGACTTGTAGGAAGGCTAATGATTAACAAAGCTTTAGTTTAGTTATTTTGACTTAATCTAGAAAGTGAGGTACTAATATAATTTTCTGCTTAATTGTGGTCAACGTAAGACACATTTATTTAAATCAGTATTGACATATGGTTAAATTTAAGAATATATTGGCTTGTAATGTTATTACTCCAGTGAGAGAGAGGTTTTTGTAGCTTTATTGGAGGATACAATAAAAGCTTTGAATTGAAATACTTTTGATTTGAAATTGGCTGAATTTAATTTAGTACCTATGGAAAAAAAATCATTTAAAAAAAAAGTATATACAACAAGCTTGTAGTATATGGACATTATTTTGGAATTGGATTCTGTAAATTGTTTTGTACTTTTGTAGTTATTTTGACCTTTTACATGTATTGTATTCATTGAGTTTAGAATAATGAGTGGCAAACTTTTTGAAAATATAAGATTCTAGGGGAGTTGACACAATAGATTTGGAGATTTTGTTTCCCATTGGAGGAGAGTCTAGGCATATTCTCAGAATAAGGGGTTAGACATTTGAGACAGAGATATGGAGGAATTTCTTCTCTTAGAAGCAGCACCTGCTCAGCAATAACCTGCTCAGTGACACCCAGTTTGGGTTCCACCAGGGCCACTCAGTTCCTGACCTCGTTACAGTCTTGGTTCAAACAAAAGAACTGAATTCCAGAGGTGTGGTAAGAGTGACAGCTCTTTGCATCAAAGAGTGTGACTGAGTGTGGCATCAAGATGCCATAGCAAAACTGGAATCAATGTGTATCATGGACAACACTTCACTGATTGGAGTCATAATTGCCACAATGGAAGATGGTTGTGGTTATTAGAGACCAGTCTCCTTGTCCCTGGACATCTGTACCAGAGTTCTCAGGATAGTGTCCTAGTCCTAATCATTTTCAGCTGCTTCATCAATGACCTTACCTCCATTATATGGGCAGAGGTGGCACGTCCTTCGATGATTGCACAACGTTCAATACCACTCTCAGATCCAAATATACTGAACCAATCCATGCCCAAACTAAACTTGGATGATATCCAGGCTTGAACTCAGAAATTTACAAGGAATAGTTGCACTATATAATTGCCAACTAATTACCAACTCCAACAAGAGATCATTTAACCACTGTCCCTTGACATTCAATGGCTTTGAATCCCTGAAACCCCCAACGATATCAACCTAGGGGCAAAGTCATGGGGGTTAACCAGAAACTGAACTGAACTAGCCATATAAAACAATAGTTATAAGAGCAGGTCAGAGATGATAACCCTGTCGTGAGTAACTTGCCACCTGACTCCCCAAAGCTGGTCTACCATCTACAAGGCAAAAATCAAGACTGTGATTAAATACTCCCCATTTGCTTGGAAGAGTGAAGCTCCAACACCTCTCAAGAAACTTGGCACCACCCAGGACAAAATGACTTGCTTGATTGGCACCACATCCACAAATATTCATTTCTTCTACCATTCAGTAGCAGCTGTGTCTACTATCTACAAGATGCACTACAGAAAATTGCCAAAAATCTTAAACACACTTTTCAAATCCATGACCACATCCATCTAGAAGGACAAAGGCAGCAGATACTTGGGGACACCACCACTTTCAAGTTCCCCATCAAGCCACTCACCATTCTGTCTTGGAAATATATTGCTATTCTTTCAATGTTAGTAGGTCAAAATGCTTGAATTCCATCCCTAACAACATTGTAGATCTACTTACAGCACATGGACTTCAGTAGTTCAAAAAGGCAATTCACCACCACTTTCTGAATGGTAAATAAGGATGGATAGTAAATGTTGGTCTAGGCAGAGATGACCACATTCCACAAATATGTAAAAAAAAAAGTTGCATTTTCTGCACTTGCATGGTTGCTGCCAATGATAGAGAAGGAGTATTGGGATGTTTGAGAAATGGACAAGCATGTGATGGAGGAAAGAGGCACTTCAAATCCTCAAAAGAACGTTTGGGAATGGGATCATCATAGATAATGGCAGAAATGATGGAGGATGATCTGTTGCTTATAAAGCTTTGAGAGTTGGAAGTTAAGGGGGAGGGGAATCGTGTCATTGCTCTGGGAGGGAGGTGTAGAGATTAATGTGGAATTGTGGGAAATAAATGGACATGACTATGTCCTGTAGTTGATGTGGGGAAGAGTCTTCTGCTGAGGAAGAAGGGGGATGAATGAGAAGCACTTACATGGAAGTTTACATCTTCAAAGTAGATGTAGTGTAAGAGACAGAGAAACTGTCATTCAGACATTCACACTTTCTCCAATTGCACCATTTGTTTTTATTTTTCCCTCTCACTTTGGCATTGCATCATCAAACGTTTTAACATGTCTTTCCCCTATATTCCCACCCACCACAGGCATTCCCTCAGAGGGTTTGTGAATCTTTGGAATTCCCTGCCCCAAAAGGCAGTGAATGCAGAACCTTTAAATAAATTTAGAGGCAGATCGATTTGAGGGAAGGAATGCCACAAGAATCATCACTGTGGCAGTGAGATGTCACGTAGGCTCACTCATGAGCCTGTGGACAGCAATTATCTTTGAACTCAACTGGAATTAATTGTGACTGAAGAACTGAATGTGACTGACGCAGGTCTCCTGCGTCTCCCAAAATGCACCCAAAAAAATCCTGCCAGCCTGTAAGGGGGTGGGCAGCCCTTTCCCTCAGTCAGTGCCCAGTAGTCAAAGGTAGGGGCTGCTGAAAGCTACACACATGCCCTTGTGTCTGGCTAAGATTCCTCACCAGAGAACTCTCACCCCACCAATAATAAATCTCACTCCATCTGGGGATTAGATTACTTACAGTGTGGAAACAGGCCCTTCGGCCCAACAAGTCCACACCGACCCGCTGAAGCGCAACCCATCTATACCCCTAACCTAACACTACGGGCAATTTAGCATGGCCAATTCACCTGACCCGCACATCTTTGGACTGTGGTAGGAAACCGGAGCATCCGGAGGAAACCCACGCAGACACGGGGAGAACGTGCAAACTCCACACAGTCAATCGCCTGAGGCGGGAACTGAACCCAGGTCTCTGGCGCTGTGAGGCAGCAGTGCTAACCACTGTGCCACCGTGCCGCCCCTAGCAACAATCCCTGAAGGTCAGTAGATTTCTAGCAAAAGCAACTGACGGTACTGGAGAGTTGCCAATCTATGAATGGTGCTTGGATTTTTCCCCAAGGGAGGCCTTGATTGAGTTCATGACATGTTGCTGTCCAAGTCACTGTTCTTAAAATGTGTTCAAAATTCCATGGTAAGATGATTTAGAGCTTTCACTGGTTCTCCAGCCAGAATTCAGCACTCCGATCTCCTCAAATAAATTCCACCCATGAATTCTGTTTGTCTCTCCCTATAGATACTCGGTGGCTATGACGCACACCGTTTATTTCCTGAAATTATTCCAAAACAGAACGTATGAGTCAGTAAAACCAAGCACACGAGAATGCAATCAATAATCACAGGTCAATACCTTACAGTGCTATACTCCATGAAGAAAATTAAAACATTGAATCTGTTCCTGCTGCTTTAAGAAGAGTGCAGGGAATGATGTGATGATGCATTCCAAGAGGTTTCAACACCCTCCTATTCAGAGGTGGACTACATGGACCTTGTCACTCTGCAGTGTGAACATTTGCATCAAAGAACGCAAGAAATAGGGTGAAGGCTTTCCCATTCTCTCCATATCTGACCTGTCCAGAAATTGAATTCTAGAATTTATCTTTGAATCATAGAATCTCTCCAGGGCAGCTCGAGGCCATTCAGCCCATCGAGCCTGCACCTACCCTCCAAAGAGCAGCCCACCCAGACCTACACCCCACCCTATTCCCACATTTACGTGGCTAATCCACCTAACCTACAAATCTTTAGACTGTGGGGGAAACCAGAGCACCTGGTCAAAACCCACACAAAAATGGGGAGAACATGCAAACTCCACACAGAGAGTCACCCAAGACTAGAATCAAACCAAGACCCCTGGCCCTATGAGGTAGTGGTGCTAACCATGTGCCACAGTGCTGCCGATCTATGGTAATGGTTAAATTGAGCATAACTCTAAAATGAGAATGATGGTGATATCCTGGCATTCCAGGTACACAGCTTTGCATAGTAATTTAGGCCAGAAAACATGATTCATATCCTGTATGATTTTCATTTGAATGATGTAAATTGGCCACAAACAGGTTGTGCTGTATGTTTCTCTTTCTGCACCAGGAACATCAATCATGAAATTTCACCTGCTATTATTCCATGCTTTGAAACTTCTGTTGATGAAAAGTCACTGAATGAAGTTTTTAATGTTAACAGTTTCCAGAAAGTATCATTACCTTTGGTCCTGTTGCCTGGAAACATTAAAACATGACTTCATTTGGCACGACCACAGACAATTTGTGTAATTTTTCCTCCACCTTATTAATGAACAGAAATAGAATGTTTTGGAGTCTTACTGTTGAGCTTAGATTTAGATCTCATTTTATCAATTGAAGGAGCCTGACTCTTTAAGCTTATGCTTTTATTACCAGCTTGAAACCAGTTTATTATTTATAACTTTGGTGTGGCTTTGAAACTATTGTTATCCAATATTACAATTCAGAGTAAAAGTTGGCTCACAGTTTATATTTGCAGCAATAATAATCACATCAGTTGTCTTCATGATCTTAGAAGTGACAATTTTCACTGAGACATATAGATCATAGTTGAAAGATGTTAAGACCAGATTAATTCCTGTGCAACAGTCCACATAGATGATCTTTTTAGAGTTTTTTTTAATACTCTGCTTCTTCATATTTTTATTTCTGAAAGGAAAATAGATTTACTGATAGCAATGCAATTAACCCTTCAAAGTTTAGTATTGACTCCAATGAATCGAGCAATAGCCTTCCCTTTATGAAAATGAAATCCAATATTAGGGCCACACCAGAGGAAAATAAGAAAGACCAAAGTTGGTATATTATTAGTCTGCAGTAGCTGCCACAGCACCTTAATTTAGGGAGCACATTATCTTAATTAAACATAACAAACTGCGGTTGCTGGAAATCTGAAACAAAAACAGAGTGTTGGATGAAACATATCAGGTCTGGCAGCATCTGTAGTGAGAAAACAAAGTTAACATTTCGAGTTCAGAGACCTTTCATCAGAATCAAAGATAGCTGGGAAAGGGTGGCATTTATGCTGATAATGTTGGTGGGGGAGGCAGTGGATCGTGGAGTGAATAAAGTGAATGGTGACAGAGCTCAGAGAGAGAGAGAGAGAAAGAGAGAGAGAGAGAAAGAAAGGGATAGGCAAACAAAGAGACAGCTAATGGTAAGCCAAGAGAGTGACAAATGCTTGACAGGAAGCTAATGAAAAGTGTGAATAGTCAAAAATTATTTGGCTGTTCAGGGAGTAATGCAGGACCTAGAGGTGTTGGGAGAGAGTCATCATCACAGGGGAAGGTGGTCACATTCTTCTCTCTGCAGATGCTGTGTTTCTCTAACATATTCTGTTTTTGAGCAATCATATTCTTTGTGTATCTACCGTGTACCTTTGTTTAACTATGGATAGACAGCATAGGGAGGCATTAGACCTAAA
This sequence comes from Hemiscyllium ocellatum, assembly GCF_020745735.1. NCBI lineage: Eukaryota > Metazoa > Chordata > Chondrichthyes > Orectolobiformes > Hemiscylliidae > Hemiscyllium > Hemiscyllium ocellatum. The sequence goes on along the minus strand of NC_083404.1, from coordinate 100,186,382 downwards.
ACAGAGCTGTTGTTTTGCTGTATGCTTGGGCTCTTATGCTATTTACTCTTACTCTATTTATTTTGGCCCAGAAGAGAGATATTTGTGGCACGTGATTGACATTCGAGCAGCTTCTGCCAGACTTTATGATGTGGCAAGTGACCTACAGACATTGCAAGGAGGAAATTTATCTTGTTTTTACACCAAAAGGAAGGCACACCTCTTAGAGCGGAATCATCCAATTTGGTAAGTTGTTAGGAACAGGACAGCGTGACTGTGTGAGACAGGTAAAGGCTGCAGGATAGATGAGCCAACCTATCCAGGCCATGGTACAGGAAGCTATTCAAAGGTAGGGGAGAAAGGGTTAGATTAGATTAGACTAGATTAGACTTACAGTGTGGAAACAGGCCCTTCGGCCCAACAAGTCCACACCGACCCGCCGAAACGAAACCCACCCATACCCCTACATTTACCCCTTACCTAACACTACGGGCAATTTAGCATGGCCAATTCACCTGACCTGCACATCTTTGGACTGTGGGAGGAAACCGGAGCACCCGGAGGAAACCCACGCTGACACGGGGAGAACGTGCAAACTCCACACAGTCAGTCGCCTGAGTCGGGAATTGAACCCGGGTCTCAGGCGCTGTGAGGCAGCAGTGCTAACCACTGTGCCACCGTGCCGCCCACAAATGAATAAAGTGGTAGATGGATACAGTACAGTGAGGGGAATTGGCAAATCTCCCTTTAGCAAAGAGCATGAGTCCTGCTGGCCATATTGCCTGCTTGGGTACCAGGTTTTGGGACATCTGCACAGGGCTGCCGAGAAATGTGGAGTGAGAGCAGAAGGATCTAGTTATCACAGCCCACGTAGATACCAATGATATAGCAGGACAAAGAGGGAGTTATGCATCGTCAACATGAGGAGCTAGGCACCTCAGTATATAAGAAAGAGATCCACACAAGTCAGAATCTCTGCATTACTTGTCCCACATATAATCTGGCATCGGGCAAATCAGATTGGAGAGATGAATACGTGGCTTAAATAGAGAAGAATCAGTACTGGAGAATGTGAGATCTGTACTGATGAGATGGTCTTACCTGAACCGTAATGGAGCTGGTGTTCTGGCCAACTATATCACAAGGAAATAGAAAGGATTTTAAACTTGTAAGGTTGGTATCTTGTGGTTAGTCAAATAGTGTCAAGGCCAAACTGATCTTCACAACCTCAGAGTAAATGTCAGGGTCTGGTGCCATAGTCTCCTCTGCAGGATGTCCATGATGATTACCCCTCTTTATGGTACCAACCACTCAGCCAGGACCTTCTGCTGAGGACAAATCCTTATCGAAGAATCACAATGCCATCTCTCACTTTAGTGACATCTTCAACACGGTTGTTCATCACCATGCAGGGCAGATTTAAAGCACTAATGCTTGTCCTTGTGTCGATAAGCCTTTGACCTGGGTGACCATGGATGTTGGTCTTTTGATGGTTATCTGCTGAGGGATGAGTTGTTCAGGTTTATAGTATGATGAGGCCAGAATCAGATGATGCAACACCATAGAGGTGGGGTGAGAAACCTTGTTAGAGCTCATTGTAAGACACCCTCTAAAGACTTGACACAACTGTTACTTGGTCAGAGTTTAGGGTCAATGCTTCCACTACTAACAGAGGTAGCGAATTCCAGATACTCACCACATTCTGCATTAAAACAAAAGTTGTCCTTATGTCCCCTCTAATCGTTTTGCTATCTAGCTTGAATCAATGACCCCTGGCTTTTGAACTCCCTGCCAAAGGTTCCCTCTGCCTACTCTATCTCTACCCTATATAATGTTGCATACCTCAATCATGTCACCCCTCAGCCTTCTCTGTTCCAAGAAAAACAATCCCAACCTCTCCAATCTCTCCTCATAGCTACAATTTTCTAGTCCTGGCAACATTCTAGTAAATCTTCACTGCATTCTGTATCTGTGGAGAGAAAGCAGACTTACATTTTGAGTCCAGGAGTCCTAAAGAAGGATCACTGGACTCTAACCGTTAACTCTTCTTTCTCTCCACAGACCTGCCAGACCTGCTGAGTTTCTCCAGCAATTTTGGCTTTTGGGGATGTGGACTATTTTGTTGATAGTTTCACATGCTTTGAGCCTGTTTTGTTCAATCAGAAAAGTAACATATCTTATCACAATTTTTATTCCTGTCATTTCAAAATGCACTTGTGAGCTTATGAAACTAAGGAAACCAAAAATGATTGAAAGCAGATAAAACTTCTGACAGTGGCCACAAATTAAGTATAAAAAAAACACTTCCTGGAAAAATAGGTCCTGGTCTGCATAGCTTTAAATAAACTAAATTTCTCGTAAAGAATATGATAATCTCGATTGCGAATAGCTGTAAAAATTAAACAAATGATGCTTTCAAAGTGAAAATATTCTTGGACAAACACTTTAAGACCACCCTTAATTGTATAATGCAATATATAATCGTGATAACAGTGGTAAAGTTTTGGGAAGAAAATAATCACTGACTCATATTTAAAAAAATTAGGATATTAAGAAGGAATACTAAGTTAAAAAGAAAAGTAAAAAGATCAGAGGAAAAAGACATACCTGAAACAAGTAAAGTATAAAACGTTCACTTCCACAATGTTTGCTATATATTTTCACCATTAAAAAAAGGGCAATAAAATATACAAAGCACATTTTCTTTAATGTGTCACAAAAGAAAAGTTGGAATTGAAGTATGAAAAGCCTCGCTGGTCTTTGTCACTCTATAAATTTTCTCTGTTTTATTACTTTACATCTTGCCTGAATCATTGTTAAACTCTCTGTGTTGAATCCTAATTCTGCTATGCTTTCCGTTAATGTCAGTTGACTTTATTTAGATGACTGAGGTCAGGGTACAGCAGTATCTAGGATACATGTTCCAAAACAGTGGTCCATACAAACCATCAAACAGATGATAATGCATGTGAAAGGCTGTACTGAAGGTTTGTAAGCCTTCATCAGTCATAGTAAGTTTACAGTAAAATACGTGGAGTATATCCTTAGGAGTAGTGGATAAAGACCATTTTTGGGCTTTATATTTTAGCACCATCTAGCAAACAGTCACATTCAGCACTTAAGGATTCATGGTGAGGAACTTCATGCCAGTATCATTTGTTTAAAAGAAATAAAACAAATAGAGTAAGCAAATACAGTCAACAGAAAAATCAGTTAGCTATAGTTTAAAATTCAACAACTCATACAATGACACTTCTTTCTCTTCTTGCCAAAAATATGATATGTTACAGTAACAAAATGTTGCTGTATGAAGCTTGTTAAAGAACTTGAAAGTACAATCAGGGTGCTCCAGAAACGATGACTAGAAAATCTTTAATTTATCTTCAAACACTCACAGTAATTCCCCAGTGATCAATTATGCCCAATAAACATAAAAAAACATTAAATAGCCGTTCATAAATTAACATAAACAGTCTCGACATATAGAGCCAGCGATCTTAGAGCACTTTCTTTGGCAGCATATAAGCAGCAGTAACTTGCAATTTTATAGCACTTATTATGCAGTAAAATGTACCACATACACAACCAGAATAATTTAATTGGCAGAGTTGCATATGAGTCTGAAAGTCTTAATAAATGACTGAGTGCAATAACCCATGGTGATGATGCCATGGGTACTTGGTCAGAATAAAGAAGGAGCTTATAGGAGATAGACTTGGGATTAGTGAGCGCCCCACAGTCTAAGTAATAATAGAAACATAGAAAACAGGAGCAGGAGAAGGCCATTCGGCCCTTTGAGTCTGCACTACCATTCAATATGATCAAAGCTGATCATCCTACTCAGTACCCCTGTTTCTGCTTTCACCCCATACACTTCGATTCCTTTAGCCTGAAGAACTGTGAAAAGCATTCAATGTTTTCGAAAAGGAGATACAGAATAACCTTGATTATCTGAACGACACGGGTGAGGTGTATTTTGCTCGGATAATCGCATGTTCTGATAATCGAATGCTGGATAACACAGTTTAGCCAAGCATCGGGACCTTGCGACCTTGTCCAGATAATCTAAAATTCAGATAATCAAATGCTGAATATCGAGGTTCCTCTGTATCTCCTTTTTGAAAACATTGAATGCTTTGGTCTCACCCCTTTCTGTTGCAGGGAAATCCACACGCTCATCCCCTCTCTAGGTGAAGAAATGTTTTCTTATCTCAGTCTAAAATAACCTACCTTATATCTTCGACTGTGACCCATGTTTCCATGCTTCCCAGTCATTGGGAGCACCCTTCCTGTGTTTACCCTATCTAATCCCATTAGATCATTTAAATATAATCTGTAAATAGGAATGCAATAAATTTCATATCCTTATATTTCATATCTCAACAAGACTCTTCTAGTTAGACCAGGAAGATGGGTATTTTAATCCAAGCCAAATGACTTTAGGCTTGAAGGAACTGACACACAACATGGGGACAATGCTGAATTTCTGCACAACATTGTAAGCTGTGGTGACCAGCACTATTTATAGATGACTGTGTAGATGGTTTGATTAATGATCTCCACAGGCTAGTAGAGAGATACAATTATGGTGACTTCAAGTCATAATTCATTGGATATGGGATCGTTGTAGGTATTATTGATAAGTCAAGATTATGGTGCTGGAAAAGCACAGCAGGTCAGGCAGCATTCAAGCAGCAGGAGGATGAATGCTTCAGACATAAGTCCTTCATTAAGAATTCCTGATGAAGGGTTCATGCCCAAAACGTCCATCCCCTTTTCCTTCGATGCTGCCTGACCTGTTATGCTTTTCCAGGACCACACTCTCGACTCTGATCTCCAGCATCTACAGTCCTCACTTTCCCCTACGTATTATTTGTAAGTCTATCGCAGATTTATTACAGTCCAAAGAAAATACAACTCAGATGGTGAGTGAAGCAGAGGTCTAAAGCAAAACAAACCAATTGTCAGAGGAAAACATAAAACTTGCCTTATTTATTTAAGGTAAATAACTACTAAAAGAAAATCACTCCAGTTAAGCCACTGAAATAAGTAAGACAAATATCAGGCACTGGAAGTCCTTGGCAATGCTTGTGGAGAAAATAAACCAGCCAGGCATGAACTCCTGATGAAGGGCTTGTGCCGAATTTCCTGTTCCTTGGATGATGCCTGACCTGCTGCGCTTTTCCAGCAACACATTTTCAGGCATGAACTGTGCCCAGCTTCTGAATCTGAATATTTTTGTAGTAACAGAGTAGGTTGCTTTTCAAAAATGCTCTAAACAGGACACAATCAGAGACAAGCAAAAGACACCCAGATAAGCAAAGGAGGATGTTTTCCGGTAGAAGATTAACCCAAAGAATTTCTGTGGAAAATCAGTGACCCAGACCAAACATTTTGGCATGAAAGCATTTGTATTAATGGATATCTTAATGAATTTAAAGATATCATGGGCTCAAGTGTCTCCTGCTATTGTCAGACAGACAGTCTTTGGTTTACAAACACTAATTATAACTGAAAGAAATTTAACATATCAGCCAGGGAACATTGCACTTAATGTTTACATTATAATCATCTCTCCAACATAAGGAACTGTAAATACTTCACAAGTAATCATTTTCTATCCTGAGTAGAAGATCTTGCCTTCTCCTCAGTTTCACTCAAATATGGAAAATGCAATCTCTTCCACAAAAACGATAAGGAAACAGCCAGCAGAAAATTTTGCAGAGCTCCAATTCTTGACTCCTTGCTCATCGGGAACTTTCTTCCTGCATTTTCCCTGTTCAGTCCTCAGAATTTTAGAGGTTACTCTGAGATCTCTCCTCATTCCTCTAAACTCCAGTGGATATAGTCCTCACCAAGCCAGTCCATCTTCATGGAACAGCTCAAAGAGCAGTACAGCCTCCTCTTGCTCATATTTTCTATCTTCCATATGTCAGTGCTGCCAGCCTATGATCAGTCCTATAAGTCTATATTGCACTCCTTCCATAGTCAGCACATCCTTCCTCAGATAAGGATTCCAAAACTGCATACAGTTACTTAGAGGTAGTCTTGCCAAGGCCCTGTACAATTGCAGATAGACATCTCTGCTCTTGTACTCAAATCCTCAGGGACCAATGAAGTCGATTGGACAGGTTGAGAGAGCAGTTACTAAGGTACTTCTGAATGAGGGGGGATAACTGAGGAACTAACAGGAGGATGCTGTCTTACAAATTTCCTTATCCTTAATCTTGGGCGAGACCAGCACATCAGTGCAAAAGATAAGAGTGAAGGATTTGCATTCATCTTCAGCTACAAATGACAAGTTAATGATCCATTTTGGCCTCCTCCGTATCATAGATATCAAACAATTCAAGTCCATTGTGGAATATCATGAAATGGCTGAAAGCACTGGATTCTGTAAAGGCTATGGGCCCTGACTATATTCTGGCAATAGTACAGAAGATTTGTGCCCTAGGGCTAGCTGTGCCCTTAACAATGCTGCTGTAGTGTGCTTACAACACGGACATCTACCCAGCAAAATGAAAAGGTAGGTCCTATGTACAAAAAGCAGGACATATCCAACCTGATCCTTTACTGCCCCATCAATCTGCTCTTGATCATGAGCAACGTGATAGAATGGTCCATATACAATCCTACAAAGCTGTACTCGGTCAGTGGAAACTGCTCACTGACACATATTTTGGATTTTTCAGGGCCACTGACATCCTCCCTAACCTCATCACAGCCTCAATTCAAACATGGACAAAGAGCTGAACTCCAGCATTTGACTAAGTCTGGTATAAAGGATGTCAAAAAGTGTGGTGCTAGAAAAGCACAGCCACTCAGGCAGCTTCTGAAGAGTAAGAGAGTGGACGCTTTGAGCATAAGCTCTTCATCAGGAATGAGTGGGAACCCAAGGATGAAGAAGTTATGCTTGAAACATTGACTCTCCTGTTCCTTGAAAGCTGCCTGACTGGCTGTGCTTTATCAGCACCACACTTTTTTGACTTTGATCTCTAGCATCTGCAGTCCTCTCTTTCTCCTGACAGAAGGAGCCCTAATGTCAATTGGAATGAAGAGGAAATCTTACCTGTTAGTTGGAGCCATATCTCACACAAAGGCAGACAGTATGGTTGTGTTTGTTGGATGCCAATTGGATCTCAGTGTTAGGATAGCATTGCAGGAGTACAGGAACATGATCGTCTGCACAAATACAGTCCAAACTATCTACCAATTTTATTTTTAAAAAGATTTTCACCATTCTTCCACTTTTCTTCGATCAGAGTTATGGAATTCCCTTCCTGACAGCACTGTGCACTGTACCTACATTGCAAGGACTGTCATGATTTAACAAGACTGCTTACCATTACCACCACCTCAAGGGAAATTAGGGATGGGCAAAAAATCTTGGATTGCCCAGCAATGCTCACTTTTAGCAGATTTATCCTTCAGTAGTAGCTCTCCCAACTCATCTATGAAGTTGGCTTTAAGTTTAAACTGGAGAACATTGTATTCAAAATTAGCATGGAATTCTACCATAATTCTAACAAGACTAGACAGAGTAGATGCAGGGAGGATGGTCCCGATGGTGGGTGTGTCACCAGGGAGTCACAGTCTGAGGATTCGGGGTAGACCATTTAGGATGGAGATGAGGAGACATTTCTTCACTCAGAGTGGTGAACCTGTGGAATTCATTACCACAGAAAGTAGTTGATGTCAAAACATTGTCTGTATTCAAGAGGTGGCTTGATATAGCACTTGAGGCAAATGGGATCAAAGGTCATGAGGAGACATCAGGATTAGGCTACTGAGCTGGATGATCAGCTGTGACCGTGATGAATTGCAGAGCAGACTTGATGGATCAAATGACCTCCTCCTACTCCTAACTTCTATGTTTCTATGATCACTTGTTCCCCGAGGAGTCTTTTATTGTTAGATTACAAATACACCTTGGCACGTTTCACTATTCTCGTTTTAATGTAATTGTATCCCAAGTTGACTTCACATTGTTTTGCCCTACAAACAAAGCCACTGCCAAAAGTAACAGGTGATGACAAATGGTAAATGGGCTTTGTAATATTAACATATATCTAAAACACACCTTCTCCCTTCACTTTTGGAAGCAAAGGAGTAAAATCATGTAAAATCATCAAATTTAAATTACTATGGCATTGTTTCTTTTATAAACATTATTATTTTAAACTGGAGAAATACAAAAAATGTATAAACAAATGATTGTTATAACTACTTTAGTAGTTGTAGTTTATATTATGAAAGCTTTCCCCCATCTTTCTTTTGGAAGCAAGCAAATTTGTTTTATCCATCTGGTTGTGAAGTATGACAGTAATTATAAATAGGCAATGCCAAGAATGGTGAGGGATGGGAAATGCTATTGATACATATTTTGGGTAATTAATCACAGTCTAAAAGAGGTTGTTTGGGTGCATGTTTTATGTGTGTTGTGGGTGCGTAATTGTTGTCACTTTTGACAGCCACTTGGTGATTAAGAGTACAAATGAAAAGCTGACAAACTTGACTATAAACAGTTGAGGGTGAGGTCATCTGTTCATGTGTAACAGGTTGTGAGCAGCATTTCAAGTTGGCAAAACGACTCTATACTGCTGATTGTTGGCTTCTCTTGTTTAGGGATCTCCTTGGGCACTTTATGTGCAGTATGGAACTATTATTCGAAGGGATGCCACTAATTTTATGGTAACAACTGCCAGATGTCTCTTTTCAAGAGATTAGTGGATCTGGAAATTTGTCAAGTTTATTGTATTCCATACTTATAATTTTACTGACTCTTACAGAAAGAGCTCCCTCATCTGAACCATACAACAATTGGTCTTTACTCCCTACTGCCCATTGACTCCTGCTTTGTGAGGGTCCCTGATGGCACACTCTGTCAAATGTCAGCTTGATGTCAAAAGAGTCACTCTCCCCTCACCTCTGAAATTCAGCTGTTTAGTCTTGCCACCAAGTATTGATGAGGCCTGAGCATCACTAAATACCAATGGACAGATGGAGAGACAGGTTCACCAGTCAGAGAACCACCTTATTTACTTCCATCCTATCATACTTGTAACAATTTTGTAAGTTTCAATGAGGTCACACTCATCATTCTTTAAGATTCCAGTCTCCTTAATCCCGCCTCATAAAACAATCTACCGCCCCATTGATCAATCTGGCACACTATAATTTCTCTTGCTTGAAGACAGGTATACCCTTCCTTAGATAAGGGAACCAAAATTGGAACCGGAACATTTCAGCTGAAAATAAGACTACATAAAACTGAAATAAGACTCCTTTACTCATGTACTCAAATCCTATCGCAATGTAGGCCAACCATTTGCCTACCTAATACTTTGCCACACCTGCCTGTTGGTATTTAGTACTCATGGACAATGGTACTCAGGATTCTTCAATATTTGGTGGCAACACCGTGCAGCAGAATTCCAGAGGTGAGGGGAAAGTGACTGCCATCAAGCCAGCATTTAACTGAATGTCACATCAAGGGGCCCTGTCAAAACAGGAGTCAAGGGGAATCAGTGGGCAAATTCTTCACTGGTTGGAGACCGATACTTTTATACAAGAATACCACATGAGCATAGCACAACATCACTTGGTGTAACGTGACATAGATTTGATCACCCAACATTAAAGTTACATGCTTGCCTGGTCATAGATACCTGCAAAATTAAAACATACAGAACATACTAAAAACAGACAGCAAGATCATATTGCAACCCTAAAGAGAAGACCAGTTAACAGTGAAGATAACTTTTCCACTATGAAGATTCTCTATTGTACTCTTTGATTTGATATTGGTTTGTCCTTTCAATCATGAGTAAAAATAACACGACACCAGATTATAGTCTAACCGGTTCATTTGAAAGCACCAAGCTTTCAGAGTGCTGCTCCTTTGTCCTTCTTGTTTTGAGTCATGTATTTACTGACATATAAGATTTTTAAGACACTTGACAGGGGAGATTTGAAGAGACTTTTTTCCAGTAATGGGAGATTCTTGGACCAGAGTGCAGAATCTCAGAAAGGTGGGCTGCCATTTATGAGAAGAGAAATTTCGTTTTTCAAATGGTTGTGAATCTGTGGATTTTTACTGCAAAGGGTGTTGAGGTTGGGTTGTTAATTATACAGCGGAACCTAGATTATCTGGCATTCAATTATCCGAATTTCGGATTATCCGAGTAAGATTGCAAGGTCCTGATACTTGGTAAGATGATATTATCCAGCCTTTGATTATCCAGGATTTGATTAACCAAAAAAAATACTCCCCCCCTGTATTCTTTGAATACTTGGGGTTCCTCTGTATCCAGGGCTGAAATAGACAGATTTTTAATCAGTAAGGGCACAAGAGGTTCTGGTGAAAAGGTAAGAAGGTGGAGTTGAGGGTTACTAGATTTGATGCCATGATGAGATAAAATAGCAGAGCAAACTCAGTGGGCTGAATGGTTCACTGCTTTCAAGTCTCAAGGTTTTAAAATTCTTACGTCCAAAGATTCACATTCTGTGTGCATCATTTACTTTCTGTACCCAGGCAATAATTCAAATATTTATCATAATTTAAGAAGGAGGTAAGATTATAAGAACTAGGAGCCAGAGAAGGCCATTTAGCCAATTGATCCTCATCCAATCAGTAAGTTCATGGCTGATCTGATTGTGGCCTTAAATCCATTTTTTGGACTGCTCCCCATACTCCTTAATTCTTTTATCGATCGAATATATGTCCTAACTCAGCCTTGAATGCATTTTATGACACAACCTCCATTGTTTTCTGTAAAAGACTTGTTGAGAGAAGAAATTCCTCAATGACTCCATCTTATATATATAATTAGCTTCCACCCAGCCGTGTCTTTCAGAATTTTGTATGTTTCAATAAAATCACCCCTCGTTTTCCTTGACATGGTGAGTATTGACTCAAGCTGTTCAACCTTTTCTCATAAAACAATGTCTTCATCCCAGGAGTCAGCCGAGTGAAACTCCTCTGAACTGTTTCAAATGCTAATAAATCCCTTCTTAAGTAAAGACTCCAAAACTGTACAAAGTACATAGGGCATGAAAGATCGGTGGTTACTATTGCTGCCTTATAGCACCAGACCTGGGTTTGATGCCAACCTCGGGCAACTGTCTGGGTGGAGTTTGCACATTCTTCTTGTGTCTGTGTGGGTTTCCTCCCACAGTCCAAAGACGTGCAGTTTAGGTAGATTGGACATAGTAAATTTCTCCATTGTTTCCTGGGAATTGCAGGCTACATGGTTCCCCCTTGGGGAAAACAGGGTTACAGAGGGGTAGACTGCTCTTTGGAGAGTTGGTGTGGACTTGATGGGCCAAATGGCCTGTTTTCACACTGTAGGGATTCTATGATTCTCCAGGTTCAGTTACATCAATGTCCTGAACAGATGTAAGAAGACCTCCCAAATTTAAACTCCATCCTCTTTGAAATAAAGGCCGATATTCTATTTGCTTTCTCAATTACTTGTTGGACTTACTTTTTAACTTTTGTGATTAATCTACAAGGCCATCTGGATGCCTCTGTACCTTAGAGTTCTGCAGTCTCTCTCCATTAAATAATGTACTACTTTACTTCCTCACAAAGTCAACAACTTCACATTTTCCACATTATACTCCAGCTACCAAATTTTTGCCAACATACTGAACCTTTGTACATTCCTTTGCAGACTCACTGTATTCTCCTCACAGTTAAAATAAAGAGTGCATACCATGAATCAGGATGTATCAGATCACAATTAGAGCATGATATAGGCATAGGTTTTGAAAACAAAGATATGGTGATCAGCAGACATCAGCGGAAGAGAAAACATTCTTTCCACATGTACCGCCAAGATGACACAGGATCAAATTGTTTTCAATCAAGTCACCCTACAGTTTTAAACTCCAGTGCTCACAACCTTAACCTGTCCAAGTTTTTCCCATAAGACCATTTATACATTCCAGATATTAGTTGGTAAACATTCTCTGAACTCCTTCCAACATTGTTTAATCCTTCCTTAAATAAATTAGTTAACATCATACCCAGTAATCCACCAATGCACAGTATAACTGAAGCATAATCACCCCAGTTTTGTTTTCAATTCCCCTTGCAATAAATATAACATCCTGTTGGCTTCCTTAATGCATTGCCATATGTGCGTACTAGCTTTTTGTGATTCTTGCTCTAGATCGCATAAGCGATTCACACATTGGAGGTGCTGTGAGTAGAATCCCACTGGAGCACCATTCTTGCTGATGAAGCATCAAGAAGAGTAACTAGTTACCTTTGTAAAAGTTAATTCACTCCTAAAGTTATGTTACAGACTTACCCAGCAGAAGAATGAAACAATTTGTCAGCCTTCAAGAAACAACAAAGGGTTGATGTCTGTTCAAAAGCAGATAGATATGAAAGCCAGCAATCACTTACCTCAGCCAGCAACACCATCCCTTCATGGTGATGTGCACTGAAAGCTTTAACTCAGAAAAAGCTGGAAATGTTCAACAGGTCAGGCGAAATCTCTGTAGAACCAGACAGACCTTTGAACTTGAAAGCATGACTGACTGACTTCTGTTTCTCCACAGATGTTATCTGACTTGTTGAGCATTTCCAACTTATTCTATTTTTATTTTCATACTTCCAGTATCTGTAGTATTTTGCTTTTTGTTTATAGAGATTGTCTCACTATCTCTAAACTTCCTGCTTTCCTTCTGTATGCAGACAGTCTTCATGCATATGAAATCTATTGCAAACATAATTACAGAAATATCTTCTGACAATTATACTGCTTTCTATCTTCTGAAAATGGAAAAGACAATATGACAAAACAATGGAAAGAATTGAAGACAGATTAGTAACGATTTAATAAATTATACCTTGAAAGTTTGTGACAAATCTAAAAACATATTGGCAAAAATAAAGTTATTCTTTTATTCTTCTTATGTAATTTTATTGTTGGGAGCAATATTATCAGATCAGACTAAATGAGAAAACCTCTGTTAGTGTGCAACCTAATAAAAACAATGCAATAATCCAAATCCTCCAGCAGCTAAATTCTGTCAGAATTAGCTTCTGGCTTGCTCTCAGGGTCAGGTCACCAGTTTCCACTTAGCTTGCCATGTTGTGGGCTGTTGATGTTGTGATGGTCCCACTGGGTCAGATATTAGAACTCAGAAATATGCTTTGACCTTAACAGTCACAGCAATCCTCAAGCAAATACATTTCTCACTATTAATTGCAACTGAGCAACTTTGAATGAGAACTGACACCTTTTCATATGATACTTTGTGAATATAATATCATCTAAATGATGAGGGAGTAGACAGAATCTAATGTCTAATTCACTCTGCGGTCTCAGCACATTTCCTGAGGGCAGGACAGGATTGCCAGAAATTACACCATTTCTAAGTTGTAACTTTTCCTTCCTTATAATTGGCTCACAACTTAAAGTCAGTTACCTGCAACTCATTCAAAATGATTAAAGCAGGGAATTTTATATGAACCAAAAAATTTGGAAGGCAATTTAATCGAGTTGTTGAACATTGTTGATTTCAATGGGTTTGTTCGAGTAATTTTAACACCATCAGTACCCCTCAGCTTGCTGATTTATATAGGCATCAGATCAGCTAACCACAATTTTTAAGTTCTCAAACAAGTTTTCAAATCCCTTTATGGACTCCTCATTCCCTATCCCTGCAACCTTCTCCAACCCAGCAATTCATGAAGACCTTGATTGTCTTCCAAAGCTGTCAGAATATGACTACCTATTTAGTTGCTCTGTCATTGCTGACCCTGCTTTCAGATGCCTAGTGCCTGAGCTCGAGAAATCCTTCCCTGAACAAGAAACTATAATCAGTAGCCACATTAGTCCATTAAATAAACCAGTTGGTCTAAACTCTGGTGTCATGTGACTTTGACCACCCCTGTGCAACACCACATCAAGAAACTCTAGGCCAGTTCTCGCAAAATTTGTCTTAGGGAAAAAATTGGAATTAATATTAGGGAGGGTTTAGCAGGATACTTTAAAAATAATTCAATGTAATCTGACAGAGTTAACATGATTGTGTGAAAGGAAATTCATGTTTGACTAAATTGCTGGTGTTCTTTTCAGAAATACCAAGCAAATCAGATAAAGGGGAGCCTGTGAATGCACTGAATTACATTTACAGGTGAAGGGCCTATGCCCAAAATGTCGACTCTCCTGCTCCTCAGCTGCTGCCTGACCTGCGATACTTTTCCAGTGCCATACTTCTCAAAATTTGCAGTGGAATAATCAACTGAGCTCACCTTCCTCAATATTCTAGTTAATAAATCAACAAGGGGGTTGTCCAATACTATCAACTGTAAGCTTACTTTCACTAGCCTGTGCAGACATTGGGATTCCTACAGTTCCATGCACGAAACAATTGGCCTTCTCAGCTACCTTATAAATATTACCCAATGCATTTGGTCATCTGTAAACTTGCTGCTGAAAAAGTGTGCATCAAATCATTCTGTGGGGTAATGATTACCCTAATCAGATCATTTCTCACTGCATCTTGTGCAAACTTATGAAAAGGCAACCTAAGTGACATACTTCACTATAAAATGCTGCTGTCACGTTAAAAAGATAGCTGTACATCTGTGACACCAAAGCACACAAGTGGAGGCAGCTGCAGATTTATTTGAGCAACTGTCTTTGGGGGATATTTATGCAAGAAATGGAAGCTGCCCAGAGGAAGAACTTCTGATTTCCAGACTCATCTACCATTTTTGCATTAACAGAAAAGCTAATGAAATGCTGCCCTTTATACCAAAGACACGATATATAATGATAGTGGGGAATTGAAATTATGAAGCAGTTCATACTACAACTATGGGATCTTGTGGAGTGTCCAATGTACCGCACTTTAGAAATTTGGAAGATTAGGGGTGATTTGATTGAGATTTTGAATACTTTAAGGGAAATTGATAAGATCAATTGAAATAAACTATTTCTGCTGGTTGGGATGGCTGGCACGAGGGCATATAATCTAAAACTGGGCCAGACTTCACAAAATTGAAATTAGGAACATCTCTGTATGAGGATAGTCGAAGTTTATAATACTCTTCTTCAAATGACAATTAGTGCTAATTTTGTTAACCGAAGATATCAAGGAATATCGGGCAAAGGCAGCAAATCTCAGTTTTGATAATGAAATAATCCAGTATGACAGCAGTCTCACCTTCAATTACCATGTTGATTGTTGGATCAAACAATTATTCATGGCTGAAACCACTAATGTGCTAATGATTTGGCCAAGCCACCCAAATTGGAAAGGCTGGCCTCTTAGATCTGCATAAAGCTCTATTACGATTTGATGCCAGACCCCTGCATACTTTTAGGATTTACACACCTGCATTTTGGCAGGCATGTCATTGTACCAATCATTTTCTTGTAGTCTACCTCACTGCAGTCATGTAGATAGTCTGCTGTATAAGTCATGTATGACTTCCACCCACCTTAGCAAGCCAGCACACGTGTTATCATTTTCTTCTACCTAGGTCACTAGGCACTCATACCCTTTTACACTCCACTTTATTGCTTTCTTTTAATCATGTTGTGACATTATGGAGACAGACAGCCAAACCAAATCAGCCTTTCTACCTTTGCATTCACAATACAATAAAAATAAACCCTTCAAGTACCTTCAAAGTCATCACCAATGGATGCTAACAAGATTTTTAATAAATTCAATTCCAGACACTGGCTTGTATCTTAAACAAAAGACATATCAATTTATTTACAATACAATAACTTTAGTACAACAAAATTGAACAAAGTTCCCTAATTGATCTAAGCAATAAACCCAAAAAGCTTTGCTTTCAGTCCCATTCATACAAAAGACAACAAACAAATAGTTAAAGGATAAGTAAAAGAAAGTAACAAAACTGGCCAGATTATGTTCTTCTGATGCATCACCTTTGCAGTTCACTCAGATAAAGACTATAATATTTATAACTTAGCTTTTACTCTCTGAGCTTCTAACAGATGATCATAGGAGATTAGGCAGGCAGCTTTCAAGTCTTCATGCTGTATACCTACAGCTATATTCCTTTTTCGCAGAAAACACAGTCCAAATTACAATTCAACTCTGACCACTCTCTTACACACTGACTGTCTCCTCTGCAAGGTCCCATTACCATTCCATTTTTGCCATCTGTTCAAGCATAAAGGTCTTTTGCAGATTTACTGGAACCAAGCCCCAGGTACTTACTTCCACATTATTGGCCAACTTCCACTCTCTGTTTGAACAAAGTGATCTCTGTTTAACGATAGTGATCTTCCCCAGTGATGAAGCATCTGCTGAAGCTTGGTCAGGAACCAAACTCTAATTAACTTCAAAACCGGGCCTCACAAATAAGCAAAAGCTTATTTCTTTGTTTTTCTTTCCACACAAGTTGTTACCCATAGTCCAAAAGTCACCTTTAGCTCATTGTTCCTATTTCACAGCTCTAAACCAAAACTGATAAAAGAATGAAACAAAAATAACGAGAAATCAATGGAAGCTCTAACAATGTGAAGTGTCAATATTTCAACTGATGTCTGTGAATATCAAATCACACTTTGATGCTCCTTCATTATCAGTGATTTGTTGCTTATCTGTTTCTTGTTGTCCTATCACTACTTGATCAGGTTGAGTACAGAAGGAGAAAGTTGCAAGTGCAAGAGGGTGGGGAGTATGTCAATGAACATGACACAATTATTTAGATTATGTGACTGTTATAGTTTAATTGAGTGATACATCATGGAAACAATCAACTCGTCCATGCCAACCCAGTTTCCTAAACTAGTCCCATTTGCCTCAATTTGTACCACATCCCTCTCAATGTTTCCTATCTATGTACATGCCCAAATGCCTTTTAAATGTTGTAATTGTGCCTGCCTCTACCACTTCCTCTGGCACCTCCTTCTATATATGCACCACTCTCTGTGCGAAAAGTGGCCCCTCTGGTCCCTTTTAAATCTTTCCCTTCTCACCTTAAATCTGTGCCCTCTAGTTTTGGGCATTCCTGCCCTGGGGAAAAGACTTTGGCCATTCACCTTTTCTATGCCCCCATGATTATATAAACCTCTATAAGGTCACCCCTCAGCCTCCTATGCTCCAGGGAAAATCGTCCCAAATTATTCAGCCTCTCTTTTTGATTCAAACCTTCCAGGCTTGGTAACATTGTTGTAAATTTTTTTTGCATCCGTTCCAGTTTAATAACATCCTTCCCAAAGCAGTGTAACCAGCATTGTAGACAGCTTCTTCAACACTCTGTCTAACTGTGATGTTTCTTTCATGGAACCATATGCCTGCACCCCGAGGTCTCTCTGTTCCATAAAACTCTCCAGGACCCTAACTTAACTGTTTAAGTCCTGCCTGGTTTGTTTACCAAAACAAAACATCTCATATTTTTCTGAATTAAACTCCATCTGCCATTCCTCAGCCCACTGGCCCAGTTGTCACTGTGTGTGAGCTGTGAGATGTAGATGTGAGGATTGGAACAGTGTGAAATATATGAAAGTCAGGTGAAGCTTTGTAAGTCAGGCAAAAGTCATGATTGTTGGGTGGGAATGGTGGATATGTGGTGTGTTCAACAGTCCAGATAGTAGCATACAAGGCATTCACCTTCTGTTGTTTATTTTAGGTTTTCAATATCTGCGATTTTGTTTTCTTTTACATCTACTCTGTTTTTGTGCCTTTTTATTTTTCAAAGCTAGTCATCTTCATGTGATGGCCTGAGAATCTGGACCGTGAAAGTTTATGTATCTGTTAGTTTGATGCAAATGTTTATCCTCACTTTGAATGTTTCAATAAATTATCTCTGAACTGACAATTTACATTTGATATTATTTTCCATAATTGAGAACAAAGACCTCAAGACAGCATTGCATTTGCTTTCAATGTTTTAAAAATGATGGCAAATCTCCAAACAGCTGCTGAACTGTCAAAACAGCGTTCATTCGGTCATGGTTTAGTAATTTGACTTCATCCAGAGCTAGCTAAATTTGTCTGGAAAATAAGACATCGCTAGATGAAAGATGTAGTGGGAAAAATATTTTGGCTGATTCAACTCTAACATGAAAGTCCTCACATAGGCTTTGCTGATGAGCCACAGCATAATGATTTCAAAATGGATCAGGGCACTGCATCAATTGTGAGTTTTGTGAAGTGTCAGAACAGTTAAGAAGTGACTGTAACTCTGATCAGAGTACTTGTGGTGTTTATCTTGCTCATTTCCTTTGGCTGATGACTTCCCAACATTACCTTTACTTTACTGTTCCCAAAAACCAGAAGGAAATTACATATTTGCATTCCAAGTGGGTGGATATTCAACGGTATTCCAAAAATGGGTTACTGACTGTACTTTGATTGGCATGTCTCTCATTGCTATGTTACATGAAACAGTTTGCATTTGTCCCAAATGGTTTTGATTTCACGAACTCAAACTTTACTTTTTTTAACATTTTAGTGTGTGCGTATGCTCTTATGCTAGCAAGGAACATCCATTTCATCCCAAAATCAAAATCCCAAAGTCCACAGCAAAACCTTCCCCAGACAATTGCAGAATGGTTGCCACATTGAAGATCATAACCATTTACTACTTAAAAATAAATTTCCCCCATGCTTTCTACCAGGGGCCCCAAAATGATATACAGCTGCAAAACGTCCTCAACTCTCCTTACGTCAACTTTTGATTTACTAATGCTATCTTGAAGACAACAAAAACTGTTGCAGCAACTGAGGATATTTGCATGTTCCCAGCTCCTGGATCTAGCCTCCACCTTCCAAGTTGACCTGTCTGCTCTGATCCACCAGCATCGACAACTGAATTCTGAATGCAAACTGGCACTCCAGATGCAAAATCCAAACAGCAATTTCCTTGTAGTTTTAAAGTGCATTAAGAGGTCTTCTTGGATCAGTTTATCACTTCATAATGATCTCTATCATTTTGTCACATCAATAATCTCTTCTTGCGCATTACGAATTCTGTAAAAGAAGTTTCTACGATGCAAGGCTGTGGAAGGAGTGTATCACAGACTTATCAAAATGATAATAAAAACTAAAGAGGTAAATTCTGATGACAGATTCTATAAACATGGTTTTTATTCCCTTGAGTAGGGAAGGGTAATTTAGTTTAAGTTTGTAAAATGGTGAAGGAAGTTGTCAGGGTTATTACAAAGAATTATTTTTCTAAAGTTGGGGAATGCAGTAACAATAAGGCATAATCTTAACATTTTGTTCTAAGAATACTAGAAGGGTGACAATGTTCGCTGAAAACCTTTGGATGCAGGAACAATGTAAACTTACATATTGAAATCAATAGATTTATATTACGCCAGACCATCAATTGTTGTAGAACAAAGACATGTGAATAAAGAAGAAGTCTGGGTCAGTCATCATCTAATTAAATAGCAGAACACATTTTAAAAGTGAATGGCCTAGTTCTATTTCTTTTGACTTGTTCCTACAAGTTCAGATTGTTCCCTGTAGGAATATTTTTGCACCAATTTTGTGAATGTCAAATGTGAAAATGAATTCTGGTGGGATGTATTTTTGGGTCATAATCTCCTATGTTTAATCTTCTTGCAATCTTGCCAAGTTGGATTTGTGACTTTGTTTTTCTTATACTCTGTTAAAGAGTCATACAGCAGGGAAATAGATCCTTCAGTCCAACCAGTCCATGCCAAACATAACCCAAGTTTAACTAGTTCCACCTCCCTGCTCCTGGTCCGTATCCCTCCAAACCTTTCCTACTCATGCACCTATCCAACATCTTTTAAACATTGTATTTCTACCCTGTTATGCACAGTTTGAGGCATGAAAATGATGTGGTAGTGAGGAAGTCTACTCCCCCTCCCAATAACCAGGTGCTGTGTCTTCCCACAGTTGACTTGAGGAAAACCGTATGCCGAGTCAACCCACGGAAGGCTGCTGGACCAGATAACATCCCTGAGCAGAGTGCTCAGAGGATGTTCTGACATACTGGTGAATGTTCTCACGGACATCTTCAACATCTGTCTGAACTGTATCATAGTTCCAATGTGCTTCAAGGACGCTATCATTGTCCCTGTGCCGATGAAGTCTTTAGCATCCTGTCTCAATGACTACTTCTACCCATCTTAATGAGGTGCTTCGAGAGGCTTGTGATGAGGCTTATTAAGGCCCTGCTCCCCCCCTCACTGGACACCCTGCAGTTCACGTACCAACCCAACCGCTCAACAGATGATGCCATATCCACCACCCTCCATCTGGTCTTGACCCACCTGGAGAAGAAGGATACCTATGTCAGTCTGCTGTCATAGATTATAGTTCTGCATTTAACACAATCATTCCTCAGCACCTGATTGGAAAGCTGAGTCTGCTGGGCCTGAATAGCTCCCTTTGTAACTGGATCCTGAACTTCCTGACTGGGAGACCTCAATCAGTCCGGATTGGGAACAACATCTCCAACACTAATAAACTGAGTAGGGGGTCCCCCAGGGCTGTGTGCTCAGTCCACTGCTGTTCACCCTGCGGACACACAACTGTGCACTGATGTACAGGTCAAATCACATCAAGTTCACTGATAATATGACTGTAGTGGGTCTCATCAGCATAAACTGATGGGGCGGCACGGTGACTCAGTGGTTAGCACTGCTGCCTCACAGCGCCAGGGTCCCAGGTTCAATTCCAGCCTTGGGTAACTGTGTGTGTTGGTACATTCTCACTGCCTCTGCATGGGTTTCCTTCGGGTGCTCCAGTATCCTCCCACAGTCCAAAGGTGTGCCATGCTAAATTGCCCATGGTGTTAGGCGCATTAGTTAGAAGGAAATAGATCTGGATGGGTTACTCTTTGGAAGGTCGGTGTGGACTTGTTGGGTCGAAGGGCCTGTTGCCACACTGTAAAGAATCGAATCTAATCTAATCAAAAAAAAACACCGAGCCAGCATACAGAAAGGAGGTGCAGAGGCTACAGACTGGTGCAGAGCCAACAACCTGTCTCTGAACATGGGAAAGATTAAAGAGATGGTTGTTGACTTCAAGAAGGCATAGAGTGACCACTCTCTGATGGACATCGATGGCTCCCCCATGGAGATCGTGAAGAGCACCAAATTTCTTGGTGTACACTTGGCAGAGAATCTCACCTGGACCCTCAACACTAGTTCTATAGCCAAGAAAGCCAAGCAGCATCTCTACTTTCAGCGCAGGTTGAGGAAAGCCCACCTCCTACCACCCCTCCACCCATCCTCATCACATTCTATAGAGGAACAGTCCATCTTCCGCAACTACACTGGCACCACCCCCCACCTTTTCCTCTGCTACATCGATGACTGTATCGGCGCTGCCTCGTGCTCCCACGAGGAGGTTGAACAGTTCATCAACTTTGCTAACACCTTCCATCCCGACCTCAAATTCACCTGGACTGTCTCAGACTCCTCCCTCCCCTTCCTAGACCTTTCCATTTCTATCTCGGGCGACCGACTCAACACAGACATCTACTATAAACCGACTGACTCCCACAGCTATCTGGACTACACCTCCTCCCACCCTGCCCCCTGTAAAAACTCCATCCCATATTCCCAATTCCTTCGTCTCCGCCGCATCTGCTCCCAGGAGGACCAGTTCCAACACCGCATAGCCCAGATGGCCTCCTTCTTCAAGGACCGCAGATTCCCCCCAAACGTGATTGACGATGCCCTCCACCGCATCTCCTTCACTTCCCGCTCCTCCGCCCTTGAGCCCCGCTCCTCCAACCGCCACCAAGACAGAACTCCACTGGTTCTCACCTACCACCCCACCAACCGCCGTCATTTCCGCCACCTCCAAACAGACCCCACCACCAGGGATATATTTCCCTCCCCTCCCCTATCAGCGTTCCGCAAAGACCACTCCCTTCGTGACTCCCTCGTCAGGTCCACACCCCCCACCAACCCAACCTCCACTCCTGGCACCTTCCCCTGCAACCGCAGGAAATGTAAAACTTGCGCCCACACCTCCTCCCTCACTTCCCTCCAAGGCCCCAAGGGATCCTTCCATATCCGCCACAAGTTCACCTGTACCTCCACACACATTATCTATTGCATCCGCTGCACCCGATGTGGCCTCCTCTACATTGGGGAGACGGGCCGCTTACTGGCGGAACGCTTCAGAGAACACCTCAGGGACGCCCGGACCAACCAACCCAACCACCCCGTGGCTCAACACTTTAACTCTCCCTCCCACTCCACCGAGGACATGCAAGTCCTTGGACTCCTCCACCGGCAGAACATAACAACACGACGGCTGGAGGAGGAGTGCCTCATCTTCCGCCTGGGAACCCTCCAACCACAAGGGATGAACTCAGATTTCTCCAGTTTCCTCATTTCCTCTCCCCCCACCTTGTCTCAGTTGGTTCCTTCAACTCAGCACCGCCCTCCTAACCTGCAATCTTCTTCCTAACCTCTCCGCCCTCACCCCACTACGGCCTATCACCCTCACCTTGACCTCCTTCCACCTATCACATCTCCATCGCCCCTTCCCCAAGTCCCTCCTCCCTACCTTTTATCTTAGTCTGCTTGGCACACTCTCCTCATTCCTGATGAAGGGCTTATGGCCGAAACGTCAAATTTCCTACTCCTTGGATGCTGCCTAACCTGCTGTGCTTTAACCAGCAATACATTTTCAACAACATTCTATAGAGGGTTCATTGAGAGTACCCTGAGATGTTGCATCACTGCCTGGTTCGGGAATTGCACTGTCTTTGATTATAAGACCCTACAATGGATAGTGAGGACAGCTGAGAAAATCGTCAGGGTCTCTCTTCCCTCCATTACAGACATTTACTCCACACGCTGCAATTGAAAGGCTAAGAACTTTGTGGAAGACTCCAGACACCCTTCACTCAAACTCTTTTTCCCTCTTGCCATCTGGCAGAAGATACCGGGGCATGCGGTCTCTCATGGCCAGCAAGCCATCAGGCTCCTTAACACAGAATGATCGGTCTCTTTTCCATCTGAAAATTCTTTTGTATTGCTGCTAGAAAAATGTCTATTATTTTTCATTCTTCTATTACACTGTAACTTGTGTGTTTTGCACTTCTAATGCACTTTATGCATAATTGCACTACATACAATTGGTGTAGTTTGTGTTGTCCACATAGCACCCTCGGTCCTGGAGGACTGCTGTCTTGTTTTTACTGTATCAGTTGTATATGGTAGAAATGACAAATAAAAAGGTACTGTACTCTACTCTACACATGTCTCTACACTTCCTCAAGAAGATTATTCCACATGTGAACCACCCTCTGTGTAAAAGAATTGCCTCTCAGGTCTTTTTTAATTCTCTCTCCTCTCACCTTAAAAATGTGCCCCTCAGTGTTGAAATACCACATCCTAGGAAAATGGCACCTACCATTAAATCTATCTATATCTTTCATTACTTTATAAGCTCCTATCAGGTTGCTCTCAACCTCCTACGGTCTAGGATACACACAGCTGAAACAAGTGCTAGGGGCCTATATAAACAAATTATCAATGTACCTAAAATTGGATCTTGCAATTAGTCAGCAAATACGAAACATGCATAGTCCACCTGATCATTCCGGTTCTCCATCTATCTAATGAGTGGTCCTTAAAGACAGTACTGGACCCCATTCCAAACAAAACCATCCGAAAATATTTTCAAGTCATTTTTCAGTGGATCCAGGGGTAGCAGTAGTAAGTCCACAAAAGAATTGTCCACATTAGTGGCCAGGACTTCCCTCCCTCCGCCCACTCTGCCTCCCCTTCGCCACTCCAATCTCTCCAGGACATACAGTAGTCTGACTTAATCTCAAAGCCAATTTGAGTTGTTCAATCTTCAGTTATCAAACTGCTTTTAAAAACCATATTGGGATTTCCAGATTACTGAACCTTTGCAAACAAAAGTGGGGAACAGTCGTATAATAATAATGTCATGGGAATGTGTAAGTAATCCAGAACCTCAAACTAATGTTCCAAGGATGTCAGTTCAAATCCCATCATGGCAGACAGTGACATTTGAATTCAGAAAAAACCTGGAATTAAAAGTTGGCTTAATGGTGACCAGGTGACCAATGTTAATTGTTATAAAAACTCATCTGGTTTGCTAATGCCTTCCAGGGCCGGAAATATGCAGTAATTTCCTGGTCTAAATTACATGTAGCTCAAGATCCACAAGAATGAGGTTAACTCATATCTGCTAAATGGGCAATAAATGCTGGTATAGTCAGCCAAGCTTATATTGCAAGAATGCCAAATATTTAAAATTAAAACCCAAGGCTCAATTTTGATCAGGCCTCAGGATAAAACTGTTTGTTTGGCTTATGTCTACTTTCGTACACACAAAAGCAACACAAGAAAAGCAAATTCTTCACCATCTCATGTCAAAAAGGAATTATTAAATAACGAACATTCAAAATTACTAAAGAAGCATAATATTAAAAAGCTAATAGTTTTCTTTTGAGCTTTTCCATATCGTGAAGTCTGAACTGTTATTTCACTTTGTTCCAGACTCTGTAAAACAAAGTAACTACTTCATACATCACTTACTTCATTCTTTTTCTGAATATTTCAGAAGCTGAGGAGTTGAAAAAAGAGATCATCATAAATATACACAATCCAGGATATATTTGCCAAGGGAAAGATGGCAGCAGATCAATGTTCAAAATGAAAACACTTGTTAAGTCTTCACATACCAGTCATCAGCTTCATAGTTGGTTCATCCAACAATTTTGTTTTACGATGGAATTCTTATGGCTGGTGGAAGCATATTGTTATAAATTTCACAATCTTTATTCACATGCAAAACAAAGATCATAATGAAACAGACCACTAGCACAGGCAAGGTAAATTCTCACAAAAATGGAGAGGTGGGGCAAACAGTACCATAATATTATACTTATAACTGCCTGGTTGATCGAAGAGGTGGAGACTAAGATGAATGTAAAAGATCAAGAGGAGAAGTGAACAACATACAAGAAAAGCAAAGAAAAAGTATGGAGAGATCAGCAGCTAAAATAAAAAGAAATTCAAAAGTCTTGTCTAGGCTTATAAATATTAATAAGATGGAAAAGGAAGGGTGAGTCTGATTAAAGACCAAAAAAAAGGAAATGTACACTTGGAAGTAGGAAGTATGGCAAAAGTCATAAATTCATACTTGCATCTGTCTTTATCAATCAACTTGATGCTGCATATTCCTTCAAGAAATAGGAGGAAATTCAAACATTTGAAGGGTTTAAAATTGATAAGGAGGAAGTATTCAATAGGCTGTCAATATTCTGATAAGATGAGGCACCAGGATTGGCCAGGACAAATTCAGGAATAATGAGTGAAGCGAAAAAGGAAATTGTGGAGTCACTGGACAATTTCAAAATTTGCAGATGATGTGAAACATTGTGAAATGTAAGAATGATAATGGATAACATCAAAAGGATGTAAAGATGGTGGTAAAATAGGCAAAAAACGTAGCAGATAACATTCAATGAAGAGAAGTGCAAAGTAATTTATTTTGTTCAGAAGGATTCAGGTAGACAATTTAAAATTCAAATGCAGGTTCAGGAGAAAAGGAACATGGATGTATATGCACATAGATCATTGAAGGCAGCAGTACATTTTGGGATAAAAAATGAGGTCTGCAGATGCTGGAGTTCACAGCTGCAAATGTGTTGCTGATCAAAGCACAGCAGGCCAGGCAGCATCTCAGGAATAGAGAATTCGACGTTTCGAGCATAAGCCCTTCATCAGGATGAAGGGCTTATGCTCGAAACGTCGAATTCTCTATTCCTGAGATGCTGCCTGGCCTGCTGTGCTTTGACCAGCAACTCATTTGCAGTACATTTTGGGAGTAAAGTTACTAAAACATACATATATCTAGGCTTTATTAAGAGGACCATTGAATGTAAAAGCGTGTAGGTTATATCAAATTGTATGGAATACTAGTTTAACCTAAACTGGAGTATTGTGTCTAGTTCTGAGCACACCAGTTCAGAAAGGATATGAAGATAGACTTCGTGAAACAAGGATTCATGGGAATGGTTCTAGCAATGCAAAACTTCAGTTGAAGTTTGAAATGTTTTTCTTGGAAAAGAGTAAGTTGAGAGAGGTATTCAAAATCTTGGACAGACTAAGAAGGAAAACATTGTTCCCACTGGTGGAAGTTTTGAAATCAAGGAAATGCAGATTGTAGGTAATTAAACTCCTAATTCGTCTGTTCACATATTTTGCCAACTTACTGCTCAAGTGGAAAAAAAATAAAAACTGGCCTGACAAATCCAAGATATGTATTCTTGGCCACATTATTTTATGTTCTGTAACTTTATTCCAGGTGGTGAAGGGAAGAATACTAATGTTCGTGATCTTATGTCATTCATTCAAACTTCAAGACTTTTCTCGATTTGAAACAAATATTCACTAACAGCAAATAATTTTTCATCTGCATGTTTAAGGATGAAACTACCTTTATCTCATAATTTTGCCACACTGAAGTGGAATGAAATTGAAATCATTTTAAATTCGATATTTCAACCAATAAGTATTGTAGAAATAGCAATAACTCTATCCTGGCTGCAAACTAGTTTATCTTTATCTGTGCTGCATGTATAAGGCTGGAGCAATTCAAGTATTTGTTTTGGTGAAAGCATTATAGGCTCCTCCAAAAGTGTGCTCTAAGAACTAGTTTCCTTTTCATTAGAGTCAATAATAAAATAGTGTTACATTTTTTTCTTTTCTTTGTTATAGACTTCAGCTGCTTCTTCACATTGTTCTGAGATAATATTAGCTTTCTCAAAGATGTCTGGCTAAAAATATAATATTATGATACTGATTTTAATAAAAGTATTAGCAATTATTGTGAAATATATGCCTTCACTGTTTAAAAACAATTATAGCAAACCAATAAACTTTTCGTCAATTAGTGAGCAAAGAATTTCATGTGAGTTTGTTCATATTTAGTAAACAAAATCACACACTATCATTCCCCTTTCTTTGAAATGATCTTTCCTCACTTCTATGCTCAGTCACTTTGCCTTCCTAGTTTAAACTTTCCCCTGTTAAAATTTCCATATGGTACAGTGTTTGGTAATAGTCACATTAGTGTGATTACTATTTAATCACAGTGCAATTTCAGTGCATTAGGGTAAGAAGAATTCTCATGCTCATTATGTGTAGGATATAGTAAGTATGTTGATGAAAGATTTCTCTACTTAATAGCTTAATGTAAAGTTTTAAAGTGTTTTTAAATTTATCAACTTTAAATTATAATGCAAAAACCAAACAAAAGAAATCCACTTTATTGATTTTGCATCACTGTTACCTACCAAGTTCAAACAATGCTTTTACTTAACACTTTGTTTTCTTCTTCTTCCTAGTGTTTGCCTTTTCACAGTCTGGAAACAAATTCTGTTCCACACAAAAAGAAAACACACCATATAGGAGCAGAAATAGACCACTTAGCTCCTCAGACCTGCTCTGCCATTCAATACAATTATGGTTGATCAGTTTGTGATTTAAATTCCACATTTCCATGTACTTCTGATAACCTCTTGATTCCTCATTCTAATAAGAATCTATCCATCTCTGTCTTGAAAGTATTCAATGATCCCACATCCCACCGCCTTCTCAGACAGAGGTGTCCAAATTTGCACAATCCTCTGAAAGAAAAATTTCTCCTAATCTCAGTCCGAAAGGGTGACCCTTGTTTTAAAAACACAGCCCCCTTGCTTTGCATTAACCCATAAGAGGACTCTCTCTTTCCATGTTTCCCTTGCCACGACCATTCAGGGTCTTAAACACTTCAATCAAGATACCTCTCATTCTTCTAATATCCAATGTATACAATCCCAGCGGTGCAAGACTTATTCCAGGTGTCAGTCTGGTAAACAGCCTCCAAACTGCCTTTGATGCATTTCCATCTTTCCTTAAAAAAAGGAGGGCAAAACCTCACAGTATTCAAGATTTGGTCTCACCAGTGTCTTACATATTGAAGCATAAATAATATCAATTGAACCAAATTGCCATTGTCAGCATTTTACGACCGAATTGATCACACTCTTGTCAGTTTCCTCATTAGAAATAATGTATCTTCCTGCTAAGTGAGAATATGATTTACAACA
This sequence comes from Hemiscyllium ocellatum, assembly GCF_020745735.1. Classification (NCBI taxonomy): domain Eukaryota; kingdom Metazoa; phylum Chordata; class Chondrichthyes; order Orectolobiformes; family Hemiscylliidae; genus Hemiscyllium; species Hemiscyllium ocellatum. Next base: position 100,158,322 of record NC_083404.1, on the reverse strand, counting down.
GATCGAAGTTTCTTACAGGTCAGTATATCTCAGGCTTGCTCATTGTACACAAAGTACCTTTTGTCTGCCATGTCTTTAACTTGAATTCTACCTCCTTTTTATCCTCTAGAGGATCATCTGTTATGTAAATTGATATATCCTTAATTGCTCTTCCTGTACCCTTTCCAACAGCTCTATATTTCTTTGTCAGCACAGCTTGATTTTGAAACACACAGGGATCATATTTCCATTCTAACTACTCATTCCATTTGTTAACAATAATAATTTTTGCTGTGTGAGCTTATTCGGAAAAAATGTTCTTGAGCCCTTTTCCTCCCAACCTTTTTTTAACTTTTAGTTATATGATCTGATCAGTGCTGATGAAAAACAATGAAGCTGTGAACCTTATCAATATTTGTATAACAAAAAGTTAGGAACTGAGTGTTTATAGAAAGATTCCAGACCCCAAACAGCTTACGTTTAGCAGAAAGAACATTTTTGCAATAACCAGCTTCCTTCCCAGCCCTCATTCTTTTTTTAGCGATTCATCTGCAACACTGAAACCATCTTTCAAAGTGACTGTTTTCCATTCGCACATAGCAGCTATCCTTAATTGTTTCAGAGAAATCGTTAGCAGGTTTACGGTCAGATGTCAGGAGGTTTCTGATCTCGTTGGCTTCAATGAATGGAAAGCTAGAAATGTCAGAGCTTTTTTTTAACCAGTATGCTAAAAACTTGACATTAAATGCAAATGAAACCATTTGCCTGTTTTTTTGGCTGCTCTGAACTGAAAATTAGAATATCTTTGAAAATAAGAGACTGTTTGCATGATGGGGTTGAGTTAGGATTGGGGGATATTTTGTTTATGTACTATCAGTAACACATTACAAATGTTTTATTTGTACAATTGTTTATGATATTCTTGCACATGGTTGCTAGAAGATATATTTCCCTGTTTCTTATTTATTTGAACTAGTGCAATTTACTGAAATCATCTTATGATGAAGAAAGGATGTTAATAATTCACGACTGTTATTGAGTCATACAGCATGGAAACAGACCCTTCAGTCCAACCAGCCCAGAATGACCATATTCCAAAACTAAACTAGTCCAACCTGCCTCCACTTGACCTATATACTTCCAAACATTTCTTATTTATGTACTTATCCAAATGTCTTTTACACATTGGAACTGCACCCATTTTCACTACTTTATCTGCATGTTCATTTGACACGTAAATCACTCTCTGTGTAAAAATGTTGCGCTCATGTCCTTTTAAAATCTCACCTTCAAATTATGCACCCTAGTCTTGAAATTTCCCCAACCTAGGGAAAACACAACTTCCTTTAACCTTATTTATACCTCTCATCATTTTATATACCTCTAAAAGGTCACCCCTTAATCTCCAATGCTCCAGTGATAAAGTCCCACCCTATCCAACCTTGCTTTATAACTCAAATCCTCCATTCCTGGTAACATTCTGGTAAATCTTTTCTGAACTCTCTCCATCTTAATAATATCCTTCCGATAACAGGATGACCAGAACTGGACACAGTACTCAAGAAGTGGTCTCACCAACAACCTCAACATGGTATCCCGAATCCTATACTCAAAAGTCTGAGCAGTGAAGGCTCCACACCTTCTTAACCACTCTGTCTACATGTAACACAAACTTCAAAGAATTTTCCACCTGAACCACTGGGTCTTTCTGTTTTACAATACAACACAGTGCCCTACTTTTCATGGTACAAGTCCTGCCCTTGTTTGTTTTACCAAAATGCAACAGCTCGCATTTATCCAAATTAAACTCCACCGACCAATCCTTAGCCTATTGACACAATAAGATGTTTTAGTAATCTTAGATAACCTTCTTCACTGTTCACTATACCACCAACTTTGATACCATCTGCAAGCTTACTAACCATGCCTGCTGTATTCTCATCCAAATCATTTATATAAATGACAAACAAAAGCACTGAACCCTTTGGAACACCACTGGTAATAGTCCTCCAGACCAAAAAACAATAACTCTCTGTCTCCTACCATTGAGTCAATTTTGTATCCAACTGGCAAGCTCACCCTGAATCCCATGTGATCTAACTTTATTAATTTGTCTACCATATGGAACCTTGTCAAAGGCTTTACTAAAGTCCAAGTAAACAATATCTACCACTCTACCCTCATCAATCTTCTTGATTAGATTATTTACAGTGTGGAAACAGGCCCTTCGGCCCAACAAGTCCACACCGACCCGCCGAAGCACAACCCACCCATATCCCTACATTTACCCCTTACCTAACACTACGGGCAATTTAACATGGCCAATTCACCTGACCCGCACATCTTTGGACTGTGGGAGGAAACTGGAGCACCCGGAGGAAACCCACGCAGACACGGGGAGAACGTGCAACCTCCACACAGTCAGTCACCTGAGGCCGGAATTGAACCCGCGTCTCTGGCACTGTGAGGCAGCAGTGCTAACCACTGTACCACCGTGCCGCCCACAACCCTTCATTCTTGTAACTTCCTCAGAAAAACTCAATCAAGTTTGTGAGATACAATTTCCCTTGCACAAATGATGCTGACTCTCTCTAATCATTCCTTGCCTCTCCAAATGCATATCAAACCTATTCTTCAGAATCATCTCCAAGGACATATAGTGATTTTCCTTGTTTTATGTAGCACTTTGCTCCGTTTCTCTGGTAAGGAATTCTGTTGAGGAGATTGTTAGAAACTCCCTGGAAATTCAGGGTCTTTTTTGGACTAATATATGACAAAAGTGATTGGAGCCAAGAGGCATATTCTTGCATATTGAATATAATGTCCTAACTTCCCCTAAAAAAAATTAAACAATTTAATAATTTAACTTAAACAATCAAAATAACCCAATTACAAACAGGGCATCTTTCGGATCTGTTGCAAAACAGTTTCAATATCGTTTTCTTGGGCTTATGTTCTTTCAAAATTATTAATGGAAGAAGATCCTTCATTTCTATACAAGAGAATTATCTACCTTAACCTGCAGTACGTACAATTTTGAGCTAATTAATACCAAATATAGCAATGTCAAAGCACACAAAGACATTTTGGAATTAAATCAACAAAGTTATATAGCACAATTATTCATAATGAGAAAGGAGAATAGCTTGTATTTATACAGAATGTCTCATTTTCAATATGTTATTAAAGGAGTCAATCGTTTACCTAATGTTGCTGCTACTTTGTGTACCAATTCACAATTAACAAGTAATAGGTGGCCAGATAGCCCTTTCTTTGATGGTTGGTTGAGGTTAAATATTGGTCTGTGGATCAGTCATTAGATCCGTGCTGGACCTTCCTCCACAAACCTGGGTGGCCAGGCAGGCTGTGCTTGTTCAGCTTCCCACAAATGTAACTTAGAAAAAATGAAGCCTCTGAATGTGATAACATGATATAAACTATTGAATAACCCATTTCTGTTTGCACAATGAAGATGACCTGCAAAGGTTTCATAGTTATCAGCTATTTCAGTATAATGATCTACAAGCATGGTAAAACTACAAAGCATACTCTTTTTGTCAATCTCTGATGGAAAATTAATACAAGAGAAACTCTCTAGCTCCCATTGTTTCACTTTGGATGAAAGCCCAATGACTACGACATAGCCTGCCAAATCTCAAGATGTCTCAAGATACAATAAGATCACAAAATTTTCCATGACTTGAAGTTCTTCAGCCTCTTCTAAAACCTCTCATAATATATTATAATTGTTTCTTATATATGCAAATTCATAATGAATACAGACAATTCTGATATAACACGATAGGTCTGTTCTTGTGCGATTTCACGTGATAAGGAAATGGTGCAATAGCCATGCCATTTAACCTAATGGAACTGGAATTGCATTATAGCCCATACACGTAAGGGAACTTCGAGTTCTACAAATAATCTCTAAATTCTTCAATCATGTTAAAACCAATTCACATTGAAGAAATACACGTTATAGCAGAACTGACTGTATTATCTATTCCACAAACCCAGTTTATTGCCCTGCTTCTGATTCAGTTTTATTGAAGACATAACCCTGCTGATTCACATTTTTATTTCATGGCAAATAGGTGTAGCAGGCTAGGCCATCATTTATTGTCTTGGAGAAAGTGAGGATTACCCTCGCTGCCCTTGCGAAGGTGATGGCGAGCTGTCTACTTGAACCACCAAATGCTGTAGTTACATCAACATTACTGTTAGGAAGAGAGTTGCAGGATCGGGATGTAGGTTTGCTCGTTGAGCTGGAAGGTTTGTCTTCAGTTCATTCCTGATGAAGGGCTTTTGCTCGAAATGTCAATTTTCCTGCTCCTCAGAAGCTGCCTGACCTGCTGTGTTTTTCTAGCATCACTGTAAGTTTGACTCTAATCTCCAGCATTTGCAGTACCCACTTCTGCCTAACAGATGAAGCACTGATGATGTAACCTGCTTTCTATTTATATGTTTGGGTTTCATGGGTTGGTGGTGTCATTTCCTGTGGTGACGTCATTTCCAATGGTGATCTCATTTCCTGTTATTTTTCTCAGAGGTTGGCAAATGGAATACAAGCCAATGTGTTTGTTGATAGAGTTTCAGTTGGAATTCCATGCTTCTAGGAATCCTTGTGCATGTCTTTGTTTAGCATGTCCTGGGATGGATGTGTTGTCCCAGTTGAAGTGGTGTCCTTCCTCATTCGTATGTAAGGATACCAGTGAGAGTGGGTCATGTCTTTTTGTGACTATTGATGTTCATGTATCCTGGAGGCTAGTTTGCTGCCTGTTTGTCCAATGTACTGTCGGTTACAGTTCTTGCAAGGTATTTTGTAAATGACAACATCCACATACAAAGCTGCATTAAAACATGACTTCAAAGTGCCACCACACACTGCAGCACAGAGGAACTATGAAGAGCAGAGGAAAATCATCTATACAGTGTATTCAAAAAGAACAGGTACCCAACGGTCACTCAGAGTGATGGTATGATCAAGATTTTCTGCCTACACAGCTTTGGTGCAAGGTTCATATTCATATTATTGGGCTGAATTGTTCAACTTCAATATCACTTGGATTACTGACAAAGGTCTTTACTATCAACAATTACAATGTAATACATTGAGGGGAAACAGAATTTATTGCACCCAGTAGGAGAAATACATGGATAATCTTGTCACCCAGATATGGGTGGATCCATCTTCATCACTTTTGGCAGGAAACTCACTAATAGTGAGTTGAGCGATTTGTAAAGAAATATCCTTTTCCATTTCCCAAAATTACTCCAATGATCCAATGATCTCAAGTGGGAAGTCAAAGTTGCCACCTGGAGAGCACAGATTTCCCAGCTGATTACCATGAGCTGCTGGAACAAATTCCAGATACAGGCATTCCAGAAACAAATCTGCAAAGTTGGAAATTCCCAAATGAAATGGAAATATCATAAAGAGCATAGATTAGGACAGAGCTGACAGAAATCCAATCTGAATCATAACTTTGGCTTGGAGTAACTTTTTTTCATGATTTGTAGGTGCCAGCGTTGGATTGGGGTGTATAAAGTTAAAAATCACACAACACCAGGTTATAGTCCAATAGGTTTAATTGGAAGCACTAGCTTTCGGAGCTCCAGTTCTTCATCAGGTGGTTGTAGGGAGCATCGCTCCGAAAGCTAGTGCTTCCAATTAACCCTGTTGAACTATAACCTGGTGTTGTGTGATTTTTAACTTTTTTTTCATTAATGTGAAACAGACATTTGGCAAATCACAGATTGCAAACACAGATGCACACTGCATTTGTTTAAAAAACTTGCAAGTCATTACAAGCAATAGCAAACCATTAATCACTGAATGTATGAACATTGTTTAATAATAGTGCTATGGCAAGTTGCAATACTTTTTTGAAAATCTGGATAAAAACAATTGGCTTTATGTCTGTCATTAACAGCAGTTTGCATGAGTTGAACACTTTTATTTGGTTTAACTGCTTTGCCTAGAATTATGGTCACTGCTGATAACAGAAAACAAAATTCTGATTAAAAGGACAAACTGAGCTGTATTTTCCAGTCATTTGGGGATTGCCTGTGTAATAGTGGGCTAATAAAATACCTGTTAGCAGTAGGAAAGGCAGTTGGTTTTCTTCCCAAAGCCAAATTGAATCAACTCACAAAATCAATTGTTTCAATGTCTTGTTGACATTCAATGAATTGAGGTGGAGCTGTAGGCAATGTTTTGTGAGGAAGCCAACAGGTATACCCTGGGAGGGCAGGGGAACATGTCTTTTTTGCCAGTGTTTGACCCACAGAAGTGTTTTCCAGTAGCAACAGCATCCCTAAGTCTCACTAATCACTTGCCTCGTCTTCCCTATCTAGCCTTAATTGTCCCAGATCCTACATAATTGTTTGTAGGGGCCAGATCCATCAATTCACACTCCGTTTTGTATTGCAAAAATGACTTTATTCAGGCAAAAAACTTTATGTACATACACAGTTGCTGAAGTGTTCCTGTACAGTCCTTACACATGAAGAACAAACAAACATTGGAATTTGGCATTCCCTGCGGTTCCAAAAGAAAACCAAGGCATTTCTTACTAATACGGGACCATATTTAAATGGGGCCTTCTCCTGAAAGCACAGCTGAAGAAGCCAACACATTACCTGGTTCTGAATGGGGATGGCAGACTTGACATGGGTCCCATCGTTTGCCACAGCAGGATTACAATTCCTTTTTGGGTCCAACGGCAAGACACCTATAGCCAGCACTAAATCCAGCTATGGGTTGTTTGGGGGTTGAGGGGGTTCCATTTTAACTTCCTAGCAATTGTGTAGACCTTCTGTATCATAATACATGCAAATTTCTAATCTTGGTATCTTTGCTATAAAGTTGGCAGAAGTAAAGTGGTTAAGTAGTTTATGAAATTTACAGACAGCAAAGATACAATAAATTCAGGCATGCTATCCACCTTTAGCATAATTTAGACCACCCATGAATAAATACAAATTATTTCTACATGCCACACTTTATTGTGGATTTGTATTAACATGAAACACTGATAAACATGGTTATGAAACATGCTCACATACAAATGAATGATAAATATGTTATGCATTTAAGAGAAGGAAAAAAACTGCAGTGTATAAACAGCATCAGATACTTTGATGTAATAATCACTTTGGAATCCTGTTTAGTAAAACTTTATAATCTCTGATATAAATAAGCTTGTAATGAAGATTTACTGTTCATTCATATTCATTATAAATAAGTGACATGATACCCTGAAGGGACAGTATTTTGTTTTAATAGCATGTCACAAATTAAACAAATAAAATGTTACTCATTGGAATAACAATCCCTAGCTTCAAAAATGGTTACTGCTATAAAACAAATATTTATGCTTTCTATTAAAAATGGCACTGTGTATCAGCTTGCTGGAAAAACACAGCACAATGTAGAAACTACCCACTTGCGTTGCTGAGTTAGGTCATGCTATTGCAGTGAGGTTTGCACAATGAGATTGATTCAAATCATTCATCTTTGTTATTTCAATTTTTTGAGTTGGACTCATACATAGTTTTGATTGTTGTTGATAGGTCTCTCAACTGTTAGAATCCCCATTTGTAAGTCGCAAAGTTGAAATAACTTACGTAATGTTAATGTGAAGAGAGGAATTGTATTTTTTTGGAAGAGCAGTTTCATCATGTGAATTCTTTGAAAGTGTTTACAATTCTCCTATATCAGGAACTGTCCTGTTATACAATAGAACATATCTTTGTTTCTGCATTTACTTTCCTGGTTCTTTCCTCTATGTACTCTCCTGCATCTACACAAGAATGGAAATCCAAAACACAGAGGGAATATATTCATTGTCATAGTTTTTTGGATTTGTTCAATCAGGATGATACACGATTATCAACTGACAATTGTAAACTGGATTTTTTCTGAAAAAAAGACACATTTTGTTGAAGCTTTTCATCTTGCAGTCATCAGGACATTTTGCAAGAATGCAAATTAAAAGATACATAGTCTGACAATACAAAATGAAAAGCTTTGGCAAAATGTGCCTTTATTCAGTAATACTCAAGTTCTTTGGTATCAAATGACAATTATAAACTCACTGGTTTCATCTTTATTATTTCTCTCATTGTTTCTATTTTTGCATTTCTTGTTTCTTTTATTTCCATTTTATGATTCTGAAAGATCAGTGTTGATGATCTGCTAATTGAATTGTTTTAGGAAATTTCAATTGAGTTCAGGAATCAAAGAGGAATCTCCCACAAGTACTCACCCCCTAATTTGGTTAGATTTTAAAAGGTCCATTCCCAGGAGATGATGTTTGTGCTTGTGGGTGAATAATATACTGTCAAATTGCTACATGATTGACTAAAACAAACTCAAAGGACTGGCTGGCTTACTTCTGCCTTTTTGTGGTACGTTTCTTTCACGTGTTGTTGTACTTGCTTAACTAAAATTGCCTACTATTGAAATTAATATAAAATTACCCAGACTCTGATGTAGAATATAGCATGTGATTGAGACATTTAGCTACCTTTATAATAAATTAATCTTAAATGTCAACATACCACAAGAAACTTTTGCAACAATCTAAATGTAGTCATAGTGGAACATACAATAGTTGTAAACAGATAGCGGGAGTTGTTCAAGAACATAGCTGTATCCCATACCTTCACACTAAAGCTTATTTACATTGTTTCATGTTAGATAAAATTATGAAATTGTCATATTAATAAAGCAAATAAAATAATTTTCACAGCTTAGCAGCATAACTCTTCAGATCAAAATGAAAAACTCACACATTTTATGGAATCTTTCCTGTTAAACAATTAGTTGCGACATGTTCAAATATATGTTCCCTCTCTAAGTTTAAAGAGTAATGTTGAGCTAGATTAATTCACTGTTTAATCTAAATCCTCAGATCTTATTTAAATTGATCTGAGGGCAGATTAACACTTGAGACAAAGGAGATGGGTGAGCATTCATCTATTCAATATATCAAACCAGTATATAATGAACAGAAAGTGGTGCTGGATGGTGGGTACTTTAAACTGTCATAAAGCTGGCCATTATATTCACATTAGCTTAGATGAGATGAGATTACTTACAATGTGGAAATTCGGCTCAACAAGTCCACACCGACCCACCAAAGCGCAACCCACCCAGACCCATTCCCCTACATTTACCCCTTCACTTAACACTACAGGCAATTTAGCATGGCCAATTCACCTAAGCTGCACATTTTTGGAATGTGGGAAGAAACTGGAGCACCCGGAGGAAACCCACACAGACACGGGGAGAATGTACAAACTCCACACAGAGAGTCACCTGAGGGAGGTAGAGAAAGGAGGAAGGAGAAATATATTGATTGATCACTGTGCCATATCAACATTTGTAAGGTTAACAAGGTAAAGGGCCGGTACGGATTTATAAAATATATCAACAATTCTCCAAAAACTCTCCTTCTGGAAGCATTCAATTTATTAGATAAATGGAGAAAGAACATCACCTCATTAGCAACAGTTCTAATAATTGTAATCATAATAACTACCCCTTTTTAACTTTGCCTTCAATATAGTAGAGCATCAAAGGTTCATGGGCGTGTTAGCAAGTAAAATTCAATGCTAACTATTGCTTGATTAAAGAGAGAGATGTTAAAGAAATATTAAGGTGCACTTATGCACAGCCTTCATCTGGAAGGAACAAACTCTCTCAGAAGCAGGAATGTAAGCTAGCGCTGATTATGTTGCAAGAGTCAATCAGTATGATGTGACTTCTCAACATCACCACGATAAACAAATGCCCCTTGTAAATAAAGGTCTGTGTGTTACAAGTGTGTTACAAGTGTAATTTAGGATATCTGGTTAGCATGGATGAGTTGGATTAAAGGGTCTGTTTTCATGTTGTCTATCTCTATGACTTGAAACACTAATTCTCTCTTCATGGATGATGCAAGATCTGTTGAGTTTCTCCAGCAATTTTTGTTTTTCTCTGAGATCTTTAATATTTATCTGTCAGTTATAAATAACCAGGATACAAACATTTATTCTTAACTGCGTAGAGCTTCCTTTCTAACTGATGCTTATTGGATTAGTTCATTGTTTCAGTAGGACTTTCTGACCTGGCTTTTTTAATACAACCTTCAAATAAGTAACCAAATAATTTGCTGCTATTTTTTCTTTAATCAATTCCTTTGTCAAGACTTAGAATGAAACATTTTCATGTAAAACCATAATTTTTATTACACTCTCCTTCCAGTACAAGCACGCTCTGTAGTTATAGGCAGCACATGGGTCACTTTCCCTTCCTTGAGAAGCATGTTCAGCCTCCAAACATTTTACTTTCACATATCACCTTGTGTGCACTATGTGGTGAATGGAGTCACTAACAAGGCCTCTTGCCATCCACGTTAACAGCAATTGCTTGCAGTCAAAATTTTGACATGAATCATTTGATGCCACCAGCTGAAGCATTTAATTTTGCTACAGGGGAAATATGTACACAACGTCCATGAAAAGCAGCGTATTGATGGGGAAGCTGCAACTTTGGCAAATTTAACATCTCATACCCTCCCACTTAGGCTGTCAAGCTGATGGAAAGTCACTTTCCCATGACAATTGACTTACCGTGGCTGCAATGTTTAGTATTTTCAGGATAATACAATTGTAGCATGACTGAACCACAACCCAAACAAAAGTTTCCCATACCTACTTTGTCAATATAATTTCAGAGGTCAATCTTAACTTATCCTCTCTCCTATAGATGCATCATAGCAATGTATAACAGATAATGTGGAGAAGTAGGAAAAAGTGAGGTCTGCAGATGCTGGTGATCAGAGCTGAAAATGTGTTGCTGGTTAAAGAGCAGCAGGTTAGGCAGCATCCAAGGAACAGGAAATTCGACGTTTCGAGCAAAAGCCCTTCATCAGGAATCATCATCAAGCCCTCTTTCCTCATTCCTGATGAAGGGCTTTTGCCCGAAACGTCGAATTTCCTGTTCCTTGGATGCTGCCTGACCTGCTGCACTTTAACCAGCAACACATTTTCAGCCATAATGTGGAGAAGGACCAGTATCATGATTAGGAGCTAGAACAGCAGGGAATATTTTTTTTTGCTTATTGACAATGATAATAAGGAGAATGAGTACCAGAACAAGCAGGAGTCCTAGGAACAAGATCCTGCCCCATTTTTTACTCCAATCACCCAGTTGTCACTTGATTTTTCATTCTTATTCATCAGGTCAGATACTGTCACCTGGATGAATTAGATAATAAAAGTGAAAACATTGAACTGGATGATTCATATGAGAGATGGAGGTGGGGGAGGAGTTATAGGTGAAGTTCAGTCAATATCTTAGCAAATAAAGGGTGAAGAGATGACTGCTTATTACCTTATGTGACCCAAACCATGTGCCTCAAAGTCAGGTTGTTTTTCAAAACCTCACCTAATTTTAGGCATGAGCAATCTTTAAGGGTGTCCTCCAGCTCGCAGTTCTAACACTGCAGTCATTGTAGTCAGTATATTTGCAGAAACATTGAAGCTTCTCTTTTGACTCAATATGGATCATTAGTGAGAGAAGATATCCTGACAATCTACACACAGCGGATTTTGCCAGGGCCAGGAACTGGTCCCACAAAAGGGTCTCCAATCTACTCATTCTGTACATTAAACATGGATGGTGTAAAGTTTAGGAGCAACAAGCTATGTATAAATGCTCTTTACAATAGTATTGTTATTTGGCAATATCAGTGCAATTGTATCAATGAAATTTCTCACCATTAACATTCTCAGAATGAATAGGTTGCCACAGATTAGTATCACTGATTCATTCCGATATTAACTTGCTTATTGAGGATAGCCTGAATTAATCACCTTTACTACCTGCAGTGAGGCTGATTGGGCCTCACCCCCTTTGCATTTATAGAAGCAGAGAAGGTTACAGTGCAATAGGAGGCCATTTGATCCATTGTGCCTTTACCAGCTGCCAAAAGTGCTGCCTAACTAGTCTCATTCTCCATCCTATATCTGTACCCCTTTAAATTAATCACTTTCAAATTTATATCTATCTCTCTTTAGAAATATCACATGGAATTTGCCTCCACAACCCTCTCAAACAGCACATTCCAAATCCCAACAACTCTCTGCATAAAGAAGTTTCTCCTCATTTCACTCTTAGTTCTCTTACTGACAATCAAGGAAATGTGACCCCTAGCTACTGATGTACCTACTAATGTAAACAGAATATCCTTCTTAGTCCTGTCAAAATTGTTTATAATTTTGAATACCTCAATAAAGTGTCCTCTTAATCTTCTCTGCTCCAAGGTCAATAAGCCCAATCTCTCGAATATTTCTTTGTATCTAAATCCCTAATTCCTGTTCTCGGTCTAGTAAATATCTTTTGCATTCTCTCCAAGGCTTTAACACCTTCCTTAAATAAGGTGCCCAGAACTGAACACAGTACTCAAATGTGGTCTGACCAAGGCGTTGTAGAGATGTAGCATCGATTCCTTGCTTTTATACTCTGTGCCTCTATTTATAAATCCAAGGATACTATAAACTTTCTTAGCAATTGTTTCAACTTGCCTAGCCACATTCAGAGAATTTTGTGAACCCTGAGATCCCTCTGCTCCTGTACTCCTCTCAGAGTTGTACCATTGAGCCTGTATTGTCTCTTCATGTTGCTTCAAACAAAATGCATTACCTCAAAATCCATCTCCAGGTTGTTTATAAAAATCAGAGAAAGCTAGAGTCCCAAAGCCAGTCCCAGGGGAACACCATTTTCAAATGGTCTCCGTTGAAAATGCCCATCTATACCTACTCTCTGTTTCCTATATTATAGCCAACTTCTAATCCATGCCAACAAAGACCCATCAATTCCAAACATTTATAATTTGCTAACTAATCTGCCATGTTGCACCATATCAAATGGTCCCTGAAAGTTCAATTATATAACATGCACATCACTACCCTCATCCATTGTCTGTGTCACCTCATCAAAGAATTTAATTAAATTTGTCAGACATGACCTGCCCTTGACAAAGCATGTTGACTGTCTTGTATCAACTTACATTCTCTAAGTGTATATTTATATATCCCATATTATGGATTCCATAAGTTTTCCCATTATTAGTGTCAAGTTGACAAGTCTGCAGTTTCCTGAGTTATCATTTGCCCCTCTTTTAAACAACAGTGTTACATTTGCAATCCTCCAGCCTCCCAGGATTAATCCTGGGCTCAGAGAAGCCTAGAAAATCTCTTTCAATGATGCTGCAATTTGCTCTCTCACCTCTTTCAGCAACAATGCTTCTGAGCCTGGTGACTTCCCTACCTTGAGAGCTGTCAGCCTTTATAACACCTCATCTTTATCTATCACTATACTACTTAGTTGCTCAACATCCACATTTCTGGTTTTCATCTTAAATTAACAACACCGAGAGCAGCATGGAAAAGCAACACCAGGTGTGGGGATAAGAATAGCTCTAATTTTCTTTTCTACTAACTTATCTTTAGGTGAGAGGCAGTAGTGGTGGTGGTATTGGGCTCATTGAATTTCGCAGTCAGCTGTTTATCCAGTGAGAGGCAACAGCTGGGGGCCTGACCCAGGACTCTTGGAGAGTTCCCAATACCCAGTGCACAGGCCAAAGGCAAGGCCAAGGCCTGACATGGACAGCACATGGATCAGGCTTTAGCAGTCCTATATGTGGCAGTGGCTGCAAGCCTGGTTCAAGACTCTGGTAGACAAAGATCACAGGAGTGAGTCCATAAAGCATGCCAAAATGGAAGAGATTAAGCACTTTTAAGAAGTGCAGTCCTGGGATAGCTAAGCACTGAAGAAAGACTATAGTGGTTGAACTTTTAACTTTATTTCTTTATTTTTCAACTTAATACTAAGAATGACTGTAATGTTTAACTTTTAGCTTTATTTCTTTACTTTGTAGACTATACTAAGAGCGACAATAATGTTTAACTTGTCCCGGTTTCTTTTTAATTTGTTCTTAAGTTTTTGTACCTAGGTAATTGTACGTAAGATGGCACTGTGTGTGGCAACATTGAAAACTTTTTATTGTGCTCCTATACTTCTGTACTTGATTATATGTGACAATAAACCTAAATCTAAAAGTTTAAGTCTGAATTTACCACGAAAAGGCTTTTCCACAATCTTTTATTACTTTTCCAAAAGAAAAACAGTGCAAATTCAATTTCTGTTTGCTTCCTCTGATTTGTTAATTACTCATAATTTCCTTTACTAAAGTCTGTTACAAGCTCACATGATCTTTTCTTAGATTTGGCTGATCTTTTTGTGGCTTTCATAAAACCATTTCGTAACTAGAAATTGGAATTCTTCCCAAACTGCTTTTTAAATCACTTTTCCATGATTCCATTTTCCACTCAGCTTCAGATTGGTGATGCTGCATTTGTTTCAGTGATTATATCCACATGACAGAGACTCTTGAAGATGGGCTCTGCTGTTGCGTTTTCACAAAATAATTTTCACCATGATGGAATGGATAGAGAGCTACACATAAGGCAGAAGAAGAGTATGTGCAAGCTTTTATCAAGGAAGAACATACTGCAAAAGTGGAAGAGTTGATAGATTAGGTCCATGCTGATGCTCATGGTCATGGCAGCTAGTGGAAAAACAAATCAATCGATACATCAATTAAAGCCGGTCTCAGGAGCAGCTTACATGAAACTTAACTGATTGCCATCAAACCCATTTGATTCTCTTATGTTTTTTAAGGAAGAATATCTATCATCTTTACCTGGCCTGAACTCCATGTGATTGCAGACTCATACAATATGATTAACTCTCTGCCATCTGAAATGATCTAACAAAAAGGACTGAAATCAGACACATCACCTGGGGCATCAATCTAGGCATTGGAAATTACAATGGATCAGATGGTCCGGCAAAGCCCTCTTCAGTAACCTGAGGTTTGTGCCTAAAATTGTGAATGCTTGCCCACAGATACGTTTTTCCACAGCTTGACACAGGCGTACCCCTCACCAAATATCTCAGGCATATCCTTCATTATTCTTGGAAAGGCCCTCTTCAACCAGAAAGACAGAGCCAGCAGAGACTACAGTTGCACAGAGCTACATATTCAAGAGAGTGTAAACACAGGCAATGCTGAGAAACTCAACAGATTTGGCAGCATCTGTGGAGAGAGAAAAAAAGTAAATGTTTCTTTTACTGATTTTCTGAAGAAGATCATACTGGAGTTGAAACTTAACTCTTTTTCTCTGAGTTTGTTTCAGATTTCCAGCATCCACAGTATTTTGCTTATTTTAAGAAGGTAGTTGCTATGGGAGCTGTGACATTGACTCAGGTCACCATGAAGTATTAAAACATTGGGTTAAACATGAGCAAGGAAGTTTCCACTTACCACACCTCTTGCCGGATAAAGTTCTCCATTTTGTAAACCACTTGGAAGAAGCATTATCATGGGGCACAGAATGCACTCTACAAGGGGTGCTTCAATGTCCATCTTGAAGGGTGGGGCTACTGTTTGTACAGATAGGTTCTGAAGAACATTTTTGCCAGACTGGGTCTTTCAGCATGTGATGAGAATGGAGCCACTTACCGTTTCAACAACCTACTCATGGTCATCAGCAAAGTAATGGAAAGTATAATGGGCAGTGCCTTCAAGCAGTATTTATACAGCATTTATAAAGCAATGACCTGCTCACCAATTCTCAGTTTGAGTCCTGCTAGGACCACTTTCCCCCTGACTTTATAAGAGTCTTGGCCCAAGTATAGACAAAACTGCTGAACTCAAAAGATTAGATAAGTGTGATTGCCATGGCCCAAAGGACAATAGTTTTGGTTGTTGAAGGATGACCATCTCAGACCAGGACACCCTCGCTGGAGTTCCCAGGCCCTAACATCTTCAACTGCTTCATCCCTATTGTCCATCCCTAGTTAAGAGTCAACAACAAGTTAGATGGACAGGCAGGTAGTACTGAGGAAGTGGGGAGGCTGCAGAAGGATCTAGACAGTTTGGGAGAGTGGTCCAGGAAATGGCTGATGGAAATTCAATGTGAGCAAATGCGAGGTTTTGCACTTTGGAAAAAAGAATACAAGCATGGACTACTTTCTAAACGGTGAGAAAATTCGTAAAGCCAAAGTACAAAGGGATCTGGGAGTACTAGTCGAGGATTCTCTAAAGGTAAACATGCAGGTTGAGTCTGTGATTAAGAAAGCGAATGCAATATTGTCATTTATCTCAAGAGGGTTGGAAGAGAAAAGCACCGTTGAGCTACTGAGACTGTATAAAGCTCTGGTTAGGCCCCATTTGGAGTACTGTGTCCATTTTTGGTCCCCACACCTCAGGAAGGACACACTGGCACTGGAGCATGTCCAGCGGAGATTCACAGGGATGATCCCTGGAATGGTAGGTCTAACATACAAGGAACGGCTGAGGATCCTGGGTTTGTATTCATTGGAGTTTAGACGATTAAGGGGAGATCTAGTAGAAACTTACAAGATAATACATGGCGTGGAAAGGGTGGACGCTAGGAAATTGTTTCCGTTAGGTGAGGAGACTAGGACCCGTGGACACAGCCTGAGAATTAGAGGGGGTCAATTCAGAACAGAAATGTGGATACATTTCTTCAGCCAGAGAGTGGTGGGCCTGTGGAATTCATTGTTGCAGAGTGCAGTGGAGGCCGGGACGCTAAATGTCTTCAAGGCAGAGATTGATAGATTCTTGATGTCTCAAGGAATTAAGGGCTACGGGGAGAATGCGGGTAAGTGAAGTTGAAATGCCCATCAGCCATTATTGAATGGCGGAATGGACTCGATGGGCCGAATGGCCTTACTTCCATTCCTATGTCTTATGGTCTTAACACATTGGTGTGTATCATGAGTTACATGTAGGATTTATCAGGTAACAATAGCAGTTCCTTCTCCAAAGGATAAGATTCCCTACAGCATGGAAACAGGCCCTTTGGCCCAACTAGTCCACACCGACCCTCTGAAGAGTAACCCAGTTAAACCCATTTACCTCTGACTAATTCACCTAACACTATGGGCAATTTAACATGGACAATTCACCTGACCTGCACATCTTTGGAGTGTGGGAGGAAACCAGAGCACCTAGAGGAAATCCACGGGGGAGGATGTGCAAACTCTGTACAGACAGTTGACCAAGGCTGGAATCGAACCTGGGACCCTGAGGCAGCAGTGCTAACCACTGAGCCACTGAGCTGTCCAAACCAGATTAGTGAATCTGTAAGTGAACCAGATGGATTTTCCCAACAATTGCCAATGGTCATCATTAGACTCTTAATTCAGAATTATATTGACTTCAAATTCCACCATCTGTCACGGTGGGATTTGAGCCGATGTCTGCAGAACATTACCTGGGTCCTTGGATTAATAGCTGAAAAATGTGTTGCTGGAAAAGAGCAGCAGGTCAGGCAGCATCAAAGAAGCTGGAGAATCGACGTTTGGGCATAAGCCCTTCTTCAGGCTTATGCCCAAAACGTCGATTCTCCTACTCCTTTGATGCTGCCTGACCTGCTGCGCTTTTTCAGCAACACATTTTTCAGCTCTGATCTCCAACATCTGCAGTCCTCACTTTCTCCTTGGATTAATAGTCTAGCAATAATGCCTCTGGGGCATCACCTCCCCTAAAGAAATACTTTCCATTATTCTGGATGAATGCAGATCCAACAAACTCAAGAACCTCAATACAACCCAGGACAAAACAGCTGATTTAATTGACACCACATCCCCCAACAACAATAGAGCACATCATTTATTAAAAAATGATGAACAGAAGAAGAGAGAAAGATTGTGTGTTCTTAAACTGATAACTCATACTGTGATGTATCAGAAGGTACTTGGGGAGCAAGGTGGAAAGCAGTACCCAGAGGTTGGTGCTGGGAGTAAAATTTTTTAACTAAACTATCAAAAAAAATTAACTAATTGATAAACAATCAAAGGGGCTCTATAATGAAAAAAAGTGAAACTTAACCAATTAAGTTAAAATAATATTTTACTTTTGTTGAAGGGAGTGGGTGAAATAATACACGTCAGGACCTGAAGGTATCATTCATTTCATTGCTTCTTGCCAAATCTTACTGTATGTAAATTGGCAATCACGTTTTCCTACATTACAAGAGTGACTACCTACAAAGTACATGACTGGCAGAGAAATACAAAGTCACAACCTGAAATTCCACATAGCCTTCAGTAAATATAAATTCTTTTTGCTTCCTTTTTATAAAAAAAGGGTCTTTAACTCTCTTGCCTTCATGTTATCTGCCTTAATCAGAAGGAAACATATTTGGGAAAAATAGTTAAATATTTGTAACTATAATGGGTTTATTTTAGAGTTGTCATAAATATCTGATGAACTTCCTTTATGACTAACTGGGGCCCTGCCAATTCAAGATACGCCCCCTATGGGCTTGTCCATAAAAAAAAATTCCCATGAAAGATAGCCAGCAAAAAATTGAGTAGCAGTCAGAACACTTTCTGAGATTAGGTCTTCGGTATGAATTTCAGCGTTCTAGTGAGATAAAAATCATGCTTGCTATCGAAGTAATTACATAATTAATTAATTCAAGGCTGAGTACCTCAGATAGAATCATAGTGTCATTCAGTCATTCAACATGGAAACAGACCCTTTGGCCCAACTAGTCCATGCTGACCATAATCCCAAACTAAACCACTCCCACCTGCCTGTATTTGGCCCATATCCATTCAAACATTTCTTATTCATGTACTTACCTAAATGTCTTTTAAATGTTGTAACTGTACCCACATCCACCACTTCGTCTGGAAGTTCATTTCACACATGAACCACATACAGTAAGATTTGGCAAGAAGCAATGAAATGAATGATACCTTCAGGTCCTGATGTGCATTATTTCACCCACTCCCTCATGTCTTTTTAAAGTCCTTCTCATCTCATCTTAAAAATACATCCCTTAGTCTTGAAATCTCCCACCCTAGGGAAAAGACACCTTCTATTCACCTGATCTATACCCCTCATGATTTTATAAACCTTTACAAGGTCGCCTCTTGACCTCCGACACTCCAGTTAAAAAAGCCCTAGCCTTTCCAGCCTCTCCTTCTAATTCAAAGCTTCCATTCTTGACAACATCCTGGTAAATCGCTTCTGCACCCTCTCTAGCTTAATAATAACCTTCCTATAACATGGATACCAGAACTGGACACAGTACTCCAGAGGTGGCATCACCAACGTCATGTACAACTTCAACTTAACATCCCAACCCCTGTACTCAAATATCTGAGCAATGAAGGCAAGCGTGCTAAACGTATTCTTAACCATCATATATAATGCAAACTTCAAAGAACCTGAACCCCCATGTCTCTTTGTTCTACAATGTTGTAATCAACATATTTTAAAGACATAAAAATAAACGTTGTTAAATATCTTAGGGAAAATCTGTGGAAGTAGAAATATAATTGTGTTTTAGGTCAATGGCCTATTGTTAGAAGTGGAAATTTCAGCTTCAATTTTTGTTGAAAATCAAAAATCTGAATTGAAGACTTTCTCTCTCAATGCCTATTCTCTGATCAGCTGAACATTTCCAGTACTTCTCCTTCTGATTTCAAATTTCCAGCCTCTATTGTCTGATGTTAGAGAGTATTTATTGAAAGGCTCTAATGGTGCAGTGGTACCATCTCTAGTTCTGAGCCAGGAGGCCTAGGTTTAAGTCCCATCTGTTCCAGCAGTGTGCAATAACATCTCTGAGCAGGTTGATTAGAAGATATCAGAGTAGCTTTGTTTTTATTACACATAAGAAAGTTGGAAAACTGAGGTAAAAGAACAAAGAGAAATGTAATCAGTGATAGGAGTCATCCGAAGGCGAGATTGAAGACTGGTTGACAGTCTGAAAGCAGAGAGTATACAAAAAGTGTCATTCTCAGATTGGCAGGCTGTGACCAGTGAGCTACCACAACAATCAGTGTT
The DNA here is from genome assembly GCF_020745735.1 of Hemiscyllium ocellatum. Lineage (NCBI taxonomy): Eukaryota > Metazoa > Chordata > Chondrichthyes > Orectolobiformes > Hemiscylliidae > Hemiscyllium > Hemiscyllium ocellatum. Next base: position 100,138,394 of record NC_083404.1, on the reverse strand, counting down.
TGAGCTCCAGCTTTTCAAAATTTATATCAATGATTTGGACATGGGCATCGGTTGTAATATTTTCACGTTTGTAGTTGATTCAAAACTTGGTGGGAGTATAAGCTGTTGTGAGGCAGATATAAAGACGTTTCAGGGTGATATAGACAGCCTCCTGCTGCTCCCCTGTTTCCATGTTTCAAAAGAAAGATGGTTGTGAGGACAATCATCATAACCTCAGAATCTCTTTGCAGAGGTCTTTCAGATAAGGGTCCTCAGATTAACTCCTGGATTAAAGTTTTATCAATGACCTTTCCTCCATGTTAAGTTTAAGAGTGGAGTTACTTGCTGTCAGTTCTCCATTAATAAATTCTCAAATTAAGAAATGACCCGTCCTGTTTAATAGCATCCAGTTTCAGTTGTAATATAGTGTTGGATGTTAATCATTGTGAGGAAGAGAAATCCTACATATCGCCCTATAACTTCAGTAGCGTAATTAACATTAAGACCTTGATCTTGGGGATTTTGTTTTGGAAGCATCAGTCACTTGGACAAACCCGGAAGAGTAGAAAGTGAGCATTGTGTGGCAAGTGGCTCAGCTTCCTCCTGCTCAAAGTCTCTCCACCATCAAAGTCAAGAATGTAATGGAGAAATCACCACCTATAGGTGCAGCTACTCTAAAATGCAAGCCTCTGATCACAATTTGAAGACACAGCGATTTGCTTTCCAGTGGATGTTATGGAATTAACATCCATTATTCTGCATCACCAGTTCATGGTAGTTACAATTTTAGGATGCAGAGCAGCAACTCACCAAGATTATTTAAATAGCATCTCCCTCCCTTTCTCCATTACCAAGATCAGCATCAACAATGCCAGTTCTAATTCAGTGATAAGTCTTAACTTGGCTATTTATGTCTGCTCCTACACTGCCATCTTGTGTCTGAATTAATTGTTTTCATTGAAGTTCACCAAAATCAAGATCGACTAAGAACCTCATTCACTCATAAGGAATGATGTGTACACAGCAACAAGATAGTGTGGGAGTAGTGCAGTGGTTTGTTTCATTTTGGACTCTGAGGAGTACATGGACTGGGAGGAGTGTGCTGTCATCACATCAGGAGGAGGAGATGGCCTAGTGGTGTTATCACTGGAATGTTAACCCAGAGACCCAGATAATGCTCTGGGAACTTGTATTCAACTCCCACCATGGCAGATTGTGAAATTTGAATTCAATAAAATGGAATTAGGAGTCTAAGGCATGAATTGTTGGAAAAAACCTATCTGGGTCACTAATGTCTTTTAGTGAAGGACATTCAGCCACCCTTACCTGGCCTGACTTACATGTGATTTCAGACCCACAGCAATGTGGTTGACTCCTACCTTCAGAATAATTAGGGATTAAAAACCCTCGTGAATAAATCAAAAAATCACTGTGAAGCAGACTGAGAGGGTGTCAAGGACAGCGGGAGGAATATGCAGCAGTCACATCACAGTGAGGTCATACAGATGTGGCCATAGAGATGTACAGCATGGAAACAGACCCTTCGGTCCAACCCGTCCATGCTGACCAGATATCCCAACCCAATCTAGTCGTACCTGCCAGCACCCGGCCCATATCTCTCCAAACCCTTCCTATTCATATACCCATCCAACTGCCTTTTAAATGTTGCAATTGTACCAGCCTCCACCACATCCTCTGGCAGCTCATTCCATACACGTACCACCCTCTCTGTGAAAAAGTTGCCCCTTAGGTTTCTTTTATAAATTTTCCCGCTCATCCTAAACCTATGCCCTCTAGTTCCGGACTATTTATTCTATCCATGCCCCTCATAATTTTGTAAACCTCTATAGGTTTATAGGCTGAAAACCCTCAGCCTCCAACCCTCCAGGGAAAAAAGCTCCAGCCTGTTCAGCATCTCCCTATAGCTCAAATCCTCCAACCCTGGCAACATCCTTGTAAATCTTTTCTGAACCCTTTCAAGTTTTGCAATATCTTTCCGATAGGAAGCAGACCAGAATTGCACTCAATATTCCAACAGTGGCCTAACCAATGTCCATACAACATGACCTCCCAACTCCTGTACTTAATACTCTGAACAACAAAAGAAAGCATACCAAATGCCTTCTTCACTATCCTATTTACCTGCGACTCCACTTTCAAGGAGGTATGAACCTGCACTCCAAGGTCTCTTTGTTCAGCAATACTCCCTCACCTTACCATCAAGTGTATAAGTCCTGCTAAGATTTGCTTTCCCAAAATGCAGCACCTCGCATTTATCTGAATGAGATGTGTGCAGCAGTCAGTACCACTGTGAGGTGGACTGGGAGGAACCTGCAACAGGCAGGATCATAGCAAAGTGGAGGAACAAATTACTGCAGATGCTGGAATTTTTACAGAAAATCCAACACCAAGTGTCACTGCGTGCTGAGGTTCTACCTGTCCCCTGTGTTGCGAAGGATGGGCCTGGCCTCGCTGCCACAGAATGCTTCGAGTAGTTGGACCGTTCCGTATCGCCTGTCCTTCATGGAGAAGGTTATGAAGAAAAATACCTTTGACCAGAAGTCCATCAGGAAGTGGTCAGCACGTAGTGTCCTTGAGACCCTTCGGGAAAATCAGAGGGCGAATCCTATTGAGCAGTTCCCTGAGCAGACTGTCAAAGCCATTTGGCAGAATGCCTCATCGCCAGAACTTTCCAACAAGCACCAAGACATGTCTTGGCTGGTGGTGAGAAGGGCTAGCTTTGACCTAACACCAATTCAGGTACCAGCCAACCTCAGAGCTATGGCCTCAGCAGCCACTCGCAGCCCAGGCCAGGGTATTTGCAACACAGTCAGGGTGACTGTAACAAAGGTGGAGGAGTGGACACCAGTCGATCGTACAGTGTTTGTCAAGAGGAGATACCAACTTACCTGGCAGGGGAGATTTTTTTATTTCAAAAATATACTTTATTCATAAAATACTTTGATGATCTATACAAGTGGACATGCTATACATATGTAAACATTCCATTTCATTGCATATCGAAACAGAGTAATCATTCCTATTTACAGGTCTGTACAATTACATTTTTTTAGCTGAGGTGTCAGCAGAGCCCAAATGACTATATGGGCCCCCTGTTCTTCTTTAGGCAGGCAGATATTACACAGTGGTCTTTCCCCACCGCGCCTTGTCAGCAGCTGCCCCAAGCTTCAGCGCGTCCCTCAACACGTAGTCCTGGACCTTGGAATGTGCCAGTCTGCAACATTCAGTCAGGGTCAACTCCTTCAGCTGGGAGATCAACAGGTTTCGGACCACCCAGAGAGCGTCCTTCACCGAGTTGATGATCCTCCAGGCACAGTTGATGTTCGTCTCGGTGTGAGTCCCGGGCAACAGGCCGTAGAGCACGGAGTCCCGCGTCACGGCGCTGCTCGGGACGAACCTCGACAAACACCACTGCATTCCTCTCCAGACTTCCTCTGCATAGGCACATTCCAGAAGGAGGTGTGTGACAGTCTCGTCCCCCCCGCAGCCGCTTCAAGGGCAGCGTGCGGTGCGGCTGAGAGTCCGGGCATGCATAAAGGATCTCTGTATCACCTGTCCTTCGTAGAGAAGTTTATGAAGAAAGACACCTTTGACCACAAGTCCATCAGGAAGTGGTCAGCACGTAGTGTCCTTGAGACCCTTCGGGAAAAGGACAGGGCGGATCTTATCGAGCAGTTCCCTGAGCAGACTGTCAAAGCCATTTGGCAGAATGCCTCATCGCAAGAACTTTCCAACAAGCACCAAGATATGGCTTGGCTGGCGGTGAGAAGGGCTCTGTCTGTGAGATCCTTTATGCACGCCCGGACTCTCAGCTGCACCGCACGCTGCCCTCGAAGCGGCTGCGGGGGGGATGAGACTGTCACACACCTCCTTCTGGAATGTGCCTACGCAAAGGAAGTCTGGAGAGGAATGCAGTGGTGTATGTTGAGATTCGTCCCAAGCAGCACCGTGACGCGGGACTCCGTGCTCTACGGCCTGTTCCCCGGGACGCACACCGAGACGAACATCAACTGTGCCTGGAGGATCATCAACTCGGTGAAAGATGCTCTTTGGTCTGTCCGAAACCTGTTGATCTTCCAGCTGAAGGAGTTGACCCCGACTGAGTGTTGCAGACTGGCACATTCCAATGTCCAGGACTATGTGTTGAGGGACGCGCAGAAACTTGGGGCAGCGGCACCAAGGCGCAGTGGGGAAAGACCACCGTGTAATGTCTGCCTGCCAAAGAACAGGGGCCCACGCAGTAAGTGGGCTCCGCTGATGCCTCAGCTAAATATATGGATATATGATTGGTAAATGTACAGACCTGTATATACAAATGATAAATTCTGATCCCTGTATGCAAAGAAATGGAATGTTTATGTATGTATGGCATGACCAATTGTACGGATCATCAAAATATTTTATGAATAAAGTATATTTTTGAAATAAAAAAAAGAAAATCCAAACAGCAGATATCTGCCTGCAGGAGTTCCCCAATGCTGAATATCTTGACATTATCTGCAGGAGTGTGAAGCAATGTGAGCATCTCCTGAAGGTATTCAAGGAGAAAGAAAGGGAGGCTCTGTTCTCCATCCCATCTGTGGTGGTTTTGTGTGTTTTCCCTGCACAGAGGAGCTAGATTGTTTCAATCCATGTATACAACACACATGTCCCAGTAGTTGATGTCCTGATCTTCCTGGGAAGGTATGTGCATCTTGAAGGAGACAGCACTGATGTTGTGGACTCCTTTGGAATCTGGACCAGCAAGTGGCAGGTTGAGGCTGAGGGTGGATGCCAGTGGAAACATCCTCCACCTATCCTCCAGCTTCGCATTTGGAGGGAGAAGGGGCTACCTGATGTGCCGAGCCTGCAGGAGGGCTGGGCAATGACAGCGGATTGTAAGGTGACCATCTGTAGGAACTGCAAACAGGAAGGCCACCTGACCAAGGACTGTAAGGAATCGAAAAGCTGTAACCTATATGGAGAATCGGGCCACATGTACAAGACTTGCCCAAGACAGTGGGGTGTGCCCTATATGCTCAGATGGCCAGAAGTGACAATGTGGGTCGTGGACCCCCAAAGATCAGCAAGGCACCACCATCCAACAGGGGAATAGAGCCAGGCAGCACCCAAAAGGAAGAACAGGCTGAGTGGGACAGACGACAGCCAGAGTGGAGACAGAGCAGCTGAGCCGAGGTCCAGCTGGACAGGTGGAGGCAATGGAGGAGGAGGAAACCCAGGAGGTGGGGGCATGGATTGTGGTGAAATACAGGAAAAGGAAAACCCGCCAGACCCCCAAAGCCTCACAGGAAAGGGGGGAATGACAGCTGCACAAGGATGACTCCAGCAGCCCCTCAGATGGCGAAGACAGGCGGAAGGATGGTCATCACCAAAAAAAGAGGCAGAGCGCCACGGGGCAAAAGGAGAAGAGTGCCCCCCCCAACCTGGAAATGACAGACCCTCCAAGGGTACAGATAAAGCCCAGCTCACACCCGGTGAGAACCAGGAGGTATCCACTGCCCCACAACTCCAGATATCTGGGAGCCGCGATCCTCTGGCAACCCCTCTCTCAGACTCAGAACTGGACTCTGTGGATTCTGGTCTCAGCTCGATGACACCAGAGTGTGGAAATGACCCCAAGGAAGAACTGGACAGCTGCCTCAGCCTTACGAGGGTCCAACCATTCACCTACATCACGGGGATGCAGGCAGCTGTCCAGGGACAGAACCATCGGTAAATGGACAACGGTAACCTCATTAACCATAAAATGGGCGTTAAAATTGCTAGTATTAACGTGTGTAGCATCATATCTTCTACACAATATGTTTTCAAGGTGGCTTTCCTCACCAACATTAAAGCAGATGTACTGTTTTTGCAGGAGTGTGGGATATCGTACCTCAGCAGCCACAGGAGATGGTCGAACTTGTGGGCCGTCAGTTTGTTCGGTGGGAGGTGGGGTGGGGTCATGATAACTGCCCCTCCGGCCTGGGTATCCTGCTGCGAAGAGACAACTTCACCATCTCCAAGGTTAAGGAGGTGCCTCCTCGTCACCGACGTTGTGTACAGAAATGCTCCCCTGAGACTGATTAATGTGTACGCCCCAGTGGGTGACAGTGAACGGTTGGCCGTCCTGCAGCAGCTTCCACTGTTGCTGGCCACATCCAGGCCGGTCATTCTGGCCAGGGACTTGAACTGTATCATTGATGCAGACAAATGATCCAGTGTTGGTTGGGGGGGGGGTACGGTAAACTAGATGCCACGTCCAGAGTCCTGATGGAAACGGTCAAAGATGCCAAGCTGCATGAGGTCTTCAGCACCCCACAGACAGAGCGCAGCATAGATATACCTGGTCACAGGCGGATGGGTCTGTCTGCTCAAGCAGAGATTACCTGTTTGTGTCCTGAGCGTTCTTGGTCAGATCCGCTGATGTCAAGTTGGTGTACTTCTCCAACAACTGCCTCCTGTTGGCCGACTGTCATCTACAGGCCGAGCAGCGGGCGGGTAAGGGAATGTGGAAGCTGAATGTGGAAGGTTGTTGACCCCAGAAACCATTGAGGAGCTCAAGAAGGATTACACAGGTTGGAGAACGATGAAGCCCCACTTTGAGTCTCCAGCAGACTGGTGGGAATCGATAAAAGGCAACATTAAGAGGTTCCTCATCCTCAAGGGCATTCAGAAGGTGAGAGAGAGGCGGGGATAACAGTCCAGACTCCAGGAACGTATGCAGAACCTGCTCCTGCTGCAGACGATGGAGGTCTTCACCTCGGAGGTCTCCAAGAAAATCTTCCGGTCCAGGGTCCACTCTGTGGAGCGGACGAAACGTGCTCACGTTTCTTCTTCCAAAAGGTGCACAAGGAGACCTCTGTGCTCAGCAGTCTGAAGGAAGAATATGGCTCGGTGACGTCATCTTAAGATGACATCATGAGGATCAGTAAATCCTTTTATGCCAGTCTGTATGACTCAAAGCCCACAGACAGCACGGCCTCCCAATCGTTCCTGTCCTCTATCAGGGAGGTCTTAGGTGACAGCACGCAGGAGAGGCTGGATCAGCCACTATGTGTAGACAAGATTAGAGTGGTCTGGAAATACACAGCAGGTCAGGCAGCATCTGACGTCGATTTTTCTCCTCCTCGGATGCTGCCTGACCTGCTGTGCATTTCCAGGACCACTGTAATCTTGACTCCAATCTCCAGCATCTGCAGTCCTCACTATCTCTGGACAAGCTGCCCAAGGCCCTCAAGTCCTTTGAAAAGAATAAAACTCCCGGAGGCAATGGCTTACCAGGTCGAGCTGTATTCTGCTCTGTGGGACTCGATCGGCCAGGACCTGCTGGAGGTGTATGTCAGTATGCTTCAGGCAGGTACCATTAGTGAATCCATGAGGAAAGGCATCATCATCCTCACCTACAAGCGGAAGGGGGAGAGAGGAAATTAGAAATTCGTGACCAATCTCACTGTTATATGTGGACTACAAAATCTTGTCAAAGGTCATTGCTTTTTTTTTTGTAGATATTTTTATTGAAATTTAACATTTTTGCAAATTTACAAAAATAAACAAAACTCTCAAATACAAACATTGATGTACAATTAAATCATATATACAATAGTCATAATTTAACAAAGAAAAGAGAAAGAAAGAAAACAAAAAAAGAAAAAAAAAGAAACGAAAAAAGAAAGAAAAAAAAACTCAACTTTCTACTAATCTAACCTATAACTAACCAGAGTGTATACCTAAGTCTCTTACATGCTCGGAATGTATAAACATCAAATATAATAAAACCCGTATTCGCGCAGGATTCCTCTCCCAAGGGGCCCCGGAGCAGCCCGGTCTGAAATCTTCACTAAATAAAAGCCCTTGTTGGGATAGCCGAAATATCTGCATTTATATAATTCAAAAAGGGCTGCCATATTTTATAAAATAATTCAGTCTTTCGGTGCACCATATTTGTGAGGAAGTCAAGGGGGATATATTCCATAATTAATCTGTGCCAATTTGAAAGTCCAGGGGGGCCCTCAGCCACCCAGTTCACCAAAATATTTTTCCTTGCACAGAAAGAGAGAATAGAAAATAGTCTCTTCCCATGCATATCCAGAGATGAGAGGTTCGAAAAGCCCAAAAGGAGAGATACAGGGTTCACCCTAATTTCCGTTCCTAAAATTTCTGTCAGGGTATTTGCCACTTTAGTCCAGTATCTGCGGATTTTCTGACAAGTCCACAGACAATGTACAAGAGTACCCACCTCTATTTTGCATTTAGGACACATTGGAGATGCTCCTGCCTTAAATTTTGCCAGTCGAGCCGGAGCTATATGGGCCCTATGAAGTATCTTTAGTTGGATAGCCTGAGTTCTGTTACAGATAGCAATTCTTCTAGCATTTTCCCAAATGTCATTCCACATATCCTCAGAGATTTCTAGCCCCAAGTCCTGCTCCCATGTTTTAAGCAGGTCATCCATGTCTCCTGAGACTCCATCATGTAGCAAATGGTATATAGTACTAACGGAGGATGCCCCCGCTGGTCGTAAGACATTACGTTCTCTGTCTGATTTATAAAGACTATCTATTAATGTAGTCTTCCTCTGTATATAATCTCGAACTTGGAAGTATCGAAAGAGATCCCCATTAGGTATTCCGAATTTCAGACGCAGCTGCTCAAAGGACATCAGGATCCCATCTTTAAATAGGTCCCCTAAGCATGAGATGCCCCTGGATCTCCAGAGTTTAAAGGTGGCATCTGTAATCCCCGGTTGGAATCCCCATGCGCCTACTATTGGTGCATGGGGGGATGTTTTATGTGAGTTACCCTCATTTTGCCGCATTATATTCCAGGCCTTAATTGTGTTTAATATTATGGGATTTTTACAGTGGTCTGTAATGATTTTCCTCTTATCTGAAAATAAAAGGTTAATAAGTGGGTATTTTACTTGGGAGGCTTCGATATCCAGCCAAATTGATTGTGGATCAGATGAAACCCAATCAGCTATGTAACTTAGTAGGGAGCTTAACTGATATTTCCTAAAGTCTGGGAAGTCCAGTCCTCCCCTTGCCTGTGGAAGCTGTAGCTTCTTCAGCTTAATAAGGAGCCGTCTATGGTTCCAAATAAAGGAGCCCAACCAGCCATATAATTTACGTAGGGCTAGCCTTGGCAGCATCAGCGGAAGCATTCTCATAGGATATAAGAGACGGGGCAGAACATTCATTTTAATTAATGCTATTCTCCCTAGCCAGGAAATCGGAAGGTCTCTCCATCGCTGGAGGTCCTGCCTTATCCTTTCCATTAATTGTACAAAATTAGCCCTATACAGCTGATCAAATACTGGCGTGATAAAAATACCTAAATATATGAAGCCCTCCAGGGACCAACGGAAGGGAAAAGGGGATCCGTCCATTAAGTGGGGTATCATAGCCAGACCACCCATTGGCATGGCTTCCGATTTTGAAAAATTAATTTTATAGCCTGAGAATGCACTAAATGTATTAATAACTTGAATTAGACGAGGCACTGACATTAAAGGATTACTGAGGAATAAGAGAACGTCATCTGCACAGAGGGTAATTTTGTGTTTACCTGTACCAATCCTCGGGGCCGTTATATTAGGATCAGTCCGGATGGCTTCTGCTAATGGTTCGATTATCAGTGTAAACAACAATGGTGAGAGAGGACATCCTTGACGGCAGCCCCTACCCACACTGAAGCCATCCGATCTTAACCCATTAGTAATAACAGCTGCTTTGGGGTCATTATACAATGTTGAAACCCATTTGGTAAACACCTGTCCAACGCCAAACCTTTCCAATGTGTAAAATAAATATGACCATTCAACCCTATCAAATGCCTTTTCCGCATCCAATGAAATTACTACTCCTGGTATCTTTCCCTGATGACAGGCTTGGATCATATTCAAGACCCTTCTGATATTATTGGATGATCTGCGGCCCTTAATAAATCCCGTCTGGTCCTCCTTTATAATATATGGCAGTACCCTTTCTAGTCTTAGTGCTAACATTTTTGAGAGAATTTTAAAGTCTACATTTAGTAAGGATATTGGTCTGTAAGATGCACAATCTTCTGGGTCTTTTCCTTTTTTGAGGATAAGAGAAATATTTGCTTCTTTCAGCGTGGGCGGGAGACAGACCTGACTATGCGCAAAATTATACATATCCATAAGTGGGTCAACCAATATTCCTGTAAATTCTTTATAGAATTCAGCTTGAAAACCATCCGGGCCCGGTGCTTTTCCGCTCTGAAGTTGCCTAATTGCCTCAAGTATTTCTTGGACTGTTAAAGGGGTATTTAGGGCCGACACCTGTTCCGGAGTCAGGCCCGGGTAGGTCAAATTTTTTAAAAATGACTGCATCCTCCTAATCCTATCTTCACAATCCTGCGATCTATATAGTTCAGAATAAAATTCTTTAAAGGTCGCATTGATCTTTTTATGATCATGAGTCAGGGTACCTGTACTTTCCTTGATGGTCGGAATAGTTTGAGGGGCTTTCTTTTTCTTTGCAAGAAATGCTAAGTATCTACCCGGTTTGTCGCCATATTCATATAATCTTTGTTTCGCAAATAATATTTCCCTTTTAGCCGTTTGAGTAAGCGCTGTGTTTAAAGCTGTCCTAAGAGCTGTAATCCTCTGCAATTTTGTGATAGAAGGTCTATCAGCGTATGCTGTTTCGGCTGCTTTTAGGCGAGCTTCGAGCAGACGCTGTTGCTCTCCCTTCATTTTCCTCTGGGTCGCTGAATAGGAGATGATCAAACCTCGTGCATAAGCTTTGATGGTCTCCCACATCATTGACGGATTGCTAGCCGTACCAGTATTAATTTCTAAAAAAGTTTTAAGTTCTTGGGAGAAGTACTTTAAAAATTTGCTATCTTTTATCAGGAAGGGGTCCATACGCCAATGCCGAGCAGATGTCCCATTGTTCTTTACCTTAGTTTCCATGTATACAGCGGCATGGTCAGAGATTGCTATAGTACCTATTTTACAGGTTGCTATAGAGTTTAGACAAATCGATGGGGCAAAAAACATATCAATTCTTGTGTGACATTTATGTGGATTAGAGTAGAAAGAAAAATCTCTACCCTGTGGATGGAGACATCTCCATACATCTACCAATCCTAATTCTTTATTCAGGTCCGCCAGTTGTCTAGATCTGGGAGATACTCCAGCGGCACTCTTGGGAATCCTGTCTATTTCCGGATCCATAATACAATTAAAGTCTCCCCCTATAATTGTATGACGGGCACCAAAGGCCATCAGTTTTGAAAAAGCTTCCGTTATGAATTTAAAGGGGTGTGCCGGGGGGCAGTATACATTTAAGATCCCATATTCCTCTCCATTTATGAGGGCTTTAATCAAAATATATCGTCCAGATTCGTCTTTTATCTGATTTAGATTTTTCAAAGGGAAGTTCTTCCGGACAAGGATAACGACTCCCCTGCTTTTTGAATTAAAAGAGGAAAAAAAGGCCTGATCAAATCCGCCCTGTCGTAATTTTAAGTGTTCTTTATCCGACAGGTGTGTCTCCTGTAGGAGAGCTATATCAACTCTCTCCTTCTTAAGATTTGATAATATTTTCTTCCTTTTAACTGGCGAATTACTCCCCCTGACATTCCAGGTGCACCACTTAACCGACTGTTCAGCCATAATCATCTGGACAGATCCGAGACCCCTCGGGAGGGGAAACCCTATCTAGAACATCCCGAGCATGGAGCATACAAGATTTACAAAAGTAAAGACTCTCTGATACACTCAAAACAATATAACAAAAAACTCTTTCTAAGTATAAAAAATATAAAACATTCCGAATTGGAGATTTTCTCCCTTGTTCCCAGGGAGCGTCACTTCCTCTCCCACAGTCCATCTTACCCTCTTCCAACCAGTGCCCCACCCTTGACCCAGGTGTTCCTCAATAAAATGAGGAGAATTCAAATATAATATAAAGCTAGAGTTAACAGTGAACACCCCACCCCCACCCACACCCACATCTAAATATATTTGGGAATATTAATACCATATATAACTATAAGATTACAATCTCAACATGTAATACTTAAATATAATACCACAAAATAACAGGGGAAAGAAAAACAACCCCGCTCCTAAAAACAGAAGTAAAATAGAATAAGGTAACCACCTCTCCCCATCAACATTAACCAAACGCCCCAACATATATATATACATACACACATAGGGGGAAAGATAAGAAAAGATGAAAGGATGTAAACCAAAATAATGGGAAAGGCAGACCAGCGTCCACAATCTCTTACAGTTTATTTAAGAGAGTCCAAGAATTCCTTAGCCTTCTCCGGTGATCCGAAGTTATATATGGATCCTTCGTGGCTAAGGCATAGCGTCGCTGGATATCGTAAGGAGTACTGGATATTTAAGTCCCTTAAACGCTTCTTCGCCTCATCGAATGCCTTCCTCTTTCGGACCAAAGCTGGGGAGAAGTCCTGGAACAGCATGATCCTGGATCCTTTGTGGGTCATAGCTTGGGGATCTTTTCCCAGATTTCTTGAGGCTTCCAGGAGCATCTGCCTCTCCCTATAGCTCTGCAGCTGGAACAGGACCGGGCGTGGGCGCTGGGTTGAGCCGGGCCCACGTACTGTGACCCGGTAGGCCCATTCTACCCTTACCTGGCCTGATCCATTATGCAGATTTAAAAGTTGTGGCAGCCAATGCTCTAAGAATGCTGTCAGCTGACCTCCCTCTTCCTGCTCGGGCAGGCCCAATAACCGAATATTTTTTCTACGACATCGATTTTCGAGGTCATCAATGTGGTTTTCTAGGTTCTGGACTCGATTCTCGAGAAAACGGATGTGGTCGGCTGTTGATTTTATCCCAGTCTCTGAGGCTGCGGCCTTCGACTCCACCTCTCTGACTCGGCACTCCAATTCCTGAATGTCTCTGCCCTGCTTCTGCAGCTCGGCTGATAGTGCTTCTCTGCTCTGCCGAGACTCATCGATAAAAGCATCAATCTTCGCCTCCCACCTGGCAAACATCTCCTCAAAGCTCATCTTCATTGGTAAATCTCCTGAAGTAGCTGAAGACACCTTTGTTGCAGATGAAGAGGGAGAAGGTGGGGGAGGGGTCCCTGCTTTCTTAGAGCCGCCTGTTCCCTTCCCTTTACTCATTTTCCAGCTAGTATTAGACTATTTAAATGTACTAATAGGTAACTATTTAAGGTTAACAACTATTATAAATGGTTTAGTGAGTGTGGTGGGGGTGGATAGCCCACTTTTCCCAAGTTTTGGGTAGAGCACTGTGGACTCAGTCTTGCTGGGTCGCCGCCATCTTGGATCCCCCCGTCAAAGGTCATTGCTGAATGAGTCAGGTCTGCTCTGAGATCAGTGATTCACCCTGACCAAACATGTGAAGTATCAGAATCTTGCACTCCTCAGGGATATGATTGCCTACGTGCAGGGCAGGGATATGGACACTTGCCTCATCAGCCTGGACCAGGGGAAAGACTTTGACAGGATATTGCACACGTACATGAGAGAGGTTCTCTCCAAAATGGGCTTTGGGGAGGGAATCTGCAATTGGATCTTACTGCTCTCTACCAACATTGTCAGTGCAGTCTCAATCAATGGGTGGGAATCAGATAGCTTCCCAGTCAGAGCTGGAGTCAGGCAGGGCTGCCCTCTCTCTTCTGCCTTGTTTGTGTGCTGCATAGAGCCATTTGCTGAGTCCATCAGGAAGGATGCGAGCCTGAGAGGGGTGACTACTCCTGGCAGCGGGGGCCTACAGGTTAATGCCTCCCTGTATATGGATGACATCGCCGTTCTCTGCTCGGATCCACTGTCTGTGCGCAGACCCATGTGCATCTGTGACCAGTTTGAACGAGCCTCAGGGGCCAAGGTAAATCGAGGCAAGAATGAGGCCATGCTCTTCAGGAACTGGGCTGACCAATCCTCTATACCCTTTACTGACAGGGCAGACCACCTGAAGGTGCTGGATATTTGGTTCGGGGGGGGCTGGGGCTTGCGCCAAGACTTGGCAGGACCATATCACCAAAGCGAGGCAGAAACCGGGCAGATGAGAGCAACGGTGGTGTGAGGTACTCTCAGTGTTGTCATATGTGGCGCAGCTCTGGCCTATCCCCAAACCTGCATCACCGCAGTCACCTGGGCCATCACCCAGGCTTTGTGGAGATCAAAGATGGATTGTGTTCGAAGAGACACCATGTACAAAGATCTGAAGAAAGGGGTGAAAAAACACACCCAATGCTTCCCTCACCCTGATGACCACCTTTGTGTGTGGCTGCATCAAGCTCTGCATGGATCACCGATATGCAAACACCAAGCGTCACTACGTACTGAGGTTCTACTTGTCCCCAGTGTTGTGAAGGTGGGCCTGTCCTTCGTGGGGAAATTTGTGAGGAAAAGCACCTTTGAGCACAATTCCATCAGGAAGTGGTCAGCACGTAGTGTCCTTGAGAAGGCGGATCCTGTCAAGCGGTTCCCTGAGCAGACTGTCAAAGTCATTTGGCAGAATGTCTCATCGCCAGAACTTTCCAACACGTACCAGGATATGGTTTGACAATGGTGAGAAGATCTCTCTGCCTGTGAGATCCTTTATGCATGCCCAGATTCTCTGCACCACGCACACTGCACTCGAAGCAGCTGCAGAGGGGACGAGACTGTCACACACCTCCTTCTGGAATTGCCTACGCAAAGGAAGTCTGGAGAGGAATGCAGTGGTGTTTGTCGAGGTTTTTCCTGAGCAGCTCTGTGGCGTGAGATGCTGTTCTCTACGGCCTGTTTCCCGGGACGTACATCGATTTGAATATCAACTGTGCCTGGAGGATCATCAACTTGGCAAAAGACACTCTTTGGTCTGCCCGAAACCTGTTGGTCTTCCAACTGAAGGAGTAGACCCTGACTGAGGGTTGCAGACTGGCACATTCCAAGGTCCAGGACAAGGTCCAGTGCTGAGGAACGCATTGAAGCGTGGGCCAGCTGCCGCCAAGGCATGGTGGGGAAAGACCACCGTGTAAGGTCCCTCTGCTGAAGAATAAGGGGCGGCCCATTCAGCAACTGGGCCCCACTGTCGCCTCAGCTATAGGCCAAGAGGTTATATGTAAATGTAGAGTGTGGTGGACATCAAAGATTTAATTTGTCATCTGTAAGTAAAAAGAGAATAGGTCTGAATGGGTTCATTAACTGTCCATGTACCAAAGATTTATTTTCTATGAATAAAATACGTTTTGAAATAAAATAAAAAGAAAATAAGGTTGACTGCAAATATAGAGAATGGTGAACATAAAAGACTTAATTTGATCTGTGTAAGTAAAGAGGGTATGGATATAAATGGCTACATTAACTGTACAGGTACCAACATTTCTTTCTATGAATGAAGTATATTTTGCAACAAACTCTAAAATAAGAAGCACCCAGAGTAGGATCAGATGAGTATTTCTATTTCCACACTTTCTACTAAATAAACTGCTGCAGTCCAATGGCTTAAAGTCCAATAGTGGGAGTATTCAAAGTTGTAAAAGGACCTTAGTGTAAATAATATTGACCAATCATGTTTCGAAGTTGGACACACCGTTAAATATCTGTGATGCTGACAAAGTCGTGGTCAGCACATTATGTGAAGTGGTCACACCGCAGGTAAAGATTGAACAGCAGAAAGTGGTGGGTGTTCTTTGGGCAGAGTTAAGGAAGGCAGGTAGTGCAGGGGTTCCCTGTGGCCATCTGTCTCTCTAACAGATATATAGTTTTGTAAACTGTTGGTGAAGACAATTTCTCAGATGATAGAGCCGGAAGCCAGGTCTACGTCATCCCAGTTAGCATTGGCTTACAAGGTGGGAGGAAGGAAAATGGTAGGGCTATAGTTTTAGGATATTGAATGTTAAGAGGAACAGACAGATATTTCTGTAGCTAAAAAAGATGGTATATTGTCTCTTGGCGCCAGGGTCAAGGAAATCTCGGAGAGGCCATAGGGCATTCTGAAGTGGAAGAGTCAACAGCTTTTGATCATGGTATGTATTGGTATCAACAACATAGGTTTAGATAAAGGATGAGACCCTACAAGGCAGCTCGGACTTAAATTAAGACTTCAAATCTCAGGATTACTATCAGTGCCATGTACTGGTGATGTAGAAATAACAGGATATGTCAGATAAATACGTGGCTGAAAGAATGGTGCGGGGCAGGGGATTCAGATTCCTGGGATTCTGGGATCAGTTTCGGGACTGATACTAACAAGTAGGGTTGCATTTGGGCAGGGTTAGGAGTAATGTCCTCAGGATGCTATTTGCTTATGTTGTTAGGGAGGGTTTAAACTAGAACAGCAGGGAGATTAGAACCTGAAAAAGGAGACAGAGAGGGGGAGAAACAAGGAGAGAAATAAAATACCGAAAAATCAGAAGCAAAAGTGGAAGCAGATACGAGGGCGAGAAACAAATGGGGCTATAGTGCAAATTAAAATAAGTTTGTGGACGGCACGGTGGCACAGTGGTTAGCACTGCTGCCTCAAAGTGCCAGAGAACCGGGTTCAATTCCTGCCTCAGGCGACTGACTGTGTGGAGTTTGCACATTCTCGCCGTGTCTGCATGGGTTTCCTCCGGGTGCTCCGGTTTCCTCCCACAGTCCAAAAATGTTCAGGTTAGGTGAATTGGCCATGCTAAATTGTCCGTAGTGTTAGGTGAAGGGGTAAATATTAGGTTGCAGTTCGGCGGGTTGGTGTGGAACAATTGGGCCGAAGGGCCTGTTTCTACATTGTAAGTAATCCAATCTTGACAACAAGGTTAAAAGAATGAGTCTCAGGGCATTGTGTCTTAACATATGGAATATTTGAAATAAGGTAGATGAATTAACATCACAAGAGAGATGTATGTTCTGATGTAGTTGCAATTACAGAGGGTTAATTGCAGAGTGACTGAGGTTGGGAACTGAATGTCCAGAAATATTCAATAGCCGTGAATGACAGACAAATAGAGAATGAAGATGAGGTAGCATTTTTATTGAAGGCAAAATTTGCAATTAGTGGGTTAGTGGGTAATTTGCAACTATTTGCTCACAAAATCGTGCTGCAGAATATGTATGGGTGAGGGTATGAAACACCAAGAAAATATCAATGTCTATAGATTGCTGAGTAATAGAAAAGATGTAAGGGAAGCTAGTAAACAGGAACTTAGAGATACAAGCAATAAGGGAACAGTTGTAATATTGTGACTTTAGCCTAAATATAAATTGGATAACTCAAACTTGTAGCAATACTGTGGAGAGGGATCCTGGAGTGTGTATGTGTGTGTTTTTTTGAAAGAGGAACCAACATGAGGAACCAACTAGACAGATTGGGTGTTGTGTAATGAGAAATAATTCATTAACAATCTTTTTGTGCAGTGTTCATTGGTGAAGAACGACCATGAAATGATAATGTTGTTTATTAAGACAGAGAGTGAAGAATTTGAATCTGAAACTAATGTTCCAAATCAAAATGAAGACATACTATATGAGGGTATAAGTGCAAGATGGCAATGATTGATTGGGGAACTTTACTAAGAGAGTAGGCAGTGGATAGAAAATCGCAAATATTTCGGAATGTATGCATGAATTACATAAAATATTCATTTGCATCTGACTCAAAAATAGTACAGTAATGGCAGATCAACTCTGGCTTACAAAAGAATTTACTGATAGTATAAGAACCAAACAGGAGACATATAATATAGCCAGAAAAAACAGCAAGGACAGGGAGATAGTCTAGAATTCAGCAGAAGGAATAATAAGTTTGATCAAGCAGAGGAAAGCATAGGGTGAGACTAAACTTACAAGGGCATAAAAATTAACCATGAAAGCTACTATTTATATGTGAAGAGAAAAAGATTAGTGAAAACAGATGTAGGTCATTCACAATCAGAAATAGGGGAAATTATAATGAGGAACAAAGACATGACAAAAGAATTGAACACATAGTTTGGCTCTGTCTGCACAGAAGAGAACACATAATTTCCCAGAAATGTAAGAAACAAGGGATCCAGTGACATGGAGGAATGGAAGAAACCAGTACTAATAGGTAAAAGAAAATTGCAACAAGATAAATTAATGCAGTTAAAGGCTGACAAGTCACCTTGACCTGATCATTTACATCCCAGAATACTAAAGAAAATGACCCTGGAAATATTGGAAGCATTGGTGATCGTCTTCCAACATTCCATAGTCTTTGGAGTAGTCAAATCGGAAGGTGGTGAATGTCACCCTGCAAAAGGGAAGGAGAGAGAAAGAGAAACAAGAATTACAAATCTGTTAGCCTGACATCAGAAGTGGGAAAATGTGAGTCTACTATAGAAGATGTAATAACGGATCATTTGGGAAGCATTAACAGGATTAGACAAAGTCAACATAGGTTTATGAAAAGGAAATCATACTTATTCAATCTTCCGAAATCTTTTGAGGATGTAACTGGAGAATAGGTAAAGGAGAACCAGTGAATGTGACACAGGCAAATTTCAAAATGGATTTTGATAAGGTCCCACATAACAGGTTAGTGGGTAAATTTATATCACATTGGATTGGAGCAATGTATTGGTGTGAATTGAGAGAGATTTCACAGACAAAGATTGTGAATATATGGATCTTTTTCTGGGTGTGGACGACTGATGTACTGCAAGGATCGGTGCTTGGGCCCCAGCTATTTACTGAATCACTTGGGTCAGGGAATCAAATGCAATATTTCCAAGTTTGCTGATGACACAAAATTAGATGAGATTGTCAGTTGTGAGGAGGATGTAAGGAGGCTTCGGGGTAATTTGCATCAACACAGGCAAACACAGTAATTTGTGGATAATTATGAAATTGTGCAGTTCAGTGTGAAAAGCAAAAAGACGGTGTATTATTTAAGTGGTAATACATTGGGAAATATGATTGTTCAAAAAAGATCTGGGTGTCCTTGTATTCCACTCAATTAAAGCAAACAGACAGGTGCAGCAAGCAATTAGGAATGCAGATGATATGTGGGCCCTCATTGCATGAGAATCTGATTTCAGAAGTAGGGATAGCATACTACAATTATACAGGAGCTTGGAGAGACCACACCTGGAATATTGTGTGCAGTTTTGGTTTCTTTATTAAAAAGGGGATACATTTGCCATAGATGAAGTGCAGTGAAGATTCACCAGACTAACATTAGAAAAGGCAAAACTGTTGTATAGGAGAGATTGGATTGATGGGCTTGTATTCACTCAAATTTAGAAGAATGAGATGGCGTCTGATTAAAACATATAAAATTTTAGACTAGGTAGACTAGATGCTTCGCCTAACTGGGGAGAACCAGGGGACACAGTCTCAGGAAATGGGTGCCTCATTTAATATTGATACAAGGAAACATTTCTTCACTCAGTGGATGGTCAACTTGTGGAAGTTTCTACCTGAGAAAGTTGGGAGGCCATGATACTGAGTATATTTAATAAAACTATTATAAATTTTAAATATTAAATGTAGCAAGGGCTCTGGAGAGAAAGTAGAAATATGACATTGAGATAGAGGATCAGCCGCAGTCATGGTAAATGGTAGATCTGGATCGAAGGGCTGAATGGCCTACTGCCACTCCTTGTTTCTAGACTGATCTTGAAAACCATTGAGTGTATATTCCATAACCTCATCCAGCACTGCTATAAATTTACTTTGTCCAGTCTATATGAAGTTGAAAGTTCCCTGTGCTTATATTTTCTTTGTTATTTGCTCCCTGACTCAAACCTGGCTGACCCCAGAACTAATTAGATCACTAACAGTGTGGGAAACAGGCCCTTCGGCCCAACAAGTCCACAACCACCCTCCGAAGAGTAACCCACCCAGACCCATTTCCCTCTGACTAATGCACCTAACACTAGCATGACCAATTCACCTAACCTGCACATTTTTGGACAGTGAGAGGAAACCAGTGCACCCGGAGAAAACCCACACAGACACGGGGAGAATGTGCAAACTCCACACAGATAGTTGACTGTGGTGGGAATTGAACCCGGGTCTCTGGTGCTGTTAGGCAGCAGTACTAACCACTGTGCGACCGTGCCACCCCAAACTAATGTCAGGCTCTCTAAACAATTCCCGTTAGGTTTTCTGCCACTGAAGCTTTTTCGCTCTACTTCTTGATTTTACCTGAACAAATGTTTCCTCTCTGCTGTCTTTATCTTATTCATTAATTTTAGGGTTACCCTTCTGCTTTTTCTCTTTTTGTCAAGTTAAGTATAAAGGTTAAGTATTTTACAGTATTTATTACACAACTCAGCCAATTTACAACCACATTGCATTCGTATTTATTAGAACAAACTTATTGATTTATATTTGTGCTATTAATTCATTCAATTTGTTTAAAATATACTGCACTTTCAGATTTTAAGCATTTAGATTTTACTCTTTTGCAATTTTCCCTGAAATCATTTTGGCCATTAATGCTCTATACATTTGCTACTCTCTTTATCCCTCCTTGATCTACTCTTCTTATTTTTATCAAAATCCTAATCTGCTTGAGAGTCTTGTCATGTTTCTTGTTGTTGTTTAATATTTTCTTTTCTTGAATCCTCCTATTTAATATTTGATAAGTGAATTGCTGAGCAGGGAATAATCACAAGAACTGTACAATGAGTGCACTTGATGGTCACATTAATAAAAGTTTAGTTCTCCTACATCACATTCCTCCTCACATTTTAGTTTAAAGTCCCATCAGCGACTCTACTTATTTACCAAGTCACTGGTTCAATCCTGGTGTAAAGTGGAGCTAGATCCAATGAAACATATCACTCCTTGCCCAGAACAGATGCCAATGACCCATGAAGTCAAACTCTCGACTTCCACACCTCTCATAGAATCACAGAATTGTTACAGCACGTAAGAAAGTCACTAGGCTCATCTTGTCTGCACAAAAGTTATGTAACTTGTAGGTGCCAGTGTTAAAGAACTCTCCTTGCTGGACAAGAAGTTTCAATGGGGGTGCAGGGATCCAGTTGTCCTGGTCCACATAGCAAACAATGACATAAATAGGAATGGCGTTCTATTGAAAGAATCCGAGGAATTAGGCTCCAAATTCAAATCATAACCTCAGAAGGAATAATCTCTAGAATATCTTGACCTAGCCCACATGGAAGGTGAATGGGCTGCTAATTAAGTGCAGTGCCTTTTCCCAGATGGTGCCATGGTCCTTGAGAATAGTTGGAGCTGCAATCGTCCAGGCAAGTGGAAATTCCACCACTATCACCAGTATGTCGGAGGTGGACAGAAACTGGTGATAGTGGTAGAGTTCATCGATAGTAATATCATTGAATGTCAGGGATAATTCATTGGATTCTATCAAGCGTGACACTTACATAGTTCAAATGTTACTTGCCAATTAATAGCCCAAGCCTAGATGTCGTCCAAGTCTTTCTGTAAATGGACAAAGCTTGCTTCCATCTGAGGAGTTGTGAATGGTGCTGATTACTATACAATATCAATGAACAACTTGATTTCTAGTATAACAAGGGAAGGAATGCCTTGTAATAGGTATGACTCCAATCAGTGGAAAGTTTTACTCTTGACTGCATTGGCTCTTGTTTTGTGTTACAACATAGGAATAGCAATCCAAACCAAATCAGCTTCACTATCACTGGATTAGCAATGCAGTGAAATTGGAACATTCAATATCCCACCTAATTCCCTAATTGTTCCTAACCAGATTTTCTGAATAACAGATCTTGGACACCGAGTTTCTTACTTAAATGAAAGTTAACAGTTTATTATTAATAATGTAACTTTAACAAAATAAAGAGAATCAATAATGTAATTTCATTAATATCTATGATCTAAAGCCCAATCTTCTTTTGATCATAACTGTCCACTCATACAGACAGACAAATGCAGTGAAGGCATAATATTAGAAAGAAAGTAAAAGTTTTGCAATTACCCAGGAAAATTAACAGTTTCAAACATTGAATATCAGGCTTCATGTAATCTTCAGACAATGGGGTTGTTCACGGGATAGTAGAACTGTATATCTTGCTTGAATTCTGAAGTTACCAGTTAATACAAACAGTTTGAAAAGCTTCTAGAAACATTTATTTATTTCTTATATACATGGTTTCTTTTCTCAGAACATTCAACAATTAAATATCTGGAGAGAAAGTAGATAGAGACTTTAAAACAAAACAGTACAGTCCCAGAAACACACAAAAATAATACTTGTTCCTGCCAAAACCCAGTCAGAAGCAATCTTCTTTGTTCTCTTTTCAATCAATATTCTCTATGCTCAGCACCAGTTCTCCCTTTACTGACCAATTCTATATTCCCAACCTGCTGCTAGCCTTGAGTATAGCATCCATGCCAATTCATCGGCAGTATTCTAAGATAAATAATTAAGTTGCATTCTTTTCCGGAGAATTCCCAACAGAAAACATTTGTCTTTATTCTATTTTCTTTTAGAAAAATCTGCTATTAAGAGTTCAATTCTTAATTTCAACTTTTAGTTCCAAGCCAAAAAACTGAGGAAAGTAAAAGAAAAATGGTCTCTGGATTTGTTAGAGTTCCTTTTGCCATACTTGGTCAAATGCTGCATTGATGTCAAGGTAACCATACTAATCTCACTTCAAGGTCAGCTGTTTTGTCCATGTTTAGGCCAAGGTTATAATTAAGTCAGAAGCTAAGTACCCTGGCAGAACATAACATGACTGTCAGTACGTAGGTTATTGCTGAGCATGAACCGCTGAATAGCATTGCTGACAATTCCTTTCATCACTTTACTGATGAGTAAGCATAGACTGCTGGGCAGTAGTTGGCTGAGTTGGACTTGTCCTGCTTCTTTTGGACAGGACAGACCTGGGTAATTTTCCATACTGCTATGTAGATGTCTGAGTTGTAAGTGAACTGGAGCAGCTTGACTAGAGACACGGCTAATTCTGGAGCATGTTGTCAACTATGTTACAGTATCCAATGCCTTCTGCCATTTCTTGACATCACGTGTTATGAATCAAATTGGCTGAAGACTGCTTCTATGATGCTGGGGACCTGAGGAGGATCATGCATTCCATCCATTGATTCCATCTTTATTTCCTGCTGTCTCAGGAAAGCAACCAACATAATCGAAGATTCCTCCCACCCTGGATATATCCTCTTCCTCTGTCTTCCAACAAGCAGAAGTTATAAAAGTGTAAATACATGCACACATAGATTCAAGAACAGCTTGGTCCCTGCTGTTACCAGACGTTTGAATGGACCTCTCAAATATTAATTCTGATCTTTCTCTCTGCGCCTTCTCTGTTGTTATAACACAGCATCCTGCACTCTGTTCTGCTATCCTGGTGCATTTGCTAGATAACACGCAAAACAACACTTTTTATTGTATCTCACGACATGCGACAATAAATCAATTTTGCTGAAGATAATTACAAATGCGTCAGCCTTGGCCCTCAAACTGATGTGCCAGGCTCCCCCGACATTTAGATAGAGGATTTCTGTGGATCCTCTTCCTCCTATTAGTTGTTTAATTGTCTACCACCATTCACAACTGGTTAGGTCATGATTGCAGAGCATAGTTTTCATCCATTGATTGTAGGAACATTTTGCTGCATGCTGTTTCTGATGCTTAGCATTCAAATAGTTTTGAGATAAAGTCATACTCATAGAGGTTTACAGCAAAGAAAAATACCCTTCAGGCTATCAGGTCTGTGCTGGTCAAAAACAAGTATCTAGCTATTCTTAGCCCACTTTCTAGTACTTGGCCTATAGCTTTATATTTTTGGTCAGCGTGGTGCTGGAAAAGCAAGCAGGTCAGGCAGCATCTGAGGGAGCAGGAAAATCGACGTTTCGGGCAAAAGCCCTTCATCAGGTGTTTCCAGCACCACTCTGATCTAAACTCTGGTTTCCAGCATCTTCAGTCCTCACTTTTGCCGATAGCTTTATATGCCTTGGCATCGCAAGTGCACATTTAAGGGTGTTTCTTAAATGTTATCAGGAATTCCTGCTATCTTGTGTTGTAGGGTCTCCAGCTGAACGCTCCTGCATTCACTCCTTTACTCTTCATTGAAACAAAGTTGATCATCCAGCTCAGTAATAACGGTGGGTGCTAAGCCAGGCCATGAAGTTACAAATTGTGGCTGATTTTACAACAAAGTGAGGAGGTGCAAGTTGCCTTCCTTTTTTAAATCTCCACGTTTAGCTTTAACAAATGTTACAAATTCTTTTCACAACACCAGCTACACCACTCTCAAAGGAAAATAGATTACCAATACTACAGTATCAATATGGAGCTATTTGTCTGGTTTCTTAAGCAAAAGCAACAGCATTATTATTATAGGCGAACCTGAAAAAAAAACACACAAAAGATATAACATCAAGCATACACACACTCGTGTATAAAGTTAAAAAGAGTTAAAAAGTTCAGTACAAAAGGAAAATGAAAGGAATATACACTTTAAAGTTATTAGGGTGTCATTGAGTTGTAAGGTTTTGATGTAAGTTTAAATTTGAGTTTTTGCTGTTTTGGTGTTTCTTTAAAACAATTTATGTCATTAGGTATTTCTCCTTCTTGTTGGGCCAAGAGAGGCAAAAGCAGATGCAGTCACAATGAAATGTAAGCTGATTTTTGTATTTTGTATTTCAATTTTACAGTTTGTTACTTCCAAGCGTAATAATTGAAACGTGATGTATTTCATCTCCAATATATGAAATTTGTCATTCATGTATAAATCGAGTTGGGATCATCTGATTTGGGTGGACGGGTTTCAACATCTTTTTATAACATTTTAAATATGCTTCAGATAAGTGGGCAGCACAGTGGCACAGTGGTTAGCACTGCTGCCTCACAACACTAGTAGACCTGGGTTCAATTCCTGCCTCAGGTGACTGACTGTGTAGAGTTTGCACGTTCTCCCCATGTCTGTGTGGGTTTCCTCCCACAGTCCAAAGATGTGCGGGTCAGATGCATTGGCTATGCTAAATTGCCTGTAGTGTTAGATAAGGGGTAAATGTATGGGTGGGGTGTGGACCTGTTGGGCCGAAGGGCCTGTTTCCACACTGTAAGTAATCTAATAATTTCATTTACTTTACATTAGTTTCATGAAGCTTGGTGAATGTGTGTTGTCAGCAAATCCCTGTGTCAATTTTAAGTCTTTTTAACAACTATTTTGGTGCATAAAAATCTCAAGTATTAAAATCAAATGCTGGAATTAAAAAAATCAAAGTCAATGTTGCTTGGTATAGAATTCA
The DNA here is from genome assembly GCF_020745735.1 of Hemiscyllium ocellatum. Lineage (NCBI taxonomy): Eukaryota > Metazoa > Chordata > Chondrichthyes > Orectolobiformes > Hemiscylliidae > Hemiscyllium > Hemiscyllium ocellatum. The sequence continues at coordinate 100,113,227 of NC_083404.1, read as the reverse complement.
TCTGCTGTTTGATGGTCATAGCATCTGTAACAGATAGCTCAGGGAGGCTGAGATTGTTTAGAATTTTCTCGCTGGTTTGTTCTGTCAGTTCCAGCCTAGCAGTTATGTTCTTTAGGACTTTGCCAGCTTGTTAAGTAATGGTCCTACTAAACTACTCTTGGTGGTTATCATTGAAACCACCCACTCAAAGCACATTCTATGCTTTTCTCACACTCTTGATTTTCAACATGGGGAATGTTGATTTATTAGCTGAGGGTGGGGATGGGGGTGGGGAAGTGATCAGACGGATAGATGGTAACCTGTGGGATTATGTTTGACCTGGATTAAAGAGACTGGGCTGATCCATCACTGATCACTGAGTATTGTAGGTGATGCTAAGAATCGTTGTGCACGTATGTGGTTAACATCTTCCTGTACTGTAATTTGTAAGAATGTTATGGACACTGTTTAGTAGTTGGGTGATGGAGGAGGAATCTAAGAGAGAGGGGTGTTTCGATGTATGTGCCTGGACAAGTTGTTTATTTTCTTTTTATACATTAGTAAACTGTCTCTAAAGCTACAACAATGTATCCTGTACACTTAGAAAGGTCAAAGTTGAACAATTGGTTAATTGCCCAAAAGTCAAAATCTGCTGTGAATTGATGTAATTCACGATTGAAGAGTTCGGTGTAAATCTGGCTGCAGTACCAAATACTGCCACTAGGTGGCTGTGCAAAATTGAGATCCCAGATTCATAGTGGGCGGCACAGTGGCACAGTGGTTAGCACTGCTGCCTCACAGTTCCAGAGACCCGGGTTCAATTCCCGCTGTGTGGAGTTTCCACATTCTCTTCATGTTTGCGTGGGTTTCCTCTGGGTGCTCCGGTTTCCTCCGGAGTGTTAGGTGAAGGGGTAAATGCAGGGTAATAGGTATGGGTGGGTTGCTCTTCGGGGGGTTGGGTGTGGACTTGTTGGGCCGAAGGGCCTGTTTCCGCACTGTAAGTAATCTAATCTAATCATAGATTATTGAGGAGAAAGTGAGGACTGCAGATGCTGGACATCAGAGTCCAGAGTGTGGTGCTTGAAAAGCACAGCAGGCCAGTCAGCATTCGAGGAGCAGGAGAATTGACGTTTGGGCAAGAGCCCTTCATCAGGAATGACGGGGGTGGAGAGATAAATGGGAGAGGGTGGGGCTAGTGTGAAAGTAGCTGAGATGGCGATAGGTAGATGGAGGTAGGGGTAAAGGTGTGGGGTCGAAGAGGAGGGTGGAGCAGATAGTGGGAAGGAAGATGGTCAGGTAGGACAGGTCATGAAGGCAGTGCTGAGTTGGAAGGTTGGAACTGGGAAAAGGTGGGAGGGGGGCGGAATGAGAAAACTGTTGAAATCCAGGGGTTGGAAGGTCCCAAGGCAGAAGATGAGGCGTTCGTCCTCCAGGCATCGGGTGGTTAGGGTTTGGTGATGGAGGAGGCCCTGAACCTGTATGCCCTTGGCCAAGTGGGAGGGGGAGTTGAAGCATTCGGTCATGGAAGGGTGGGGTTGATTGGTGTGGGTGTTTCAGAGCTGTTGTCTGAAGCACTCTGCAAGTAGGCGTCCTGTCTCCCCAATGTAGAGGCGACCGTATCAGAAGAAACGGACACAGTAAATGACGTGTCAAAGTGCATGTAAAACTCTGATGAATGTGGATGGCTGCTTTGGGGCCTTAGACGGAGGTGAGGGGGAGGTGTGGGTGCAGGATTTGCAATTCCTGTGGTGGCAGGGGAAGGTGCCAGAAGGGGAGAGTGGGTTGATGCAGAGCGCGGACCAGACAAGAGAGTCGCTGAGGGAATGGTCTTTACAGAAAATGGATAGGGGTGGAGAGGGAAATGTATCTCTGGTGATGGTGGGGGTCCGTTTGTAGGTAGTGGAAATGGTGGTGGATGATGCGATATATATTGAGGTTGGTGGGATGGAAGGTGAAGACCAGGGGGTTTCTGTCCTTGTTGCAGTTGGAGGGGTGGCATTTGAGGGCTAAGATGTGGGAAGTGGATGAGATGCACTGGAGGGCATTATCGATCACATGGGAGGTGAAATTGCAGTCTTTGAAGAAGGAGCCCATCTGATGTATTCTTGGTGGAACTCTTCCTCCTGGGAGCAGATGCAGGGGAGGCAGAGGAATTAGGAATAGGGATAGCATTTTTACAGGGGGCGGGGTGGGAGCAGGTGTATTCCAAGTAGCTGTTGGAGTTGGTGGGTTTATCGAAGATGTCAATGTTGAGTTGGTCCTCGTTGATGGAGATGGATGGGTCCAAGAAGGGGAGTGAGGTGTCTTCCCCTTCCTTAAGGTCAGGATTGAATATGTTGGTGAAGTTGATGAACTGTTCAACTTCCTTGTGGGAGCACAAGGTATCGCTGATACATCCATCAATGTAGCAGGGGAAAATGTGGGGAATGGTGCTGGTGTAACTGTGGAAATTGGACTGTTCCATGTAATCGACAAATAGACAGGCATAGCTGGGCCCGTGATGGTGCCAATGGCTACACCTTTCATCTGGAGGAAGTGGGAAGATTCAAAGGAGAAATTATTGAGAGTGAGGACTAGTTTAGCCAAACCAATGAGAAAGTCAGAGGAGGGATACTAGTAGGGATGCCAGGAGGGGAAGAAATAGAGGACTTGGAGGCCTTCGTCATGGCAGATAGATGTTTTTAGGGATTGGATGTCCATCATGAAGATGAGGCATTGGGGGCCAGGAAATGAAAGTCTTGGAGGAGGTGAAGAGCGTGGTTGGTGTCCTGAACGTATGTGGGGAGTTCCTGTACTGGATGGATAGGTCAGTATCAAAGTATGCGGAGATGAGTTCGGTAGTGCAGGAGCAGGCTGAGACAATGGGTCAGCCAGGGCAGTCAGGTTTGTGAATCTTCGGTAGGAGATTGAACCAGGCGGTGCAGGGCTCTTGAACTATGAGGTTGGAAGCTATGGGTGGGACGTCCCCTGAGATGATGAAGATGTGCACAGTCTGGGACATGATGGTTTGGTGATGGGGGCGCTGAGGTCATGGTCAAGGGGGCAGCAGGAAGTGTCTTCGGATTGGAGCCTGGCTTCAGTGGAGTAGAGGACAGTGTGCCAAACAGACATCTTCTACAAACCCACCTGATTACGCCTTCGCCCACCCTGCCTCCCATAAAAACACAATATTTTATTCCCAATTTCTCTGCCTCTGCTGCATCTGATCCCAGGAGGACGAGTTCCAACAAAGGACACACCAGATGGCCTCCTTCTTCAAAGATCACAATTTCCCCTCCCATGTGGTTGATGACGCTCTCGAGTGCATCTAATCCAGTTCCCGCACCTCCGCCCTCAAACTCCACCCCTCCAACTGCAACAAGGACAGAAACCCCCTGGTCCTCACCTTCCACCCCACCAACCTCAATACACATTGCATCACTCTACATCATTTCTACCACCTACAAATGGATCCCACCACCAGAGATATATTTCCCTCCAACATGGCACCATCCTCATGACCTGTTCTACCTGTCCATCTTCCTTCCCACCTATCCGCTCCACCCTCCTCTCTGACCTATCACCTTTACCCCTACCTTCATCTACCTACCACACTTTCAGCTACCATCCCCCCAACCCCACCCCCTCCCATTTATCTCTTCCTCCCCTTGGCTCATGAACCTCATTCCTGATGAAGGGCTCTTGCCCGAAACATTGATTCTCCTTCTCAGCTGCTGCCAGACCTGCTGCGCTTTTCCACATTCTCAACTCATTAATTATAGAGTCATACAGCATGGAAATGGACTGTTCAGTCCAACTCGTCCATGCCGAGCATAATCCCAAACTAAACTACTCCCAACTGCCTGTGTGTGGCCCATATCCACCCAAACATTTCTTATTTATGTACTCATCTAAATGTTTTTTAAATGTTGCGAATGTACTCACACCCACCACTTCCTCTGGAAGTTCATGCCACAAACAAACCACTCTGTTAAAAAAAAATTGCCCATGTCTTATTTTAATCTTTCTCCTATCACCTAAAAGAAATAGTCCCCTAGTCTTCAAATCCCCACCCTAGGGAAAAGACACCTGCCGTTCACCTTACCTGTACCACTCATTATTTTATAAAACTTTATAAGGTCACCTTTCAACCTCTCATGCCCAGTGAAAGAATCCCAGCTTATGCAGTCTCTCCATATATCCCAAACCCGCCATTCCCGGCAACATCCTGATAAGTCTCTTCTGAACCCTGTCCAGGTTAATAATGTCCTTCCAGTAATTGATTAAACATTGTGAAAATGGACAGCACTGTGGAAGTTTCATGTATGTTATTAATATTGTATCTTTTACATTCAATAGCTCCACTCAATTGGAAATTCAATTCCCTTGTTTAACGGATACTCCAGTTTCCTGATTAACTTCTTCAGTTTCCCCATTCACCTCACTTCTCCCTCATGGTTAAACAAAATTATGAGGGACATGGATCGGATAAATAGACAAAGTCTTTTCCCTGGGATCGGGGAGTCCAGAACTAGAGGGCATAGGTTTAGGGTGAGAGGGGAAAGATATAAAAGAGACCTAAGGGACAACTTTTTCAGTCAGAGGGTGGTACGTGTATGGAATGAGCTGCCAGAGGATGTGGTGGAGGCTGGTACAATTACAACATTCAAGAGGCATTTGGATGGGTATATGAATAGGAAGCGTTTGGAGGGATATGGGTCAGGTGCCAGCAGGTGGAACTAGATTGGGTTGGGATATCTGGTCGGCATGGACGGGTTGGACCGAAGGGTCTGTTTCCATGCTGTACATTCTATGATAACGTAACTCACAAATCTTTTCACCTCCTCTCATATCCTTAAGATCAAATTAATTTTTTTGAGTGTAAACTGACTTTAATTTTGTCAGCAAGTGTGGATGGCTATTCTCAAAATTGTACTTTAAACACTGCCAAAAAGGATTGTGAGATCCTGGCTTTTGAGTGCCAGAAAGACAAAAGCATTGCAAAATATGATTAATTTGGTATGTTTGCCTTTATTTGTCAGAGCATTGAGTATAGGAGTTGAGAGGTCATGTTGCAGCTGTACAGGACATTGGTTAGATTGTTTTTGCAATACTGTGTTCAATTCTAGACTCCCTGCTGTAGGAAAGATATTGTGAAACTTGAAAGGGTTCAAAAAAAGATCTATGCGGATGTTGTCAGGGTTGAATGGGTTTGAGCTACAGGGAGATGCTGAATATGCCGGGCTGAGAGGTGACCTTATAGAAGTTTTTAAAATAACAAGGGGCATGGACAGAGGGGATAGCCTTGGTCTTTTTCCCAGGGTGGTGGAGTCCAAAATTAGAGAAATAGATTAAAGGTGAGAGGGGAAAGATTTCAAAGGGAGCAGAGAGGTAATGTTTTCATGCAGAGGGAGATGTGTATTATGGAATGAGACCCCAGTGGTGGGGGCTAGCACAATTACAACATTTAAAAGGCATCTGGATGGGTATATGAATAGGAAGGATTTTGAGGGATATGGACCAAATGCTGGCAAACGAGACTAGATTAATTTAGGTTGTCTGATCGGCATGGACAAGTTGGGCCGAAAGGTCGGTTTTCGTGCTGTACACTTTATGACTCGATGGCTGCATGACCAATATATTTCAGAAGCAGATAACTGTAGGATATATTCCTTGGATGAATAAACACATACACTATACTGTTTTTGATAAAGATCTTAATTATTTCATATTTAGAATACAAGGGGTCCAGCTTTGATCCTCTCACTTAGTAGGTTTAATAAGGTCTTGTGAAGTTGTCAAAGTCGGACTACTACATTGAGACCTGGTTTAAAAGTTGCTACAAAAGTAGGTAGTATTTAAAAAGTCAGATAACAAGGAGGATTCCGATATTTAAAATAATGAATGAATTCGACTTTATCAATATGGATAGGTCATTTCATTAAAGGTTAGGGAGGACAAGGAACAGAATTATTTCTGGGACTACAAATCTATGGTTATTGGCTAGTGAAAAATTGGAAGATTTTGTGCAACATGGACATTTTCTATATTGAACTGGATTCCTAAGGATTGAGCTCAATGATTTAGTGTAGGCTGAAGTCACCTAAGAATATCAAATGGTTATGGAAAAACAAGCAAGCAAATATTTTAAAGGTGTATTGGCCTTAACCTCTGGGCTCTGTACTGATGGTTTCATAGCAACTCTTTCTGGTCTTGGTTTCCTTTTAATAAACATTGAAAATCGGAATTAAAAAAGCCTCCAAAGTTTGCATTAAAAGCAAGTTTTTCCCTTCCTCTTTTGATTGAAACATTTGAGAACCTAATAAACATTCTATTCGGTAGTATTTTTACGACTTTGTAAATCCTAAGCAGCTGAACTTTGACCACTCTCCACGGACTTGGACCCAGCTGATTTCCATCTGAGGCAAAGCTCGTTTAAAAAAAAATCTTTTCTCTCATGAGTTTTAAAATATCACCTCTGCAAAGTCTTTTTATTTTGTGTTAGTTGAATGACTGTTTGAGAGGGGACTGATTTGCTCAGTTGGCTGGTTTGCAACGTACAGTGTTGTCAACAGTGTAGGCTATAGTTCATGCTTTGGACACTTTGACCAGTTTGTGCATTAAAATACTTGACCCAAGCACTATTAAAAGTGAGATGGATAAAGGGACACAGAATTCAGTTTGTAGTTCAACTGAATTTTATTCACAAAATATCCTTATCAAAAATACTGTCAACATTTCCCAAATTTCCACAATATTTACCTTTTATCTAGCTCTATCCATCTGGGAAACGGTATTACCCATAATGATCCATATGTTTCAGCTGGGCCGTTTGTCTTCCTCTCTGTTGCAGGGCTATGTTAACTGCCTTCCACAAAGGTGGGTCTTGCAGGTCAAGGGGTATCTTCTCCAGGGCCACCACATCCCTGCTGCTTTGAGTCTTCAGTGAGAGGTGGCTTCCAGAGGTGTTTTTTTTTAACCCCCTTTGCCCCAGACCTTCCTGAATGTTCTGCGACTTTGGCCAATGTGGTGATGAGAATAGTTCAAAGCAACCAACAGGATTATGTCAACACCCTTCACTGTTACCATGGGAGGGAGGAGTACAATACAGACTGACTGGCAGTCAAGGTGCCAGAAAGTCTGATTGATAATTCTCCAATACACAATCCTCAGGCTGGTTGTAAGTGGTTCCCCTTGAAACTTTTTTGTACTTGGTTTCCACTGTTCTCTTAGGTAATAGCTGCTGTTTAGATTCGTCTTGGTTGAAAATGTGTTGCTGGTTAAAGCACAGCAGGTTAGGCAGCATCCAAGGAATAGGAAATTCAACGTTTCGGCCATAAGCCCTTCATCAGGAATGAGGAGAGTGTGCCAAGCAGGCTAAGATAAAAGGTAGGGAGGAGGGACTTAGGGGAAAGGAGGTCAAGGTGAGGGTGATAGGCCGGAGTGGGGTGGGGGGCGGAGAGATCAGGAAGAAGATTGCAGGTTAGGAGGGTGGGGGGGAGGGGAAATGAGGAAACTGGAGAAATCTGAGTTCATCCCTTGTGGTTGGAGGGTTCCCAGGTGGAAGATGAGGCGCTCCTCCTCCAGCCGTCGTGTTGTTATGTTCTGCGGGTGGAGGAGTCCAAGGACCTGCATGTCCTCGGTGGAGTGGGAGGGAGAGTTAAAGTGTTGAGCCACGGGGTGGTTGGGTTGGTTGGTCCGGGCATCCCTGAGGTGTTCCCTGAAGCGTTCCGCCAGTAAGCGGCCCGTCTCCCCAATATAGAGGCGGCCACATCGGGTGCAGCGGATACAATAGATGATGTGTGTGGAGGTACAGGTGAACTTGTGGCGGATATGGAAGGATCCCTTGGGGCCTTGGAGGGAAGTGAGGGAGGAGGTGTGGACGCAAGTTTTACATTTCCTGCGGTTGCAGGGGAAGGTGCCAGGAGTGGAGGTTGGGTTGGTGGGGGGTGTGGACCTGACGAGGGAGTCACGAAGGGAGTGGTCTTTGCGGAACGCTGATAGGGGAGGGGAGGGAAATATATCCCTGGTGGTGGGGTCCGTTTGGAGGTGGTGGAAATGACAGCGGATGATACGTTGTATATGGAGGTTGGTGGGGTGGTAGGTGAGAACCAGTGGGGTTCTGTCTTGGTGGCGGTTGGAGGAGCGGGGCTCAAGGGCGGAGGAGCAGGAAGTGGAGGAGATGCGGTGGAAGGCATCCTCGATCACGTTTGGGGGGGAATCTGCGGTCCTTGAAGAAGGAGGCCATCTGGGCTTAGCGGTGTTGGAACTGGTCCTCCTGGGAGCAAATGCGGCAGAAACGAAGGAATTGGGAATATGGGATGGAGTTTTTACAGGGGGCAGGGTGGGAGTCAGTCAGTTTATAGTAGATGTCTGTGTTGAGTCGGTCGCCCGAGATAGAAATGGAAAGGTCGAGGAAGGGGAGGGAGGAGTCTGAGACAGTCCAGGTGAATTTGAGGTCGGGATGGAAGGTGTTAGTAAAGTTGATGAACTGTTCAACCTCCTCGTGGGAGCACGAGGCAGCGCCGATACAGTCATCGATGTAGTGGAGGAAAAGGTGGGGGGTGGTGCCAGTGTAGTTGCGGAAGATGGACTGTTCCACATATCCTACGAAGACAGGCATAGCTGGGGCCCATGGCAACTCCTTTAGTTTGGAGGAAGTGGGAGGATTGAAAAGAGAAGTTATTCAGGGTGAGGACCAGTTCAGTCAGTCGAAGGAGGGTGTCAGTGGAAGGGTACTGGTTGGTGCGGCGGGAAAGGAAGAAGCGGAGGGCTTTGAGTCCTTCGTGATGGGGGATGGAGGTATACAGGGACTGGATGTCCATCGTGAAAATAAGGCGTTGGGGACCGGGGAAGCGAAAATCCTGGAGGAGGTGGAGGGCGTGGGTGGTGTCCCGAACGTAGGTGGGGAGTTCTTGGACTAAAGGGGACAGAACCGTGTCAAGGTATGCGGAGATGAGTTCGGTGGGGCAGGAGCAGGCTGAGACAGTGGGTCAGCCGGGGCATTCAGGTTTGTGGATTTTGGGCAGGAGGTAGAAACGGGCGGTGTGGGGTTGTGGGACTATGAGGTTGGAGGCGGTGGATGGGAGATCCCCCGAGGTGATGAGGTTATGGATGGTCTGGGAGATGATGGTTTGGTGGTGGGAGGTGGGGTCATGGTCAAGGGGGCGAAAAGAGGAGGCATCTGCGAGCTGGCGTTTGGCCTCAGCGGTATAAAGGTCGGTGCGCCAAACTGCTACCGTGCCACCCTTGTCTGCCGGTTTGATGGTGAGGTTGGGATTGGAGCGGAGGGCTGCACGTTCTGAGGGTGAGAGGTTGGAGTGGGTGAGAGGGGTGGACAGGTTGAGTCGGTTAATGTCGTGGCGGCAGTTGGCTATAAATAGATCGAGGGCGGGTAAGAGGCCAGCACGGGGTGTCCAGGTGGATGGGGTGCGTTGGAGGCGGGAGAAGGGGTCGTCAGAGGGTGGGCGGGAGTCTTGGTTGTGAAAGAGGCACGGAGGCGAAGGCGGCGGAAGAATTGTTCAATATCTCACCGCGTGTTGAACTCATTAATCCGAGGGTGTAGGGAAATGAAGGTGAGGCCTCTGCTGAGGACTGATCTTTCATCCTCAGAGAGGGGGAGGTCTGGAGGGATGGTGAAGATCCGGCAAGGCTGGGAGCTAGGACCTGGTGTGGGACTGGAGCTGGGGGCGGGGTTAGGGGCAGGGACAGAGATCGATGTAGGGGCGGAGTTAGACATGGTGACGTTGCTCGGTGTGGGGGCGGGGTCAAGCGTCGTGACTCCGGATCCTCCGCTCAACCGTTTAGATTAGTCTGGCCAATTTTCTGTCAGACCTAATTTCCCCAGCTGTAGGTCAATTTAGAATGCCTGATTGTGGGCTCATGGTAACTTGATCAAAATGGTAAATTCCTGAATCAGCTGAGTTTAGAAATGATGAATTCTCCTACTCAAAAGGCTTCACTACCTTCAGAGAAGAAATTCCTTGTCTACCCAAATGGAGTGACCCCCTTCTTTTGAGATTCTGACCTCTGGCCCTAGACTCCTAGGAAACAAACTGTCAAGCTCTCGGCTATTCTTGAACGTGTTGTGGATTTGATATGGTCTGGATGGATCTCAAAATGCTTCAAGAACACCCACTGGCAACAGAAAACACATAGACCCTAGCCTTTTAAGTTCCAATTCCGTCTCTTGGAAACACCTCGGATAGGGCTCATCAGCCATTCAAGGACTCAAAGAAGTGGAAAAGGCCATGACTAAGGACACAATGTCCTAGGTGGATGATCAATTTTTCATGGTTCATTGTTTAATAGTGAGGTGAAATATTCCCCCAACCATATCCTCCATTCCTGAGTATCTATCACTACAATAGAGGACAGAGGATGAGGGAGGGAAAAAAAAAGGAAACAAAAAGGGTTTCTTTATCATTTACAAAAGGAGACACACACACACAGAGACACACACTTCCTGCAGCTTTCATCCTAAACACTCCCTCACTTTTGCAAAATCAGCTCCCTTTTCACTTCCTACGAAAGGTAAAGCAAGGGCTAGGAGGAATTTTTAAAAAATGTATCAGAAAGGATAAATTTGAAGTATTTTCATAAGTTAAGTGTGAAATACTGTTATTTGAAATGATTGTTCAAAATGTTATTTCAAATTTTATGCAAATACATGGAATGATTTTTCTTCAGACGTCATTAAAAAATTCAGAGGGCATTGGAGATATTTCTAAGTCAAGGTTTCCTATAAATCTCATGACTGGTGATTACATCAAAACAAGAGGTTGACTCCTGTTGGAGCTGTTTTCAAACATGTACCTCTTCAATCTGGTCACTGTTTTTATCTGGTTTAGTTGGAAGAAAGCCTACCAAGAATAATCTATCCAGTTGATTGGAAAGGAAAGCCCCTTTTGCTCAGGGTGAAATTGACTTCACCCTTTGAAAGAGTGGCTGAATTAACATTTCCAGATTGGATTCCAGTGTGCAAACTATGTCTACAAGCCCTCTCAGCCAACTACATGCGATCAGTTATTTGACCATACCAGCCAGAACATCAACCAAAGTTTTTGGCTTTTTAGAAAACCAATCTCAGGGTTTATCTTTTTCTTAAAAAGAGTAAGTGCGAGTGCTTGCATGCGTTTCCCAGAAATTTAGAGGGATAAGCATTTGAAAACTATATTACTCAACTTTATATAATAGCCAATTATTCCTTTCTTAAAAAAATGGAGTTTGTTTTGAAAATAAATATATCAATTGCACTTAAGAATCCAGGTTAATCCTATTGCTGAAATCTTGAGATAGACAACTTATTGCTCAACTTGGTAATGAGAGAAGAGATGCTTATGTTATGATCAGTGGATTAATGGGATTAAAGCAAAGATACACATCTCCAATCTTTATCTTAACAAAAACTGACAAGGAGCGTGACAAAAAAAAATGAATAGATAAGGCTGTTCATAGTTTGAGCTGTTGGACTCACTACAAAGCAAGGCGCTTACGAAAAACTTTACAAAGTGTAAGTGCAGAATTTAATCTCCAAAGACACACTGCAAATTATGTATAGAACTTCAGAAGAAACACAGTCAACAGGGGTTAGGGACATGTGGCAGCTCCAACAAAGTTGCAACAGATCTTGACCTAATAGTTGTCCAGGGACAATGTCCTCACCTTAACAAAGGCACAGACTTTATTGAAACTGGTTCATTGCTGAAAATCTGATGGAGTTGAGTGTGGTGCTAGAAATGCACAGGCCAGGCATCATCCAAGGACCAGGAGATTCTCCTGCTCCTGGTATGCTGCTTGACCTGCTGTGCTTTTCCAGTACCACACCTGACTCCGATTGCCAGAATTTGCAGTTCGCACTTTTTCCCTCAAATCTGATTCAGAAAAGCAATGTTGGATTGAGATAATAAAAAAAAAGTATAAACAAAAAGATTGGTGTGCAAAACAATCTCCCAAGACTTAAAATCTAAAAGGAACACAGAAAAGTTTATCGATCTGAAGCAGCCCTTCATAAAACTATTGATTCCTGAAGAAGGGCTTATGCCTGAAATGTCGAATCTCCTGTTCCTTGGATGCTGCCTGACCTGCTGCGCTTTTCCAGCAACACATTTTCAGTTCTGATCTCCAGCATCTGCAGATCTCACTTTCTCCTCCTTCATAAAACTATGTATTTAATGATGGAATGAATAAGGCCTGACACGTATATAATCAGGAAGTACAGCCACTTAATGCTTTTCTATGTAAATTCTAATGGCCATAATTCCAGGGAGGGAACTACTCCTAGGCTTTACATGTAGCACGACCACAAGGTCAGAAAATTCAGAATTTCTATGTTTAACTACACTGTAATCACCACCTTGACATTCAACAGTATTACTATCACTGAAACCCCACTATAAACATTCTTGGGGTTACCATTGACCAGAAACTCAAATGGACTCACTACATAAACACAATGGCTACAAGAACAGCTCAGATATGAGGGATACTGCGGCAAGTAAGTCACCTCCTGACAACCCAAAGACTATCCACCATCTACAAAGGTACAAGTCACTAGTGAGATGGAATACTCCCCACTTGCCTGGATGGATGCAGCTGCAACAACAGTCAAGCAGCTTGACATCACCCAGGATAAAAGCAACCTGATTGATTGGCACCACATTGACAAACATTCAATCCCTCCATCACTGGCGCTCAGGAGCTGCAGTGTGTATTATCTACAAGAGGCACTGCAAAATTCACCAAAGATCCTTAGACAATTTCTTACAAACCCATGACCACTTCCAACTCAAAAAGGACAAAGGCAACAAGTACTTGGGAACATCACCACCTTCAAGTTCCCCTCCAAGCCACTCACCACCTTGCCTTGGAAATATACCACATTCCTTCACAGCTATTGGGTCAAAATCCTGAAATTCCCTCCCTACTAGCATTGTGGGTCAACCCACAGCAAGTGGACTGCAACGATTCAAGGCAGCTCATCATCACCTTCTCAAGGGCAAATAGGGATGGGCTATCAATGCTGGCCGGCCAGTGACACCAAAGTCCAGTTACTAGAAGCACATTTTAATGTTGATAGCATTACTCTTGCTTCTACAACAAAATCCAACCCAGTATCACTTAAACAATCATTTACTAGTGGAGAGAAAAGAAACCGTATAGGAGGAGTAACTCGGGAAAGCATTTTAAAAAAAACATTAAATTGTATTATACAATCTCACATGTAAACATCTGAAAATGTCTTTATTAAAAATAATTAATTGTTTGTATTAAAGCAGATACAATGGTCAACAGAGGCTACAACAATTAGTAATTATTTGAACAGAAGAATAATATTACATTTGTCAGCATGACTTGTAACAGGCTTATCCATTCACAGTATAGGAATTTACAGTAGAGCTGTGATGTAACAGATTTTATTTCCTCGAACAAATAACTCAATAACTGCTACTTGTATGCCTGCCACAAGTTGTATAAAAGCAGACTGAACAAGGCAAATGACTTTCACCATGCATAAGTGTAAAGTATTGCATGCAAGAAAAGCAGCAGCAATAGACAGTAAAAACACAGATGTTGAGTTAAATGGTCAAATCAAAAACTAAGTATGCTCATTACTTATCAGATCCAATTATTGGCTGTGCATATGTTTAAATTGTGTTGTCAATAATCATACCAGTGTGACTCATGGAAGTTCTGAAGGAGCCTCATTGGAATCGGAACATAAACTGCTTTTTCTCCAGACACTGCCAGACCTAATGAGTTTCACCAGAAATTTTCAGTACCCAGAATTCTTCATTCTATATTGTTTAAACAATATAATGCTTTTAGCAGGTGCTACTTTACATAATTGTTGGGCACCTAATTTGGATAGAATATTCAAGGCCTGAACGCGATTAAAGGGCTTTGAACCTGATCCACTGGACCAGGGTGATGAATAATGAAAGACTGTAAACAATGATTTATTTGGCATAGACAAGAAATACATTTGTTACAGTATTATACACTAAAATAAGTAACTCTGGATCTATTAAAAATTAAACTGGAGCCAGTAAGGAGGAAGAAATTTAGGAATTTCCCCTCTCCAGGATGTTAATCCATGTAGGGAACAACATGTGAAATGGGCCTCCAAGAAGAATAGCAGAAGTAAAATATTAAATCAGTTACAAAAGAAGTCGTGATTGGGGGATCGTAGAAGGAGCAAAGGAGAAAAAAAGTGTTATTTTCTTTTTGAATGTCACCATCAATGGGTGAAATAGACCTCTTTGTCCATACATGAACACTTGTGCAGTCTTTGGAGAGTCAAAACCTATTAAACTTGGCACTATATTAATCTGGGAACATATTATGTTTTGATGGCTAATCATTCTCAATGTAATATAATTATAATAAATTATGGGTGCAGCTACTTGGATTGCCAAAATTGTTTTACAATACTCAATGTACACTAAGCTCTCTTTTTAATGTGACTACTTGAGAAATATTTTAAAATTTTAATATAGATCAACTAAAGCTGCCAAAATGCTGTCGATGGGATTTGTTGCTGATAAATATAAAGAGATTGCAGGTCTGCAAAACAGTAATGTAGCTCCTTATAATTTTTCTGCACAATATCAAATTAATGTTGCGGATATTACATACACAAGATAAATCTAGATAAATACAGTTTGTCCTTTAACAAAAATGAATAAATCCATTGAAGAAAACCTCTTCACAACTGTAACAGTGTAGTTTGTCAATTTACTTACACACATTCACCCACATAACAGCATAAATAACATAATATGCAACACAAATCAAACTTTGGGAATTTCTTCAATAGAAGCCAACAGAGCAGTCCTTCATTGCTGCTCAGGTGGTTAAAAACCAAATCAGAAGGAATACTGAAATACAGCAAATGCAAAGCATTCTTACTGCTTTTCAATTCAGAATTCTATATTTAAGCACCTGACCCATCAAGAGGCTTAAAAATTGCCCAAAATGCATGGGGACTGTCAAGAGTTTCTGCAAAATAACAGTTATTTAAGTGACAAACAGAATAGAGGGCAATATACAATTTATTTTACAGTATAGCATTTTTCAGCAGACCAGCCAACAATTAAGAGGCCTAAAGATATTTAGACATATTCACACACATGCTTCGTAACTGTCAGTTCTTTAGTTTACAGCAGGTCTTGCTGCAGTGGTGCCATTTGATAAAATTGAAACAAAATTATAGAATGACACTACTCCAGTCCATCAAAACATGTTCCACCATCAAAAAGTATATTGTTAATGACCAGAGACTAGTATGAAATGTACACGGTCAGCTTGCTTATTTTTGTTTGTAAATTTTATCAAAAAGCACAAAAACACCAAAAAGCTAGTTTAATTGAGCCATTGTCCCAAAAGAAATGTGTCTTAAATGTTCAATAATTTGAATATTTACTGTATTTGTAAAACAAAAACTACTCATTAAAAAAACATCCTTTTCTTATCCTTCTCCTGAGTAAATGAAAAAACCTGTACGAGAAAACAGAGGAAAATACATTCCTTATAAATATAAAAAATTGCAATCACAACCACCAATTGCAATAGCCTTCCATACCAGATTGTAATAATGTATTACAATCTTCACTGCAGGAACAGCAATCACATTTGACAGAACTCTTTCAATATATTTAAACTGTGAATGCAGTTCTTAAAATAAATTAAAATGTTCATACCTTAACTGCCTCTGCAGCACAAAATACAAACTTTAGTGCAGACTGTTAACTGTAGCTGTAAAGAAATAACCTGCATTTACATCTTAATTCAGATCCAAGAAGCCAGCATCTGAACTAGAACATAAAAACTGCAACAGTGTTATATTTCATTTTCACTTTCTGGAATAATTATCTATAACATGAAAGCAGCAAAGCAATTGCATACAATATAATTTTACAATATATATCATTACATGACACTGTTTTACACAAATAGATAAACATTACTTTATTAGGAATTCCATTGTACCTGGTGACCTTCAAATTAATCTAACTTTCATTTCAGACAAAGCTAAATGTATGGCCTTGTTTATTAACAAAGTATTGCAGATCTCTTTCAATGTATTAACGTAAGATAGTCAACCACCAACTGTCAGAGACCAAGATCATTACTAGAGACCCAACTAATAATGTTTGCATGTGAAATGAAAGTGGTCTTCATAATTACGGTACCATTTTTCAAAAACCTTGTGTATCTAAAATTTTTCTGACCTACATTTACCACACAAACCACAGCTTTCAGTTTTCTGTATTATGCTTATAATGTGTACTTATAACAGGTGAATTAAACTGCACTATTGTAACGGTTATATCATCCCTATACATTCTTGCTAGCTCTTCAGGAAGACTTAGCATCTTGGACAAACGCTCATGATCAATAGCTCCAAACTCATTTTGGCCAACAGCATGCCTTATAAGATGAGTTGCAGAATTTTGATCTTCAAATGCAGATGAAATACGATCTCTTCTTTCCATTAATATACCATGCATCTGACCAAGGGTCACTTTATAACCACCAACAGAAATAGGTTGCTGAAGGTGGACACCAGTTAGATGCTCCCCAATAATTCTTACAACTTCTTCCCTATGCAATATTTCCCAGAGACCATCTGTGGCTAATACAAGGAATTTGTCCTGAGGCCTTAGTTTATGGTAAGTGACTTCAGGTTGAGCTGTTAGGTATGGGGGAGTGTGATAATTAGGTGGGAAGAATTTTGTACATTCATTCTCATTTAACAGCTCTGGACCAGACTCCAGCACCCGTTTCTGCAAATCTATGCTCCACTTGAACTTAACATCTCCAAAAGCTCTAAATGGCATTAACAAGGAAAGCAGACGGTCTTGTTTAATAATAGTTTTGACCTCTGATTTTGGATGTTCAGACTTGACTCTTTCCACTTCCTTCTCATTCTGTGCATTATGGTCATTAGACAATGTGAGTGCAGACCACGTTCCATCTTCCTCTTGAACTCCAAGCACAGCTCGGCTGTCTCCAGCATTTGCAATGTGCAAATCTAAACCATCTATGTGTGCAACACAGACAGTTGCACCAGAAAAGGCCACACGCAACTGCCAATAATTGAGAAAGGAATTGTTGTTACCCACTTGAGCCTCTAATGAAATATCATTGTCAAGTCTTTTGAATGAATTGGTCAAAGCTTCCATTACATCTGGTGTTTCTTCACTGTGGAGATCAATCAGTTCTTGCCAGTAGGTTCTTAAGCTATCAAAGTACATTTTTGAAGCCTCCTTACTGAAGTAGTCAATAGGATGTTTATGCCACTGTAAAAGTGGCAATACAACACGACCATTTTCCACTGCGTTTTCTATTTCCAGTAAGGTTTCCTGGTTTAGCATAGCAACAGCAATATAGTAAAACAGCCTTTCACTGACTGCCTGTGCACAGGCACATCCTGCATGCCCATCTATAACACTCAGCAGCATACCTCTGGTTTGAAGACAGGTAGCTGCACATCTTCGATCTTCAACTGGAGAATTGGATGGCAACTGATTGGAGTCAAAACCCAAAACAGAACTAACATTCTTCCCATCAAATTCAGGTACTTTAAAACTATACTCATTTGCTTTCAGGATGCTGTTAACTTGAGGAGGAGTAAGGTTATAAAACTGCACAATTGTGGTCCTGTAGTTCCTTGAACAAAAACGACCAAATAAATCTTCAGCCTTGCTCCATTTGAAGAAAGGTCTTAGAAAAGTATTTCGCAGGGATCTAACTGCTGCTTGCCAATTGATTTGTGTTGATAGATAATTCTGTAAGATATGATAGCGGCAAGCTGTGACATATACTTTGCTCATCTCTCCATTTCGAAGTGCTGGAAACAAAAGGTGTATTGGCACCAACATTTCTTCAGGATAAAGTGGACAATAGGACAGCTTTTATGCATTTCCTATAAAAATAGAGGAAAGATATTCACTTTTACTATGCATAAACAAGAATGGGGGAAAAATTAAAAATAGATAATAGTTTTAGGTAGCTAATTAACCAATGACGCTTATAACAAATATTTATCATTCACTAAAACATCCTAAGATACTTAATCAGACTGATATCACCAAAAACATTTGTGATACAGAAGGAGATATCTGGACAGATGACAGAATGTTTGACCAAAGAGGTAGACTTAAGGATTTCTTACCCTACAAATGTATTTCATAGCAAAAGCATTTAAAAAGCAAAGAACAATAACATAATTTTGAATAAATATAACACTCGGATGAACGAATACAACTTTTTGTAGCAATTCCCAATATTCAAGCTGTCCTTTGTTTTCTAAGCCAAGAACAACAAAACTATTAGGGGATTAAATATATTGAGGTCATCAAGTTCAAGGATTGCTACACAGAATATACAATAAAATATTTCACACAACTTGAGCAAGTTTAAAATATTGGTACAACAACAAAAGCAAAATGCTGAAGATGCTGAAATTAGAATTAAAACTGAAAATTCTGGAAACAATCAGCATTTCAGGTAGCAGCGTTAAAGAAGCAAAAGTTAATTCTTCAGGTCTTTCTAAATAGAAAATTCATTGTTGAGATGGATGCCACCAGCTAAGCCAGAAATCATTGCCTATGCTTAATTGCATTGAAACGTGGTAGTCAGAGTCATACAGACTAGAAACAGGGCCTTCAGTCCAACAAATCCATGTTGAGCAGAAGCCCAAACTAGTCTCACCCACCTGTGCTTGGCCCATAAGCATCCAAATGTCTTATAATCACTAACTGTAACCACATCTACCATTTCCTCTGAAAGTTCATTCTACACATGAATCACTAAAAAAAAAGGCCCCTCACATCTTTAAAATCTTTATCCTCTCATCTTAAAAATATGGTTCCATTCACCTCATCTATACCTCTCATGATTTTATAAACCTCTAAGAGGTCACCTCTCAACTTCCTACAGACTCCAGTGAAAAACATTCGAGTCTTTCCTCATAACTGAGACGCTCTATTCCCAGCAACATCCTTGTTAATCATTTCTGAACCCTCTCCAACTTAATAATATCCTTCCCATAACAGGGAATTCAGAACTGAATACAGCACTCAAAAGGCTGCCTTCTTGAAGTGCTGTGATCCTTGAGGTTTAAGGGAGGTGATAGCCTACTGGTATTAATTGCTGATCTAGAGACACAGGTAACATTCTAGGGATCTGGATCAGAATCGTGCTACGGCCGCCTGTAAAAACTGAATTCAATAAAAATCTGGAACTAAGGCTTATAATGATGGTGGTCATCTAATGATGATTATGAAACTTCGAATCACAGAATTCCGACAGTGTGGAAGCAGGTGATTCGGTCTCGAGTCCACATCCACTTCTGAAGAACAGTCAAAAGGAGGCTAGGTGAATTAAATGTGATGTATCTTTTAGATGGCGTATATTGCTGCCATTGGGCTTCATTGGTACAGGAATTGAATGTTGAATTTGGTGTAGGGATGTCAATCAAGACAGCTGCTTTGTCCTAAGTGGATGAGTTTATTTTGAGTGATACTAGAGTGGCACCCAAACAGGGAAGCAAAGAGTAACATTGCCTGTAATATATTTTCCTCTGTATGGACCTTTGAGATCAGTGTATGGCAACCATTTTCATGAGTCAAAGCTGTGAACCAGGCTGGCATGCCAATCACTGGGCACTGAAAATCAGATTGGTTCTTAAAAGGTTCTTGGAATGGGATACTGTCCACCAATGACTCCAGTCTTGTAAATCTTGGACTAGCACTGGGGAGACTGGAGGAGTTACTGGTCACTGAATTCCTAGACTCTGACCTGCTCTTGTAGCCACAGCACATCATAAGACCACATTTACATGACTGGTCCAGTTCAGTTTCTAGTCAATGATAACTCCTAGGATGTTGGTAGTGGTAGATTCACTACAACCATTGAATGTCATGGCATGATTGTTAGATTCTCTTTTTGGAGATGATATTCTACAAATGTTACTTGCCACTCACCAGCCCAAGCCAGGACATTTTCAGGTCTTTCTACACATTGAGGGACCTCTTCAGTAGGAGGAGTGGAATGATCCCTCCATCGTAACATCCATAGTGGATAAGGTCAGTGATGAAAATATTTGGGCACAGGGTACTACACTGAGAAACTCCCTCAAATGATTTATTTGGAGATGATTGTCTTCCAACAATTGGAATCAAATTCCTTTGTCTCAGTGGACAGCTTTCCCTTCATTGACTCAACTTTTGCTAGGGTTCCTTGATTGCACACTGGGTCAAATATTGCCTTGATTTCAAAGGCAGTCACACTTTTAGCTCACTTCATATCTGGATTACAGTTCTTATTCTGATGTTTGGACCAAGGCTGCAATGAGATCAAAAGCTTAGTTGGCCTGGGCGGCACGGTGGCACAGTGGTTAGCACTGCTGCCTCACAGCGCCTGTAGACCCGGGTTCAATTCCCGACTCAGGCGACTGACTGTGTGGAGTTTGCACGTTCTCCCCGTGTCTGCGTGGGTTTCCTCCGGGTGCTCCGGTTTCCTCCCACAGTCCAAAGATGTGCGGGTCAGGTGAATTGGCCAAGCTAAATTGCCCGTAGTGTTAGGTAAGGGATAAATGTAGGGGTATGGGTGGGTTGCGCTTCGGCGGGTCGGTGTGGACTTGTTGGGCCGAAGGGCCTGTTTCCACACTAAGTCTAATCTAAAAAAAAACCCAGATCAAGCAACAGTAAGAAGGTTATTCGTTTACAAATGCTACTTGATAGCACTGTCTATGTTTATTTCAGACTCCCAGCCACTATACTTTGCTTTTAAAGAGGGGGCAGTAGTTGGCTAGGTTAGATTTGTCCTGCTCTTTTTGGACAAGGCATTGGTGATGCTTGGATCTTCAGAAGGAAGCAGACAGGGATTATCCACTTGGCATTTCATGTAGTAACTGGATGCAAGTGTTCTTTCAGTCTGGTTTTAAAAGTCATTGGCCTGAAATATTGACAAATGAGAAAGACAATTTTCTTAAAAGAATTCTCAAATGCATAAAGCTATACATCACAGAAACAGACCCTTCTGTCCAACACGTCCATGCTGACCAGGTTTCCTAAACTGAACTAGTCCCATATGTATGGGCTGTGTATGGCCCATATCCCTCTAAGCCTTTCCTATCCATGTACTTGTCCAAATGTCTTTTTAAATGTTTAATTGTACCCACTTCTACAACTTCCTCTGTCATACTTGGACTAGAGCTTTGAAATTGAAGTCACTACAGCAATGGAGGTAGTAAAGTGTCATGATAAATAAAATATGGAACAGACTGGTGGGAATTGAGAAACAAGTACTAAGTACCCTCCAACAACGACATAACACAAAGTAGCCATCCACACAAAGACCATTTGTTTCCAAGACTATGTATCAACGATCTTTCTTGCCAAGAACAATCCTGCAGTGTAACAATAACAGAGTTGGAGAAACTCAGCAGGTCTGGTCGCACCTACAGACAGAGGCAGAGTTTCACAAATGCTTTATTTTTAAATTCAGATTTCCAGCATTTGCAGTGTTTTGCTTTTACCGCAATGGAACAACCTGCCATAGGAAATTCTCACAGCCCCATCACTTCAAATCTTCAAGACACATCTTTAGCTTATTTCCATTTAAAAGCTTTCATTACAATATTCATTTGAATGACACCAATGTGCATTTTATTGCTCAGCACATGTATGAGTGTACTGAGAGGGGCCTGGATCTTCTGAAGAGTGGCAATTATAATTGTGTTGCTGCTCTGGTCAAACATTCACTGCTCCAACACGTCGCTGTATTTACTCTGGATCATTCTGAATCAGATTTACTCCAGAAATGTGGAGTGCGGTCTCCATTTCAGAGTTACATTCAATCAAAAAAAAGGTAGAGCACACCTTTTTCATAGCACTTAGTGCCAAGTGGTAAGTCTAAAGTGGAGTCCTGAAGAAGGGTCACTGGACCCAAAATGTTAACTGGTTTCTCTCCACAGACACAGCTAGACCAGAGTTCTCCCAGCAGTTTTTTTTGTTTTTGTTTCAGATTCCCACAAGTTTTCGGTAAGCTCAAAGGCTCAATTTGATTGCTCTGAATGAGCGAATGGATACATAGGCTGGATGAGAATATCAATAAGTTGATAAGATGGCAGAATTGTGTTGTAGTCAATGGGTTTGAGTTAATATGCATTATAGTGAGGCAGGTTAGTTCTAAATTTCCTGGGTAACTTTCTAGGTAAGTCAGTCAGAATAGCTGAAGACTGAAATTTTCAGAGGATCTGGGGAAACAGCATAATTGCGCATCTAAAGTCAAAGCCACCCAGGTCATTTCCATGTAGGTCAGCACATTGGAATTTCTAGGCAAAAGTGAAGACTGCAGACACTGGAGATCAGAGCCTAGATTAGAGTGGTACTGGAAAAGCACAGGTCAGACAGCATCCAAGGAGCAAGGAAATTGACATTTCAGGCAAAAGCCCTTCATCAAGAATGAGGAAGGGAGCCTCCGAGGTGGAGAGATAAATGGGAAGGGTGTGGGGCTGGGGAGAAGTACAAGATAAGTACAAGAGTACAATAGATGGATGGAGGTGGGGATGAAGGTGATAAGTCAGAGAGGAGGGTGGAGTGGATAGGTGGAAAGGAAGATTGGTAGGTAGGACAGGTCATGAGGATGGTGCTGAGTTGGCAGATTAGAACTGGGTGAGGAGAAGAGGAGATGAGAAAACTGGAGAAGTGCTCGAGGCAGAAGATGAGGTGTTCTTCCTCCAGGCATCAGGTGGTGAGCAAGTGGCAATGGAGGTGGCCCAGGACCTGCATAGTGAGGAGTGGGAGGATGGGTTGAAATGTTCGTCCATGGGGCAGTGGGGTTGATTGGTGCTGGTGTCCCAGAGAGGTTTCCTCAAACGTCACAGAACACACCAGATAGCCTCCTTCTTTAAAGACCGTAATTTCCTTTCCCACATGGTTGAAAATGCCCTCCAATGCATCTCATCCACGTCATGTACTTCTGCCCTCAAACCCCACTCCTCCAATCACAACAAGGACAGAACCCACTCCCCCGGTCCTCACCTTCCACCCTACCAACCTCTGCATAACCCGCCGACATTTCCACCACCTCCAAACGGACCCCATCACCAGAGATATATAGCCCTCCCCATCCCTTTCTGCAAAGACCATTCCCTCCATGACTACCTGGTCAGGTCCATGCCCCCCAACAACCCACCCTCCCCTCCTGGCACCTTCCCCTGCCTCCACTGGAATTGCAAAACTTGCACCCACACCTCCATCCAAGGCCCCAAAGGAGCCTTCCACATCCATCAAGGTTTCACCTGCGCATCATTTATTGTATCTGTTGCTCCCGATGCAGACTCCTCTACAATGGGGAGACTGGACACCTTCTCACAGAACGCTTTAGGGAACATCTCCGTGACACCAGCACCAATCAACCCCACCACAGCCGAACATTTTAACTCCCCCCTCCCACTCTGTCGAGGACAGCAGTTCCAGGTCCGCCTCCACCGCCGCTCGCTCACCACCCGACGCCTGGAGGAAGAACGCCTCATCTTCCGCCTCCGAACACTTCACCCCCAGGGCATCAATATGGACTTCACCAGTTTCCTCATTTCCCCTCTCCCCCCCCAACCTTACCCCAATTCCAACCTGCCAGCTCAGCACCATCCTCATGACCTGTCCTACCTGCCAATCTTCCTTCCCATCTATCTGCTCCACCCTCCTCTCCAACCATCACCTTCATCCCCACCTCCATCCACCTATTGTACTCTTACCTTCTCCCCAGCCCCACCCCCCTCCCATTTATCTCTCCACCCCAAAGGCTCTCTGCCTCATTCTTGATGAAGGGCTTTTGCCCGAAACATCGATTTTCCTGTTCTTCAGATGCTGCATGCCCTGCTGTGCTTTTCCAGCACCACTAATCTAGACATTGAAATTTCTGCACAGTAGCGACATCCACAATGCACATCTGGTCCCAAATAATCCAGAGACTACAGCATTTGATACTTGAAGAAAAATAGTGCAAACATTTAAACCTAAACATATTCCAAGTCTCTTCCACTAAAATAATATGTAGTACATTTTTAACCTTTACATAATCGACAATATTTCTACAGAGCAATGGTATAGTCACCATAGTCAAACCTGACCATAAGACTGCTCTCTCATTGGAAACAGAGAGTGGTGATTTAACCTGATGGTCACGATGCATCAAAATCAAGGGAAAGGGTTGAGGAGTTCTCCACAATAACTTCAGCCGGTGCAGGAACTGAACCCACACTGTGGCATCACACTGTATCAGGCGTCCAGCGCACTGAGCTAATAAGAAATGAATGAACGAAAACAAAACCCCAATTTAAGTTATTTGCAGCGTTTGCTGCATTTTAGTTGTAATGCATTAACACCTTGTCGCATGTCGACTCCCACTTTCAGCTCAATGACAGCATGGGGTGCGGTACCAACCACTGGGCTCGATACATACTTCGCACATTTGGGGTCCAGTAACACTCATCAGTCGGAGCAGCAGACCCCGGGGATAGCAGCCCGCGCGGGACCCCACCCGAGTAGCACCGCCCCCACAGCCTTCCGGGCACCGCCCAAACCGCAGGCTGACAGCTCGGACTGACAGACACTGCTCAATCCATTCCCAAAGGCACGGTACCGCATCATACCGACCGTCCGGCATCCCCAACACTCGGTAATGAGAGCCCGAGCCTCCTCGTCCGGTTCTCCCAAAGCTGGCTTGCGAGCCTGCCTGCCTGCCTACCTACCTCCCTCTCTCTCTCTCTCCCGGTACACGGAAAGTGACGACCACCACCGGCGGTGGTGGCTGGACGCCCACCGTTAACCGGTACGAACCTGCCAGTCACAGCCCGAGAGGAGGAATTCCTCTCCCCGTCCGCGCGCTCCGACTCGCGACAGCAACACCAACAAACCGCCGGGCGCGCACGCGCTCCGACCGTTTGACATTGACACCAGTGCCGCGCTGATTGGCTGAGTGCGGGGGGTGGATTCCACTGAGACGTCACGGCGAAGGCGCGAGCGGCTGTGAAGGGTTTGTGCTGATCCCGGGTAAAGGGAAGGGTGTTATCACGTGGGGGAGGTGGTGCTTCATGTTGTCCAAAACCTGGAAATGAGGAGAGACAAAGCAGTTATCAATCCATCTAAACCAGGCGGGCGGGTATGGAGTATAGAGATAGAGAAATAAAATGTTGCGGGGGGTGGAGCTCTTGTGAAGAAAACGAGTTGTAAGTGGTAGGGGTAATAAGCCAGATGAATGAAGCAAATGAAGTCAGCTCCACATTGGGAATGCAGGACTTGCATTGTGGAGGTTGTCTAGCACACTAGTCTGATTGAGTATAAGTTTGATGCAAATCTACTCAATTTCCCAAGGGTGAAAGAAAAGACCTAATTTTTGAATACAATTGCAATGACCTCTGGAATACAAATGACTGGTGCACGTAGAAGAAGAAAACTTAAGAACACTCTTGAAGTGTTCAAAGAAACATTTTGCGCATGAGGACTGCGACTGAATGGGGATAAGTAAGAAGTCTTATCCTGCCAAAACAGGGCTAGTACCAAATCCTCCCAGCATCACAAACCCACTATTTCTGCTAACTCTGTAGCCTTTTGTCCTAGTAGTTTCCTGAGCATGAACCTGGAGATCGTACGCAGTGCTCAACTTCCTCTTTTGAGAAGTTGCTGAGGCAAGTCATGAGACCTGCAGAAGGTCACAGGTTGCAGCCTACAAGGCAGCTTTCACTTGATTGTCCTCTGTGGCTGCAAAACCAGAGTGATACATTGCTGATGCTTGAGAAATCTCGAAATATAACATAACTATTGTGTCTAGAAGATCTGGCCATTGCCTCAGAATACTGAATACTCATCCTTCAAAACATGCTCTGTGTTCCCAGTTCCACTAGATAAGTAGTAGAAACATTTCAAAGACATCCTCAAGGACTGGCTTTGATCTCAGCAGTAGGAATAGAGTTAAACAGAGTAATTGGGATAAATCTTCACAAGAGAAGGAAGCAAGAGTTGGGATTGTTTCTGAACCCAGAACCACCTCCCTCAAACACCATTTACTCTATGGTATTTTCAGTCTGTGAGAGTAGAGCTTTGGAAAATGAACATTCAGTGTTCATAAGGTTAACGGTAGGTTTTGGGTTTCAGTGATGCATCACCTAGGGTTTACAGCTGTGGAGGATAGGTGGATGACACATTCAATAGTGTGCCACATTAAAGGGCATTGTGCAAGATAGGATCCACAATATTAGATTTGAATCTCTATAGTGCAGGAAGAGACTATTTGGCCAATCAAGTCTGCACCAACCCTCCAAAGAGCATCCTATCTAAATTCAGCACACCTCCCCCACCCTCAATCCCCATAACCTCATTTACCATGACTAATTCACCTGACCTATACATCCCTCAACATTAAGGGACAATTTAGCATTGCCAATCCACCTAATCTGCACAACTTCAGAGAGTGGGAAGAAACTGGAGTACCTGGTGGAAATCCATGCAGTCACAGGGAGAATGTGCAAACTCCGCACAGAAACGGAGGTTGAATCCAGGACCCTGGTGCAGTGAGGTAGCACCACGGAGTATCTAACCACTGAGCTGCCATACCACTAATGTATTAGCAAAGAGTGAGGATTGGTTAATACACAGGAGAGTTGAGATTAATGGTATTTTTCACGTTGTAAAACCATAACTAGTGAAGTCTCACAAGAATCAGTCCTAGGGCCTCAATCATTTACGACCTATATTAATGATTTGGAGGATGGGTAGAGTGTAATGTATCCAAATCTGCTGATTGTACAAAAATAGCATGTTTTGTTGAGGACATAAGGAAAAAGGGTATAAAGATGTCGAATGGGTGGGTTAAAACATGGCAATTGGAGTTTAGTGTAGGAAAGTGTGAGACAGTGAGGAACTTTGATAGAATGAATCAAAAGGCCAACTATTATTTAAATAGAGACAGATTCCAAAAAAATTGCAGCAGGTAAGGAAGGGCCTGTGTATTCTTGTGCAGGGAACACAATAAGTGAGATTGCATGTGCAGCAAGTAATTAAAAAGGCAAATGGAATTTTGGCTTTTATTGCCTCAAGCATTGGAGTTTATAAGTAGGGAAGTCTGTTACTACTGTAGAGGATGTTGGTGAGGTTGCACCTGAAGTGCTGTTTACAGTTTTGGTCCCTGTATTTAAGAAAGGGTATACTAGAATTGGAGGCGGTTGGAAAATGATTCATAAGGCTGATTTCTAGGATGAAGGGGTTGACTTAACATGAATGGCTGAACAGTTTAGGTCTTTATTTGTTAGAGTTTAGAAGAATCACACGAATGATATTATTGAATTGGCTTGATAGGGTAGTTACTCAGAAGAAGTGTTCACTACTGCAGGAATCTTGAACTAACAAATATTGTTACAGCATACACTGGCATTCATATAAATATGGGATGTAAAGGAATGCCTTCTTCCAGGAGATAATGAATATTTGGAATTTTTTGCCCCAGAGGGCTGTGGAGGCTGGATTACTGAAAGTATTTAAAGAGAAAGTAGCTAGAGTTTTGAAACGTTGGGGTACTGAGGGCTATGAGGAGCTGGCATGAAAGAGAAGATGAGGCCTGAGTCAGATCTGCAATGATCTTGTAGAATTTTACAGCAGGCTTAATTTCATGTCTAACAAAGCTCCATCTTTCCTTTCAGTCTGACTCCAGTGTGACTTTGAGTTTAATAACCAAATCATAACGAATAACTATTACATAATAGCCCCCCATATATTCTCTATGCCATTTAGATTTTCACTCAGCATTAACCAGCACATCAGCAATATTTTTAATGCATGGAGACAAGCTTTTATGAAGAAAAAAAAGTCAAAAGTATATAAAAGGATTTGAAATTTCAATTCAGAAGTTTTTACGTATAAAAGGAATAGAAAGACTATAGTAAAGTCACAGATTGTAATGGTAAAACAATACTTATTAAACAAACATCGTGATCAAACTATTCAAGTTTATTACTTACGATGAGTCTGAGTTAATCACAAAATTTTGGACTCTGTAGCCGATAGAAGAAATCAATGAAACTTAAACTTCAGATTTTCATGTGTTTTGTAATGTAGGTCTTGAAGAACAGATTATGGTAAATCACACACTGGATAGTGATAATGTGAGTGATCATGACACGATTGACTGAGCTATCACATCCAAAGGCCAATTGCCTGGAATGAAAAATGTTATCCAAATAAAGTATTTTGTCTCCCAAGCAACAATAGTTTCATGGTCACTATTCGACTTTTAATTCCAGATTGTTATTGTATTCAAATTCCACCATCTGCCATGATGAGATTCAAATCCATGTCCGTAGAACATTACCTGGGTCTATTGATTATATCATCTCTCCTTTATTGTGGAATTGTAAAATTGAGTAAAGATTATGAATTGACCTTGTTGGTTGAAAGAAATTGTGGAAAAAAAGGTAATCTCTAAAGTTAAATGAATGGATGTAAGTCATCAATCATTAGATTGTGGTATGTAAATTTATTAGGAATGCCTGAGGAGGGGTCTCTGTAATGTAATATTTTATGCAGGTATTTGATTTATTTTGAAATTTCAATTGTCCTTATAAACTCTAAATTTTGATCTAACATAAGGGCAGTAAATCTGTAAATTACTTTAAATTGCTTACAGATAGTGGATGTTATACTTATGTCCTTCTAAGTAGGAACATACTGCAACTGTAGTTAATGTATAGGGATGTATGTATGTATATCTGCAAATGAAGTTGTGAAAGCGTGCAAAGAGTGGCTTCAGTTTTATCCTTCACATGATTTTTATAGTGCAAGAGTAAATATGAAATTTTTCTGAGATACTTGTCCCATCGCAGAAAACAGAATTTCTGTGGGTAGATCTTTATACTGTGTAAATATACAAAATGGATAATAGTTAGTAACTCAATTTATATTCATACCATTTATTATTTGCACCAAACATATCTCGTAGCAGCCAAATTAAGCCATAACTGAAAATGTTTGGGCTACATGATGTAGTTTTGGTGTAAGTGCAGCTAGTTTTGAGACAGGTAAACCCTAATTTGATATTCTGGTTAACTCACCGACAATGCTTGAATCTGATCCCAGGTGCAATGACGAGCTGTAATCCTGTTACATGTAATCTCTTATTAGCAGAAGGATTTACTTTTCACCAAGGAAAATCAAATAAAGCTATTTATAAAAAATTTTAAAATAAAGACTACTGAATAATATCATAGATTTTATTGTATATTATATTCTGGAAAAATAAAATTATCAGCCTTAAAATGCATTGCTTGTTTTAATGCAAAACTGCTATGACAAGCTATAAAATATTAAATAAGGAATTTTAAGAATGAATTGCCTTAAGCAGCCTATTAAAATGCTCCTAATATTGTTTTGATGTTATTACCTTTGGAGTAATGTTTCTGCATCTATTTAAAGAGCATTTGATTTTGAGCCAGAACCAGAATACTATGTTATGTGACCCTCTTCTTCAGAAAGAGAACAACATGTGCATTAAAGTAGGTTTCACAGTGAATCTGTTACAACATGTTATAAATTGTGACGCACTTGAACCTACACATATATAATAGTACTTAAACAAAAAATATGTAATAGTACTTAAACAAACCGATTGGCATCACTTATTAAATAAATGCCGAAGCAATCAACAATATTCTACTATTTTTCAAAACTAAATAACATGACACTGCACTGCAATAATTTTCCACAAATTAATTGTGGACTCAAGTATTAGTAGAGAATGGTATCTGAGAGTACCTTAAGTGAAGGAAGGAAATAATGACAAGAAAGAAAAGCAATTCCCTTTATACTTATTGCCATCTGAACCCAAGGAGACTATCATGATAAGTCCAGATGGTGCATTTAACCAGGATTCTATTTCACACTGGCAAAGTAAATGTTGATTAGACAATCCAGCTAAAGGTCACTGGCTATGGGAGCAGCTAATAAATAGCATAGGGCATTAAGTTCATTTGAGATCCCAGTAATACCTCAAGTCTTTATGTAATACTGACAATTTGGAGACAAACCTGTTTTTTTTAAAGACGTCAGGCTACCGGCAACTACAGATAAACAGTTTTGACGGGAATACATTCCTATAACCTAGTTGCTATAGGGTATGATCTTTTGGAGAAAGTGAGGACTGCAGATGCTGGAAATCAGAGTTGAGAATGTGGTGCTGGAAAAGCACAGCAGGTCAGGCAACATCCAAGGAGCTGGAGAATTGGCGTTTCGGGCATAAGCCCTTCATCATGAATGACACTTGTGAGTCAGGGCTGAGAGATAAATGGCAGGGGGATGGGATTGGTGCGGTGGGGTGGGGGGGAGGTAGCTGGGAAAGGGTAAGGTGGATAGAGGTGAGGGAGAAGGTGATAGGTCAGGGGGGTAGTGATGAATGGGTCCGGAGGGTGGTGCCAAGTTGGAGGCTTGGGACTGGGATAATGTGGGGGCAGGGGAAATGAGGAAGCTGTTGAAATTTACATTTATCCCGTGTGGTTGCAGGGTTCCAAGGTGGAATTTGAGGCATTCCTCCTCCAGGCATCAGGTGGTAACAGTTTGAAGGTGGAGGAGGCCCAGAACCTGCATGTCCTTGACAGAGTAGGAGGGGGAGTTGAAGTGTTCAGTCACGGGGCAGTGAGGTTGATGAGTGCAGGTGTACTAGAGATGTTCTCTGAAACGATCCTTAAGAAGACATCCTATTTCCCTGATGTAGAGGATACCACACCGTGTGCAATAGATGCAGTAGATGACATTGGTAGAGGTACAGGTGAATTTCTGATGCTTGTGAAAGGATCCCTTGGGGCCTTGGACGGAGGTGAGGGGAGTGGTGTTGCATGGTGGGGGAGGTGTGGACCTGACAATGGAGAGAATGCTCTTTTCGGAAGGCTGATAGGGGTGGGGAGCGAAATATATCTCTGGTGGTGGGGTCCGTTTGGAAGTGGCAGAAGTGGTGGAGGATGGTGCTATGTATGCGGAGGTTGGTGGGGTGGAAGGTGAGGACCGGGAGGTTCTGTCCTTGTTGCATTGGGAGGGGTGGGGCTCAAGGGCAGTGGTGCGTGAAGTGGAGGAGGTATGCTGGAGGGCATCATCAACTACATGGGAAGGGAAGTTGTGATCATGGAAGAAGGAGGCCATCTGGGCCTTTCTGAGGTGGAACTGGTCATCTTTGGAACAGATGCGATGGAGGCAGTTGAACAGTTCATCAACTTTACCAATATCTTCCACCCCGACTTCAAATTCACCTGGACTATCTCGGCAACTTCCCGCCCCATCCTGGACCTTTCCATCACTGTTTCTGATGACCATCTAACCACATCACTGACTCCCACAGCTACCTAGACTACACCTCCTCCCATCCTACCTTCTGTAAAAATGCCATCCTTTATTCCCAATTCCTCTGCCCTACATCTGTTCCCAGGAAGACCAATTCTACCTCAGAAAGTCTCAGATGGTCTCCTCCTTTCACGATTGCAACTTCCCTTCCCATGTGGTTGTCGATGCTCTCTAGTGCATCTCCTCCACTTCATGCACCACCGCTCCTGAACACCAGCCCTCCTAATGCAACAAGCACAGAACACTCCTGAACCTCACCTTCCATCCCACCAACCTCCGCACACATAGCATCATCCTCCAGAGATATATTTCACCCCCCACCCCCCCACCAGCTTTCCAAAATGAGCATTCCCTCCGCAACTCCCTAGCCAGGTCCACACCCCCCACCAGCCCACATCCCATTCCTGGTACCTTTCCCTGCCACCGAAGGAAGTGCAAAACCTGCGCTTACACCACTCCCTTCACCTCCGTCCAAGCCCCCCCCCAGGGATTCTTCCACATCTGTCAGAAATTCCCCTGTACTTCTATCAATGTCATCTACTGCATCCATTGCACCCAGTGTGGTCTACTCTACATCGGGGAGATAGCACGCCTTCTTGCAGAATGTTTCATAGAACATATCTAGGATACCCGCACCAACCAATCCCACCGCCCTGTGGCTGAACACTTTAACTCCCTCTCCCACTCCGTGAAGGACATGCAGGTCCAGGGCCCCCTCCACCTTCAAACTGTTACCACCCGATGCTTGGAGGTAGAACGCCTCAAATTCCGCCTTGCATCCCTTCAACCACATGGGATAAATATAGATTTCAACAGCTTCCTCATTTTCCCTCCCCCCACATTATCCCAGTCCCAAACCTCTAACTAAGCACCGCCCTCCAGACCTGTTCAACACTGTTCCCTCTGACCTATCACCTTCTCCCTCACCTTCATCCACCTATCGCTCTCTCCCAACCTCACCCCCGATCCACAAGTCTCATTCCTAATGAAGGCCTTATGCCCGACACGTCAATTCTCCAACTCCTTGGATGTTGCTTGACCTGATATGCTTTTCCAGCACCACATTCATAGGTATGATCTTTAGTTCAGGATTTTGAAACAGATCTTCTCAGTCAGTTATGGATGGATAAAAATAAATACTAAAAGCATAGCATTGTCTGCATTTTGGATGCTTTGATCAGTTTCTATGAAAACTTGTTTTACTTGGAAACTATACTTTGTGAGAGGAACAAAATGGTCAGGGTTGACTTGCAATTCAGCATAATTCTATTCACAAAATACACTAATAACACAAAGGGGCCATATGGCTCATTATTATCTAAAAGTCTGCTCTTTTGTTATAAAACATTTGATTCTTACATGTTTAGCCATTGCAATGTTAAGTCTCTGTCGCAATCCCTATCTGAAGTACTTCTGACTAGCAGACTAGGTCCAGTTCCTCCCTACACATTTGACTTTGGTCAGCCAAGTAGTTGGCTCTGAACTTGGCAAAGGTTGGTCTCACATGTGGTCATCTTTTCTCTCCAAGTGGTTGGAGCTCCTGGACTTAATCAAGTCTTCGTTGAGGGAATAGCTAATAGGTGTTCCTTCCTTCATCCTGCCACAATACTTCCTGACCCTCAGCCGATCAATCTTCATGGTCAAGCTCATGGTGCCTAATGACCAACAGGAAACTTCCCAATTGTATATTAAAAGTGTAAGTGTTTTGTGTCTGGGTGGCATTATGAGAAAGACCTACTGTTGGAATATTCATCAATTGATACGGAATCCTTGATACCATATGTGAAAATAGTGGAGCTGCCTTCATCATCCATCCTCTGATGTGTCAAGGGCTCATGCCTCTCTCCTTGCTTGGTCATGGCAGGAACCTAGGATTCTGGCAAGTCTGCTCATAGAACTCTAAAACACAAACCCGTCGTGTTTTCCTGGGAAAGTCCTTGCTTGCCTTTGCTTTGTGCTTGACTTGTCCTGGAAGTCCCATTGGGCCTGGCTGCTTAAAGGTTGCCTGTACTGGTTTTGTGAGTATCCATTCAGATTCTGGCCAATCTGATCACAATAGACATATTCATTATGCTGCAATACAATCACAATTCGGAGTTATTTGTGATTGTGTTATATCATAGAAATTGTTTGAATTCATGAGTCTCTTGACAATCAGAAACGTCTAAAATAAGATATGGAAAGGGAGACTTTCATAAGTGCATCAATAGTAAAAATGTGGTAAAAAGCATGTTAATTATCCTTTAGATGGGTCAGTCAAACTTACTGAAAGCGTCCTCCTGTTCCTGTGGAAGTGTATCTCCTTCTAATTTCTCCCTTAATCCAATAGCATGTCAAAAGAAGTAGGACAGCAACAGACTTGAGGAAGACATTGGCAGCCTGGTGAACTTTGCAATATGATACCAGATTAAACTAAATGCAGAAAATCTGAAGTGATGCATTTTGTAGAAAGAATAAGGATTATAAATTTGATGGTACAATTTATAGAATGTAAATGAATGTTTGCAGAAGTGGGCAGAAGATTCATTTTCCACATGAAAGGTTCACCAAGACAAATCAGTACTTCAACATCATTTAATATCTGAGAAAGCCTTGATGATTATTCCAACATTTGGTCTGTTTCATAATGCCATCCACCCACAAAATCACTTAACACTTTTAATTTGTAATTATGCAGTTTCCCCATTGGTCATTGGTTGACATCCAAACAGAGTTGAAGGCTTAAAAAGACAGCTGCACTGTTGGGACCAATAATACAAACACATTAAAGATGGGAGCAAGAGGATGGTCTATACCAGGGTTATCCAACCTTTCCATGTGGTGACAGAGGGAGGCACACTTCAATTTTTCTCTGGGATGTGGGTGGTAAGCAAATTTCAGAAAGTTACGGTCTGGCATAACTATAAACAAGAATTTCAGTAGAGAAGAAAAAGGTACCTTTGATGGAGAGTGTTTTCTAATTTCTTTGAGACCAAGATGTTAGCTGGGCAGTTAGCTCTCCGGCAGTTGCTCTGCAGTTGATGGCAGTTACTCTCTGACCAATTTTCAAAATGCCCTCCATTTTTATACCCTCTCGACACATTAAATTCTTAAATTTGATTGGTTTCCGGGTGTCAAAACAATAAGATTCAAATTCCATTGGGTTTTAGTATCCTGGGCAAAGTTTAAACTGATTAGTTAAATTTAAATTAATGTCAAAACAGCAACTAAAACTCAGCTATCCATTTAATAGCCATTTGCTACTTGTATCTATTTTGGAACAACTCATCTCCCAACCTTTCCATTCGGACAGCTGAGCCTGCACTTTAAGTTTACTTCAAAATTCAGAAAACACTTTCTATTTTAAAGTGAACATACATGCTTTTAACTTCGTAACACCTGTCTAGCAGGTTTCCAGTCTCTTTCTGTCGCCTTCCTCTCCACCTCACAGCAGACTCACAGCCACCACTATCACTACTTCCAGTGTCTCAGTGAAGCTCATCCATGCGGCTCATTGCACTTCCAATTAGCTGCCATTTCTCCCCACCTGTGCTGCAGCAAACACAAAAGAGAAACAGTCTCAGATTCAAGAATATCTCCTTCCTGAGACTTTCCCATCTACCTCCTGTGTTTAGAACTGAGGTGGAGGATGAGCTAAGATTCCTGATTAGGCCACATATGGCTGGGACTGGCCTGATATACAAGATTTGGGAAGAATAGAAGATGGGTGTGTGAATGGTTAGATGGGCAGGTTGGGAATTGGGAAAGTGTTGGAGAAGAAGGACAATCTTCCAGTAACCTCGGAGAGATTGGTCAGTTGTGGTACTTTGCCTGTTTGAATGCATATATACTTCAAGGCTTTCTCGAATGGGGCTAAGCCAGGGAAGAGGCGAAGATAGCGAGTGTTTCTGATTTACAAGTTGGTTTCCATTCTTCAAATGGATCATATTGTAGTTTTCATTTTAATCAGACAAATTTACCTACCTCACTTCAAATCTGGTAAATGGCCGAGGTTCTATCTTTTTGAAAATTCATGATAGATTAGATTAGATTACTTACAGTGTGGAAACAGGCCCTTCGGCCCAACAAGTCCACACCGACCCGCCGAAGCGCAACCCACCCATACCCCTACATTTACCCCCTACCTAACACTATGGGCAATTTAGCATGGCCAATTCACCTGACCCGCACATCTTTGGACTGTGGGAGGAAACCGGAGCACCTGGAGGAAACCCACGCAGACACAGGGAGAACGTGCAAACTCCACACAGTCAGTCGCCTGAGGCGGGAATTGAACCCAGGTCTCTGTTGCTGTGAGGCAGCAGTGCTAACCACTGTGCCACCGTGCCGAGGATTAGTGAGTTTTGAGAAGATTTGATAGGATTGATTAACATACAAATTTATTACAGAAACTGGAAAGTATTTGTCACGTGAAAGCACGGCTACACTCCATAATGTTGCAAGTTGCGTGATAGACTAAGAGTAGCTGCTACCCACATATTCTACATCCTGGTTACTCTCCTCATTAGTATATTACCTCTTGAGCCACATGAAAGTATCTTCATAGAAACTATATTGGATTGCATCAATTATCTACCATTGGAGTCTATCCAGGCTCTCCACATCGCTGAAAAATTACAGAGAGAGGACTACCTGGACTGCACCTCCTGTACAAACACAATCCCTTACTCTCAATCCCTCCGCCTCCACCATATCTGCTCTGAGGAGGAGGAGCAATTCCACTCCAGGACATCCCATTTCAAGAACTGCAATACATCAGGGAGATAGGATGCCAACTCGCAGACCGTTTCAGGGAAAATCTCTGGGACACACACCAAACAACCCCACCGCCCTGTGGCTGACCACTTCAACTCCCCCCTCCTACTCCATCAAGGACGTGCAAGTCCTGAGCCTCCTCCACTGCCAAATTCAAGCCACCTGACCCGTGGAGGAAGAACACTTCATCTCTGGCCTTCAGACCCTTTAATCACACAACATCAAAACTGACTTCACTAGTTTCCAAATCTCCCCTCCTCCCACCTCATCCCAGATCCAATTCTCCAACTCTGCACTGCCCCCTTGACCTGTCCTACCTGCCCATCTTCCTTCCCACCTATCCACTCCACTCTCCCCACCAACTATCACAATCATCCCCCACCTGCATCCACCTACCTTTTCCCCCAACCCCACCCCCACCCTCCTATTTATCTCTCAACCTTCCTTTTCCCCCACATTCCTGATGAAGAGCTTATGTCCGAAACATCAGTTCTTCTGCTTCTCAGATGTTGCCTGACCTGCTGTGGTTTTCCAGTGCCACACATTTTGACTCTGAAAAATTGCAGATCTGACTTTAAAGTTACCGTTTGTGTGAAATATAACAACAGCAATTACTTGTTGATGTTCCATTTTAAATGCTACTTTAAGAGTAGGTTACTGTCTGATTACAATACATTAACCAAAATATTGAACTCCTTCATTGTATCAAGATCAACAATGTCAATGAAGTAGGAGAAAGTGAGAACTGCAGATGCTGGAGATCAGAGTTGAGAGTGTGGTGCTGAAAAAGCACAGAAGGTCGGGCAGCATCCGAGGAGCAGAAGAATTGATGTTTCGGGCAAAAGCCCTTCATCAGGAATAATGAAGGGCTTATGCCCGAAATTTCAATTCTCCTGCTCCTCAGATGCTGCCTGACCTACGTTTTTCCAGCACCATACTGTCGATGTCAATGAAGTGTCTCCCTGGATGGAAGGAGATTAAAAATGTTGCTGCTTAAATTGGATATGTATTTACGAAGGTAGAAAATCGTGACAAATAGTACACCTTTGCAATTTTCAGTTGGGTCTGATGCAGGGAGGTAGGTTGCTTGAATACAGGTTACTGATTAAGTTGTTTAGATTTTCTCCATCAGGAGTTGAGCAGATGAATTTATGTCTTTAAAGGGACTGTTCGGGATGCTCAAGACAGGTCACATTCAGTTAAGTTATAGTTCATGTGGAAGGAGTAGGAGAATCCTCCCAGAAACAATGTTCTGCTGCTGAGCACCCACAGAATGCCCACAGATCACTAGTGATATGGAACAGTGTCTCAATGTGACATGGCACTGACATGAGTACCAATGAGTTTGCAGAATTGCTGTTAGCCAACTTTATCCCTCCATGGGCCCAACTTGAAAAATTCCACCCTCCCCCATTGAGTTAGAAAATGTGGATAAACCCATACTAACAATAGCTCCTTTATGTATAGTATTCTGGATGTATTTCTCTATTTTTAATTTAAGAAACATTTGACATGTGAAAAATCACTAAAATGTTGATCGCATACCAACAAAGATTTTGGAACAATGATGAACTGTTGTCATAGGGCATATGTAAAATGATCCTTAATTGACTTGAGGATTTGATAGCAATTTATGATTTGGAACTGTTCTCATACAGTTTCACAATGATGACCTCCAGTCCCACTGCTGTAGAAATCATTGTGTTCAAAAGACAGAACAGTTTCTGCAGAATCAAAATCTACTTAAAAAGATACACAATTATGTTAAAATAACTGTTTACAGTTGAGTAGATGGCAGTAATACGTTTCGTTTGAGGACAGCTTAAATCGGTCAACAGGCAAAGAACGAGAGGTGGCAGTAAACTTTTACTTTTAGCTTTAGGTGGCACAGTTACAGCCTGCACTTAGAGTTATTTGTATTGGAGTTTAATATCAACACTAGACATACAAACTGAATATGCAAAATTACTTCCTGGATTTATACTGTTTATGGAGTATTGTGGTTGAATGTTTAATGTGGTTTAAGCAATCTTTTGTTAAAAGCAATGGAATCATGTATACATACAGGTTGCAGTAATTGAAAGACTGAACAAATTTATAAAGTGTGTTTAACAACCTCAGGCAGTCCCAAGCACTTGACAGCCAACCGAGGAAACCACCTGTTGATCCTGCCCACTTATGCTCGAAATAAACACACAAGTCTTGATATTAGTTCGACTCTGAACATAAAATAGGTGAGAGGGTCAATTAAGAGGCTTACAACTTACAACACATGACAGGATTGGTTACTTTGTGTGTAGCCACAGAAAATGGGGAGATACTAAATGAGTGTTTTGCACCAGTATTTACTGTGGAAAAGGATATGGAAAATGTAGGCTGTAGGGAAATAGATGGTGACATCTTGCAAAATGTCCATATTATAGAGGACGAAGTGCTGGATATCTTGAAATGCATAAAAGTGGATAAATCCCCAGGACCTGATCAGGTGTACCCGAGAACTCTGTGGGAAGCTAGAGAAGTGATTGCTGGGCCTCTTGCTGAGATATTTGTATCATCGATAGTCACAGGGGAGGTGCCAGAAGACTGGTGGTTGGCTAACATGGTGCCACTGTTTAAGAAGGGTGGTAAGGTCAAGCCAGGGAACTACAGACCAGTGATTATGTCGTCTGTAGTGGGCAAGTTGTTGGAGGGAATCCTGAGGGACAGGATATACATCAATCCTCTTTGTTACTTCCTCAAGAAACTCAATCAAGTTTGTGAGACGTGATTTCCCACTCACAAAGCCATGTTGACTATCCCTAATCAGTCCTTGCCTTTCCAAATACATGTACATCCTGTCTCACAAACTTGATTGAGTTTTTTTGAGGAAGTAACAAAGAGGATTGATGAGGGCAGAGCGGTAGACAAAACACAATGATATTACACTATTCCATCGGACATATAATACATTTTGTGCACAAAGCAAATTGGTAATCTGTTCTTGAAATTGTTAGGTTTCCAGTAACTTTTGACAATTTATAAAAACAAACAGAACAATAAAATTTAAACTCTGCCATTAAATGCTGGGAATAAGTATAATTTTCAATGTTAGGTGTTCAGTATTATTATTAGATTACTTACAGTGTGGAAACAGGCCCTTCGGCCCAACAAGTCCACACTGACCCGCCGAAGCGCAACCCACCCATACCCCTACATTTACCCCTTACCTAACACTACGGACAATTTAGCATGGCCAATTCACCTGACCCGCTCATCTTTGGACTGTGGGAGGAAACCGGAGCACCCGGAGGAAACCCACGCAGACACGGGGAGAACGTGCAAACTCCACACAGTCAGTCGCCTGAGTCGGGAATTGAACCCAGGTCTCTGGCGCTGTGAGGCAACAGTGCTAGCCACAGTGCCACCGTGCCGCCACATTCACCCTGAGCTTAGGGATAGCACTGTTGTGGGGTAAATCACCAGCCTCAGAGTCAGAGTCGGGATTCAACGACAGGGTTTATTGTACAAGGGGAGAGAAACACACCAACAGCACAGTGGTCAGCAGCGATTCTTCTCTCAACCCGGAGCACATAGAGTTACTGGAACATTTCAAGAACAGATTACCAACTTGCTTTTTTCACAAAATGTATTATATGCCCCTGATGGAATAGTGTACTATCATTGTGTTTTGTCTACCGCTCTGCCCTCATCAATCCTCTTTGTTACTTCCTCAAAAAACTCAATCAAGTTTGTGAGACAGGATGTACATGTATTTGAAAAGGCAAGGACTGATTAGGGATAGTCAACATGGCTTTATGAGTGGGAAATCATGTCAAGGTAATTTTATACATTTTGTGATATAATAGGTCAGTGATGAGGTTCTTGTTTCTGTAACATAGTTTGTTTGTTGTAAACCTTGCAGAATCGTTGATAGTCTTGATGCAGTCATTGTCAGTTCCAGCGCAGCCTTTGTTAATTTCAGTGCAGCCATTGTCAGTTTCAGCGCAGACATTGAAAGTGTCAGTTTCAATGTCTGCGTGGAAATCCATTGCTGGAGTAATGGATGCTAATCACTCTTCCTGAGAAGGATGATTACTGCTGCCCTGGCAATTAGCACTTTGTACTGAGTCTGTATCAAACTGTGAGCATTTCTGTCAAAGGAAATGTTGGACCCAGACACTTTGGCAAGCAGTTTATGCTACTCATGTGTATCCTCACGCCCATCCGCCTTAAACTAATCAACTAGGTTGTGAGTGCATTGTGCTGGCATTCTGGTGGCCCCAGGCAGTATCTGCGTTTGCTCTGCTTTCTTTGTCCATATTATATTTGGGCAGCCATCTTGTACGTCAAGTGGCCAACTTATGGTTCAACGGCCAAATTGTCTATCCGTGTGCCTAGTGTCACCCTGCCCGTGCCATCTCCCACTTCAGCACAGTCAGATGCAGTGAACATCTCTCATTATTTCTAATATTAAAATGGTTATAAATTCTTTTTTTAATTAAAATAGAAGTGCTTGCTTCTCTTTGTGAATAACAAACAGTCAAATAATTGTGGTAATCTTGCTGAATCTGGCTGGTGAGATGTGAATTTGGGAGCTTTGAGTTATGTCTGATCTTTTTAAAAATCTTCTTAGGATGTAGTCATTGGTGGCAAGCTTGGTATTTACTGCTGTCCATAGGTGCTCTGGAGAAGTAGTGGTTCACCTTCTTTTAGAACCAAAGAGTCTATTTGGTGAAGATACATGCACAAAGATGATGGGAGATTCAGAAATTTAACCGATGAAGGAAGATGATATATTCATCCAATTTCGGATGTTGTTTTGGAGTACAGCTCGGAAGTGAAGCTGTTTCTTTGTCCTTCTATGTTCTCTTTAATTCCAAAAAAAAGGGTAGCACGGTGACTTAGTGGTTAGCACTGCTGCCTCACAGCACCAGGGACCCAGGCTCGATTCCTGCCTCGGGCAACTGTCTGTGTGGAGTTTGCACAGTCCCGTGTCTGCATGCACCGGTTTACTCCCACAGTCCAAAGATGTGCAGGTCAGTCGAATTGGGCATGCTAAACTGCCCATTGTGTTAGCTGCATTAGTTAGAGGGAAATTGGTCTGGGTGGGTTACTCTTTGGAGGGTCAGTGGGGACTGGTTGGCCCAAAGGGCCTGCTTCCACACTGTAAGGAATGTAATCTAATCTGTATGGCAGGTCTCATGAGTTTGGAAGGTTGTAGAGTTATGGAATCATACAGTAAACAAAAGGAAATTGATGCAAGAGATACTGTTACAGCTAATAAATTCCTGAGCACATTTTGAGACTGGTAGATGATCATAAAATGGATTGGCTTGTTCTAAATGCTTATGAGCTTCTTAATGCAACTGCATCCACCTAGTAAAGTCAAAAACATTGAATTACACTCCTGGTGGATATAAATGGTGGAGAGGCTTTGGCAGGTCAGGAGGTAAGTCACTCATTGCAGAATACTCCTATCTCAACTGCTTTTCTAACCAGGATATGTATATAACATGTCCAGCTAAGTTTCTGGTCAATGGTAATTCCCAGGATGCTGATATTGGGATTTGGAGATGGTGATGATAATGGAATTGAATGTCAAAATGGGCTATGTTGAAATTTGCAGATGAGGCCAGTGACCTCAACTGCAACTCTAATCTGAAGCCTAATGGGAAAGTGACTGTGGTTTCCTCATGTAGCCCACCTTAAGAGTAAGAGGAGATAGTGAGAACTGCAGATGCTGGAGAGTCAGAGTGGATAAAGAGTAGAGCTGGAAAAAGCACAGCA
The DNA here is from genome assembly GCF_020745735.1 of Hemiscyllium ocellatum. NCBI lineage: Eukaryota > Metazoa > Chordata > Chondrichthyes > Orectolobiformes > Hemiscylliidae > Hemiscyllium > Hemiscyllium ocellatum. The sequence goes on along the minus strand of NC_083404.1, from coordinate 100,071,357 downwards.
GGTTAAACAGCCTCAGAGGAGGAGGGGAGTTGACATTTCAGGTTGGAACCTTTCATCACCTTACATAAATAGAGGGAGGGGATAAGTCTGGGAAAGGATGGTGGGGAGGGTGGGGGGGTGGCAATAGGTGGATGCAGATAGAAGGTGACTGTGATTGGTCAGTGGGAAGGGAGTGGATAGGTGGGAAGAAGATGGACAGGTAGGGTCAGATTAAGGGGGCATGGTGGAGAGAGAGTACTGGGTCTGGGATGAGGTGGGGGATGGGGGGATTGGGAAACTGGTGAATTCTATGTTAAGGAGTTGGGAAGGGAAGAGACCCAGACAGTAATGCATATTGTCGACTTCAAGTGTGTTGAAATTGTGTTGAAGCATCTCAGAATGGAACACGGTGCATGGAGAAAAGTTGAATCGACTGCACATTATAGCATTTTCAAGTTATAGTTTGTCCTCTGGCTACTTGCCTGACATGGCATGTATATTGTAAAGACTAAGACCATTACAATAGTTTTGAGCTAAAGATGGAAAACGGCATCTAGAGATAAGTTGAATAAATTGCGCTGTCTGTAATATTCAAGACAAAATTATTTGTAATATACTTTTAAAGATTTTATGGAAAAATAATATTTTTGGGAAAAATATATCTTTGGCTTTAAAAATAGACGCAGTAGGAAGATTTGTTACAGTAAGGGGCATCAGGATTCAATGTATGGGTAGAGTTAAGCCACCTAAAAGTGACACTGGGTCAGAATCTCAATGTTACATAGTTCTCTTCCACATTTCATCTGGGTGGGTTTGAAGGTCTTCTATGCAGATGTGTCACATAGAATTTAAATATTTAAAGAAGTTTTAAAATTCTGTTTTAATTGTAAATTTTGGTTTTGACAGCCAGTGGACCTATGAATGACCTGTCAGCAACTTGTTAGGATAGGTTGAGGCAAGTGGTCAATAGGGAGTATTTCTTCAGTGAAGCTGTGAATCTAGGACACTTTTTGATCATTGAAACTGAAGAACTGCAGCCAAGCCAATAAGAGGCTGTTGTTCATAGCACTCCGTCTCAGAGAATACTTTCACTACTTGATAGGTGATTGCCAACTTGCAACTCACTCTCCTGTCTTGCACTTCACTCACAGTCAGCTGTCCGTCTCTACTGCTAGCCGCAATCAGTTCCCATAACAAGTCTGAGCATCTGTCTCAAGTAGCTCAGCAAGTTGTTGCTAATATCTGCAGCTCTCTGGAACAAAAGCAGGGCAAACAGTGCCAATATCAGTGTCACTTGAGGGCTACTTCATTGCACTATCCAAACCCACCCATTCCTGACTTTCTGCCTCTCTCTGAGATTTTTTTCTTCCCTCCTATAAGTGTGTGTAGTTTCAATGTGTAGACATCAGAGAAAGACAATATTTCTGAAGGTTGATGATGAGAAATGTGCATGAGGCAACAGGATGTGTATGAATGTTGGCTTCTCAGATGGGGATGTACGATGCCTGACGAAGAATGAGTGAAGTTGCAGGGTGACATGTCCGAAGCAGTGCTATGTCAAAAAATACTGGAAAACATTGTAAGTTTGCTCACTGAGCTGTAAGGTTTGTTTTCAGATGTTTCATCACCATGCTGGGTAACATCATCAGTGAGCCTCTGGTGAAGCACTGGTGTTATGTCCCACTTTCTATTTATGTATCTTGGTCTCTTAAGGTGAGTGATAACATTTCCGGTTCTTTTTCTCACAGCTGCTGTTTAAGTATGTTGGTAGGTTTGTGGACTACCATGATGCCAAGGGGTCGGTGTAGTCTGATAGTCATTTCAGAAATGTCTTTGATGTATGGTAATGTGGCTAGAGTTTCTCGACGTGTTGTGTCTGCTTGTTTAGGTTTATGCCAGTAAGGATTCACAAAAAAGGAGGAGAACAACCAACATACTTCCCTTCCTAGACGTCATAGTGGAACAAACAGTTAATGGAGAACTTCAGATCAGTGTCTAGAGGAAAGCAACACACACACAGACCAGATACTTAACTACGGAAGCAATCATCCCAACACTCACAAATAATGCTTCGGAACATTATTTAAATGGGCCACAACACACTGCAGTACCCAGGAACTATGAGCAGTGGAAACAAAAAATACCTATACAGTGTATTCAAGAAGAATGGGTACCCGATAAACATAGTCTGCCGAATCCTAACTGCAAACCCAAACAAGCAGACACAATGTGCCCAGAAACTCTAGCCACACTACCATACATTAAAGGCATTTTTGAAATGACTACTAGACTACTCCCACCCCATGGCAGCATGGTAATCCACAAATCTACCAACACACTTAAATAGCGGCTGATGAACCTAAAGGATCCGATACAAACAACCAGCAAAATGAATGTCATTTACAAAATACCATGCAAGGACTGTAACAAACACTACATCAGACAGACAGGTGGAAAAATAGCCAACATGAACACCAACTAGCCACCAAAGGGCATGACCCACTATCACTCATACCTTTACATACAGACGAAGAAGGACACCACTTCGACTGGAACAACACATCCATCCTGGGAAAGGCTAAACAGGGACATGCACAGGAATTCCTAGAGACCTGGCATTAAAACCAGAACTCCACGAATAAACACATCGATTTGGACCCCATTTACCAACCTGTGAGAAAAAGAACCAGAAATGATACCACCCATCTGAAGAGGCCAAGACACATAAATAGAAAGTGGGACATAACACCAGTGCTTCACCGGAGGCTCACGATGGAACATTTGAAAACAAACCTTCCAGTTCAGTGACCAAACTTACAAACTGAACCTCAACTTGAGCTACAAATCTTCTCAAAAATCACAATGCTAGAAAAGCTAGGGTGTGAGGCATGGCACTTTCAAGTGTACAAAGTATACAGCTTTCCCATACTAGTTAAGTTCTGAATAGTCCTGGTGCGCTTCCTCCGGATTGGAGTTTTTTTTGTCTCTATCCAGATTGGAATGAGCACAATTCTTCCTTACTTTCTTTGCTGTTTCTATCCATGTCAATTTCAATGGACAGAGTGTCTTCTTCCACCTGTCCTTGGGAGATGTCACCTCATTGAAGCCAATCAGACTCTTCAGCAAGACCCACAGGTCAGAGTGAGATGCTTGGGGAGCAGCCTCTTCAGGTCTTTCCTTTACTTCTGTGGTTACTGCAGTTTTAAAAATTCCATATGCAGGTGCAACATTCTAACCAATATTATGGTCCTTTAATTAGAACTTCCTTTCACTGATCTAACACATCATCACAGCTTGTGTCCCTAACTGGTCAAGGAGACTAGAAGTTGACTGCTAATGTTGCGGCTCAGTTAAAGAGTTATATTGAAGTCCACTGGAGATTCCAATGGGTTTCAGTGACTAATGGTCCTGTTGCTTGGCCAGGGACTTTCCGTTTAAAATTCCACCTCGAGTGCAAAAACAAAAAGCAGAGGAGATTGAATAAAATAGTACCAGAGAAGAAAGACTTGTGTTACATGGAATGATTAGAGAAACAAGGGTTGTTTTCTTCAGTGTTGAAAATATTAAGGAGACATTTGGTAGAGATGATCGACATCATGAAGGTTTTTGATAGTGTAAATAAGGAGAAAAAACTTACATTGTCAAAAAAACTGATTATAGAGAACACACTGAAGGTAATTCTCAAAAGAACCAACGGTGACACGGTGAAAAGATGTTACACGTTATTATAATTTGGATCATACTGAGTGACAAGGGGCATGTAAATCGAAGCAGAATAGATAATTTTTGAAAAGGGAACTGGTTAACTTCTGAAATTGGAAACATTTTCAGGATTAGAAAGAGCAGATAAACAATTGGGCGAATCTTTCAAAGAGCCACGGGTATGATGGCCCGGTGTTCTTTTTCTGTGATGTATCATTCTTTAATCACAATTAGATAATCTGTTTTAGTGATGTTGGTTGAGGAATAAATATTGTCCAAGACCCTAGTGAGAATTCCATTTCCCTATTTGTATCAGTGTCATGAGATTCTTTTTCAACCTGTTATGACAGGTGAGGCCTCAGTTCAATATTACATCTGAAAGACTGCAATGCCAACAGTGAAGTACTCCCATGGTTATACTTTGAAACAAGCAAAGTCTTGGACTCATGTGGGACTTCAGACTTTAAAATTCAGACTCAGAGATGAGAACACTACTATAGCTAATCTGACATATAATTGTAGTAAGGATATCTATATATACAAAGAATCCAGTAGGGATCATTGCCAGTCATAAGGACCTCACAGAGTCATAGAGATGTACAGCATGGAAACAGACCCTTCGGTCCAACCCGTCCACGCCGACCAGATATCCCAACCCAATCTAGTCCCACCTGCTAGCACCCGACCCATGTCCCTTCAAACCCTTCCTATTCATATACCCATCCAGATGTCTCTTAAATGTTGCAATTGTACCAGCCTCCACCACATCCTCTGGCAGGTCATTCCATACACGTACCACCCTCTGCGTAAAAAAGTTGCCCCTTAGGTCTCTTTTATATCTTTCCCCTAAACCTATGCCCTCTCGTTCTGGACTCCCCGATGCCAAGGAAGAGACTTTGTCTATTTATCCTATCCATGACCCTCATAATTTTGTAAACCTCTCTATGGTCACCCCTCAGCCTCCGACGCTCCAAGGAAAACAGCCCCAGTCTGTTTAGCCTCTCCCTATAGCTCATATCCACCAACCCTGGCAACATCCTTGTCAATCTTTTCTGAACCCTTTCATGTTTCACAACATCTTTCCGATAGGAAGGAAACCAGAATTGCACGCAATATTCCAACAGTGGCCTAACCCATGCCCTGAAAAGCCGCAACATGACCTCCCAACTCCTGTACTCAATACTCAGACCACTAAAGAAGAGCATACCAAATGCCTTCTTCACTATCCTACCTACCTGCGACTCCACTTTCAAGGAGCTATGAACCTGCACTCCAAGATCTCTATCTTTATCAACACTCCCTAGGTCCTTCCCATTAAATGTATAAGTCCTGCTAAGATTTGCTTTCCCAAAATGCAGCACCTCGCATTTATCTGAATTAAACTCCATCTGCCATTTCTCAGCCCATTGGCCCATCTGGTCCAGATCCTGTTGTAATCTGAGGTAACCCTCTTCGCTGTCCACTACACCTCCAATTTTGGTGTCATCTGCAAACGTACTAACTGTACCTCTTATGCTCGCATCCAAATCATTTATGTAAATGACAAAAAATAGAGGGCCCAGCACCGATCCTTGTGGCACTCCATTGGTCACAGGCCTCCAGTCTGAAAAACAATTCTCCACCACCACCCTCTGTCTTCTACATTTGAGCCAGTTCTGTATCCAAATGGCAAGTTCTCCCTGTATTCCATGAGTTCTAACCTTGCTAATCAGTCTCCCATGGGGAACCTTGTTGAACGCCTGACTGAAGCCCATATAGATCACATCTACTGCTCTGCCCTCATCAATCTTCTTTGTTACTTCTTCAAAAATCTCCATCAAGTTTGTGAGACATGATTTTTCACGCACAAAGCCATGTTGACTATCCCCAATCAGGAGAAAGTGAGGACTGCAGATACTGGAGATCAGAGCTGAAAATGTATTGCTGGAAAAGCGCAGCAGGTCAGGCAGCCCCCAAGGAGTAGGAGAATCGACGTTTCGGGCATGAGCCCTTCTTCAGGAATGAGGAGAGTGTGCCAAGCAGGCTAAGATAAAAGGTAGGGAGGAGGGACTTGAGGGAGGGGCATTGGAAATGCGATAGGTGGAAGGAGCTTAAGGTGAGGGTGATAGGCCAGAGTGGGGGTGGGGGCGGAGAGGTCAGGAAGAAGATTGCAGGTTAGGAAGGTGGTGCTGAGTTTGAAGGTTGGGACTGAGACAAGATGGGGGGAGGGGAAATGAGGAAACTGGAGAAATCTGAGTTCATCCCTTGTGGTTGGAGGGTTCCTAGGTGAAAGATGAGGCGCTCTTCCTCCAGCCATCGTGTTGCTATGGTCTGGCGATGGAGGAGTCCAAGGACCTGCATGTCCTTGGTGGAGTGGGAGGGGGAGTTGAAGTGTTGAGCCACGGGGTGGTTGGGTTGGTTGGTCTGGGTGTCCCAGAGGTGTTCTCTGAAAAATTCCTCAAGTAGGCTGCCTGTCTCCCCAATATAGAGGAGGCCACATCGGGTGCAGCGGATGCAGTAAATGATGTGTGAGGAGATGCAGGTGAATTTGTGGCGGATATGGAAGGACCCCTTGGGGTCTTGGAGGAAAGTAAGGGGGGAGGTGTGGGCGTAAGCTTTGCATTTCTTGCGGTTGCAGGGGAAGGTGCCGGGAGTGGATGTTGGGTTGGTGGGGGGTGTGGACCTGACGAGGGAGTCACGGAGGGAGTGGTCTTTTCGGAACATTGATAGGGAAGGGGAGGGAAACATATCTCTGGTGGTGGGGTCCGTTTGGAGGTGGTGGAAATGACAGCGGATAATGTGATGTATATGGAGGTTGGGGGGATGCTAGGTGAGGACCAGTGAGGTTCTGTCCTGGTGGCGATTGGAGGGGCGGGGCTCAAGGGCAGAGGAGCGAGAAGTGCAGGAGGTACGGTGGAGAGCATCGTCGATCACGTCTGGGGGGAAATTGCGGTCTTTGAAGAAGGAGGCCATCTGGGTTGTTCGGTATTGGAACTGATCATCCTGGGAGCAGATGAGGCAGAGACGAAGGAATTGGGAATATGGGATGGCGTTTTTACAGGGGGCAGTGTGGGAGGAGGGGTAGTCTAGGTAGCTGTGTGAGTCGGTCGGTTTACAGTAAATGTCCGTGTTGATTCGGTCACCCGAGATAGAAATGGAGAGGTCTAGGAAGGGGAGGAAGGAGTCTGAGACGGTCCAGGTAAATTTGAGGTCGGGGTGGAAGGTGTTGGTAAAGTAGATGAACTATTCAACCTCCTCGTGGGAACACGAGGCAGTGCCGATACAGTCATCGATGTAGCGGAGGAAAAGGTGGGGGGTGGTGCCAGTGCAGCTGCGGAAGATGGACTGTTCCACATACCCTACGAAGAGGCAGGCATAGCTGGGGCTCATGCGGATGCCCATGGCTACCCCTTTGGTTTGGAGGAAGTGGGAGGATTGGAAAGAGAAGTTGTTCAGGGTGAGGACCAGTTCAGTCAGTTGAAGGAGGGTGTCAGTGGAAGGGTAGTGGTTGGTATGCCGGGAAAGGAAGAAGCGGAGGGCTTTGAGTCCTTTGTGATGGGGGATGGAGGTGTACAGGGACTGGATGTCCATGGTGAAGATAAGGTGTTGGGGATTGGGGAAACGAAAATCATGGAGGAGGTGGAGGGTGTGGCTGGGGAGTTCTTGGACTAAGGGGGACAGGACTGTATCGAGGTATGCAGAAATGAGTTCAGTGGGACAGGAGCAGGCTGAGACAATGGGTCGGCCGGGGCAGTCAGGTTTGTGGATTTTGGGCAGGAGGTAGAAACGGGCGGTGCGGGGTTGTGGGACTATGAGGTTGGAGGCGGTGCATGGGAGATCCTCTGAGGTGATGAGGTCATGGATGGTCTGGGAGACGATGGTTTGGTGGTGGGAGGTGGGGTCATGGTCAAGGGGGCAGTAGGAGGAGGTGTCCACGCGCTGGTGTTTAGCCTCAGTGGTGTAAAGGACGGTGCGCCAAACTACTACCGCGCCTCCCTTGTCTGCAGGTTTGATATCAATGAGGTAAAAACAATGACTGCAGATGCTGGAAACCAGATTCTGGATCAGTGGTGCTGGAAGAGCACAGCAGTTCAGGTAGCATCCAAAGTGCAGGACCATCTCTGACACCTCCCTCCCCTTCCTGGACCTCTCCATTTCCATTAATGACGACCAACTTGACACTGACATTTTTTACAAACCCACCGACTCCCACAGCTACCTGGATTACACCTCTTCCCACCCTACCTCTTGCAAAAATAGCATCCTGTATTCCCAATTCCTCCGCCTCCACCGTATCTGCTCCCGGGAGGACTAGTTCCACCATAGAACACACCAGATGGCCTCCTTCTTTAGAGACCGCAATTTCCCTTCCCATGTGGTTAAAGATGCCCTCCAATGCATCTCGTCCATATCCCGCACCTCCGCTCTCAGACCCCACCCCTCCAACTGTAACAAGGACAGAACGCGCCTGGTGCTCACCTTCCACCCTACAAACCTTTGCATAAACCACATCATCTGCCGACATTTCTGCCACCTCCAAAAAGACCCCAACACCAGGGATATATTTCCCTCCCTACCCCTTTCCGCCTTCCGCAAAGACCGTTCCCTCCGTGACAACCTGGTCAGGTCCACGCCTCCCCACAACCCACCCTCCCATCCTGGCACCTTCCCCTGCCACCGCAGGAAATGTAAAACCTGTGCCCACACCTCCTCCCTCACCTCTATCCAAGGTCCTAAATGAGCCTTCCACATCCATCAAAGTTTTACCTGCACATCCACTAATATCATTTTTTGTATCCGTTGCTCCCGATGCGGTCTCCTCTACATTGGGGGGATTGGACGCCTCCTAGCAGAGCGCTTTAGGGAACATCTCCGAGACACCCGCACCAATCAACCACACCGCCCAGTGGCCCAACATTTCAACTCCCCTTCCCACTCTCCCGAGGACATGGACGTCCTGGGCCTCCTTCACCGCCGCTCCCTCACCACCAGGTGCCTGGAGGAAGAACGCCTCATCTTCCGCCTCGGAACACTTCAACCCCAGGGCATCAATGTGAACTTCGATAGTTTCCTCATTTCCCCTTCCCGCACCTCACCCTAGTTCTAGACTTCCAGCTCAGCACTGTCCCCATGACTTGTCCGGACTTGTCTGACCTGCCTAGTTCCTTTTCCACCTTTCCACTCCACCCTCTCCTCCCTGACCTATCACCTTCATCCTCTCCCCCACTCACCCATTGTACTCTATGCTACTCTCTCCCCACCCCCACCCTCCCCTTGCTGATCTCTCCACGCTTCAGGCTCACTGCCTTTATTCCTGATGAAGGGCTTTTGCCCGAAACGTCGATTTCGCTGCACTTTGGATGCTGCCTGAACTGCTGTGCTCTTCCAGCACCACTGATCCAGCATGCAGGTTTGATAGTAATGTTGGGGTTGGAACGGAGGGAGTGGAGGGCTGCACGTTCCAAGGATGGGAAGTTGGAATGGGTGAGAGGGGTGGACAGGTTGAGGCGGTTAATGTCGTGGCAGCAGTTGGCTATGAAGAGATCGAGGGCAGGTAAGAGGCCAGTACGGGGTGTCCAGGTGGATGGGGTGTGTTGGAGGCAGGAGAAGAGGTCGTCAGAGGGTGGGCGAGAATCCTGGTTGAAGAAGTAGGCGCGGAGGCAAAAGCGGCGGAAGAATTGTTCGATGTCTCGCCGAGTGTTGAACTTGTTAATCTGAGAGCGTAGGGGGATGAAAGTGAGGCCTCTGCCAAGGACTGATCTTTCATTCTCAGAGACGGGGAGGTCTGGAGGGATGGAGAAAACACGGCAGGGCTGGGAGCTAGGATCTGGTGTGGGGCTGGAGCTGGGAGTGGAGGCGGGGTTAGGCGGGGATGGAGATCGGGCAGGGGTGGGGTTCGGTGTGGGGGCGGGGTTACCTTTCCAAATACATGTGCATCCTGTCCATCAGGATTCCCTCCAACAACTTGCCCACCACCGAGGTCAGGCTGACTGGTCTATAGTTCCCTGGCGTTGTCTTTACCACCCTTCTTAAACAGTGGCACCACGTTTGCCAACTTCCAGTTTTCCAGCACCTCACCTGTGACTATCGATGATACAAACATCTCAGCAAGAGGCCCTGCAATCACTTGTCTAGCTTCTCACAGAGTTGTCGGGTACACCTGATCAGGTCCTGGGATTTATCTACCTTTAACCGTTTCAAGACATCCAGCACTTCCTCCTCTGTAATTTGGACATTTTGCAAGATGTCACCATCTATTTCCCTACAGTCTATAGCTTCCATATCCTTTTCCACAGTAAATACTGATGCAAAATATTCATTTAGTATCTCCCCCATTTTCTGTGGCTCCACACAAAGTCTGCCTTGCTGATCTTTAAGGGGCTCTATTCTCTCCCTAGTTACCCTTTTGTCCTTAATATATTTGTAAAATCCCTTTGGATTCTCCTTAATTCTATTTGCCAAAGCTATCTCATGTCCCCTTTTTGCCCTCCTGATTTCCTTCTTAAGTATACTTCTACTTTCTTTATACTCTTCTAAGGATTCACTTGATCTATCCTGTCTACACCTGACGTATGCTTCCTTCTTTTTCTCAACCAAACCCTCAATTTCTTTAGTCATCCAGCATTCCCTATACCTAACAGCCTTCACTTTCACCCTGACAGGAATATACTTTCTCTGGATTCTTGTTATCTCATTTCTGAAGGCTTCCCATTTTCCAGCCTTTCCTTTACCTGCGAACATCTGCCTCCAATCAGCTTTTGAAAGATCTTGCCTAATACCGTCAAAATTGGCTTTTCTCCAATTTAGAATTTCAACTTTTAGATCTGGTCTATCCTTTTCCATCACCATTTTAAAACAAATAGAATTATGGTCGCTAGTCCCAAAGTGCTCCCCCACTGACACCTCAGTCACCTGCCCTGCCTTATTTCCCAAGGGTAGGTCAAGTTTTGCAACTTCTCTGGTAGGTACATCCACATACTGAATCAGAAAATTGTCTTGTACACACTTTAGAAATTCCTCTCCATCTAAACCTTTAACACTTTGGCAGTCCCCGTCGATGTTTGGAAAGTTAAATTCCCCTACCATAACTACCCTATTATTCTTACAGATAGTTGAGATCTCCTTACAAGTTTGTTTCTCAATTTCCCTCTGACTATTGGGGGGGTCTATAATACAATCCCAATCAGGTTATCATCCCTTTCTTATTTCTCAGTTCCACCCAAATAACTTCCCTGGATGTATTTCCAGGAATATCCTCCATCAGCACAGCTGTAATGCTCTCCCTTATCAAAAATGCCACTCCCTCTCCTCTCTTGCCTCCCTTTCTATCCTTTCTGCAGCAATTGTATCCTGGAACATTAAGCTGCCAGTTCTGCCCATCCCTGAGCCATGTTTCTGTAATTGCTATGATATCCCAGTCCCATGTTCCTAATCATGCCCTGAGTTTATCTGCCTTCTCTGTTAGGCCCCTTGCATTGAAATAAATGCAGTTTAATGTATTAGTCCTACCTTGGCCCTGCCTGCCCTGACTGTTTGACTCACTTCTGTTCTCAGCTGTACCCGTCTCAGATCGATCTGCAGCTACAATTTATATTACTGACTGAATAGATTTCCTCAGCACCAAATAAGTTCATAATTTCCCCCAAACTCTGGTCTCCATGAATGACAAAACGCAATACACATGTACCCTCCATTCTTTGAAAAAATATTGAAATTAAAACCATCCATCTTCTCTTTTGGAATCAGATTGGGCCAGATTTTCTGGCAAGAGGCAATCTCATGCAACTTGGAACTCTGCCTCTTTTTACAAAAGAAGGGTGCTCTACATTCCTGAATGGAGATTCAAAAGTAGAGACTTAGGTCCATTCTGATAGTTCTTTCACAGCACAAAATGGTTGAGGAACACTAAAAAAGGCCCCCTTTTTACAGTAGTCAGCTGCTTTGTTCTGAAATCTAACGGTCCTGGCAGCCTCTTTGATATTTGCTGTCAAAGGTTAAGCACAAAGGGTAAGGTGCTGGGAGGGCTGGATGCCGGCGATATAAGGTGGCAGTTGAGGTGGGGGGGAGGCAGGTAGGGTGCCAACTAGAATGCAGGTAAGATGCAAGGGGAAAGGTAAGTGTATAGGGTATGTTGAGGTCGGTTGGAGAAACAGGGTTCAGAGGGGGTTGGGAGGGCATTTGTCAGGTCTGGGGTTGTCCTACAGCAAGCGGGGTGGGGGGAGACAGATGGCTTGGTCTGGTGGTAGGGATGGGGGTGTGGTTAACTGTTTCTAGTAGGGCAAGGAGTCAGATTGAGTGTGGTGGTGTTGGGGATCTTGGGGCAAGGGTCCCACAGGGTCTAGTCTGGCAACTGTGGGAATCAATTCAGTTCCAGTAGGGCAAAGGAGATGCTGTTTCCCAAGGTGGGGATGACAGGTTCTGGTGGGATGTAGAGTCCTAGAGGGGGTGAGTCTCAGGGCCCAAAGGGATGTTTGTCCAGGATATGTGAGTAAGGGATCTAGGGGTTGTGAGTGAAGTAAGTATGGAGTCATAGAATCGTAGAATCCCTACAGTTTGGAAAGGCCTTTTGGCCCAACAAGTCCACACCAGAACCATACTCCTACCCCATTACCTTACATTTTCCCCTGACTAATGCACCTAACCTACACATCCCTGAATACAATGGGCAATTTAGCATGGTCAGGTTGAGACCTGTTGACCTAACCTGTGCATCCTTGGACTGTGGGAGAAAACCAGAGCACCTGGAGGAAACCCATGCAGTCCCTGGAGAATGTGCAACTCCACACAGACAGTCACCCGAGGCTGGAATCAAACCTGGGTCCCTGGCTTTGTGAGGCAGCAGTGCAGAAACTGAGCCACCATTCACTAGTCACTTAGGAGTTAGACTATGCATTCAATAGTCCAACCTTTCCTTTGTAATTATGTTATTTAATTTCATGGGAATCATCCATGAAGGTCGAAGTTGGGAAGGTGCTTCAGACTTTAGCAGTGATCTTGATTCGTTTATCTCAGTTACTAATAAATGCAAGTATATTCAGTAATAAACACAAAAATGTTTTTAAATTTTTATTATTAAATTTATATTTGACATTTTATATAAACAAAAGATTATGACGATTCCTAACAAAGAACTCAAAATTCATAAAGATCAAGTCAATCAAGTAAATTGATCCAATGGTGAGAGAGTAAAGAATGGTAAATTCTAATGAAAATACAGAATAACATTGCTCAGCCGAAGTTACAAACTAATTCATTTGTTGGAAGTACATTACTTCGCAATGCAAATGCAGAAAAGATAAAGGAAGAGGAAAAAACTGAATATTTAGATGTATGTTAGTTGTCAAATGACAAACTCACCTAAAACACTAGACAACACAACATTGTAAAGACTATTGGAACAATTTGTACCCACAGCAAAGGAACACAATATTAACAGGATTGTTTTTGTTTAGTGCAAAACAAGTCCAAGAACATTAGATTCTTTAGTACTAGAGTTCCACTTGGACAGTCTGTCCTCCTAATAAACTCATTTTCATTTCAGAGAAGGAATCTTTCATCAACCAGCGTTTTTGCAGCTAAATTCTTGCGTCCTAGTGAAAGACGAATAAACTGAATAACCTTTGAATCAGAAAGAACAAAACAATAATTTTAGAGAAATGTGCAGAACCGTTAGGATTTATTTTGCTTCTGATCAAAATGCATCATCTTTAACAAAGCATGAAGGTAAGGCAAATCGGAATTTTAAATAAAATAATGGGACTATGCGACTCATTTTCACAAAAGTTTTGAACTTGAACTCTGGTCATCTGGGGTCGTTGAGCATCCAAACATTTAGTGATTGGAGCTCATCACAACCAGATTCTACCATCTTCTCACACTTCCTAGGATAGTAATTAGTAGTGTCAGCTCTGGCTGATTTTTCTTGTCACTGTCTCAGAGGTAGTGGATAGAATATTCCTAGGGCTTGGTTTTGTGTAAGTAGTTAATACCCCTAAAAGTGATGTCTGGTTGAGACCCTGAAACATAGTGACTTCAATGTTTCACTGCTTCAGGATTGCAGGAGAGTGGGGGTTGTCCCTTAATAACGTCTGGATAAGACATTTATGTATTATAATCAGTGCAGAGTTGCTTTCTCAACCTAGCATTGTCTTTCAAAGCTATAGCACATGTTTGCTGACATTTAGCATTTCTAAGCATTTATTTAGAGGATGCACATTACATAACCCACAACTACATATTCACTCTGTATCTACTTAGAGGAAGTAAGGTGAATCCCCAGCTGATGTTTTCTACTTGAATAAAATTAAATGCAATAAACATATAAACACATAGTACTGTGAAGAACCAAATTTTGATCTGTTTTGATGGTATTTGTCACATATTTTCTTCAAGCTAACTGGTGAATTGGGGAAATACTTGTAGAAAATGAAAGAACATGGTTGATGAAGACCACAGAAAAAGGCAAATCCAACTGGAAAGGTTAGTGTTGATTTTAAGGCAGAGGAGATGCTAATCCCAAAGAAAGCTGAGTTTAAGTAGCTGATTGGGTAGTCTACTGACCCTGAAGCGAGTAAAAGGTAAATCAGACAATGCATTACAGAGCAGGGAGGAGACTACACGTTGGTTGTGCTGGGGCTGACAGGAGCTTGGTGGTGGGAACTTGGTGGGACTCATGGCATGATGATGGAAGAGTAAGTTACTGGGTTGGGGGAACTGGTTGTTTATTAGGAAGTAGGGGGATATCAGAAACCTGTGGGGGAATCTGAAGCCTAATGGTGAGAGGGAATCAGGGTCTGGGTGCTTTGGTGAATGTTGAAATCAGAGACCTGATACTGTTGGTGGGGTGGAGTGGTTTTGGGATATAAAATTGGAAATTTGACAGTGGTGGGAGGAACCAGTGGTCTTGTTAGCAGGGAGAGAAGAGTGGGAAACTTGAAGATTGTTTGGTGGCATCAGAGGCCTAGGACAGAGAAGAGAAGTTGGAGGGGATATATGATTGTGGGACTAAGCTACTTAGTTCCTGATAGCTCGAGAAATCCACATAGACTTAAAGTTGAAAAGTTGAATGAAGCTCATGGCCTCATTATCATTTGAATTCAGTGGTTTTAAGAAGATTATGTATCATTTTTTGTTAGAGTGTGGGCTATGTAGTGGTCTGGCACAAAGCAGCTGTGTTGTGGTAAATTTATTACACAGAATTTATTAAAGGTGGCTTTAAATGTTCCTGAGAGTTTTTGAAAAGTAGAAGATATAATGATATAAAAGAGACTTAAGGGGCAACATTTTTACGCAGAGGGTGGTACGTGTATGGAATGAGCTGGCAGAGGAAGTGGTGGAGGCTGGTACAACTGCAATATTTAAGAGGCATTTAGATGGGTATATGAATAGGAAGGGTTTGGAGGGATATGGACCGGGTGCTGGCAGGTGGGACTAGATTGGGTTGGGGTATTTGGTCAGCATGGGCGAGTTGGACCGAAGGGTCTGTTTCCATGCTGTACATCTCTATGACTCTATAACAATGGATTGTTTACAATCTTTTGCTATAGCTAAACAAAGACAGCTAGTAGATAAATTGAAGATAGAAGTAAAAGCTGGATTTATGAGGATGAGATGATACAAGTAATCGCACAATATTTAGAACTAGAAGAAAGGAATCCTGAAATTGCAATGTCACAATGCAATTTAGCTACAAAATAGATTTAAATAGAGAGAAAGAGAAATGAAAAGATTTTAATGAGACGAGAGAGGAAAACAGGGAAATAGAGTTAATAAAACTTGACGTGAGAAAAGTGAAAAAGAAAGGTGGATGGAAACCGAATAGTGATCATAGTTAATAGATAGAGTTAAAGAAATATTATATTTTCTAACTCTGGATGGAATTTATGAGTGCAAAGTCATGTTATTATGAATGAAAAATGAAAAAGCAATTATTCAACAATAAAGCAATAAAGGTTTAAAGGACCATGTAGTTGTACAATTTATTCATGTTCTGGCTCCTTTTAGCCAAACCTGGGAAGAACATTCACATCATTGGACTGAACTTTTAGGTCAGCTACAAAATGCCAATTTGGACATTAATTTCACTAAGAGTGAATTTGCCAAGTCAAAGATGGTTTATTTGGGCTATTCTGTGGGACAAGGCCAAGTAGCTATTAGAAAAAGAGCTAGGCGGCATGGTGGCTCAGTGGTTAGCACTGCTGAATCACAGCACCAGAGTCCTAGGTTGGATTCCAGCCTTGGGTGACTGTCTGTGTGGAGTTTGCACATTCTCCCTGTGTCTGCGTGGGTTTCCTCCGGGTGCTCTGGTTTCCTCCCACAATCCAAAGATGTGCAGGTCAGGTAAATTGGCCATGCTAAATTGCCCATGGGTTAGGTGCGTTAGTCAGAGGGAAATGGGTGTGGGTAGGTTACTCTTCGGAGGACTTGTTGGGCCGAAGGGCCTATTTCCACACTGTAAAAAAAAACTCACAGGCTTTTAGGATGAGAAGGTAAATTTTAAGTTATGTTGGCATAAGTGGATTTTATTGCAAGTTTGTTCTGAACCTCAGCAGTGTCATTACATCTTTAACAGACTTGTTCACAAAAGGCACAACATTTGAATGGGTGTATGAATTTCAAAGTACCCTTGAAAAGGTTGAGCTGACAACAACAACAATTTTAGCCATGCCTAAAAATGGGAAGCCCTTCAAACTGGCTGTTGATACTAGCAACATTGTTGGTTTACACAAGATAATGAGATGATTTAATGGACTGCCAGTCATCTTTTAAACTAACTGGCTGCATGTCAACAAAAACATTCAATTGTTAAGAAAGAAACACTGAGCCTTCTGCTGGTTGAATTTTGAAAAATACACCAGCAATTACATGGAAGAAAGTATTATTTACATGGACCACAATTCTCTTTATTCATAGCACATAATACCTCTTGAAGGAACTCCAACAAATTGGTCATATATGATTCCAATTTCCCTTTCGTAAAATCATGCTGTAACAGCATAATTACCTTGAACTTTTCTAAGTGCCCTGTTCTAAAGTACAACAGCTCCAAATATCTTCCCTATAGTGTTCAGCCAATTGACTTGTAGCTTCCAACTTTCTGTTTCCTTTTCGTTTTGAATAATGGAATTATATTTACTAGTTTCTCACTAACCGCTATTTTTTAACCCCGGGATGAAGTTTATCAGGATCCAAAGACTTAACTTTACAAAGCTCCAATGATTTGCTCAGTCCTACTTTCTTGGTGATAGTTACACCTCCCTTCTTTTCCATTTCCTCATTTACAGATGTTTCTGTGATGTCACTACAGAGCAAACCAATACAAAATACTCATGGAGTTCAACTTATAACTAATCAAAAGAACATGGGTGTATATTCAGCAACGAGACAAAACTAATTGACCTTTAGAAAATTGATAAATAAAAGTTAGCACAAATTTGCTAAAGGCAAATCATATTTGATCAACTTGATTCTTTGGTGAAGTAATGAAAAAGATTGATGAGGATAGTTCAGTTGATGTTTCTGAACTTTGAAGTGCATTTGAGAAAACTCCACATAATAGACTTTATAGCAAAAATTAGAGTAATGGGATTAAAGAGACAGTGGAAATATGCATATGAAATTATCTGAGGGACATAAAGAAAAGTGTAGTGATAAATAGTTATTTTGAATTGCATGTTGTTTTTCCACTGCTTTTTTTGATAAATATTAATGACCTGGATTTGGACATCCCCAGATGTTTTGAAGTACAGTCATTAATGTATGTAACCTGGCTGCTAATTTGCACAAATCAAGATTTCAGAAATAGCGATATTATAATAGCCAGAAAATTTGTTTTCATTGATGTTTATTGAAGAATTTAACGAGAATAGTGGTGGTGCTTTGGTCATTTATGAAACAATGCCATGGGATTTTTTATGAACATCTGAAAGAGCAGATGACTCCTTGATTTAAAATCTCATCCAAAAGGCCAGTCCTCTAACCTCCCCAAAATCTCAAGCTAGAGTTTTGCACACAGGATGCTGGAGTGAGTCTTTAAAGCAACAAACTGTATTCAGAGGTGAGTGTGACATCAAGTGAGTCACAACTGATATCATATGACACAAGAGGATAATTGGATTCAAGCTAAAACTTCTAAAGGGAATTGGCAGTCTTTTATTTTCCTATTTAAATTACTTAAATATACATGTGAATACAGATTTGTAGTTAGACATACCTTTTGTTGTATATAAGTTAGAAAAGCAGCAAAAATGAAACTTTGAGTAGCAAGGTCCACCATACAGAAAAACAGCACATCAAAAATAATGAGTGTGCTTTCATTGCCATAGTACAGAACTTCAGCAAATGAAAGTTTTTCATCTGAGACAAAGCAAAGAGAATTTTTTCAGTATTGACGCAAAGTAAGAAAATATCTTTACAGTTCTATGACAATTTGAAGATCTGACTTGTTTCAAATTATAAATGCTTTGTTTTTGATACTTCCTTATGTAATTTAGATCAACAATCACCACTTTAATTTGATTACTGATTATTGGAAGCAAAATAATTTACCTCACTTTAAAGTGATAGATGAGTAATTTCTGTCCAGGCGGACTACTGAAACAGTGTTCATTGCTAAGCCTATTTATTCAGTAGAAACTTGTTTATTGAGCTACCTAGCGACGAGAAAATACAGAGCTAACCTGGGAATCCTAATTTCACATTGTACACCACTTCATCAAAACTAGCCTCTAGAAAACCACTTATTTCAGAAATGGTCAGATCTCAATATTTAAGAAAAAATATTTTGTTTCTTTAGAAGTAACTAATAAAGTATCAGTTATAATAAAATAATTAAAATAATCAAGAGGGAAATAGCCAGATTCCCAAGACTAGCTGTGCTTTTATCGCTGAGAAATAATTACTTTGTTATTTCAACTAATTCTATTTGTCCATTTGTGACATAAATAAGTTCATTACATGACAACATATTTGAAAATGAAACCATTTCCATCACTCATATGCCTTACACAACCAAAACATTCACAAATATTAATATAAAGACATATTTAATCAAATTAAATGAAAACAAGTATTTATTTCAAAATTTTTTTTCTTATACTAGTAGTTCTCAAATTATCTTTTTTCAATGGTGAAATATGAATTGATTATATTCTTTTAAGACATTACAACTTGCTATTATTAGATTTATGGAAATATGTAACTATAGAAAGAAGGAAACTCAGAGTTATACCGTTGTAGAAAATGGTTTTGTCTATAGGCTCATGTAGCTCCATTCCAATTATTCTTTCCAATAATAGTTTATCCTGTACAATGTAATCCATGTCACGAATCGCCTGTAAACATGCAGAAAATATAAATTCAGTGCTTTATGGTGTACCTTATCTGAACAGAAAGAATCACTCACAAGTTATGTTTTTCTGAAGAGTTTTAAACTCCAGAAATCTATAATAAAAACACAAGCAAAACTATTCCAACAAAGTGGTTGTGCAGGTCAAATTTCAGGTTGGAGTCCCTCTTAATTTGATTGGGCTCTGTGCACATGGAACTGAGGTGGGATTTACACTCAGACTTCCAGCTTTGACGTAGGGATACTACCACTGTTTTGATGCTGCTGTCACTTTAAAAAGCTTATTTTATCCTTTTTTTCAAGTGAGGCTGTAAAGGCAAGGGTGACAAATTGTCTAGTTTAGCAATGACAAGGGAGTGGCCAGTTCTCCCCGTTCAGGTATTTTCTAGTTTGGTTTAGCTGTAGCAGTCACAAGATGCTCGTATCCAGAAAAAGGTTCCAAGTTTCAGCAGATGATTCCGGATTGCACCCGAAGGAGAAATGTTTATTTAATTCAGAGAAGTTAAATAGTACATTGATGGCATCAGCAAAAGTTTTGTCTACAGAGCTTTGACAGTTCTGTGGGCACGTCCATTTGGCTTGTAGTTAATATTTATATATGTAGGTTCTTGAATGTTAGCAACATGTTATACCAATGAGATAGACATTGTTAAAGAGCAGACCGAATGTTAGGTATCTTATGTTAGGTACCAACTAAATAACATTACTTATTAACTTTACTTAATTACTTTATTAATTTACTTTACTTTATTTACATAGTAAACAACATTAATTGCTGCTGCAGACTGGACCAGATTTTAGAAATACCCACTCATCAAACTCACATCTGCTCACTCTGCTAAAATGCAATTGGAAATGCTAACCTGACACTTGAGAGCAAGTGATGTCCTGCTGTTGTCAAAGCCAAAAAGCTTAGATCTGGCTTCCCAATGCCCAACTTAGACTATTATCTACATCCAAGTTGTGTTTTGGGATGATGTCACTTCTAACAGTCTGTGAATAGCAGGAGGGGTCCAAACATAGTTGTTTGGAAACGCCTGCATGAACCACAATGAATTAGTATGCTGCTACAGCATGTAACCAAGAAAGCTAACAGGAAACTATCTTTTATTATGAGAGCTATTCAAGATAAGAGTAAAGATGTTATGTTTCAGGTATACAGCGCACTGGAGAGACTGCATCTTGAATACTATGTGCTGTTTTGATCTCCTTATTCAGACAGGATGTAAATGCACTGAAAGCAGTTCAGAGGAGGAAATTCCAGATTGATAAAGCAAAGTGCTGTGGATGTTGGAGATCAGAAATAAAAACACAAACGTTGGATAAATCCAGCAGGTCTCAGCATCTCGAGAGAAAATCTCTGTGTTAACATTTCAAATCCAAAGTGGACTGGAACAACTTGGCTATGGAACAGTTAGCCCTGGAGCATACATTTTCAATACCCCTGCTGGAATGTTGTCAGAGTCAAGAGCATTTGTATTATTCAGACATTTCTTGAAATCAGATAGCGTTGAATTGGATAAATGCTGGCAACTGTGATTTATAAGGACTTCAGGAGAAAGCCAAGGTGAATTGTTCACTTCACTAAAGATGCTTGCAAAAGTTTAGTCTTGTTTTTTGCACTGATGTACTGAGATTCTCCATCATGGAGGATAGAGCTAATTGTGGAAAATTCTCCTTCGGGAAATTGTTTCGATTGCCACCATCATTCATAACTGGATTTGGCAAGGCTGCAGAACTCAAATCTGATCCATTGACTATGGAATCAGTTAGCTCTGGTTATTGAATGCTAGGAGTGCAAATAGTCTTGCATTATAGCTAGCTGAAAATGCATTGCTGGTTAAAGCACAGCAGGTTAGGCAGCATCTCAGGAATAGGGAATTCGACGTTTCGAGCATAAGCCCTTCATCAGGAAAAACTTCATCATTTTCCTGATGAAGGGCTTATGCTCGAAACGTTGAATTCCCTATTCCTGAGATGCTGCCTAACCTGCTGTGCTTTAACCAGCAACACATTTTCAGCTGTGATCTCCAGCATCTGCAGACCTCATTTTTTACTTGCATTATAGCTACACTAGGCTAGCACCTCATTTTTAAATATGCCTGGAGCTGCTCCTGACATGTCTTCCTTCACTCTCTATTAAACAAGGGTTAATCCCCTGGTTTGGCAGTAGCAGTAGAGTGGTGGAATTGTTGGGCCATAAGGTTACAGTGTGGTTGAATACAATTCTACCACTGCTGATGGCCCACAGGTCTCATGATTGCCCAGTTACCTCATGTATTCAAAGTCTGTCCTATTCATCATGGCAGTAATTTCACAAATCACAACAAATGATCTTGATATTGTGAAGACGGACTTTGTTGGGGTGCAATAAATACTACAAATAGATTGGTGCAGACAATGTCAAGTAGATTTTTCCCCCTTGGTGTTACCCCACCACATGCAGCAGACCCATTCTACCCTTTAGGCTCAGCCAACTTGATCAAGAGTGGTGCCACAGAATAACTGTTGATAATAGACATTGAAGTCCCCAAAGCAGTGTTCATTCTGTGCACTCCACCATCAGTGCTTCCTCCAAATGGTGTTGAATATGGAGGAATACTGATTTCAACAATTGAAGAATAGGTAATATGTGGTAATCAGCAGGAACTTCCCTTGCCTATGTTTGACTGAATGCCTGAGATTTCATGAGGCATGGAGGCAATGTTGAGGACAACTAGGGCAACTCCGTCCTGACTGTGTCGCACTATGCTACAACATTTAGTGGGTATGTCATGCCTATGGAACAGAACATACCCGGGCATGATGATGGTGGTATGTGGAATGTAGTGTGTAAGGTATGATTACATGAGTATTACTGTCAGGCTGTTGTTTAACACGTCTGTGGGACAGCTCTCCTTGGCGCTTGCCTAGATGTTGACAGGTAGGATGTTGGAGAGGGCTGTGTTGGTCATCGGCATTTCTGCTGCCCAGATCGATACCAGGTGGTTTGATGAAATTCATTCCTTTGTTTAAGCTTTATAGTAATTTCGAACAACTGAATGGTTTGTTCAGCTATTTCAGAGGGCAGTTAAGAGATAACCGCATTGCTATGGATTTGGAATCACATGTAGGCCAGACTGGGTTGGGATGGCAGACTTCCTTAGCTAAGGGTCATTTGTTTAAACTTGATTTGAAGGACATGGAAGTCACTGACTGGGCCAGCATTTATTGCTGTCCCTGGTTGCCCTTGAGAAGGTGAGCTGCCTTCTTGAACCACTCAGTTTTCATGCTGTAGGAAGATCCACCATGTCATTAGAGAGGGAATTCCAGTATTTTGACTCTGAGATAGTGAAGGAACAATAATATATTTTCAAGTGAGGATGGTGAGTGGCTTGGAGGGCAAGTTGCAGGTGGTGGTGTTCCCATATATTTGTTGCCCATGCCTTCTAGATAGAAGTGGCTGTGGGTTTGTAATGTGCTAATGATCTTTGGTGAATTTCTGCAGTGCATCTTTTAGACAGTATACACTGCAGCTACTAAGCATCAGTGGTGGAGGGAGTGAATGTGTTGCCAATCAAATGGGCTGCTTTGTCCTGGATGGTGTTAAGCTTCTTGAGTATTGTTATAGCAGGCAAGTGGAAAGGATCCCATCACACTACTGACTTGTGCCTTGTAGATCAGGGATAGGGTTTGGAGAGGCAGGAGATGAGTTACTCAATGGAGTATTCCAAGTATCTGACCTGATCTTGTAGCCTCTGGTTTTTTGGCCCATTCAGTTGAAAATGGTAACCCCGAGGATGTTGATAGTGTGAGATTTAGTGTTGGGAACACCATTGAATATCAAGGGGTGGTGGTTAGACTGTCTCTTACTTGTCACTTATCAGCCCATTTATCCAAATCTTGTTGTATTTGAAGGTGGACCACTTTAGCATCTGAGGAAATGCAAACTGTGTAATCATCAGTGAACATCTCCACTTCTGACCTTACGATGGAGGGAAGGTCAGCGATGAAGCAGCTGAACATGATTGGGCCTAGGACACCACCCTGATGAATTCCTGCAGAGATGTTCTGCAGCTGAGATAACTGAACTCCTAATACCACAACCATCTTCCTATTTACCAAGTATGGCTCTAACTAGCAGAGGGGTTGTCCCCTGATATGCAAGCTATTGATGCAACACACAGTTGAATGTGGCCTTGATGTCAAGGGCTGCCATTGTCACTATGGCTCTGTTTTTTCATGTTAGAACCAAGGCTGTAATGAGATCAGGAGACTGATGACCCTGGCAGAACCTAACTGGGCATCAGTGAGCAGGTTATTGCTGATCTGGTGCTGCTTGATAGCACAATTGGTGACACTTCCAACAGTTTACTGATGATTGAGAGTAGACTGATGGGGTGGTAACTGGCTGGGTTGGATTTGTCCTGCTTTTTCATTGATACTGAGCGGCTTGCTCGGCCATTTCAGAAGGCAGTTGAGAGTCAACCACATTGTAGTGGGTGTGGAGTCATATGTAAGCCAGGCCAGGTAAGGACAGCAGATTTCCTTCCCCTGAAAGGTATCAGTGAGCCAGATGGGTTTTTGTTTCCAACAATTGACAATGGTTTCATGATAATCAATATATTCTTAATTCCAGATTTTTAAAAATTGAAATAAAATTCCACCACCTGCTGTGGAACCTGAATCTCGGGAACATTGGTGGAGTTTCTGGATTAATAGTCTAGCAATAACCACAAGGCCATTGTCTCCTCTACAGTGAACCAATCAGTTTTTATAACACTTGATTTATAGTTAAATAATGACCATTAGACTGACTAAGCTTTTAATTTCATGTAGTTATTGAGCTCAAAGTGCACCATCTGCCATTGTGACATTTGACTCTATGCCTCAGAGCATTAGGCTGGGTTTCTGGATTACTCATTCAGTGACATTAAGACTGTCACTACCTCCTGAAAATTAGTTGGGAATGTATTGTGAAGATGGCACCAAGAGGCTTCAAGAGGATTTGGATAGGCTGAGTAAGTGTGTAAGAATGTGGATAAATGGAAAATAATGTGTGAAATTTTCCACTTCGGTATGGGGAAATTAGGCACAAAATATTTATGCAATGATGAGAGATTCAAAAGTGTTTATTTCCAAAGGGACCTGGATGTCTTCGTGTGTAATTCGCTGAAAACTAACATGCAGGTACCCCAAGTATTTAACAAGGCAGATGGCATATTGGCCTTCACTGCAAGAGGATTTGAGTAGAAAAGTAAAGATGTCTTGTTCAATTTTATGAAATTGAAGGTGGACTCTTCATCCAAGGAAGGATAAGTTGCCATAGAGGAAGTGTGATCGATGTTCATTAGAATAATTCCTGGGTAGTAGAACTGTCCTATGAAGTGAGATTAAGGAGACAGGGTCTGCACTCACTAGTGCATAAGAATAAGAGGTGATCTCGTGGAAACTTACAAAATTCTTACAAGGTGAGACAGAGTAGATTGAGACAGACTTTTCTCGCGTGGTTGGGGCAGGGGATATCTGGAATCAGAGAACACAGTCTCAGAATCAGGAGCAAGTAATTTAAGTTAAAAATCACGCAACACCAGGTTATAGTCCAACAGGTTTATTTGGAAGCACTAGCTTTCGGAGCACCGCTCCTTCATCAGATGGTTGTGGAGGTTAAGATCATGCTCACAGAATTTATAGCCAAAGGAGTCCAGTGTCATGGAGATGTGATACAGTAAATAATCTTAGATATGCTGGTTTCTGTTCTTTGATATGTAAATCCCAGAACTTCTTTTAAATTATATTCTCAAATTAGAAATCACACAACACCAGGTTATAGTCCAACAGGTTTAATTAGAAGCACACTAGCTTTCGGAGCAATGCTCCTTCATCAGGTGATAACCTGATTCTCAAGTTAGCTCAGCTTTTAAACAATAGGTGTGAAGTCTGTCTGTGTCCCAATGCTATGTCAGACTGACAAATCCTCTGGACAGTTTTACATGGATTCATGCAGTTTTTGAGCAAAATAAAATGTAATTCAGCAAAAACAAATTCACCTCATAAGCTTATATGTATGCACATGTAGGAGCGACAGACTGAGCTTGCATGTGAGTGTTCATGTGGGTGTGAGTGCACGTGATAGAGTGTGTGCGCATATATGTGTGAGTGTAAGCTTGGTTAAGTGTGTGTGTGTGTGTGAGTGTGATCGGGTATGTGTGAGAGGGTGCATGTGTTGATGTGAGTGCGGGGGATGTATGTGATAGAGAACTTGTGTGTGCGGGAGCGTCTGTTTAGGTGTGTGAGTATGTAGAGTGTGTGTGCTTGCGCATTACAATGGGGAATGAAATTTAGAAGAATTTCGGGAATTACTTATCAAAGAACAGAAATCTGCACATCCCTTAAAAAATGAAACTTTTAATCTAAGATTATTTACTGTATCACATCTCCATGACATTGGACTCCTTTGGCTATAAATTCTGTGAGCATGATCGTAACCTCCTCAACCCCTGATGAAGGAGCGTCGCTCTGAAAGCTAGTGCTTCCAAATGAACCTGTTGGACTATAACCTGATGCTGTGTGATTTTCAACTTTGTCCACACCAGTCCAACACCGGTACCTCCAAGTCAAGTAACTTAAGATTGAGATAAGAAAGAATTTCTTCACTCAATGCGAGTGAATCTTTGGAATTCTCTATGCTAGCAAATTGTGGAAGCTCAATCATCGAGTATATTCAAGACAGATCATTAGATTTCTAGATATAAATAATATCAGGGGGTATGGGGACAATCTGGGAAGATGGCTTTGAGGTTGCCATGCAACCATTATCTCATTGAATGGAGAAGCAGGATTGTGAGGCTTAATGGCTTATTTCTGTTCCTCTTCTCCTGTGTTGTTTCTGAAGGATGAGAATGGACAATTCATCATGGTCTATCATGTACGGTATGTTTTGTGACTTTGTTAAGCATAATTTTAGTGCTATAGCAGGAGAGAAAATATGGTTGGAAGATTCAGTCGTGGATTTGAAGGAATTATGGACACTACTGTCAGGAATAGCAACATGTTCAGGTCTTGGATGAGGATTGTCCAGCTGTAGATGGGGCAAGAGTTTGCAAGTATTGAGGGATCAGAGACAGTTGAGGTTGTTCGGGATGTTGACCACAGATTAGAAACTGAGGATGTCATTACCTGATGAAAGGAAGCTATTAACAATAACATTTATTTTGGAGGTCATGAAATGAAGCTGGTGGCCAGTGTACAAATAGGATTGAAGGAGCAAGTGATGGATCTCATGCACAAGATTAGTTTGGACAAGGCATGACAGCTTGGAGATAATTTGATTGGAGGACTAGGGAATGGAGTGAAATACAGAAGCAGCTCTTTGTGACAGAGAAGCCTGTGAGCACCTCACACTTGCTGTACTCTTTTTCAAAGGAATTAATTTACTCCCCATGACTAACAAAACATCAATGATACAATCATGCCCTGAAGGAGGATATGAAAGAAATCTCATGTAGTTTCTGGGTAGAAGCTTGTGGCATAACAGTTCAATGCATTTGTAACATTCAGAATCGCTGACAACAACCTATCCTGGCAGTTTTCTAGGCCAGCAGCAGGAACACTAGGTAGCAGCGATTATAATGACTGAATTTTATATTCAGTTAGAGAGAGAGAAGAGTGGATTCACACCATTACACACAATTAAACACAATTTTGAAGGCATGAAAGCAGAGCTAAATAAATCAAACTGCTAAATTAGGGATAGATAATAGAAAGTTAGTGGCAGATATTTCAGGAGATATTTCAAAATACACAGAATAGACAAGAAGGAAAAATTCCAAAGGGAGACCCACACTGTTGCTGAGTCAAAATCATAGAATTATATCATACAGAAGGTCTTCCGTCCATCGAGTCTACCACCAAAAATATACAATATCTACAACAGAGTTATGACACTTCAAGTGTTCATTCAAGTAGATTTTAAAGGCTGAGTTACACTACCTTCCCAGGCAATACATTCTGAGCCCGCATGACCCTCTAAATCTCCGGCATTCACCTTATTTTAACCTTTCAACTAAAGGGAACAGCTGTTTTGATTCACCCTGTCACTGCCCCTCATAATCTTATACTCCTTTAACAGATCCCTTCCTCAATCTTCTCTGTTCCAAAAAAAAACAGATTCAAGTTTATCCAGCTTCTCTTCAAAGATAAGATGATCCGTCTCAGGCAACATGCTCAGGAATCTCATCTACAATCCCTGCATGTCAAAAGAGTAGAACCCTTTTCATACAATTATAAAATTGCTACTGAGTGGAAGCAAGCGATTTGGCCTATAGAATCCACACCGATTCTCCAAAAAGAATCCCACCCAGACCCATCCTGATCTGTGCAACTCTGCATTTCCCATGGCTAATCTAACTAGCCTGCAACCCCTGGACATTATGGGCAATTTCTCATGGCCAATCCAACTAACCTGCATATTTTTGGACTGTCGGAGGAAGCCAGAGCACCCGGAGAAACCCATGCAGACATGGGGAGAATGTATAAACTCTACATAGACAGTTGCTTGAGAATGGAATCGTAGCTGGTGGCTGGAGTTGTGAGGCAGGAGTGCTCACCACTGAGACACCACGCCAGCCTCTGTTCACAAATAGTTGCTGATAAGTCACTCTCAAAGCGTGGTGGTAAGTCATGAGAACTCTGCAGCCGAAGGGGTGCGAACCAGTGATACTACAGAATTCTAACTTGAGCAGCATGATTGTCACTGTCAAAGGGGAATGATATGGAGAGGTGCTCTGGTGGAAATGCTTTCAGTAACATCCTAAATGCATTTATGGGTTGAGGATTAAATATGCTTCTAGGATACAAATGACAGCCACTAAGACAGGACAGCCACCCAATCTTTGTGAGTGCAAGTTCTTCTTCAACAGATGACATAGTTTAGAGATGATGGTATAATCCGTCTTTCAGATAGTTAGAAAAAAATAAAGTGAGCCCTATAAATCCAGGATTTCATAATTTACCTGCGTATCCTTGGTGGTTCCCTCTAAGTATCCCTGCCAGTCTGAAGTCAATTGAATTCATTTGACTGTCAGTGTGGAGTTTGCACATTCACCCTATCTCTGGTGGGTTTCCTCTGGATATTCTGCTTTCCTCCCACAGTCAAAATGAATGGAGGCACTGAATACTGCAAAGACTATTAGTGTTGACAACATTCTGCAATAATACTGAAGACTTGTGTTCCAGAAGCTGCACTAAACCTAGCCAAGCACATCAGTACATCAACATCTACCTGACTATGTGGAAAATTTCTCAGGTATGTCCGATCAACAAAAAGAAGGACATATCAAACCAGGCCAATTACTGCTCCATCAGTCTACTCTTAATCATCAGTTAAGTGATATCAAAATGCACTTGCTTAGCAATAACCTGCTTACTGGTGCGTGACTTAGGTTTCACGAGGTCACTCAGCTCCTGAGCTGATTACAGCCTTGATCCAAACATGGACAAAAGAGCTGAATTCCACCCACAGAGGTTGAATGGTCTTAGTAAGTGCTAAAGTCAGTATGCAAGCTAAGACCCAGCTCCAAAGTAGGTAGCCGAAGTCGTGAAGTGGTGACTGAGTCATTCTAAGAGCAGGTATGATGATGTGGTGACATCAACGGTTTGCTAATGCCAAATTGTGTGAATGTAGTAGGGTTAATGAGAAGAGTCAAGGACCCTGCAGGAACATTGCACCAAAGAAGAAAATGTATGAAGATTGAAGGTTTTCACGCACAGGGTGGTGCATGTATGCCATGAGCTGCCAGAGGGCGTGGTGGAGGCTGGTACAATTACAACATTCAAAAGGCATCTGGATGGATACATGAATAGGAAGGGTTTAGAGGGATATGGGCCACATGCTGGCAAATGGGACTAGATTGGGTTGGGATATCTGATCGACATGTACGAGTTAGACCAAAGGGTCTGTTTCCGTGCATCTCTATGACTCTATGACACAGAAATTCTGTGAACTGAAACAGATGCTGAGACAAGTAGCCTAGTACTTATGTTCTATGTATGTACCTGATTTGTTTATCTGTTGGGCATTGCATGTTAGGTTCCTCAATGGTAGAGAAGAAAATTGGAAGTGCTATCTCTAAT
Source organism: Hemiscyllium ocellatum (assembly GCF_020745735.1). Taxonomy (NCBI): domain Eukaryota; kingdom Metazoa; phylum Chordata; class Chondrichthyes; order Orectolobiformes; family Hemiscylliidae; genus Hemiscyllium; species Hemiscyllium ocellatum. The sequence continues at coordinate 100,042,238 of NC_083404.1, read as the reverse complement.
ACAGCAAGTTAATGTATTAATCCAATGAATTAATATATGAATACAATGTAGTTGGTGGACCTAAATCACCATTTAAGGCTTGAAGGTAAAATCAGAGAAATTTTCCTCAATGTTAAGAATCTGATTTCTCCTTCTCACCCTATTCAGTCACCTTGCTCGTTATTATCGTGCCATACCAAGGAGGGAAAATTCCACCTAATCTAATTCAAGCTTTCTTCTTTGAAGTTCCTAATTTATACAGGTCTATGGGGGCACTGCTTAGGTGTTTGACTTGTATTATGGTGAATTTTTATTCATTACTTCAGAAGCAGTGCTTTAATGAGCCAAGCACATAATTTTCCAAATAATTATTTACATAAATTAATAACTGCATGGTAAGCATGTAGCAGTCAGGATTCTGTTTAGACATATAAAATCAGTTATCAAGATAAAGTAATCATTGTCATGACAAACATAAACATAAAAGTATGAAGCTGGCTAATGGAGTAAACTGTTATGACTTTCAGAGTAGATCAATATAATAGATTACTTACATGATCGATGAATGAACTAAGAAATTTATTAGTGGTATTATAAGCCTTCAATCTACGTTCAAATAAATCACTGGTTTGATTCAAGAGGCGGTCAGATTCACTTCTCTGTAAAATTGGACCAAAAGTTAGGAACATATGAATGACTCTCTAAACTGTGTTTTGGAAATATATGAAGGAACTATATTAATTGCTACCCAATGTAATGGCTCTCGAATCTTGTCATATTGCTCTCTAAACTTGTTTGTGATGAATATCTCAAATGTCTCAATGTCAGTGTTCGGAATCAAGCCTCTTTGACTGCACAGGTTTTCCTGGGAAGAAACAGTCATCAAAATAGCCATATTTAAAATTAATAAAGTTCATAAAAATTTTGAATAGTTTAGAAAAAATAATCCTCACAACAGCTCTTATAATCTTTACATTTGTAAGAAAATCTCAACTTAATCAGACAAAGTCAACTTGGTTTTCTGAACTTAATAGGTTCTGAAGAACTGTTAAAATGTTAACTTTTCTCTCCACAGATGCTGTCACACCTGCCAAGTTTTTGCAGCAGTTTCTGTTTTTGTGGCACCTTCCTTTGTTATGTTGATGATCAAGGGCACTGTGATGTGATGGTAATTGACTAGATTAGGTTTGTTCTGTTCTGTTATGTGTGGAAAGGACATACTTGTTAATTATCCACAATAATCTACTGTGTACTCCAAATTCCCTACCTCATCTACTGTGTCTATTGCTCTCGATGTAGTCTCCCCATCGGGGAGATAGGACGCCAACTTGTAGAGTGTTTCAGGGAACATCCCTAAGACACACGCACCAAACAACTCCACCACCCTGTGGCTGACCACTTCAACTCCCTGTCACTCTCAATCAAGCACATGCAAATCCTGTGCCTCCTCCACTATCAAATCCAAGCCACGCAACAACTGGTGGAAGACACATCATCTTCGTCTTTGGACCCTTCAACCACATGGCACCAACATCGACTTCTCTAGTTTCCAAATCTTTGTTTCCCCCGCCTCATCCAACCCTTGAACTCAGCACTGCCCTCTTGATCTGTGCTATTTGTCCGTCTTCCTTCCCACCTATCCACTCTACCCGCCCCACTGACCAACCACAATTACCCTCCACCTGCATCCACTATTGCCATCCTAGCTACCTTCCCTATTAAACGCACTCCCATACCCCTATTTATCTCTCAACTCCTTTCTCCCTCCTCATTCCTGATGAAGGGCTGATACCCAAAATGTCGACTCTCCTCCTCGGATGCTGCTGTGCTTTTCCAGCACCACACTTTTCGACTCTGACTTTCCAGCATCTGTAGTCCTCACTTTCTCCTACTTATCCACAATGTCAGGTAGATACCAGTTTGTAATTGTCGTGGAACAACATAGCTAGGTATGTAACTTATTCTTAGCCACAAGACTTCAATGGACTATCAAATGTTGTCAGGCTCCTTAGCCATTGCTGCGTCTGGTGCATTTCACCATTTCTTGATATTATGTGGAGTCAGTTGATTGGTTGAAGACTGGCTTGTGTGATGCTAGGAACCTCAGGATGAAACCAAAACATGGAACTTTGGGTTGCAAATGGAGATGTGATGTTGTAGTGGCGTGGTCACAGGAATAATGATGCAGACATATAGGCAATTCTCTGGGGTTCCAGGTTCAAATCCTGCCATGGCAGATGGTGGAATCTGATTTGTATAAATCTGGAATTAAAAGTCTAATGATAACCATAAGTCAACTGTTGTATAAACTCATCTGGTTCAATAATTTCCATGGAGGGCAAGAAATCTGTCTTTACTTGGTCTGGTTTATATTTAATAAGCCACAGCAATGAAGTTGATTCTTAAGTGCCATCTGCTATGGCCGCCAATCTATTTGATTCTATGAAATTACCCAAAAAGTCTCAAAAGAGGAATGAAACTGATCAGACCATTTGACCTAAGCACTGGAAATGACTATGGAAAACTCAGCCCTGTTGACACTCTAAAGCTATCCTTACCAGTATTTAGGTCATTCCAAAGCTGGGACAGATGTCTCATTGAATAGTTAAGCAACAATCTGATATAATCATATGCATAGAATCACATCTTATACATGTCAGATAACACTGCCACCATCCTCATAGCATCACTTGCTTCATGATCATGATATAAGGTCAAACGTGGGCAAGGAAATCTCTTGCTGACTACCACATATCAACACCTCAGCTGATAAGTCTGTACCCCTCCATGTTGAGCACTCTTTAGAGGAAGCATTCAGGGTGGCAGTGGAACAGAATGTACTCTTGGTGGGAGTCTTTAAGGTTGCCACCAAGATTGGCTTAGCAGCACACTGACTGATCAAACTAGATGAGCCCCAAAGGCATATAGCTGTGAGACTGGAGACTGATAGTGAGGGAGCCAAGAGTGATAAACATACTTGACATGATCTTCACAAATTTGCCTGTAGAAGGTGCATCTGTCCGAGACAATATTGGTGAGAATGATCACCACGCAGTTCTTGTGGCGACAATATTCTTGTCTTCACATTTAGAATACTCACTGTTGTGCTGTGTTGCATTACCACCGTGTGAATTGGGATGAATTTTGAACAGATCTAAAAGCTGAAGAATATCCATTTATCTGGATGTGGATCATCAGCATCAGCTGTCATAACCACCAGTCAGAATCAAGAAGTGCTGTGGACACCTTCTAACTTGTAATTTCAAAATGTGCTCTTTAAAAAAGGGCTAATGAGCTCAGTTAGCTGGATGACTGGTTTGCGATACAGTGTGATGCCAATAGCACAGGTTCAATTTCTTTACTGGTTGAGGTTACTCTAGAGCACTCACTTTCTCAACTTGTCCTCTCACCTGAGGTGTGGTAACACTCAGGTTAAAACCACCACCAATTCTCTCATATATGCAGCCCTATAGTCATTTGGGACAATGGTGACTTTCCTATTTAATCAAGCCAAGATGGCTGCAGATTAAATTAAGTGTTTGCATGGAGAGAGGAACGATGGAATTTCACACCAATGAAGTCAAAGCAGGTTGGATTGTGAATACAGAGATAACAAGGAATTGATAACCGCAAGACAGCTCATTGGGTTCCTTCTCAAACTAGACACATTTTGAGTTTTTCCTGAAAAGAAAACACAAGGAAAGGGATTTAAAGATCAATTTCAACTTTACTGAAGTGGACAAATGGGATTAATTGCTCTCATGTGTATCTGGCTGCTGTGAATATCACATTCAAAGAACTATCCTCTCGTTGCCCTTGTGTTGCAAGTAAAGCAGTTCTGTCATGCTGAGCATTGAAGTCAGCTAGCTAGCAGCTAGATGAAAGGAAAAGGAAAGCAGGATTCTCTTTCATCAGAAATACTGGAATTCAATCATACTTGAAAGGAATTACAACTACAGAATCTCAGGCAATCTGTAAAACCAAGGATCATCAAACTAACTGTGCAACTAGTAACATCATTGCTGCTAGTCATCTTTGACTGCAACATCTGGGAAGTTCAATTATCTGCTCTTCATGAATAATTCAGATTGCTCTGTATACTTGTTTTACTAATGTTTATCTTTTTAGACTCACCTCTAATTTTCAATCTGTGTGTATGCACGTTGGGTTTGTTAGTATTTCTTTTTGCAACTGGTAACTTTTGTTAATTTAAGAAACTCTGTTTATATCAGCTCTTGTTAAAACATAAGTTCACTTGGGCCTGGGGAAAAAATATCCACAAGGGAAAGGATCCTTTTCAAATTAACCTTGTTGTAACCAACCAAGGGGATGCACAAATAAAGAAGTGGAGCCAGTTCAACCATCTTCACCAGGGAGTTTAATACTTTGGGATATCTTGACTCAAACTCAAAATCAATTTGACAATATCATGTCTGGTATTTCTTTTACTCTATAGTTACATCAAGCCAGGGGATCAATCTGGTTCAATGAAGTGTGCAGAAGGCATGCCAGGATGCTGTCAGGAACAGCATCAAGTATACCTTAAAATAAGGCATCAACCAAGTGAAAGTGGAGCACAGAATTGTTCATGTGTTTATCAGGGTACAGGGACCAATCAATTCTACAAACAATAGATCCTACCATGTCCAGACATGAACAGTGGTGACAATTAACCAATTCACTGGAGAAGTACACCTCAAAAATGGAGGAGTCCATCACATCAGTTTGAAGATTGAGATACTTTCAACAATTTTCAGCCAGCAGTGCCAAGTAGATGATTTATCTTAGCCTCTTCTGGGGGTGGTTAGCATCACAGATACCAGTCTTCAGTCAATTCATTTCACCACACAATGTGTCAAAAAACAACAGAAGGCATTACATACTGCAAAAGAAACAATATTATAGCAATAAAACTGAAGACTTGTGCTACAGAACTTGTTTTGCCCCGCTAAGCAGTTCCAATACAACTGCAATATTGACAATCACTTGACAATGTGGAAAGTTGCCCCAGTATATTTTGCACACAAAAAGCAAGTTAAATCCAACCAGGACAATTACCAGGCCATCAGTCTACTCTCAAACATCAGTAAAGTGTTGTAAGAGATCATCAACAATGCTAATAAACAACACATGCTTAGCACTAACTTGCTCACTGATGCTCAGCTTAGGTTCCATCAGGGCTACTCAGTTTTTGCCAAACTGGAGTCAGTGAGAATCAGGGGGCATTTCTGGTTGGAATCTTATCTGGCACAAAAGAAGGGAGTTGTGGCTGCTGCAGATCAGTCATTTCTGTAGGAGTTCCTCAAGGTTGTGTCCTAGGGTCCAATCGTCTTCAGTTGTTTCATCAATGATGTTCCTTCCATTATAAAGTCAGAAGTGGGGATGTTCGCTAATGATTGCACAATGTCCAGCACCTTTTGCAGCTCCTCAGGTACTGAAGTGGTATTGTCCAAATGCAACAAGGTCTGGATGATATTCAGGCTTGTGCTGACAAATAGCAAGTAACATATCCCCCACACAAGAGCCACACAATGACAATGTCCAAGAGGTGAGAATTTAACTACCCTTGATATTCAATTACAATACCTCACTGAATCTTCCACAGGTTACCATTGCCCATAACTAAACTGGACTAGCTGTATGAATACTTGTTCCAGGAGCAGGTCTGAAGCTAGGAATCTTGCAGAAGTAACTCAAGCCAACTAGGAATTGGCAATAAATGCTGACCTAGCTAGTGAAGCACACCCTCCATGACTTAATAGAAAAAAAAGTTTCACTATCTCTCTGCACTGATGTATTAGACTCCCTGATAATCAAAGCTTATATTGCACCCTTTAATACTATAAAATGCCTAAGCTCCTCACAGACAAATTATTAAACAATACACGATATTGAACCAATAGAGAGAAGCTTGGTCAGTGAGGTAGGTTTTAGAATTGTATTAAAAGAAGAAAGCAATATAAAGAGGCAACAATTTTGATGAACGTATGAATTAGGAGCAGCAGGAAGCCATTTTGGCCCTTAAGCCTGTTAAGGAGGAATTTCTGAGTGTAGTACCCAGGCAGCTGATAAAAAGTCTGCTAACACGAGAACATTTAAAAACAGGTTGTCCAAGAGGCCAGAAATGGAGCAGAAAACAGTGCATATCTTAAAGGATTGTGAGGAGCTAGAGGAGAGTCCAGGATGTGGAGTATTTAAAAAGAATATGGTAATTTTAAATTTAGATATTATAGCACTTCTCTAGGTCAGCTAGAAGAAGGATGATGGATATATGGGTTTTGGTGAGTTTAAACAGAGATAGTACGGTTATGGATAACCTCAGTTTTATGGTGGCTGGCAGGCAATGTATTAAAATAACCAGATCGGGATAGCTTTGGTGCGACTGAGTTTTTCAGGAGCTGAAATGGTGCAGAGTTGGTGATTTTGCAGAGGGAACCATAAGTGGTTTTTTTAATGGCATGGATAATTGAAAGCTTATTTGAATAGAAACAGTGCAAATTTTCAGACAAAGGAAAGACAATGGTTAGAGGTAAAATGGTCTGAATGGCTTCTTTCGATGCTATGATTCTGTGATTTCCCTTGCAGCCAAATATGACATGAAAGTGGTAGGAGCCTGCTTCACCCTCTGATGATCATGAAAGAGAGCGCTGGAGTCGGTGGCATGGAAGTAGGTTTTCTCTCAGTGACTGAAGAGCATTAGCAGAATTTTACAAACCACCAGCTTTGCTTTGCGGGTAGCCATAAAACTCTCCAGGTGACTTTCTCAGTATCTATTTACTCTCTCCCATATATTTAAAATTTGTAACAATTTTGCTAAGGCCTAGCTACACCTACCAGTCTTCACTACAATAAATAACTGACCAATTAATAGCCTCTTATATAGCTACTACCCACTGCACTGCAATTTCAAAGTTGACAGCAGGAGGTCAAGGATTGGGGGTGGGGATGGGGAGGGGGTGGAGGGGAGTTGGTGGAAATTGGACAAGAAGGGCTGTTCCTCACAGATAGCCCCATTGCTCAATCGGAGCTCCTCCCACTCCTACTCTCGCACTTCACCTTTCAAACTCATTGCTGTGTCCCAAGTCTGGCTCTCCAGAACATTCATTCTAGTTTCTACCACTGGTCTCCCAAAATAACTGGATCCTGGTTCCTGGCAGGAAGCAGGGAGAGACTGTAGACCCAGCAGTGGCCACCCTCGATGATGCTGCTAGAATTACAGAGGTACGGTCAAATATATTGGATAACATTGCTCAGAGGCAGAACCTTTTCATGAGAGAGGGGTTGAATTCCTGCCTCCAGCTAGTTTGTTCTCAGTTGAGCATTAAATGGTTGTGGTTGTGCCTACATTGGCAAGGATGCATTTCAGCTGTAGGGTGGCCATCTGTCCTGTCCTGTTCTGTTCAATGGCATCAGTCTTCTCAATACAGAATTAGAGGACATTTCTACTCATTCTACATAATTGTCTGTGCTGAATTAGGACACAACATGATACTCAGAATTGGAGTGTAAGCACCTGGAACATTCACATGTGAACTATGTTGATCAGAGGATCTATTCTAACAACAATATTTTTAAAAATTTTCTCGTGAGATGTGCACATCACTGATAAGAGCAGAACTTTTGACCCTGAATGGTCCTTGAACTGAATGGTTTGTTAGACTATTTCAGAGGGCTGTGAAATATCACATGAAAGTCACTTTGGTTAAGGACAACAAATTTTTCCCAAAGGATATTAATGAAAAGGTTGAGTTTCTAATAACTTTGGTGGTAATTTCATGGTGACTATTAACATTATAAAGATTAGCTTGTATTCCAAACTTATTACTTGAATTTAAATTCCATCAGCTATATGATGAGATTTGAACCCATAGTCCCAGACCATTAACTTGGGCTGTGAGATTACTTGTCTAGTGACAGAACCACTACACATCATCTCCTGACAGATGTATGATTAAAATTAAACAGATGGCATATTACATAGTAGATGTCTCATAATTTTAAAGGAAAGGACAACAGTTAGTTCTGAGCAATTTAGAAGGTTAAAGTTAAAAAAAAAGCTTTATTAAAAAATGTAAAAAATACATCTGAATTCCATAAAATAGGTATATTCGAATCCCTTTAAAATTAAATGGCTTAATTTAGCATCAATAAGTATGTGAATTACAAAAGCCGAATAACCATAAATAAACTCAAAACATTTTGGAATATGCAAAAGCTTATTCACTGCAAGGAATCTGCAGGTTAGTGCTTCAGATACAAACTTCACATCAGCTAAATCAATCACCTCCATTTTCAGAGGAACATTTGTCTGTTTTTAGATTGTTTAGTTTTTACTTCAGTTTTCTAAATGAAGGGCATCATACATTAAGTTACTATACCGCCTCTCTCTTTAGATTAAGGTTCATTTCCTCCATGTTGGTGTCTGCATGTCCATGCACAGACCTCCCATGGATATAGTATCCAAAACATCTGTGTGAGAAAATTATCACAGATATCTGAAAATGAAAATGCAGAACAATAATAGATACCTGGTTTCATTTTGTAAAAAAACAAGTTTAAAAAATTTGGTAATACTTCTTCCATTGAGAAAGAAATAAAATATTACAGTGTAATACTCACATTACTTATTGAACATACATCAATAAATTGACTTATTCTGTCTTCTACAAATCGTTCATAAATAGCAGTGCAGAATACCATCTACAAACAAAATATGCATATTTATCCATTTGAAGTAATATTTCAAAATGATCACAAAAGTACAACGCTTTATTTTCATACTTGGTCCTGTTCCGTTTACAAATTGACTATATCATAAATATGACAGTTACTTATTCAATTGAAATTTCAGGAATTTTGGCAGCAAAGCAAGAAAAAGAGACAATTTCAAATCTAAAGAATTATGGATAACTTTTTTTAATTCATGGGATCTAGGTGCCATTATCTGGGCCAGTATTGATTTCCCGTCCCAAAGTGTATCTGAGGATTGGGAGCAGTTTAAAATTCAGCAAAGGACGATAAAGGGATTGATTACAAGGGCTTAACAGAGCACAGGAGTAAGCTTGTCGAGATCATGCAAACTAATTATAAATGGCTCCATAGGTATGTAAAGAGAAAAAGATTAATGAAGACAAATGTAGATCCCTTACAGTCAGAAACTGGGAAAGTTATAATGGAGAATAAAGAAATGGTAGACCAATTAAATTTAGTTCTGACTTCAAAACGTACGACACAAATAAAGTCCCAAAATTTGGGGAACACGAGGTCTCATAAGAGGGAGAAATTGAAGGAAATCAGAATTAGTGGGGAAAGGTATTGGAGAAATTGATGGGATTAAAGGTTGATAAATTCCCAGAGTACTTAAGGAAGTGGCTGTAGAAATAATGGATACATTAGGGGGTCATCTTTCAAGATTCTATAAACTCTAGAACAGTTCCTATGAATTGAAGAATGGTTAATGTAAAAAGAGGTAGAGCAAAAATTGGGGATTATAGACATTCTAACCTGACACCAGTAGTGGAGAAAATGCCAGAAACCATTACAAAGGATTTAATAGCAGAACACTTGGAAAACAGTCACAGGATTGGATAGAGTCAGCATAAATTTTCAAATGGAAAATCATGCTTGACAAATCTATTGGAAATTATTGAGGATGTAACTAGTTGAGTTGATAGGAGAGAGGTGGTTTACTTAGATTTTCAGAAGACATTTTGACAAAGTTCCACATCAGAGATTAGCATGTAAAATTAAAGCACATGGGACTTGGGGTAAGGTACTGACATAGATAGAAAACTGGTTGGCAGACAGAAAACAAAGAACAGAAATAAATGGGGCTTTTTCCCTGAGTGGCAAACAGTCATTGGTTGGGTACTGCAAGGACCAGTGTGGGCCTCAGCTAATCACAATATTTGTTAATTATTTAGATGAGGAAGTTAAATGTAATGTTTGCAGTTTTGCAATAGACAATGCTGGGTGGGAGGGTGAGCTGTGAGGAGGATGCAGAGATGCTTAGTGTAATTTGAACAAGTTGAGTGAGAAAATGCATGGTAGGTGAAGTGTAATAAGTTAAAAATCACACCACTAGGTTATAGCCCAACAGATTTAATTGGAAGCACACTAGCTTTCGGAGCAACGCTCCATCAGGTGATAGACACTATCACCTGATGAAGGAGCGTTGCTCCAAAAGCTAGTGTGCTTCCAATTAAACCTATTGGACTATAACCTGGTGTTGTGTGATTTTTAACTTTGTACACTTCAGTCCAAAACCGGCATTTCCAAATCATGAAGTGTAATAAACTTTGTGGGAAGATTTGTAGCTCAGGTGCTCGTTGTTGTGGTTCTGTTCGCCAAGCTGGGAATTTGTGTTGCAGACGTTTCGTCCCATGATAGGTAACATTCTCAGTGCTTGGGAGCCTCCTGTGAAGGGCTTCTGTGATGTTTCCTCCGGCATTTATAGTGGTTTGTCTCTGCTGCTTCCGGTTGTCAGTTCCAGCTGTCCGTTGCAGTGGTCGGTATATTGGGTCCAGGTCGATGTGCTTATTGATTGAATCTGTGGATGAACTCATGTTGCTTGTCATCTGCATGTGTGGCTACTAAGGATAGCTAGTTGTGTTGTTTCGTGGTTAGTTGGTGTTCATGGATGCGGATCGTTAGCTGTCTTCCTGTTTGTCCTATGTAGCGTTTTGTGCAGTCCTTGCATGGGACAATGGAACGAGGACATGCTGCAACCCAAAGGACTAGCCACACTGCCATACATGAAGAGCATTTCCGAATTGACAGCTAGACTACTGTGACCATTAGGACTCATAACAGTACACAAACCAGCAGCCACTCTCAGACAACAACTCACCAGAATGAAGGATCCAATACCCAGCATGAGCAAAACTAATGTAGTGTACAAAATCCCATGCAAGGATTTTCTAGTTGGATGGTTTCTGATATCTAGTTCACTTATCTTCATACTTTATCAATGCACTTGGGGATAGTTTGGATATGATCTGCCTGTGTTTCCAGGCCTAATTTCTGAGGGATAGAATTAATCTCCATTGAGAGAGGCAATGATTGATTAAAGATAGTCAGCATGGTTTTGTCAGGGGGAGATCATGTCTGACATGTTTGTTTGAGTTTTTGAGGAGATGACCAGATATATTGCTGCGGGTAATGCACTGGGTATAGTATACATAGGCTTCAGTAAGGCTTTTGATGAGGTGTCACACAGGAGACTAGTCAAGAAGTTAATAGCACATGGGAAACAGTGCAATTTGGAAAATTGGAATACAAAATTGGCTTAGTGGGAGGAAGCAAAACGTGATGGTTGAAGGTTGTTTATGTGACTGGAAGCCTGTCTCCAGTGGAGTAAAATAGAGTTTGGTGCTGGCTTCTTTGCTGTTTGTAGTGTATATTGATGATCTAGATGTGGGTGTTGGAGATTTGATCAGTAAGCTTGTAGATGACCCACTAAATTAGTGGTAGGTTAAATAATAACGAAGTAGGCCTTAGACCACAAGACGATGTAGAGTGGCTCATTAGATGGATAGAACAATGGCAAATGAAATTTAATCCTGAAAAGTGTGAGTGATGCACTTTGGACGACTAATGAAACAAGCGAGTACACAATGAATAATTCGGGCATTAGGAGGTACAACGGATCGGATAGATCTTGGTGTGCATGTTCATTGATCATTGAATAAGGTGGTCAAAAGGCATGTTGGATATTATTAGTCAAAATATAAAACACAAGAACAGGGTGGTTATGATGGAGCTGTGTAAGTTGTTTATTAGGCCACAGTTAGAGTATTGTATGTAGTTCTGATCACCACGCTATGACAATCATGTAGAGGAGAGCACCAGAACATTGCCTGAGCTGGTGTGTTTCATTTATGAAGAGAAACTAAGTAGGCTGGGGTTTCCTTACAGGAGACAAGTTTGTGAGGGGACAAAATGATAAAATTATGAGGTATAGAGAAGATATGTAGGGAGAAAAAAATCTTCTTAGAGGAAACAATAACAAGGGTGCATGGATTTAAGGAAAAAAGCAGGAGGTTTAGATGGGATTTGAAGAGGAATTTTTTTCCACCAAAAGGAGGTGGGTATTCCAAACTCACTGCCTGAAAGGGCAGTGGAAGTGGGAATCATCACAACATTTAAGAAGATTATTGCTTGAAATGGCATAACAATCAAGGCTATAGGCCAAGTACTATAAACTGGGAAAAGTGCAGATAGTTGCTTGATGACTGGCGTAATCACAATGGACTGAATGACCTCTTTCCCTGCTGTAAAACTCTATCACTCTAAATTACAACTTTTGGTAAATCAATTCACAAGAGTTACAACTTCCTGAGGTCAGTGTCCAATATTAGTTTCCTTGGTAAACTCACTTGAGACAGAGAAGGAGATTCTGCAGCAGCTTGCTGATTCACCCTAGAGTTCTGCTGTCCCTCTGGAGGTCAAATAGTAAAAATTCCTCTTCAAATCCCATCTAAGCCTCCCAGACACGTTTATTTAATCAATTCAACCAGCCCCAATTTCAGTCATATTCAGTCCTGAGACAAGGACAAGCATTTCAGGAGCTGATCTTGGCAGGATGTTTCAAAAGTCTTCAGCTAACTGTGTAACTTTAACATCTCCCCCAACCCTCAATCTCTGCTCCTTAGAGTTTCCATTGTAACTTGATGTGGTAATTAAGCATTAGCACTCATTTTAGCATAACAAATCTTGATGTTTCACTTTGATGAAGGCTGGCTGAAAGCAGCAGGCTCACCTCCAGAGTCCATCAAGTTTGTCCATTCATAACAGAAATAGAATTTAAATATTAAACTACAGAAGTTTTTTGGGGGGGATTTCTCTTCATGCTCTCTGGCCATTATACCGTGTATGAATGTTGTAACAACCCATCTGGTTCGCTAATACCCTTTAGGAAAGAAAGTCTGTCATTTTTACTGGTCTGGCCTATGTGTGACTCAGACCCACAACAATGTAGATCAGTCTGATCAGTTTTCTTCAATGGCCTCGCAAGCCAATCAGTTCAAGGGCATTTAGGGATGGGCAACAAATGTTAGCCCTGCATAATGCCCAGATCTGAGTAAAGAAGAACGAAATAAAAAATCACAGCTTAACACCATCCCCACCTGAATGAGACCAACTGTTAACCAAACGCTGCTAGCCACGCCAAATCTCAGTACACGGCTTGTTGGTACAACATCGCTCTCAGGAGTTCTTTTTAACTGAGAATAAGGATCCATTGAAGTTAGATTTTCAAAACCAACAACCTGAAAACAAGAAAACAAAATTATTACAGATTCATAGAGTCCTACAACACAGAGACAAGACCTTTGGCCCAAACTGATCCATCTGGACCAAAATGTCTGTCCACGCTAACCCCACTTCCCATTCACTTGGCTCATATCACTCTAATCCCTTCCTTCCATGTATTTGTCCAAATGCCTTTTAAATATTATTAATGTACCATCCTCAACCACTTACACTGTCATCTCATTACATATGTGTACCACCCTTCGTAAAAAAGTCACCCCTCAGGTTTCCTTTTATTCTTTCCATGCTAACCATATACTGATGCCTTCTAGTCCTCAATTCCCCTACCCTGGCAAAAAGACTCTCAGTGCATTTACCCTATCCATGCCTCCCATGATCTTTTACACATCTATAAGGTACCCTCTCAGTCTCCCACGCTCTAAAGAAAAAGGTCCTAGCCTGTCCAACCTCTCCCTATAACTCAAAGCATTGAGTCCAGGCAGCATCCTTGTAAATAGTTTCTGCCCTCTTTCCAGTTTAATAATATCCTCCCTATAACCAGCTGATCAAAACTGAACACAATACTCTAAGCGCATTATAGGTTATGTTATATGACAGTATTATATCATGTGGTCAGTCGAAAATCAAAGTTTGAACAAAAAGAACACTGATGTACAAAACATAAAATTAGACAAAAAAAGTATATCCACAGCAAAACCTACAAAGTAATCTTGCAATAAAGTTTGCAACGGAGAAACCAGTGCAAAACAGAAACAGGCTTGACAGGATTTATCTTCCTGGCGTTGAGCTCTGATGCTGATCTGTGCAGACCAGTTAGCAGTATGTTTCACTGATGTTGTCACCATTTATTTTATTCGTGGGATGTGTGTATCACTATGCCTACTCCAGCTGGCCTTGAGAATGTAGTGGTGAGACACTTTCTTGAGACACTGAGTTCCATGTGGTGTGGTACACTCAACAGCACATTTAAAGCCTCAACAATATGGTTTTCTGCCTGCTTGTCTATAAACCCCTTCCTTAGCCATCAAGAAGGAATAATATATAATGAGATTGACAATAATGCTTATATTTGCCACAGGTGACACAACTGCCTTTGAGGAGCTTAAAGACAGAAGAATGACCTCTCAGAGTAGTTGTTCATTCCTTCACAGGCAAGTGGCATTTCCTTTATATTATAGCAGTACTGCAAAATCAAATTGTTATTTGTGGTCAACAACTCTTGTATTTTGCTGAAATGTCTTGGGATTTATTTCTGTGTGAAGTCACTATGTAAAATCAAATTATTGGTGTTATCCACGACACCAGGCACAAGAAAGATCCTATTTCTGATCACGACCAATATTATTCTCAGGTTTTGTAATGAGCTTCAGCAACCTTAAGGTGAGCAAAGAATAAAAAACAATATTTGTCAAACTTATGTTCCCTATCACAATACAGTCACTATTTCTGGACTGTACATGTGCTGTTGGGAGATAACAAAATCAATTTTCACTGTGATGCCCTCAATTTACTATCTAGGCCCAAAAATGAAGAATGGTCACTTCAGTAATGTAGAAGATGATGGCTTCTGCAGAACCATAACTTGTAAAAGTCTGTAGTGCTGATTTTTGAGCTTGTTGCACTAACTGTGTACACATGATTTCTGCTTACAGTCATCTCATGTGCTTTTCTGGCAAGCATCTGAGTGTCTTGTACTCTGACATAAAATGTTAAATAAAGGTGCAACATTGTAATTCCCTAGTGCTCTGGGACTACCCCTCTGTCTAAGGTGGAATGGAGAATTATGGTCATTGCCTCAGTAATTCCATCTTTCCTAAGTCTCTTCCAGTATATCCAAAATTGGAGATGGAGTGGACACTCAAGAAGGTTACGTCAGATTACTACGGGATCTTGATCAGATAGGCCGAGGTTTGGCAAATAGAATTCAATTTAGATAAATGTGAGGTGCTGTGTTTTGGAAAGGCAAATCAAGGCAGGACATATATACTTAATGGGAAGGTCCTGGGGAGTGTTGCTGAACAAAGATACCTTGGAGTGCAGGTTAATAATTCTTTGAAAGTGGAGTCGCATGTAAATAAGATAGTGAACAAGGTGTTCAGTATGCTTGCCTTTACTGGTCAGAGCATCGAGTATAGGAGTTGGGAGGTCATGTTGTGGCTGTACAGGAGATTGGTTAGGCCACTTTGGAATATTATATGCAATTCTGGTCTCCTTCTTTGTAGGAAAGATTTTGTGAAAATTAAAATGGTTCAGAAAAGATTTAGAAGCCTGTTGCCAGGGTTGGAGGTCTTGAGCTATAGGGCGGGCTGAATAGGTTGGGACTGTTTTCCCTGGAGTATCAGAGACTGAAGGGTAACCTTATAGAGGTTTATAAAATCATGAGGGACATGGACAAGGGTAAATAGGCAAGGTCTTTTCCCTGGAGTGGAGAAGTCCAGAACTTGAAGGCAAAAGTTTGGGGTGAGAGGAGAAAAATTTAAAAGGGACTCAAGGGGCAATTTTTTCATGCAGAGGGTGGTGCATGAATGGAATGAGCTGCTGCAGAGGAAACGGTGGAGGCTGGTACAGTTACAATATTTAAAAGGCATCTCAATGGGTTTATGAATAGGAAGGGTTCAAAGAAATATGGGCCAAGTGCTGGCAAATGGGACAAGATTAGTTTAGGATATCTGGTCAGCATGGACAATACAGCATTGGATTGAAGGGTTTATTTCAATGCTGTACATCTTTATGACTCTATGACTTTATGTACACTCTATCTAAGCCTCTCAGCGTTCTGTAACTTTCAATAAGATCTCCTCTCCCCATTCTACTAAAGTCTGTCAAACACAGACCCAAAATCTTCAACCACTCTTCATGTTACAAGCCCTTCATCCTCAGGATCAATCTTGCACACCTCCTCTGGACTCCTTCGAATGCCAACACATCCTTCCTGAGGCCAAAAAATGCTTATAATATTCCAAATGCATTCTGACCAAAGCCTTATACAGCCTCAGCAGTACATCCTTGCTCTTGTATTCTAGACTTCTTGAAATTAATGCTACCATTTATTTGCCTTCCCAACTACTAACTGAACCTTCATGTTAATCTTAAGAGAATGCTGAACTAGGATTCCTTTTATGTTTCAGAAATAGTCTGTGTCACTGGCACCATCCTGAAAAAAAGACTCTTTTATCCCCACTCTCTGTCTTCTGCCAGTCAGCTAATTCTCTTACTGTGCCAGTACCTTACACTGAACACCATGGGCACTTTTTAGAAACCTTCTGTGGAGCATCTTGTCAAAGATCTTCTCGAAATCCAAATGGATTAGTCCATTGGCTCTTTTGAAGAACTTTGTCTACTTTCTCAAAGAATTCTACCAGATTTTTCAGGCATGATGTCCCCTTGAAAAAAACCATGCTGAATCAGCCCCATTTTCCTGGATCTGGCCAGGGCTACATATTCCTCTTTGCGTGAAAAAGTTGTTCATCAGGTCCTTTTTAAATCTTTCCCCTCTCATATTAAACCTATGTCCTCTGGTTTTGGACTTCCCTTCCCTGGGAAAAAGACATAGAACATAGAACATAGAAAAATACAGCGCAGTACAGGCACTTCGACCCTCGATGTTGCGCCGATCCAAGCCCACCTAACCTACACTAGCCCACTTTCCTCCAAATGCCTATCCAATGCCCATTTAAATGCCCATAAAGAGGGAGAGTCCACCACTGTTACTGGCAGGGCATTCCATGAACTCACGACTCGCTGAGTAAAGAATCTACCCCTAATACCTGTCCTATACCTACCACCCCTTAATTTAAAGCTATGCCCCCTCGTAATATCTGACTCCATACGTGGAAAGACCTTGGCTATTAACATTATCCATGCCCCTCATCAACCTTTTTTTACTTTGTCCCTATTTAATATCATACTATTTCGAACAAATATGGAGGATGCTGGAGAAAACAAGTCATACCAGACTCAGAACATTGACTCTGTCTCTCTCTCTCCACAGATGCTGCCAGCCTGCTTTGGGTCTTCAGCATTCTGTGTGTTTCTTTCAGATTTTCAGCATCTGCAGTATTTTGCTTCCATGCTTTTTCTGTACTGGGACTGTTTGTCTTTTACAATTCAATAGATAATATTTCCTGGCTACTACATTCCTGCCAAGGCAGCTTAAACTCTTCCCAATAGCTCTAGCAAACTGCTGCAAGGAAATTGGTAGTGACTCTGTTCAGGTGCAATCTGTCCGTATTTCAGCTTCCAGAATTGACTTTGAGTTTGAGTTCAGGGATCTAAAGCCCTTACTTCTGCACCATCCCCTCAGCCATGTATTCATCTTTATTACCTTCCTGTTTTTATGTTATATTCAGTTGAATGGACAGCTGGTTTGCAATGCATTGCAGAGTAACACCAATAATGCAGCTCCAATTCCTTTTCTGGCTGAGGTCACACCGAAGGTTTCACATTCCCAATCTCACCTCCTGCCTGAGGCATAGTGACCCTCAAGATAATTCATGACCAGTCATCTCGCTCTAATGAGAAGTTAACCCTATGGTCCTCTACAGAAACTTTGTCTTACTTTTATACTCACACGGAGATTGAATTTGGACTTACTATCCTTGATGTCCTATTTGTTAGATCTTTTTCTTAATGCTCTAACTCTGCCTGCAGTATTTCATTCCTCTTGCTATCTATGTTGATTGTACCAATATACTAATATGGACAGTGACTGCTGGTTAGTTGGTAGCAGAAATGAAACTGAACTTATGACTTATTTTAGTGATGACCCTTGGAGAAGAACTGAATACATTGCTGGAAAGCTAGTGCAGAAAGGATGGCATAATAGTTCAAAGGGAGGCACTGTGATTCAGTGATGAGCACTACTGCCTCACAGCACCAGAGACCCAGGTTCAATTCCACCCTCAAGCAACTGTCTGCGTTGAGTTTGTGTCTATGTGGATTTCCTTTGGGTGCTCCAGGTTCCTCCCACAGTCCAAAGATGTGCAGGTTAGGTGGATTTGCCATGCTAGATTGTCCCATAGTGTCCAAGGATGTGCAGGCTACATAAATTAGCCCATGGGAAATGTAAGGTTTCAGGGACAGGATAGGATAGGTGGGTGCCTCTTCAGAGGGTTGGTGTGGACTCGATAGGCCCATGGACTACTTCCACACTGTAGGATTCTATGATTGTGTGAAAATTGAGAGGTGGTCGAGCAAAAGGAGATTGGATACAGAAATGTGAAGTAATATCAATGACAAATTAGTAAAGACAAAGACAAAAGGTAATGCTGCCAACATTAGAACTCAATGGATATCCAGCTAAGTCAAAACAGGAAAAGAAACCTTATAATAATCACAAACAACTTAATATTACAGAAAGCCCAGAGGACTATAGAAAATTGGGGAGAGCAGGAAAAAAAGAAAACAAAGACAAGAATTTTAACTCAAGAAATACAGGCAAGGTATCAGAGGAATGGCACTTTGCAAACACTGTACCAATATTTAAAAACAACAAAACCAGAAATTGCTGGAAATGCTCAGCAGGTCTGACAGCATCTGTGCTGAGAAATCAGAGTTAATGTTTCGGGTTGAGTGACTCTTCCTTTGAACTAATGGTAGCTAGGAAAAAGGTTGTTTTTTTTAATGCAAACGATAGAGTGGAGGGAGCAGGTAAGAGTATATGATAAGTGGAGATAAAGCCCATAAGACAGACAGAGAGAGAGAGAGAGGGAGGGAGAGAGAAAGAGAGAGAGAAGAGCGAAGAGAGGTTAGAAAGACTAAGGAGTGGATAATGATCAGCTGGGGAGAATGAATAGCTATTAGTATACAATTAGCGGCTAATGATGGCTGCTCTGTAATAGCAGACCATGTGATAACAAGGCCTGGTAGGGTTGGGGTAAGGACATGGGCGAAGATGTCTTAAGCCCTAAAATTGTTGAACTCAATATTGAATCCAAAAGGCTGTGGATGTCCCGCAGAAAATGAGGTGCTGTCCTTTCTGAATATTCTATGGCTTCTGACCAATTGGATCATGAGTGAGGTTCAAAGCATCCAATGGTGTTGTGCCAACATCCAATGCTGGGGAGGTGTCAAATGCATGCCTTCAGGCACTGAGTGGAAGTCAGATACAGAGATCTGATCTATGCTTTTCCAATGTACAACCCTTGGACTGGTTGTAACTGGTTTTCCTAAATCTTCATGATCTCTCTAACCTTCGTTTCCACTGTAGGTAATAGCAGTTTAAATTAGTGTAGTCTATTTCTGTCAGGCCCAATTTCTCTGGCTATGGGTCAATTGAGATGTCCAATTTTGGGCTCAGAGTCACTTGACCACAAAAGGTTAATGCCAAATTATTATAGACTAATTAGCCCAACTTCCTTGGTAGGCAAATTGTTTGAATTAATTCAGAGAAACAGAGCCTGGAAGAAAACAGCAAGCCAAGCAGCATCAGGAGACGCAGAAGTTGACGTTTTGGGTGTAACCCTTCTTCAGGACTGGGTGTAGGTGTAGAGGGAGCTGCAGATAAAGGGGGTGGTGGGAGGCAGGTTGGTGACGTGGGGATAGGTGAAGAAAGGTAGTGGGTACAATCTGGTTGGTCAATGGGAGGAATGAATCTGATGGTAGCAAGGAGCAGTGGGAGGAGGAGGGGCTGGGATGGGAGTTAGGGGATGGGGAGGGTGGTTATTTGAAACTGGAGAACTCAATTTTGAGTTTTCCAGGCTGAGGGGGACCACCCTGCCTCCGTCACCCCCTTTATCTGCAGCTCCCACCCCCACTCCTGAAGAAGAGTTACCTTCGAAACGTCGTCTTCAGCACCTCCTGATGCTGCCTGGCTTGCAGTATTCTCCCAGCCTCCTACCTGTCTACTTTTGATTCCAGCATCTGCAGTTTTTTTTGTCTCTATCGTAGAAAGGCAAAGCATAATCAGGAGAAATTTGCCTGATTTTGTAAATGAAAAGTAAATTATTAAATTAATTGAATTTTTTGAGGAAATAACAAGGTGCTGGATAAGGATACTGCAGTAGATGTTGTCTACATGTATTTTAAAGGGACATTTACCACATGGTAATGGGTCAAAAATATAAAAGCTTATGGGATGCAGAGGTCTCAGGTGAGTTGAATCCAAACTTGGCTCAGTGATAGCAAACAACGAAAATGTTTTTGCAAACAGAAAGTAGTTTCCATGCCGTTCCACAGGCTCAGTATTGATAATCTTGCTGTTTGTTTTATATATATATATATTACTGATTTGGCTTTAAATGTGGGAGGTGTAGTTAGGAAATTTGTAGATGACACAAAATTTGGCAAGGTAGTTGACGGCAAAGAAGATAGTTGTTGACTCCAGAATGGATTTCAGAGTTTTAATTTAGTGGATAGAATAGTCACAAGTGGAATTCAATACAGAGATGTATGACGTAATGTATTTTGTGAGGGCAAGGAAAGCAGGGGACAGAACAAATGAGAGAATTTTGAGAGGGAAAAAGGAAGTGAGAGATTTGGGAGCACATGTCCACCGATCTTTGAAGCTGTGAGAAAGATAGGTAATGTAGAGGAAAAAGAAGTAAATCTGAATATTTTCTTTTATTGGACAAGGTAAAGTTTGTGAAAAGATTTGTAGCTCGGGTGCTCATTGTTGTGGTTCTGTTCGCCGAGCTGGGAATTTGTGTTGCAAATGTTTCATCCCCTGTCTAGCTGACATCCTCAGTGCTTGGGAGCCTCCTGTGAAGCGCTTCTGTGATGTTTCCTCCGGCATTTGTAGTGGTTTGAATCTGCCGCTTCCAATTGTCAGTTCCAGCTGTCCGCTGCAGTGGTCGGTATATTGGGTCCAGGTCGATGTGCTTATTGATTGAAGCTGTGGATGAGTGCCATGCCTCTAGGAATTCCCTGGCTGTTCTCTGTTTGGCTTGTCCTATAATAGTAATGTTGTCCCAGTCGAACTCATGTTGCTTGTCATCTGCGTGTGTGGTTACTAAGGATAGCTGGTCGTGTCGTTTTGTGGCTAGTTGGTGTTCATGGATGTGGATTGTTAGCTGTCTTCCTGTTTGTCCTATGTAGTGTTTTGTGCAGTCCTTGCATGTGATTTTGTACACTACATTAGTTTTGTTCATGCTGGGTATCGGGTCCTTCGTTCTGGTGAGTTGTTGACTGCAAGTGGCTGTTGGTTTGTGTGCTGTTATGAGTCCTAGTGGTCGCAGTAGTTTGGCTGTCAGTTCGGAAATGCACTTGATGTATGGTAGTGTGGCTAGTCCTTTGGGTTGTGGCATGTCCTCGTTCCGTTGTCTTTCCCTTAGGTGTCTGTTGATAAAATTGCGCGGGTATCCGTTTTTGGCGAATACATTGTATAGGTGTTCTTCTTCCTCTTTTTGCAGTTCCGGTGTACCGCAGTGTGTTTTGGCTCTTTTGAACAGTGTCCTGATGCAACTCCTTTCGTGTGTGTTGGGGTGGTTGCTTTCGTAGTTCAGGATTTGGTCTGTGTGTGTGGTTTTCCTGTATACCTTTGTATACAGGAAAATGTAAGGTAAAGTGGAAGAATAAAAATGTTTATATCTTGAGTAATCACTGAATTGATGACTAACTGTATTGCCCGAAAACGTACAAAAGCACCTCCTCTCCATAAAGGTGACCATAAACAGTAACAACTTGTACTTTGTCTTTGAAATCTGGGAAAGTACAAGATTGAAAAAAGGCAAATTAAATCCCAAAGGACAATAAAATATGCTGAGAAATCTCTGCAGATCTGGCAGCATCTGTGGAGACAGAAGTAGAGTTAACCTTTTGAATCCAATTGCTCTAAACTTCTGAAGAAGAGTCACATTGGACCCAAATGTTAACTTTGTTTCTCTTTTTGCCTGATAGGGTCAGACCTGTCTAATCTTTCCAAGAACATTCTGTCTTAATTCCAGATTTCCATCATCCTCAGCATTTTATTGTTATTCAAGTTTGAAACAGTAATAGTCCTAATCACCCACTTCCTCAAATGCATACTCAAGCATGGACCTGCAATCTCTTATTTGGCTGCCTATCTTAGATATTACCACGTACATAATGGGATATAATCTAAATTATTCGTATACCTTTCCCCTTCTCAGGTTGTGTCTTTGCCCCCAGCTTCTTACGATTGTAGCAATCTCAAGTATATTATTCAATTAAAGTTATTTTAAATGAATTTAATTTTACTTTGACTGGTTTTAATTTTATTTCAATTTTTTGAATGCTTGTTCTTTTCCTCACCTATTTGATGTTAAACTTACTTTCAAAAAGAAAATAACAGTAATAAGTTGAAAAATAGGATTAGTTTTTCTGATTGTTTGGATGTTATTCCATTCATTTGCGACAAAGTACGTCCTCCAAATGCTCACAGGAGCTGGGGCAGTCTTTATATCACCTCCACCTATAAGCAATGAACAAACAATTTGATTTATATATGAATTAAAAAGTATTAAAATCCAAAACAGACACAGAATAGAAAATGCATCACAAAATAATCAGCTTTAAACAAAGGAAAGGCATGTTACTAAGCTCAGTAGCAGTATTTCATAATTCACTTGGACCCACTGCAATATTGTAGTCAGAATATAGATTTTAGTAACACATGGGTTAAGCTACACTTCCACTTCCCTTTATAGAAAGCAGTAGTATTAAATAAGTAAAGATCCTGTTTCTGTTTTAGAAATGACAATCTGTGTATAAAATTTTGCCAGAGTACAGTTCTGATGAGGAGTGAATGAAACTTGAGTTTATTTTCCTTTAAGATTTTTAAGGCAGTTGGACATAATTATTTTTCGAGCATTTTCTGCTTTCATTCAAGCCTTCTATTTATATCAGTTTGTAAATTCATTATTTATTTCCATTTGTGTGCCTTTCCTTTTACCAATGTAGAAATTCTTTTAATGTATTTTAATAATTTTAATGTATTTTCATGTAATGCAGAGATAACCTTTCATATTATCTAAAAGCATCCCACTTTTATAATAATCTATTATAAAGTTACTTTAATAATTGACCTGTCATCTTTTACCTTTCTCCACTCTTACTTTCCAACTCAACCAAACTGTTCATATTTAATTTTTATCTCTGGCATAAAATTATGCTGAAAATACCAACTGCTTTTTTTTCCCTTTGTCGACCATCATTCTATCTTTCCTTCTATAGTGAATCACATGAACGTATGAATTTGAAGCAGAAGTAAGCTCTTTGAGTCTGCTCCACTATTTGATAAGATTGTAGCTGATGAAATTGTGGCCTCAATTTTACTTCTCTGTCTATTCCATACATATTGTCCCTCTTTACAATGAAGAATCTGTCTCAAAATATGCTCTCTGGAGAACAGAATTCCTTAGATGAAATATTCTATGAGAGAAAATAATTTCTCGACATATCCATCTTAAATGATCCTTATTTTTTAAATTGTGTTCCCGAGTTCTAGTCTCTCCCTCAAGGGAAAATATTTTCTTAGATTTCATCTTGTCAATTAACATCAGGAGCTGATGTTTCAATAAGATCAACTCCAATACTTCTAAACTGCAATGGATACAGGCTCAAATTGTCTAAACTGTCCTCATAACATAACCTCAGTAAAGGAATCTGTAAATTTAACATTTCCTGACCTGCTTCTAATGCTATTACAACTTTTCTTTGATTAAAAGACCAAACTCCTAGCAATCAACTTAATACTCTATTTGTTTTAGCTAGTACTAATGGCTTTAGTTATGAAAAATAATTTCTCTAATACTGATTTCTGTTTTGTTTGGATATAAATATATTTTGCATTAACTATGTCCACATGCCTATTGATTTGCCAATTTGCCAAACTTGAGCCCATTCCACTACCATATCAAGATCTGTATGCATTACTTTTATCCAATATTATTGTACTCACAGATCTCGTGTGCTTCTCCACAGATCTCTGAAGGAGCATAAGAGATTGAGTTTTATAAAATCAAGAGGAGCATAGATCAGGTGAATAGCGAAGGGTTTTCCTTAGGGTTGGGGAGTTCAAAAATAGAGTGCGTAATTTTAAGGTGAGAGGAGAGAGAATTAAAAGGGACCTAAGGGGCAAATTTTTGACACAGTGGATAGTTTGTATGTGGAATGGATTCCTGATGAAGGGCTCTGGCCCGAAACGTCGAATTTCCTGTTCCTTGGATGCTGCCTAACCTGCTGTGCTTTAACCAGCAGCACATTTTCAGCTCTGATCTCCAGCGTATGCAGACTTCACTCTTTACTCGAGGAAATGGTAGATGCAGGTATAGTTAGAACATTTAAAAGACATTTGGACAGGTACATGAATAGGAAAAGCTTGGAGGGATATTAGTCAAATGCATGCAAATGGAACTAGTTTAGTTTGAGAAACTTGGTTGACAAGGATGAGTTGGACCAAAAGGTCTGCTTCTATGCTGCGTGACTCTGTAACTGCAAACTTATATACTATTCCTCCAACATACATATCATTAATGAAAATCACAAGAGGGAGTAGTCACAATATTGACCACTTGGAACTGGCCTGCAAGAAAATCTGCTGTAATCAGTAACCATTTTCGGCCTACAGGAAACCAGCGAATACTAATCCAGTCTAAAGTCTTCCTACCAAAATCCTATCTTTGTAGAGAACTAAGTTTTAAAACTAACTCACCAATGTTTCTGAAAATCCAAATACAACGCCTCCTCCACCCACCAATTAATAATGACTGCAAAATAAAACATTTGTTTCAGAAAGACGCAATGGCCTAGAAATTTGATCAAGCCAAAAATGGACATGGCTTGATCAAATTTCTAGGCCATTGCATCTTTCTGATACAAATGTTTTATTTTGCAGTCATTATTAATTGGTGGGTGGAGGAGGCGTTGTATTTGGATTTTCAGAAACATTTGTGAGTTAGTTTTAAAACTTAGTTCTCTACAAGTGGGACAGGGTAAGATTCACACTCCTATTAGTCTGGCAGCAGACAACACATTAAATTAATTTTTGTAGTGCATTGTTTTGGATAGAAATACAATACAGTACTAATGATTGTCCTGACTTGCCATGATCATTTGACCTGTATGTGCAGCATTACTGCAGGCAACCTCATTCACCACTTTAGTAAAGCCACAATATGAGCCAGACTGTTACTCTGCAAGGTTGTAACGTGGTGTCAGAGTACAGCTAATAATAGAGGAACACAGGAACTTACAGAGCTTCTGAAAGTTGCTAAAGGCATAGGAAGCCACAGAAAAGCAACAAAGATACAGATCACAGCTGAACCTTTTATGAAACAATAGTAGCAAGTTTTTTAATCACTGTGGTAAAACTATGAAAATGCAACAGATTAAGATAAGAAGCCAGAGGAGCTATAAGTAGACACAGTTTTAGCAATCTTGTAGAATAACCGTTTCAAAGTGTATTCGTGTGTGTGTGTGTGTGTGTGTGTGTGAGAGAGAGGAGATAGGGAGAAGAGAAGAGGAGGGTGGGAGTAGGTGGATGTCAATGTCTATCAGCAAGATTGGTTCGGTTCCACGCCTTGAAGGAAATTATTGTTGAACTGGGAGTGCAGTAGATAGTGGGATAACAAAGATGGAAAGCTTTTTCCTCATCTCAGTTACTTATCTGTTGTGATGCTTCCTTCCACCAGCAGAGTCTTTGTAGAGACAAGGACCCATCTTCACACTGAGCATTCTATAGAACTACTACCATGTGAAGTAATTTTTTTTTGAGATTCCCTACAGTGTGGAAACAGTCCCCTCGGCCCTACAAGTCCTTACCGACTCACCGAAGACTAACCCACCCAGACCCATTTCCCTCTGACTAATGCATCTAATACAATGGGCAACTTAGCATGGTCAATTCACCAAACCTGCACATCCTGTGGGAGGAAACCGGACCAGCCGGAGGAAACCCACGCAGACACGAGGAGAATGTGAAATCTCCACACAGACAGTTGCCCGAAGCTGGAATCGAATCTGGGACCCTGGTGCAGTGAGACAGCAGTGCTGATCCCTGTGTCACTGTGCCGCCTTTCTGCATTCACTGCAGATCTAGCAGCTGAAAACTGAGTCCTCAGCATGATGGACTAATTAGTAAAGTTAGATGATATAGGATTTAGAGAGAGTTTGCCAATTAGATAGAAAATTGACTTGACAGTGCGAGACAGAGGGTGGTAGTAGAGTGTTTTTTCAGACTGGAGGCCTGTGACTAGCAATGTTCTGCAGGGATCAGTGCTGGGCCCACTCTTGTTTATAATTTATGTAAATGATTCAGATGAGAATTTAGGCAGTATGGTTAGTAAGTTTGCAGATGACACAAAAATTGATGGTGTAGTCAACAGGTTATCTAAGATTGTAAAGAGATCTTGTTCAAAGACTTTACTAAAATCCATGTACACAACGTCTACCACTCTGCCTTCAGTAATTGCCTTACATCCTCAAAAACCTCAATCAAGTTTGTAAGATGATTTCCCATGCACAAAGCTAGCTGACTATCCCTAACCAGTCCTTGCCTCTCCAAATGCATGTAAATCCTATTTCTCAGAATCCCCTCCAACAACTTAACCCCACCACTGATGTCAGACACACAGGTCTACACTTCCCAGGCTTCTCCTTAGAGCCTTTCTTAAATAAAAGCACAACATGAAGTGGTGGTGAGTGCGAGGGAGACAAGCAGAATTGACAGGATGGGGGTAGAGGACAGAGACAAGCGAAATAGAGACAGGGGAAGAGAAGCAAAATCGATAGGCATGGATGGACAGCATAAAGGGCAGGATTTGAGACAGGCAGGATCGAGGGAAGACAGACGTAGGGTCAACAGGCTGGATGCATGGGATCAGGGAAGAAGGGTGCAAAGAGAGGCAAGCAGGATTGATAAGATCAGGGGTGGGATACAGGAGCGGGATTGATAGCTGTGGGAGTGACCAGATGGGGAATGGGAAGAAGTGGCTTTGACAGAATGTGGTGAGGAGTGTTGGTTTGAGGAAGAAATATGCGGTATCGACAGGATTGGGCAGGGAAAAGAGAGGCAAGTGAGATCGAAAGCATCAAGTGTGTGGTTACGAGGGGAGGTTGGAGAGATATACAAGCGGGATTGACAGGATGGGTGGAGGAGAGTCAAGTAAGATCGAAAAGCCTGGGAACAGTCGAGTGGCCTGGGTTGACGAGGGGTGGGTCAACTCAGGCAATGCTCTGTGCTTCAGTCACTGCATTGACATCAAAACCCCCTTTCCCACCACTCTCCTTGAATGATGGAGTAGCAGTAGTAGGCAATTCAGCACAAAGAGGTTGTTCCACTATCCGTTTGCTGTGCTCTCTTTAGACCCTTTAATGTCAAGAGTTTCCTGAAATCTATCAATCTCTGTCTTGAATATACTGGATGATTCAGCTTCCATGGTCCACTGGTATAGTCAATTACAAACATTCATCATCCTGTCAAGAAATTCCTTTCCTTCTGTCTTAATGGTCTGCCCCTATCGAAATAACATGGCCCCACTGCAACAAGACAACTTTTTTTCTGAACTCAAATCTTTAACTTTTTGTCACTCATGAAAATGGACACCCAGGTCTCTTTGGACACCTGGACTTCCTTGTCTCTCAGTACAGGGCTTCCCAAACTGGCAGACAGGATTTTGTGGTTTTAGCTCTAAAACACCAATGGCTGCAGCGGAATTAGGCTAATTTGGGACAGCTGGAAGGCTCTTTTAAAAAAGGCTTCTCCTGGATATGGTTTAATTGACCACTTCGAGACTCGATTCCCAGCATCGGAAAAAGGATAAGTTCATTCCACCTGCCTTTTCATCAGTTGACCCACAGGGGAGTGAGTGGGGGAAGATAAGAATACAGATGACGAAAGGTGGCCGGTTGAAATGTGAGCCGTGGTAAAAAGAGGGGGAAATGGAAATTAAAGAGGGTGGGCATGACCAATTCCTTTCACTCAAGGGTTACAACTGATGCAACACAACTGGGGCAGCACAGTGACTCAGTGGTGAGCACTGTTGCCTCACAGCACCAGGGATGAGGGTTCAATTCCACCTCGGGCGACTGTCAGTGTGGAGTTGGCGCATTCTCCCTGTAACTGTTTGGGTTCCCTCCAGGTGTCCCGGTTTAGTCCCATAATTCAAAGATGTGCAGATTAGGTGGGATTGGCCGTGGTTAATGCAGAATTATGGGGATAGGGTAGGAGATGGGTTTGGGTGGGATACTCTTTGGAGGGTCATGTGGATGTGATGGGCTGAATGGCCTGCTTCCATGTTGTAAGGATTCTGTGATACTCTGAAGAACCCTACCACTCTGTGTAACAAACAAAGGTTTCTTGCACCCCACCATCTGAAACTACTACACTGCCTCCCCCAAAAGAAATTCATCCTGAGTCTCCAAAGTCTGAGACATGAAAATGGGGTTACCTAGGAAAAAGATCTGGAAGCACTGAAATTGGTTAAGCTGTTTTCAGATTACTGCATTCAGTTCTGGTCTCCCTGCTATCGGAAATATGTTGTTAAACTTGGAAGGGTTCAGAAAAAATGTACAAGGATGTTGCTGTGATTGGAGGGTTTATGCAATAGGGAGAGGCTGGGGTTTTGTCGCTGGAGCTTCAGAGCCAGAAGGGTGACCTTATCAAAGCTTATAAAATCGTGAGGAGTATAGTGCTGAGCATGCAGAAGGAAGCACGCGTGATTTTGAACTGGGGTTCAGTGGTGGCGGAGTGGGAAAACCCTCGGAATAAGAAGGGAAGAAGGCACAGAAGCCACAGCATGGGGTGGTAAGAAGGAGATTTCTGGATTCTGGAGGAGACATAGAGAGCCTATGATCCGAGAAGACGGGGCGGAAGGAAGGCATTGGAGTGTCCTTTCTGTACTCCCTGGCTCTCTTCCCCATTCCCTTTGGTCTTCTCTCAGTCTCAATCTCCCTCTCCTTGTCTCCATGCTAGTCTCCTTAACCTACACAGAAAAGACCCACAACAACCACACCCCCGTGTCCTAATTCTGCCCACCCCCCCCACCAGTCCTGATTTCTCCATCCATCACCAGCTACGTCTCCCCCACCCCTCCACTTGGAAAACTGGAAAGGTTAATTTAAAGTGATGCATAAAGAACATACATTGGTGTCAACAAATACAGCCATTAAACAACTCCCTGGAAATGGCAACTACATCTTAAATGCCACCTTTAATCATGGGGGAGCTGAGCAGATAAGTGCAAAAGATGGTGCTTAAGCATTTTTATTCATCTTCAGCCAGAAGTGCCAAGTGGATTCACCCGGCAAGATATAATATCAAAGTTTGAATTATTAATCTTGTTAATTCTATTTTTACATGTATGTCAAATTGTTGAATTGACAGCATAATCGACAACACATTGAATTGACATGTATGAATGACATTTGTCTGTTGGGATTGCTTTTCTTTGGAAAAAGGGAGATGTGTTACATCTCACAGTAGGTGTGTGATATTGCTTTAGGGGGCATGATCAGGATGTCACCACCATAGCGTGGCATGTCATCTAATTGTATAAACATCACACAGCCTTATTAGGGTGGCATGGTGGCTCAGTGGTTAGCAGGGACCTGGGTTCAATTCCAGCCTCGGGTGACTATCTGTATTGAGTTTGCATATTCTCTCCATGTCTGCGTGGGATTCCTCCGGGTGCTCTGGTTTCCTCCTGCAGTCCAAATAAGTTCAGGTTGAGTGGATTGGCCATGTTATATCACCCATTGTTTCTAGGGATGTGCAGGCTAGATTGATTAGCCATGGGAAATGCAGGGTTACAGGGATAAAGTAGGGGCATTGATGGAATGCTTTTTGGAGGGGTGGAGTTGACTTGATGGGCGGAATGGCCTGCTTCCACACTGTAGATATTCTATGATTTTATGATAGGATGATTAAAGGTCTTTTTCCCAGGGTAGGTGTGTTCAAAACCAGACGGCATAGATTTATGGTGAGACGTGGAAGATTTAAAAGTGACTTGAGGGACAAGTTTTTCATGCAGAGGGTAGTGCATGTATGGAATGAGCTGCCAGAAGAAGTGGTGGAGGTGGGTATTATTACATCATTTAAAAGTCATCTGGATGGATACATGAATAGGAAGATTTTAAGGTATATTTAGAGGCATTTATTCACCTTTATGTTTTTTGAGCTATCCAGCGCTTCCTTTTCTGTATTGCGGACTCTTTTCAAGACACCAATATTTATTTCTCTGAGTTCCCTGGCCTCCATTTCTTTCTCCATAGTAAAAACAGTCATAGCAGATACAAAATGTTAACTGTTTCTCTCTGCACAGATGTTGCCAGACCTTCTGAGTTTCACTATTTTCTTAAACGTCTTCTCCACTCTCTCCAATTCATTCACTTTGTTCCTTTGTTGTTGCACCCAGAACTGTACAAGGTAACAAACACAAAGAATGCTAGGGAAATTCAGCAACATTTGAACATAGAGAAACAGAGTTATGTTTCCAGTTCAGTATGACTCTTCTCCATATCACTCTTCTTCAGGATACTGAAAAAGGTCATACTGGATTTGAAATATTAACTCTGTTCCTGTTTCCACAGATGTTGCCAGACCTACTGGGTTTCTCCAACATTCTTTGTGTTTATTTCAAATTTTCCAACATCTGCAGAATTATGCCTTTAGAACACAGCACAGAACAGGCCCTTCAGCCCACGATTTGATTGTTTGATTACTTGATTGTTCACAGTAATCCAGTTGAGATCTAATCAATGGGGAGAAAGTGAGGACTGCAGATGCTGGAAATCAGAGCTGAAAATGTGTTGCTGGAAAAGCGCAGCAGGTCAGGCAGCATCCAAAGAGCAGGGGAATCGACGTTTCGGGCATAAGCCCTTCTTCAGAAATAAGGAAAGATCTAATCAATGGCTTATTTAAGTTCATCATAATTTCCTGTATGCTATCTCCATATCAATGAAATCAATGCTTTATTAACAGCATCCTTTATCTGTACTGCTGCCTCTAATGACATATGCACATAAACACCTAGGTGTCTCTGCTCCTTTAAACCCTTAGAATAATATCCTATACTTTACACTGTGCATATTCTTTGTACCATCACCTCACACATCTCCACACTGGACTTTATCTGCCAATTAACCAGCTACTTCAACAATGTGTTAATGCACATTTGAAGTCCAAAGATATGCAGGTTAGGTGAATTGGCCATGCTAAATTACCCGTGGTGTTAGGTGCATTAGTCAGGGGTGAATGTAGTGAAGTGGGTTTGGGTGGGTTGTTCTTCGGAGAGCTGGTGTGCACTCGTTGGGCCTGTTCCCACACTGTAGGGAATCTAATCTAATCTAATCTAATCTATATCTCTCTTTTTACAACATTCCCAAATTTTATGCAATTTGAAACTTTGAAACTGTCCACTGCAAACCAAGAGCTAGATTATATTTCTCAAGTAATGCAATGGTCTCGCTACTAGTTCCTGGAGAACTCTACATAAACTGTCTTCAGACTTAAGAAGTATTCATTAACCATTAATCTCTGTTTCTAAGCCTTCAGCCAATTTTGTACTTAGAGTCATAGTCATAGAGATGTACAGCACAGAGACAGACCCTTCGGTCCAACCCGTGCATGCCGACAGATATCCCATTCCAATCTAGCCCCACCTGCCAGCACCTGGCCCATATCCCTCCAAACCCTTCCTATTCGTATACCCACCCAAATGCCTCTTAAATGTTGCAATCGTACCAGCCTCCACCACATCCTCTGGCAGCTCATTCCATACACGTACCACCCTTTGTGTGAAAAAGTTGTCCTCCATATCCTTCCCCTCTCACCCCAAACCCACGCCTGCCAGCTCTGGAACCACCCCCCACCGACACCAGGGACAAGACCCCGACCCCGGCCCCCTATTCTATCCATGCCCCCCATGATTCCACAAACCTCTACAAGGTCACCCCCAGCCTCTGATGCTCCAGGGAAAATAGTCCCAACCCATCCAGCCTCTCCCTATAGCTTAAATCCTCCACCCCGGTCCCACCATCCTCTCTGACCTATCACCTCCATCCCCACCCCCATTCCCCTATTGTACTCTATGCTACTTTCTCCCCACCCCCATCCCCCTCCCATTTACCTCTCTACCCTGGAGGTTCCCTGCCTCCATTCTTGATGAAGGGCTTTTGCCCAAAACATTGACTTTCCTGCTCCTCGGATGCTGCCTGACCGGCTGTGCTTTTCCAGCAACACTCTGATCTAAACTGGTTTCCAGCATCTGGAGTCCTCACGTTTGCCATGGGAAATGCAAGGTTACGGGATAGGGTAGAGGGGTTGGTTTGGGTGGGATCCTCTTTGGAGGGTCTGACTTTACTTGGTAGGCCGAATGACCAACTTCCACGTTGTAGAGATTCTATTAAAAAGATAAATATTTGAAGAAATGTATGGATCTGATAGGTATGGAGAGATATGGATCAAATGGAGGAAATGTGTCTAGTTTAATTGTGAAAACTGGGTAGCCTGTTTCCATGCTGTAATCCCCTTTGAATCTAGCATTCCTTAGGTCTTTGGATTAACAGTACAGTGATGATACCATCACCTCTCTCTTATTATGTAGGGCACAAAGAAAACAGATTTGACAAGGGTGAAATGACGCTATCACTCAATCAGCAGGAATATTGTCATTATGTAAATTCATAACATTCCTATAAACATTAGTTTGGGAGTCTGAGTGGAAAGTTCTGTATCAGTGATTGTCAAGTCTGGGGGGCTGGTATTGAAAGCTGAGGTAGTTATATATAGAAGGCCTATGAGGAAGAATGCATTCTGTGACTGCTAAATATGTAAAGTAGGGTTCGGTACTGATAGCACATTACACTAGTTCCTTTCACTTAAGTACAGGTTTTACAAGCTTAGCACTGCATGGAATTGCAAACACACTCATCACAGATAAGGATGAGTCATACCAAGCAACAAACATCTCCAAAACACTCCATCCCACTCCTCATTCACAGCCTCACACAATGTGCAGCTTCAAAAATGGTAACTCACTGAGACAGCTGCCAACGAGCAACACTGTACCCTCCATAAACAGGAGGCCATCTGAACCACATACGCCTTGTATTATTTTGGACATAATTCCCTTCACTTTGTGCTGTGTGACCCACATTGATTCCTGAATCTATTTTAAAATTCATATCTGCACATCTAAATTCCTTCATCATCTTGCCTCTCTTGATCTCTCCAGCCTCCTCTAACTAGCCAGTGTGAGCTTTGCAATCATCTAATCTAGGGCGACACAGTGGCTCAGTGGCCAGCCAGGGGCCCAGTTTCGATTCCAGCCTCGGGCGACTGTCCATGCAGAGTCCGCACACTCTCCCCGTGTCTGCGTGGCCATGCCAAATTGCCCATAGTGTTAGGCGCACCAGCCGGAGGGAAGAGGGTCTGGATGGGCCACCCATCGGAGGGTCGGCGCGGACCGGCCGGGCCGAAGAGCCTGCCTCCACATTGCAGGGAATCTAATTTAATACAAGCTTCTCTGATACAATTACTCCATCATTTCATAAAACAAGGTGGCATGGTGGCCCAGTGAGATTAGATTTCTTACAGAATGGAAACAGGTCCTTCGGCGCAACAAGTCCACACCAACCCCCGAAGACTAACCAGTCCCCCATCCCCCATTCACCCCTGACCATTGCACCCAACACCAGGGGCAATCCTAGAATGGCCAACCCACCCGACCTGCACATCCCCGGACCGCCGGAGGAAACTATTGTTTCTGTTTCTTTCAATCTACGGATTATAATTTTTTTCACAAGTCTGTTGTGTGCTACTGTTTTAAATACATTTTGGAAGTCCATGTTTATCACACCAACAGTCTTGTCCTCATCAAAATCTTCAGCAAGTTAGTTAGACATGATTTTCCCTTAACAAGTCCATGGTGACCCTTCTGAATCAAACTAAATTTTCCAACATGACTGTTATTTCTATCCCGAGTAAAATTGTTTCTAGATATTTCTCCATCAGTGATGATAAACTAACTAGTCTGTAATTGTTGGACTGATCCTCACAACCTTTTTTTTGAATTAGACAACCATAACGTATAACTACAAACGTATAATTGAATTAATCAGTTATATTTGAAATTAAATTAATGAGCCTACAGTTCCCTGGTCATAATTTTTAATATTGCATGAAACTCATTTCAGGTCAAGAGAATCTCTGATTGGCAGGCTGTAAAAGATAACAGTATGGGATTGTAAAGTGTATGTTCTAGTCCTGTAAGCATCTTCCAGTGGATGACATTCAGACTTAAATTTCATATGGTTTAAAAAATGGAATCATAACAACAATAGAAATGCACAAAATAATTAATAAATCTGTCAACATTTTAAAAGTGAGTATTTGAACGAAATAGCAAAGTAGGAAATATAGATGACAAAGTGTAATATTTACCTGCAACGGACTTAACAATTTTACCCTTGGGTCTTTCCCAGTCAATGAAAAAGATATCCATAGTTAACTGTATTCCCAGTTGATGTAAAAGCTGAATAAACTAAGAGTTGACAACAAAAATGATGAAAATAAAAATAAATAATAAGTTTGATGTTAAAATAAATTGAACAGAGTAAACATGACAATGTGATGAACAAGTAAAACATAGAAATAAAAGGATTACAGTAATATCAGTTTAGGGATGGGATCTGGAATTGTGAAGATAATGCGTTGAGCAATAAATATACTTGATTAACTGCAGTATGTGCGTTTTTCACGGTACGTTTGGATCATTACATATTATAGAATCATAGAATGCTTAGAGCATGGACCAATATTATATGGTCCACTTTTTGCTCTCTGGAAGAGCAAGTCATCTAATCCCACTTCCCACCCTTACCTGTTGCCTGCATTTGTTTTCTGTCTAGGTTCTTCCAATTCCCTTTTGTAAGCCCTGATTTTATCTGACACCATCACATACTTGAGTAGTGAATTCCAAATCCTAATCACTCATTGAGTAAAAGGATTTCTCATGATTGATCTCATGCAGTCAAGTTCAGTTTTAATGATACCATGTATATCCAAATAGACAGCTTCTCATGGGATTCCTTCTAGGTTTAGTGCTTGCAAAACCTTTTGACAGTTTCAACAGGAAACATGTTTTGATGGAATGAGTGAGGACCTCCTATTCTTTGTGTATTTGATATTTACATGATACATTCACCATCTTTGAATGTGCATCTGTGTTCAAGGACATCACATTCAAGATCCACATCTTCATTTACAAAATAGTCTATAGGCCTATTCCAGTCTAGCTCTGTAACATCGAGTAAAAAATGAGGTCTGCAGATGCTGGAGATCACAGCTGCAAATGTGTTGCTGGTCAAAGCACAGCAGGCCAGGCAGCATCTCAGGAATAGAGAATTCGACGTTTCGAGCATAAGCCCTTCATCAGGAATAAGAGAGAGAGCCAAGCAGGCTAAGATAAAAGGTAGGGAGGAGGGACTAGGGGGAGGGGCGATGGAGGTGGGATAGGTGGAAGGAGGTCAAGGTGAGGGTGATAGGCCGGAGTGGGGTGGGGGCGGAGAGGTCAGGAAGAGGATTGCAGGTTAGGAGGGCGGTGCTGAGTTGAAGGAACCGACTGAGACAAGGTGGGGGGAGGGGAAATGAGGAAACTGGAGAAATCTGAATTCATACCTTGTGGTTGGAGGGTTCCCAGGCGGAAGATGAGGCGCTCCTCCTCCAGCCGTCGTGTTGTTGTGTTCTGCCGGTGGAGGAGTCCAAGGACCTGCATGTCCTCGGTGGAGTGGGAGGGAGAGTTAAAGTGTTGAGCCACGGGGTGATTGGATTGGTTGGTTCGGGCGGCCCGGAGGTGTTCTCTGAAGCGTTCCGCAAGTAAGCGGCCTGTCTCACCAATATAGAGGAGGCCACATCGGGTGCAGCGGATGCAATAGATGATGTGTGTGGAGGTACAGGTGAACTTGTGGTGGATATGGAAGGATCCCTTGGGGCCTTGGAGGGAAGTGAGTGTGGAGGTGTGGGCGCAAGTTTTACATTTCCTGCGGTTGCAGGGGAAGGTGCCGGGGGTGGAGGTTGGGTTGGTGGGGGGTGTGGATCTGACGAGGGAGTCACGAAGGGAGTGGTCCTTGCGGAACGCTGATAGGGGAGGGGAGGGAAATATATCCTTGGTGGTGGGGTCCGTTTGGAGGTGGCGGAAATGGCGGCGGATGATACATTGTATGCGGAGGTTGGTGGGGTGGTAGGTGAGAACCAGTGGGGTTCTGTCTTGGTGGCGGTTGGAGGAGCGGGGCTCAAGGGCGGAGGAGCGGGAAGTGGAGGAGATGCGGTGGAGGGCATCGTCGATCATGTCTGGGGGGAATCTGCGGTCCTTGAAGAAGGAGGCCATCTGGGCTGTGCGGTGTTGGAATTGGTCCTCCTGGGAGCAGATGCGGCGGAGACGAAGGAATTGGGAATATGGGATGGCGTTTTTGCAGGGTGGGAGGAGGTGTAGTCCAGGTAGCTGTGGGAGTCAGTCGGTTTATAATAGATGTCTGTGTTGAGTCGGTCGCCCGAGATAGAAATGGAAAGGTCTAAGAAGGGGAGGGAGGAGTCTGAGACAGTCCAAGTGAATTTCAGGTCGGGATGGAAGGTGTTAGTAAAGTTGATGAACTGTTCAACCTCCTCGTGGGAGCACGAGGCAGCGCCGATACAGTCATCGATGTAGCGGAGGAAAAGGTGGGGGGTGGTGCCAGTGTAGTTGCGGAAGATGGACTGTTCCACATATCCTACGAAGAGACAGGCATAGCTGGGGTCCATGCGGGTGCCCATGGCAACTCCTTTAGTTTGGAGGAAGTGGGAGTATTGAAAAGAGAAGTTATTCAGGGTGAGGACCAGTTCAGTCAGTCAAAGGAGGGTGTCAGTGGAAGGGTACTGGTTGGTGCGGCGGGAAAGGAAGAAGCGGAGAGCTTTGAGTCCTTCGTGATGGGGGATGGAGGTGTACAGGGACTGGATGTCCATAGTGAAAATAAGGCGTTGGGGACCGGGGAAGCTTCCGCAACTACACTGGCACCACCCCCCACCTTTTCCTCCGCTACATCGATGACTGTATCGGCGCTGCCTCGTGCTCCCACGAGGAGGTTGAACAGTTCATCAACTTTACTAACACCTTCCATCCCGACCTGAAATTCACCTGGACTGTCTCAGACTTCTCCCTCCCCTTCTTAGACCTTTCCATTTCTATCTCGGGCGACCGACTCAACACAGACATCTATTATAAACCGACTGACTCCCACAGCTACCTGGACTACACCTCCTCCCACCCTGCAAAAACTCCATCCCATATTCCCAATTCCTTCGTCTCCGCTGCATCTGCTCCCAGGAGGACCAATTCCAACACCGCACAGCCCAGATGGCCTCCTTCTTCAAGGACCGCAGATTCCCCCCAGACGTGATCGACGATGCCCTCCACCGCATCTCCTTCACTTCCCGCTCCTCTGCCCTTGAGCCCTGCTCCTCCAACCGCCACCAAGACAGAACCCCACTGGTTCTCACCTACCACCCCACCAACCTCCACATACAACGTATCATCCGCCGCCATTTCCGCCACCTCCAAACGGACCCCACCACCAAGGATATATTTCCCTCCCCTCCCCTATCAGCGTTCCGCAAGGACCACTCCCTTCGTGACTCCCTCGTCAGATCCACACCCCCCACCAACCCAACCTCCACCCCCGGCACCTTCCCCTGCAACCGCAGGAAATGTAAAACTTGCGCCCACACCTCCACACTCACTTCCCTCCAAGGCCCCAAGGGATCCTTCCATACCCACCACAAGTTCACCTGTACCTCCACACACATCATCTATTGCATCCGCTGCACCCGATGTGGCCTCCTCTATATTGGTGAGACAGGCCACTTACTTGCGGAACGCTTCAGAGAACACCTCCGGGCCGCCCGAACCAACCAACCCAATCACCCCGTGGCTCAACACTTTAACTCTCCCTCCCACTCCACCGAGGACATGCAGGTCCTTGGACTCCTCCACCGGCAGAACACAACAACACGACGGCTGGAGGAGGAGCGCCTCATCTTCTGCCTGGGAACCCTCCAACCACAAGGTATGAATTCAGATTTCTCCAGTTTCCTCATTTCCCCTCCCCCCACCTTGTCTCAGTCGGTTCCCTCAACTCAGCACCGCCCTCCTAACCTGCAATCCTCTTCCTGACCTCTCCGCCCCCACCCCACTCCGGCCTATCACCCTCACCTTGACCTCCTTCCACCTATCCGACCTCCATCGCTCCTCCCCCTAGTCCCTCCTCCCTACCTTTTATCTTAGCCTGCTTGGCTCTCTCTCTTATTCCTGATGAAGGGCTTATGCTCGAAACGTCGAATTCTCTATTCCTGAGATGCTGCCTGGCCTGCTGTGCTTTGACCAGCAACACATTTGCAGCTAGCTCTGTAACATCCTCCAGTCTTCCAACCGATTCTATGCTTTTTCATTGATCAGTGGCAGTTGGGAAAGAACATCTGTTAAAATACATTGACCTGAGGATACATTGCAGTGCAAACCCAAAGATATCCTTTATGCACATACCTTTAGGGCAAATGCACTGACCACAGATGCAATAAAGTGTCTTTCTTGGCTAGGTGTGGGCAGAAAAACAGAAGCAATCCGTTGACCCTGAAGAAACAAATAATATCTAAACAAGTATCAATGTAATTTTTAAAAACATTCATTTGTGGGATGTTGGCTTTGCTAGCTGGACAAACATTTATTGCCTTTTCCTGGACATCCTTGACAAAGTGTTGCTCAGCTGACTTTCTGAACTTCTACAGTGCATTTGGTGTGGGTCGATCCCCAATGTGTTCGTTATTAACTTATTTTGATAGCAAATAACATGCTTATAAAGGAAGGTCTTACTCGAAGATATACAGTGTAAGTAATAAACAGCTGATGCACTGAACTTATGCCGAGAAAACAGTCAGATACGGTATCTTTAGAAAAATAAATGTGCTTTGAATGAATATGTGATTTATAATAGGTTTAATCAAAACACTTAGAAATTGACAAATTGAAATAAATATTACTTGATATGGAGCATACAATTTGTAGTGATATTATAATTGCAACACATTAAATTATAGTGTTATATGTTTACAGATACCTTGAAAAATATAAGCCAGTAAAGGCCTGTTCCAAATAACACAACAAAGAAGGCATTCGCCAAGTCTCCAGCATAAAACAGCAAGAACTTCAAGATTATCTGGATTGAAAAAAAATATCAATTGTAATTTTTGTCTCATTTAAGGCTGTAACTAATCTATAGTTATTATTTAAATAATAGTTCTGCAGCTTTGCTTTTACACTATTCAGGCTTCACGTTTCTCTTTTGTAGTTTCTGTCTTGTTTGTATCATAAAATTCAGTTCAATTCCTTGTCTGAATGGTTTTTGATATTAAATTTGCTGGCAAGTGTAATGTCCTTCTCCATTGTCATCCTATTTCATGGATGTTGTTTCCCCTATTTCAATGATTTGAAAGCTGTTGCAAGTTTTTTTTTATTTTTTAAATATAGATAATTGTGCTCTTCAGTGGTTTAAATTATACAATTAGTAAAATTGTATTAATATTGATTTCAAGCATGTTTTTAAAATATTTTCTGTCTCGAATATTGTAAGTATTCTTAACTGATGTATTCTGAAAATGAATTGTGAATAAAGCTTTGTACATATGTTTTGTTGTTTTAAGGAAGAATCTTAATTCCTATCTTCCTAGTTTATTTTATCCAGAAATTTCTGTAATTTTTAGTAATTAAATTTGGAAAACTTCCAAATATTTCCGGACTATGTTCTAATTTCTGCTGAAAAAGTATTTTAAAAATTGTTAAAATGCTTTAAAATTTGGAGATTTTTTATTTTTGCCCAAGATGCAGAAGACTGTTACTTTGCACCTTCTTCCCTTCTCTTGGTGATGTTTGCACCCTTTGACACTGCCGAGGATATTGGTGTGCTTCTTCAAGCATTTTGCATGATTTTACATTGGAAAGAGTATGGTGTCACACTGCTCTGACATCTTAAAGCAATAATTTCAGTTTAACTATATATAATATATATATCTCACTCCTATTCATCAAATAGGACCACTGCTCCAATGATTTTCTGAATGAGTGTCATTTTTTGCAAAGAAGTTTTGTTACTTTTCTCATAATTTTAGCTGATTTTAACAATGTATGATTATTAATATAGCAATTTAATGCTCCACTAGTGTCTTCTTAGAAATTTTACTTCAATGTAAAAACTTTGACCCTTCCTCTAAGGGACTAAATTTACTTAAGATGTCCAATATCAATCACTGTATCCTCGACTATATTTGGACTTTTTCCCTTGCAGCTTTGGAAAAATCTCCCTGGTCTACATGAGCTTCATCAACGTTTTTCACTGTTTCTGGCTGGTTCACATTTCTAGGAGCTGTTATTACTTCTGCTGCTACCTTTGCAGAGTATGACATGCTCCGTGTGTTCCTCAATGATTGAATATTTCAAGAGACACTTTTTTTTTAGACTTTTTTTCCTTTTTTTATGTTGCATATGACTTTTGATGAATTGAAGTTTTTTTTTAGGATATCACACTGCTGATATATTTTACGAGACAGTAATATTGGTACCACATTGTAAAATACAAGGATGCAATAATAAAAGGGCGGAGATAAATCAGGAGTAAAAGTTTTAAACTTGGTTAAGCCAAATTTTACAAAATGGAGAAGTAATTTAGTTGAGATAGTCTGGACAGGACTGTTAAAGGATAAATCAGTGACTCAGGCTAATGTACACAACCACTTCTATTGGCCTGGACTGCACAAAGATGTGGTTAAATTTTGCCATATATGTCAAAACTGCCAAATTTTGACATATATGGCAAATGCCACATACCATAATAAAACCAGCACCTTTGTTGCCATTTCCTGCATTCAAAGAACCTTTCACACGGGTTATGATTGATTGTGTAGGTCCCCTCCTAAAATCTAAAAGTGGAACCAGTACTTACTAACCATGGGCGGCACGATGGCACAGTGGTTAGCACTGCTGTCTCACAGCGTCAGAGACCCGGGTTCAATTCCCATCTTGGGCAACTGTCTGTGTGGAGTTTGCACATTCTCCCTGTCTGCATGGGTGCTCTGGTTTCATCCCACAGTCCAAAGATGTGCAGGTTATGTGAATTGGCCATGCTAAGTTGCCTGTAGTGTCAGGTGAAGGGGTAAATGTAGGGTTGCCCTTTGGAGGGTAGGTGTGGACGTGTTGGGCTGAAGACCCTGCTTCCACACTAAGTAATCTAATCATCAGTGGGCGGCACAGTGGTTAGCACTGCTGCCTCACAGCGCCAGAGACCTGGGTTCAATTCCCGCCTCAGGCGACTGACTGTATGGAATTTGCCCGTGTCTGCGTGGGTTTCCTCCAGATGCTTCGGTTTCCTTCCACAGTCCAAAGATGTGTGGATCAGGTGAATTTGCCATGCTAAATTGCCCATAGTGTTAGATAAGGGGTAAATGTAGGGGTATGGGTGGGTTGCGCTTCGGTGGGTCGGTGTGGACTTGTTGGGCCGAAGGGCCTGTTTCCACACTGTAAGTAATCTAATCTAATCTAATAATGGATGTGTCTACCAGGTTTCAAAAGGCAATTCCATTACAGAGTTTTAAGGCATGAGCTACTCAGAGATTCAGTCAGGGTCTAATTTTACTGCTAGGCTGTTTAAGGAAGTCATGGTGCGCTTAGGTATACAGCACTTTAAATCAAATGTGTACCATCCTGAATCCCAGGGAGCCTTGGAAACCCTGAAGACCATGTTAAGAGCATACTGTCTGGATTACACGAATGATTGGGATAAAGGTATCCCAATCATATTGTTTGCCATTAGAGATGCGCAAAATGAATCTACTCAGGTACTTCCTTTCAGTTAATATTTGGACATGAAGTGAGAGGACCTTTGAAATTAATTAAAGAAAAAATGATTAGGCCAAAGTCAGAGATCTCATACCCGGATTATGTATCTGAGGTGAGGGACAGATTGAATCAGGTAGGTGAGCTAGCTAAGCAGCATTTAAAGAGGGCACAGCATAGAATGAAGCAGGTGGCAGATAATAAAATCTAAAATTCAGATGTTTTCCTGCGGGGATGATGTATTAGTATTGTTACCAGTGGTAGGAGATCCCTCCAAAGCCAAAATTAGGGTCCCTTTCAAATTGAGAAAAAGCTCAGTCAGGTAAGCTATCTGGTAAAGATGTCGATAGGAAAATACTGTATCAGGTACATCACGTGAATATATTGAAACCTTAATACAGTGGAGACAGGGAACTACTATAAATGTTAGTTACTGCCCTGCAGAGTGGAGAATCAAATCCAGATGTCATGGCGTTTGTGCCTCAAAATACGTTAAATAATGAGGAAGTCCTTGAGGTGTGGGATAGGTTAGAAAGCTATCTGTCTCAAGAGTAAAGAAATGAGTTGAAAGGTTTGTTTCAGCACATATGCAAGAATAAGATGGGGAGGACTAATACTATGGTGCATGAGGCAGAAGATGGAAATGCTGTTCCGACAAAACAACACCCCTACAGGCTTAATGCTTTCAAAGCCCCACAGGCCAAAAGCAAGTGGATGAGATGATCAATGAAGATATCATTTAATTGAGTCAGAGTGAGTGGAGTTTGCCAATCGTGTCAGTTCCCAAACCTGATGGGACTTGACAATTTTGTGTGGACTATTGGAAGGTCAATGCTGTAACAAAATTGGACTCCTATCCAATAGCAAGATCAGAGGACTGTATACAGAAAGTACGTCAAGCCACTTATATCATGAAGTTGGACTTACTGCATTATTGGCAGGTACCTTTACCAGAGGAAGTAGAAGAAGTTACTGCATTTGTAACCCCAAATAGGCTATATCAATTCAAAGTGTTGCCCTTTGGAATGAAGAATTAGATTACTTAGGTTAGATTAGATTACTTACAATGTGGAAACAGGCCCTTCGGCCCAACAAGTCCACACCGTCTCGCCAAAGTGCAACCCACCCAGACCCATTCCCTACATCTACCCCTTCACTTAACACTACGGGCAATTTAGAATGGCCAATTCACCTAACCTGCATGTTTTTGGACTGTGAGAGGAAACTGGAGCACCCTGAGGAAACCCACGCTGACAAGGGGAGAATGTGCAAACTCCACACAGACAGTCAGCTGAGGCGGGATTTGAACCCGGGTCTCTGGCGCTGTGAGGCAGCAGTGCTCACCACTGCGCCACCGTGCATAAATCCTCAGCCACATTCCAAAGACTCATGAACAGAGTTGTGGTGGATTAACAAACTGTGCAGTTTATCTGGATGATGGAGTGGTCTTTAGTGATCATGGAAAGATCACATGGTAGAGTTGGCAGAGCTCTTTGAATGAGTATGAGAAGCAAAACTGGAATAACTTAAAGAAAACATAATTCACAAAGACAGAGGCCTTGTTCTTGGGACATAACATTGGACATAGAAGGTTGACCCCAGGGAACATGAAAGAAATTCTATGCCCATCCTTGAAGAAAGAGGTGCTTCAATTTTTAGGACTGAGCGGATTTTACTTGAAGTTTATTCCAAACTTCAGCAGTATGGAGGCATTGCTTATGGATTTACTAAAGAAGAACACAAAATTTCAGTGGCCAGAACAATGCAAGAAGTGTTTGAGAATTTAAAAGCCATATTAACCAGAACACCAGTTTTAGCTACACCAATGTTTGTGAAACCCTTCAAAGTTGCAATCGATGCTAGTGATGTAGGAGTTGAAGCTGTACTACTATAGGAAGATGATAATGGAATTGAACAGTAAATTGGTTACATTTCAAAGAACCTCATCACCCACCAGAGTAATTACTCTACCATTGAAAAAGAATTATTGATTTTGGTGCTGGTCTGACAACATTTTAATGTTTATGTGACGTACAATGTGTCGGAGATGGTTGTGTACACCGACCATAATCCTCTTACATTCTTGGAAAGATTTAAAGACAAAAATATGAAACTATTTGATTGGAGTGTTATGTTACAGACTTTTAATTTACAAATTGTACATGTTGCGGGTTGTAAACATGTGATAGAAGATGCATTATGGCAGATTTAAAGGAAAAAGTACAGATAAGATTTTACAGATTTCAATGTTATATATGTGTGCAGAACTTAAATTGTAAAGTATAACTTATACGAATGACATATGTAGTTCATATAAATGAGATTAAGAATTAGAGAAAAAAATTATGATGGTTAATTTTTCTTCTTAAGGGAGGAGGTGT
The DNA here is from genome assembly GCF_020745735.1 of Hemiscyllium ocellatum. Classification (NCBI taxonomy): domain Eukaryota; kingdom Metazoa; phylum Chordata; class Chondrichthyes; order Orectolobiformes; family Hemiscylliidae; genus Hemiscyllium; species Hemiscyllium ocellatum. Next base: position 99,997,795 of record NC_083404.1, on the reverse strand, counting down.
TCTGAAGTTGAAGGCATATATTGTACCTTTAAGACAGAAAGAATGCTGTTCTGAACCAAGAGCGTGCAGCACCTGTGTATATGACTAGATGTACAGGAAAGTTGAAACTATGTAACATTTGGCTGTGAAATGGATATCTGAGTTTTGGATGCTGTTTTGCTAACAATTAAAATTTAACCAATGAGATTAAATTATGCCACAGGATACTAAAACCTAATCGAGTTTGAATTTATTGTTTTGCCAACATCAAACCAATGGAGATGATCAATGTTGGGGGTCTATAAAAATGCAGCCATTTTGAAATTTGGTCAGAGAGCAACTCCCATAGAGGGAGAAACTGGACAGCAATTTTCCCACCTAACATCTTGCTCTCCAAGCAATTAGAAAAACACTCTCTATCAAAGGTACCTTTTCATGTGAAACATAATCACAGTAAAAAGAACGAAGATGATCCAGAAAGATTCACAGCCAGAGCGAAGGCACAGAAGAATATAGGGACTAGGTGGTTTTGAAATTAAGTTGATATAATTTTAAAAACTTATTGGAATAGCATATTGTTATAGAGTTGGAGGCAGATAGTAAGCAGTTAAGAGAAAGGCGGGCTTAGATTTGTGAATGTTTTTTGTTTAATGTTCTCTTTTACAGTTAGAAAATAAATTGATGTTTAAAGAAAATACATCAATTTATTTTCTTTAAATAGTGGAATTTGGGAGTTTTCTGTCACTCACATTTTAACAGATTACAAGGAGAGGTGAGCTTTTCCGGGTGTTTGGTTCATTAACAGAAAAGGTTCATCTCCATGTTGTAACAGCTTTCACAAAAGAAGGGGATGGTGTGGATATAGTCAGCCAAAAGAAGCAATATGACATATTGCACAAAGAAATCATAACAAAAGAGGAAGTGTTAGAGGAGCTGGAGTAGAAAAATTGCCAGGGTCTTGTGGATTGTTTCCTAGAGGTCAGGGAGGAAATAGCAGATGCTCTGAAGGAAAATTTCCACTCTTCACTAGACACAGGTGCAGTGTCGAAGGACTGGAGGAAAGCACATGCGGTTCCATTGTTTTAAAAGGGTACAAAGGAAATGCCAAATGATTATAGACCAGTTAGTCTTACTTTGGTGATGGGCAACTTATTATATTCAATCCTGAGAGAGGCATGGACTAGTCAAGGAAAGTCAGCATAGGTTTGTTACGGGAAGGTCATGTCTTACAAATATAATTATTTTCATTGAGCAAGTGACAAGGAGGATCATGAGGGTAGTGCAGTGGATGTTATCTACATAAAATTTTGTAAGGCATTTGGTTTTACATGGCAGACTGGTCAAAAAGGTAAAAGTCCATTGGATACAGCATAATGTGGTGAATTGGATCCAAAGTTGACTTAACAATAGGAAACAAAATGTAATGGTTGATGTCTGTTCTTGCAAATAGAAAGCTGTTTCAAGTGGTGTTCCATAGGGCTTGGTGTTGGTACCCTAGCTGTTTGTTTAATATATTAACAATTTGGACTTTAATGTGGGGCACAATTTCCTGATGAAGGGCTTTTACCCAAAACGTCGATTTTCCTGCTTCTCGGATGCTGCCTGACCTGCTGTGCTTTTCCACCACCATTCTAATCTTGACTCTAATTTCCAGCATCTGCAGTACCCACTTTCGTCCATAATTGGGAAACTGGCAGACGACACAAAAATTGTCCTGTAGTAGATAGTGAAGTGGATAGCTGTAAGTACCAAATGATATAAATGGGTAGATGAAGTGACAGATTTTGGCATTAAAGTGATAGTAGTAGAGGTAGCAGTACAGGTAGATCAGGTTGAAAAGAAGGCATTTAGAATGCTCGAGGTATTACAAAAGTAGGAATATAATGATGAAACTGTATAAGACACGGCAAGTCCACAACTGGAGCACTGTATGCAGTTCTGGTCAGGAAAGACATAATTGTTCTGGGAAGAGTGCAGAGAAGATTCAACAGAATGCTGCCTGGACTGAGGAATTGTAACTATGAGGATAGATTGGAGAGGTTGGGGTTGTTTTCCTTGGAACAGAGAAGGCTAAGGGGCAACATGATTGAGGTATACAATATTGCGAGGGGTAGAGATAGATAAGAGGAACCTGTTTCCTTTGGCAGACAGTTCAAAACCTAGGGGTCATAGATTCAAGCTCACGTATCTGGAATTCACTGCCTGAGTTAGTGGTGGACGCAGAAACCCTAAACTCCTTCAGAAAGTATCTGGATCTGTACCTGATGTGCTGTAAGCTGCAGGTCTATGAACTGTTTGCAGGAAGATGGGATTAGAAAAGATATCTGTGTGTGTTTTGGTCTTCATGGAGAAAATGGACCAAATGGCTGTATCATTTCTATCATTTCATGGTTCTACATCTAAATGAAATCTTTAGAAACATATTGCTACCATCAACTTGTATAATGACAGGCTAATGATGTTACCATTGCAGAACTCATAGGAAAGAAGTCTTGCTTGCCTCTCATGGGAACAATCTTTTACATTTGATGGTTGAGCTTATCTTTTGATGTCAATTAATGTTTTTCAGACACTAACTGTCTTATAAACCATAAACCACTTATCCATCCGAGCCAACTATCTATTTTAGGTGAAGGTTGTCCCCAGAGGTTAGGTTCCCTTTGAGGCCAACATTAGGCAAGACAATCATAGAATTTAGTAAAAGATACTGGCTGATTATGACTACTGCACATGTTGGAGGCCAAATTTCATTTTATATTGTTCCGGGAATATGGGTTCATTGGCTAGGTCAGCATTTATTAACAAACAACCATATTGCTGGAGTCTAAAGTCACATGTAGGTCAGACTGTTTAAGGATGGCAGGTTTCCTTTCCTAAATTACATTTCTGAAACAGGGTTTTTTTTATAAGAGTTGATGATGGTTACATGGTTGACATTAGACTGGCTTTTTAATTCTAGACTATTTTAAAATTGAATTCAACTTTCACCATCTACAATTGGGGGATGTGACCACATGGCTCTTAAATATAGGTCGAGGGTTTGGGATTAGTAGTCCAATGACATGATCACAATGTTAACACCTCCCCATAAATCATAGAATAGTACAGCACAGAAGAGTGCCTTCGGCCCATCATTTTTGAATTGTCCAAAATAGGGGGAGGTGTTATGAATTTGAATGCGTGTACTGTAGCTTTAAGAAAGAGAGAGACAGAACATGCCACTACCTACACTCGAGTAAAAAGTGAGGTCTGCAGATGCTGGAGATCAGAGCTGAAAATGTGTTGCTGGTTAAAGCGCAGCAAGTCAGGCAGCATCCAAGGAACAGGAAATTCAATGTTTCGGGCAAAAGCCCTTCCTGATGAAGGGCTTTTGCCCGAAACATTGAATTTCCTGTTCCTTGGATGCTGCCTGACCTGCTGCACTTTAACCAGCAACACATTTTCAGCTCTGATCTCCAGCATCTGCAGACCTCACTTTTTACTCGAAGATTTTAACCTACTGCGAATTCTCTTGCAAGGATGCCTTCCTTGAAGAAGCTCTCTTCCTCCCTCTACAAGGATTTCAGTGAGTCTCCCTCTCACTGCACCCCCCTGGTCATCTCCTCTGCACAGAAGCTGTTCAGCCACATTCTCAAACAGACCCGCTACCACAGCCACATCTCCTTCCTCACAGCACCTGCCTACGGAACCGACTGATCCCACACGGACTCCGGACTACATTCCAACCAACAAAATTTGGACCCAACCAGGACAACCTGTACCTACAACAAATCCGAAGCCTCCAGCAACAGACCTCCCTCCGGATCCTCCACTCCACCCTTGCAGCCATGCGTCACTACCTACATTCCCTGCAATCAGCCCTATCCCAGCTCAGGACAACACTCTCACAAACATGTAAAGGACCTCTACTGTCCTTCATCTACAGAAGAATCCATACACTAAACAAACAGTTCTTCCTAGCCATATCAGAAATTAAAGACAGTAAGTACCGAAAACTTTCATGTACTTAACCCCACACTCGTGGTTCCTCAACTGTTCCAGAATCTTCCATCGGCCTCTGCAATCTGTCGGACGCCATTACGCACACGGCCGCTACAGCGCCCGCGGCACCAACGGCCGCCGCCGACCGTGACGTCACTTCCGCCCCCACCGACCTCGCAGCCTCCGCGATCGCCGCCCAGACAACCGCTTCCACGATCGCCAGGAAGATCATCGACTTCCGCGGCTATCGGGAATGACAATGGTTCTTTCATCGCCACAACCATTTCCGCCCCTTCGGTTGCCGTCGCCGCAGCAACTTCCGCCCCCAGTGACATCAAAAAAAAAGAACTACCTACACTCGTCCCACTTTCCTGCACTCGGCACTTTGCCTTGAATATTTTGACGTTTCCTGTACTCATGCAAGTACTTTTTAAAGTTGTGAGGATTCTGCATCAACTACCCTCCCAGTCAGTAATTTCCAGACCATCACCAATTTCTGGGTGAAAAGTGTTTTCTTGAATCCCCTCAATATTTCTTGCCTTTCACTTTAAAATTATGCCCTCTTCTTACTGACCTTTTGATTCAGGTGAAAAGCTTCTTTTTATTTACTCTGTCCATTCTCCCTATAATCTTATACACCTCCATCAGGTTTCCCCACAAACATTTCTACTCCAAATACAGTAACCTGATCTTATTCAGCCTCTCTCCATTGCTGAAATGCTCCACTTCAGGCAACATTTTGGTGAATCTCCTTTGCAATCACACCCTTCCTATAGTGTGGTGATCAAAACTGTGGCCTAACCAAGATTCTGTACAGCTCCAACATGACCTCAGTGCTCTTATAATCTATGCTGTGACTGATAAAGGTAAGCATCCCATAGGCCTTCCATAATTAACCTGTCATAGAATTATAGAATCATACGGCACAGAAACAGACCTTTCAGTCCAACTAGTCCATGCCAATCAACATTTCAAAACTACACTAGTCCTATTTGCCTGCATTTGGCCAATATCTCTCTAAACCTTTCCTATCCATGTATCCGTCCAAATGTCTTTCAAATATTGTAACTGTATCTGCATCTACTACTTCTTCTTGCAGTTCATTCTACAACACAAACCATCCAATGTGTGAAAATGTTGCCCCTCTGATTCTTCTTAAATCTTTCTCCTTTCATCTTAACATTATGTCCTCTAATTTAAACTTCCCAAACCTAGGGAAAATACCTCTGCTATTCACCTTATCTCAACCCCTTATGACCTTATAAACCCCTATAAGGTCACCCATCAACCTTCTATGCTCCAGTGACCGTCAGGGATTTGTTGACAAGCACCCCAAGATTCCCCTTTTCTTCTGAGTTTCCTAGTGTCCAGCCAACCATTGAGTACTCCCTTGTTTTGCTCCTTCTTCCAAAGTGTGTCATCTCATACTTATCAGAGTTAATTTCCATCTGATAATGATCTGCCCATTTAACCAATTGGTTTCTATCTTCCTGTAACCTAACACCTCCTTCCTCACTGTCAACCTCCTGGCCGCAAACTGATTTATCATCCCCCCTACTTTCTCATTTACACCAAATGAATATCACAAATAATAAGGAATCCACAAGCCACTAAGTATTTATGCAAAGACGTTATTGATTTGTATGCCACCCTCTCAGTTCGGGAATGATACATGGCATCAGGAACACTAAAGGAGAAAACAAAATATCAACTGAATTGATGAAGATAATAAAAAAAATCATTTTAAAAGTAACGTCCCAGACTTGAGCTCTCGTAAGTTCATGCCCCAAATACATATTAGAAATTTAGGATGGTTATATGCACAAGTTCTCCAAATTCTACTAGGTTCTCCCATAAGAGGTACACAATAATAAAAAAAAACTTCTTAAATGCACACTTACTGGAACGTCAATCATTTGATATCCAACTCGTCTTCTCCAACTGGCTGTCTTCAAAACAGAGCATATCACTGATAAGCCACACAGGAAACCCAATGCGATCTAAAGCAGGAGAAAAAGGAACCAAAGAACAATGAATTCAGTTTATAAAAGTTTTTCTTGTCTTTTACTTTATATCATCCACTCACACACCTCTCCTTGACCCTCAACCCCCAACTCCAACATTTGCACTTTGTCAACATATTTTTATCACTGATTATGAGAGTAGATAGGGCCAACTTGCAGAATCTGGATTTTGCATTACTGTAGTTATGCAAGTGAGTTCCTCCTTTCCCATGTGTAAAGTCCCCTCCTTGTTCCGCTTTATCTCCCTGTCAATTTCAGATGACCTAATCAAGTCTACTAAATATGTTGTTCAAGCGAAGCTGGATAACAGAAAAGGTCCTTGAATTTACTACTTAATTAATCAGAGCAGGCCCTCCTGATGAAGGGTTTTTGCCCAAAACGTTGATTTTCCTGCTCCTCGGATGCTGCCTGAACTGTTGTGCTTTTCCAGCACCACTCTAATCTAGAATCTGGTTTCCAGCATCTGCAGTCCTTGTTTTTACCTAATTAATTAATCAGCTACTCAAACAGAATCTCTTTTAAGTCAACCTAATAAGTACATTAGTTTTTTATATAAATGCAGCACTCTTAACAAATGTTTCATAAAAGAAAAGTGGATGGCATCGCAAGAATCTTTTTTTATTAATGACTTGGAAGAAGGAGTTGAAGGGTGGGTCAGTAAATTTGCAGATGATACGAAGATTGGTGGAGTTGTGGATAGTGAGGAAGGCTGTTGTCGGCTGCAAAGGGACTTAGATATGATGCAGAGCTGGGCTGAGGAGTGGCAGGTGGAGTTCAATCCTGTCAAGTGTGAGGTTGTCCATTTTGGAAGGACAAATAAGAATGCGGAATACAGGGTTAACGGTAGGGTTCTTAGTAAGGTGGAGGAGCAGAGGGATCTTGGGGTCTATGTTCTAGCTCTTTGAAAGTTACCACTTAGGTAGATAGAGCTTATAAGAAAGCCTATGGTGTATTAGCGTTCATTAGCAGAGGGATTGAATTCAAGGGTCGTGAGGTGATGTTGCAGCTGTACAGGACCTTGGTAAGGCCACATTTGGAGTATTGTGTGCAGTTCTGGTCGCCTCATTTTAGGAAAGATGTGGAAGCTTTGGAGAGGGTGCAGAGGAGATTTACCAGGATGTTGCCTGGAATGGAGAATAGGTCATATGAGGATAAGTTGAGAGTGCTAGACCTTTTCTCATTGGAATGGCGAAGGATGAGGGGTGACAGAGACTTCTTCCCTGGGTACAACAGAGTATTACAAGGGAACATAAATTTAAGGTGAAGGGTGGAAGGTATAGGGGGGATGTCAGGGGTAGGTTCTTTACCCAGAGAGTGGTGGGGGCATGGAATGCGCTGCCTGTGGGAGTGGCAGAGTCAGAATCATTGGTGACCTTTAAGCAGCAATTGGATAGATACATGGATAGGTGCTTAAGCGAGGACAAATGTTCGGCATAACATCGTGGGCCGAAGGGCCTGTTCTGTGCTGTATTATTCTATGTTCTATGTTCTAATTTACCCCTTTAATTCTCAAACTGAGATTTTATTTTGGATGGGTGGTAGGAAAGACAGGTCGTCCTGCTGATTACCATAGTTACCAAAGAATTTCCAAAATGCTTCCAAAAGGTCTATTTTACTTAAATGTAAATGTATTGACCCTCAAGCCTAATACATACATATGCATTTTGTAAATAACTTTTTTATTCAGATAATTTGATCAGTGGTTATGGGCAGCCAACAAAAACCATTTGACAACTGATTCTGGCATTATGGCAATCTTCTCTAAACACTCCTTCTATAACACATTTTAAAAAACTGTATAAATGTGTATTGGTAAGCAGTTAAATTGGAAGTGCATAGGTGAGACCTTAGAGCCAGTGATGTTAAAGCAAAGAAAAACCTACTTGAAAACAGTATCAGTATCATACCAATTTCAATTGAGTAACTGAAGAATAAATATTGCAAAATAATTCTTCTCATAATTATATTTACCTGTTCCATCAACAGTGACTTATTAATATGGTTGTTGGAGGTCAGTCATCTCAGCTCCAGGACATCTCTGCAGAAAACCATCAAAGTAATGTTCTAGACTGAACCATCTCCAGCTGCTTCATCAATGGCTTTTCCTTCACCATAAGGTCAGAAGTGGGCACGTTGTTGATGACTGCATAATGTTCAGCATCATGACTCTTTAGGTACTGAAACAGTTCCAAGTCCAAATATAGCAAGACCTGGACAATCTTGGGCTGAAAAGTGGCAAATAACATTCACACTGCACAAATGCCAGACAATGCCATCTCCAACCAAAAAGAATCTAAACATCACCTTTTAACATTCAAAGACATAACCATCAGTGAATCCCCCACTACTAACATCCTGGGGGTTACCATCGACTAGGAGTTAAACTGGACTAATCATATACAGTACTGTGGCTGCAAGAGTATGTAAGAGACAAAGAATCCTGTGAGCAACTCACCTCCTGATTCCTCAAAGCCTTTATACTATCTACAAGGCACAAATCAGGAGTGTGATGAAATATTCTCCATTTGCCTTGATTAGTGCAGCTCCAACAATATTCAAGAATGTTTACATTAGCCAGGACAAAGCTTTATTGGCACTGCGCCCACTAACATTCACTCTTTTCACTGCTGACACATGGAAGCAGCACGGTGTACAAGATGCACTGCAGAAATTTGCCAAATCTCCTTCATTAGCATCTTCCAAAACCACAAATACTACTATCTAGAAGGAGAGGAAAAATAAATACATGGGAATACCACCACCTGCAAACTTCATTTCAAGCCACCCACCATCCAGATACGTAAAGAAAAAGTCACTGTTCCTTCACTGATGCTGCATTAAAATCATGGATGATCCTTAATGAACTGGTGATGGACCAACAGCACAAACACTGCAGAAGCAGCTCATGACCACCTTCTCAAGGGCAACTAGGGATGTATAATAAATACTGGCCCAGCCAGTGTCATTCATATCCCATGAGTGAATTAAAAAATAATTGTGATAATTTTCTCAAATCATCATAAATGTAATTTACTGTATGCAGCAAACAAAGCTTAAAAAACTTTGAAACATTACCAGCACCTAACATACTTTTCAAAAGTCATGTACAGATGGATCAAATAAGAAATAACGAATAAGGTATTATGAATCAGGTTGTGAAAGAGACACTGACAAGTCATTCATAAGATAAAGTCTATACAGATTTGTATCTTCTTGAACTTAGTCTCTTGCAACTATTTCAGAATGATACAAGGGAAAAACTGTAATCATCATGTCCAAAGATTAAAAATGGTTGATTGTAAGTCTCACACATACATAGACGATTATAGCACAGAAGAATGTAATTTGGTCCACTGTTTCCGTGCTGGTGAACAAAGATCTGACTGCATTAATTCCATTTTCTAGCATTTAGCCCATAGTCCTGCAGGCTATGTCAATGCAAGTGAATATCCAAGTACTGCTGAAATGTTACAAGAATTTCTGACTCAACCACTCTTTCAAGATATGAGTTTCAGACACAGTCCACACTCGAGCGAAAAAAAATTTGCTTCAACTCCTCTGTTTAGTGCCCTGCCTTAAATCTACGATCCCTGTTTATTCACCCCTCTACTAATGGAGAAAATGCTTCCTATTCACCCTATCTCTGCTCCTCATAATCTTATACACCTCTATCAAGTCTCCTCTCAAACTTCAAGGCTCTAAGGAAAACAACCACAGTGGATCACCCCTGCATTTCTCCTAGGAGTCTGCAAGATTGAGCTGTCAATATCTGCCAAAAGAATCTTTTTTTTAACATAATCCTAACGTTAAGGACCCTTGACACCCAGGAGTCCATGGTCCTAGTCTCACCCTTTGTCTTTACTGGAACATATTTGCCTGTACTCTCATTACTTCGTTCTGGAATGCCTCCCATTGCTCTGACAGTTTTATCTGCAAATGGCTGCTCCCAGGCTACTCTGGGCCAAATTGCAGAATCATACCAAACAAAAGAGAATCTTTGATCCATCGAGTCTGCACCATTAAAACTATTCTATAATCTGCACAAGTCCAGCATTATGACCATAGCCTTGAATGGGATCACATTTCATGCGCTCATCCAAGTACATTTTAAAGGTTATGAGGTAACCCTCCTCAACCACCCTCCCAGGCAGTGCGTTAAAGATTCCCACCACTCTCTGGGTGAAAATACAATCTTCAAAACACTTCTAAACCTGCTGTCTTTCACTTTAAGATTATGCCCCCTTGTTAATGATTCTGCAACTAAAGGAAAAAGCTGCTTTTTATCCACCCTTTCCATGCCCCTCATAATTTTATACACTTCTATCAGGTCCCCTTTCAGTTCTCTCTGCTCCAAACAAAACAACCTGAGTTTATCCAGCCTCTATTTGTAGCTAAAAAATTCACCTCAAACAACATCCTGGTGAACCTCTTCTGCATTCCCTCCAATACAACCAAAGCCTTCCTATACTGTGGTAACCAGAACTGTACTCCAACTCTCGCCTCACCAAAGGTTTGTTTAGTTCCAACATAACCTCTCTGCTCTTATAATCTGTCATAACTGGTAAAGGCAAGTGTCTAATAAACTTCCTTAGCTACCCTACACTTCACAGATCTGTGAACAAGCACCCTAAGATCCTTCAGTTCCTCTGAGTTTTCTAGGTCCCACCATTAACTAAGTATGCCCTTATCTTGCTACTTCTTCCAAAGTGCATCACCTCACACATTTCAGGGTTAAATTCCAAGTCACACTTCTTTGTTCATCTAACAAATTCCTAAGACCTTCTTTCGATCTGTTAATTACCCAGCCGATCTTCATGTCATCCACAAACTTGCTTATCATTCCCCCACACAGAACAATAAAGCATCCAGCACTGATCCATGTAGAATGCCACTAGACACCAGTTTCCAGTCATGCAAACCGCCTCTATTACCATTCTTTGTTTTCTACCATTAAGTCAATTTTGGATCCAATTTGTCATGTCACCCATGGATCTTAAGTTATTGTTAACTTAACTTAGTCAAATCAGCATTTTCCAGTTTAGAACATTCATTCATAGCCCATACTTATCCTTTTCTGTAACTATCCTAAATATAACCAAGTTATAGCCACAAACTCCAGATTTCTTCACTATGGATATGCTCTCAACCTGTCTGGGCTCATTTCTGAATATTAGGTTGAAAACTGCCCCCTGTCCTTTTGAGATTTCTACACACTGGCTAAAAAAGGTACTTCTGGATTTGATTTAAGAATTTTGTCCATTCCCTACCTTGCACATTAGAACTATCTTAGTGAATATTTGGGTGGTTAAAATCCCTTCATATTACTGCTTTAATATTCTTACCGTTTTCTGAAATTTGATTACATGCTTCATCCCTCTATGTCCCTGACTGGAGGCCAATATAAACACCCACAAGTGTGTTTGCCCTTTGTGTGTTTCTTCTAACTATATGGCAAAATTTGATGATTCTTCCAAGATACATTCCCTCCTCACTGTCCTCTTTTATCCCCCTCTCTATCTCACTTAAATATACTACAAATCAGGAATGCTGGACTGCCATTACTGACATCTTTCAGCAAGTTTCAGGCATAGCTATAAAATCAAAGTCAAATGTGCCTAACTGTACCCCCAGCTCATCTATATTATTCCTCAGGTTCCTTGCATCTAAATATATTCCATTTACCCTTGCTAAACTTATTCTTTTCTTACCTACTCTGTTTCCTTTTCCTTCCAATCTCAGTCACTATTGTCTTCTAATTCTATCTCAGCCTCTCTTCTCTCTCATGTCAGGATTCCATTTCCCTGTTGCCAAGGAGTAGTTGGAGTCCATCTATCAGTGACTTTATAAGTTAATCATTTTGTTACCATTTTATTTCTTGGTTTTGCAACCAAATTTGTTTGGGGGAGTATATTGATAACCTGATTCAGTCAACTCCAGTATAAAAGGAAATCTGAAGAAGTGTAGTACACATTTCAAAGGTTGTGCCTTGCTTTTAGTGACTCCACCTTGATTGTGATGCTGGGGCTATAAGGGTGCATAAGGAGCTATTGCTTCCTACTGATGGAAGCAAGAGGTGAACTAGGGAAAGCGAGAGGCATGGTTGGATGCTATACATGTGGTCTGCAGCAGGACTCTGGTGCATTGCTCCTTGATTAAAATCTAAAAGCAGAAATGCAGAGATACATTCACTTACAGTCTAATATGAATGACCCCAGCAGTGTGCCTTTTCAAGCTTACTCCAGTATGTCACTCCTCAAATCAACTTATCTATCAGGAGCATCTATCTCATTTGTTCATTCTTTCATTCATTTATTCAATTCATGCCATTACTTTCTCGTAAATGTCTATTCTTTCTCTCTTTAGAAAAGAAAGCATGTTTCATGAATCAGGGAGCTGGAGCTGGCTCTTGTGATGACACTGTTTCTTTAAAAAGGTATGTTGTCCTTGGTTTTTTTCAAAAGTGTTGTACGAGGCAGAGTTGCTGAGAGGTCTAGTTTGGTTAGGTTTTAGGGCCAAGATGATTATAGCTAACATTTACTGCCTCAAGAAAAAGGCTTTCAAGTTTAAAATTAAACACTTGCACAATGAGAAGGGAGTGGCCAGTTCTCCCAGTTCAGCTTTTCTCTGGATTGGTTTTAGCAGTCTGGCTGCTCAGAGAAAGCAGGCACTCAGTTTTGAGGCAACTAGTCAAAGAAACAGCTACATGGAGGGTGTTCTATGTGGAATTTCTCTGACATCTCTCCTTTAAAACCCTGTGTTTAATTTTACCTTTAGTTGCAGGGATTTGGAACAGCATTATTAAACTGGGATAATCTGTTGGGTTTTCAGAATTACAACTTTTAAAAAGTATCTGGATGGGTATGTGAATGAGAAGGGTTTTGAGGGATATGGCCCAGATGCTAATGGGACTAAATTAGGTGATGATATCTGATTGGCATGGATGAGTTGGACCAAAGGATCTGTTTCTGCGCTGTACATCTCTATGACTCTATAGATTAAGTTATTCTCTATTTGGTTCTCTTTCTTTTGTGTTACATTTGGTAATCTTGCAAAAAATTCTGTTTTGTTTAAAACTAAATGGTTGGGCCAGCTGCATCACTCCTGGAATATCCACTGTACACCTGCTTAAAACAACTAGTAAAGTTCGGGTCCAGGCTACTTTCTTGAAATGTTTTGAGGGAGTCTGGCCTGGTCCATAGCACCCTCTTGTTATCTCTCAACTGGAAGCCGAAGAGAAAGATCCATTGGACATTTGTGGAGTTTTAACAAACTTAACAGTTGCAGACCAGAGCACTTTTCTATCTGTCGAGGGAAGAACAGAGTTAACATTTTGAGTCCAGTGACTCTTTGTCAGAATTGAAAGCAGTTAGGAAATGGTGGTATTTTTGTTGATAACTGAGCTGAATAAATGGAGATGGTGCCCAAAGAAAGAAAAAAATGAAGTAATCAAGTGAATTGTAAATCAGGGAAGAATAAATGCTGAACAGGTGATAATGCGGACCACGAGTGGTTGAAAATGTGTTGGCTGTGCTGGGAACAAGGACAGGACAGGCCCTGGAGATATGTGTTTGTGGGGACGGAAAAGGGGGTAAGTTATGAATAAGGTGGGATGTATTCATCATCTAAAATTGTTAAACTCAATATTGAGTCCTGAGGCTGTAAGGTGTCTGAGTGAAAGATGAGTTGTTGTTCTTCCACCTTGTGTTGAGCCTCACTGAAGCACTTCAGCAGGTGTGAGACAGAAATATTGGCATAGGAACGTGAAGGGCCATGAAGTGGAAAGCAACTAGAAGCTCAGAGTCATTTTTACTGGTAGAGCATATGAGTTCTTCACAGCAGCCATCCAGCCTGTATTTTACCTCCCTGGTGCATGGGAGACTGTATTGAGAACAGTGAATATGGTAGACGAGGTTGGATGAAATGCAGGAAAATCAATGGTTCACCTGCAAGTTATGTATGGGGTCTTGGATAGTGAGGAGGGACAAGGTAAATGGGGAAGTATTACACCTTCTATGATTTCATGGGAAGATGCCATGGGGTGTTGGGAGGTATTAGAAGTGGTCGAGAATGGACCAGGGTGGTCCTGGAAGGAACAGTTCCTGTGGAATGCTGGCAAGGAAGAGGAGGAGAATATCTGTTTGGTGATGGCTTCCTGCTGGAGATGGCAGCTTAAGATCCTTTGGATGTGGAAGCTCATGGGGTAGAAAGTGAGGACAAGAGGTACTCTAGCATTGTTGTGGGAGGGAAGGAAAGGGGTGACAGCAGAAGTGTGGGAGATGGCTGGACATAGCTGAGGCCCCAGGTTGGTGGCCATGGTATTGGGGAATCTTCGATTGAGAAAGAAGTGGTATGTTTGAGGCCTAACTGAGCGAGGTGCAATCATCAGATTAGAAGCAATGAAGTCCTTAAAGGGTCTGAGGATGTCAAGCACAGCCAACCCATTTTCAGCCACTCAAAGCAGCTATTCAGCTTCCCTTCTTCCCTGGCTTACCATCAACAATCCCTTTGTCTGCTTCCCTTTCTTTCATTCTCTGGACACTGTCTTCAACTATCCATATCATTCCTCCTCCTCATCATCAGCATAAATACCGACATTTTCCAGCTGCTTTCAGTTTTGACAAAGGTCACTGGACTTGGAACAAGAACTGTATCTTTCTTTCCACAGACGCTGTCAGACCTGTCAATTTTTCCAGAACTTTCTGTTTTGTTTGTTTCAGATCTCCAGCAACTACAGTTCTTTGTTTTGTGCATTCTTGTTAACTTGCTGACAGCATCATTGTTGGGTGTTCGCTTGATGACTCACACATTAAAGTGTGCAAATGCTGCTTACGGAGAGAGTTGGAATTGGATATTATGTGGAGTACTGCAAAATCTGCCAAGCCCTACTCAGCAGACACAGATGCTATCCTTTGAGGTTTTCAGAAACTTCATATCGATGGAGAAGTAGCAAAGAAGATTCAATATATTACTGGCAGGTGCCCCAGCAGCACTGTGCATATCTGCAGAGAGATCAAAGAACTCTTCCACAAGCATGAATGGCACGACACCACTGGTCTTTGTGGTTATTTCTTTACTTGTGGAATGAATGGTGAAATGAAAATCAAACATAGCAATTTGATTTGGCCAGTTGTTAGGGATAGGAGGGTGTAACTTCAAGTGAGACAGGTACAGGAAGCCACAGGGTAGGAGCCTCAGCCTTTGCAATTGTCCACCTTGTTTGGACGAGAGGGAAGGCTGCAGGGTGCATGAACCAACTTTTTATTTATATATTCACTCGTGGGATATAGCTGTCAATAGTTGGTCAGAATTTATTGCCCGTCCATAGTTGCCCTTGAGATGCGGTGGTGATCTGCCTTCATAATCCGCTGCCATCCACAATGTCCTTAGAGAAGAAATTCCATGATTTTGACCCAACAACACTGAAGGAACAGTCATATATTTCTAAATGAGGATGGTAAGTGGAATGGAGGGAAACCTACCGTTGTTTTCAGGTATCTGCTGCCTTTGTATTTGGTCGTGATCGTGGACTTGGAAAATGCTGTCTAAGGATATTTGCTGAGTGCTGCTCATCGATGGTGGAGGGAGTGCAATACTTAGATTAGATTAGATTAGATTACTTACAGTGTAGAAACAGGCCCTTCGGCCCAACAAGTCCTCACCGACCCGCCGAAGCGCAACCCGCCCATACCCCTACACTTACCTAACACTACGGGCAATTTAGCACGGCCAAATCACCTGACCCGCACATCTTTGGACTGTGGGAGGAAACCGGAACACCCGGAGGAAACCCACGCAGACATGGGGAGAACGTGCAAACTCCACACAGTCAGTCGCCTGAGGCGGGAATTGAACCTAGGTCTCTAGCGCTGTGAGGCAGCAGTGCTACTTGTGGATGTAGTGCCAATCAAGCAGGCTGCTTTGTCCTGGTTGGTGTCAAGCTTCTTCAGTGTTGTTAGAGTTGCACTCATCCAGGCAATAGTGAGTAATCTACCGCATTTATGACTTGTGCCGTGTAGATGGTGGACAAACCTTTGGGAGTCAGGAGGTGAATAAGTCACTGCCGTATTCCTAGCCTCTAACCTGTTCTTGTAGTGACTGTATTTATATGGTGAGTCCAGTTGATTTTCCGGTCAATAGTAATCCCCAGGATGTTGAGAGTGATGGTAACACCATTGAATGTCAAGTTGAGATGGTTAGATTGTCTCTTATTGGAGATGGTTATTGCCTGGCATTTGTGTGGCATAATGTTAGTTGCCACTTGTCAGCTCAAACCTGGATATTGTCCAGATTTTGTTGCATTTGAACATGGAATGCTTCAGTATCTAAGGAGTCTTGAATGGTGCTGAACAATATGCAATCATCATCAAAATCCCTTCTGACCTTATGATGGCCTTAGTTCCTAGGAACTCATAGGAATTAATCTGAGAAACTCCTGCAGAGATGACCTGGAGTTGAGATGGCATACTTCCAAAAACTACAACCATCTTCTTATGCATCAGGTATGACTCCAAATAGAAGAGAATTTGTCTCCTTAGTCCCAGTGATTTCAAATCCGCAGTAATTTGCTTTTACCCAGTGATTTCAGTTTTGCTAGTGCTCCTTGATGCCACACTCGGTTAAATGCAGCCTTGATGTCAAGGACGGTCACCGCCGCCTCATCTATGGAATTTAGCTCTTTTGTCCACCTTTGAACCAAGGCTGTAATGAGGTCAGGATCTGAGCGATTTCAGCGGAATCTAAACTAGGAGTAAATGAGCAGGTTGTTGCTAAGCAGGTGCTGTTTAATAGCACTGTTGATAACATCTTTCATCACATCACTGATGATCGAGAGTCAGGCATGTCAGTAATTGGCCTGGTTGGATTTATCCTGTTTTTTTGTGTGTAGGACATATTTAGCTCTGATAGTGGCTTTGTGGTACCTGAAGTCATTAAGGGGAGGGGGGTGTGGTGCAAAGAAGAATGTAATGGTAGCAGCGGACAGTATAATGAGAGAGATTCACATGTTTTCTGAAGCAAACAGAGTGAATCCTGATGGCTGAGTTGCCTATCTGACAGCATCTGTGGGCTCTGAAGGTGAATTATATTAAACTTGGAGAGTTAATTCGGTCTTTCTGACAGTCCAGCTGAGTTTCTCCAGTACGCTCTGTTTTAATCTCAAACTCTGATTATAATGGTAATCTGATCTTTGAATCTGTTGGGCAAACTTGTAGCTCACTTGTACTGTAAAGGTCATGTCTCATTCTGTTCCGCTTTCAGATTTTATATTACTTCAATTACCTTCACTTTGAACACCTTGAAGTTAATTATTGTTAAGGTTCGTTGTGAACCATAAACAACTGTGATTATCATGATTAAAGTTTCAGTGACAAGAACAAACTGTTGGTTACTAAGGCGAATCTTTAGTTGAAATAACAGAATAATTCTTTCAAACAGAAACCTACCTCTGTATTCTGATAAGCTGATGACAAGTCCATTTCATATTCAACTGAAAAGGATATCTGTTGGACATAAGGGAAAAAAAATCAAATAAAGCATCCAAAGTTTATTTCAAGCTAATCGCTCATTCCTTAAAAACCTAAGTAGCAAATTTAGATGCCAACGGTTGTGTTTGATGAGGACAATCAGAATTTTGGGAATAGGTATGTGCTAATTGACCAATATCAATGGCCTCAAGAAAGTTTTAAGAAATAGGAGCGAGATTAGGACATTCAGTTCTTTGAGCTGTTCCACCAGAGTATAATTATGGCTCTCTCCATAAAACTTGGTTCACTTGTTGATCAATAATTTAAGACAGCCTGTACAATGACCCAGCCTCCACTGCACACTGCAAAGAGAATTCCAAACACTGATGACCTTCTTAGAGAAAAAAAAATCCTCCTCATCTCAATCATAAATGGGAGAACCCCTAATTTTAAACACTGCGCCTTTATTCAAGATTCGCCATGAAACAAAACATTTATTTCGCACCTACCCTGTCAAGGCACTGCAGAATCTTATTTTTCATTATTATGGTAAGTTCTAATTCTTCTAAATTCCAATATATTTAGGACAATCTGCAGATTCTTTCCTCATAGGACAACTCCTCCATCCCAGGAAACAGCCTAGGCAATCTTGTGTGAAATGCCTCCAATTTCAATATATCTCACCTTAACTGAAGTGATCAGAATAATACACAGTACTTTAGATGAGATCTAACCCAATGCCCTATATAGCTGTAGCTCGATTTATCAACTTTTAAACTCCATCCTCTTTTCAATAAAGGTGAATACTTCCTTTGCCTATTAGCTACTTTCTGTACTTGCATGCAGACCTTTTATGATTTGTGCATAATGACATCAAAGTTCGTTTGCACGATAGCCAAAGTAGATAACCACATTTTTCAGCATTACATTCCATATGCCCTTTTTCTTTGCCCTCTCATTTAACCTTTAATCATCTGTTCAGATATGTTTTGGGTTGAGTTTTATCAGAAATCGGCAGTGATTTTTCTCAAGTTTCAAAAAGTTTCTGTTTGATGTGCCAAGCAAGTTTTCACACACTATTATCACAACCTAAACTTATTAACCATATCCCTATGGTACCTCACTTGTCCTAGGCTGTCATTCATGATGGGCAGAAATTCTTGCCACCACTGGGATATCCTAGGATCCCTGGCACTAATGCCATCTTTCCACCCAAGCCATTCACTTGGTTAAGCATTAGCAGTCCAGAGTTGTCTTCCACTGTGGGTGTTTTCAAACAGCAACCAGAAGGTAATGTACATCAGAACGCAATAGTAGCACAACTTACGCTTCATTGCATATGTATCTGTGCATTCCTACAATGCTTCCAAGAAGCACATTTTGGCATTTTATTACATTAAAAGCATTATATAAAAACAAGACCCTATGTCTTATTTTAATCAGAGTGTATGAATAAAGTGTGTTTATCTTCAAGTCTGATAGTTTGACCAATCAAATTGCATTTGGAATGCAATGCCTAGCACTTGCCTTTAAAATACGAAAATGTTAGGGTCTGGGTGATCTCCTTGATATGGTTTGAAGGGGTTTGGTCTGGTCCATAACAAATTGGGGACTCTTGTTGGGATCAAAATCTGTAATTCCAGGTTGGGTTTACGATTATTGGATTCAAAGGCAGTGAGTGGCATATGTTGGTCCTTTTTTAAATTTCAGATGTCACATGCCCTTGGTTTAAACAGGGTGTGCCTTGTCTATTAATGGCTCTTTCAGTCGCTCAGAGATTTCTGTGTGTAGACAAGTCACTTTGTGTGTTTTACACAAAGTGAGCAAGGCAAAACTTTCAGCATTAGCAAACAAGTTTTAGTTGGACTTACCCCTATGTGTGGAGAAAGGGATAATAATTGTGGCAATAGCACAGCATTTACAATTGCCAGCATTCAGAGTCATTGGAGATTGCTAAAATTCAATTGAATATGAAGCTGCTTGAATTAGAAGCAATGACGAGGGACAAAATAAAAATGGCAGACCAAAAAGACAGAGAAAAGAAAATGAAACCATTTGAATTATGATTAAAAGCAAAGGAAAAAGAAAAGGAAGGGATGGCCGAGCAGAAGAAAGGGAGAAAGAGAGAGCTTTTGAGATTCAGAGGTTGGAACTGAAAACTCAAAGTCAACTTAAAATGATGGAGGTGGGGATAAGAAGTAGGAATACTGATGAAGACAGTGACAGAGAGCAATCCCATTGTAGCCAAAGGCCTAGTGGGGATCTGTTTAAATGTGTCCAAGCATTGCTTAAGGTTGATGAGAAGGATGTAGAAGACATTTTCATTTCATTTTATTTGAGAAAGTGGCTAAACAAATAAAATAAGACAAAGGATGCATATGGAAGGTTTAGGAGGCTGGGAACTGACAAAGTCCTTCAAGTGTATAAGGAAAATTGGAAATAACTTAAGGAAGGAATTAAAAGGGCTAAAAGGGGTCATGAAAAGTCATTAGCAAACAGGATTATGGAGAATCTCAAGGCTTTTTATACATATACAAAAAACAAGAGGGTAGCCACGGAAAGGGTTAGCCCACTCAAGAACAAAGGAAGGAATGTATGTGCAGAGCCCAAAGAGATAAGTGAGGTCTTAGAATAATACTTTGTATCAGTATTCATGAAAGAGAAAGAATTTGTGGAAGCTGATCTCAAGGAAGGGAGTGTTGAACTTCTAAGCCAAGTTGCTGTTAAGAAGGAAGTGGCGTTCTGCATCTTAAAATGATTAAAAAAGATAGGCCCAGGGTCATAATGGCATCTCTCCCAGAATATTGATGGAGGCAAGAGAATAAATTGCTGGAACATTGACGGACATCTTTATATCTTCTTCGGCCACAGATGTGATCCCAGAAGACTAAAGGATAGCCAATGTTGTCCCATTGTTTAAAAAGAGTTATAGAAATAATCCAGAAAATTACAGGCCTGTGAACCTCACATTACTGTTAGGGAAATTATTGGAAAAGATTCTCAGGAACAAGATCTATTAGCACTTAGAAGCAAATGGACTGATTAGTGATAAACAACATGGTTTTGTGCTGGGGTGGTCATGCCTCCCTAACTTGATCATGTTTTTTAAGGAGGTGACAAAGTTGATTGATGAGACAAAAGCAGTTGATGTTATCTACATAGACATCAGTAAAGCCTTTGAAAAGGTCCCTCGTGGTAGATTGATACAAAAAGTGAAGTCACATGGTATCAGGGGTGAGCTGGCAAGATGGATACAGAACTGGCTTAGTGATAGGAGACAGCGGGTATCATTGGAATGATGCTTTTCGGAATGAAGGGTTGTGACTAGTAGTGTTCCACAAGGATCAGTGTTGGGACCTCTGCTGTTCATGATCTACATAAATGATTTGGAGAAATATATAGCTGATCTATTTGCTAAGTTTGCGAATGGTACAAAGATTGGTGGAGTTGCGGATAGTGAGGAAGATTGTCTGAGGATACAGCAGTTGGAGACAAGGACAGAAAAATGGCAGATGGAGTTTAATCCAGACAAATATGAGGTGTTGCATTTTGGAAGGTCAAGTACAGATGGAAATTATACAGTGAATGGCAGAACCCTTAGGAGGATTGACATGCAGAGAGATCTGGGTGTGCAGGTCCACAGATCACTGAAGATGGCAGCACAGGTAGGTAAGGTAGTAAAATAGATTTAATGCAAGCTTGTGTTCATCGGAAGGGGCATTGAGTATAAAGATAGACAAGTTATGCTCCAGTTTTGTAGAACTTCAGTTAGGCCACATTTGGAATATTGCATACATTTCTGTTCACCATACTACCAGAAGGCTGTGCATGCTTTGGACAAGGTATAGAAAAAGTTTACCAGGATGTTGCCTAGTATGCAGGATTTTAGCTATGAAGGAAAGTTGGATAGACTGGGTTTGTTTCAATGGAACGCAGGAGATTGAGGGGTGACCTGATAGAGGTTTATAAGATTATGAATGGCATGGATAGAGTGATGATGTGGAGGACAAAGTTAAAAACCACACAACACCAGGTTATAGTCCAACAGATTCATTTGGAAGTACAAGCTTTTTGCCAGAATAGAGTGGAAAGTATGAGGCTTTTTTCAATTATTGGGAGGGGTCAATTACTAGGAGCACAGTTTCAAGGTGTGAGGGGGAATGGAAAAGAGATGTGCGAGGCAAGCTTTTTCACAGAAAGAATGGTGATTGTCTGCAACAGACTGCCAGAGTAGGTGTTGAAAGCAGACACAATAGCATCATTCAAGAAGCACCTGGATCAATACATGAATAGGAAGGGAATAGAGAGATACGGATCTTGTAGGTGAACATGGTTTCAATATGCAAGGGCAAAATGTATTGGTTCAGACTTGGAGAGTTGAAAGGCCTGTTCCTGTGTTGTGTTGTTCTTTACAGATCTAGTGAGGTATTTGCATCACTATTAGAGAAGGTATCTGGGGATTATGGTGAGGTGAAATGTACCATTGTAAGTGCATATGAGCTAGTACCAGAAGTCTCAGGCAACATTTTAGGAATCTAAGAAGGAACCATGGTCAAACCTACATTGCGTTTGAAAGGATTAAACAAAGTAATTTTGATAGGTGAATAAGGGCATTGAAAATAAATCAGACATTTAACACTTGTAAAAAGAGTATTTTTTGAAGAAGTTCAAAAGTCACTTCCTGAAAGAGTGAGAACTCATGTTGAAGGGCACAGAGTTAAGACTGTGATAATAGCAGCAGAAATGCCAGATGATTATGTGTTGGTTCATAAATCAAAGTTCAGCTTCAGACACAATTTCAATCTGTGAGGGATGGAAATTGGGAAAAAGAGAAAGGAAAGGAGATCTCATTGACGACAGTAAAGATGGGTTTACCATAAGGTAAAAAGGAACCCCATGATGGGGAAAGAGAAGTAAAAATGGTCAGGTGTTTTCACTGTAATAAAGTGGACCAAATTAAGTCACTGTGCTTATGTTAGCAAGAAAGCGAGGGAGAACTTCCAAGTCTGAACTATTCCACAAGGTAGAGCTGTGTGATGTTTTACATCCAGTTGAGAATGAAAGAAACCTAGTATTAGGTAAAAACAATGACTGCAGATGCTGGAAACCAGATTCTGGATTAGTGGTGCTGGAAGAGCACAGCAGTTCAGGCAACATCCGAGGAGCAGTAAAATCGATGTTTCGGGCAAAAGCCCTTCATCAGGAATGAAGGCAGAGAGCCTGAAGCGTGGAGAGATAAGCTAGAGGAGGGTGGGGGTGGGGCCCTCCACTCCCCCACTCACCTATTGTACTCTATGCTACTTTCTCCCCACCCCTACCCTCCTCTAGCTTATCTCTCTACGCTTCAGGCTCTCTGCCTTTATTCCTGATGAAGGGCTTTTGCCTGAAACGTCGATTTTACTGTTCCTCGGATGCTGCCTGAACTGCTGTGCTCTTCCAGCATCACTAATCCAGAAACCTAGGATTGTCAACCTTGATTTTTAAACTCTGGTCTCTGGAGTGGAAGTTAGACCCTCTGGCTGAGAGACTATAATGCAACCAATGGAACTATGGCTGGCTAAAACACAGAATAAGATAATTACCTAATAGCAAAGAATATTAGAACTTCTGAACATCTTGGAAGAACAGTTTACACATGAGAAATTTGTTTCGACATGAAAAGTATGCCACAAGGATTGGTGCTAGTTCCATTACTTTTCATCATTTATATAAATGATTTGGATGTGAGTATAATAGGTATAGTTAGTCAGTTTGCAGATGACACCAAAATTGGAGGTGTAGTGGGCAGCAAAGAGGGTCACCTCAGATTACAACAGAATCTTGACCAGATGGGCCAATGGGCTGAGAAGTGGCAGATGGAGTTTAATTTAGATAAATGTGAGGTGCTGCATTTTGGGAAAGCAAACCTTAGCAGGACTTATACACTTAATGGTAAGGTCCTAGAGAGTGTTGCTGAACAAAGAGACCTTGGAGTGCAGGTTCATAGCTCCTTGAAAATAGAGTCGCAGGTAGATAGGATAGTGAAGAAGGCATTTGGTATGCTTTCTTTTATTGGTCAGAGTATTGAGTACAGGACATTGGTTAGGCCATTGTTGGAATATTGCATGCAGTTCTGGTCTCCTTTTTAATGGAAGGATGTTGAGAAACTTGAAAGGGTTCAGAAAAGATTTACAAGCATGTTGTCAGGGATGGAGGATTTGAGCTACAGGGAGAGAATGATCCCTGGAGTGTCGGAGGCTGAGGGGTTACCTTACAGAGGTTTATAAAATCATGAGGGGCATGGATAGGATAAATAGACAAAGTCTTTTCCCTGGGGTGGAGAAGTCCAGAACTAGAGTGCTTAGGATTAGGCTGAGAGGGGCAAGATATAAAAGGGACCCAAGGTGCAACTTTTTCATGCAAAGGGTGGTACATGTATGGAATGAGTAGCCAGAGGAAGTGGTGGAGGCTAGTACAACTGCAACATTTAAAAGGCATCTGGATGGGTATACGGATAGGAAGGGTTTGGAGGGATATGGGTCAGTGCTGGCAGGTGGGACTAGATTGGGTTGGGATATCTGGTCGGCATGGACAAGTTGGACCGAAGGGCCTGTTTCTGTGCTGTACATCTCTATGACTCTATGACAGATATGGACAAACAAGATAAGCTAGTGAACGTTGTTTAAGTGGTAAAAGGTAACACAGTTGAAACCAAAAAGCTAATAAAGAATGTACAACATGATCGGGGGTTGATTGAGACGAATCTATTTGCTTGGGTGAGGATACAAGGATAAGTAGGTCGAGAAACTAAAATTTTAAAATATACGGAAGGAACTGAGTTTTTGATGGGGTAGGAGATGAAAAGATGTGCAATTCGGAAGGAGAATCTGGTGAAAATTAACGAAATGGTGATAGGAGTAATAAGAGAAAGTCTCGGTTCCAGAATGTAGCTTATCCTGGGTAATGATACAGCTGAATCACAGGTGAGAGTGATCCCTACTGTGATTGACAAGCCAGTGAAAACTCAGGCAAATGAAGTTTTACAGGAAGTATATGGTGGAATTATTCCTTACTGTGTAGTACCAAGGTCACAAAGCCACAGGAGGAGCAGAAAGGAAGAGAAATCCAGGAATTAAAATAATGAAGTTGAAGTACAATTATCAGAGACCATGTTTGATGAAAAAATGTTGAGGAAAAAACAAGTACTAATTGGATGTTTTTAGTTCAGAGAAATTAATTGAATTACAACATAAAGATAAGGTAAAAAAAACTAAAGCAGTTCTATCAAAAAGCATACACAGAAAAATAATTTGAGTGTACTCCAGAATGTCACTATCTCAAATATATCCTAAAAAAATGTCTTGATGAGGAAACAAAGACCATCACATATTCAGGCAGATAAAAAATGGGCAGAAGTTCATCAAGTTGTATTACCAGTAGGATATTGAAAGGAGATGTTATGGATAACACATGAATTAGGAGGTCATTTGGGAATAAGGAAAACTCAAGCCAAAATACAAAAACATTTTTATTGACCTGGATTGCATAAGGATGTGGTTGACTAATGCTTGATATGTCATAGGTGTTAGGTATTTGGAAAACCTCAAGCTGTGATAAAACCAATGCTCTTAATACCAATTCCCGCAACTGAGGAACCTTTGATAAGCGTCATAATTGATTGCTTAGGACCGCTACTTAAAACAAAAAGTGAGAGTCAGTATTTGTTGACCATAATGGACATGTCTACTAGATTTCCAGAGACCATTCCATTACACAAATACATGGCTAAAGGATTGTAGAGGAATTAGTCACTTGTTTTTACCATTTACAGATTGCCCGCAGAGATGCAATTGGACCAAGGACTTAATTTTACATCAAAATTATTCAAGGAAGTTATGGATAGCACAGGAATAAAACAATGCAAATCCAGTGCATACCATCCAGAATCGCAGGGAGCATTAGAACAGTGGCATCCAACTTTAAAAATTATGTTGCTGGTTTATGATCAAGACTATTCAGAGAATTGAGATAAAGAAAGTCCATTTGTATTTTTTGCAATTAGAGATGCACCTCACAAATCAACTAAATTCAGTCCATTCGAATTTGTTTTTGAGCATGAGGTGAGAGGACCACTAAAAGTAATTAAAGAAAATTGGTGAATTTCAGTTCAGAGACCACATTTGTGGACTATGTGTCAAATTTTATGGAGAGAAAAAATACAGCTGGCAAGTTGGCTAGACTGTATTTAAAAGTAGGCAGAAATGGGTACTGCAGATGCTGGAGATTTGATTCAAAATTAGAGTGGTGCTGGAAAAACACAGCAGATCTGGCAGCATTCGAGGAGCAGGAAAATCGACATTTTGGGCAAAAGCAATTAAAATTGGTACAGCATGTGATGAAAATGGAAGTCGACAAGCAAAAATAGTCAGTGATGATAAACTCTTAATTTTACTACCAATGTCAGTGAATCTTAAAAGGTAAGGTTAAGTGGGCCTTATCAAATTGAGAGGAAATTGACTGAACTGAATTATTTAATAAAAACATGAGATAGAAAGAAATCTCACAAAGTGTGTCATGTAAGTATCCTCTAAAGGCATTTTGATTGGGAAGGAAAGCAAAAGGAGAATGTGTTATTGGTTACAATACAAAGTGAAGAACCAAGTTCAAAGAATTCTGAATTTGACATTCCTGAAATTAAATTCAACACTGAGAAAGTTCTCAAAAATTGTGACAAATATTGAATTACCTTTCAGAGTAAAATTGAAATGACCTGAAAGAGTTATTACAATCACATGGAAAGATTTGTAGGAATAAGTTGGGAAGTACAAATCTAATTACACATGATATAGAAATAGGAAACTGCTTTTCCAATTTAAGCAATATGGTTACAGACTTAATCTTTTAAAGTTGGCACAAGTTCAAAAAGAGATTGAACACATTCTTGAAGACATTATAATTGAAGTGAGTTGCAGCTGATGGAGCTCACACATTGCAATAGTACCAAAACCAGATGGTACACAATGATTATGTGTGGACTATTGCAAAGACAATGCAAAATCTGATTCATATGACTGCATTGAGAAGGTGAGACAAGCAACTTGTAATTCTCAGTTGGACTTACTCAAAGGGTACTGGCGGGTACCTTTATCCGAAAAAGCAAAAGAAATTTCGGCTTTGGTGACACCAAGTACACTGTACCAGTTAAAAGTCAAGAATGTGGTGTTGGAAAAGCACAGCAGGTCAAGCAGCATCTGAGGAGAAGGAAAATCAATGTTTTGAGCAAAAGCCCTTCATCAGGAATGAGACTGGGAGTCTCGGGGGTGGTGAGATAAATGGGAGGGGGATGGGACTGGGGGGAAGGTAACAGATTGCAATAGGTGGATGGAGGTGAGGGGAATAGTGATAGGTTGGAAGGGAAGGTGAAGTGGATAGGTGGGAAGGAAGATGGGCAGGTAGGACAGGTCATAAGGGCGGTGCTGAGCTGGAAGGTTGGAACGAGGGTAAGGTGGGGGGAAGGGAAATGAGGAAACTGGTGAAATCCACATTGATGTCATGGGATTGGAGGGACCTGAGGCGCATGATGAGGCGTTCTTCCTCCAGGCGTAGGGTGGTAAGGAAGTGGCGATGGAGGAGGCCCAGGACCTGCATGTCCTCAGCAGAATAGGAGAGGGAGTTGAAGTGTTCGGTCACGAGATAGTGGGATTGGTTAGTACGTGTGTCCCAGAGATGTTCTTTAAAGTGCTCTGCGAGAAGGCATGGTGTCTCCCCAGTGTAGAGGATACTGTATTTGGAGCAACGGATACAGTAAATGATGTGTGTGGAAGTGCAGGTGAAACTTTGATGGATGTGGAAGGCTCCTTTGGGACATTGGACAGAGGTGATGGGAAGGTGTGGGCGCAGGTTTTGCAATTCGTGCTGTAGGGGCGCTGGGAGGGGAGAGTGGGTTGTTGGGGGGCGTGGACCTGACGAGGAAGTCATGGAGGGAGTGGTCTTTATGGAAAGCAGATAGGGGAGGGAAGGGAAATATATCTCTCGTTGTGGAGTTCGTTTGCAGATGGTGGAAATGGCAGAGGATGATGTGATGTATACGGAGGTTGTTGGGGTGGGAGGTCCTTGTGGTTGGAGGGGTTGGGATTCGAGGGTTGAGGGGCGGGAAGTGGCTGAGATGCACTGGGGGCATCATCAACAATGAGGGAGGGGAAACTGCAGTCTTTAAAGAAGGAGGCCATCTGGTGTGTTCTGTGGTGGAACTGGTCCTCCTGGCAGGAGATGCAGTGGAGGTGGAAGAATTGGGAATAAGGGATAGCATTTTTTTTATGTGAGGCATGGTGAGAGGAGGTGTAATCCAGGTAGCTGTGAGAGTCAGTGGATTTGTAGAAAATATCAGTGTTGAGTTGGTCACCATTGATGGAGTCAGAGAGGTCCAGGAAGGGGATGGAGGTGTCTGAGATGGTCCAGGTGAATTTAAGGTCGGGGTGGAATGAGTTGGTGAAGTTGATGAAGTGATTAACCTCCTCGTGGGAGCACGAGGTGGTGCTGATGCAGTCTTCAAAATAAAGGAGGAAAAGGTGGGGAGTGGTGGCAGTGTAACTGCGGGGAACAAATCTCATGCCCTATCCAGATGGGACTTGAATCTATAATCCCTGGCTCAGGAAGCCAGCTCCTTATCCATTGGGCCTCTGGGGCCTCACTAGAGCTGCCTCTGCTGCATCTGCTCCCAGGAGAACCAGTTCCACCACAGAACACACCAGATGGCCTCCTTCTTTAAAGACCACAATTTCCCCTCCCACTTGGTTGATGATGTCCTCCAGTGTTTCTCATCCACTTCTCGCCCTTGAACCTCACCCCCTCCAACTGCAGCAAGGACAGATATCCCCTTGTCCTCATCTTCCACCCCACCAACCTCCGAATACATTGCATCATCCTCCGCCATTTCTGCCACCGACAAATGGGTCCCACCACCAGAGACATATTTCCGTCTCCACCCCATCCGCTTTCTGCAACTACCTCATCAGGTCCATGCCCCCCAACAACCCATCTTGCCCTCCCAGCACCTTCCCCAGCCACTGCAGGAATTGTAAAACCTGTGTCTACACCTCCCCGCTCACTTCCATCCAAAGCCCCAAAGAAGCTTTCCCCATCCATCAACGTTTCACCTGCACTTCCACATATGCCATTTACTGTATCCGTTACTCCCGATGCGGACTCCTCTACACTGGGGAAACAGGACGTTTATTTGCAGAGCATTTCAGAGAACATCTCTGGGACACCCGCATCAATCAACCCCACCCCCCCGTGGCCGAACACTTCAACTCCTTCTCCTCATCTGCCAAGGACATGCAGGTCCTGGGCCACCTCCATCGCCACTCTCTTACTACTCGACGCTTGGAGGAAGAATGCCTCATCTTCCGCCTCGGGACCCTCCAACGTCAGGGTATCAATGTGGATTTCACTAGTTTCATTATTTCCCCTCCCCACCTTATCCCAGTTCTAACCTTCCAGCGCAGCACTGCCCTCATGACCTGTCCATCTTTCTTTCCACCTTTCCACTCCACTCTCCCCTCTGACCTATCATCATTACCCCCACCTCCATCCACCTATTGCGCTCTCAGCTATCTTCCCCCCAGCCCCACCTCCCTCCCATTAATCTCTCCACACCCGAATGCTCCCAGCCTCTTTCCTGATGAAGAGCTTTTGCCTGAAACGTCAGGTTTCCTGCTCCTCAAATGCTGCCCAACTGACTGTGCTTTTCCAGCACCACACTCTTGCATTTCTCACATCTGCAGTCCTCACTTTCACCTATACCAGTTCAAAGTCATTCCATTTGTTATAAAAATGCACCAGCCATATTTCAAAGACTAACCAAAAAGGTAATTTCACGGTTACCCAATTTTGTGGTGTATATCGATGATCTAGTGATTTTTAGTCACTCTTGGAAGGAACATTTGCTGCATCTATCAGAATTGTTTGATCAACTTGGAGCTGGGCTTGGTGATAAAACTGGCTAAGAATTAATTTGCAAAAGCTCAATGCACACTCCTGGGCCATGTCATTGAACATGGTCAAATGGCTCCATGGGATATGAAAATCAAAGATTATTGGGAAGTTTCTCATACCACCAACAAAGAGGAAAGTATTATAATTCTTGGAATTGAATGATTTGGAAATGCCGGTGTTGGACTGGGGTGTACAAAGTTAAAAATCTCACAACACCAGGTTATAATCCAACAGGCTTAATTGGAGGCACACTAGCTTTCGGAGCGCCGCTCCTTCATCAGGTGGTTGTGGAGGACACAATTGTAAGGTACAGAATTTATAGCAAAACTTTTCAGTGTAAAATTATAAATTGAAAAATATCTTGATTGTCTGTTTAATCTTTCATCTGTTGAATACCATAATAGTTTCACTTCTTTCATGTGTAAATCACAAAACTTCCTTTTTAAAGTTTCATTTTCAGGTTAACTGTAACAATTAGTGTTAGCTAGACAATACTTTGAAGGTGTTAGCCCCCCCCTGTGTTTTCTGTCTATGCCATGATGTTTAGATTGATTCTAATCTAAAAAATGAGATACAGAGTTTTACATGAATTCTTGCAGTTTTTGAGCAATGTACAATGTAACTCTGCAAGAACAAATTCACCCCACAAAATATATGTATATCTGTGTATGTGGGTCTTTGTTTGTGTATGTGTGTCTGGGTTGGGCAGTTGTGAGTGTGAGAGTGTGTATATGTGTGGTATGTGAATGTAGAGTGTCTTAAGTCTGTGAGGGTAGGAGTGTGTGTGTGTGTGTCTGAGGTGGGGGGTTGTGAGAGTCTGTGAGAGAGAGTGTAAATGTGTTGCGTGAGTGTAGAGTGGTCTAAGTCTCTGAGAGGATGCATGTGTGAGTGTGGGAATGTGTGTGTCTGTAAGGGTGTATGTGAGTGTCTGTGTGCATGTCTGTGTATATGTGTGTCATTGTGTATAGGAGTGTGTGTGTGTGTGTGTGTGTGTGTGTGTGTGTGTGTGTGTGTGTGTGTGTGTGTGTGTGTGTGTGTGTGTGTGTGTGTGTGTGTGTAGTGCAATGGTGGTCACCTGGAGTGTGACATGAACCCAAGGTTCCAGGACGTCCCATCGTATCAGGCAATGGGACCCTGTATGAGAATCTCTCGGCTATGTTGAAGGCATCTTGAAACCTATTGTACAGGGGATTCCCAGCTTCTATCGTGACACTACGGATTTCTTATAGAAACCCAGCACCCATGGACCAGTCGAACCGGGAACATTCCTCGTCACGATGGATGTTTCAGCACCTGCATCCCCCACAATGATGGCACCGCGGCAACAGCCTCAGTACTCAACAAAAACAACTGCCAATCTCCAAACACCATCCTACCACTCATCCGCTTTATTCTCGATCACAACATCTTCACCTTTGACAACCAGCTCTTCATCCAGATAGAGGGAACAGCCATGGGGAACAAATATGCACTCCAATATGCCAACTTCTTCATGCACAGGTTTGAATAAAATGTCTTCTCTACGCAGGATCTCCAACCAACATTATACATCAGGTACATTGATGACGTTTTCTTCCTCTGCACCCATGGCGAGTGATGGGTGATATCTCACAGTGATATCAAAAGTTTCATCCCACCATCAAACTCACCATTGATTACTCTCAACTATCTGTCTCATTCTTGGACACATGCATCTCCATCAAGGATGGACACCTCAGCACCACACTCTACCACAAACCCACAGACAACATCATGATGCTACACTTCTCCAGCTTCCACCAAAACATATTAAAATAGCCATCCCCTATGGACAAGCCCTATGCATACACCAGAACTGCTCAGATGAGGAGGAATGTGACGGGCACCTGGGAGTTCTCAGGGATACCCTCATAAGAACAGGATACAATGCTCAACTCATTGAGCGCCAGTTCCGACGCGCCGCAACAGGGAACCGCAATGACCTCCTCAGGAGACAGACACGTGCTGCAACCGACAGGGTACCCTTCATTGTTCAGTACCTCCCAAGAGCTGAAAAACTACGCCATGTTCATCGTGCAACACATTATCAAAGAGGATGAGCGCCTCGCAAAGGCCTTCCCCACACTTCCACTGCTTGCCTTTAAACAACCGCCAAACTGAAAACAGATCATTGTTCATACCAAGCTGCCCGGCTATCAGGACAACTCCATACAACCCTGTCACTGTAGGTGCTGCAAAACGTGTCAGAGTGTGGACATAGATACCACCATTACACGTGAGGATACCTCCCACTATGTATGTAGCAGCTACTCATGTGACTCAGCCAACATTGTCTATCTTATACCTTGCAGGCAAGGATGCCCTGAGGCATAGTACATTGGGGAAACTGAGCAAAGGTTACAGCAATGGATGAATGGGCACCGCACAACAATCAACAGACAGGAGTGTTCCCTCCCAGTTGGGGAACACTTCAGCAGCCCAGGACATTCGATTTTGGACTTTTGGGCGACCAACCTCCAAGGCAGACTTTGGGACAGGCAGCAGCGAAAAGTGGCTGAGCAGAGGCTGATAGCTAAGTTCCATAGCCATAGGGAAGGCCTCAACCAGGACCTTGGGTTCATGTCACACTACAGGTGACCACCATTGCACTATACACACACAGACACTCCTAACACACACACACACACACACACACACACACACACACACACACACACCTACACTCACACATGCACCCCCGCACGGACTTAAGACAATCTACACTCACACACGCGCACATATAACTCTCGCACACACTCACAACCCTCCAAACCAGACAGACAGACAGACCCACATGCACACATATACATATATTTTGTGGGGTGAATTTGTACTTGCAGAGTTACATTGTACTCTGCTCAAAAACGGCATGAATTCATGTAAAACTCTTATCTCACTTTTTAGATTAGAATCAATCTAAACATCATGGCATAGACAGAGAACACAGAGGGCTAACACCTTCAACATATTGTCTAGCTAACACCAATTGTTACAGTTAACCTGAAAATACAACTTTTTTAAAAAAAGTTTTGTGATTTACACATGAAAGAAGTGAAACTATCATGGTGTTCGAACAGATAAAAGATTCAACAGACAATCAAGGTATTTTTCAATGTATAATTTCAGTTACATCACACTGCAAAGTTTTGCTATAAATTCTATGCCTTAGAATTGTGTCCTCCATGACCACTTGATGAAGGAGCAGAGCTCTGAAAGCTAGTGTGCTTCCAATTAAACCTGTTGGACTATAACCTGGTGTTGTGTGATTTTTAACTTGAGATTGAATGTTTTTTGTCGCAAATTCATGCCAACCTTTAGCAGTATGGTTGCATCACTAACTGACTTGTCGAAGAAGTTCAGAAAATTTCAGTGGATGGAGGATTGTAAGAAGGCATTTGACAGCCTGAAACTGTGCTAACCACTGTCTCAGTGTTAGCCACACCTAATTACGTGAATCCATTTGAAATGGCTATTGATGCAAGTGATGTAGGTATCGGTGTTGTACTCTTGCAAGAAGATGACGAGAAGATAGAAAGAAGTACCAGCTATTTTTACAGAGAATTGAATAATCATCAACAGAAATATTCCAGAATTGAGAAGAAGACTTTGAGTTTGTGTTGGCGTTACATTTCAATAATTGTACATATTGATCATAACCCTTTACAGTTTCTGGAAATATATTAAGGTTAAAAAATCCAGACTATGTAATGGAACTTGTTATTGCAGCCATTCAATGTGGACACTATGCATAATAAGAACACACAAATTAGGAGCAGGAGTAGGCCATCAGGTGCCACTAGCTTGCTCCCCCATTCAATAAGATCAAGGCTAATCATTTCTGTGGACTCAGCTCTACTTACTCACTCGCTCACCATAACTCTTAATTCCTTTACTGTTTAAACATATATGCCTTAAAAACATTCAATAAGGTAGCCTCAACTGCTTCACTGGGCAGGGAATTCTAAAGGTTCACAACCATTTGAGAGAAGTTCCACCTCAGCTCTGTCCTAAATCCGCTCCCTATCCCACCTCCATCGCCCCTCCCCCTAGTCCCTCCTCCCTACCTTTTATCTTAGCCTGCTTGGCTCTCTCTCTCCTATTCCTGATGAAGGGCTTATGCTCGAAACGTCGAATTCTCTATTCCTGAGATGCTGCCTAACCTGCTGTGCTTTGACCAGCAACACATTTGCAGCCTAAATCCGCTCCCTCTACTTCTAGTTTCACCTGCCAGTGGAAACAATCTCTCTGCTTCTATCTTATCTATTCCATTCATAATTTTATACGTTTCTATATGACCCTCATTCTTCTAAATTCCAATGAGTATAGTGCGAGTCTCCTCAATCTCTCCTCATTAACCAACCCTCTCAACTCTGGAATCAATCTAGTGAACTTCCTCTGCACCCCTTCCAGTGCCAGTACATCCTCTTTCAAGTAAGGAGACCAAAACTGTACAGAATACACCAGGTATCACGCTATACAGCTGCAGCATAACCTCCCTGTTTTTAAACTCCAGCCCTCTAGCAACGAAGGGCAATATTCCATTTGCTTTCTTAATTACCTGCTGCACTGCAAACCAACATTTTGAGATTCATGCACAAGAGTACCCAGGTCCCTCTGCACAGCAGCATGCTGCAATTTTTCTCCATTTAAACAATACTGCATTTTGCTGTTATTCCTACCAAAATGGATGACCTCATATTTACTAATATTGTACTCCGTTATACACTAGACACCACTCACTTAACCTACCTATATGCGCTGCAGACTTTCAGTGTCCTCTGCTCACTTTGCTCTACAATTTATCTTAGTGTCATTTGCAAAATTTGACACACACTTGGTCCCCAACTCCAAATCATCTACGTAAATTGTCAACAATTATGGTCCCAACACTGATCTACAACCAGAAAAACCCATTTAATCCCACGTTTTGCTTTCTGTCTATTAATCAAACCTCAATCCATGCTGATACATTATCTGTCTTTGTTTTTTGCAGCAGACTTTTGTGCGGCACCTTGTTGAATACCTTCTGGAAACCTAAATACATCAGATCCACCAGTTCCCTGTTGTCCACTGTACTTGTAATGTCCTCAAAGAATTACAGTAAAGTTAAACATAATTTGTTTAACTAACTAGTTAAACATAACCTGCCTTTCATGAACCCATGCTGCATCTGTGGCCGGACGAGAAAACGTACTTGCCAATGTGCTGTTGCGACTTTGATGAAGGACAATGGAGACTTTTGGTGGTAGGAAAAGATAGACTGAAATGGACAGTAGTAGTGAATGCTTAGAGTCAATGTAATATAAATATATTGTAGTGTACTAATAGCTTAAGATTAAAGTTATTAATAATGAAACTATCTTTGTATGTTGATGGTTATTTTTATTTAAGAGGGGAGGTTTGACAACACTATGGCCTTAAAAGGTGTATTTTGTCCTTTTTTTAATGAAGAGAGGTTGAGACAGAAGATTAAAAACATCTACTTCAAGCCAATAAAGTAAACACTCTGTGGCTTTGGTTTCTTTTTGAAAGTTAGAACAATGGAAGCAGCCTGAATGGGTGGGGTCAAGCACCCACAGAACCAGGATTTCAGTTCAGCTTTCTGTAGCTGTTGAAATTGTGAATGATGATAACCCAGCTAAACATTTGGGTTATCTTCCTGCTGCTGGAATTGCATGTGAGAAAATCTATGTTTATTGAATTTAACTTTGCAAAGGGTATGCTTATGGAATATTACTATACTGAAACAGTTAATGAGTAGTTTGTTATTTTGTTAAGTACTTTGATAGAGTTATAGTTCAGCAATTCTTTAATTTTTATTTTATCTGTATTTTTCTGTAGTGTATAAATAAAGCTGTTTTGCTTCAAACCTGATTGTTTTATCAATTGATGCAACCGAAATGCAATGCCTTTAAAATTAAAAAAAAGTTCGGGTCTCAGTTATCTCCTTGACATGCTTTGAGTGGACTTGGTCTGGTCTATAACATAGCTCCATAATAAAGCATTCACATCACTCACACATGACAACTTAACATACTCCTCCACACAGTGGACATAGAGCACTCTGACAATGAGGGCCACAGAATGGCTCTACATGATATTGGACCTTATTCCAATGAATACAGCAGCAGTAACATCACAAATAAACAGTAAAATAATTTAAGTACTACATGAGTACCGAGACCTTGTACTCCCAGCCCCGCATCATCTAAGAAAAGCATAATTGTATATAAGAGTATACTGCAAAATACTTCCAGTTGAAGGTGAGAAGTATCAGTTCCGTGTCTTGTACAGTCAATGAGATTTTGCATTAACTTTGTAGTTTGTGGCTACTGGTCGCACTTTTAAGGTCTCCTGTGATTATGACTATTCAAATACCACTTCAATCTGGTCATGATTGCTTATGGACACCATTTGAACCCCACTGCATGCATAATGCCATGATTACAAATAATTCTAATCTCTACTATGCAAGCAAATTTTGGCTTTTATTTCAAAGGTAATGGCATAAACACAGAGAGAAGTCTTCCTACAAACACATATGGTACTAGCCAGACAACACCCAGAATACTATGAACAGTTTTGATTAGATTAGATTACTTACAGTGTGGAAACAAGCCCTTTGGCCCAACAAGTCCACACGACTCGCCGAAGCGCAACCCACCCATACCCCTACATTTACCCCTTACCTAACACTACAGGCAACTTAGCATGGCCAATTCACCTGACCCGCACATCTTTGTGACTGTGGGAGGAAACCGGAGCACCCGGAGGAAACCCACGCAGACCCGGGGAGAATGTGCAAACTCCACACAGTCAGTCGCCTGAGTCGGGAATTGAACCCGGGTCTCAGGCGCTGTGAGGCAGCAGTGCTAACCACTGTGCCACCGTGCCGCCCATTTTGGTTTCATTATCTAAGAAAAGATATAATGGCATTATATCCATTCCAGAGAACATTTATTAGATTGATCTCAGGCATGAAAGGGTTTTCTTATGAAGAGGAATTGAATAGAGTGGGGTTGTACACATCACAGTTTTTCAGAATAAGAAGCAATCTATTGAAACATATAAGATTCCTAGAACACTTGACAGGGTAGATATGGAAAGTTTCTTTCTATTTGTGGGAGAATAGGACCAGAGGGCATAATCTCAGTGTAAGGATTGGCCCATTTGAGATGGAGATGTCTGAATCGCTGGAATTCTTTACCATCGAATGCTGCAGAGTCTGGGTTGTTAAGAAGATTGAAGGCTGGGATAAGTAGATTTTTAATCAGTAAGGGAATCAAGGATTATAGGAAACAGTAGAAAAGTGGAGTCAAGGATTGCTAGATCACATTGAATGGTGGAGAAGACTTTATCGACTTACATGGCCTATTTCTGCCTCAATATCTTATGATCTTATTTTGCTATTTCTTCAGGGATGGTGATGATGGCATCAGGAGACGATTCTGAGTATGACAATGTTTGGCTGTTGCTTGACTAGTCTATCTCCCAACGCCTGGGACAAGTTCCCAGATGTTCGTACCATGAATTTTGCAGGCTCAATTGACTGGAATTGCTGATGTTGGTTTAATTCCATTGTTTTTGCCAGATGGTCTGCCTGATTTTATTCTTTAGAGTCATTTAAACAGTTTGACCACTAAGTCATTGCTAGGCCATTCAGAGGGTAGCTAAGAGTCAACCACATTGCTACACTTCTGGTGTGGGGTCAGTCAGGTAAGCACAGCAGACTACCCTCCATAAAGGGCATGAATGAACCAGCTAGATATTTACAAATGAGTTCATGGCTATCTTTAGACTTCTAATTCCAGATTTTTTGAATTCTTATTCTACCATCTGCTGTCATGGGATCTGAAGCCTGAGCCAGGTCCTGTGAGCATTATGCGGGTCTCTGAATTACTAGTCTACTGGTAATATCACTACGCTATTGCCTACTGTGGTAGTTCAATATAAATGATCTTTGCACCACAATGTTTATAATTTTGAAGCAATGTCCCCTTTTTCTTTCCAATTTACTATGCCATATTATTTATTTTGTTGATAGATAGAGTCATGATACTAAAGTATCAGTTCCAAACCTGTTCTTTTTGTATGAAAGCAGGCCCAACTTCTCCAGCATCTCTTTATCTTAGATTATGATTAACACCAAGAATGCTCTGCTCCAAGCTTAAACATTTAATAAAATGCTTGCTCTACTCCATAGTTTCCCAGTGCAGTCCTACCCATGGATCTGTGTATCAATATGCTCAAATTTCTCTCCTGGTTTTTGTATTGTAAAAAACTATAAACTTGTATTATTATAGTTTTTTTTTACTGATACCTATTTCATTTACTATTACATATATTTACATTTAGCCAAAATTGATGACATTACTAATGCAAGCCCAACTACCCGAAGTATCTAGTTCTTCCTTAGTTCGAACTCCCTTATTCCCTATTGATTATTACACCCCTAATTTAATGCATTAACAAATTTGAAAAAGTTTGTTTCTGCCTTCACTTGCATGTTATCTACGCATGTTAAAAATAATACCTGGGCTTGCATTAATTCAGAAGAAAGTGAGGACCGCAGATACTGGAGATCAGAATCAAAAAGTGTGGCACTGGAAAAACATGTCAGGTCAGGCAGCATCCGAGGAATAGGAGAATTGACATTTTGGGTATAAATTCAGTTCCAGGGTATGATGATACTATGGTTTTAAGAGGTATATTTTGATTAGATTAGATTAGATTACTTGATTAGATTACTCATAGTGTGGAAACAGGCCCTTCGGCCCAACAAGTCCACACCGACCCGCCGAAGCGCAACATACCCATACCCATACATTTACCCCTTACCTAACACTACGGGCAATTTAGCATGGCCAATTCAGCTGACCCGCACATCTTTGGACTGTGGGAGGAAACCGGAGCACCCGGAGGAAACCCACGCAGACACGGGGTTTATCTTGCTTTTGTTTTTGAAGAGAGGTTGTAAGGCAGAGATATCGAGCTGTCTATTGAAATATCTTCAAGTAAACAGCTTGTGAGACCTTCGGATTTATTTTTAAAGCAGGAATGACAGAAGCAGCCTGAATGAGTGGAACAAGCTTCCAAAGAACCAGGATTTTTCTTTTAGTTTTTCAGCAGTTGTTGCTGGGTCTTGAAACTGGATGGAGGCTGCAGTGTATTTCTCCCTGCTACTGTCTCTCTCAGAGTTGTCTCTTGATGTTTTGTTTCCCTCCTGCTGCTGGAGTTGCATGTGAGACAACCTGTTCTTCAAACTTGCCTTTTACTAAGGGTGCATTCATAGGATGTTACTACATTGGAATAAATACTGTTTAGTAGGAAAATAATCTATCATTCTGTTAAGTTTTCCAATAGAGTTAAGTTATTCTAATTGCTTCTTTCTTTTGTTGTGTTTTAACTATTGTGAATTAATAAAGTTTTTTTTTGCTTCAAGACTGGTAATTTGACCAATTGAATTGCATCTGGAATGAAACTATTGGCACTTGCCTTTAAAATAAGAAAAGGTTAGACGTTACGTTTTATTCTTAATGTATTTTGAGGGGGCCCAGTCTAGTCCATAAAAATAGACTTTGCTTTCTTCCTGTTTCAGTTAACTTTCTAACCATTTTAATACTTGATCTATGGTGTGCTTTTCAGCCTGTCAACCAGTCTTGTGTTTGATGCTTTATTCAATAATTTTACTGGAATCTAAATAAACAAAATTCTAAATTCCCTGTTCATAAAGTTCATTTACTCCTTAATAAGAACCAGGGATTTATCAAATAACCCTCCTCTTGTGCTGCTCTTCGTGGCTCATAATTCATGGTCACAGCAGTACATTTTATTTCATGGTTTGTTGTATATGAGAATACTTGAAAGAATTTGGTTGGTTATCCCCCTTGATAAGATCACTATTCTCAATGTCAGATTCAAATTAACATTGGAAAGGTAAAATGGATACCCTGAAGATTGCTTTTTGTGGGCAGCTTTCTCTGAGGTCAGTGGCAAATGATATTGTTTTGCTGCTGGCCACAAAGTGTGCCACTATGAGAATCAGAGTCAATTTTGTTCATCTACACTTTGCTCTTTGAATATTTTTGAAGTGGAAATTTTGCTTACTGAAACAGACTGTTGATCTGGATCTTGGATCTTAATACTTTTGTAGGAGACAATCAGAGTAGGAGGATAGATATTTCCTTGTAGAGTGTTAGGCACAAGATTGACCCTGTAACAAGATGTCAATAAAGTTAAAATCCATTTGGATGTTTTCACAAATTCAGCTACAAGTTATGATCTGATAAGAAATTATATCTACTGTTTTCTTTAATTTAGTAAATAAATTAGTTGACTGAAATTCTGATGGGCAGCATGTAGTGCTCCCATTTTACAGAAATGCTTAAATTTATGGACTATCTTGGAGTTGGACTGGATCAAATGATGGGCAAGGCGTGATTCCTGTATTCCTAACTCCATTGCTATTTTCGCCTATTTTTGTCAGCATGGCATAATGGTGCAGCCAATGAGCTCAATGGCACTTTTACCCTTCATAGATCCATTTGCGGCATTTCAGACATTTCAACAATTTTGATGACACTGAGCATACTCTGTTAGTAGATCATGGCACCTCAGAGGAGTTCTGAAAAGTAGGGGATCCATAGTCCTGAGTCAGAAACAGACTAAACACTTTTCAACATTGCCTTTGAAATACCTTGCCCCTCATCACTTCTCATAAAATGTTCATAGCATCAATGACAAAAAAATCATAATCACATCTATTAGTCTTATGTAAATAAATACATACATAAATACATGAAAAAAACTCTTTAAAAGATCAGGTTATCATAGGGTAATAAAGATATCAATCAAACAAAATTATCACTCAAACGTCTGTTGAACTGAATGTATTTGCCAATCTTGTTGCTCAGCCAGCAGTCCCTGTAAGGTTGCCAGGAAAAGAAACAAAGATGTCTAGCCATCTACTTAGGTTCTGTGGATACGCCTTTCCATCCAGTTCACAAGAATCGATCCCTAGATGTCTTCTTGAAAAGAGTTTCCTAACCCACAGTTTAGTGAAATAAAACTAATTGTTTTCACTTAACAAATCTGTTCTTAGCTAAACATGGCCACATTGATGCAACCTCCTCAAAACTTTCACCACAGTTCTACTCCTTTGGTCTACAGATTCAACATCCTGTACGTTCTATTTCCAATGAAAGAACTTCTTCTCTTTGGGATTCCCTTAATAAACTCCTCTGACTTGCAAACTCTTACCTAACTTTAAAAACTCCTCAAAATCTACATATTTATCTATATTCTCAGTTACATCCTCTGACATAACTATTCCTAACCAGTATCTATCTACTCTGTGAAATGCTTTTAGAATTTAACAATATTAAAGGTGCAATGTAAATACAAGTTATTGTGCTTTTATACTAAGAAATTGCATTTGGCATCAGGATACAAGCTCTATGGGCAAGTTCAGACTGGAACTTTGGAGGCAGCTATTTTACAACAATGTTGCAAGTTTTGATATAAACTTATATTGACTTATTTGCGTCAAAAAGAATCAGCCAATTTGACAAAGCTAAGTGATTTCACAACCACGGCTCAAATCAAACATGTAGTTGTGGATGATTGTAGACAATTAAAACAATTAACCAGAAGAAGAGACTTTAAAATAAAATTCACCAATAATTTGATCCATTCCATTGTAATGTCAAGAATTTACTGACACTGGATATTGCGAAGGCTATTTCCCTGATAACATTTTGGCTGTACAACTTCAGATTTGTGATCTAGAACTAGCTGTATCCCTAGCCAAGCTCTTCCAGTACCTTGACAACATTTCACTTAGGTTAGTGAGTTGCAAGTAACACTCACATCATGGAAGTCATACTGAAATTGGCATTGAGTTCTCAAGTTTAAAGATAAAATATGGAGTCCATTGATTGATTCAGAATTTTGAGCACGTAAAATGACTTATAGGATACTGAGTGCTGGCAAGGAAGTAGATAATGAATGTTGCATTAATGCCAGGCAATGACCATCTTCAACAGGAAAGAATTTAACTATTTTCCTTTGCCATTACTTGGCATTATCATCATTGAATCTTGCATTATCAACATCCTCAGT
Organism: Hemiscyllium ocellatum; assembly: GCF_020745735.1. Lineage (NCBI taxonomy): Eukaryota > Metazoa > Chordata > Chondrichthyes > Orectolobiformes > Hemiscylliidae > Hemiscyllium > Hemiscyllium ocellatum. The sequence goes on along the minus strand of NC_083404.1, from coordinate 99,956,235 downwards.
GTTACCAATGCTGAGAAACTGAACTAGATCAGCCTTATAACTAGTTTTTCTATAAGATATCAGAGTTTGGTAATTTTCAGTCAGGTAGTGTGCCTACAAAGAGGAGGTTTCACCTCCTTACAACTACAACCTTCTTCATTTTCATCCAATTACCCTGTTGAGGAGAAAGAAACTGCTGCTGCTACTGTTGTTCCTGCTGGTGCAGCTGGAAGTAATGTGGCTTCTGATCTTGTCCCTCTACCTGAAGTAAATGATACAGGTGCACAAGCTGCATCTGTGCTGTTGATGAGGCTGGCAGCAGAGCAGAGCAGCAGGGGAAGAGTGAAGTGCTAGACAGGTGAACTGCATTCTGACTTGTTGCACATCGCCTCTCAAAGAGGAAAAACAATTTCAAGTGAGAAGAGATACTTTTAAAACATCTCTCATATGGCTGTGGCTCTTTCATGCTTTTGATCAAAGCCTTTCCACCTTGTCAGTTTCTTGCTGTGTGTTACCTCAGTGGCCTTGGCATGCAATAGATAAAGCACCAATGAAATGCACTGTTGAGGAATTGAGAATTAAAAGTTAAAAACACCAATAGTATTAAGGGTGATTTTGACTCTCAACTATTTTCTACGAGGTTCGTTTCTCAGATTATCAAAGGATCTATGCTGTTTTCTTTTATTTCAGACTGAGAGAATAGTGGTTAGTTTCCATCAGGTGCAGGTAGTGGGGAATCACATACTGGATTCTTTGATCACCAAGGTTTCATCTGAGATGCCTTTGTGGATAGGAAGGAGACCCATTGCCTGATGTGCAAATCCTGACTACAAGCAGATCACACAGGTATATGTGACTTTTTTGGGAAGTTAGAATGTTGTTCTAATAATAAAAGGAATGAATAAAAACATTAATTTTAGTTTTTTTTGTATAGAGAGATAAAGATAGGCTTCATTCTCGACTGGGTCTAGCAAAGTGATATTCCCTAAATATAGTGAAGATGGAAAAACACTACTCCATAAGATTTTCACCCTCTTTGGCTAACCAGGGCATCTCAAAAGTATGTCAGGCAACTTACATGAAAACTGAACATTTCCAGTCTGCATTCATACCAAAGCTTTTTCTCACCTGATTGTTATACTGTTAGCAACTCTAATCACCTTTGGTTGGTTCTTTAGGTTAGTTTCACGACCAGATAAAGTATCCACCAAGAAAATACGTCTAGTAAAACGCCAGTTATTCTCTGTATTAACTGTGAAATGAAAAACAGTTTGAAAAATAATTCAAAAACAAGCACAAAGTTTTTAAATTCCAGGCATATACTGAAAATAATAATGAAACTGACCTCCACAATCTATCACCTTCTTGCTATTAGAATTAAAGGCTGGGAAACTGAGGTTCCATAATTTCCCAATGATGTACATTCATGGTTTGATGGCCTGCAACTTAGGAACGTAAAACAAATGGCTGCAAAGATAGTGGATGCATTGGTTGCAATCTTCAAACAATTGCCAGGATCTGGAAAGGTATCAGGGAATTGGAAAACCCCAAATGTAACATGTCATTCAAGAAACTGGAAGATGAAGGGTAAGAAGCTACAGGTCTGTTAACTCAAAATCTTTCATTGGGAAATTGCTGAAATCCATCATTAAGGAAATAGTTGCAGGACAATTTGAAAATCATAAACAATGAAGCAGAGTCAAGTTTAATAAAGAGGAAATAGTGTTTGAATTATTTGAATTCTTTGAAGTTGTAACAAGCAAAGTGGGTAAAGGTGAATCAGTACATGCTTAGTTTCGATACTATAGCTTCTGTATTTTCATCTTTATAGCTGCAACTAAAATAATTATCAAATTTAAAGTGCCAATATCTATACAAGCATGATATTCCCTGTACAATGAAGTGCCAACTATGTGCCCTCAGAGATCAGTTTTTCTTTACCCTTCAACTATATCTAGGTATAGTCACAGCCTCCATGGCTGAGTGCTCTGTCCTATATTGGAGTTTTCTGTCCTTAAAGGTTTGAGCGGATGGTCCCCAGGGGCATTTGTGAATGGAGGGCTCAGATCATGCAGGTATATGTGAATTTCTTGGGAAGCTGGAATGTTGTTCTCATCATAAAATGAATGAAATAAAAACTGTCAAAAGCACGAAAGAGCCACAGCTATATGACAGGTGTTTTAAAAGTACCTCTTCTCTCTTGAAATTGTTTTTCCTCTTTGAGAGGTGATCTACAACAAATAGACTTCATTCTCTACCAGATGACCTCCTAGTCTTGAGTTTCCCTTCAATTAAGATGGAACAGTCTGGAATGCTCTGAGACGAGTCTTTTGGGGAGGCCTATATGATGTTCCTTCTCTTGCGGGAACCAGCTCGCACCACCACATTGTCTCTGGAGCGCATCTGGAGTGAGGTTGAGGTTCCTCGATCCCCTTGCCATTGATGCTGAGCAGTAATAGCTAAAGTCATGGAGTGCAGGTTTGTGTACATTTCCAGCAACTGCTGAATGTTTTTGTGAACCTTGCTTTTTATGGAAGCGGCCAACCTTTCTATCGAGACATTTGTATTCAGTCAAATTAAGCATTATCTCGTAATTCACAAATAAAATCCGAGTAACTTACTTTAATATCCTCAAAATATGCACAATCTGAACTAACTTGCAGGAGCAGTGTAAAAAAAAACAGATCAGTCATCGTTTAATCAAATGACAGAACAGCAAGAGCCAAACAGCCTACTTCTCTTCCCAACTAAACAAAGTAGTTTATACCATTAAATGTTTTAAGAATATAGCAAATGGACAAGTAACTTCTATTATTTAAAAGTCAGAAGAGAAATCAAACTTTTCAGTTACTTTAGTTGCATAATTGAAAGGAACATGCATTTGATGGTACTGCTCCTCCAAAATCTCTCTCAATTGTTTACCTTTTTTAACTTTGTCCTATTTTAAATAGAGTTACCATAATGCTGGCAGATCACCTTGAATTGGGCAGCTGGCTTTACAGCTGGCTCCTGCTGCTAACCATCCCCATTAATCGAGGATAGGAACCACAGCATCAAAAGCACAGCAGGTCCGGCAGCATTCAAACAGCAGGAGAGTTGACGTTTCAGGCACAATCCCTTCATCAGAGGTGTGTGTGTGGAGAAGGCAGCTGGGAAGGCAATAGATAAATGCAGGTGAGGGTGATAGTGATAGGTCAGGGGGAGGGCGGAATGGATAGGTGGGAAGGAAGATATATAAGTAGGACCGTTCAAAAAGGCTGTGCCAAGTTGGAGGGTTAGATCTGGGATGAGGTGGTGGAAGTATAGTATATTAAAAGTATTTGGTGGCTGACAATCAATCTGTTCAGCTAGGTTACAAATGCCTTTGCACGGCACAGAGTGAGACTTGAACCCAGAATGCCTGGCTGAGAGGCAAGAATGTTGTGCCACAAGACCTCCTATATAAAAAGGGCTCACAAGTAGGAACAAATATTTTTAATGTCTAATTCAATAAAGTTACAGTATTATCTTGCACTTGGCTAAGTCAGAAATATTTGTGAATTAAACTTCGGTAATTCAACAATAAATGCTATATAATGGTCTCATGATTACCTTGGTTAATGAATTGTCCATTATATTGAAAGTTTAAGTTACGAACTGCAATAGGATGAAGTTTATCCTCGCCATCTTCCCCTTCGTAAAGCATGTATAAGTCATAAAATTGAATGTCATCGTAATCAGATAAAAGCTTGGAAACAGGAATTATACACTGTTCAAGAAAGAAAATAAACAAGTTAAAAAAATGACACAATGTGTAAAAATTCTCTTAGAAGGGAAAATAATCTTCAGATGACATTATAGGACTTGTGTTATTTAAAATATCCATTCCAAGAATTTAATCCAAGCTATGGAACTAAACATATTTCCTAACTCTCAAACTCACCTTCTTTCCTTACATGTAATTTGTCAACAAGTGTTTTAGCAAATACCTGTAGGTATTTAATAGATTTTTGAAATAGAGCAATTAAGGTGCCTAAAAATGGATGTAACATTCCTAACCATGATCCTGTACAATATTGTCTAGCCAATATTGCTCTCCAATTTCCCAATATATACATTGAAGAGCTTATGACTGATTTCTCCAAAGAACTTGTTACTAAGTTTCTACTTCTGCTTATAGTATAAGTTCTTACCCATGTGATTAATTGCATTGTTTTGAAATTATTGAACTCTATTGACCTCTTGTATTGAGAGAATCAATGTTAAGGTCTTCATCTTCACTTTCAAATTGATCAGCAGTCTCTGATCAATTTCTATGAATTCCTCCAGTTGCACATCCATGCATGCACTTTCCACTGATATCTTACATCTTGTCCTTATACTTTTTAAGCAAAGGTAGTAAGGTATTAAGGGATATAGACCAAAGGCAAATATCTCGAATTAGTCCACAGATCAGCAAGGATGTCATTGAATGGTGGAACAGGCACAGAGGGTTGAATGGCCTACTTCTGTTCCCAAGTTTCTATGTTTTCTCCCCCTCTAACAACAGTGGTTCATTCCACATTCAACCTGTAGAACTCTCATTTGTTGCATTTTTGCCTTTTCACTTCTCTGTACATTGTCAATCATTTTTTTAGAATCTTCCTTTTCAACTGCATTTTTGCTCCTTGGCAAAATTTCTACTCTCAATAGTGTTCTGAAGTATCTTTAGAAAGAATAAATGCTATTGAAATGCATTAAGATACCGTACCTGGGTGTTAAAAAAGTAAAGGTTTCAACTCTACATTTACTGTAAGGATTTGGCTAAAGGTTGATGACTGCACTGACCCAAAATCCGGTTTACTGGCCTTCTGAATTCATTCCAGGTAATTTTTAAACAACTTTATGTAAGATATACTTGCTTACTCGTTTCCCATTTTCCTCATACTTTACAGAATTTTAGAAAATGTGTTAATTTCTAGATCATGGTTAAGAATGTTACTTCCATTTATAGGCACATTAATTGTCCTATTTCAAAAAATCTATTAAATACATATAGGTATTAGGCAAAAGAAAAATATTTCAGGCTGTGCAAGGGTCAGAAAGGCAGGATATAAATGTAAGTTATGTTTTTCTCTGTGCTTAAAAGTTAACTGGAGTTAACCATTTAAAGAGTAATTATGCCAAAGCGTTTACACAAGTTAGGCAATCTAGGGTTTGGAGTCTTAGGTCTATAAAACTAACTGAAGAAAACTGGGAAATAAATTGTGCGGTCTCTGACTGTAAATTGTGAAATCAGTTGCAAGGAAATTCTGCCGAAATGCCATGTTACAAATATAATTTTTTTCTTAAGAAAATGAAACAGATAATTCAGGAAATTACAGGGCAGTTTTTAAAAATGAAATTCTTAGAATGCCATGAGAACCTATGATATTTTCCGAAATAGCATTTAATGAAATATGCTTTAACTTGGATCAGTCAACAAAGATTTCTAAGGGGTATATGGGAAAATAACTGATTTATTCTCTTGTTGGGACATACTTGAAAGTTGCTTGGTATTGAAAATGTAAATAGATGTACAACTATTCTATAGTGTAACAATTTTGGAGCTTTATCATGTTATGCTACAATGCAATAGCTTATTCAGCAGCTTTTTTTATTGATTTAAACTTGTAAAGACCTTTAGTAAGTACTGAAGAAGCATGTTACCATTCTAAATAAGTTACATTTCCAGACTGGAGTTAAATTACATTTTAATTAATCTATGCTTAACTATTTTACAAAAAAGATAAATTGAAGCATAAAATGTATAAAATACTAAACTTAGAGTCATAGAGATGTACAGCATGGAAACAGATACTGTTTAGAAACGTAAGATCATAAAAAATGGTAACAGGAGTAGTTTGTAATAGCCTGTTGAGCATGATCTGCATGTTAAGAAATGGAAGATGTAACAGTAGGTTATTTGAAATTTCTGTCTGAAGCTAAACTGAGAGAATTAGCAGATAAATCAATGGTGGAAATAAAAGTAGGATTTCATAAGGAAGAAATACTCCAAGGGATAGCCAACATTTGGAACTGATAGAAGAGAAATCTGAAATTGAAATGTCACAACTGCAATGAGCTAAGACACAGTTAGAAATTTTAAAAAAAACTTGAAGAGGAAAAGAACAAAGAGTAAAGAGATACAGAATCAAGAAAACTTGAAATGGAAAATGTTATGATCCCAACTAATGTTACTACTGGACAAGTAACTGTACAAATGCCAGGCAATGATCAGCTCCAATAAGAGACAATAGAACCAGCATCCATTGACATTCAACGGTTTACCATAATTGAATCCCCCACTATTAACATCCTTAAATTACTCTTGACAGAAACCTAACTGGCTAAACACAGTGGCTACAAGAGCAGGTCAGGTTATAGGAATACTGTGGCAAGTAACTCATTTGCAGATTCCCCAAATCTATCCATATCGACAAGGCCCAAGTCAGGAGTGTGATAGAATACTCTCCTTTTGTCTGGATGGATTCAACGACAACAACAGTCAAGATGCTTGACACCATTCAGACATAGCAGTCTGCTGGATTGGCACCAAATCTTCAAGCATCCACTCCCTCCATCACTGATGCTCAGTAGCAGCAGTGTGTACTACCTCCAAGAAGCACTGCAGAAATTCTCCAAAGATCCTTTGACAGAACTTTCCAAACCCATGGCCACTTCCACCTAGAAGGATAAGGGCAGCAAATACATGGGAACTAGCAAGTTCCCCTCGAACCCATCCTGACTTGGAAATGCATCTTCATTCCTTCATTGTCATTGGATCAAAATACTGGAATTCCCTGGAAATAGGGGTCATTGTTTAAAATAAGAGGTCGTGACGTTTTGGAACTCTCTTCCTCAAAAGCAGGCATTATCTATGAATATTTTTAAGATGGAAGTAAATAGACTTTTGACAAGCAATGGAATGAAAGATTATTGGGTTTAGGCAGGAATGTAGAATTGAGGTCTTGTGTAACGTTTTACAATGTTGCATCCTGTCAAATAACTTAGAAGATTCAAAAATTTATAACCATCAATTCCCCTTTATGTATGATGTGAGTGACATCGTAAAAAAAAATTTAGTAAGTTTTTCAAGCACAATTTTCCACTTAAATAACCATGCTGACTCTGCTTACTCAAGTTTCGAAGTGCTATTACTGCTTTATTGAGAATGGGTTTCTTCATTTTCCTCATGTGTCTTATCAGACTAACTTGCCTGCAGTTCCCTCTTTTTCCTGTCTTTGATTTCTTTAAAGGTGGTGTTATAAGTCTAAAATAAATAAACTTCAGTATCTCTATAGATTAAATATAGCATAAAAAGTTGGATATCATTTAGTAATGAATAGCGTTAGTCCCACTCACTTGCTGCTGATACGTAATTCCAAAGACATAAGCAGCATTCAGTTTAGCCATGGTATCTGGGCACAACTGTAAGGATGAACAATAAATAAAACATTTACTCTCATATCAAAATAAACTGTGGCTATACTTAGACTGTAAGTATAAATAGACTTTAAACCTAATAACTTAAAAACAAAAGACATCTGATGTATATAATATATATATATAAATATTGTATCTCCTACTTAGATAGTTTGGAAACTGGAAATATTAGTGATGTGTTTTTCTTAATCTAAAGGAGAATCACAATATTTTACATGGATTAATGTGATGAAATAGGCCTCAAGGCAAATTAATAAGGACAACCCAAATTTATCTAGCATCTCCAAAGTAATAAAATGTTCCAGTCTGTCTGAACAGCTTTATAGAACACAATATCACATCTAGCCACATCAGGTGTTAGGTTGAATTTAGTCAGTAACCAATTACTGTAGTCTCAGTTAAGCATTAACTAGTTGTTAGCATGACTTATACAGTCAGAGAGTCCTACAGCACGGAGACATGCTCAAACTGGTCCATGCTGTCCAAAATGCCCATCCACACTAACCTTATTTCCCTGCACGGGGTCCACATCCTTCTAAATCTTTTCTATCCAAATGCCTTTTAAATGTTGTACAGCTCATTCTATATGCATACCATCCTCTGTGTAAAAATGTTGCACCTCAAGTCCCCTTTTATTCTTTCCCCTCTTACTTTAAACTAACACCCTCTAGTCCTCAATTCCTGGGAAAAAGACTGAGTGCATTCACCTTATCCATGCCTCTCATGACATGCCTCTCACCAGCACAGTGGCTCAATGGTTAGCACTGCTGCCTCACAGTGCCAGGGATCTGGTTTTGATTCCAGCCTCAGGCAACTGTCTGTGTGGAGTTTGCACATTTTCCCCTTGTCTGCATGGGCTTCCTCTGGGTGCTCCGGTTTCCTCCCACAATCCAAAGATGTGCAGGTTAGATGAATTGACCATGCTAAATTGCCCACAGTGTTCAGGGATGTGTAGTTTAGAGGCAAATGTAGAGTAATAGGGTAGGGTGAGATACTTTTCAGAGGGTCAGTGTCGACTTGTCAGGTCGAAGGGCCTGTTTCCATACTGTAGGGATTCTATGATTCTATAATCTAAAACAGTTCTATAAGATCCCCATTTTGCCCCACTTGGGAAAACACCTTGTACCACAGAGCTGCTAACCATATCACTGGGAGAAGGGTCCATTGCAGAAAGTATATGTTGAAAAGTCCAGACAAATCTGGGTCCAAAGTTCTAATAGGCACTGAAGATTGAGAGATGGGGAGAAGGTGGGTATCAGAAGCAAGGGTGGGGAGAACAAAGAACACAGTACATTATAGCGCAGTCCAGGCCCTTGATGTTGCACAGACATGTGAAACCAATCTAAAGCCCATCTTACCTATACTATTCCATTATCATCCATACATTTATCCAATTACCATTTAAATGTCCTTAAAGTTGGCGAGTCTACTACTATTATTGCAGGCAGGGCATCCCACACCCTTACTGCTCTGAGTAAAGAACCTACCTCTGACATCTGTCCTATATCTATCACCCCTCAATTTAAAGCTAAATCCCCTCTTGCTTGCCATAATGAGAAGAATAACTGGAGATATGTCTGTTTATCCCAGGGTAACTTTAAAAGAGATAATTCTTGCCCAACATCTGTCTGAAATGAGTAAGGCTGCAAGGCTCACTGACTGGCATGGGCCATTCTCTTAAGTGACTTCCACAAATTGGTCATGTAGAAGTCTCAGCAGCCAAAGGGAGGATGAGATACCTGACAAAGTCTTTGTCTTCATTTGACTGATGTGGAGCTATGTACAGGCAGGTAAATGCTTAATTCAGCAAGACTCTTGCTGAATTTTGCATGCTACCCCATCCTCAAATGTGGCAGGGGAACACATAATCCAACCGACTATGTGATGTGACCAAATGTTTGTTCAAAGAGATAGGTTTCAATGAATGTCTTAGAAGTAGAACTGGAAGGATATTCCAGAATTTATGACAACAGAAGTCCTAGGCAATTCAAATCGAGGATAGTCAGTAGGTGAAGATAGTTTGGAAGCCTTTGGACATTAGGGAGAAGATAGAGAAAAGGAAAGACATGGAGGAATTAGAAAACATGGATGGTTATTCTAAAATTAAGAAATTGCTTGAATTGGAGCCAAAGTAGATCGGTAAATAAAGCTGGATAGAGGTAAACAGGATTTGACTCAAATTAAATCATGGTCAACAGCAATTTGAAGGACAGAACATGGGAGACCAGACAGGATTGCACTGAGTAGTCAATATATGGATAACAAATGATTAAATGTAGGCTATAAAGTCAGAGAGGCACATCACATGGAAACAGACCCTTCGGCCCAACTCATCCATGTGACCAGGTTTCTTAAATTGAACTATTTCCATTTGGCTGCTATTGGTCCATGACCCAAGAAACCTTCCTATCCATATATCTATCCAAATGTTTTTAAATGCTAAGATTGTATTTACTTCTACAAATTCCTCTGGCAGCTCATTCCATATACACACCATCCTCTGTATGAAAAAGTCGCCCCTTTTAAATCTTACCACCCTCACGTTAAACTTATGTCCTCTAGTTTCGAACAGTCCTACCCTGAGGAAAAATCATTGGCTATTCACCTTATCTATGCTCCTCATAATTTTATAAACATCTATGAGGTCATTCCTTAGTCTCCTACACTTTATGGGAAAATGTTTAATCATCAGTGGAATGAAGACTCAATTGGAATACTGAAGGTTTGTGGGAAGTGAAAATTTAAATAAGAGGAAGTATGAGAATAGACTAGCAATTAATCAAAATCTGCAAGTTTTCAGTTCAAAACCAGTAGGAGAGTCATTAAAAGATGAGTATTGCCAATCAGAGAACAAAAACGGGATTTATACATGGAGGCAAAGACATGGCTGAGGTGCTAAGTGAATACTTTGCATCTCTCTCGACAAAAGAGGGTGCTGTCCAAGCCACGGTGTCACAGGAGGAAACTCCGTAACTAGAACTAGAACTTTTTATGCATTTATGCCGCCCTTTGTACGATCGTGTGGTTTGTGCTGTCCATGTAGCACCTTGGTCCTGGACGAACGCGGTCTCGTTTTTTACTGTATCAGTTGTATATGGTAGAAATGATAAATAAAATCTACTCTCTCTCGCTCTCTAGAAGTGTTCAAAATTATTAAGGAAGAAATCCGGGATAAATTGTTGGCACTTAAAGTTGATCAGACATGATGCACCTAAGGATTTTAAAGAAGTGAGGATAGGAATTGTGGAGGCACTGGTCACTGTCATTCAGTCTTCTCTGGACATGGGGAATGTGCCAGACGCCCAGAGGATTGTAACATTACAACCTTGTTAAAGAAAGATTGTAAGGATAATTCCAATAATTACAGAATGATTAGTTTAACTTCAGCAGTGGGGAACTTCCAGAAACAATTAGTCGGGACAGAATTAGTAAGAGCATAAGACCATGAGAAGTAGGAACAGGAGTAGCTTGCTCAGCCATTCAGTAGGATCATGACTGCTCCAATATTTCTCACATCCACTTTCCTGCCTTTTCTCTTTCACCCTTCATTCCCATGCTGATCAAGAATCTATCTCTCAGTCGTAAATATTCACAAAGACTCTCGCCCCAGCTCTCTGTGGCAAGGAGCTCCAAAGACTCACAAGCCTGAGAAGAAATTCCTCCTCATCTTGGTCTTAAATTGTCACCCTTTTATCCCCAGATGCCCTCTGGTCCTAAACTCTCCCATGAGGTGAAACATCCTCTCAGAATTTACCCTGGAAAGGTCCTTAAGAATCCTAAACGCTTAAATGAGATAATCTCTCATTCTTCTAAATTCCAATCTGTTTAGCTTTTGTTCTGATTTGGAGGTGCCGGTGTTGGACAAAGTTAAAAATCACATAACACCAAGATATAGTCCAACAGGTTGATTTGGAAGCACTAGCTTTCGAGGCACTGTCTCTTCATCAGGACAACCATCTGATGAAAAAGCAGCGCCTTGAAGGTTAGTGCTTCCAAATAAACCTGTTAGACTATAGCCTGGTGTTGTGTGATTTTTAACTTTAGCTTTTGTTCAATAGACAATCTTTCCATATCAAGTGAACCTTCTCTGAACTGCCTCCAATGAATCAATATCTTTCCTTAAATAAGGGGATCAAAACTGCTCAAAGTACTCAAGACATGGTCTCAACCAGCAACTTGTACAGTTGCAGTAAAACATCCTTCCTCTTATACACCAACCGCCTTGAAATAAGGGATGACATTCCAGTAGCCTTCCTGATTACCTGCTGCATCTGTGTGCTAGCTTTTTGTGTTTTGTGCACAAGTACCATCAAGTCCTGGTGTATTGCAGATTTGTACAGTTACTATACTGTTTTTTAAAATAGCTTCCAAAATGAACAACATCACATTTTTCCAGATTATATTGGGTCAGTTGCAATCCCTGATCTGATCCCTGTGGATCCCCATTGGTAATCCCTGGAAAAAGTTGGATTGATTGAGAAGAGTCAGCACAGATTACTAAAAGGGAGAATCATATTTAACTAACTTGCTGAATTTTTTTTTAAGATATAACAGCAAGTATTTGATGAGGACAGCATTGTTGATGTGGTATATTTCGATTTAGAAGGAATTTGATGCAGTACCACATAACAAACTTGTGAAGAAAGCCAGAGTATGAAAGGGATAAAAACAACATTGATACAAATTTGGCAAACTGAGGAAACAGAGAGTAACAGTCAATGGATTTTTTTCAGGCTAGAGGAAGATTTGTGGTGGAATTCCCCATGGAGTTAGTATGTTAGTATTAGTACTTTTGCATTTCCTGATATATATGTAAATGATCTGGAGCTTGGTATGCCGGGGATAATTTCAAAGTTTGCAGATGAAACAAAACTTGGAAAACTTGCAAACTGTAAGGAGGGCAGTGTAAAACTCCCGAAATATATTAACAGGTTGGCGCAGTGAACGGATAGGTGTCAGAAAAAGTTCAAAGCAGAGAAGTGTGAAATAGTGCGCTTTGTTTGTGAAAAACAATACAAAATAGGGTGCACGATTCTAAAGGGGCTGCTGGAGCAGAGAGGCCTGGATGTGTATCTGTACAGGTCATTGAAGATAGCAAACAAGTGGAGAGAGCAGTTAATAAAGCATACAGTGCAGTTGGCTTTTTTATATTCACTTGTGGGACGTGGGCATCACTGGTTGGATCAGTATTTATTATCTGTCTCTAGTTGCCTTTGCGAAGGTGGTGCAATTATTGAATTGCTACAGTCCATGTGGTGTACAATAGTCTTACAATGCCATCAGAGTCCAAGATTTTGATATATTTCTAAGGATTGTGAATGTCTTGGAGGGGAACTTGTATGTGGTGATGCTCCCAAGGATTTTTTGCCCTTATTATTTATATGGAAGTGGTTGTGGGTTTGGAAGATGCTGTCTAAGGATCTTTGGAGAATTTCTTCAGTGTATCTTATGGATGGTACATACAGCAGCTACTGAGCATCAGTGCTGGGTGGAGCGTAGGTTTGTGCATGTGGTATCAATCAAGCAGGCTGCTTTGTCCTGCATGTGTCAAGCTTCTTGAGTGTTGTTAGAGCTGCACTCAATTAGGCAAATGGAGAGTATTCCATCGCATTCCTGACTTGCGCCTTATGATCGTGGACAGGAGAGTCAGAACATGAGTTACACACTGCAGTATTCCTAGCCTCTGACCTAATCTTGTAGAAACCATTTATGTGATAAGTCCAGTTGAGTTTCTGGTCAATAGTAATCCTCAGAACGTTGATACTGGGGGATTACATGATGTTAATGTCATGAATGGTGGTGGATGGATTCTCAAGAATTGAAGATGGGCAACGCCTGGCCTTTACTCACTTTTATTGGCAATGGTGGTGTCTGGGACATTGACTGTAAGGTATATCAGATGAATAGTCTCTGAGCACTTTCAATTTTGGCACTTGGGTAAGGAGCTGTTTCAGTGTTGCCACTTCCTCAGTTGCTTAGGTTGATGCCAGTTTCATTTCTCTGTTAAGACTTTGCACTGATTATTACATAGCTTGCTCGACAACTTCAGAACACAGTTGAGAGTAAACCTCATTGCTATGGACTAGAGTCACATGTAGGCCAAAGCATGTAAGATGGCAGTTTCAGTTCCTAAAGGACTTTACTAGCCTAAGACTACTTGGTCCAAAACCATTGCCAATCTCCCCCCACTCTCTTTCCCCCCCCACCCCATATTAAAAGGACAGCGTATAAAAGGAGATGATGTTGACTTGCACAGGACACTTGTTCGACATCTGCTGGAGTATTGTGTAGAGTTGTGGGTACTAATATCATAATAAAGATCTGAATTGTGTTGGACAGAGTGCAGAAAAGATTTACAAAAGTGGTTCTGGGAGTGAGAAACTTCAGTTATGAGGACAGACTGAGGAACTTGGAACTGTTTTCCTTGGACAGAAGAAGGCGGAGAGGAGATTTGATAGAGGTTTTTAAAATCATGAGTGTGGTGAATAAGTAGAAAGGAAGAATCTATCCCCTGTCATGAAAAAGAAACAAATGAGAGGGCATAGATTTATCATGATGCTCAAAAGAAGCAAGGCTGATGTGTGAAAAAAAAACTTTTTCACACAGCAAGTAGTTACGGAATGGAATGCAATGTCTGGAAATGTGGTGGAGTTAGGTTCAATTCAGGTACTGAACAGAGCATTGGATTATTCTTTAAATAGAAATGGTGTGCAGGGCTATTGGGAAAAGGAAGGAGATTGACATAAGGCAATAGAACTGGTGTAGGCACTAGGGGCCAACTTGCCTCCTTCTGTAACAATTTTGCAATTCTCAATAAGGGTGAAGTTGGGCAATGTTCCAGTGCGCAAAAGGGAAGAATCGGTGGTGGTGCAAATATGAGATCAGAACCTCTGCTCAGAGGTGAAATGTGAAAGTAAGGATGAGAACAGATTGGCTTAATCGCACTGTTGCCAGTGAGAGAGATAGAGTGGTCAATTTGGAAGTGGCATGAATAGAAAACAATGGTTCCAGTCTTCCTAATATTTAATAATTTGACAATTAACTATGATAAAATTTAACAAGAAATCAATGAGTTAGTAACTAAGTGAGTTTTTGAGACTTAAAGTTTGAAATTTAATAAAAAGTAAAGGTCATCCAAATAACACCTTATATAATAAATATTTTACAAAGATTACCTGTAGAGTGCCTCCAGTTACTTTTTCCCAATCAAGAAAATAGCCACGTGCATCAAATTTGGCAATAATTAACTGTAGTTCCATACGCTGTCAGCAGAAAAAAGTTAATAATAAAGAATAACTGTAATCATGGTTCACAGCATTTTCTTATATTTAAGTTTAAAGGTACCACACAATATAGACAACCATTTGGAAAAGTATCAGATGGTCAAATTAAACTACCAACATTTTGTGAGGGACATGATTAATCTAGTTGACTTTTCAAGTCGGGGAAAAAATGGTAGATTATAGTGTCTATGGATGGTATTTGCAGAAACAATCAGAAGAAAGGGAAGATAAGATTCAAGATGATTAATACACTGCAACTGACCAGCTGAGATATGATTTATTAATTTAATAATTGTATACCTTCTCAGAACCACAATTTAGCTTGTGTGTTTATCTTCAAATAAGAAATAATTGAAGCAAATATGGAAAATGCAGATTTTGTATTTCTGATCAATTCATACTTTTGTTTGACAAAGCAAATGTTATGTTATACAGCAGGAATAACTCTCCAGCGAGGAAAGGGAAGAATGAGGGAGAAAACAGTATAGCCTATTTTCTCCACCCTCCAACCATCAATGAGCCTAGTGTGCAATCTGATTAAATTTCTGTCTTCCACACTTGCTGCTTGAAATAACTCGGGTCTCATTACCAGACTGTGAGTGAGCTATAGACACCTTCTATTTGTTTATCCGTCACCCCATTATATGTATGAATTAAAATTGTCTCACCAGTCTTCATTAATTACATTAGTATAAGAAAAAGGTCTTCTCAAGTTATAAGTTGGAGAAACCTTTGAAAGTTAGGACAAATCTTCACTTTCAGGAAATATAAAAGAACTGTGGAACATCTTGAAAGTGATCAGAGAATTTTACAAGGTCCATGCCTAAAATTATTCAATTAATCGATCCACAATCAAAAACAATTAACTTGAATCAATTTAAATGTGGTAACTTGCCGTGCGCAAAGTCTGGGTGCAGGATAATGTTTCAAGTAGCTGATTGAGTGAAATCCATCAAAGGTACCTACCTGTAACATACTAATAATTTAATTAGTCTATTTAACCTCTTTTTTTTAAAGATGTTGTGTGATTGCATCAAGCTCAAAAAGGAAAAGATAGGATCCCATGTGCACAATAAAATTTCCAAGTAGAAGTGAGCAAGACATTTTGGTGCAAGTATGTGAAGATACATGCCTAATGACCACTGGTGACACACAGAACAGGGTGATAACAACATGAGTCAGTAATAATGCTGATTTGTAGCCTTCACTTCACTTTCTGAATTTCACACTGAAGCTCTAACTTGACAGCATATCAGGAAACATTAAACGATATTTATTGCTTGCTCGTATTATTTAAAAGGATTATGAAGTCTCAGCAGGCTAGTTGCTGATGCTGTCTTATGCAATCATCAGCAAACATCTCCACCTCTGACCTCATAACAGAGACAGGGTCATTGATGAACCAACTGAAGATGTTTGGGTCCAGGGAACTATCCTGAAGACACCTGTGGAGAGGTCTTGGAGATGAAATGTTTGACATCCAATGACCACAACCAGTTTCTTATGTATTAGACATGACTTGAACAAACAGAGAGATTTCCCCCAACTCTCACTGAAATTAGTTTTGCTAGGGCTCCTCAATACCATTCTCAGTCAAACACAACCTTGTTGTTAAAGGCAGTCACTTTCATGTCACCTCTGGAACTCGATTCTTGTCAATGCTTAAACCAAGGCTGTAATGAAGTCAGGAAATTAGTGGTCCTGGGTATCCAGGGAGTGAACATCAGTGGACAGATTATTGCTAGCCAAGTGCTGCTTGAAAGTAATTGATGACACCTTCAATCATTTTACTGATGATCGATAGTAAATCGGTGTATTCGTAATTGACTGAGTTGGATTTGTCCTCCTTTCTGTGTATGGGACATACCTCGGACATTTTCCAGATTGTTTGGGGCAGAGCAATTTCTGGAGCACACCTCTTCAAATATTATTTTGAGGACTGGAGCCTTTACAGCATCCAGCGCCTTCAACTATTTTTTGACATATGTGAAGTGAGTTGAGCTAGCTGAAGACCGACATGTAAGATGGCTGGGAACCTCTTGAGGAGGCTAAGATGGATCATCTGCTTGGCACTTCTGGTTAGATATTATTACAAATGTTTCAGTCTTATTGTTTGCATTAACGTACAGAGCTCCTCCATCGCTGAGAATGGGGATATTTGAGGAGCTTCCTCCTCCAATGAATTGCTTAAATGTCCACCACCATTCATGACTAGATAATACAAGATTGCAGAGCTTCGACCCAACCCTTTGGTTGTGCAATTACTTACCTGATCATTTGCTGTCAGTGCTGTTTAGCACACAGTACTCCTGATTTATAGTTTCACCAGGTTGATAACTCAGTTTGAGGTATGCCTGCTGTTGCTCTAGGTATGCCCATTTCTTTAGACTGGCTTGATGATAATGGTTGAATGGTTGTTATGCTAGGCCATAACATTGCAAATAGTGTTAGATCACAATTCTGCTTCTGTTGATGGCCCACAGCACCTCAAGGATGTCCAATCTTGATATGATGGAACAGTTGGAACTCTATCCTTCATTTAGCATGGAGCTAGTGCCACCCAACACAGTAGAAGGTATCCATCTTCACAATTCTGAACTCATGAATCTGTAATGTTTTTGCACAACTCACTCCCTTTCTTGTCTTCTGCAGACATCAGCAGCATCCTAATAACAGCTTCCCAAAGGCCGGCCTGGCCAGCCACCAGTTCTTTCTTCACCTTTGAACATGTAGCCACATATTACTCCGAATGAACACTGGCAAGTCTAGCTCCTGCAGAAAGTTCCACTTTTACTTCGAGTTATACAGATAAAAGACTCATCTTCTGCAACAAGCATTCCAAACTTCTATTTTCCAAGTATACACTTACAAAAAAAAACAAAAATATGAATAACAGGAGCCGCTTGCCTTTCAACTATCACTAAATTTATAGTCAATGAATGATGATTTCACCAAACTCCTCAACAATGTGATCAGTCAGCAGTTGCAGTCTGCTCTAGTTTTCAAAAACAGTAGGAGATGGAAAGTTCTGACAATGAGCACCATGGGATGCCACTACATGGATCTTTAACATTTGTTTGACCTATTTAGATTTAAGCTCGACAATTCATGTTGAATACAAACAGTAAAATATTGTAAATGAGGGAGGAACCAGCCCCAATCTCCAAATGATCTAAGAAAGGTGACTGGGGCCCATGTGCAGCATATGAGGCCTTACAGTATATTTATGATCTGTGGACTGCAGGTGACATTTCATAAGTCACAGAAATGGTGGGATTAATTCGTAACAATCAATGTCATGGTCAGGATTCCTTGTGTCCAGGATTTGTAATCGACATGTTGATTACTAGCTTATTGCTTAGTGATGCCCAACATTGTTATGCACTGCCTTCCCTCAATCGTAGCCAGGGTGACCTTTGATGACCACACACTGGTGCAGTAGTTCATGCCTCCAATGCTCTGTCGTCTTCCATTGACTTATTTTGACTTGTGCTTCTTCACATTAACTCTTCTACATACCAACAGGTTAGTTTTTGATTGAAGTCCTGGGAATGCAAATCAGTCAGTTGGGGAGCTGTGCAGAGATCAGTTTGAGATCCAAGTCATCTTTAGTTAGGCCAGTCCTCTCAAATCAGTTCAGACATAGGCCTCAGTAAGTCCTGGGGGCAAGAGGGTTCTCAAAGGCCACAGAGATGGTGAGAAATTTGGAGAAGTCCGAAAGCTAGTGCTTCCAATTAAACCTGTTGGACTATAATCTGGCTTTCTGTTCTCACTAAAAGACAAGGCAGTACAGAATTACTGTGAACCTATAAGTTCTGAATGAAGCAGCAATGTAAAAGGAAGGTAAAGCAGAAATGCTGAAGACATCCAAGTAAGTGCAAAATGAGTGAGTGCTCAGAAAACAACATAAGAGCCCAGAGGTGCACTTTCTTCTAATGTATAAGACAGTACCTGGCCATGTATGCAAAGTGGCCTGGCATGTTGTAATGAAAGATTTTAGTGAGCTCTAAAATTCAGTATTCAAAGTGGTGAATTGTGTTATAAGTGAGCTTGAGATGTGCCTACGTGATATGACAAAGCTAGCACTTTGTTAATGCCAAAATTTGTAGCTAGTGAAGTGCTGATAGACACTGTCTATGGAAATTTTGGAGAATGTAACTATGCATGGGCAATAAATGCTGATTTTGCCAAGTGATATCTGCATCTCATGAATGAAGTTTTAAAAATTGTCACTGGATAGTTTCTCTCCACTGCCTAGTAAAATAGCAACCTGCATATTGCCCTTGCAGTTCAATAACAGGATTACCATATAAAAGGTTGTCTTTTAAAATGTTTTGCAGAAAGTCAGATGTTTTGTGTTGACATCAAGAATCTAATTTTCCATTGTTACTGCATTTTAGAAACATAGAAACAGGAGTAGCCATTCACGCCCTCAGGCCTGTTCCACAATTCAATGAAGAGAAAGTGAGGACTGCAGATGCTGGAGATTAGAGCTGAAAATGTGTTGCTGGAAAAGCACAGCAGGTCAGGCAGCATCCAAGGAGCAGGAGATTCGACATTTTGGGCATAAGCCCTTCTTCAGGAATGAGGAAAGTGCGTCCAGCAGGCTAAGATAAAAGGTAGGGAGGAGGGACTTGGGGAGGGGTGTTGGAAATGCGATAGGTGGAAGGAGGTTAAGGTGAGGGTGATAGGCTGGAGTGGGGGTGGGGCGGAGAGGTCAGGAAGAAGATTGCAGGTTAGGAAGTCAGGAAGAAGATTGCAGGTGAGGACCAACCAACCCAACCACCCTGTGGCTCGATACTTCAACTCCCCCTCCCACTCCACTAAGGATATGCAGGTCCTTGGACTCCTCCATTGCCAGACCATAATAACACGATGGCTGGTGGAAGAGCGCCTCATCTTCCGCCTGGGAACCCTCCAACTACAAGAGATGAACTCAGATTTCTCCAGTTTCCTCATTTCCCCTCTCCCCACTTTGTCTCAGTCAAATCCCTCGAACGTAGCACCGCCTTCCTAACCTACAATCTTCTTCCCGACCTCTCCGCCCCCACCCCCACTCTGGCCTAACACCCTCACCTTGACCTCCTTCCAACTATCGCATTTCCAGCACCCCTCCCCCAAGTCCCTCCTCCCTACCTTTTATCTTAGCCTGCTGGACACACTTTCCTCATTCCTGAAGAAGGGCTTATGCCCGAAACGTCGATTCTCTTGCTCATTGGATGCTGCCTGACCTGCTGCGCTTTTCCAGCAACACATTTTCAACCACAATTCAATGAAACCATGGCTGATCTGTGGCCTAACTCCAGATGTCTGTTTTTGGCCCATAACTCTAAATACCTTTGCTTAACAAAAAATGATCTATCTCATATTTAAAATTAATAACTGATATAGCATCAACTGCCATTTGCGGAAGATACTTACAAATCACACCAGCCTTTCTAACATTTCTCCTGAATGATTTTGCCCAAATGTTTGGATTTTGCCTGTAGTTTTAGAATCTCCAACCAGTCAATATAGTTTACCTTCACCTACCCTGTCTCTTTTCCTGTTAATATCTTAAAGACTTTGATCAGATCATCCCTTAACCTCCTAAATTCTAGACAAAACAGCCCTAATTTGTCTAATCCCTTGTCATAACGTAATTGCTGAAGTCCTCAATCGTGTAGAGAGTCCCATGATTTTCAGTGAAACAATTTTAAGTAAATCATAGATTACCATAGAAGTTAATGCTAATGCTAGGATTATGTTCCTCTGCACAAAAAAAGCAACATATAGTATCGCATGTGTATAATGCTATGCATTGTTAGTTGAAATAGATTGTAAAATACATTATTACTTCACAAAAGCAATACAATACATGGCAAAATCATTACTTCCTTGAAGTAATACCGCCATAGGGCCAGTCTCTCATTAGAGAGAGAGAGAGAGCAAGAGAGCGAGAGAAAGAGAGAGAGAGAGGGAGAGAGAGAGAGAGCGATGACTGGTGTTAGTGTAACCTGAGGGTCATCTGTGATTGGGTGACATTGAGAAGATACAACCTTTCATGCCAACTGCATTTGGTGAGGAATCAAAACCACACTGTTGATTTTACTCTGCATGGCAAACCAGCTCCCAGCATGATTTGGAGATGCCGGTGTTGGACTGGGGTGTATAAAGTTAAAAATCACATAACACCATGTTATAGTCCAACAGGTTTAATTGAAAGTACTAGCTTTCTGAGTGCTGCTCCTTCATCAGGTGGTTGTGGAGTATAAGATTGTAAGATACAAAATTGAGAGCAAAAGTTTACTATGTGATGTAACTGAAATTATATATTGCAAAAGACCTGGATTGTTTGTTAAGTCTCTCATTGGTTAGAATGACCATGTTGGCTTCAGTTCTTTCATATGTAAATCGCAAATGTTTTTAAAAGTTACATTCTCAAGTTAACTTTAACAATTTAGCAATCAGCTGCGCAGCTGATTGAGCTGTCTGACCTCCCTCTTTCCCCACTCTCTCACACCACAGTATTTAGAAAAAAACTTAAAGAACTGCAAATGCTAGAAATCAGAACCAAAACCAAATTGCTGGAAGAGCTCAGCAGGTCTGGCAACATCTGTGGAGAGAAAACAGGGTTAATATTTTGGGTCCAGTGGCCCTTCAGTACTGGACCTGAAACTTTAACTCTGTGTTTTCTCCACAGGTCTGTCAAGACCTGCTGAGTTTTTTCAGCAATTTCTGTTTTTGTACATTATTTTAATATTGACAAGGTGATTTCTAGTAGAAGTTGATCATTACAGGTAGAAATTAAAGAACGTGAACAATGTTTTACTGGCCAACATCTGACACTAGACTGAGCCCAGGACATCAGACTCAATTCAAAATAGGGCCCAGCATCCAAGAGCCAGATGTGAAGAATAGATCCTAGAACTAGGGTAAGAACAAAGTGCAGTTTAGAAGTCAGCGACAACAGAGACTGAGGCCAAGGACAGCAGGTCAGGAGCTGGTTCAAGGCCAGAAGCTTGTTCAAGGCCAGGAGCTGGTTCAAGGCCAGGAGCTTGTTCAAGGCCAAGAACTGGTTCAAGGCCAGTAGCCATTTCAGAAGCTGGGGTGGAAAATATCCTGGAAGCCTACTGGAAGACATAGCAAAGCAGCTGAAGTTCCCAGTTGTAGTACTGGATACTGGGGAACTTTAAAAGTAAGAAAACCGGGTGGGAATGGGAGAAGATAAATGAGAGAACTGGCACAAACACTAGTGAAAAGGACATTTTTCCGAACATAAATTAATAATCTGGGTCTTGGTGTGCAGGGGACAATTTCAAAGTTTGCAGGTAACACAAAACTTAGAAATATTGTAAACTGTGAAGAGGAGAGTATGGAACTCCAAAAGAATTTTGACAAGTTGGTGATGTGGATGGATGGGTAGCAGCTTTGATACACGTAAGTGTGATGTGATGCTCTTGGTATGAAGAACATTGAAAGACAACATTAAATGCTAAAGGGGTTACAAGAGCAGAGGGACCTAGGTATATATGTGCTCAGATCATTGAAGGTAGCAGGTCAAGTGGATACCAGTTCATAAAGCATACAGTGTCTTCAGCTTTATTAACAGGGGCATACACTTCCAGAGCAAAGAGATATGTTGAACTTGTATGAGACCTTGTTAGGCCTCAGCTGGAGTTGTGGGCACCACATTTTGGAAAGATGTGAATGCACTGAAGACAGTGCAGAAATAACTGACAAGAATGGTTCCAGGAACAAGAAACTTCAATTATGAGGATGAATCTAAGAAGTTGGACACTTCTCCTTTGAGAGAAGAAGGCCGAGACAGCATTTGATAGAAGTTTTCAAAATCATGAGTAGGCTGGTTGGAGTAGATATTTAAAGCTGGTCCCTTTCATAAAAGGTTTTCACACAAAACATGGAAATATGGAATGCACTGCCTGGAAAGATGGAGTCAGGACACTGGCACTAGATAATAATGCTTATTTGAACAGTTAATGCAGGTATGATGGGCCAAATGGCCTCTTTCTGCACCATAACAATTGCAGTTCTGAGGCGTGAGACCAGATTATGGATTAATACAGAAAAACTTATGATTACAGAAAAACTTACAACATTAAATGGATATATTGAAACTATTTTATGAACAATGTTAATATGAAACAAAATTATACAACACTACATAAAGATTTAATGCACTGTGCTTCTAAGCCATGTATTTTCAGAGTTAACTCTTTATGTCTTTACAGTGTTATCACTAATGGCATGTACTGGTAAATACTTTTGACAAGGGAATCATTATAATCCACTATGTACCAGCTACGTTTAAACATTAAAATCCTTATTCCTTTTCACATTGTCATGATAATCTGTAAGTGACTTTAGCTTTGCAAAAACCAGGTTTTGGAGCCAGTAAATCCTGATATATAAGGAACTTTATTTTAATTTCCTTTCATGCCATTTTGACTCATCAATGATAAAATTTACTAAAATTTAAAAAAAAACTGATACACTAACTTGAAATGTCTTGAAATAAAATACTGTTGGAAATGGATCTTGATGAAAAGTTCTGGGTGCTAAACCATCTGTGTGGCCTTCATAGTACAACCAGGGCAGATTTCTACGCCTGAGAAAAGATAATTTTCAATGCATTTGTTACAAATAAGCAGGCTTCCACTGCTAAAGGGCATGAGTAAAACAGATCAATTCTTACATGCTAGTTTTCTGATCTTTATTGAGATTTACTTCCAACATCAAACTTCTAAAATTAATCTATTGATTAAAACTTACCCATTGCAATCGTAAGGGCTGGAACCTATACCCTTGGTGCACTAGCCAGGCTGAGATTACTAGCATAGTGATATCACCATTATGTCATCAGCTACCTACCAGAAACCTAACTAAGAAAACTAGCAACTTATCAGTCTGGGAAAAGTATTAAAATTCATAAGTAAAGAATAAGAAATATTGTCTAAATAGAGATAGCCAACACAGATTTGTAACATAAAGTTGAAAATGCTGGAAATATTCAACAAGTCAGTTAGCATCTGTGGAGAGAAAAAAAAACAGAATAACAATTCTGGAACAGAAACAGAAATTGCTGGAAAAACTCAGCAGATCTGGTAACATCTACAGAGAGAAAGCAGAGTTAACATTTTGGGTCCAGTGACCCTTCTTCAGAACAATGATTCTGGCCCATGCTTTACCCATCTATTTGTGAGCTATGTGAAATATTCCACATGCTGGAATCCCAGAGAAACCAATAGTATTTTAAAAGATATTTGAAATTCCAAAGAACAATTTGAAGGAATCGGGACAAAACTTTAAGCATGAAGCCCTTTTATGAAACAAATAAACCACAAGTAATGGTGACTAAATTGCTCAACAGATGACTAATACTCTTTTTTTTTGATGGTTGAGTAGGTTAGACAGGTAATCATTGGACTTTCAAATAGTGAGAGGCAATTTTATTGAAAGATACAAGCTTCTTAGGGAGGATTGATAGGAAAGGGAGGTGGTGTCCGCTTGTGGAAGTGCCAATGATCAAAGGCAATACCTCAAGGTGGTTGCCCATTTCAGCCAGAGAGGAGGAAGAACTTTTTCTCTCAAAGTGTAATGAGCCTGTGAATGTTTTTTTACCCTAGAGGGTTGTGATGAGGCTGGATGAAGTATATTCACAGCTGAGACACAGAGATTTGTGATCAACATAAAAATTGTATGTTATACGGAAAAGGCAGGAAAATGAAGTTGAGGATTATCAGAGCAACCATTTTCTCGTTAAATGATGGGCTGAATAGCCTACTCATGCACCTACAACTTCTTGTCTTATGAACTGTACTATTGTCAGGGGAATTGGCATGGACATGATAGGCTGAATGGCTTTCCTGAATGCCATTCATGACTCTGGCTCTTTTCTCTTACTAATTAATGTTGCCTTTAGTTTCTACATTGCTTTGGTTACAGATATTATATTCTTATAACATTCTATTAAGTAACCACTCATGCTGTACAAAAGGTAGATTTGACTGCATTGTTGCAATATATTTACATATAGTTAGATACAGTTAGTTGCTAGAAGCATAAAGTGTAGCACATGCAGTTCTCAATGTTCCTTAAGTGAGCCATAAGTTAATCATAATTTGAACTCGTTTTAAACATGCAAATTTGATATACCTGTTTGCATTCAGATCTTAAAGTAATTGGTTCAAGCTCCATAACAATTTTAAACACAATGAGGTGCCATAAAGTAATCATAATTTTAACCCGTTTTAAACATGCAAACTTGATACACCTGATAGCATTCAGATATTAAGGTAATAGGTTCAAGCTCCATAACAGTTTTAAATACAACGTGGTAACATTTTTGAAAGGGCTAAAACTGTTGCTAATGAGTTCTGTGATCATTACATGCCATGTAAAAATTGGTCATTAGATGTGGTGATCGCTGGCTCTGCCAGCATTTATTGTCCATCCTAATTGCCCTGAAGAAGGTATGGTGATTGAACTGTTTTGGTTCCTGGATTGTGCCTGCGTTTGTCCTTCTAATTGGTTGAGGTTGTGGTTTTGGAAGGCACTGTTAAAGGAGACTTGGTAAGTCACAGCAGAGCATCTTGTAGCTCCCAATCTAAACTAGTTCCACCTACCTGCATTTCGTCCATATTCTTCCAACTTTTGCTATTCATGCACTTGTCCAAATGTATTTTAAACATTGAAACTGTACCGAAATCCAAAATCTTTGGCAGTTGATTCCACACACTAACCACTCTTTGTATAAAACAGTTGCCCCCCATGTCCTTTTTAAATCTTTCACCCCTCAACTTAAAAACATGCACCCTAATTTTGAACTCGCCCACCTTAGGGAAAAGACATTTCCTATTCATCTTATCTATGCCCCTCATGATTTTATAAACCTCTACAAGGTCACCTATCAACCTGCTACGCTTCCGTGAAAGCCGATTTTTATGACTCAAACTCTCAACTCCTGCCAACATCCTGGTAAATCTTTATGAACCCCCTTCACTTTGATAATATCTTTCCTATAACAGGGCAACCACAATTGCAGAAGTACTCTATCCTGTATAGTCTCAACTTCCTGTATCATCTCAACACAACGTTCCAAATCGTACACTTAAAGGTCTGAATGATTAAAGCAAGAATGTCACAAAGACCTTCTTAATCACCCTGATTTATCATAGAACTCATAGACTTTAATCTACACTTGTAGCCACATTATTACATGGCTCATCCAATTTAGTTTAAGGTCTCCTCAGGGTATTGATAGTGGTAGAATCAGAAATGGCAATGTCATTGAACATCATGGGCCGATGGTTAGATTTTCTCTTGTGCAGATGGTTACTTCTTATTTGAAAGTATAGCATTAGCGTGGAGATTTGAGGTTAGCTGATGATTATCATGATTAAAAACGAATTGCAGAGTCAACATTTAAATGCTGATTAGAAACTATTTCAGTTGAGCAGTCTTGGTGCACTCCACTTACTCACTTCTACTGAAGATGTGGAGTTAGCTGGAAACAAGCAGCAGCACCTGAACATAGGAGTAGTAATAAGCCATTCAGCGTCATGAGCCTTCTCCATCCTTCTGGATTGTGGCTGATCATTTGTCTCAATGCAATATTTACATATTATCTCCATTTCCATTGATATAATTCATAACTAGGGTGGACTCTTCCCAGGTCAAAACAATGACTGCAGATGCTGGAAACCAGATTCTGGATTAGTGGTGCTGGAAGAGCACAGCAGTTCAGGCAGCATCCGAGAAGCAGTAAAATCGACGTTTCGGGCAAAAGCCTGATGAAGGGCTTTTGCCCGAAACGTTGATTTTACTGTTCCTTGGATGCTGCCTGAACTGCTGTGCTCTTCCAGCAGCACTAATCCAGAATCTGGACTCTTCCCAATGTAGAACAATGTGAACATTGGTGAGAAAGTTGGGAAAATTGTGTGAGAGTGGCAAAAATGAAATTCTCAACATTTAAAACAAGTGTTGAATTGCAAGTTGAGAATCTCACATTGTTGAGAGGCCCTATTATACCCACTAACATCTGTGAGAAGGTTTCATTCATGGTCACCACCACCATAGGCTCAATGGGGAACAGGCAACATGATGGTTAGCATGGCTAAACTACAGGAATGGGGTTCAAGGGATGATGTTGAGAGATGTAGTTGTAATTCAAAGTGGTGTGTGGAAACATTGTAAAGCTCAGTACTGATGAGATCAACAGGGAGTGCCAGGAAGAAAGGAAGCAGAGGTTCTGGAAAGAATCTTGGTTATCAATCCATCAAGCTCTCTCTCTTGAATTTATTAATGACTGAGTTCTCACAACTCTCTCGGATGAGAAATTCCAAACATTCACCACCCTCTAAGTGAAGTTCCTGCTCAGCTAATTGCAAAATGGCTTGCCTTTTGTTCTGAGATTATGTCCTTTAGCTCCAGAGTCTACAGCCAAGAGGAACCTCCTTTTCTATGTATACCAATTCCTTTAGGAATTCTGTAAGTTTATATGAGATAACTTCATTTGTCTAAACTCCACAGATTACAGTCTTCTCTGTCTCTCTTTGTAGGACAGCTTCACCATTTCAAGAAACAGATTCTTGCAGCAGCTAGTCCTGCTCTGCCTAATTTCACGTCTTCCTCACATTCATTCTGCAGACCAAGGGGCTTGCAACCAGATGGCTTAACAAACATTTTACCTGGTGATTTGTATAAGGTGTTCAATGAGAAGGAGTAGCATGATACAATAAAACAAAAGAACTGCGGATACTGGAGATTCAAAACAAAAGCAGAAATTGTTGGCAAAATTCATTGGGTCTTCAGCATCTACGCAGAGAAATCAGAGTCAATGATGAGTTCTGATAAAGAATCACTGATCTCAAAACATTAACTTTGCTTTCTCCTCACTGATGCTGCCAAACCTGCTGAGTTTCACCAGCAATTCTGTTTTTGAAGAAGGAGTAGCACATCACTTGCTCTTTTTCCGAGACGTACTCAGAGAATTTCCAAAATAAATGTGAAGATATTTGGTGAAGTTTAACAGTGCACCATAACTCTCCTAATGTTTATTAAAAGTTCTGTTGAAATCTCTAGTAGGAACTGAACAGGAAAAAACAAGTACATTGTTAATTAAAGTTCAAGATAGTCTGCAATTCAATTGTTCCAATCAGCTTGATGCTTTTCAGAAAGTGCATTAAGTTAAGCACTTTCCATCAAAATATTCTGCAGTCAGTTTATTGAGGTAATCAGCCCCTTATCAACTCTCCAGATGGTCACTCTTGCAAAGCTCCCAGTGGCATTTTTCACTAAGCCTGAGTTACACTGATGTGGAGGTGCTGGTGTTGGACTGGGGTGGACAAAGTCAAAAATCACATGACACCAGGTTGTAGTCCAACAGGTTTATTTGAAACCGCAAACTATACCCTGGGGTCGTATGATTTTTGACTGAGTTACATTGGTATTTCAACTTTCCTTAACCACCTTAAAGTTTCTTTAGTAGACTCTTGTAATGCAGTGCTAGTGTCCCTACCTCTGAGCCAGCAGACCAGATTCAAGTCCCACCTGCTCCAGAGACACATAATAACATCTCAGGTGATTAGAAAACATCTCAAACTTCTTCGGTGCCTGAAGTACTACAGTGCAGTTTTAAGGATTGGCCATGAACGAATAAAGGTAAATCAAGTTATAGTTTATTCATATGGACATAATTTTAAACAAATGCAGTTGGTGAATATATTTCAAAACATATCAGTAAAATGGACTGATTGGTGATTGGAAAATAGTTTGAAACAGGATATTGGCAACAAAATTTTCAGTTAGGGTTTTGAGTTTGAGTTAATGAAGAGTTGCAGATGAGGGCTCAATTTGGAAAGCAATAAGCAAGTCAAAAGTTAATCATAGTTTCAGTAGCGAAGTAACTGAAGTATGAAGGGATGCCAGCAAAGCTGCAGAGATTGAACTGATTAGTTTGTAAATGCAGAATTTAAGATCATCTCAAGTTAAACAGGACAGGAAACCAAGATTGCAAATAATCTTAATAGCTAATAGCCTGAAAGAAAAGATGGATGGTTTCAGTGCCAGAAGTATGGAGTTCTTAGGTGATATATTCAAACTTCCCAATGTTGAACAAAAGAAAGTTGTGATTCATCCCGGACTTGATGCCTGACAAATAATCTGATACCATAGAGATATTTGAGAGAGAGATTGGGCTAGATGTTAGCGTACATGTGAAAGCTGATCCCATGCCTGTGGATTATTTCATTAAGGGGTAGCCTATTAAAATGTGTCTGACCCACTGGCAACGTTAGCATCAGTATTCTCCTTTAATATTACACAGAAAACAAAAAAGTAGATAATATAAAAGTAAAATACAATATGAAAGTAAAATATTATGCATACTGGAGATCTGAAATAAAAACAGAAAGTACTGGAGAAAATCACCTGTTCTGGCAGCTTCTGTAGAGAGAGAAAAACACTATTAAAATTCAAGTTCGATGATTTCTTCAGAACTGAAGAAGAAAGACCATAACAGATAGAAGCAGAATTAGGACACTTGGACAATCAAGTCTGCTCTGCAGGAAAAGATACTGCAGATGCTACAATCTGTACTGAATGCAAAAATGCTGGAAATCATAGCAAGTCAAGCAGCATCCTTGGAGACAGCAAGCTAATGTTTTGAATCTAGATGACTCTTCTTCAGAGCTGGTGAAGTGTTAGTTTGCTCTTTCTCCACCGATGCTGCCTAACTCACTGTGATTTACAGCATTTTTTGCTTTCAGTGAAGTCTGCTCTGCAACTTGATCATAGCTGATATATTTCTCAACCTGATTCTCCAGCCTTCTCCTCTTAACCCTTGATCCCTTACCAATCAAGAACCCATGTATCTCTGTCTTCAAGACACTGTCTTAAACATCTTCCAAAGAAGATTCTGGAGAAGCGCTGTTGGACTCGAAATGTTAACCAGTTGCAATCAGATCTGCCGAGTTAATCTTGCAATTCTTATTTTATTTTACATGCTGAATCCCAGAAAAACACATTGATTTTAATACATCATCTTATTTGATGATCAAAATGCTGACTATTCAATGTCAGGCAAAGGAAAATTCTTCCAACTTACCAAGAAGGTACTGAATGGGTAATTCCAAGGTGTACAGTATTTTTATGTATTGTTTGAAAAAGTCCACAAGCATCATTAGGTGGTGCTTCAATGTTTATTGAATTCATTGTCATGACACACATGTTTCCCAAAGCCTGGCAAGCAGTCAGATTTGCAAACCTCTGAAAATATAAACATAGGAGTGTGAAGTAAAACAATTAATTTTTGAATGAAAGGGAATCACCATTAATAGATACAACTTAATAAAATTTCACTTATTGCATTAGACTAATTAACGACACAGTGAATAAAATGAAACTTAACACTTGCTGTGTCTGATGTAGGTGTACGATACTAAACATATTTAATGGCTTTTTTGGCTATTTTAACCAGATAATTTTAAAATATTAATGTCTCTGCTCAAATAGCAAACAAAGGAACATTATAAAAGTAAGCTATAGTTCGTACATTGCAGCTTTTTTCTTACTTTGTCAGAATTTATTTTAAGTGTTTATGCAAACAAAAGTTTAGAAGTTTCAATAGCTTGATATTGAATTCAAAAGCTTTGCTATTTAAAACAGGATAGTGAAGAGAGCTGAGGTTGTTGGTAGATAGATTTCCATCAGGGAATCCCCTTATATTTTACTAAAATTAATAGAACCTGTCTTTTAAACATTTTTCTTCAAGGATTCTTGACAACCAGCCTGATGGAGGGGCAGGTTGCCTGTTGGGGGATAAACCTGTGACAGAAGATCACAGGGAGCTGCAGAGCAGGGGGAGGAAAAGATTGGAGGGCTATTAGAAATGGATAGTGGGAGAGAGATTATGGCGACTGGGTTGGTTCAGTTGGGGTGGGAGGTGGAGGGGAGACCAAAGTCAGACTCCATATTGATGTTAAATAAAAACTGAAAGAACTGTGGATACTGTAAATCAGAAGCAATAACAGACATTGCTGGAAAATCTCAGCAAGTCTGGCAGTATCTGTGAAGAGAAATCAGAGTTAATGTTTGGAGTCAACTGACCCTTCCTCAGAACTGTGAGTTGCTGCTGCAGAAGTGTGTGAGCTCAGATAGATATTTTGGTTTCTCAGGAAGGCAAGGGATATGGTGAGGGGATCTGGGAAATGGAGGTAAAGCCCAAGATCAATACGCTTTAAATTAACAAACAGAGCAGGCTTGAGGAAGGATCACTGGACCCGAAACTGATTTCCCTTCATAAATGCTGCCTGACCTGCTGAGCTTTTCCAGAACTTCTGTATTGGTGTCTGATTTACAGCATCTGCAGTTCTTTTGGTTTTTATTAAGTGCAGCAGGCATAATTGGCTTTGTGCATGGGAAATCATGTCTCACAAACTTGATGGAGTTTTTTGAAGAAGTAACAAAGAAGATTGATGAGGGAAGAGCAGTAGATGTGATCTATATGGACTTCAGTAAGGCGTTCGACAAGATTCCCCATGGGAGACTGATTAGCAAGGTTAGATCTCCTGGAACAAAGGGAGAACTAACCACAGGGTGGTGGTGGAGGGTTGTTTTTCAGACTGGAGGCCTGTGACCAGTGGAGTACCACAAGGTTTGGTGCTGGGTCCTCTACTTTTTGTCATTTACATAAATGATTTGAGCATTAGAGGTACAGTTAGTAAGTTTGCAGATGACACCAAAATTGGAGGTATAGTGGACAGCGAGGAGGGTTACCAGATGGGCCAATGGGGTCAGAAGTGACAGATGGAGTTTAATGCAGATAAATGCAAGATGCTGCATTTTGGGAAAGCAAATCTTAGCAGGACTAATACACTTAATGGTAAGGTCCTAGGGAGTGTTGCTGAACAAAAAGACCTTGGAGTGCAGGTTCATAGTTCCTTGAAAGTGGAGTCACAGATAGATAGGATAGTGAAGAAGGCATTTGGTATGCTTTCTTTTATTGGTTAAGGTATTGAATACAGGAGTTGGGAGGTCACGTTGCGGCTGTACAGGACATTGGTTAGGCCACTGTTGGAATATTGCGTGCAATTCCAGTTTCCTTCCTATCGGAAAGAGGTTGTGAAACATGAAAGGGTTCAGAAAAGATTTACAAGGATGTTGCCAGGGTTGGAGGATTTGAGCTATAGGGAGAGGCTGAACAAGCTGGGGCTGTTTTCCCTGGAGTGTCAGAGGCTGAGGGGTGACCTTACAAAATTATGAGGGGAATGGATAGGATAAACAGACAAATAGATAAATAGTTCTGG
Source organism: Hemiscyllium ocellatum (assembly GCF_020745735.1). Taxonomy (NCBI): domain Eukaryota; kingdom Metazoa; phylum Chordata; class Chondrichthyes; order Orectolobiformes; family Hemiscylliidae; genus Hemiscyllium; species Hemiscyllium ocellatum. Next base: position 99,924,224 of record NC_083404.1, on the reverse strand, counting down.
GATCGGGGACTCCAGAACTCGAGGGTTAATGTTTAGGGTGAGAGGGGAAAGATATAAAAGAGACCTAAGGGGCAACTTTTTCACGCAGAGGGTGATACATGAATGGAATGAGCTGCCAGAGGATGTGGTGGAGGCTAGTACAATTGCAACATTTAAGAGGCATTTGGATGGGTATATGAACAGGAAGGGTTTGGAGGGATATGAGCTGGGTGCTGGCAGGTGGGACTAGATTGGGTTGGGATATCTGGTCAGCGTGGACAGGTTGGACTGAAGGGTCTGTTTCCATGCTGTACATCTCTATGACTCTATGACTCTATATGGTTGATGCTTGTTCGCATTTCTGGTATTCTTGTGTTTGTGAGGTTAGGAACAAAGAAGAAGTTGGAGGCTCTGTTGGCCTGGAAGAGTTGATGTTCTTAATGGACACTAAGGATCACAGAGTTGAAGAGATATCAGAAGTTGAGAGTTGAATATTGAGAGTTGGATATTGTGGAAGGATGAGATAAATCAGATTGCAAGTGGGGTGGTATTAGATATCATGGGGAAGATGCGCAAAAGATCACAGGGTGAATCTGGTATTGTGGATGTGGGGTTAGGGAGGGATAGCTGGGAATTGTAAGTGATCACAGTGGTGGCGGAGACTACAGAGATGGGATAGCAAGAAATCGCTGATGAGGCAGGGGTGGAGTTGGAGATTGCCCAGGTTCAGAAAGTTATGGTTGGGAGGGGGCGTACACATACTCAGTGCTTTGGAGGTTTGTTTGGAGAATGAACTGATTACTGGATCTATAATGAGGTAAACTTGGGTCAACAGGAAATACTCCTGTTCTCACTGGCCTCAAGCAGCATTGTAAATGTGTTTGATGTTTGCATCAGACCTTTTTTGGCTTCTTTTCCTGCTGGATCTGAAAATTCTGCCTCCATTGGTTAGCAAAAAAAATCCTGTCAAAAGGGTGGCAGGAATCCTTTGTAAAACTGTTACTGGCTGTTCCCTGTCTGAAAAGCAGACGATTGACACACTTAGTGATCCAGAATCCACTTTTACAACATGATATGTCGGAGGCAGGTTGGACTCAGGTTTGAGATTTCAAAATGTTAAAGTTAAAATTCTGCCGAAAATATTTTCCTGGAACTTACCAAACATGAAATAGCTGATGCTTTCAAGTTGCTGGCAAACCAGGCAGATGACACAATTAAATTCTGTAAAGTTAAAACATAAGTCTTAGTCAACTTGAAACAAATACTTCGGAATACCGAAGATTTTTGAATATTTTCAAATAAAGTTTCAAGTTTTGCACATTAACAGGATATGCATGCAATAACGTTATCTTCAGATTTGTAGCTATGAATGTTACAAGTTTTAGTTGCTTCCATGAAAATTGCTTTACGAAGGAAGAATTAAAATAACTACAGAACAAAAATGTTAAAGTTCAGCAACGTGATTATGTGAAAATTGAGATATTATTACTCACACGTTATTGTTGAAAAGCTGTTAACAAGGCTGCCTTAAGCAAAGCCACAAGAAATGCAAAAAACTAAATATTAAATTGATAGGAGGAAAGCACCAATATTCATGTAGGCGTAGAAGTAATTAGGCATTCTCTCACATAAACAAGATCCCTTATTGTTCATGTGTCTGATAGTCTATTCCAGTAGAACTCCATTATTTTATAACTCATATTGGCACTAAGTGATAATGGCCAGCAGCAACTTTCTTACATTATCAGCCTTTACTTATGTGTTAAAGACATCTTGGGCATTGCTTCTTTTGTGCTCCTATACAAGGCTACAAACATAAATTGTATGTGTGAAATGGTTGTCCAAATTTGCTAGGCAGAAATTAACAAATGGAAAATCATTGAAGATACAATTAGGTATGTGTTATAAGGTATACCTTATCTAATTTTATACATTTTTACTCTCTTGGTATTTTAGTCATCACGAGCTTTGTGTCAATTACACATTTCTTTTGCACTCTTACAGCCACTGTGGTTTTACAATTATAATCTACTAAATCAATGATTTTTTTCATACTGGAAGGACCAGCAAAGGTGTATCAGACCGCACAAAGCTGTTATGTGTCTAATCTAATGGGTTGACCATTTTCAAATGGTCTGAAAGAGATGACTCCCCTATAGGGTGCCAATTTTGCACTGAAAGCATAGTCAGTGAAGCTATCATGGATGATTTTGCTGCTTCTTGTCCACATTGTCAAAGCCCTGATTACACAAAATCACATTACTTTTCACATTTGTCAATTTCTCCAACTAACTAGTTTGTCTCATCATGTATGGAGATGTCAGTGACTGATGTCTGTGCACACATGTCACATTGCTTCAAACATACAAATCTCATACACATATATTAACATCCAACAGCAACTAATCTCTAACACACTACCACATTGTTGCCTGCACAAGTGAGATGTCAAGGAGACTTCACGTTTGGCAACCGTTGCTGAATAAAGGAGTCTGAGAGAAATATAAATATAACAAATAGGAGTGGGAAGGGGTCATTCACCCTTTTGAACCTACTCAACCATTCAATGAGATCATGGCTGATATCTTACATTAACATCATATTCCTGCATTATCCCTACAACCTTTGACATTTGTAATGTGAGGAAACACACTGATTTTTTTTGAGCATACGAAACATCTTTGTGGACGGCACAGTGGCACAGTGGTTAGCACCGCTGCCTCACAGCGCCAGAGACCCAGGTTCAATCCCCGCCTCAGGCGACTAACTACGTGGAGTTTGCACATTCTCCCTGTATCTGTGTGGGTTTCCTCTGGGTGGTCCGGTTTCCTCCCACAGTCCAAAAATGTGCAGGTTAGGTGAATTGGTCATGCTAAATTGCCCGTAGTGTTAGGGGCAGGGGTAAATGTTGGGGAATGGGTCTGGGTGGAGGGGGGCGGGTCGGTGTAGATTTGTTGGGCTGAAGGGCCTGTTTCCACACTATAAGTAATCTAATCTTGACATTTGGCACTCTCTAGGGGAATAATCTCTTTTCAGCCATTTGAGAATAGTCAACCCACTCGATCTTCTAATGGAAGAAGTACTCTGTACTGAGATAGATTTGCATGGAGGCTAGCAGAGATGCTTATGCAATCCTAGCAGGCAGAGGCTTGCAGGGGAGGAAACTAAGGTTTGTCAGATGCATCAGTTGGGAGAATTGAAGGTGAGTTGAAAAGAGCCCAACTACCAAACCTCTATCTCTCAGCTCCCATCTCCCTCCACATTCTTGATGAAGGGTTTCTGCCTGAAATGTCAACTCTCCTGCTCTTGAGATGCTGCCTGTGTTTTTCCAGTGCCACACTTTTCAACTCTGACTCTCCAGCATTTGCAGTCCTCACTCTTTTCCAGAACTGAAGATGAGCTCGTTCCTCACAGCAACTTTGCATGGCAAGAACTGGCACAACATCTCTGTCTTCCTTATCCTCATATATCTTCGCTGAAAATGTGTTGCTGGTTAAAGCACAGCAGGTTAGGCAGCATCCAAGGAATAGGAAATTCGACGTTTCGTGAAGATCCTGACCTTCTTCCTGACCTCTCCGCTCCCACCCCACTCCAGCCTATCACCTTCACCTTGACCTCTTTCCACCTATCACATCTCCATCGCCCCTCCCCCAAGTCCCTCCTCCCTACCTTTTATCTTAGCCTGCTTGGCACACTCTCCTCATTCCTGATGAAGGGCTAATGCCCGAAACGTCGAATTTCCTATTCCTTGGATGCTGCCTAACCTGCTGTGCTTTAACCAGCAACACATTTTCAGCTGTGATCTCCAGCATCTGCAGATCTCATTTTTTACCCTCATATATCTTCCCCTTATCTTCATATAAGAAGGTTACAGGTTCCTCCATGTCCTCAACTAGCATTATCCTTATCTCTGCAATGTCATGCAAGATAAGGCAGAAAACAGTCTTGATATCATGCAAGCCACGTTCTGTAAAGATCTGCTGGACCAGTTAAGGTATCAGAAATGCAACTCAGACAATCCTAATGTCCGATTTAGTTGCTTGTGTTGAGCAATGTTCAGCATTGTAATGTTCCTCTGCAGGCACTGGGAATGATGCACTGGCACCAAGAGCCTGTTCAGAGGGGATTGCCCACATTATCCAGTATCCAATCCTTTAGATGTATGTTTCATGGAAGTTCTCTGGAAACAAGCACATATCTGTATAGTTCTGATGTTCAAAGGCAACTTGAACATTAAGTGAGTGAAATCTCTTTTGATTTACAAATGCAGTTAATCACTTCCAGTGAGCCTTAATGGGCATGTGCATGTCGTTGTTTACCCATGTACTTGTGGGAACTGCTGGCTAATGCTGAAGCTAACTGATCTTTTCACCTGGCAATAATAACTGAGACATAATTGATCCTTCAGAACATGGCAAATGTCACTTCCTTACATCTTGCATGCCACTAATGCATCCTGTGGAGCACTGAAATGGTTGGCATAGAGATTTTAAAGGTTGAGGGACGCTGTTGCCTTGAGGCAGGCTGGTCTAGGGATCCTTGTAAAGTCAAGAGGTTGAAGGTCTTGCTATAACAACAGAGGTCAGTAATCTGTCATCTCTTTCAAGTCCTCTCCGATATTAAGCCTCAAGCCAGATTTCATTCTGGGATCTTGTTTGTTTAATAGTACCATCAGATGGAATCATATCTCTGGGTAGGTGATTGAAAGGCAGGAACTCAAAATAAGTAGTGTGAGGTTACTCCAAGTCGCATGCCCTGGAAATTGACCAATTGAACAAATGCCTGGAAAACTGGTATGAGAGGGTGGGAGTCAGATTTGTGTTCTCTGCAACTGGTTGAGGGGAATATGGAGCCTATACAAGCTAGATCATCTACATCTGAGGGAAATTTGCCTGTTCTGTCTGGGAAGGTTTAAGCTGGATAGGCAGGGTTTGAGAAACTGATGACAAATTCACAGCAGAAAATGAAGTGACAATATTTTGAGTGACTGAAAGATAGAAGAAGCACAAAGGTCAAAAGTTGTACAGCACAGGAATTTAACTGTATGAAACCACATGTATGTAAATGCAAGGAGTACAGTAAATTAAGCAAATGAGCTGATGGTACAGATATCATGACAGCATTGTTACAATAGAAACTTAGTTTAAAAGTGCAAAAATGTCAGCTCAGCTTTCAACAATATGGAGTCTTCCAAGCAGAATAGAGAGAAGGTACGGTCATATTTTTAGTTCATGAATCAACTACAGCAATGAGGAGAATCGATGTATGAAATGAAAAATAAAAGAGGCCACATGGGATTAAAAAATTCAAAAATTCAAAAAGCCACACTGCTAGAGACCTGAAATTACAGGAGAGAGTTGGAGCAGCAAATATGGAGGCATATTTCTGAGTTAAAAAACAATAGGCCAATAATTTGGTTAAACCACAACTGGGATAATGTATGCAATTCTGGACACCATAAGAAGAATGTAATTGCACTGGAAGAATTGTAGAGGATGGAGCTGTTAAGCTATGAAGAGAGGGTGGATAGACTCGGGTTGTTTTCCTTAGAGCAGATGAGGCTGAGAGGAGATCTGATTGAAGTTTATAATATTATAAGAGCACAGACCATAAGACACAGAAGCAGAATCATGCCATTCAGCACATCGAGTCTATTCTTAGCCCCATTCTTCTGCCTTCTCCCCATCATCCTAGATCCCCTTCCTGAGCAAGAGCCGACCTATCTCTGCCTTAAATACACTCAATGACTTGAACTCCACAGTCTTCTCAACAATGAGGTTAACAGGTACACCTTCCTTTGGCTAAAGAAATTCCTCCTCATTTCAATTCTAAAGGGTCATATCTTCAGTCCGAGATTGTACCTTTGGGTCCTAGTTTTTCCCACCAGTGAAAACATCTTCTCCGTAACCACTCTATCCAGGCCTCCTAGTAAGCCTCCAAGAGATTCTCCCTCATCCTTCTAGATTCCACTGAGTATCGACCCCGAGTCTTTAACTCCTCATATGACAAGCCCTTCATCTCCAGGATAATTTCTGTAAACCTCCTCTGGACCTACTCCAACACAAGCGCATCCCTCCATAGGTACGGGGCCCAAAATTGCTCACAATATTCCAAATATAAACTGACCAGAGTTTCAAACAGCCTCAGCACTACATTTCTGTTCCTATATTCTCATCCTTTTGAAATGAATGCTAACAATCCATTTGCCTCTCCAAATGTCAACTGAATCTACATGTTAATCTTAAGAGAATTCTGAATTAGTACTCCTAAGTCCATTTGTGCTTCAGATTTCTGAAGATTTTTCCCATTTAGAAATTGTCTACACTTCTATTCTTCCTCCCAAAGTGCATAACCTCACACTTCCCCACATGGTACTTCAATTGCCAATCCTTTGCCCACTCTCCTGGCCCAAGCAAATCCTTCTGAAACCTCCTGCTTCCTCAAAACTACTTGTCCCTTCATCAATCTTTGTGTCATCTACAAATTTAGCAATAACGTTCTCAGTTCCTTCATCCAGATCATTAATGTACAACGTGAATAGTTGTGGTCCCAACACTGACCCCTGCAGAATTCCACTAGTCACCGGCTGCCACCTTCAAAAAGACATATTTATCCCACTCTCGGCCTTCTACCAGTCAACCAATCCTCTATCCGTGCCAGTATATTTTGACTAAGGGACAGCTGCTTTCTATCCACCCTGCTCATTATGAGAGACATGATCAGGGGCCATAATTTTAAGGTGAAAGGCAGAAGGATTAGAGGGAATGGGAGGAAAACCATTTCACCAAGACACTGATGGGAATCTGGAAAGCATGAATTGGTTGGATAGTTGAGGCAGAAAACTTCACAAAATGTACTTAGATGAGGACTTGAAATGTCATAACATTCAAGGCTACAGGCCAAATGCTGGAAAGTACTAGTGTAGATTTAGAGTAGTTTTGATCAGTGCAAACTAGATGGGATTCTCTACTTTATGATTATATGATTCTAAAAGTTGCCAGCTTCAATTACCGAAATATCAGATACAGTGTGAAAGAGACAGAGGGCACAAAATGCTTGAACTACATTCACAAGCCCAATGAGAGAGGATGCAATTTTAAAATTAGTCTTAGGAAATTAAGTTTGGCAAGTGGGTAATCCAAGATGGAGGATGGGAAAAATTTCTGGCTGTAACAGCTGCTCCTTTTTTTGAGATATTTTAAGTGCTGGAGGTGATTTCCTTGAATTCCAGGAGCAGCAATTACTGTTTTATATGCTGTTGCATTGCTTTGGAACTTTGGGAAAAAAATGTCAAAAGCAGTTTTAAAAGGGAGAAGAACAGACAAAGGAAGCACATGGTGAGGTCAGTGCAGAAGAGAGATAGAGAGAGAGAGAGAGAGAGGAAGAAACTGGCACAGCAGTGAACCTGCACAATTACTGCCTTTGCTCTTTGAATTCATGTATCGTTGGACATCGGAGTGCATCTAGGAAAATTAAAAAACAGTGAAATTCACAACTGATCTTGGAGGAACTGTTTGGGCGAAGTTCACAGCACAGAATCAGATAAGTTAATTGTTTTAAGTGGCCAATAGAAAGTCTGCAGTAGTGAGTAGAGTGAGTTCTTTCTTGATTATATGTTTTTTGAGATATGTCTCTTGATATATAAGCCATAATTATTCATTTAACCTGGGGCAGTGTTTTGTAGAGGAATAAGATGGTGTTATTTTCTGGGCATGTAGATTGTGAAGAAGCAAAAATGGCCTTTAGTAGAGTGATATGTGTTTCTTGTCAGATGTGGGAGTTTAAAGATAGTTTAAGGGTTACTGCGGATTATATCTGCAATAAATGCTGTTGGTTGCGAATCTTATCAGATCGAATGGATTAGTTGGAGAGACAGTTAGAAGCAATGAGGAATTTGCAACAGCAACAGTATGTGATGGATGGCAGTTATAGGAAGGGGAAAAGTCTCAGATAGAGTCACATAGATAGGTTAACTCCAGGAAAGGTTAAAGAGGGAGGCACCTAGTGCAAGAGCCTTCTGTGGCTATACCCATTTCAAACAAGTATGCTGTTTTGGAAAATGGAGGGGGTGATGGATTCTCAGGGGAACGTAGCACGAACAGCAAGGTTTCTGGTATTGAGACTGGCTCTAATGCAACGAGGGGTACACTGGGTTCCAAGAGATCAATTGTGTTCAGGGATTCTCTAGTCTGAGGTACAGACAGACATTTCTATTGCCAGCACTGAAAAATCAGAATGGTGCCAGGATCAAGGATGTCTCAGAGAGGGTGCAGAATTTTCTCAAGGGGGAGAGGGGCCAGCAAGAGGTCGTTGTCCACATTGGAATTAACGACATAGGAAGGGAAAAGGTTGAGAGTCTGAAGAGAGTGATTACAGAGAGTTAGGCGGGAATTAAAAAGGAAGTCCTTGAGAGTAGTAATATCTGGAATACTCCCGGTGCCACGAGCTAGTGAGGGAAGGAATAGGAGGATATAGCAGATGAATGCATGGCTGAGGAGCTGGTGTATGGGAGAAGGATTCACATTTTTGGATCATTGAAATCTCTTTTGGGGTAGAAGTGACCTGTACAAGAAGGAGGCATTGCACCTAAATTGGAAGGGGACTAATATACTGGCAGGGAAATTTGCTGGAACTGCTCGGGAGCATTTAAACTAGTAAGGTGGGAGGGTACCCAGGGAGATAGTGAGGAAAGAGATCAATCGAGACTAGTACAGTTGAGAACAGAAGCAAGTCAAATTGTCAGGGCAGGCAGGGACAAGGTAGGACTAATACATTAAATTGCATTTATTTCAATGCAAGGGGCCCAATGGGGAAGGCAGATGAATTCAGGGCATGGTTAGGAACATGGGACTGGGATATCATAACAATTACAGAAACATAATTCAGGGATGGGCAGGACTTGTAGCTTAATGTTCCAGGATACAAATGCTACAGGAAGGGAGGCAAGAGAGGAGGGGGAGTGGCGTTTTTGATAAGGGGCAGCATTACAGCTGTGCTGAGGGAGGATATTCCTGGAAATACATCCAGGGAAGTTATTTGGGTGGAACTGAGAAATAAGAAAGGGATGATAACCTGATTGGGATTGTATTATAGACCCCCTAATAGTCAGAGGGAAATTGAGAAACAAACTAGTTGGGAGATCTCAGCTATCTGTAAGAATAATAGGGTGGTTATGGTAGCGGGTTTGAACTTTCCAAACATAGACTGGGACTGCCATAATTTTAAGGGTTTAGATGGAGAGGAATTTGTTAAGTGTGTACAAGAAAATTTTCTGATTCAATATGTGGATGTACCTACTAGAGAAGGTGCAAAACTTGACCTACTCTTGGGAAATAAGGCAGGGCAGGTGACTGAGGTGTCAGTGGGGGAGCACTTTGGGGCCAATGACCATAATTCCATTAGATTTAAAATAGTGATGGAAAAGGATAGACTAGATCTAAAAGTTGAAGTTCTAAATTGGAGAAAGGCTAATTTTGACGGTATTAGGCAAGAACTTTCAAAATCTAGATTAGAGTAGTGCTGGAAAAGCACAGCAGGTCAGGCAGCATCTGAGGAGCAGGAAAATCAACGTTACGGGCAAAAACTCTTCATCAGGATTAGAGGCAGGGTGCCTGCAGGGTGGAGAGGTAAATGAGAGGAGGGTGGGGTGGGGAGAAAGTAGCATAGAGTACAATTTGTGAATGGGGGTGGGTATGGAGGTGATAGGTCAGAGAGGAGGGTAGGGGAAAGTAGCAAAGAGTACGATGGGTGAATGGGGGTGGGAATGAAGGTGATATGTCAGAGAAGAGGGTGGAGTGGATAGGTGGAAAGGAAGATAGGCAGGTAGTACAGGTCATGGGAACGGTGCTGAGATGGAAGGTTGTAACTGGGGTGAGGTGGGGGAAGGGGAAATGAGGAAACTGGTAAATGTCCACATTGATGCCCTGGGATTGAAGTGTTCCCAGGCAGAAGGTGAGGTGTTCTTCCTCCAGGCGTCGGGTGGTGAGGGAGCGGCGGTGAAGGAGGCCCAGGACCTACATGTCCTCAGCAGAGTGGGAGGGGGAGCTGAAATGTTGGGCCACAGGGCGGTGGGGTTGATTGATGCGGGTATCCCGGAGATGTTCCCTAAAGCGCTCTGCTAGGAGGCATCCAGTCTCCCCAATGTAGAGGAGACCGCATCGGGAGCAACGGATACAATAAATGATATTGATGAATGTGGAAGGCTCCTTTGGGGCCTTGGATAGAGGTGAGGGAGGAGGTGTGGGCACAGGTTTTACAATTTCTGCAGTGGCAGGGGAAGGTGCCAGAAGGGAGGGTGGGTTGTTGGGGGGCGTGGACCTGACCAAGTAGTCACGGAGGGAACAGTCTTTGCGGAAAGCAGAAAGGGGTGGGGAGGGAAATATATCCCTGGTGGTGGGGTCTGTTTGGAGGCAGCAGAAATGTCGTCGGATGATGTGGTTTATGCGAAGGTTGGTAGGGTGGAAGGTGAGCATCAGCGGGTTCTGTCCTTGTTACAGTTGGAGGGTTGGGGTCTGAGGTGGAGGTGCGGGATGTGGACGAGATGCGTTGGAGGGCATCTTTAACCACGTGGGAAGGGAAATTGTAGTCTCTAAAGAAGGAGGTCATCTGGAGTGTTCTGTGGTGGAACTGGTCCTCCTGGGAACAGATACGGCGGAGGCGGAGGAATTGGGAATACGGGATGGCATTTTTGCAGGAGGTACGGTGGGAAGAGGTGTAATCAGGTAGCTGTGGGAGTCGGTGGGTTTGTAAAAAATGTCAGTGTCAAGTCGGTCGTCATTAATGGAGATGGAGAGGCCAGGGTGGAATGTGTTGGTGAAGTCGATGAATTGTGCAGGAGCATGAGGTGGCGCCAATGCAGTCATCAATGTAGCGTAGGAAGAGGTGGGGAATGGTGCCGGTGTAACTATGGAAGATGGACTGTTCTACATAGCCAACAAAGAGACAGGCATAGCTGGGGCCTATACGGGTGTCCATGGCTACCCCTTTGGTCTGGAGGAAGTGGGAGGATTCGAAGGAGAAATTGTTAAGGGTGAGGACCAGTTCAGCCAAATGAATGAGAGTGTCAGTGGAAGGGTACTATTGGGAATGTCGGGAGAGGAAGGAATGGAGGGCTTGGAGGCCCTGGTCATGGCAGATGGAGGTATAGAAGGATTGGATATCCATGGTGAAGATGAGGCATTGGGGGCCGGGGAAACGGAAGTCTTGGCGAAGATGGAGGGCGTGGGTGGTGTCTCGAACATATGTGGGGAGTTCCTGGACTAGGGGGGATAGGACAGTGTTGAGGTAGGTAAAGATGAGTTCAGTGGGGCAGTATCATGCTGAAATAATGGGTCGGCCAGGGTGGTCAGGCTTGTGGATCTTGGGAAGGAGGTAGACCGGGCAGTGCGGGGTTCCTGGACTATGAGGTTGGAAGCTGTAGGTGGGAGATCTCCTGAGGTGATGAGGTTCTGTATGGTCTGGGGAATGATGGTATGGTGATGGGGGGGGTGGGGTCATGGTCGAGGGGGGCGATAGGAGGAGGTGTCTTTGAGTTGGCGTCTGGCTTCAGCAGTGTAAAGGTCAGTGCACCAAACTGCCACTGCACTCCCTTTATCTGCTGGTTTGATGGCGAGGTTGGGTTTGGAGCAGAGGGAGTGGAAGGCTGTGCGTTGTGAGGGTGAGAGGTTGAAGTGGGGGAGGGGGGTAGACAGGTTGAGGCAGTTAATGTCTCGGCAGCAGTTGGAAATGAAGAGATCGACGGTGTGTAATAGGCCAGCGCGGGATGTTCAGGTGAATGGAGTGTGCTGGAGGCGGGAAAAGGGGTCTTCTGAAGGTGGACGGGAGTCCTGATTGGAAAAGTAAGCTCAGAGGAGGAGGCGGCGGAAGAAGTGTTCGACGTCACGGTGTGTATTAAATTCATTGATGTGTGGGCGGAGGGGGATAAAGGTGAGGCCTTTGCTGAGGACTGATCATTCAACCTCAGGGGGATATGGTGAAAACTCGGCAGGGCTGGGAGCTACGACCCGGTGTAGGCGTGGAGCTGGGAGGGGGTGTAGTCAGTAACTGGAGTGGGTGTGGTGGTAGGGGGAATGTTGGAGGGAATCCTGAGGGACAGGATGTACATGTATTTGGAAAGGAAAGGATTGATTTGGGATAGTCAACATGGCTTTGTGCGTGGGAAATCATGTCTCACAAACTTGATTGAGTTTTTTGAAGAAGTAACAAAGAGGATTGATGAGGACAGAGCGGTAGATATGATCTATATGGACTTCAGTAAGGTGTTCGACAAGGTTCCTCATGGGAGACTGTTTAGCAAGATTAGATCTCACGGAATAAAGGGAGACTTAGCCATTTGGATACAGAACTGACTCAAAGGTAGAAGACACAGGGTGGTGGTGGAGGATTGTTTTTTAGATTGGAAGCCTGTGACTAGTGGAGTGCCACAAAGATTGGTGCTGGGTCCAATACTTTTTGTCATTTACATAAATGATTTGGATGTGAGCATAAGAGGTACAGTTAGTAAGTTTGCAGCTGACATCAAAATTGGAGATGTAGTGGGCAACGAAGAGGGTTACCTCAGATTACAACAGGATCTGGACCAGATGGGCCAGTGGGCTGAGAAGTGGCAGATGGAGTTTAATGCAGATAAATGCGAGATGCTGCATTTTGGGAAAGCAAATCTTAGCAGGACTTATACACATAAAGGTCCTAGGGAGTGTTGCTGAACAAAGAGATCTTGGAGTGCAGGTTCATAGCTTCTTTAAAGGTAGATAGGATAGTGAGAAGGCGGTTGGTATACTTTCCTTTATTGGTCGGAGTATTGAGTACAGGAGTTGGGAGGTCATGTTGCGGCTGTACAGGACATTGGTTAGGCCACTGTTGGAATATTGTGTGCAATTCTGGTCTCTTTCCTGTCGGAAAGATGTTGTGAAACTTGAAAGGGTTCAGAAAAGATTTACAAGGATGTTACCAGGGTTGGAGGATTTGAGTTATAGGGAGAGCTGAACAGGCTGGGGCTGATTTCACTGGAGCGTCGGAGGTTGAGGGGTGACCTTAGAGAGGATTACAAAATCATGAGGGGCATGGATAGGATAAGTAGACAAAGTCATTTCCTTGTGGTCGGAGAGTCCAGAACTGGAGGGCATAGGTTTAGGGTGAGAGGGGAAAGCTATAAAAGAAACCTAAGGGGCAATTTTTTCACACAGAGGGTGGTTCGTGTATGGAATGAGCTGCCAGAGGAAGTGATGGAGAGTGGTACAATTGCAACATTTAAAAGGCATTTGGATGGTTATATGAATAGGAAGGGTTTGGAAGAATACGGGCCGGGTGTGGCAGGTGGGAGTAGATTGGGTTGGGACATCTGGTAGGCATGGACGGGTTGGACCGAAGGGTCTGTTTCCATACTGTACATCTCTATGACTCTAAGCGGATGAAGGTACAATGGGTGACTATTTTGTAGATATCAATCTTAATAGATCATAGATCATAGAGATGTACAGTGTGGAAGCAGGCCATTCAGCTCATCAAGTCCACAGTGACCCTCCAAACTTCATCTCAACCAGACCCAGCCTTTACCTGCATTTCTCATGGAGTGTGCAAGTATTGGATGGATTGGCTTTCTTCAAGGTGGATAAATGATGAAGGCTGGATGAATAGTATCCAGGCTCTTAAAAGAAGCCGAGGAGGAAATACAACATAAAAAAAAACTGTTGTGGAAACAAAAACAGAAATAATTGGGAAAACTCTGCAAGTCTGATAGCACCTGTGGAAAGAAAGCAGAGTTAACATTGCAAATGGGTTCTGAAGAAGAATAACCAGACTCAAAACATTAATTCTGCTTTCTCTCCACAGATATTGCCAGGAAATAGCTCGTTCTTTAAGAATCATTTTCCAATTTGCACTAGAGAGAGCTGAAATACCAGAGTATTAAAGGTTTGCAGACATTGCACTACTAACCAAGAAAGGGTGCAAGTGATCAGCTGAATAATTATAGGTGATTAATGAGCAAAAAATTTGAATAAATACTGAGAGAAAGGATTATCAGTAACTTGAAAAGGCATATATTAATTAGGGACAATCAACATCATTTCTTTAAAGGAAGGTCATGTCTTATAAACTCAGTAGAATGTTTTTTAGGGAGTTACAGGAGAATTTTTGAATGCAGAGCAATGGATGTTGTCTATATTGTTCTTAGAAAGGCATTTCACAAGGTCCCACATGACAGACTGGTCAGAAAAATTAAATCCCATAGGACACAGAGGAATGTGATGCGCTAATCCAAAATTAGTTCAGTGAAAGGAGACAAAGGGTAATGATTGACAGCTGACATTTGTGAATGAAAAGCAGTTTCCAATAGTGCTCCACAGGGTTCAGTATTGGGTCTCTTGTTATTATATTTTCATTATTTAGACTTAAATGTCAGAGCCATGATGGGGAAATTTACAGACAACATAAAATTTGGCTAGGTGATTGATCGTGAAGACGGTGTCTGATGACTGCAAGATGATATCAATAGCTTGGTTGAGTGGGTGGAAAAGTGGTAAATGGATTTTAATCTGGAAAGTGTACGCTTATGCATTTGGTGAGAACAAACAAAACAAGGAATAATCATAATAATCAAGGACTGAGAAGGGCAGAGGAAGTTACAGATCTGGAGTACATTTCCACTGGTTCCTGAAGGTGGATGAACATTTAGGCAAAGTGATAAAGAAGGCATATGTAATGCTCTGCTTCATTTGTCAGGTACTGAATACAAAAGTACCAAGTAATGCTGGAACAATACAAGACATTGGTTAGTGTTGGAATTTTGTATACAGTTCAAGTCACCATATTTACAGGAAGGGATATAATTGCTCTGAGAGGGTGCAGTGAGATTTACAAAAATATTATCTGGGGCTTGAAAGCTGCAGCTGAGAGAAGCGATTAGATAGGCCAAGGTTGTTTTCCTGAAAACAGAGGAAGCTCAGAGGTGACATAATTGCTCGAAACATTAATTTTCCTGCTCCTCGGATGCGGCCTGACCTGCTGTGCTTTTCCAGAACTATTCTAATCTTGACTCGAATCTCCAGCATCTGCAGTATGCACTTTCGCCTATTTGGATAGAGTGGACAGGCAAGATCTGCCACCTGCAGAGGTCAGTTATTAGAGGTACAGATTCAAGTGATTAGGGGAAGAACGAGAGGGGACTTTTGCAAAACCTTTTTGACTCGCTGGGTAGTGGGTCTCCAGAATTTGGTACCCAGTTTGGTCCTTGAAGTGGACACCCTCAATCTATATAAAAGGAAGCTGGATCTGTAGCATAAGTGCAACATGTTCTAACGCACATAGACGAGGTGTTAGAAAGTAGGAGTGGAATGCCTGTTAATTTATTCAGCCAGTGCAAGTACTGGTACAGGCTGAACACCAACCTTTGCTGTAACCTATCTATTGTTCTATGTTTCCATGAATAAAGAAGTTTCATTTTTTATCTTCAAATCTGATGGGATCTTCCTGAAATTAAGGACATTTTGGAAAACTTAAAACAATGCATGAACTACCTCATTAGCCACTTCCTTTAAATCCTACAGTGCTTGTCAGCAACAGTTCCAACAATTTATTCAGTACCACTGAGTTTCTGGAGATTGTAATGTCTCTGAGTTTCTGTATCCCAGACATCCCCAGATTTAGCTGCTTCTGTTGATGTCACTCATCTCTATAGAGAAAAGCAGTCAAACACCTGCTCCGTTCAAATCTCTTTCTTTTCTATTATCTATTCTCGATACTCATATTTTATAGGTTCAACGTTCACTTTATTAATGCTTTTCCTTTTAAAATATTGATAACACGTTTAATGTTTATATTCATATTTTTGTCTAGCTTTCTCTCATTACATAACTTCCTGCTTCTTTTGGTCATTTTTGTTTTGCATATATTTATTTTATTTATATATGTTTTTATATTCTGTCCAATTTTCATACCTATGATAAGTCTTTGCATGATTTTATGCTTTTTTTTATGCTTGGTACTACCTTTAACATTTTTAGTTAAGAATGGATGGTACATGGACATTGAGTTATCCACAAATGATGATTATTTGAATTTTTAAAAATCGTTCTATCATTAAAATTATAAAATTGCCACTCCTGATATTCATGCACAGAAAAATACATTCAGATATCCTGATTTGCATTAATATCAATAATATGTTTTCCACAATTATTGCTAAAAGATATAAGCTCTTCTCCATACCTAAATGTACAGTTGCAATGTTACAGAAATTAGGCTGAGACTATTCATTTGCTTCCGGCACCACTGTTAAGTCTTGTAATGCTCACCTTTCTATAGATAATATTTGTAATAACTGAAGAAGTCAAAGTTTTTGGATCAGCATGAAAACACAATCCTCCAGTCTAGAAACAAACAGAAGTAATGTTGGTAATAGATCAGTTAACTGTAGTTCCCCCTCAGGTTTGTTCCTCCCTTGAGCATATTATTTTAAATAATCTTATCCTGAAATTTTAAAACAATGATATTAGAGTGGAACAAAAAAAAAGATTTTAAATACTTGTATGCCGATACAGTGTTGAAAATGTGTTGCTGGAAAAGCGCAGCAGTTCAGGCATCATCCAAAGAGCAGGAGAATCGACGTTTTGGACATGAGCCCTTCTTCAGGCTCATGCCCGAAACGTCGATTCTCCTGCCCCTTGGATGTTGCCTGACCTGCTGCGCTTTTCCAGCAACACATTTTCAGCTCTGATCTTCAGCATCTGCAGTCCTCACTTTCTCCTGCCGATACAGTGTAACATTATCAAGCATATGTTTGCACATTTGACAAAATAACATTGCTATTAAGTGGATTTCCAATCCATACATTGGTGCACATTTTGAGAAATGAGGAGCAAACCTTTTACCCCTAGTAGTTACAGCATAGTTGTGAGATAATTTCAGAATAACATTTTCTTACCAGAATGTTTGACTGGCAATCACAAGAGTGTGTGGTATTGATGAATGTTTCATGACATCTGATGCAGCTGGTGGAAAGAGCCAAAACATTTAAAACATTTTTAAGTTAATACCCTGCCATCCTGCGCCCCACTACCTTCAGTCCACCACCCCCAAAATATGCATATTGCACCATCTTCCACCCCTACATCCACCAATGCTGCACCAAACAGACATTTCATCAAATTTAGATTGCTCAATGAAGCATAAATTTGATTACTTTAAGGCCAATAGAAGATCCATATAAAATCCATTAGGTTTGCTGTTTCCAGTGAGTGTAAATTACTCAGGAACTTTTGGCTAAGGAGAAAATCTTGATCTTGCATTTACATTCTTAAAAAATACAGGGAACATTTTGCATGTAATCCTCCAACATACAAGCCACACAAGCAAAATTTATTTATTGAAGAGTTAAATTCAAACTTTCATTTACAATTGTCTGATCATTGAAAGTCTAACCACACAGAACAGATGTTTTGTCAGTGGTCTTGTGTTACCAGCTCTAAGTCTAATTAGAACTAAGCCAACTTTAAACCTGTCAATTGTGTCTCTGATTGCATGTTAATAACTTAGAGTTCCTAGGGAACTACTCAGAAGAGATAAGGTTAAGGGGAGAATTTCCTAGACTCTGATTTTCATTTTTCAGTCTTTGCTGGAAAGTGTTTTGAGGGAGAAAGACAGGTTGGATCTGGGATAAGAAAAAGATAATAATAAGAAAACAGGCCTAATTTGTATAATCCCTCCACATAGCTTAACCCCTGATATCCAGTTTATCCATTTTTGTAAACTTACTGGTGCTCAGGACTAGTAATTGTTCCTAAGACAATGTAGCACTGAGATTGTGTGTGGTACTCACTCAGTTATACCAAGGAGTAAAGAAAATCCATTTTTTAAAAAATCAACTAAAGCTTGACAAAGCATTCAAAATACTGACTACATTCAATTATCTGCCTTTAGGGACCTCCTATGAGGCTTGGTATAATCAGTGTCCTGAATCCTGAAAGGAAAACAAAAGTATTTACCAAATGTTTGATAAGGTAAAATGAAGAAGGATCTAACCCCCTCCCCCACCCAGCAGATCAGGCACGCATTAAAATCAATAAAGAATGCAGACCATACATTAAAGAAGAGATGCAAATGAATTAAAATGACAATTAGATTTTGATCCAAGAACCATAGCATCAACTTGAATGCAAGGAGGGCAAGATAAACAGTGTCGAGAATGTGGTGCTGGTAAAGCACGACGGGTCAGGCAGCATCCAAGGAGCAGGAGAATCAATGTTTCAGGCAAAAGCTCTTCAATTCTCCCTCTCTATGATGCTGTCTGACCTGCTGTGTTTTCCCAGCACTACACTTTCGACTCTAATCTCCAGCATCTGGAGTCCTCAATTTCGCCCATTCAGGAGAGATGTTAGGAAGCACTTCTGTACAAAGAGTGGTAGAGATTTCGAACTCTCTTCAAACAGCAATTGATACAAGATCAGTTATTAATTTTAAATCTGAGGTAGATAATAATTTGATAAGCAAAGGTATTCATGAATTTGGGCCAAAGGCAGTTATGTAGAGTTAGGCCATAGATCAGTCATGGTTTCTTTGAATGATGGAACAGGCTTCAGGAGCTGAATGGCCTACTCCTATTCTTATGTTTTTTTTGGGACATGTGACTCCTCTTTCAATCAGTTCCTAACAAACAATGAGGAAACTTCCTGGGAGTGTAAAAGCTGATTAGTTTAGCATGTTCTTGTTGTATACCATGAAACTCCTACTTCAATAACCTAAACACTTGACTAGTTTTTGAAATTCTTAGTGAAATTGTCTCCTGAGTTCATTCTGAAGTATTGCATCAATTCTCTCAAACAGAACTAGATTAAAACATGCATTCCAGCTCAAAATGAGGTATTCTGATTTCTGTGTGCAAATAATGTCTCAATGATGTTTTGTTCTCCATGGTTATTTACAAATCAATGTGAAGGTCCATGTCTATTAGACCTTGGAGTTTTATGTTTGCTGATCTGACTTACACAGACTTCAACCACTGCAAGCCAATTACCAGTACTGAACTAACTTCTCCCACATCAAGTGCTAAAATGGCTGCCTCCAGTGCTCCCACTTTTGGCCTTACAGTTTTCCTTCCACATTATCAAATGGTCTATCTGACCTACCAACCTGAAATTCTGCTGCATCTGACTGACCCAGGTGAATATTTTGGGTTTTCCTTCTTACTGCTGAGACATTCCAATTATGTTTATCCTCTCCAGAGATTTCCTAGTTCATTGTTATGATTCAATGTCTTCCAAGGTTCTTTTTTATGCCTTTTGGAGTCTTTCTGCACTATCACTTTGTTATCAAAGTCTTCTGAGGTCTTTGTTATCTGCCTCTCGAATGTTGTCCTTTTCCAGTTGTTTTATTCTGGAAGAGTTTTGAAATCTAGCAGATGGCCTATCTTCAAATCTTCCTTTTAAAAATTCAGTTACACCTTTGAAGTCTTCCCATGTTCATTACTGCTTTCAGAGTCTTCCCTTTTCAGTAATAGAAAGACCAATGAAAGATGTCTGGGATTTTCCAGTCTGCTTCCACTTCCTCTAGATGACAGTGGCTAGTTTAGGTGCCTGGAGTTGGTGTCCCCACAGCAGACTGGAGGATGAGCACTCTAAGAATGATTGAAGGCCTTCACTGGCTGCACTGCCAGTAGCCTTCTCATTATTAATCCCATTCCTGCCCACCAGTGATTGATCTATTTCTTAATTTCAAACTTAAAAAATTGGCAGGTGAGCGCCTCCTTCTTGAAGCTCCCTCTCTTTTTAATCTTGCCTTCAACTACCAGCTGCTACTTTCTTATGTTCTTCAATCTACAAGGTATTTGGCCCTGCAGCTCTTCAAAATAAAGGGCTGCCAATTTCAGAATGAGGTGAGGAGGAATTTATTCACTCAGAGGGTTGTAAGTCTTTGGAAGTTCTTGCCACAGATGCCTGTTGGGGCAGAGTCCTTGTGTATATTTAAGGCTGAGAAGAATAGATTCCTGAAGAGTAGAGGAATCAAGAGTTATGGAGATACCGCAGGAAGTGGATGTGAGTTATTAGTCGGATTAGCCATGATTCTATTGAATGGCACAGAAGGCTTGAGGGACCGAATGGTCTATTGTTATTCCTATTTCTTATGGACATATAGGATTGAGAGCCTGACTACAGGCCACTTAAGATGAAACCCCTGTGAAAACCGTGCCCCTGGCAACAATTGCGACCATTGCTTCATCTTTCTTGGATGGAACATCTGGGGTTCTAGCTTTTTCATCAGTTGGTCAGACTCGATGATGTGATAATTTTGTAGTTTCGCATCTTTCTAATGTATGGCATGGATTCACCCGTGATTCCCTTACTTGGCAGTAAAGCCATGCAGGGACCAATCAGTAATATACTGCCCACTGGAATCCAGGGAATAAGCCTAGAAATGTTATACAACACAATTTCACTTTAAAACTAAATGCAAATTTCAGTAGGTGTATAACTGTTAATTGTTATTTAATGCAAGGATTTTAGGCTTTTATTACAATTATCAATAGCACATAAAATGAATGATGCAAAACGAAATGTAATTTTTTCAATCTTTGCCCTCATTCTCATCTCCCTTATAAATAGTCGAAACAAGTTAATATTATCTATTCACTTGAGTGTTTAGTGCAATTAGCCACTATTTTCTATCTGTAGTTTGTACCCTTCCTTCTTCCTGTTTGCGTATAACACTGACAACATAGAATTAAAGAATTACTTTATTGTATCCATTCTTTGACTTATTGATACTGAAAAGCAACACATTTGTATTTGAGTTATTGTGACTATTAACCACAGAGAAAAAAATAACATTTTCAGGCATTTTCATCTTATCAAGACTGACTACATATTATAAAATTTAGTCTGCAGTCAAGCTATTGTTATGTATAATGACAAGTTATCATTTTCCATAGAGCAAAAATGCTTTGGAATGCTTTGCGTTCTCTAATAAGAATAAAAGAATATTAAATTTTGCAGTCCAGAAGCTTACCTAGTCTCACTATCTACTCCATAGATGATAATAAAGAATGTGACAGAAACATTCTATCTTTTTGATATCCACCAACCGACTCCCATCTGTACTCACCTAGTAGAGTGCTTAATCCATCCCTAATCATCAGATCTTCCAACAGAAACCTGGGCACCCACAAGGAGCTGTCGGCCATCAGCAGCAGAACAACTGTATTCAACCATAATCTGTAACCTCTTGATATGGCTTACCCGCATCCTACCATTAACATCAAGAAGGGACATTTGGTGAAGAGTGCATTAAGCAGGTCAGGAGCAGCACCAGATATATCCAAAAAAAAAGCTGTCAACCAAGTGAAGCTGTAATGCAAGACTATCATGCCGAACAGTGGAAGCAGCAGGTGAAAACACAGAACTAACAGATTAGATCTCAGCTCTGCAGTCTTGTGATATCCTGTTATGAATGGTGGTGTACAGTTAAAAAAACACAGGGGGATGAGAAGACTTCACAGATACCTCCATCAATAGCAGTGAGCTCAGCAAAAGACAATGCAAAAGTCAAGGCTGAAACATTTGCAACAATTTTCAGACAGCAATGCCAAGCGGATAACCAATCTTGGGCTTCCTTCTGAGATCCATTGTCTCACAGCTACCAGTCTTCAGTCAATTTGATTCACTTCACATGATATCAGGAAAAAGTTGAGGGCATTGGATGCAGTAAATTCCATAAGTCCTAACAATATTTCAGCAATATTACTGAAGACCTGCCCTAAAAATAGCAGCACCCCTGGCCAAACTGTTCTAATACCGCTACAAAACTAACACCTGGCCGACAATGTGGGAAGATTATTTTTATTCATTCACAGATGAGAGTGTCTCTGGCTAGGCCAGTATTTATTCTCCATCCTTAATTGCCCAGAGGGCAGTTAAGAGTCAGCCACATTGCTATGGATCTGGAGTCACATGTCAGCCAGACCAGGTAAACATGGCAGTTTTCTTCCATAAAAGACATTAGTGAACTAGATGGATTTTCCTGACAATCAACAATGAATTCATGGTCATTATTAGGCTCTTAATTCCAGATTTTTATTGAATTCATGTACACTACTGGCTGTGGCAGGACTCAAACCCAGATCAACAGAACATTACCTGGGTCTCTGGATTAACAGTCCAGCAATAATGCCTCCAATTACCTCCAATTGCTCGGTTATGTTGTGTCCATAAAATGTAGGACTATCCAACAATGCCATTTACTGTCCGATCAATCGACTCTTGATCACCAGTAATGGAAGAGATGCTGACATCACGTTATTATGGCACTTACTCAGTTCAGGTTCTGCTAAGGCTATTCAGCTTCTAACCTTGTTACAGTTTTGATCCAAGAAAAGAGCTGAACTCCAGAGGAAAGATGGAAGCAACTTTTGTTAATATCAAAAACAGCATTTGAATAAGTAAAGGAATATCATGGGTATCAAGGAGCCCAAGCAAACCTAGAGTCAAAGGAAATCAGGGGAAAAATATCCGTTGGTCAAGGTCATACCTACTACAAAGGAAGATATTTACAGTTGTTGTCCATCAATAATTTCAGTCCCTAGGCTCCACTGCAGCAGTTCCTCAAGGTAGTGTCCCACTTTCAGCTGCCCTCTTAATTAGTTACTCTCCATTATAAAGTCAGATGTGGGAATGTCTGCTGATGACTGCACTATGTTCAGCAACATGTGGGATTCTTCAGAGTCTAGAGGAAGGAGTCTAGATCCATGTGCAGCAAGACTTGAACAATATTCAGACTTGATAACTGGCACGTAACTGGAGCACACACGAACCGAAAAAAATTCACCACATTGATCCCATTTTGCTCATTACGATCATGGCTGATCTTCAATACCATTTTCTTGCACAAACTGTTTAAGGTCTTTAAACATTAACAATTGAAAGAGAGTGTCTTCTGGAATCCTACTAGCTCCAGTTCCATATGATCTGACATTGTTATCATATAGTTCCTTTCACACATGGAAGAAGCTATCCTTAGAGCTGTGGTATAAAGACCCACTTACTCTACATCGCCCCGCCCTGCCTGCAAGTTCTTCATGGTGTCCCTTTCAATCATTTAAGCACAAACATTTAATTTTTTATCTCCCACTTCCTCCCTAACCCCAATATATCTCTTCCGCTTGCAGCGTTAACTTCCCATTGTTCACAGCTCTTCAGAGGACTTATCAGCAGCATGTTCTTCTGTATCACTGTCTGGGAGGCTGGCAGAGAGGCAAAGTGGGAAGCCAGCTTCTCTGCAGCTGCTGGATAATGGTTTAATTTACTTTTCCATGGACTTCTTCACCTTTTTCAGACTCTTGTCCTAATTCTGCTGGTTTTTCTGTCATTACCAATGGCTTGCTTTTCTATGGCATTCTACTATGAACTTAAAGAGAGATTTCTCAAGAGTGTCTTAAGCATTATGGGTGTAAATAACCAAATTAACTGCAGTAGTTCAAAGAAGGTAGCTCACTGGAACCTTTGCAAGGATAACTAGGGATGAGCAATGAATGTTGGCTAAGTGAGACTGAATTAAAAAAAAGTGAAGTGGGTGGATAATTGTTTCCTTCTGTGAGAGGAAAATGTCAATCTGTGATGAGAGGCCCTTCACAGGACATACACTGACACCTATAAAGTACAGATGAAAGGCACCTGTGACTAATACATAATATGTAGGTTCCTTCATCATTAACCTACTGTGTGGACCACAAATCCTTGTTTCAAGCACTCTTGACTCTTTCAAGCAACTGTAAGGATTAATCCCACTAAGTGCTGTGATGTCATTACAACATTTGACAATCTATTGCCTGGCCTGGCTGCATCTCACTTGTGCTTGGTGAATCAGACTGCAAAGGCTGATCGTGACTCTATGCCAACCCCTAAACGTGAACTGGTGACTCTGAGTTAAAGGTCAGACAATAGTGTCTCCTCTACACAGGTCTATGGGTTGCATTTTCCATATCCCTTTGTAAGCTGAGAAGGTGTAAGTTCTTAACAACCTGAAAGCCCAAAGATATAAGGGAGGACTATTGCAAAGAACATAAGAAAATCAGAAATAGGAGCAAGAGCAGCCCCTCAAGCAGTAGAATCATAGCTGATCTGCCAGACGCTACAAACCTTCTTTCTTCCCAGTTCCTCAAAACCCTCAACTCCTCAATATTTCAAAAATCTGTTGACTTATTCTTTAAACACTTCTAGTCATCTAACCTCCATAACTGTCTAGACTTGAGAATTCCAGCCATTCACTACCCTCTGTGAGAAGAAATTCCTTCACCTCTCAAGATGGATTTATTTTGTAACCACGTTGAAACATCTTCTTCACATCCAGGCTGTTAAGCCTCCTGTAAATCTTGAATATTTAAATCACCCCCATTCTTCTAAACTCTAATGAATAAAGGTTATCTGTTATTAATGCCAATTTCTTCATCCAAGGAATAGGCCTACTGACCCTCTTTTGTCCTATCTCCAATGTCAGTACATCATTTCTTAAATACAGAGACCAAAACTGAATATAGTATTCCAAGTGTTGCCTCACAAACATCTTGCACAACTCTAATCGGACTTTCTATTTTTAAACTGCAAACCTCAGACAATAAAAGCCAAAATTCTATTTGCCTTCTTGATTATTTGCTGTAGTTGCATGCTGATATTTTTTGTATTTCATTCACAAGAACAGCCACATTTGGCTGTGCTGCAGTTTGTGGCAGGCTCTCTCCATTTCCTACATGAAACTCCATCTCCATCTCTCATGTTTTTGTCCACACACACAACTTACATATATCTCTTTACAGGCTCCTTATCTCCTTATCATAGCATGTACTCCCACCAATTTCTCCAACATCAGCAAATCTGGATTCGTTACACCCTCCCCCTCCTTCAACTCATTAATGTAGATCGTAAATAATTGAGGGCCTGGAATGGATTTTTGCAGAACACTACGACTTACATATTTCCAACATGAAAAAGACCCATTGATTTCAATTCTCTGTTTTCTGTGTGTTAATCAATCCTCAGTCACTACTAATACATTACTCCGATATGATGAGGTCCTATCTTGTGGAATAAACTTTTATGTAGAACATTAACAAATTCCTTCTGGCAACCCAAATGCGCTACATAGAATCATGGAGGTGTACATCACGGAAACAGATCCTTCAGTCCATATTGTCCATACCGACCAGATATCCTAACCTAAGCTAATCCCATTTGCCAGAATTTAGCCCACATCCCTCTAAACCCTTCCTATTCATATACCCATCCAGATGCCTTTTAAATGTCCTAGTCTCCACGACTTCCTCTGGCAGCTTATTCGAAACACACACCACCCTCTGCATAAAATTTGCCTCTTAGGTCCCTTTTAAATCTTTCCCCTGTCACCCTAAACCTATGCCCTCTAATTCTGGACTCCTCCAGCCCAGGGAAAATACCTTGTCTTTTTATCCTATCTATGCCCCTCATGATTTGATAAACCTCGATAAGGTCACCCCTCAGCCTCCGAAGCTCCAAAGAGAACATTCCCAGCCTATTCAGCCACTCCTTATAGCTCAAACCCTGGCAACATTCTTGTAAATCTTTTCTGAACAGTTTCAATCTACTGGTCTCCTTTATCAACTGCTTGCTCTATCTTCAAAGAACTCTGGAAAACTTGTCAAACATGATTTTCCTGTCATGAAAATATGTTGACTCTTGTTTGATTGTGTTAAGCTTTTCTAAATGTCCTTATTTCTTTTTTAGACTCTAGAAGATTTCCAACAACAGTGTGGTCACCCATTTGACCACTCTAGTCAAGTCCTTAAGCTTTTTCAACATTACAGTCTTGTCAGCATGACATCCTGGATCATGCCATCTGCACACCCTCCCTTCTGTGAAGGTTTCATGTCATTGGTACAATGAGGGCACCTCTCCTGACCTCCAGAATAGCCCAATCCCTGGAGCACTGCAACATTCCTTTCAGTTGAGTCTTCAGCAGGAGTTATCTATGAACTGTCACTTCATTCATGCAGTTGTACTATTATAGGGACTGCTTCTTTAGAAATTAAAGCAGCCTGGTATATTATTTGCTTGCAATGCCATTTAAACCCCTGTGGTTTGCATAAGCTGTCAATAGTTTTATGGAGAGAAATGCCACACAGGATCTAGTCGGGACTGTACTACAATTGTTCAAATTAGGTCTCAAAGCTCTATCATGATCAGTGTAAGCATGCCAAGGATTACAGTTTCAACTTTCAAACACAGAAATAAACTACCGTCTACCATAATATAATTTACTGAAAAAATATAACTTGAACACAAATCTTTTCCATGTTTTTAACCATGTTTTCAGTAGTATCAATAGTTGGCCATTTACTTAATTTTTCTTTCTGACAACATTTATTCAAAAAGAAAGCACCCATTAATGATCAATCTATAGCTCATAAAAAAGTTTAAATGATATTTAATATAAAAATTTGCATTGCTAATATATGAGAATGTTGGTAAATATTACGTACAGTTTTGCAGAAACGTCTGGCGTAGAGAAAGATGGGGCAGTATTATAACACGGCTCACACTTTGCTTCTTTTAATGGTGGTCCATTAATATGCCTTTCCACTTAAAAGGAATAAAAATTCCATATTAAACAATTTTAATTGTAATATGTTCTTGAGTATAAATAGTTTGGATCATTACGATTAAGTTCACCCAAACTTTAAAAATGTCAGTTTCCCATCAGAGTTGCAGTCAATAAATAACACCACATAAATATAGAACTCTTAGCTCAGTAAAATAATACTCCTTTAATGCAATAGCCAGAGCTTTAAACATTGTCAACAAACACAATATATAGTTAGCATGTTTTCACTAAAACACTAAATAGCTGTTAACAAAGCGAGCAGTTTAAACTACTTGTATAAAATTATCCAATGTTCTCATCTGATGCTCAAAGTCATTATTCAGTTCATTGCCTAACCTGTTAAAAGTGTTGATGTACATACTGACAATAATGCATTTTAGGATAAATATTATTGGCATTTCTTTAAAACTTGAAACTAAGAGATTCAGTCACCACTTTCGCACCATTGCGATTTGGGAGTGAGCATATTTCGCAGCAAATTATCTTCTGAGATTAGATATTTTCTGTAAAACTTGAAACAAAGTTCTGGATTGAATAATTATTGTTAGTTTAGCACTATTGAGATTCATTAGTCCAGGAATTTGCACTGATAAGTAAATGAAGAAAAGAAAATCAAAGACATTTGGCAAAATCTTCTATTAGGAAGTGTAGTCCAGCAACAGTCACTTTCATTTAAGGTTGATTGGGTGTTTCTTTTACGCAATCATGGTTCCCAGATACAGGTTTTTGCACAAGTGCAACAGCAAATCTAATGGGGTGGTGTTGAGCAGGCAGGAAGATCTCACCCCACTAGTACATTCTAGCAGTGAGGGTGCCACACACTTGAAAGGCACCCAGATGGCAATTACTCATTGCAAACAAGGAAGATCAACTAGCCTGTGTTAATTTAAAGCAACATTATTTAACTTTTTTGTCCTATTCAACCTGTTCAGCGATTTTATCAAACAAAAATTTGCCTTATTAAAATCAATTTTCCAAATTCTCACAATATTTACTCTCTATTTAGCGCTATCCATCTGAGAAAGGATATTATTGGCAACAATCCATATGTTTGAGCTGGTCCGTTAGCAGTAATGTCCTCTCTGAAATAAGCCTGTATCTCTTACAATCAGAGAGCATGGATACAGACCCTCCGGTCCAACTAGTCCATGCCAACTATGTTCTCAAACTAAACTAGTCCCATTTGCCTGTGTTTGGCCCATATCACTCAAAATATTTCCTATTAATGTATTTATTCAAATGCCTTTTAAATGTTATAACTCTATCAGCATTCACCACTTTCTCTGGCAGTTCATTTCACACATGAATCACTGTCTGTGTAAAAGCGTTGCCTCTTTTCAAATCTTTCTCCTCTCACGTTAAAAATATGCCCCTAGCTTTAAACTCATCTATTGTAGGAATAGAGTCTATTCAATAGACCCTTGCTATTCACATTACCTATGCCTCTCATTTTATAAACCTCCATAAGGCCACTCGTCAACCTCCTATGTTCCAGTGAAAAATGTCTGGCCTATGCAGCCTATTTTTAGAACTCAAATCCTTCATACCGGGAAGTAACTGCTAAGTCTTTTCTGAACCATCTCCAATTTAGTAAGATATCTCTGATAGGAGGGCAATCAAAACTGCATACTGTACTCCACAACAGGCCAAAATAATGTCCTGTACAACTTCAACATGACAACTTGTGAAATTGCACATTTCTTAGGTTCAAATTTAATCAGTGAATCTTAGAATTGAACCGTTGAAGATCTTAATCCCATTATACAGTTCACTAACCAACTTCTCAAGCTGGTTCCACATTATTAAATTTGATCTAACATTACTTAGCAAAGACTAGTATGCAAGGGCAAACATCTTTTCCTAGGGATGGCCTTTAAGTTGTATCCAGTGAACAGTTTTGGGACCTTTGTACATTCTGCCATACGTAAGTGGTCTTCCAAATGATTTTAAAAAAAGGTGTA
Organism: Hemiscyllium ocellatum; assembly: GCF_020745735.1. Lineage (NCBI taxonomy): Eukaryota > Metazoa > Chordata > Chondrichthyes > Orectolobiformes > Hemiscylliidae > Hemiscyllium > Hemiscyllium ocellatum. The sequence continues at coordinate 99,895,668 of NC_083404.1, read as the reverse complement.
ATTATTTGCAGATGACCATGTGGTTTATAAATGAGAGAAAAATGCAAAATGATCTTCTAGAAATGCAAATATGGGAGGACAAATAGGAAATGGCATTTGATGGCTCTAAATTTGTAGTCAAATTCTCCAGTAGATAGATGCACAGTCAGACTTGATGGTTTATAGAGTCATGGAATCATAGAAATGTACAGCACAGAAACAGACCCTTCGGTCCAACTCGTCCATGCTGACTGGATATCCTAACCCAATCTAGTGCCACCTGCCAGCATCTGACCCATATCCCTCCAAACCCTATTCATATACCTATCCAGATGCCTGTTAAATGCTACAATTGTACTAGCCTCTACCACTTCTTCTGGCAGCTCATTGCACACGTGTACCACCCTCTGCGTGAAAAAGTTGACCCTGAGGTCACTTTTATATCTTAACCCTCTCAACCTAAACCTATGCCCTCTAGTTCTAGACTCCCCCACCCCAGGGACAAGATCTTGTTTATTTACTCTATCCATGCCCTTCATGATTTTATAAATCTCTATAAGGTCACCCATCAGCCTCCAATACTCAAGGGAAAACAGCCCTAGCCTACTCAACCCTTCCCTATAGCTCAAATCCTGGCAACATCCTTGTAAATCGTTTCTGAACCCATTCAAGTTTCACAACGTGAAAACCATCTTCATTGGGGATTCCACCAGGTAGTATCCAAAATAAACGGATTCATGTATTTCTGAGGAGGAACTTTTGGTACTGGAACAAAAATATTATTGAGTTGTTGTTTATGAAGCATGTTGTTGTCTAAACCTGGTATAACCAAATGGTATGTGGGATTCCCATTTGATGAGAAATATCAATAAGGTTGTGGTGATCCAAAGACGTGCATCACAAATCAGCGCTGGAAACACCCTAACATGACATAGAGTCAGAGTCATACAGCATGGAAACAGACCCTTTGGTCCGACTTGTCCATGCTGACCAAGTTTCCTAAGCTGAACTATTTTGGTTTTTGCCTGCATTTAGCCCATATCCTTCTAAACATTTCCTATTTGTCCAAATGTCTTTTAAATGTTGCAACGGCACTGGCCTCTACCACTTCTTCTGGTATACATGATCAGAGCTTTGAAATGGAAGTCACTACAACAATGGAGGTAGTAAAGTATCATGATCAAAATTTGAGAGAAGATTTGTAGCTCGGGTGCTCATTGTTGTGGCTCTGTTCACCGAGCTGGGAATTTGAATTGCAAACGTTTCGTCCCCTGTCTAGGTGACATCCTCAGTGCTTGGGAGCCTCCTGTGAAGCGCTTCTGTGTTGTTTCCTCTGGCATTTATAGTGGTTTGTCTCTGCCGCTTCCGGTTGTCAGTTCCAGCTGTCCGCTGCAGTGGCCGGTATATTGGGTCCAGGTCGATGTGTTTGTTGATAGAATCTGTGGGTGAGTGCCATGCCTCTGGGAATTCCCTGGCTGTTCTCTGTTTGGCTTGTCCTTTAATAGCAGTGTTGTCCCAGTCGAACTCACATTGCCTGTCATCTGTGTGATTGGCTACTAAGGATAGCTGGTCGTGTTGTTTCGTGGCTAGTTGGTGTTCATGGATATGGATCGTTAGCTGTCTTCCTGTTTGTCCTATGTAGTGTTTGTGCAGTCCTTGCATGGGATTTTGTACACTACATTGGTTTTTCTCATGCTGGGTATCGGGTCCTTTGTCCTGGTGAGTTGTTGTCTGAGAGTGTCTGTTGGTTTGTGTGCTGTTATGAGTCCTAGTGGTGGTCGTAGTCTGGCTGTCAGTTCAGAAATGTTCTTGATGTATGGTAGTGTGGCTAGTCCTTTGGGTTGTGGCATGTCCTCATTTTGTTGTCTTTCCCTTAGGCATGTGTTGATGAAATTGCGGGGGTATCCGTTTTTGGCGAATACATTGTAAAGGTGTTCTTCTTCCTCTTTTTGCAGTTCTGGTGTGCTGCAGTGTGTTGTGGCCCCTTTCAACAATGTCTTGATGCAACTTATTTTGTGTGTGTTAGTGTGGTTGCTTTCATAGTTCAGAACTTGGTCTGTGTGTGTGGCTTTCCTGTATACCTTTGTAGTGAATTCTCCGTTCAGTGTTCTCTGTACTATCACGTCTAGGAATGGGAGTTGGTTGTCCTTTTCTTCCTCTCTAGTGAATCTGATTCCTGTGAATTTGGCGTTGATGATCCGGTGTGTGTTTTCTATTTCTGTGTTTTTAATGATTACAAAGATGTCGTCCATGTATCTGACCCAGAGTTTGGGTTGAATTTGCAGTAAGACTGTTTGTTCTAATCTTTGCATTACAGCTTCCGCTATGAGTCCAGAGATGGGTGAGCCCATGGGTGTGCCATTGATTTGTTCATATATTTGTTGTTGAATGTGAAGTGTGTTTGATGCACAGATCCAGTGGTTGGAGTATGCAGTCTTTGTTGATAGGTTCCCTTTCTTGTTGTCTGTTCTGGATGTCCAGCAGGTTGGCTATTGTTTCTCTGGCTGGGGCTTTGTCGATAGAGGTGAATAGTGCCATTACATTGAATGAGACCATAGGTTCTTCCTTGTCTATGTGTATATTTCTGATGATGTCCAAGAATTCCTGTGTTGACTGTATAGAGTGTCTGGATCTGCTGATCAGGTGTTTCAGTTTCTGTTGTAGTTCTTTAGCAAGTTTGTGTGATGATGTCCCTGGTAGCGATATGATTGGTCTGAGCAGGATGTCAGGTTTGTGCACTTTAGGTAGTCCAGAAATATAACTCTGGACTCATAACAGCACACAAACCAACAGCCACTCTCAGACAACAACTCACCAGGACAAAGGACCTGATACCCAGCATGAGAAAAACCAATGTAGTGTACAAAATCCCATGCAAGGACAGCACAAAACACTACATAGGACAAACAGGAAGACAGCTAACGATCCATATCCATGAACACCAACTAGCCACGAAACAACACGACCAGCTATCCTTAGTAGCCAATCACACAGATGACAGGCAATGTGAGTTCGACTGGGACAACGCTGCTATTATAGGACAAGCCAAACAGAGAACAGCCAGGGAATTCCCAGAGGCATGGCACTCACCCACAGATTCTATCAACAAACACATCGACCTGGACCCAATATACCGGCCACTGCAGCGGACAGCTGGAACTGACAACCGGAAGCGGCAGAGACAAACCACTATAAATGCCGGAGGAAACAACACAGAAGCACTTCACAGGAGGCTCCCAAGCACTGCAGATGTCACCTAGACAGGGGACGAAACGTCAGCAACACAAATTCCCAGCTCGGCGAACAGAACCACAACAAGTATCATGATCAATAAAATATGGAATAGACTGGTGGAAATTGAGAAATACAAGTACTTAGTACCCTCCAGCAATGACGAAACACAAAGTATCCATTCATACAATTACAAAGACTATTTATTTCCAAGACCATGTATCAACAATCTTTCTTCCTAAGAGCAATCCTGCAGTATTACGATAACATAGTACTGAAGAAACTCAGCAGGTCTGACAGCATCTGTGGAGAGAGGCAGAATTAATGGACGGGTTCAAAATATTAACTCTATTTCTCTCTCCATAGTTGAGATCAGCTGAATTTGCCTCACATTTTATGCTTTTATTTCAGATTTCCAACACCTGCAGCATTTTGTTTTCACAGCAGTGGAACAAGCTGACAAAGGAAATTGTCAAGATTGTCAAACCTTCAAGACCCATCGTTCGATTATTTCTATTTGAAGGCTTTCATCATCAACATTACCACCATTTCAGCAGAATGCATCTGGTTTAGCTAGTATAATCTATATTAATGTTAGTAGAACATGGATAGTAGTCTGCCATAACACAACTAAAGCAGAAGCAGAAAGCAGACAACCTTGCTCATTGCTCACTCTTTTCTAGAGTTGACCTATATTAGTTCCAGGTCAGGCAATGTCTTGATGTTCAAGTTGCCATCTTCTTTTCCAGATCCTATCATGGCCTCACAACTTCCTAACTCTGTATACTTATTCAGTCACTCACCCCCGGTAAAATCTAACTTGTCCAATTTCAACCTCAAAAATATCCCCATTTTTAACTGTTCTAACATTGCTGACCGTGCAGTTAGCTGTGTCTGGACCAGCAACTGGAACTCCTTCTCCCAACCATTCTACTTCTCTACCTTTCATTTATTCTTTAAAATATTGTTTAAATTTTAACTTATATCAGGTTTTGGTCATCTGACTAATACTTACATCTGTAGTTCGGGGCCATATATTTTTAATTTGTTAATGTGATGTGGTCATCACTGGTTAAGCCAGCATTTACTGCCCACTTCTTATTGACCTTGAGAAGGTGGTGATATTGTGTTTTGTAACATTCTTGTGAAGCACTTTCGGAAGTTATATTTTGCAAAAACAGAGCAGTGGACAGAGAAGTTATGACAAGTGATACTTGAACAATGATAAGCTAGATAAGAATGAATCGTATGCAACAGTCTAGAATGTTGATAAGAGTCATTTCAATACTATGGCAAGGGTGGAAACCTGATTGGACAAATTCAAACTTAGAGTTCTGAGAAAGCTGGGCATGGATTTGGGAAGAATCAGTAAGTTCATGGACACTGGACAGGAAAGGAATATGTAGATGGGGAGGTTGTCATAGTTTGCAAGTGGTGGAATCAAGGGTTTTTTGAGGAAATAAGTGATGCTATCAGATACCAAGGAGATAAAGAGTCACCATCTAAAAAAGAAAAAAAAATTGGCTAGCATGAGGAGCAATGGTCAGCAATTAAGTCAGAATAATGTCAACAGAGTTCAGAGTTGGTATGAGGAAAGGTTGTAGAAAAAAGTTGAGAAAGTCACAAGTTCAGGGCCAGGAAAATAGAAACCTTTACAATAAGTTTGAACCAGTGAACGAGCTTGGATACAGCAGATTCAGTGATTAAAGGCTATCCAGCTTATTGACAAAACTGCTCATGAGCTTTTTGTACATATTGTTAGATGTGATGATCGAGGAGACAAGTGTGAATGGTTTACGAAGACTGTAAGCATAAGAGAAAAGATACCGGGGTTATTTTAGCATTCCAGGGTGATCCTATAATTATGACCAGTTTCAGAAAAATAAGCAGGACTTTATTGCATTTTATGAGCTACAATCATTTTTTGTGTTGGATGAAAAACCATTTGGATGCTGTATCCTTTCAACTCTTTATTGCTTAGATCTAAAGAAATAGACATTAGTAGTGTAGCAGGACGAGAAAGTGGGGAATGATTTTATTGGGTCTATTGTGTATCAAAGTTAAGGTGGGTGTATGGTTAAACAAATTAATAGCTACAGAAATACTGTAATGAATGGAAGACCAAAGGCAGACAACTGGAGCTTTGAAAGTGTAGATTAGATTAGATTAGATTAGACTTACAGTGTGGAAACAGGCCCTTCGGCCCAACAAGTCCACACCGACCCGCCGAAGCGCAACCCACCCATACCCCTACATTTACCCCTTACCTAACACTACGGGCAATTTAGCTTGGCCAATTCACCTGACCCGCACATCTTTGGACTGTGGGAGGAAACCGGAGCACCCGGAGGAAACCCACGCAGACACGGGGAGAACGTGCAAACTCCACACAGTCAGTCGCCTGAGTCGGGAATTGAACCCGGCTCTACAGGCGCTGTGAGGCAGCAGTGCTAACCACTGTGCCACCGTGCCACCCGTGTAGTTCTAAGTGAATTCAGCAAGTCTTTTTCAAGTGTCAGACACATAATAACGGCATTGGGGTAGGGTGGGAGTGAAAGGAATTTATGGAAAAAAAAGAGTCGACTTTACTTGTTACTGATAACACAGTGTAGCAGGTCCATGTGAGATGAGAACATCAAAGACGGTGGCCACGAATATGGGCTGAAGAATTTGCATAGAATTTTGAGATGACCCAGAGAAAAGAGAACAGAGTTTTTCATGAACAATAGTGTCAAAGATTATCAATGGTAGACAGGAAAATGATGTTGAAGTCACAATCAGATCATCCATAATCTAATTGAATGATAGTGCAGGCTTGAGGGATCAAATGAGTTACTCCTGTTCCTAATTCTTATATTCATGAACATAGTGAGACTGAGAGGATGTTGAACTCGCTGAGAATGAGAAGTGATTCAATGCAGAGGACAAAGGGAGAGAATTTGTATTGTACTTTGGAATGGTGGTAGTGAATGATGATTTTGTCTAAGAGTTAAGAAGAAAATGTCAGCAGTATAGGGACTCAGCTGGAGTGATATTTGATGATAAGCACCGTGTAGACATTGTGATAGACTTGACAGGGTAAGTAGTGGAAGATTAATCAGATGTGATGGCTTAATTGAGGAAAAGGTACCACACTTCAATCAGATTACTATCAATACTATGATGTGACAATGTGTGAGGCAACAAAAGAATCAACAGTTGCGCAGAACATGGTTCATGGATGACATCGGAGAAAAGGTTTATTCTATATGACAAAGAGATGCTGATGCCAGCATGGACATTCAGAGCTGCTGGAGCTTGATTTCACAATAATTAGGAGTCTCAACTTTAACAGTACAATGTTCTGGAACTTTTCTTCTTTTAAAGAATTAAAAACAAACCATGTTTTAATTCCTAATATTAGCACAAAGGAAAAATATTTCCATCTCACAGTACCATAATGCAACACATACCCAGGATGTATCCTGGTAGACACTGACATTTTCCATGATTGTCTACACTGGCACCTGGGGGACATCTAATACAGCTCCATCCATCGTGGGTGACTGCCTTGAAAATAATTACAATAATTACTAAAATATATTTTTAAAAATTATACAGCCATGTCAAAAAAAACTGTCAAAATGCATTTATGGAATTTGTACATGTACATTGCTTTTGCTCTATATTTTAGAGGTTCCTCCTCAAATGTCTTGCCTTTTCCATCTTTCCATTCTTTTAAGGTGGTTTTTATGAGAAACAAAAATGGGCTCTGTAGCCTTTTTGGACCCATAAGGCCTCTTCAGTTTCTTCTAAAAGGATTTGTACAGGCACAATCATGGTGATTTTACCCCTGTGCTGTCATTTTGAACCTCCAATGTAAACCTATATCATGTATTAAAATGTCACACAGTCAGGCGTGCATTAATCAGCATGGAGTGCAACCAGCACTGCCTAAAGTTGTTATGAATTACATACAGATTAGTTGCTGAGACCTTATTCTAAGCTGTAATAGATTTCAATCTTCAGACATTCCAATCTGCTATCTAGAAATGGCTAAACATGCAGGGCACAGCAAAGACTGTGTGGGACAGGCAATATTGTCTTGTACAGAACAACCTCGATTATCTGAACAAGACAGGTGGGGAGCATTTTGTTCAGATAACTGATTGTTCGGATAACTGATCTCATCATAAACAAAGGAAGCCATACTGAACATAATTAGATTAAAAAAAGCATGTTTACAGAGTCTTTATTTCATTCAATTGATAAAATATGTACAAATACTGGATATTGCTTAAAAATTCTTGATGTTTTACTAATAAAATCACTTTTTGGCTAGAGTTTGACTGAAGTCTGTGAAATTTTTCGCTGACATTTTCCTCGGTTTTATCCCAGTCCTCAAAAGCAGCCGGCATTGGTATTGACAATTGTGCTCTAATACTAGCCATCTCTTTGGCCAAACTGTTCTAGTACAGCTTCTACACAGATGTCTGCCTGACAATAGCGAAGATTGCCAAGACATGTACAATGCCAAAAAGTAAGACAAATTGACCAATCATCCAATCAGCCTGCTCTTGATCATCAGCAAACTGTTGAAAGGTGTTCAAATCAACTAGGAGAAAGTGAGGACAGTAGATGCTGTAGATCAGGCTCGAGAATAGTTTGCTGGAAGAGCACAGCAGATCAGGCAGCATCCAAGGAACAGGAGAATTGACTTTTCGGGCAAGAGCCCTTCATCAGGCTCTTGCCCAAAATGTCAATTCTCCCGCTCCTTAGATGCTGCATGACCCGCTGTGCTTTTCCAGCACTCCACTCTTGATTGTTGAAAGGTGTTGTTGATAGTATTTATCAAGCACCACTTACTCAACAGCAACCTCTTCATCAATGGTTAATTTGTGTTCTACCATTCAGGTCCAGAAATTATCATAGTTTGGGCTCTCACATGAACTAAAGATTTCAATTCCACAGGTGAAGACAGATCAACTGTGCTTGACATCAAGACGAAATGAAAATTAACACAAGTTCAGATAAAATACTAAAGCAATTTACTTACTGAATATACAATGGGGCATTTTTTACATTCAATGACAGGGCCACCATTGTTCGAGACTAATTTATAACCAGGAAGACACACACATGATGTACCTGAAAGAAGATAATAAATTTTTTTCGTCAAATCAAAACTACACGCAGGACAAACTTCCATGGTAAAGCATACGGAGTCATGATTCAATTTACTGTTAAGGTGAACAGGAATAAGCGGGCAGTGTATACATGAAGTATAACACACAAACAAGCTTCAGTTCCCTTCTTATAGTTACAGTTTTTAATGATTTATAATAACTTTATATTATTATTTATAGCAAAACTTAGGGTAATTTGGCAGAATATGGAAGCCTTCCTCTGATAAGTACTGGGGTCTAAAGCTGAAGTCCTACAACTTTGTAGTATAAGTACAAGTATGAAGTATCATTGTAGTATAACAACTTTACATTGGTAGTCTTAACAGCAAATGCGGAAATGTAAATTATACTTGAGAAATGTTGCCAAAAATGTATAACAGGGAAAGAGATATTGTATATAGTAAGTGCACAGACAAATGATTCATCTATTTTCCTAGTTGAGGTCCTATTGTATTACATGGGGATTACTGAGCAGGATGTGGGATTGGGAGGTGGGGAGGTTGGAGTAGTGGTGTGTCTCCAGTAGGTGAAGTGTTAAGACAAAGTGTGCTATTTGGGGCAAATGGGCTTGAGGTTGGCTTCAGGTATATAGATGTAATTTACTTATCACTTTAAAATCATTCGCTCCTAATTCCTATATTTGCATGATAGAGTTCTATAGCTACATTTAATGTTAGTTATATAAAGTTGTCAAATTGCAATTACACTCTCCTACCGTGATGGCCATAACCAGTTCCACTGAACTTACACCCTTCCTCAAAGTGTTTTATTCTGCTGTCCATTTGCTCCAATATTTGAGTCAGAGCCTTCAACCTCCTGTCCATAGCCCTTACCCTTACTTTTTCCAACTTTTACAAATTTCTAAAAATCTGTCCCTTTAAGCAAGCTCAGCAATTTTCATAGTTATTTTTCAATTGCAAGTTAAATTTCACCATGTGTTACAGTGGGATTTGTACTCATAACTATCAGATAGCTAGCGCATCACCAGCATAACTGAGCTAGTTATAAGTTTCTGATGACTTAAAATTTAAACTACCGTCCTAACATTATGGCATTTACAATACAAAGTTCCTGGTATTGTAATGGAGTAATTTCTACTGGAGAATTTGAGCAACAATCTGGAGATGTATTCAAATTCAGTTATCTTAATAATTCCGGAGTAAAAGCTAATTGTAATAACGATAACCATAAAAATAAATGGTTGTTCTTAAAGGTGCAATTGATTAAAAAAAGTTATTTAGGGAAGGTAATCTGCTATTTTTGTCTTGTCTATCTGTGAATTCAGGCTCACAGCAAGATATTTTTAATCAACCTGTTCAGATGTGTTATCAGACATCGCTGGAGCAGGTGGGATTTGAACCAAGGCCTCCTAACTACCACTATACTACAAGAGACTGTAGACATACAGCAAAACAATGGACTCTTAATTGCTTTTGAAATTACCTTACAAGGTTCTTAGTTATGCCAAAGTAAATTGAGAAGGTAAACTGCAGCAATTCAAGAAGTAGACTCATTTTCTCAAGAAATAAGGGTGGATAATAATTTCAGTGGGTAATGTGCCTATATATAACACAAATGAATATGTGGATTCAATTTACTTAAAAATTTCTGATGCATTTTTAAACAGTTAACCAAGTACAGACAGAACATGACACATCCTTTGTCAACAGTGCTATAGGGCCCATTGCCTCTGGTTACGTCATTGGGGTCATAGAGTCATAGAGATGGACAGCATGGAAACAGACTCTTTGGTCCAACTAGTCCATGCCGACCAGATATCCCAACCTAATCTAGTCCCATTTGCCAGCACTTGGCCCATATCCTTCTCAACCCTTCCTACTCATATACCCATCCAGATGCCTCTTAAATGTTGCAATTGTACCACCCTCCACCACTTCCTCTGGCAGCTAATTCCATACACGCACCATCCTCTGTGTGAAAGAGTTGCCCCTTTGTTCCCTTTTATATCTTTCCCCTCTCACCCTAAACCTATGCCCTCTAATTATGAACTCCCCCATCCTAAGGAAAAGACTTCATCTGTTTATCCTATCCATGCCCCTCATTATTTTACAAATCTCTATGAGGCCACCCCTCAGTTTTCGACTCTCCATGGAAAACAGCCCCAGCCTGTTCAGCCTCTCCCTATAGCTCAAATTCCCCAACACTGGCAACACCCTCATAAATCTTTTCTGAACCCTTTCAAGTTTCATAACATCCTTCCAATAGGAAGGAGACCAGAACTGCAATATTCCAAAAGTGGCCTAACCAACATCCTGTACATGACCTCCCAATTGCTATACTCAATGCCAATAAAGGAAAGCATAGCAAACACCTTCTTCAATATTCTATCTACCTGCAACTCCTCTTTCAATGAGCTATGAACCTGCACTCCGAGGTCTCTTTGCTCAGCAACACACCTTAGGGTCTTACCATTAAGTGTATAAGTCCTGCTCTGATTTGCTTTCCCAAAATGCTGCACCTCACATTTATCCAAATTAAACTCCATCTGCTACTTCTCAGCCCATTGGTCCATTTGATCAAGATTGTCATCGGCATGTTGAATTTCTAAACGGGACATTCCCTTTTTATCTCCCAAAAATAGCTCTTGTATGTTATAAATGAAAAGACAATGACATTGGTTGATCGCAAAACTAATTGTAGAGTTAGTGATTGTAAAATTTATATGTATAGAGATAGTGATCATAAAATGCATGAGCACATAACAGTGTCCTGCATGGCTCATTTTATTTGCTCAAGACAAGTAGGTCAGAAGATAACTGGTAGCAGGCAATTGGCATCTCACTTTGCCAGTGGAGTTCTGATAGATGGGGAATGTGTGTGGTTGCTGTCCATGGAATGTATGCTGAGAAACTAATGACTTGTTGAGAATCCAGAGGTGCAAGTGGTGAATATCAGTCGTCAGGTTACCAGTATGACTTTCATGTTGGGAACTGTCACTGTCCAATTCCTACATGGCATTTGGGAGATTGGCAAACTACATATTGATAAGATGAGATAAGGTAATAATAATTATTTTAATACATCCTAATAGACCTCTTGTTACTCACTAGCATGAATCTCATCTGATCATTCAAAACTTGGTTAGAAAATGGGGTGATATGGTGTTGATGTTGAGAAACTCCTCACTGGATTTTCCACTGAGTTTCCCAAAGTTTCTCGCCATAGCCCACAACATTTAGGCCTGGAAAGATTTCATCTTAAGAATTCGATAGATAATGTCAGTAGTTTGACAGCTCTTCCAGATCTTTGTGTAGTGTAGCCTTCTGGAGATATGGATTTTTGTCCATGGTAGTTCTTGGTTTGTAGCTATGTTATTGGTGCATTGGTTGTTATGCCTCTGTTCCATCATAGTGTTTCCACCTGTGCCTGCTTTAGTATACACTGTGCTCACTTTACATATGATGTGCTTTTCTTTGCTGGCTTTTGTTCCTTCTCAACATTACTCTGTTGGATATTGTGGCATTATTAGACTTTGGTACACTTTGCACATTTCTGCATGTTTCCATGATAGCGATTCTGACAATTTATCCTCCGTGTAGTGGAAACAATTCTGCATTTGTATGTCAATCATGTACCATATTCATCCTGCCTTGTTTGTCAATAAAAACATTCTGCCAAGACCTTTCTCACTTAAGTTCTGAACATGATCTTTGAAGGTGATGTTAATCCCCTATTTAGAGAGGTAGCTCCAAGCTATAACATAGCAACATTAAAAACTTTGTTTTGTTGTCCTAAACTACAGGATAAGTGATTTAATGGTGTGCACCATTTACTTGGCAAGACAATTTGATCTATGGTAATGTAGTGAAAAGGTTAGATGGTTCATGTCCCATGTGGCACACAAATCCTTGAACATGTGCCAGCCCAATGTTAGAAATTTTCTTTTTTCAGCTGCTCCAAACAGACTAAAATGGCACTCAGTATGTCTGCTACTGATGAGCTTGAAGAGTTCTTTTTTTCACCTGGCTGATAATTGGAAATTTGGAGAAATAATCAACAACTACGATAAAGCTGTCTATAAGACCAGTGCTGATTTTGGATCAAGAGACTGAAACAATTTCATGCAGATGTTGAGGTTCTCTATGAAATGATGGCTGGTGGATTTGACATGTGTCGCATATCCTCACTAACTTTTCTATGGCTAGGGATCTTCAATGAGATGATTTGTCAGTCATCTCATCTGCTCTATGCGATTTTGTCTTTGCTGTAGTTGTGACATGTCTGAGCAGAAAAAGCTCTGAGTACAAGTACCTTTTGAAGATTACACATTTCCAGATACCAAGTTCTTCTCTAAGAGGCCAAAATCATCTATGAATGCCTGTGACCTTTTGTATCATGTCAGGCCAAACTTCAATGATTCCTTTCCACAATGTCTTCATTTGTGAGTCATTTGCTGTTCTGATTGAAGTTTAACACATCTATGCTGCTGTCTGCATCCTTATGCAGACTTCCAATTGGCTCAGTGTACCTTGAGGTGTTTGTGTGGTAATGCACATTCGACATCATCTAATTCATTTCCTGTATGTGAATTTTTGCTCTTTCTAGGATGGTTAATTGATAGAATTGCATTTTTTCTGAGGTGCAATACGACGTAACCTTTGAAATTTCAAGCAACATCAAACCTGTCAGGTACAATTAATGGAATTTCTGAACTTACTCAGTTTAAGTTTTTTTGGTCTTTGACAATCATGTGTACCCTGGCAATCTCTATTGGATGGTCACAATTTAAATCTATATATGCTGGTAGTCCTGCTGTGCTCATCCGCTCATGTAACATGTTTGTGGTTTCCATGTTAAATTACTGCAGCTACATTGCATTATTTGCATGTAGGGTTAAGAGATGAGTGACCCTAAGTATGCAGTTATCATAGAACATAGAAAAATACAGCGCAGTATAGGCCCTTTGGCCCTCGATGTTGCGCCGATCCAAGCCCATCTAACCTACACTAGCCCTCTTTCCTCCATATGCCTATCCAATGTCCGTTTAAATGCCCATAAAGAGGGAGAGTCCACCACTGCTACTGGCAGGGCATTCCATGAACTCACGACTCGCTGAGTAAAGAATCTACCCCTAACATCTGTCCTATACCTACCACCCCTTAATTTAAAGTTATGCCCCCTTGTAATAGTTGACTCCATACGTGGAAAAAGGTTCTCATGGTCAACCCTATCTAAACCCCTAATCATCTTGTACACCTCTATCAAGTCCCCCCTAAACCTTCTTTTCTCCAATGAAAACAGCCCCAAATGCCTCAGCCTTTCCACGTACGATCTTCCTACCATACCAGGCAACATCCTGGTAAACCTCCCCTGCACCTGCTCCAGTGCCTCCACATCCTTCCTATAATATGGCGACCAAAACTGCACACAATACTCCAGATGTGGCCACACCAGGGTCTTATACAACTGCAACATGACCTCAGGACTCAGGAACTCTATTCCTCTACCATAAAAGCCAGTATGCCGTATGCCTTCTTCACAGCACTATTTATCTGGGTGGCAACTTTCAGAGATCTGTGTACATGGACACCAAGATCCCTCTGCTCATCCACACTACCAAGTAACCGCCCAGTACCCCATCTTCTTGTTACTCTTACTCTTGTTACTCTTATCGAATTCCAATGATCCATGTACATGTCAATCATGGTTTTGAGTGCGTGTTGCTAGTTCGCTTCAGTCAATTGATGTGATTGTTGTTAATTGACACTAATAACAGGCCAGAAATTGACAAAGAGACAAAGTTAGGTGAGGACCTGGAAACAATTGTTATTATGGAAGAGGTAGTGTTGGGTAAGCTAATGGATCTAAGGATAGACAAGTCTCCTGGATCTGATAGAATGCATCCCAGGGTACTAAAAGAGATGGCATGAGAAATAGCAAGTCACTTGTAGTAATTTTCCAAAATTCGTTGGACTTTGGAGCAGTTCCGGCAGATTGGAAAACAGCAAATGTGATGCCACTGTTCAAAAAGGGAGATAGACAAAAGATGAGGATTATAAACTTAACCTCTGTAATGGTTAATGGGGGAAGATGCTTGAGTCTATTATCAAGGAAGAAATAGCAAGGCATCTGGATAGAAATTGTCCCATTGGGCAGATGCAGTATGGGTTCATGAAGGGCAGGTCATGCTTAACAAATCTTTTGGAATTCTATGAAGACATTACGAGCAAGGTGGACAACAGGGACCTAGTGGATGTGGTGTACCTAGATTTCTAAAAGGCCTTCGATAAGTTGCCACACACGAGGCTGCTATATAAGATAAAGAGGCATGATGTTATGGATAAAGTTTTAGCATGGAGAGAGGATTGGTTGATTAACAGGAAGCAAAGAGTGGGGATAAGTGAGTGCTATTCTGGTTGGCAATCAGCAACTAGTGGTGTGCCTCAGGGATCAGTGTTAAGGCCACAATTATTCACAATTTATAGAGATGATTTAGAGTTGGGAAACATTTGTAGTGTATCGAAGTTTGGAGATGACACTAAGATGAATGGCAGAGCAAAGTGTGCAGAGGACTGTGGAACTTTGCAGAGGAACATAGATACTTTAAGTGAGTGTGCAAAGGTCTGGCAGATGGAATACAATGTTAATAAATGTTAAGTCATCCATTTTAATAAGAGTAACAGTAAAACGGATTATTACTTGGATGGTAAAAAGTTGCAGCATGCTGCTATGCAAAAGTGTCTGGTGTGCTTGTGCATGAATCAGAGACAGGGGTCTGCTGGTACAACAAGTAATTAGGAAGACAAATAGAATTTTGTCCTTCATTGCTAAAGGAATTGAATTTAAAAGCAAGGAAATTATGTTGCAGCTGCAAAGGGGGCAGGTGAGGCCACACCTGGAGTACTGTATGCAGGTTTGGTCACCTTACTTGAGAAAGGATGTACTGGCACTAGAGGGGGCGAACAGGAGGTTCACTAGGTTAATTCCATAGTTGAGGGTGCTGGCTTATGAGGACAGATGGAGTAGACTTGGATTATGTACATTGGAATTTAGAAGAATGAGGGGGGAAGGCTTATAAAAACATATCAAATTATGTGGGGAATAGATAAGGCAGAAATAGAGAGGTTTCCATTGGCAGGTGAAACTAGGACAAGAGAGCACAGCATCAAAATTAGGGGAAGCAGATTTAGGAATGAATTGAGAAGGAACTTCTTCACCCTGAGGGTTGTAAGTCTATGGAATTCCTTGCCCATTGAAGTAGTTGATGCTACTACAGTAAACATTTTTAAAGCTAAGATATATATTTGTTGAACAGTGAAAGAATTAAGGAATAGTGTGAGAGCAAAGGTGAGTGGAGCTGAGTCTACAAAAAAGGTTAGCCATGATCTTATTGAGTGGCGGAGCAGACTCGAAGGGCCAGATGACCTACTCCTGCTCCTAGTTCTTATGTTCTAAAGCTTCTAGATACTTCACTTCATTCTCGTGATGCTTATTTCACATAAATCTTAGAATGCAAGACAGCTTCATTGTTGGTGCATTAGACTGTACTTTTTGTACAGCCTTCTTGCTTTTTTTGTGATCTGGTTACCCTGTCAATATTTTTATCTTACTGTCGAATTAATGGGTATTATTGTCCAGCCGATGGTTTTGTAGTTGCTCCCATTGGTTAACAGTAAATCAATGCTGTAACCTTTCTCTTTTTCAGGGAAGTGGTATACTTTGATAGGTGTTGAGGCAATCACCAACTCCTTTAACTTGAAAAAATTGCATTAATTATGGTATCTACCAATAAACCGTTCTATTGATTCCAGTGGCTGTTGCAAGTAGGTCATTAGTTCTAAGCTCTTGACACTTAGACAAAGCTGATCTTCCAGGACTTCCCACATCTTTATGGGAGTTCTCTGGTTCTCTTCAGATAAACGAGAAGAATTGATTCTATATGACCCTTTGCCAATCAATATTTTCAAAGCTTGTTTAACTGATCCTGCCACTGTTTGGTCTGTAAAGCATAGCTGTATACTTTTTTTTGGTGATTTAAACTTGGTAAGAATTCCTTTGTTTACAGTTCATCCTGCACATTGTTAAGTATTAAAGGTCAAATGTTGGTTAGGCTGAGTCTAGGCATATGCTTTTCAGATTAGAATTTTATTTCAGTTCATACAGCTTCAACTCCAACCCAGTGACTGCTCATTTCACATATCTATAAACCCAATTCTTATCCAATTATCTCTAATTTAACACACAAGGGATCTTGTGGCACAGTGGTAGTGATCTTACCTCTGAGCTAGAGGAGCTGGGTTCAAGTTTAACCTATTCCAGAAGTGTGAAATAACACATCTAAATATCTTAACAAATATGTAACCATTGCTTGTTCCCTAGTTCTATTCAGACTCAGGCAGCCTTGACAGACCTTACAAGATGATAATATTGTTAACAGTTCTTCTGTTTTGCTTGGGGCATGGATAGGGTAAATAGGCAAAGTTTTTCCCTGGGGTCGGGGAGTCCAGAACTAGAGGGCATAGGTTTAGGGTGAGAGGGGAAAGATATAAAATAAACCTAAGGGGCAACTTTTTCACACAGAGGGTGGTACGTGTATGGAATGAGCTGCCAGAGGAAGTGGTGGTGGCTGGTACAATTGCAACATTTAAGAGGCATTTGGATGAGTACATGAATAGGAAGGGTTTGGAGGGATATGGGCCGGGTGCTGGCAGGTGGGACTAGATTGGGTTGAGATATCTGGTCAGCATGGACAGGTTGAACCGAAGGATCTGTTTCCATGCTGTACATCTCTATGACTTTATGATGTTATCATGGGGCATGTGCTCTCAGCATTGTTTCTGTTGTAGTCTCTGTTTTTTGATTTACATTTTACTTTGTTCATATATTGTGTACTTTCAGTACACACTTAATGTTGTCTATTTTTGATTTAAAACTTATTGAAAGACTTGTTCTGTTGGTTCTGCACTGTTCCCGAGTAAAACTCATTATTTAAGAGCAGTTTTCAATCAGCTGGCTGCTTGCCTAGCTTTGTCCGGTTCAAAGGTACTCACAGTTTGTGAAGCAAGCTTTATTCTGTAATGTTTACTGTAGTACATTTCTTTTGTTGTCTGTATTTTGGGACTTCTGACCTTTGGAGTACTTTTTAATGTCGTCTGCCATTTCCCCCCATGGCCTTCAGGCTGTATCACTGCTTTCTTTGGTCTGTTTTTTTTAAAGAGACTATAGTGCTACACATCATGTTGTGATTGCTTCTGCTATCTATGGATAATATATGTAAGTTCCATAGATTATCTTGACTTGAAGACCTCTGCACAGCTTATTTACAGATTTGACAATAAACTCTATATCTAGAATGGTACAATACAGAGGTAGTGTTTCAGTGGTCTCAGGTCATGTAGTGACTGCTTGTCATATCTAAACACAAATATGAGGTACAGGGATTCTAATTACTTTAAGACCTTTGGTGGATCTATTTGCGAGTAAAACGAGTACAAAGAGGTACATAGTAACCTTCATCAAATAACTGCACAGAGGCCAGTATCCCTTCACCAAGTCACCCTTTATTTCCACAAGAATTGTATTTGTCACTGGCCTGGCTTTCTTAGAGAGCTTTGAGAGTGAACAGAACCTCTGACACACCTGTTTATATGCATTAGCCAGGGCTCCCTGGTGGACCATGTTAACAGCCCGAATCTGAGAACTCATGTTCTATGAGGTCCACTTGGCTGACTGAGTTACAATCACTAGATCTGTCCCTTCTAAGTCTGGGGATGTAGGCCTGTTCTTTTCCTTGTAGCCTCTTCTGAGGCATTTTCGCAACGGGTCAGATATGGACAGCATATTATGGACTATAGCCAACCTCTTACGCCCAGAATATTTTGGAAGAAATTCATCCTCTTCTTTAGGTGGTAAAGGCGTCGACATTCACCATTATCCATCTCAGGATCTGAGGTTTTCTTGGCATTAGATGGAGGGGGGGGGGGGGACCCATGGGCTCTGACAACTTTTCTGATTATTCTGAGGGACTGGGCATGCTTTACTTCTGTCCTGTTTATGAATTTGCAGCTTTCATGTGGCCCATGGCTTATTCAGGACTGCCTCACCTACCTGAACTTTATATGTCACAATTAACTTGCATGGTCATTTCCGTAGTTTCGGCACCAAACTTCATCCGCTGAAGTAAACTGTCTCCCTCGCTTAGAGGAATCGTGTCTGGCATTGGCGGTCCTGATAATGTTTCACCCTCCACTCCCAGGTCCAGGAAGATCAGATCTACATTGTTCAGAATCTTCTCCCCATTAGTAATTCTGCTGGAGCTATCCCTGCAATTGATGAGAGGTGATCTGATAAGCAAATAGGAAGTCGGACAGTTTGGTATCTACTGAAGCTGTAAGCTGTTTCTTTAAGCCTGCTGATCTTTTTGCCATACCATTGGTATGGACCAGATGGATGGTATGGAACTGTCCTTATATGCCAAATGCCATTTGACTTTAGGAAATACTTGAATTTTCTGCTGGTAAGTAATGGCCCATTGTCTGTCACCAACACCTCCGGAGCCTGTGTATTACAAAAGATGTTTGTAGTTTTTCTATCATTCATGTTTGATGAATGAAACTCTATGCATATCTAATTACTTTGAGTAGGCATCCACAATGACTAAGAATGTTGACCCCATGAAATGACTGGCACAGTTCTCATGTAACTGACTATAGGGTTTACTCTGCCATTCTCATAAATGTAGGGTAGCTGCCAGTGGTAACTTTTGACTTTATTGGCGCTATGGGCATTGCCCCACTAACACAGCTATGTCTGCATCCAATCCTGGCCACCAGACATAACTTCTTGCCAACATCTTCATTTTAGATACCCCTGGATGACCCTGGGGGAGCTCAGCTGGTATCTGGCAGGGGCCTTTGCTCAGGGCGATTACTTTTGCTCCTCGTAATAGCTGCCCACATATGGAAGACACAAAATGGACAACAAGAGGAAAATAGGATTAAACAGCCTGATCTAGCATTAAGACACAAAATGGCAGACAAGTAATAAAACAGAATTAAATGCCTGCTCCAGCATTTAAGTGAAACACAATGGTATCTTTGAACAGGGCTACTCCAAGGAGTAGCAGAACCAGCCATCAGCGACAGTTCAACAATAGGATCTCTCAGCATAGAAACAAGTTCATTACACTATAGCAAATGATTGATTCCAGCCTCATTACTGAAGGAATATTGTCCCATTAGATGAAAAGAATCAGTGAGAAAAGGACAATAAATCTCAGTCCATAAGACAATTAGTTTAACTCATCAGGCAGCTGTGAAAACAACAGCTAAAGTTATTTTGTAGTACTCAGTTGTTTTCTTTTGAGGTTATTCACAATATTAAGACATGGGTTCTAGTTAAAGATTCTTCAGATAATCAGAGATAGATTTCTACATAATTTTAGATACACATATTTAACCAAAATATAGGAGTAGCATTACGGGAAAACATTTAAACATTGATGTGAAAGTTAATTAGTCTCCTTCTCTTTAAAAAGATGCCTAACACGTCCTGTAACAAATAGTGTTCCCAACTCATTAAATAGTACTAACGTAGAAGTAGCTATAAAATATTAGTACAACTAACTTTATAATACATATTAATACAATGGATCTTATAGTAGCTAGTTACAACCTTGTTTTTTTTTTGATATATATAATTAGGACAGTGGGAAAGTGTAAGAGAAGTAACAGAATTTGATACAGATGCAGAATTCAAGCAGTCCTTAGAGATAAGCAAGTCTGGGACAGGTCTAAAGGAGTACAGCCAATAACTTTGGAATGCAAATTAGTAGGACGTATAGGCATATCCCAAGGCTTGGAGATTACAATGTCTGTTAAACACCAAGAGATTATGGGATCCTGGGGCTGTCCATATGCGCTGTCGGGCATTCCTCTCCATGGGCCATCTGTGAGCCAACTCTATCCTGATACCATACAGGCAGACATTGCACAATAGTAGTAGATCTTGTTTGGGATCGTAGTGTGCCAATACTTGAGTTGATGACAGCTGCTTCTTCACTCTCCCAAAGGCTACATCTTTCTAAAGACTATTTCTAAGGCTGATCCTTTTTCAATAGCAGATATAAGAGTTCCAGGATAAAAGCCAGGTTACATATGACCTTTACATAAAAATTCACCAATCTAAGGAAAGACCTAAGCTCCAGTTCAGATGCCAGAGCCCGGGAACCCTCGTTTTATCTTCTAGTGAATATAATCTGGTCTTGTCAACTTGTAGCCCAAGTAGATCACTTAGGGTGCCCGGAACATACATGTTTCCTTTTGAAGGTGTATCCCTGCCTTGGAGAAACATCTAAGGACTATATCCAAGTTCTTGATGTGCTCTTTATTGGTCTTCAATGCTGTTGGCACATCATCCAGATAAGGTGTGACCCAGGGTAGACATTGTAAAATGTTCTCCATTTACTGAAAAATGGCACAGGCTGATGATACCCCAAATTGCAGTCTCGTATATTGGTACAATAATGGGCATAATTTAAGCTTACTTCTGGGAATCCTCATCTAACTGTAATTGCAGGTATGTGTGGCTCATATCCAGCTTTGTAAAAGACAGGTCCATCGCCAGCTTTGCGTGTAAATCCTTTATGCATGAGATTGGGTATTTATCCAGCTGTGAGAAGCAGTTTACCATTTGGTTAAAATCTGTACAAAGGCTTCACAATCAGTACAACTGGTGCTGCTCATTCTGCAAACTGTACTGATTTGATGATTCCTTTGTCTTCTAACCTCCTAATTTCTGCCTCTATTTTTATAGATAAAGCAAGTAGCATTGTGTGGGCCTTGCATAATCATGCAATTGCTTCCTCATCAACATGCAAGTTGGCCTTGTCTCCTTTGATGGCCCCTCGACCTTCCTGAAGAACATTCAGATTTTTAATGAGGACTTCTCTCAGGCAGCCATTTTCTGATTGAAAAATGTTGAGTCAATCAAGCTGAATCTTTCTCAACCAATTTCACTCCATCAGGTTTGGGTCCAAGTCTTTCACTACAATTAGTGGTAATTGAACCAGCTGCTTCTCATAGGAGAAGTGGATTGAAGTTGTACCCTTAATTTGTAAAGATTCCCTGGTAGATTCTCGGTCTAGTCAAGGTCTTATGCAAACTTAGGGGTTGGAGTCGAAAATTAATTTTATTAAAGACTGATTCTACAATCACTGGTATTAGAACTGATGACCATTTAACCTGACATTTATTTTGATTCCTGATGAAGGGCTCTGGCCCGAAACGTCGAATTTCCTGTTCCTTGGATGCTGCCTGACCTGCTGTGCTTTAACCAGCAACACATTTTCAGCTCTGATCTCCAGCATCTGCAGACCTCACTTTTTACTCGGACATTTATTTTGATTGGGTCTGATTTGGATGTTGGTAAGCAACTTTATTGTTCCAAGCCAGATGAATTTGGCCTTTCCAGGGTATGCACTCTCCTGGATACCAGCCTAGTGAGTTGTCTTACTTAATTCAGGCCAAGTGGGTCTCTTTTGCTGTCTCACGTCTGCATACCAGCAGCAACTACAATGGCTTATCATCATGGATTCTGAAGAAAATATTAACCATTTGCCTGAGGCTTGCTGTGTTTTGGGGCTTTGCTTTCGGCAAAGAGCCCCTCTGTTCAGGATTTGGCCTGACTGAGGCTATGCAATTGCCTTTGCTCAAGTGGCATTCCCCAAGCTCAGTCAGCCTGACGAGGGTATCCATTTCCTTTGGCATGTAGTTCCTGTACTCCACTTGTCACATTTTCTAATGACAACACCAGTTGTGGTGCCTGTTTGAAATCCAATTGGGCTTCAGCTCATGGGCACTTTTGCATGGTCATATCATTAATACTACATTCCAACAATCTCTCCACATCTTGTTAAGGGTTAAACCAAATCACATGCCTCTGTCAGTTGTCTTAACCTTGTCAAAAATTCCCACATGGATTCCCGTAATTCTCAAATTGTCCAGTAAAATCTATAGTGTCTCAGTATTACAAGAGGCTTGGGATCATAACATTGCTTGACTAAATCCATCAACTCTTGCAGGATTTTAGTATTTGGTGCCTCAGGAAATGTAACGTTCTGAATAAACAAAAAAAAACTGCCGGTCCACAAGCTGTCAGGAGAATTACTCATTATTTTTCATCTGCCCTAATGTAATTTGCCGAGAAAAAATAATGTATTCTGTCCATGTACTGGAACCAGTCTTTTACAGCAGGATCAAATGAGACAAGCTTCTCAAATAATAGCATGATGTCAGAAATGCTTACTCAAAGTCAAAAATGACTGTTGCGAGCAAATTTCTTAAGGCGCTGTTTTTCCCTTTCGTCACCACTGAAATAACTCCATACAGGCTGATATCCTGTTGCCAACTCACCCCTTATTTACACATGTATAATACTTGGCACTGGTCCAGCTTCCTCAGAACCAGCTCTAAGTGAACACAACCTCTAACACTCCTGTATATATGTCAGCCAGGGCTCCCTGATTAATAGCCAGGTTAATAGCTCCAGTCACGGAACTCATATTCTATGAGATCCACCTGGCTAACCTTGTTATAATCACTACACTCTGAACATATCCTTTTTCCAGGGTGCTGTGATGTCAAATTGCCTTGGCCTCTGGTCAAGTGATGGCATCCTGCTATTTTGCTTACTTGCAGGTTGAACCTTTCTCATAAACACCTTTCTTAAAGCAATAATACTGCACAGAGGAGACATTCTTTCTTTGATATTTTTGTATGTGCCGATTGAAAATTTACACACTTCTGAGATTCTCCATTCCCACGTGGCCTTCATGTATTTGCTAGAAAATGTATCTGCATTGATGTCCTTCATTCATCCTTTTTGGGTATGATGTTTAATGAGCCAATTCATAGCACAATAATCTAGTGAAATGACATTGCTGATAAAATAGTATAACCCCTTGGTTATGCTTACTTATCTTGTCTTGACATCCTTGAATCATCTATGAGAACATCTGTAATTCTTTGCTTTTGTTGGTCGTGTCTAATTTGAGTCAGTTCTGAAGGTATTATATTCTCTAGATGATCTACCTTTACAGCTAGAGCTTTTATTTCATGTTTGTCATTTTCTGATATGAATGGATATGTGAACTATTCACTGTAAACTGATGTATACAGCAATGTCGTGCAATTTTATGATTCCTTTACCTATAGTGTTCTTAACTCAATGCTATCTTTAAGGATATGGATGTTTTGTTTTTTTCTATTGTACTTCTCATTCTGTACCTCTTTCTCTGATAACTCGTTTCCCATTTAATTTGGTCTGTACATTTTTTCCAGTGATTTGGCCTTCCACAAGCTCTAAAGTTTGATCCAAATGCATGACATTTCTTCTGTTTACGAACTCATGTGACTGTGTTTGTGACCCTGATGGAAGAGTGCATTGAATGTCAAGCCTCAATTTTCCAAAAAGCTGTCACAAATGTATAAATTACAAAATGAATCTCTGAGATGGTTAGTTTGCCCAGCATTGATCACTACCTAAAATAAAAGAAACTCACATCAGGTTTTATTAACAAATAAGGTAACAAAATACATGTGTTATAAACAAAGTTTCCTTTAACAAGTGACAAAATGGATTATTAAGTATTATTTTGCATATTGAAACTGTACCATCTTTAAATCCTAACACTCACATTCATTCCTTTACAAACAGGATGGGCAAAACAGAGAATTTTGCAGAAGTATATGTGAGTAAAAACAAAACACAAATTAAGAGTCCAAATCACAAGAGTGAAATGAGGTGACTTGCTCACAGTTCTTTTGGGTTTTGGTGGTTATTTTATGCTTTTGTTGACTACAGTATCCTCAACTTAGTAGCTGGGCAGTTGGACCTAGTTTTTGCATAAGTTAGGAGATAATCTTTTGAAAGTGTTTGAGTGCTGCTTTTTTTGTTAGAGGAGGACATAGAGAGACACCTAGCTTCACTTGCAGACTTCCTGGAGTTTTGAGTGCATTTACTCCTCAGATTTAAACAAAATGCAACTTAAAACAAATCCGAAAGCTGTTGCTGGCCAGTTTTATTTTCAATCGAAAGGCACTAGATTCACAAAAGTATCAAATTCACCTTACCAAAAATGTTACATGATCTTGTTTAACCTGTAAGTAAAAGCCACATAGTTTTACATCTGACCTTCAAAATGCAAAAACAGAAACAGTGGACCATTCTCTGCAATACAGCCATGTCCAAATTTCAATTTTTCAGCTTTACATTTCCAAAGAAAATCCATGCAGTGTGTACATTGTGACAACTCTATTATTTCTTGTGTGCATTTTTTGATGCTGTTTCACTGCATTAATCCTGAAGCCTTTCACCTGAATTAACTGGAAGTTAGACGTTTAGGTAGCCAGTGTGTTCATCTATCCACTTATGCTAGTGTCTACAGCCAGTAAAATTGTGAGCTTGACTTTCCAATTAAAATATTTTGTATTTCAGTGTGTGCAAAGGCCAAAATAAACTAATCTAGCAATTTAAATCTTTCACAATATTTTCAGTTTTGGTTATGAAATTATCAATAGGCTCATCCAATTCCTGCCTCAGGCCTTGAAATTGACTGGTTGGTCCTGAAATTTACAACGTTTTCTTTTAAGATGCCTTTAATGAAGCTACTTAATGACAGTCTGCACTTTGTCGAAATTTCTCAAAACCTCTTAGACATTGTTAGCCTCCCATTTCTTTGCTTTCCAGAGATTTGATGACAGTCAGTGCTGCGGCTCTATAGCAACCAATTGGGGGTATATGGTTAACACAGTTAGGAAGATGTGCATGCGTCAATATTAGATCAGGGCATTTACTGTCAGGGGCTGTCAATTAGGTCACTCAAGGGTGTGGGCTATCAACAGTTCATTGGGTTTATCCATAGAAACTCAAGAACATGGGGTGAGGATATGGGGGGGAGGGGAGGGGGGGGAATATGCTATGGGACAGTGACCAAGGAACCTATTCTTTGAGAGTGGGTCTGAAAGCAGGGGAAAGGAGGAGAAGACAATTAAGAAGTAGACAGCAACAGTATTTGCTAAGGTGAGAATATGGTAAAACATGGATGGGAAGGGAGGGAAATTCATCCACAGTTGAGGGGGGAACATGTTCATTTCATGTGGCAGGGGCTGGGAGGAAATGTTGGCAAGTGCATGGCTCATGTAGATGGGCTGGATGGGAACCTAGGGAGGTTTAAGGCCCATGGCATTCATAGGATGGGGACCTGGATGGTCATGGCCTTGTTAATATGTAGAAGTGCTGGCTGGAAGCTAATAGCCAAAGAATGCTCATCAGATAGAAATTCCAAGTAAAAGAAAATGGCTGAGACCAAACTCAAAGTGAGTGTGGTGTATCAACCTGTGAGTCAGGGGCTACAGGACCCATCATCGTGAGGTCCATGAAAGGAATAAAGTATCACACATGGAACTGACCTGTAAGGTCCCTAAACCTGACAATTCAAATGATGAAGGACTCTTGCACAAAACTTTGATTCTTCTGCTCCTCGGATGCTGCCTGACCTGCTGTGATTTTCTAGCACCCACTCTCAACTCTGATCTCCAGCATCTGCAGCCCTCACTTTCTCCTGGGTATGTCCATTACCAATAAGAAACAATCTAACCACCAGGACCTAGTGGTTATCATTGACCAGAAGGTCAACTGGACTCATCAACTGGACTCATCACATAAACACTGGCTACAAGAGCAGGTCAGAGGCTAGGAATACTGTTGTGAGTAAGTCACCTCCTGACTCCCCAGAGTCTGTCCACCATCAATAAGGCACAAGTCAGGTGTGGCATATTTCCCATTTGCATGGATGAGTGCAGCTCCAACAACACTCAAGAAGCTTGGCACCATTCAGGACAAAGCAGCCTGCTTGATTGGCACTGCATCCACAAACATCCACTTCCTCCACCACTGAGGCTTAATATTATTGCAGCAGTGTGCACTATCTACAAGATGCACTGCAGGAGTTCACCAAAGATCCTTAGACAGCACCTTGCAAACCCATAACCACTTCTATCTAAAAAGGCAAGGGGAGCAGATATATGGGAACACCATCACCTTCAGATTCTCCTTAAAGCCACTCATCACCCTGACTTGGAAATATATCACCGTTCTTTCTCTGTCGCTGGATCAAAATCCTGGAATTCCTTCCCTAATGGCATTGTGGATTGCAGCGGTTCAAAAACGCAGCTCACCAACACTTTCTCAATGGCAGCTAGGGACGGGCAATAAATACTGACCAGCCAGCAATGCCCACATCCCACAAATGAACAATGAAAAAAAATCTAATGCTGTCTCTCAAGCAAGACCCTGGACCGTTCACTTTCAAGACAGACAGAAAGAAAGAAACTCTTCATTCTCGTTTGTACTTTTTCAATACTTTGATGGGTCTAAGGAATAGACTGGCATTTTTGTGGCCATCGATGTGACTCCAGGATGATATGTTGCCACCCTGGTGTCAGGGTCAAGGATGTCACAGAGCAGTCACAAGATGTTTTTTTGGAGGGGAGTTGAACAGCAAGAAGTTATGGTCCAAGTTTGTATTAATGACTTAGATAGGAAAAAGGATGTAGTCCTGCAATTGCAATTTAGAGAGCTACGTAGAAACTTAGCAAGCAGGACCACAAAGGTAGTCACCTCTGGATTACTCCCAGTGCCATGTGCAAGTACAGAAAATGATTTGGATAGATTTTTGGCACTTAAAGTTGGAAAGACACTGCAACTGGATGAGATGCCTACAAGAAGTTTGAAGGAAATGAGAGTAAGACTTAAGGGGGCACTGCCCATTATATTTCAGTCTTCCCTGGAGTCTGGGAAGGTGCCAGAAAACTGGTTTACTGTGAACATTACACCCTCCTTTAAGAAAGGTAGTCAGGTTAATCTCAGCAATTACAGACCAGTTAGCTTATCGTTAGTGGTGGGAAAACATTTATAATTATTCAGGATAACAATAGTCAGCACATAGGAAAAGGTGGGTTGATTACGGGAGAATCAGAACAGATTTCTAAAGGACAAATCATATTTAACTAACTTGCTGGAATTCTCTTTTGAAAAGGTAACAGAAATGGGCAATAACGGTAACACTGTTGATGTGATATACCTGGATTTTCAGAAGGAGTTTAATATAGTGTTACATATAAGAAGGATGGGAAGGAAAAAGCAGAGAACTATAGAACTATGACATCAGCGTTGGGCAAGTTGTTGGAAGGAATTCTGAGGGACAGGACTTACATATATAGAGGAACCCCAATTATCTGAATTTTGGAATATCTGAACAAGATTGCAAGGTGTCGATGCTTGGCTAAACGATATAATCCGGTCAACTATCTGGCATTCAGTTAACTGAATGAAATATTCACTGCCCACATCCTTTGGATAATTGAGGTTCCTCTGTATTTGGAAAGGCAAGAACTAATTAGGCTTTGTCAACATGGCTTTGTGCATGGGAAATTGTGTCTCACTAATCTGATGGAATGTTTTGAGGAAGTGACAAAGAGGATTGATGAAGGCAGAGTGGTGGATGTGGTC
The DNA here is from genome assembly GCF_020745735.1 of Hemiscyllium ocellatum. NCBI lineage: Eukaryota > Metazoa > Chordata > Chondrichthyes > Orectolobiformes > Hemiscylliidae > Hemiscyllium > Hemiscyllium ocellatum. The sequence continues at coordinate 99,867,763 of NC_083404.1, read as the reverse complement.
AATATGGACTTCAGTAAGGATTTTGACAAGGTTCCGCATGGTAGATTGATTAGCAAGGCTGGATCACAAGGAATGCAGAGAGAACTAGCCATTTGGATCCATAACTAGCTCGAACGTAGGAGACAGAGAGTGGTGGTGGAGGGTTGCTTTTCGGACTGGAGACCTGTGACCCGCTGCATGCCGCAAGGATCGGTGTGGGGTCCACTGCGTTTTGTCATAAATATCAATGATTTGGATTAGTAAGTTTACAGAAGACACCAAAATCAGTGCTGTAGTGGGCAGCCAAGGAGTACAATGAGACCTTAATCAGATGGACTGAGGAGTGACAAATGGAGCTTAATTTAGATATATGCAGGGTGCTGAATTTTGGTAAGGCAAATCAGGGCAGGACTTACACAATTAATGTCCTGGACAGAGTTGCTGACCAAAGAACCATTGGAGTGCAGGTTTATAGTTCCTTGAAAGTGGAGTTACAGGTAGACAGGATAATGAAGAAGGCGTTTGGTACACTTGCATTTATTGATCAGTGCACTGAGTATAGGAGTTGAGGGGGTCACCTTGCGGCTGTACAGAACATTGGCTTAGCCATTTTTGGAGTATTGTGTGCAATTCTGGTCTCCCAGCTGTAGGAAAGATGTGAAACTTGAAAAGGTTCAGAAAAGATTTGCAAGGATGTTGGCAGGGGTTAGAAGGTTTGAGCTATAGGGAGAGACTGGGGCTATTTTCCCTGGAGGTGGATGGCTGAGGGGGAGATCTTATACAAGTTTATAAAAATCATAAGATAGCGTGAACAGCCAAGACCTTTCCCCCATGGTAGGGGAGTCCAAAACTAGAAGGTATAGGTTTAAAGAGAGAGGGGAAACTTTTTCACACAGAGGTTGGTGAGTGTATGAAACGAGCTGCAGTAGGAAGTGGAGGAGGCTGGTAGACTTACAGCATTTAAAAGGCATCTGGAAGAGTAAATGAATAGGAAGGGTTTGGAGGGTATGGGCCAAATGCTGGCAAATACTAGAATAATTTAGGATGTCTGGTTGCCATGGATGTGTTGGAAGGAAGTTGTATGTTTCCATGCCCTCTGATTCTATGAATACAACAGACTTGCGATGAAAGTTATAAGTCATTTTACAAAAAGGACAGCAGCAATGTGATAGGAAATTCAGTAATGATTAATGGATATTCTTCAAGTTGGAGGAAGGCTTGGATTACCATGGGGTCGAACCTTTGCTTTTCCTAATATATATGTTGATAATCTACATTTTTGTGTGCATGGGGAAAATTTCTAAGTATGCAGATGACACTAACTTGTACAGTCTAAGTCTCAAAAAGGACACTAAACGAGTTTATGGAGTTAATGGATATGTGGCAAACGATGGTCAATACAGAGGAGTGTGAGGTGATGCACGTTAGTCAAAAGAACATTGAAAGACAATATGAAATAGGGTTTACAATTCTAAAAGAAATAGGAGCAGAAAAACCTGGGTACTTATGGGCACAGATCATTGAAGGTGGTAGGACAGGAGAAGAGAGCAGTTAAAGCGTACAGTGCTCCTGGGCTTCATTAATAAGGCATAGAGTATAAGAGCTAGGAGGTGATGTTGAATTGTACAACATTTGTCCAATCCCAGCTGAAGAACTGTGTCATATGAAAGGAAAGCAGAGTTCAGAGGTGATTTACAAGCATAGTTCCAGGAATGAGAAACTTCAGTGATGAGGACAGATTGAAGGAACTGGGACATTCTTGTTGGAAAGAAGGCAGCTGAGAGAAAATCTGATAGAGGTTTTTGGGATCATGAGTGGGCTGTATAGATGGGGAGAAACTTTTCCCATTTGTAAAACAAGAAACAATGAGAAGGCATAGATTTAAAGTGATATGCAAATGATTCGAGAAAAACTTTATCAGACAGTTTGGATACAGAATGAACTGCCATGCTGCTCGTTGGATGTTGCCTGAACTGCTGTGCTCTTCCAGCACCACTGATCCAGAATCTGGTTTCCAGCATCTGCAGTCATTGTTTTTACCTTTTTGCCTGGAAATGTGTTGTATTCAGGTTCAATTGAGGTATTGAAGATGATTTTGAATGATTATTTGGTTAAAAATGGTATTCAAGGATATGGGAATAAAGCAGGGGACTAGTCCTAGATAATAGAATCAGTGTTGGCATGATGAGCCAAATGAACTCCTTTTGCACCAAAACAATTCTGTGATTTTGCTCCTACGTCTCATTGTCTCAATGCAGTAATTCCAGTGCAGAAGAAAAAATGTGGCACCTCAAGCTGGTTATGAATAATCTAATGAAATAGTAACCATTTAGCCTCTTCAGCCTAATCTAGCATTCATTCATATGCACATCTTTATTGTGAAGTCACTAAACAAATTAAGTACATATATGGTGGCAGTGTGTCAGCATTACATAATGATAGTGCTTCTCAAACCTTTCCCACATGATCTCAATTAAGTGAGAATAGAAAATAGTCACAAATCAATGGGGTGCGGGGTGTTATGAGGGGAAAGGGCATTTTAGATTTTTGAATCAGAGCTGGCTACCTCAAAATTTCAGCTGCCCTCCTCCTCCCACCCCTACTTTGGCAGACCCTCCCAAATGGTAGTTGAATCTGAAATGGCAAAGACCAGTGTATTTTGGGCCACTTGATCTGGGGGTGCAAGGTCAGGTTACAGCAGCAAGAGCTGTGAAGCAGTCGTCTACAAAAGCTTTGTTAAGTATGTGACTGAGTGCTGAGCTATCAGCCTGACATCTGACACCATCATTCTCAAATTTAAAATGATCATCAATTGTCGTCAGTGGAAGAGTTCCAAAACTCGACCAGCCTTTGCCAGTTTCCTAATTTCACCTCCGAAAGGTGACAAAGAGCAGGCGACTGGCGCCAGTAATGATGCTTCATTAATGAGCTGGATGGGCTGAACGGCCTTCCTCTGCGGTTGTGTTTTGTTTTCAAAAGGTGGAGTGGGCTTCCCAACCATCAGAAAATTGATTACTGTCCGCCAACCCAACTTCTGCTATGTACCAAACATTTCTAACGGCGAGTTAGGCTTGAACAGGTTTCTTGTCACTGGGCACCAATAACATCCAAAACCATCTGACAAGTTTTACCCACCATCGCTACCTGACAGCTGGTCGGCGCCGCACGGCCTGCACACCATTCGGGAAATGTCAAAATACTCTCGCCTGGTGCATTGTTGCACGGTTTGGAGAGGCAGAGAGAGGATGACGGTCTGGGTAGAGGGCAGGTGTAGCAGGAGTAGCGGTGCCCAGAACGACACAACCTCCCCAACTGTCACGGCCATGAGCCAACCGTCACTCCACCCCGCCCCCTCCAGCTATCCCACAATACACCGGGGCAGGCAGCTGGTCCTGACAGCTCTCCACTTCAATATAACTGCAATGGGGGAAAAAAATGATTAAGCTTTGGTGCAGATAAAAAAAATGATTTTAAACATGCAAAGCATACTGGAGAATTCTGAACCTGAATCCACGGTATGTTTGTACAGGAAAGGGGGCCTTGATTTATTATATTTGAGTACATAGCTGCCAGGACTTCTCCCTCCGGAGGCGGCGGAAGCGCCATCGTGTCGGTGCCTGAGACGCCGAGCGGCGGCGGAGGTGGCGGTCAGTTGGTCGGTGTGGACAGACTCCTGACTCATTTTTAACGCGGCTTTTTCTGTCCTTCCAAAAGGGGTGGGTGTTGGGAAGCAGCGGTTCGTGTGCTGAGGCGTTGGGCGTCTTGCTCTTTCGGGGTCGGGTGGGAAAACCGGGCCTTTGCTGCAGAGGAGCGAGTCCGTTCTGGGGCGGGGGAGTTTGGAGGGTGAATGTAGTAGAACTGCGGGCCAGGCCATTTACCTCATTGTCGCTTAGTTTTTTTTTCTCTTTTGCTTGCAACTCCCGCCCACTCTCAGCCTTTTTTTTTGTTCAGCGGGCTACGTCCTGAACACATTGAACCCTAAGAGAGGTTACGTTCACCCCGCTCCACCTTTAATTATCTCTCTGTTTTATCTCGGCGATCTGCAACTTAAAGAGACGCAAACTTAAAAATATGGGAGGAACAAAACACTTAAATGATTATATGTGGGAGACGTTTGAGTTTTGATTTAATTCTTTCAGTATGACATAAGTTTGAACAGTTCCCGATAATGTTGTGAAGAGCCTTCTTTATCCAGTTAGCTTTATTATCACACCCATTAATGTAATAATTTGAATGCGGTTTTCTCGGGCAGATAAGTATATTTGAATAAGAAATGGTTTATCAAAGGAAAAGGCTTTATTATATGTTGGTTTCAATCGCCATAATCGCTAATTTAGAAATGTGTGTGTAGTCGGTGATTTTGACCTGCAAAAGCATTGAAGCGTTTCTGATGTACTTCCTTTTAATCCATTGCTTTGCTGGCACCATCTCTTGAATTCCCCACTGAACCCCTCTACTCCTCAAGACTCTTCTTAAAACTTAATTCTTTGACTTCAGCTTTGATCAACTGCCTAAAGTAGTTTGATGTTAAACGTCTGAAAACACTGGTCATTTTCACAATGTTTGAGATTTTTATTATTTTTATCATTTGTAGGAAAGAAGAATCATTGGTTTAACACTCAGAGCCAGTTATCAACTTTTAAATCAGCACTTGCTTTAACTGTACCAGTGGGAATATTATGTTCTCTAATTTAACAAAGTTGTAGCCTACTGTAAATGCATTTTTTATAGAAAATATTCACAAATCCATAAAATGGCAAAGATGTGATTTACTTTGTGTTAAGTCATTAAAGATTCTTTTGAATTTGAAAATTGATTTGGTTCATGCAATTTTGGTGTGGAATGACTTTATTGAAATGTTTTAATTAGTAAAGTTTGTTCCGTAGCAGGTGCTTGAAAATCATAGCTTGATAATCCCAACATTATTTTGATTCTAATTGCATTTATTACAGGTTTGATCTTGTTCATTTTTTTTCTTGCAGCTATAGAATTGATTGTAACGAACTTATTCGTGTGTCTTAAAAGAAACCTTCACAGGTTAGTGTTATACAAATGGTAGGTGACTGAAAATGGTCTAACTGGGATAAACTATTAACCTTTTATTGTCATATAACACTGACTTTTTTTTTAGTTTTTTTATTACAAATGTTGTGATTCAGTTATGAATAGTAACTTCTAAACCAAAGGGAAAGTGAAAATAAACTTTTCTAAAATGTATCAATTTCCAAGCAGCTGCATGTGTAGGAATTTGTCATTGTGCATACCAAGCTGCAGAGCACTTGCATTTCCTGTGCATTACAATTTCTGTGTTTTAATGCATCTGATTATGAAACAATAATTAGAAAAATCTTTGTTCACTAAACTTCTGATATTAAATATACTTTACAATGCAGGATTAATATTTAATTTTGTCCTGCAGAGTACATTTAAGAACTTTTTTTTTCCGGGTTTACTATTGTAATTAATTAACAAGTTGCCAAAAAAATTTAAATCTGACCTTTTGGTTCTTGCAATTGAGTTATTCAGTCTGTTCACTGTTGTTTAGTCCAATGCATTGGAGTAATCTGAACTTCTGTCCAGAGTGCATAATGGTTTTTTTTTGCAACTGTTGCTTTAATTTTGCTTTATTACAGAGTTATGTGCATTATTCCTATTGCCCATAGTGCTAACTAGTATTTCAATCAGTATCCGTTTTCTGAACAGATAGTGAGAGTCTGTGTATTGTCCATTATGGATTAGTTAAAAATGTACATAGTTTGGGATTGAAAAATATCACTTTCTATCTCCTTTTATGGAACAAAGTCATAAGCCTAAGGACTGTTACTTCAAAAGAAACGAGATGTTTTAAATGCAAATACTATATTCTTAGCTGAACCTGCATTTGAGATGCTACAGAATCAAGTCTACTGTACCTGATACCTTTGCAAAAACATTAATATTGTGATCTACCTGAAAGAACCATCTTTGAGATGAAATAACTTATTTCCCAAATGGACTGCTGAATTATGTGCAGTAGTGGATTTTTCAGTTTGCCTGGAGTTAGTTACAGTTTGAAAATGCCCCAGTGTGAATTTGACGGTTTTGAATTTGCTTCATATCTGCAGTCGTTTGCATCAGAGTTCAGAAGAATATTTGAAAGGAAAAGAAAATTTGGGTTACCAGCTTGATTGTTTTTGAGAATACAATAAATAGGATTTGTCCTTTTCCTGGTGTGAAGTTATTTGACAGAGATGGATTACATGTGGGAGAAAAGATGTGATGGACTCTTTACATAAAAGATCATGGTTGCAGTTTTGTTTTGGGCTAATTTCAGATGAATTTTAATCCTATGTCCTTTTTACATTCCTTGTTTGGAGAAGGAATAATGCAGTACTAGTAAGTTGCACTTACTTGGACAGCAGTTTTGAACTTTGATCTATCATCTTATTTCAAGATGAATTCCACTAAGGTGCTGTGGCTGAGTTAAAACGCCTCATCAATTTTTCGCATTAAAGACAATTTCAGTCATTATCAGATCTTGTGAAGAACTGTTGTGGATTGGAGGATATCTTCAGAACTTTTCGAAACTACTTTAGTGTATTTGGTGGTTTGAGTTGGGAGTTTGAGATTTGATGGTTATACTTTTTTGAATTGAAGGTCAATGTTTAAATCAATTTGTGCTGAGTAAGAAGAATCTATTTTATTCTTACAAATAAGTCAGAAATGCTAATTTTATTATATTTGGAAGTTAATGCAGTATCCAGAACCTTTTTGATATAATTTGACGTCATCCTGTGTGCCTTTCTTGCCTGCAGGTAACATTTTCTATTGGTAGAATTCAGCATGGCTGTGGTCATCCGCTTGCAGGGGCTCCCAGTTTCTGCAGGAACCTTGGATATTCGTCACTTCTTCTCTAGATTAACCATTCCTGATGGAGGGGTGCATATAATTGGTGGTGAACTGGGAGAGGCATTCATTGTATTTGCTACGGATGAAGATGCACGGCTTGCTTTGATGAGATCGGGTGAATTTCTTAAAGGGAGTAGAACAAAACTAACATTAAGTAGCAGAAACGAAATGCAGAGTACAATTGAGATGAGTCGTAAGAGATATGCACGTTCCAGTGGAGAAACATCCGGTTACGGAAGGTCGGGATTCAGCAGTTCTGGCACAGGTGGCTTAGGTAGTATGTCTTCTACGCTAGCTGAAAACTTAGTTGCAGCAATGCAACATGAAATTAATAGGGATGCGTTTCATCCTGGTGAAATTGGGAGTTCTGATATGAACAGCTATGGCTCTCGTATGGATCCTATGATGAGTGGGAATATGGCAACAATGGCTTTATCTTCTCCGCAGAACATTCCAGTTGCTCCTAGTTCCTCAATGTCTGCGTTATTTGGAATGACATCTGGAGCAATGAGTGATAGTTTGGATAAATTTAATGGCTCTGGGTCAGTGGATCCTTTTGCAGTTTCAGTGTATAATCAAAGGAGAGAACAAGGAGCTTTTCATTCTGATGATGTTTATTTGCATCTGCAAGGCATGCCATATTCTGCTGGAGAGCTGCAAGTAAGAGAATTCTTCCATGGTTTACAAGTGGAAGCAGTTCGTCTACAAAAGGATTACCGGGGTATGAACAATGGAGAGTGTTTTGTACGGTTTGCCAGTTCTTGGGATGCAGCTGAGGGACTGAAGCGTCATAAAAAATACATGGGGCAAAGATTTGTAGAGGTGTATCGAGCTACAGAACTAGAGTGGATTTCTGGGGGATCTGATTTGTTTATAGATGATAGACATTTGGATCTAAACCGACACAATCGAGGTCGTTCCCCTCATCGTGAAGATAAACATTTCCATTCTCAAACTCGATCAAGGTCACCTCGAAGGCACAGGTCACGATCTTATTCCCCTCAAGATCAAGATTATTGGATGCAGTTAAAAAATATACCGTATAGTATCTTAAAAAAAGATATACGAAATTTCTTTGATGAACTAAATATCACAGATGACCAGATTTACCTTGTAGAAGATCCTCATGGTAAAAATACTAATGAATGCTTTGTGAAGTTTAGAAATGATTCTGAGATTCGTAAAGCTTTAAGATACCATAAGACATACATTGCAAACCGTGCAGTTTATCTGTATCCTGTTGCTAAAAAAGCTGTGTTAGAGTTGATGGACGCTGTTAAGAAACAAAGATCAAGAGAAAAATCTGCCTATAGAAATGAAGAAAAAAAGTACCAGTCAAGAGAAGGAGCACATTCCCCAAGATTGTATATTTATGCTCGTAATCTACCATTTGATATCTCCAAATCTGAGATCCATAAATTCTTTGAGGGATTTGGTGTGGCTGAACATGGGATCCGAATACTTGTTGATAGTAATGGCATTGGACTAGGGGAGGCTCTAGTCAAGTTCAAATCTGAAGATGAAGTACTAAGGGCTGAGCGCTTATATGGTAAAAAGCTTGGAGGAAGAGAAGTTGTACTGAAGGTGGTTACTTCAGAAGAGGTGTTTGAACTTGGTAACGCTTCTATGCATGAAAGAGCCAAAGGTCAAAAGGAAAGTGACTACTTTGGTTCATATGGTGGTGGTGGTGGTGGTGGTGATCACCCATTATCTCATGATATGCATGAATTATCTAAGCCTTTCTTTGAACCTTATGGTAATTTGGATTCTGTATCCTCCATGCAAGGACCAATGTATGGCAGAGAAGAAGGAACTTATGGAGGGTTTAACACTGGAAACAGCAATTTTGATGACTGTAGTGGAGGGGGATTAGGATCGCAATTTGATTCAGGCTACCGAGGTCGTACTGGAGTTGCCAGTGGCATGGCTGTTGTGAAGGCTTTCAACCTGCCTTTCAAAATCTCAGTTGATGAAATACTGGACTTCTTCTATGGCTATCGTGTTATTCAAGAGTCTGTCATTGTACGGTACAATAAGAGGGGGTTTCCTGCAGGCGACGCAATAATTACATTTGAAACTGTTGATGAAGCAATGGCTGCTGTTCGTGAACTGAATGATAAACCAATTGGAAAAAGAAATATCAAACTAAGTTTGCTCTAAGTACAGTGGAACCTATGCTGTTATTTTAAACAAACAAATTTTAGATTCTCTGAAGTAAAAGTTAGTTGCTGTCTGACCACTGGTTCCACCAAATGGAATAAATAAATAAATTGAGTTGTTGTCTTTTGTGATTTTCAGGCAAACATCACTCCTGTTGAAATTTTTTTCATTTATGTTGCCAGAAAATAGTTGGTTCTAGTTTACTGCTTTGGGATATATTACATTCTGTCTTGACTCAATTGATATAGTTTACAAGAATACATTCTAATTTTGTTCAGTGTCTTGATTTTGATAGGGTTTGAAAGTTAAGAGCTGTTGCTGTCTAGATGGTTTGGAAGTAAACTTGAATAGTTGAACTTCAGCATGAAGAAGTTCTGAATTGCTTTTATTTTTCACTGTAAAAGGATGATTGAATGAAACATTTTAAATGGCTCAACATCCTGTATAATAATTGTGTAACTTTGTTAACGGTGATTTTTTTTTCCCACTTACCCGAATTCTACTTGAGGCAAGTTATGGACATGGGATAACTTAGTCTATGTTTTGGACATAGTGATATGCACATTTAAAATAAGCAGAAATCGGCTTAAAAGTGTATCATTGTTTCAAAAAATAAAACCAATCCCAGATCTGTAGGTTGAAGAACTATTAGACCAGAGAATAAAATTACTAATATAACTTTTAATTTTGATGTTATTTGTCCCTTATGTAAGTGTCAACTGAAGAAACATTTTCTTAGAAGGTTATTAAACATTTCTAAATAAGCTACAACCTACCTGATGCTTTAACAGTGAATGTTTATTTCTGTTTTGTCAACTGAGGCTATTCATTTACAGAAAGATTTTCCTTATCCAATTGTGACTTAATTCCATCTGTTAAAAACATAGGAAGTTATTTACAGATCTCCATTTTAAAGTTTTGGAATATGACAGTGCAATACCATAAAAATTTCAATGCATATATGGTCCAAGTATTCATTCTCTTTAAATGTACAGGATTTGACCAATTCAGTCCTTGTCAGAATGATACTAAGAATTTATTTTTTGCATTTGTAGGCGTGTTAACTTTTAATTAAAAAAAAATTAAATATCTTTTGCATTTGTGTTTACTGGAAAACCAACATTGTGTATTGCTTGATGGTTAAGATGTTTAAGCAGTAAACATTTTTCTTTGTAATAGAAAATGGTTTGTCATGTATGAAAATGTACTTAAAAGTCATTTTTAAAAAGTTGTGAAGATGTGACTAACAGCGTTTTTTTTTTCTGCAATTTTATTTTGCATCATAGTTGTCCTGAAATAGCACATGTTAACGGTTCTCTATTTTCTGTTAGAGTTGGGGGAATATGTAGCATTCCTGAAATTCTAAAGAACAAAACCAGTAATGAGTTTTTTAAAAAAATCTCCAATCTACTTTATAGATGTGAAATTACCGAACAGCTATATGTCCTAAATAGATTCTGTTAAATTTATGCAGCACAGCACTAATAGTTACATTTCCGAATGGTTTAAAAGATATAACTAACACAGGTAAAAATTAATCTTTTATGTGATCGTAATCCTTTGATCACCACCAACCTGTGTCAGGGAACCAATTGTGGATTCAAATGCTGGGAAGAATGTTTAAATATAGGTTAGTTGAACTAAAATATGTATACACTTTTTAAAATTATGGTTCATCTTGTCAGATAATGCCAGAATAATCAATAGTGCTTAGTCATATTTTTTAACGTATATTAAAATAAAAACAATCCCATCATTTTAGTATGCATTAATATGCTTGGAAAGCAGAGTAATAATGAGTTTGACAAAAACATTTGAGATAAAAATGACACTTTTTTTTCCCTTCTAAGAATTTTTTTTACTCCTAAGCTTGGGAATCTTTTCAATGATTTTTGCTGGCAAATCTGACGTTTTAATTGCTCATCCTTTGTTTCCTTTGACATGAGAGTTTGGGCTGCCTTTCTAAGATGTTTGTAATAATTTATACTCCATAGAGTTCCATATGCTTACACAGTAATGGAAATAATGTAATGTCACATCTAAGGTAACATTACGTCTGACAGGAACAACTTAGAATTAAGTGGTGAAAATGATTGGCTTTTGATGCTGTTGTTCACAAAACCTTCGCAATATGCTATTATGTAGATTTGACACTATTGGCTTAAGTATTTGTTTGAACTCATGAATGAGTATTGATCAAGCATACTATTTTTCTCCAGATTATCTGTGGTGTGGTTGCAGCTGTGTCCATACATGCAGGGGGAAAGTGTTCTCATTCCTGGCTTCTGCCAAGTAGGTGGTGGAGAAGCTTTGGATAAATGTAATATGAGTCACACACGGGATATTGATCCACTGTACTGTTACATAACTTTTGTTTGACCTCAGACTCTATGAGGATAGTCAATGATAACCCTAAGATGGTAGAAAACTCTAGTAATATCTGATTTTGACAAGAGATTATTAGATTTTCTTGTTATTAATGCCCTTTGCCTGGCACTTTGTTCATATAACTAGCGTACTATTTATCATGTTTAAATCTTGAGTTGTCATGGGAACCCTGCATAGTGGTTCATTATCATTATCGTGAAATGAACTCAGACCCTGCAATTGCTAGCAAAATCCTTACTTAAGTTTCAGGGAATGTGGAGAGGAACCAGGTATTTGGGCTTGAGTCACTCGAATTCAGCCACTCCTGAAACTAGAATTATTTGGCCTCCCAATAATAATCTTTTCTTTGTGTCCATTAGGACTCCTGTTATTGGAGATGTCTCCTTAATATCATGCTTAGGGACGGGTAGTCACTCTGATGTTGCCTCTGTAATTCAACTCTAGCTTCCATATTTTTACCAAAGTTGATATTAAGCCTAGAGTCAAATAGTGATGATGGATCCAAATGGGGATCATTGAGGAAATTGTAGTTTAATAATTGAGAGTACTTTTGTTGTTTTCCATGGCTTTGATTATTGAGAATGTGCTCTGGATTGGTCTTCATTTTATATATAGTGAATACCTGGGCAAAACACCTGTGCTGTCAAAGGTTGGAACAATTGGGCAGGAGTGTGACTGTTTTTCAAGCCAGTTCTTGAGTGATAACTGATGTTGTCCAAGCTTTTGTTTTGTTATTTACACTCCTCCAATTCTGGTGTGTACTGAATTGTTTGAAGATGATAACTGCAAAGTGGAGATCTGAGTTGTAATCTAACAAAGCATCATCTACTCCACAAATTTGCTCATGATGGTTGAACATTTTTGAATTTGGTTGCTGGACATTTTCTGTGGTTGTGATTGTTGGGCTCTTCATTACATTAATCCTTTAACTTTCTGTACTGTTACTTGACTAAATGTGGCTGGGTTGTCGGGCTTTAATCAGTTGATTGTGGCATTGCTTATCTGTCGATGATCTTGTTAAAAGCTTTGCCAGGATGACATTTCCTTTTCCAGATAAATTTGGTGCTGTCCTCATTCATTGAACCCACTGCCTTTTAAAGTGTAGCAAGGATGAAAAAACAGATGCTAGGCAATGGAATTTTGTCACACCAGCAATTTAACAACTTCAATCTTTGTGATTTTAATGTGAAAAGTATAATTATTTTTATAAAATTTGGTAAAAGGTAAAATTTAGTAAATTATGCTGCAAACATATGTTTTTACATTTTAATTTACTTCTTAGAAATAATTTAATGTTTTTCTTTACCATAATAAATTGATTATTTAGAAACAAGGAGCAAAAGTAGGCCATTAGGTTCTATCATTTGCTCTGCCATTCTATCTCCATGTCATACGTTGGGAGAAACAATGTCCCTGATGCTTTTAAAATATTTTTAAAAAATTATTCTTTTTTTTTCTTGAATATATTCAATGGCTTTGGCTTCTGAAATGTTTTATGGTAGAGAATTACACATTTGCTACCCTTTTTTAGAACAATTTTTTTTTTCATTTCAGCCAAAATTGGCCTACCCCTTATCCTAGGGTTGTGTTCCCTGATCCTAGACCCCCCCCCCCCCCCCCCCAAACCAGGGAAAACAACCTCCCTACATCTAGACTCTCCTATTACAATTTATATTTTTTGTCCGATCCCCTGTCATCCGTGCACATTTCAGTGAATACAAATCAAGCCAAACCAATCTTTCTTCATATTACAGTACTGCCATTCTTAGTCATAATTTGGAGATGCCGGTGTTGGACTGGGGTGTACAAAATTAAAAGTCACACAACACCAGGTTATAGTTCAGCAGGTTTAATTGGAAGTGTTAACTTTCGGAGCACTGCTCCTACATCAGGTGGTTGTACTCCAAAAGCTAGTGCTTCTAATTAAACCTGTTGGGCCATTCTTAGTAGAAGTCTCGTAGATGTTCCCTGCACTCATCCTATGGCAAGTATATCCTTTCTTGGGTATCGAGACCAAAACTACATGCAATACTCCAGATATGGTCACATTAAAGCTCAAAATAACTTCAGTAATACATTCCTACTTATGAACTCCAAATCCTTTTTGCAATGAATACCAATGTACCATTTGCTTTTTGCACCTGTCTGTATATTTTCATTGACTGAGTGTACAAAGACACACAGATTCCTTTATACATCCTCATTTCCCAATATATCACTATCTAAATAATACTCTTCTCTGTTTTCCGTAACTTCACATTTAGCCATGTTGTCCTATATCTGCCATGTATTTGCTCACTCATAATTTGTCTAAATCATGAAGCCTCCTTGTATTGTCCTTTAAAGTGTCATCCAGATTTGTTTTGTCAAACTTGGGAATGTTGTATTAGTTCTCTCAACCAGGTCATTCCTATAAGGCCTTAAAACAAAAGGGTTTTTGACCCCTTGAGACAGCTTCATTGTTCAGTTGGATGGTAGCTGATCTGTTCAGTTTTTATGTCCACTTTTCCCTGAAACCCTTGTTTCTCCTACTGATCAAGAATCCATCTGAGCCTTAAATATACAAAAGCACTTTCTCAACAGATGTCTCTGGCAAGGGATTACAAAGAGACTCTGAGAGAAGTTCTTCCTCATTTAAATCTTAAATTGGCACCCTTTTATTTTGATACCTCCCATGAAAGGAACTTTTTTAAGCATTTACCCTGTCAAGCAAAATAAGCATTCTGTATGTTTCAATGAGATCATCTCTGATTTTTATAAACTCAAGTGTCGAGCCACAAAACTATACTCTATACTAGGAATTGTCTTAGTGAACATGCTTTGAATTACATGTGATGACAATTTTATTTCTGAAATAAGGGAACCAAAACTCATCACAGTATTCCAGATATAGACACTTTGGAAAGTTATCTAAGGTTACAAAGGGATCTTGATCTATTGGTCCAATGAGTCGAGAATTGGCAAATAGTGTTTAATTTAGATGAAAGCAAGCTGTTGCGTTTCAGAAAAACTAGCAAGGGCAAGACGCACACAGTTTATGGTAGGGTCCTGGGAAATGTTGGCAAATGGAGACATCTAGGTGTTCAGGTACATTGTTCATTGAAAGTAGCATCACAGGCAGGTAGTGGTAAAGATGTTTGGCAGGTTTGCCTTCGTTGCTCAGAGCATTGAGTCAAGGAGTTGCGACATTTGTATTGAGGTTTACAGGACATTGGAGAGACCAATTTTGGAGTACTGTACAGTTCTGGTCACCATACTATAAGAAGGATATTATTAAATTGGAGAGATTACAGAAAAAAATTTACAAGGATGTGACCAGGACTGGAAGGTTTGAGTAGTAAAAGGTTGGATAGGCAGGGGCTTCATTGGTTGAGGTGTAATCTTTTCGAGGTTTATAAATTAAGAGGAGCATAGATAAGATGAGTAGCAAAGGTCTTTTCCCTAGGGTAGGGGATTTCAGAACTAAAGTGTGTAATTTTAAGGTGAGAGGAGAAAGATTTAAAAGACTTTTATCCTAGATGGTTAGTGCCGAAGAAACCTTTGGAGAATTTCTGCAGTGCACCTTGTCGATGCTACTGACTGGTGGTGGTGGTGGTGGTGGAAGGAGTGAATGTTTGTGGATTGGGTGCCATTGAAGCAGGCTACCATGTTCTTGATGATGTCAAGTTTCTTAAATGTTGGAGTTAGCTATCAGGGCAAGTTCCAAGTATTTCTTCGTACTTGATCTGTACCTTGTAGGTGGTGTATAGGCTTTGGGAAGTCAGGAGCTGTGTTGTTTATTTCAAGTTTCCTAGCTTGTGACCTGCTCCTCTAGCTACAGTATCAATGTGACTAGTGTAGTTCAGTTTCTAGTCAGTTAATCCCTAGGATATTGATTATTGAGGTATGGAAATGCCTTTGAATGTCATGGGAAGATTATCATGATTTGTCATTCCTGTATCTTGAATGTTACTTGCCTCTTTGTCAGTCCAAACCTGGATATTGTTCAGATCATCTAGCATTTGGGCATGATTTGCTTAAGCATTTGAGGACTCTCAAATGGTTCTAAATATTGTGCAGTCATCAGTGAGCATCCCTATTTCTGGCCTAATGATGGAGAGAAGATCATTGATGAAGAAGGTGAAGATGATTGGGCCACAGACCCTGAGAAGCTCCTACAGAGAGATCCTCGAGTTGAGGTGACAGTCCTTCAACAACCACGACTATCGTCCTTTTTGCCAGGTATGACTTCTCTTAATGGAGACTTTGCCCCCAATTTTGGCCAAATTATTCAAATTTAAACATTTTCAGATTTATTTCTAGCTAAATGTGAAGAAAGAATTTAAATGTTCTTATGTATGGCGATATGGATATTCAATTTTTGTTACACTGGGTTGAGCAGATACTGTGAAAAAGATATATTTCTCCACCAACTGGAGGGAGTTGCACACTTTGGTGAGATGATTGAATTCATTTCATGAATCTTCATATATAAATGGCACTAGTTGTCCTTTTTCTTTAGTGCAATCAGCTGCTGGTATCTCCTTTTTAATAGTCTTGAGGAAATCTTTGAATCTGTGCACATTTTTACAGAATATCACCTGAATGATGCAGAGTAATTTCATAAATGGTGAGATATAAAGAATGAAGATAGTTGTTGGGAGTACTTAATCATAGGGTAAATATTGAATAAAACTAGAGGTTTACTCACAATTGGGAGCTGTAACAGATATTGGTTTGGATTTAAGTTTATGATATATATTCAGGAAGTTATTTTCATCTGCCTTGTAATCTATTTGGTTAGATATCTTTAAAGATGCGATGGATCCATTGAACCAGTTCAGCATGAGTTCCAAACCTAGTTGGATTGCGTATCATGATTTGTGCAGTAGCACCCATGTCATTGAGGGCTCTCATCAATTAGCCTTCCCTATCACTGTGGGCAAGATAAATGTCCATGTTATTTGGGTGAGACAAATACAAAAATATTGGTGATCTAATCAGTAATAGAGTTGAGGGTTATGGGAAGCAAGCAAGAAAGTGACGACAAGAGACTAAGGTAAGATCAGTGATGATCTTGTTGAATGATAAAGCAGGTTCAAACGTGCTGAATGGCCCACTGATCCTATTTCTTTGTTCATGCGCTGCAGTTCTTTTTGATGTAGTTACATAAAGTACATGCAACTTTGTACAGTCTAAATTCACACACAGTCACCATTTTTCCTCATTGTTGGTGCACTTTACACTAAGGTGGACTTGATACGCAGTTGGTTTTCAAATTCTAATTATATACTTGATTTCAAAAGAAATCCAGAGGACAAGTTGAATTATTTTAACAGGCGACCTTATATGAAGCAGTATGCAACTTAGAAATGCTGGTGCTCTGAGCTGTGAACCAAATACTCATGGTGGGAATCAACATACTGAAACAACCAAATTTATTGTGTGATTCCATTTAATTTTTAAAAGGCAAAGTTTTATCTATTTTGTAACTTCAGTAATAAAGCTTAAATTAATATGAATTAACAGATAAACTACAGTATAAATAACATTGAATCACAGATACAATAAATAAATATCTTATTTGCTAGACAGTATACTTAGAGTATATATTATATTAATTTCAGTAACCCATTCCTTCAGACCTCTGATCTTCCAATCTTTTTCTTCAAGCATTTAGTTACTGATTCTCCTCCAATAAGAGCCCTTCATGGGCACAAACTTCAGCAAAATAGTGCAAGTGAACTTTCTCAGCTGTGCTCCATTCTTAATTGTGTGGATCCACCAGAATTTCCTTTGTTTAAACAGTCAGTAATTATCTTGTGCACTGATGCTTCACGTAAAAGTATCAAACTGAGACAGCCTTGCATTTGTTTATCACCCAGCTCTTGGATCCAGCCTTTAGGTTTTCCTTTTTATAATGTACTGCCACTACCACACTCTTCAAGACACTGTAATGTGAAGGCCCTCATGAGACAATCCTGTGACAAAGGATGAAGCTTTTCATATTTACCTGTGGGGGGAGTAGGGACAAGGACAGGATTTGTGAATTAAGCTGTCTTCCAAATCAGTACCAGGAGAGTACCCAAGTAACCTATTCCACAACAGTATCCATAGTCAACAAAACCCCAAATGCTCTTTGCAACCGGAGTTCTGCGAGTCAATCAGGCAAGGACAAACCTCACTGCCAGAATCACAATGCAAGAAAATCACCCAGGAAGCATTTCCTTGTATGTCAGTTTCCAAAATGCTCTGTTACTTTGGATTCCAACACAGCATTAGATATTTCCCTAATGCAGACAAGTCAGTTATTTTAAAAATATAGACCATAGGTGCAGGAGTAGGCCACTTGGCCTTTCGAGCTAGCACCACCATTCATTATGATCATGGCTGATCATCCACAGTCAGTATCCTGTTCCTGCCATATCCCCAAAACCCTCGATTCCACTATTTTTCAGAGCTCTTTCCGTCTCTTTCAAGAAAGTATCCAGAGACTTGGCCTCCACTGCTTTTTGGGGCACCACTCTCTGGGGCATATATTCACCACTCTCTGGCTGAAGAAATTTCTCCATCTCTGTTCTAAATGGCCTACTCCTTATTTTTAAACTACGTCCTCTGGTTCTGGACTCGCCCATCAACGGAAACATGCTTCCTGCCTCCAGAGTGTCCAATCATTTATTAATCTTGTACATCTCAATCACATCCCCTCTCATCCTTCTAAACCCAAGTGTATACAAGCCCAGTCGCTCCAATCTTTCAACATATGACAGTCCTGCCATTCTGGGAATTGACCTCGTGAACCTCTGCTGCACTCCCTCAAATTTGGAGACCAAAACCGCGCACAGTACACCTGGTGCAGTCTCACCAGAGCCCTGTACAGCTGCAGAAAGACCTCTTTGCTCCTATACTCGATTCCTCTTGTAATGAAGGCCAGCATGCCATTAACTTTCTTCACTGCCGGCTGTACCTGCATGCTTGCTTTCGTTAACTGATGCAAAAGAACACCTAGATCTCATTGTACTTCCCCTTTACCTAACTTGACTCCATTTAGATAATAAACTGCCTTCCTGTTCTTGCCACCAAAGTGGATAACCATATATTTACCTACATTAAACTGCAATTTATCATACATCTCTCCTAGAGTGTCCAAGTCAATCTGTATTCTCATAACATCTTTGTCCCATTTCACCCTGCCACCCAGCTTTGTGTCACTTATTATTACACTGTTTGACCTAGATAGATTGGCTTCCAATTTTCTTGTTTTTTTTTAATGTTGCTCTCAGGTTCTCTGGGCATTTTATTCCATTTTAAAGAAGTTGTATTAATTACAAGTGATCTCAAAACTTAACTAGGAAAACGTATCTAGGAATTTTATCTACAAGATAATAACATTTGATAAAGCTCAGAATTGGTTTGTTACGACTGTTTAACATTTTCTTCATGGAAACAACCACAGATCACAAAGAAATGATTGCATATTAAGATCCAACCACAGTTAATATATGCTGAGAATGAAAGCTTGTTTGATTCCCCCAAAAAACGCCAGATTTTAAGTTGCAAGATATTTTACCTACACCATCAGTAGACTCAGCTGAAAAAAACTCCTTTTTACTTGAATGAGCCAGAGGGGCACACCTTGAATTTATTTTTCTTAATGACATTTTCCAAATAGAAAATATTATACATAACTGTAATTCTATCAGGATGTATAACTTTTTGATAGCTCACTAACCTGTGTTAACTTTGTTGGCCTCCACTATTATAAGGATAGGTATCTTAAAATCTTTGGGACAAACTGGTAAGATTCAAACAAGCTGCACGGATATTGATGGCTTCACATCTGAAGTTAGCATTTTGATTGATTAGAAGAATTATCTGAAGAAAATCATCTTAGAAAAGTTTTCTCCACGTCTCTGCTATTGGAGAAACCAGAAGCTGTGTTAAAGCAAAAGCATTGGATATTTAGAATGCTGTCCAAGGGCTTGAAAACTGAGAGATTGCCTTTTAAAATTTAATTGGTTTCTTTACAACATACTTCTGGTTGAAGAAGACCACTTGGTTTAAAAATATGCTGCTTCTTTCATAGAACAAAGTAAGAATCATTCCTTCTTAATACATTCCTGTAGCTGTTCTATACAGTAAAAATTGATTATTTCTTTGTTTGTTTTTACTGTGGTCATTATTCTGTTTCAGGCATTTCTTCTGGATTTGTGTCTGGATGGATGGTCCCACCATTTCCAAAGAAAAGGGTGGTTGGGAAACAGGAGGACAGAAGATTTGGTTTATCTTGTTTACCTTTATACTCTCATCCTGGAAGGGTCATCTAATTTTATATATTTGGTAATTTTAAAATTGAATATGTCAGTCCTTTTGGGAAGACCTTAATCCTGAATCTGTTTACTGTATCAGGGAAATCTGGAAACATTTATCAGCCATTTTCTAAAGTATGAGTTTATTTAATATAATATAAAACATTAACAGTAGATATGTACTCCACATTATAGCCTTAAAACTGAGGTAGATCTTGCAGATGGCTCAGTGGGAATTTACAAGGTATGGATTGAGGTGCCACTAAACAAGACAGGTCAAAAAAATTCAGGTGTTCAAATAAAACTTTGGTTACAAGTTACTGAGCAATCCATTTTTTAAAAAATGCATTCATTATAAACTGTATATGATTTACCCAAGTTTGTAGAGTACTAATTAGATTTAATTTTTAAATTCAACTCTACTCATTGCTGTACTTCATTTTATTCCCAAACCTGACAAAATCTTTTAAAATTAAGTTAAAACTTAATTTGATCAAACATCTAAGACATCATAGAAAAGTGTGTTTTGATTTTGCCTTCATTAGGCTTGTTAGAATGTTTTAGCCAGGCTGAAAGAGAAATTGTAGCAGCATGAATAGAGAATTGGTTGGCAAATGGAAAAAGGGAACAGGCTAAATAATGTTTGCTTGGATTGGAAAAGTAGTGGAATCCAGTAGGACATTGTTTACTTTTCTTTTAGATTTAAATAAAAAGTTACAAGTTTGGGAATAGTAAGAAATGCAAAAGTCTAGATGTAGAAGCACAAATGGCAACTTGACACTGTCATTCCACAGTAGTTTCCAAAACCATCATTTAGAACAAGGCAGCCAGTGCATGGAAATATAACCACCTGCAAATTCTGTTCCAAGCACCCTCCCCAGTCTGACTTGGAGCTATGTTGCCATTCCTTAACCGAAATGGGCTCAAACTCCTGGATGTCCCTTTGCAGCAAGATTGTGGGTATTCCTAGGTAACATAGACTGCAGCAATTCAAAAGATAGCTTGTCTCCACTTGTCCTTGAAAAGTTGCTCTCAGTGCCAACCTTGAGTGATTTACAACAGTGAAGAGAGGCTGTTCACCTTATTTAGTTAATGCCAGCTCATTGTGGAGTGATCCACTCAATCCCACACCCCTAATCAGTTTTGTAGCCCTACAAATTTATTCTCGTCAAGTGTCTTAATTATTTTTAAAACTCATTGTTTCCATTACACCATCCTCGTGGGAAGCAGCTTCCAGGTCTTTACACCTCTTAAAAAAGAAACATCTTTCACGTTCTCTATGAATTTCTTGCTCAGTACAAGGATTAGGGAACAGATTCAAGACATTATCGGTCAGTGGATTTCTTTTTTTCTTCTCTACTTTTATCTACGCTTTTTCATAATCTTGTATATAATCTCCATCAAATCTCTCCCAATTACTTTAGCTCCAAGGAGAGACAATCTTTCCACCCTTATAAATGAACTACAACCCCCACCAATCTCTGAAATGGCTTTAATCAAACTCTTTTACACCCACAAGGGCCTTCATCTTTGCTCAAGTGTAATGACCAGGTCTGAATGCAATACATTAGTTGGGGTCCAGTCAGAAATTTATAAATGGCACAAATTCCCTGGTTTTTGCACTCTTGTCTCCAATAATGAAATCCAAAATCCCCAATGTTTTGTTAACCATTCTCTCAATTTTCCTTACCACCATTGAAAAATTGATGCATATGTATACCCATAACACTCTTTTGACTTGTGCTATTATTTTGCTTCATACCTATAACTTCTGCCAAAATGCATCACCTCTCACTTCTGTATCAGAATTTGTCTGTTTATTCTGCTAGCATATCTGTTTCTTGATACAGGCAAATCATAACATCCTGATTTATCACTCCTTTTGGATTCTGAAATTTTACTCCATATTCTAACATCTATATCAAAAAACTGTGATCTTAGTAGTGATTCAAAGGTATCTTGTCAATACCTTTTTCTTTGCAACTCAATAGGCAACACCATGAATCGACCACAAGTAAATTCCATTTACTTGTCAAGCATGACTTTATTTCTATAAATAGGGGAGCACGGTAGTAAGCATAACTGCCTCATAGCACCAGGGACCTTGATTAATTCCAGCTGTGTAGTTTGCACATTCTCATGATATTCACATGGGTTTCTGTCAGGTACTCCGGTTTCCTCCACTCCACCTCAGTCCAAAGATGTATTGGCTAGGTGGATGAACTGTGGTAAATGCGGGGTTGTGAGGATAGATTGGGATGCTTTTCAAGGGTCAATGCAGGCTCGATGGACAAAATGACCTCTTTCTTGTTGTGGTTCTGTTCGCCGAGCTGGGAGTTTTTGTTGCAAACGTTTCGTCCCCTTTCTGGGTGACATCTTCAGTGCTTGGGAGCCTCCTGCGAAGCGCTTCTGTGCTGATTCCTCCGGCATTTATACTGGTTTGAATCTGCCGCTTCCGGTTGTCAGTTGCTGTCCGCTGCAGTGGTCAGTATATAGGGTCTAGTTCGATGTGTCTGTTGATAGAATTTGTGGATGAGTGCCATGCCTCTAGGAATTCCCTGGCTGTTCTCTGTTTGGCCTGCCCTATAATAGTGGTATTGTCCCAATTGAATTCGTGTTGTTTGTCATCTGAGTGTATGGCTACTAGGGATAGCTGGTCGTGTCGTTTCGTGGCTAGTTGGTGTTCATGGATGCGGGTTGTTAGCTGTCTTCCTGTTTGTCCTATGTAGTGTTTTGTGCAGTCCTTGCATGGGATTTTGTACACTACGTTGGTTTTGCTCCTGCTGGGTATCGGGTCCTTTGTCCTGGTGACTTGTTGTCCGAGAGTGGCTGTTGGTTTGTAGCCACACAAACCAACAGCCACTCTCAGACAACAACTCACCAGGACAAAGGACCCGATACCCAGCAGGAGCAAAACCAACGTAGTGTACAAAATCCCATGCAAGGACTGCACAAAACACTACATAGGACAAACAGGAAGACAGCTAACAACCCGCATCCATGAACACCAACTAGCCACGAAACGACACGACCAGCTATCCCTAGTAGCCATACACTCAGATGACAAACAACACGAATTCAATTGGGACAACACCACTATTATAGGGCAGGCCAAACAGAGAACAGCCAGGGAATTCCTAGAGGCATGGCACTCATCCACAAATTCTATCAACAGACACATCGAACTAGACCCTATATACTGACCACTGCAGCGGACAGCAACTGACAACCGGAAGCGGCAGATTCAAACCAGTAAAAATGCCAGAGGAATCAGCACAGAAGCGCTTCGCAGGAGGCTCCCAAGCACTGAAGATGTCACCTAGAAAGGGGACGAAACGTTTGCAACAAAAACTCCCAGCTCGGCGAACAGAACCACAACAACGAGCACCCGAGCTACAAATCTTCTCACAAACTTTTACCTCTTTCTGCAGGGATTATGATTATGTGAACTCAGCACGCTCAAGTGCTAATTAATTTTTTATTTTCACTGATTAAGGATTCCAAAACCTTTCCAACTAGTGATGCTAGATTAACTGGCCCAGTAGTTGCAAGAACTATCCTTTACATGCTTTCTTGAATAAGGACGTCAAATTTGCCACACTTCATGAGACCATAAACATAGGAGCAAAAACAGGCCATTGGACCATCAAGTCTGCTCCATCATTCAATCAGATCATGACTGATCTAATAATCCACACATCCGTTCTCCTTGTTGCAAAGCCTCTTGTTGCCCTTTTATTGATTAAGAAATCTGTGTATCTTTGGCTTTTGGATTCTTACGACCCAACCTCTACAAGTTTCTGCAGTAAAGAAATTCCACAGATTGACAACCCTCTGAGAGAAGAAATTCCTGCTCAAAGATTTTAAA
The DNA here is from genome assembly GCF_020745735.1 of Hemiscyllium ocellatum. NCBI lineage: Eukaryota > Metazoa > Chordata > Chondrichthyes > Orectolobiformes > Hemiscylliidae > Hemiscyllium > Hemiscyllium ocellatum. The sequence continues at coordinate 99,844,192 of NC_083404.1, read as the reverse complement.
TATATCATCATTACTCTTTGGGGAAAATAAAATCCCTCCTATCTCAACCTAGTGAACGTTTTCTGAGCTGCTTCCAATCCCAATACATCTTCCTCTTGATAAGGGGACCAAAATTGTACATGGTATTGAAGTTGTGATCTGACTAATGTTTTGTACGGTTTTAGCAAAATATACCTACTTTTGAATTTTATTTCAGAAACAATCAAATATTCTAATTGTCTTCCATATTACCTGTTGCATCTGTATGACATTTTTTGAGTTATGCACGAGTAGATCCAAATTCCTCTGTATTGCAGCTTTCTGCATCTTTCTCTATTTAAGTAATACTTTGCTCCTTTGTTCTTCCTGCCAAAGTGCACAGTCACATTTTCTCACAGTACACTCCCATCTGTCAAGTGTCTGCTGGCTCATTCTGTCTGCTCATTCCTCTGCAGAGTCCCATGTCATTCTCACCACTCACCCTTCCACATACTTTAGTCATCTGTAGACCTGGCAATAATACATTCACATTGCCATCCAAGTCAATGATACATGCTGTAAATAACTGTTCCAGCATTGATCCCTTTGGCACTCCATTAGTTATAGGTTGCCATCCTGAATTTTTGTTTGCCATGTTGAAAATTTTCCTTCATCCAAACTCTTTACTTTTAGCCAACCAATTCTCCATCATATCAATATACTATCCATGGGCTCACATTCTATTAAATAGTCTTGGGTGTAGTACCCTATCAAACACCATCTGAAAATCCAAAGATTTATTTACTGCTTTACACTTGTTTTTCTGGATTGATCTCTCATTCATGAATCCATGTTGCCTCCACTTTACGTTATTTGTAAATGTTTTTACACCCTTTTAAAATGAACTCCAACATTTTCCCAATGACTGACGTTAACTAGCCTGTAGTTACCTGTTTTTGTTCTCCCTTTTTGAATGTGTTATATTAGCTGTTTTCCAATCTTCAGGAGACTTTTACTTCTTTTAGTGATTGTTATTGTTCTTGCTTCGTCCTTTGCCTATTCTCCAAACCCACAGCAATTATTTATTATTTTTTTGGATTCAATTTCTGTTTTCTATCAGGAAGACATCACATATTTATTCAGCTCCTGTGCCATTTCCTGTTTCCCTACTATCTCCTCAGTCTTATTCTGTATGAAGCCTATTTCAATTATGTCACTGATCCTTTTTTTATTTGAAGAAATTCTTACTATTTTTTTTATTTTAATTGTTTATTTTCTCTCTCTCTCCCTCTCTCTATTATATATGGCTTACTATTACCTTTACCATTTTGTATATTTTTGATATACTCTAAGCAAGTAAGATCTTGAGATTATTTAATGCATGATTGATAATGGCATTAAAAAAAATGATTGAACATAATTGCTTCCTTTGCTTTCGAGAGAACTGTATTGCATGACCCTGTTGTTCGTTCTTGGAAAACCTCACAGCGAGATAAAAATCAAAACTTGGCTTTGCATTCTAAAGTTAGTGTTGAATTTTTCTTTCGTTGGAACCCAGTGGGTATCTAATTTAAAAATTAAGTTATGATTTATGTCAGCAAAATCCAGTCCTTGGATATCTTGTGGAATACTAAGAGATGTGCTTTCAGGAGAATTGTAATCACCAGCTTCAGAATCACAGTTTCAAGGCTGTTGGTTGTTGGTATTGTCACCTGAAGACCATTACTTCAACTAGAACAATTATTGGAAATGCAAGGCAACAGCCAAAATAAATCATACCATTTGTTCTGTGTCTTCTAATTGAACTGGCATTCTACCAGGAGAAAGTGAGGACTGCAGATGCTAGAGATCAGAGCTTAAAAATGTGTTGCTGGAAAAGCGCAGCAGATCAGGCAACATCAAAGGAACAGGAGAATCGACATTTTGGGCATAAGCCCTTCTTCAGTGCTGCCTGACCTGCTGCGCTTTCCCAGCAACACATTTTTAAGCTCTGGCATTCTATCAGTCTTGCATAACTTAGCAATTTTTCCAATTCAGTAAAGGTAACTCCTGAACGCAGGTTGTACCTGATACCAATCAGTACAGCCAGTTCTTCAGACTCTTAAAAATCTCCTATAATTAAGCAAAATATTGTCAATGGTGAACTTGTGAAATAAAATGCTGGAAAGGTTCAGGTCTGGCAGCATCAGTGGAGAGAAACAATTCAGAGTTGGAACACTTGATCTAAAGGATAGATTTGATGGGTTATATGATAGCAGGGGATGAACAAAAGGGAAGGTGTAGAATAGGATTGAGGGTAGGAGAGATTAAATACAAACATATCATGAACCAAACATCATCAGATTGAGTGGCACATAGCAGGCAACAGATATTAGGATAAATTAAAAGTTTGAATTAATGAAGCCAGGCCAGTGCAATTGAAAATGGGTGCCTCTTCAACCAATAGGGACTGTGGTCTCCTGCTTCCTACAACTTCACTCCCTCTTTCTCCCCCACCACCCCCCTCCTTTTCCATCCTACACTCCCTCTTGCTGTTTTCATTTTTTCCTACCTCTCATCACCTCCTCCCCACCCCCGCCCCCAATCATTTTTCTTCAGCCTCTTTGTCCATTTAGCTCCATGAGGCAAAAAAGGAGCTATTTCAAACCTTCTGAATATATCCAGCAGCAACAATGCCATTACTTCACCAGCAAATCTCCATTGAGATCATATTGGCCAATGTGTTTTCAGAGATTTAAATGCTATTTTGTGAATTTTTTTTTAACCAAATTTATTCTTCTGAACATGAATTTCCAATTTGGTACAGAAAGCTATGCAGGTCCCTGGCTCTGTTGCTCCTATCTCTCCCCTGTATCCCTCCCCCCACCCCCCCCCACCCCCACCTTCTTTCATCCCACAGTTGGGCTTTGCAAAGTCTCGTTGTACAACAGTGGAGACAACAGATGACACTGGAGGAAGAGACTACAAAGGCTACAGAAAAAAATCATCAGCTCCTGGGAATATGACCTCTGCGTCATCACCTTGCAAACAGAATAGTTGCAGATCCGAAAAAAATTGAGTCAGGCAGAAGTCCATAAGAAAGATTTAAAGGGCTGAGTTTAGTTTTCTGAAAATTGGAATTCTGCCTAATGATAGAAATCATCCATCTTGATTAGCAGGCCATAGATGAAAACGTCAGATTGGGAGCAAGTTAGAAAGTAAAATGATGAGCAACAAGAAGCTTGTGATCATACTAATGAACAGAACAATCGCACCTTTTTGTTAGTCTCTTCAATGCAGAGGCGGCTTATTTTGTTTGGATGCCTTCTGGAAGTTCATGTAAATGACTGTGCATGGCATTTCTCAATGCATTACTTTAGTCACCTCTTCAGACAGTTCAGTCAAGTGTGAGTCATAGAGTCACGTAGATACATAGTACAGAAAGAGATCCTTTGGTCCAACCTGTCCATACGGACCAGATATTTTAAACAAATGTAGTCCTATTTGCCAGCATTTGTGTCATATTAATATAACCATCCAAATGCCTTTTAAATGTTGTAGTTGTACCTGCCTCCACCACTTACCTGGCAACTCATTCCATACGTGCACCACTGTCTGCATGATTGCCCTTAGATTCATTTTAAATCTTTCCCCTCTCACCTTAAACCCCTCTAGATTTGAATTCCCCCACCCCTAGGAAAAGACCTTGCCTACTTTATTCATGCTCCTCATGATTTTATAAATCTCTATCAGGTCACCCCACAGCCTCTGATGTTCCAGGGAAAATAGCCCCAGTGCATTAAGCCTCTCCTTATAGCTCTTAAAAGCCTATTCTGGCTTTCTTAGCAGCCACTGAATCCTTATTTGAGGATTCTAGTAATTTTACAACAACAGATGTTAGGCTAACTGGTCTCGCAGTGGGAGAACACTTTGGTGACAGTGATCACAACTGCCTCACATTTACAATAGCCTTGGAGAGGGAAAGGAGCAGTTACCGAGGGAAGATATTTAATTTGGGAAAAGGAAATTATGACGCTATCAGACAGGAGTTGGGAAGTACAGACTGGGAGCAATTGTTCCAAATAAAGAGCACAGCAGACATGAGACTATTTAAGGAGCAGTTGTTGCGAGTGATGCACGAATTTGTTCCTCTGAGACAGGTAAGAAAGGGTAAGATTAAGGAACCTTGGATGACTAGAGTTTCTCGTCAAAAGGAAGAAGGTAGCTTATGTAGGGTGAAGGAAGCAAGGATCTAGCACAGCTTTAGAGGATTACAGGCTTGCGAGAAAGGAGCTCAGAAATGGACTGAGGAGAGCTAGGAAGGGGCATGAAAAAGGGTTGGCAAGAAGGATTGGGGCGAACACAGGCATTTTATTTATACGTGAGGAATTAGAGAGTGATCAGGGTGAAGGTGGCACCAATCAGGCAACAATTCTTCAGGATTCCTGAAGAAGGGCTTATGCCCGAAACGGCGAATCTCCTGCTCCTTGGATGCTGCCTGACCTGCTGTGCTTTTCCAGCAATACATTTTTAGCACCAATCAGGGATAGCGGAGCAAACTTGTGCGTGGAGTCTGAGCAGATAGGGGAAGGTCTAAATGAGTTTTTTGCTTCAGTTTTCACCAAGGAAAGGGACCTTGTGAACGAGAACTTTTGAGGAGCTGGGATACAGTCTTGGCCAGATCAAGATTGATGAAGTTGATGTGCTGGAAACTTTGGAAAAACGTTAAGATTGATAAGTCCCCAGGGCCAGACCAGATTTATCCTAGGCTGCTCCGAGAAGCAAGAGGTTGCTAAGCCGCTGGCAAGGATATTTGCCTCCTCACTCTCCACAGGAGTTGTACTGGAGGATTGGAAGGAGGCAAATGTTGTTTCTCTTTTCAAGGGTAATAGAGAAATCCCTGGCAATTACAGACCTGTCAGTCTTACTTTTGTGGTCAGCAAAGTTTTGGAAATAACTCTGAGGGACAGGATTTATGACTATTTGGCAAAGCACAGTGTGATTAAAGGCAGTCAGCATGGCTTTGTGAGGGGCAGGTCATGCCTCAGAAATCTTTATTGAGTTCTTTGAGAAGGTGACAAGACAGGTCGAGCAGTGGATGTGTTGTATCTGGACTTCAGCAAGGCATTTGATAAGGTTCCCCATGGTAGGCTCATTCATAAAGTCAGGAAGTATGATACAGGGAGATTTAGCTATCTGGATTCAGAATTGGCTGCTGACAGAAGGCAGTGGTTGCAGATGGAAAATATTCTGCCTGGAGATCAGTGTTGAGTGGGGTCCCGCAGGGCTCTGTTCTTAGGCCTCTGCTCTTTGCAGTTTTTATAAATGACTTGGATGAAGAGGTTGAAGGGTGGGTTAGTAAATTTGCAGGTGACACAAAGGTTGGAGGTGTCGTTGATGAGTTTAGAGGGCTGCTGCAGTGCGATATTGACAGGATACAGAGCTGGAATGAGAAATGGCAGATGGAGTTTGACCTGGATAAATGCAAAGTAATACATTTTGGAAAGTCGAACCCAAATGCTGAATATCAGATTAACGACAGGATTCTTGGCCGTGTGGAGGAACAGAGGGATCTGGGTGTGCAAGTACATGGATCTCAAAATTGCCCAAGTGGATAGGATTGTTAAGAAAGCATTTGGTAGGTGTTTTGGCTTTCATTTAAAGGGAGATCAAGTTTAACAGCCGTGAGGTTTTGCTACAGCTCTACAAGTCCCTGGTGAGACAACACTTGCAATATTGTGTCTAATTCTAGTGGCCCTACTATAGGAAAGATAGAGATTTTGGAGAGGGTGCAAAGAAGGTTTACCAGGGTGCTGCCTTGACTGGAGGGCTTGCCTTATGGAGAAAGGCTGAATAAGCTTGCACTTTTCTCTCTGGACAGAAGGAGGAAGAGAGAACACCTGATCAAGGTATACAAAATAATGAGTGGAATAGCCAGAGACTTTTCCCCAGTGCAGGATTGAGTGGTACGATGAGTCGTAGCGTGAAGGTGTAAAGGAGACGTCAGAGGTAGGTTCTTTACACAGTGTTATGAATGCATAGTATACATTGCCAGGTGTAGTGGTGGAAGCAGAGTTATTAGGGACATTTAAGCGACTGCTAGACATGCACAGGAATAGCAGTGAGTTGAGGGGTGTGTAGGTTATTATATTTTACATTAGGATTAAACCTCTGCACAATATCGTGGGCCAAAGGGCCTATTTTGTGCTGTACTTTTCTACGTTCTATAATTCACTCAATTCCCTCTGTTATCTTTCTGAAATTGTGGAATTATCAATTTTCCAGTCAAAAGGAACCAGTTCCCAAATCAAAATTGCAGATGCTCTGTGAACTCTCAGAATTATCATCTCTTTCCTTACTTGTTCATTGCCTCTTAGATTTGCTTGCATTAATTTTGAGAAGACCCAGATTAACTTTCTTAGCTATTTAGTGTGACAGACTGCTTTCTCTTTTACACAAAACAATTATTCAGTAAGTTTTTTTTAATTTACCTTGTCTCAGTTATCAGTTTTTACCAGGTTCACATTGCTTCTGGTCACATGTTCGTAATGTTATTTACCAAAAATTGTTTATATTTCTTTTTGATTTTCAAACTCCTTCAGCTGTTGGACCAATGTTAGGGCCTGAAGATTTCTGTAGGTTGTGCTGCTGTTTTCAGTGCAATTCACCAAAAAAAATCAGCCAGTTTAGAGCACAAAATCAAATTATTTAAAGTGTAATCTTAAATATAAGCTTCTGTAATCTACTGCATTGGTCTGAAAACTTCGAGTAGGAAGACAGTCCGGCCAGCAAAACAGTCACACCCTTGTTTGAGTTAGTCTTCAGTCAGTATCTGCTAGTAGATTCTGTGGACCTTTTAAGGGGGCTCTTAAAATTGTTTCACGTTAGGAGCAACAACATTAATGGACAACATTTTAAATATTTAAGAATATTTGATTAAGCTAATCATGATTTTGCTTGTAGTAATGAAATAAATGGAAACTTGGAAAAAATTAAAAATGCAATTTTGAGCATATTTTTCACAGTTCTATCTCAAAATGTACTTTATCCAAACAACTATTATTCAGAAGACTATCTTTAGATATGATGTTTCAAACCTTGAAGATAGCCTTAAACTTGAAAAGACCTGGTTCTATTTCTGATTGGAAATTAAGAATATCAAAAAGTATAAAGTGAAGTAACCAAATGTAGAAGTTGTTATTGTTTTGCTGCGTTAAAGGCACGAGCGGTTGACTGAAAAAATGAATGAAGTGCAAATTTTTGTTCTGTTTTACATTAGGTAAGTTCAGCTATTGGACAGAAACTGCAAATATCCAATTGGGATGCAGTTGAAATTTAATACAGCAGATGATTGCTCCTCAACTTGAATTTTATTAATTCACCAATTTGTTAGTGGGACTTTGCAACTGTATCAGCTTGTGATTGGTGTTTCCCCTGGCAGTAGAAGAGATGTAAAGACACAAGCACAGGTTTGATCTCACAGGATTTGAGCACACTTATTTTCTTGACAATTTTCTAAGCTACCACAGTCTATTCTGATATAAGGCTGTTCTATTACACTTTTGTTTTATTTAACGTGGGATTGCAATAGCAGCACCATTTAAACCAATGGTGCGGGATTCTTTTTATAGCCAATGTGAGTAAGGAAAGTTCATGTTCTACAAATAATGATCTAAATTCTTCAATCACGTTATAGCCAATTCACATTGAAGAAATGTGCATTATAGCAGACTGACTATTTTACACCTTGTTTACTTTTTCATTAACTTCATTCATAATTTCCAATTATGGTTGAAAAGCACAAGTTAAAATGACAATTCTTACAAGCTATATTTTCTGTAGGTCACACAATAACTTTGGCATTGTTTTTACTACTCTTATCGTCAAACCTAGTCCCCTGTTTGGTTAACAATGATTGCAGATGCTGGAAACTAGATTCTGGATTAGTGGTGCTGGAAGAGCACACCAGTTCAGGCAGCATCCGAGGAACAGTAAAATCAACGTTTCAGGCAAAAGCCCTTCATCAGGAATGGCTTTTGCCCAAAATGTTGATTTTACTGCTCCTCGGATGCTGCCTGAACTGGTGTGCTCTTCCAGCACCACTAATCGAGATATTGATGATAAGAGTATTAAGTTCCTAAAGTAATGATTGAACATTACAGCACGGGCAGGAAAGAGGCCGAGACCATACCCAAATCAGCTGTGATCTTATTGAATGAGGAGGAGTTCAAAGGGCTAAGTGACTTCCCTGAGCTCCTAAATCCTATATTCCAGTGGCAGATTGCCACTTTGAATTGCATCAAAATCTACTTTTTTTTGTTTGTTTTGATAAAAAGTGTCAAACTATTAGGTGGTTGGAAAAACAAGTGGTTCACAAACTCCTGTCATGGAAGGGAAATATTTTAGGGAATTTTTATCCAGTTTGGTCTTTACACCAGTACTTGGAGATGTAGTTTGCTTTTAATTGCACTTTATAACAAGCCATTCATTCAGCTTTATAGACCTGCAATAAAGAATATCACCTTCGCAGAATAATTAGAGGTAAAATTAATAATATTAAAGATGCTGATATCCTGGAAACAAATTTTAAATGATGGTGACTGCAATTTCCCACCCATTTGATTTAATTAAAAAAAAGTGTGCTTACTTTCATCATCAATAGATATAGAAAACATGTTTGTGTGTACTACATGTACAATCAAATTTTGTACAGTTAAAGTTGCCAGTACCTTTGCTATATACGATGCATATCAGCTTTAGAAATGTACATATGTGCACATTGTGCATTATGAACATTAATTATGTTGCACAACCTGATGAACTTTCACACAGTGTGCTTACAAAAACAGCTCTCTGTAAAAGTAAAAATGACAACTGTCCACAAATTTTGGCATACATACGAAAATTAAGTATTTGGCAGTGTAAAATGCATAAAACTAGTTTCTTGCAAGGCTGGACAGGTTTACATTAATGAATATTATAAATGTATCATACACAGAAATAAGTCTAGTTTTTAAAATAATTTGTGCAGCAGTATTATAATTCTCAGTCTTCTTCTTCCTCCTCCTCATCCTCATCATCTTCCTCCTCCTCTTCCTCCTCCTCCTCTTCCTCATTATCATCCTCTTTCATCTTTTTTTTGCATAATGTACTGTGGTGCTGTACCAAAAACAAATAATCAGACCAAGAATAAGGTTAAATGTTACTGATTGATTGCATTACAATTCCATGTGGCTATTTATAATTCCCTCAGGAAGGAAGGCAGGTATTACTAGCTCCGAAATATTAATCTAACATAAGTAAAAACTTGAACAGAACCAAATACTACATTTTAGAAAGCATAACATGCTAGTAAACATCTAAAAACATTTTCTGATCAGCAGAAACAAAATATGTAGTGAAAATGAATATAACTCCTTACAGGTAGAGAATGTTTGTTTTGTCATCACAAGCAATACTTCCTGAACATGTGATTCAAACGTGAGTTGTTAAAATGGTAAGTTTTCCTGGTGAAAGTTTAGAAGCTGTCCAACTAAAAGACCCAGACTTAATGTTGGGTTCTCATGTGCAATTTGAATTGGATTTACTAGATTTACTGAGACAATGTAATGTTACCACTGCTTCAAATGATGCTATTTTAATATTACATGGCACTGAATTTGGACTTCTTTTCTATTTTTATGACTCACTTAGTTGCTCATTAGATAATTTCATTGAGAAAGCAATTGAGCCCAACTTATATTTTAAAAGGGTTGGGAATATTATATGTGGAAAACACATCATCCTGACTTTACAAATGGTACCACATGAGATTCTTAAAAACTATGTAGAAGCATTTAAAATAGGTGAATCTGAAGAAATGCTGGTGTAATGATGATTCAGAATATCTGATTTCTGAGGTGAAAGAACAGCTTTAAGTTGGAATTATATTTTTGTTGTGTTTAAAATGGCAAAGATGTGATTTTTAGCTCTATTTTAGATTTTTATTGAGAGTTGTTACGGGGATTCGGTCTTTAATCCTAAAGGTGAACAGTTTAGTACGTTAGGGAAAAGGGTAGAAGAGAGGAAACAAAAACCTACTGCCTACCAGCAGGCATCCAGTAACAAAATCCAAACAACCTGGAAGAAGACAAGAAGCTTGTAGGTGGTAAAGAATTCGAGTGGCTTAGTCAGTAAAAGAAAAGCTCCAGAAACGTGGCTGTTGAAGTCTCTGACAGGAAGACATCTTAAAAGCCACGGTAAGTAGATTTAGAAATAAAACAAGTGTGATTCCAATGCGCTACTGACCCGATATGTCACCTCTTCTATACTAGTAAAACCACACATCTTGGGATAGTGACGTGAGGAATTTGCATATTAATTAATCAAAATCTAGATCTTCATTCTAACTGATTTGACAGCTGTCTTAGGTTTGTTCAATACATGTTCATCAGTTGTCTGACTCTGGTTTTTTACTTAAATTCTGTATCTGATGTTCCTTGTCTCACTAGCACCTAAAAGAGCAAACTCTGAAAGCTTGTGTTTTCAAATAACCTGTTCAAATGTAACTTGGTGTTGTATGATTTTTGACTTTGTCCAACCCAGACTAACACTGGCAGCTCCATATCATGGAACTCATAAGAGGTGGGTTCATTGAGGAAGGGGGTTGTGGGGTGGTTAGCAAGAGATCCAGCAGTGGCCTAAGCAATGTTCTGTATAGCTGCAACATGACCTCCCAATTCCTGTACTCAATACTCTGACCAATAAAAGAAAGCATACCAAATGCCTTCTTCATTATCCTATCTCCTGTGACTCCACTTTCAAGGAGCTATGAACCTGCACTCCAAGGTCTCTTTGTTCAGTAACACTCCCTAGGATTTTACCATTAAGTGTATATATCCTGTTAAGATTTGCTTTCCCAAAATGCAGTTTCGCATTGACCTAAATTAAACTCCATCTGCCACTTCACAGTCCATTGGCCCATCTGGTCAAGATCCCATTGTAATTTGAGGTAACCTTCTTTGCTGTCCACTACCATTCCAATTTTAGTGTCATCAGCAAAATGGCTAACTATACCTCTTATTACAATGAAACTGTTTCCCTTTTTAAGGAACAAGAGAAAATTACACAGTACTCTAGACATGGTCTCTCAATTACTCTACAGTTGAAACAATACTTCTCTACATATATACTTTCTCCCCATCACAATTAGGGCCAAAGTTCCCTTCACCATCCTAATTACTTGTTCTATCTGCAATTGTGACTCAAGTAAGGAAATCTAGATACCTATATACTGTAGCATTCTGTAGTCTCTCTCCATTTAAATAACACTCTGTATCCTTTGGCAACAATAATAGTAAAGCAATCTCTCATTTTTCTACGTTATGCTCCATCTACAAACAACTGCCCACTGACTCAATATATGTCCCTTTACAGACTATTTTTATTCTCATCAGAACTTGCTCTGTCTTTGTACTGTCAGCAAATCTGTCTACATATACAGGCTCCTTCACCCTTAATACAGATTATAAGTACATGAGGATCAGCACTGATTTCTGCAGAACTTCACTGACATTTTGCCAATTTAGAGAAACTAGAAAAAAGATCCACTTAGTTACTGTTTGTTAACTAGTTCTCTATCCATATTAATGGATCAACTCAACACAACAACTCGTAATAAAATCGAAAGAACTGTGGATGCTGTGCATCAGAAACAAAAACAGAAGTTGCTGGAAAAGCTCAGCAGGTCTAGTAGCATCTGGGAAAAGAAATCAAAGTTAATGTTTTGAGTCCGATGACCCTTCCTCAGAACACTCATCAACAACTCTTACCTTGTTCAGTAGTCTTTTATGTAGCACTTTATTGAATTTTTTTTTGGAAATTCAAATACAACTTCAAGCAGACCTGGGTTTTAGATTACCCGCTGAAATTATGTCTTCCTATCTTGACTGATTTTTTTTTCTCTCTCCTCAAATATCTTTCCACTTCCATTTGTGATTTGGCTGGAGCTTTGTCAATTTCACAATTTCCAGTTTGCAGGCTCCAGCCAACACTTCTTCACCATGGAGGTGCAATACCTCGATACATCCACCCCCATCAGGATTGTCTGAAGGTCGTCAGCTACTTCTTTTAAAGACCTGAACAGTCTTCATGCACCACCTCTTGTGCATAGCTAAGCTCATTCTCACTTGGAACAAGTTCTCCTTTAAATTATTTTACTTTTACCAAGTCAAAGGTGTGAATATGAATATCTACATGGGTCCTACTTATGGTTATTTCTTTGTGGGATACATGTAACACTCCTTGTTCCAGTCCTAAACTGATGCCCCCCGACAAATCTTTCTCCGATATTTCTCCGGGGAATTGCTCAGAATAAACTGGTTTACACTTTAATCTGAGACTTTATAATCCTGGAGGTATTTTACCAGGGAGCAGAATCAATGACTCTGGGACACAGACATTCAGCTCATCACCGAACTTGAAAAATCAGTGTCACAGGAAAGTGGTGAGCCAACTGCCTGATAAGGAACAACCGTTGGAGACTAACCCTAAATAGCAGTTATTAAAAAAATGCAAACTTGCTAAGGGATTAGCCAATGATTAACTGAAAAGCATCAGGGATTAGTAACAAAAGCAAGGATCGCTGGGAATCACAGCGAGTCAGCCAGGCAGAAGACAGCAAGCTAATGTTGAGTCTAGATGACTCTTCATTAGAGATAAGGAACTGTCAGAGAATAAGAAGAGGAGACTAAAGGTAAAGGGAGTACCTTTTTTAGATTAAATAATTTTAAAAGTTAGCGAGAAAGACTAATTAGGCTTAAATTTAAATCATGGCAGGTGAGGCCAGCAAGGTGGTACGTATCATGGATCTGACTGGCATCTGAGATGGCTGAGTGTATGGAAAGTGCTCCCAACTGCGGAAACTTGAGCTCCGGGTTTTGGAGAAGTGGTCATACCGCAGATGAAGGGATGGTGGAAAAAAAATGGAATGGCAGTCAAAAGAGGATCCTGCTCACAAATCAGTTTTCCATTTTGGAAGCTGAGGAGGGTGATGGTTCTTCAAGGGAGTGCACACAGAGCCAAGCGCTTGCTTCACAAGCGATCTGGTTGTAAAAGAGGAGATGGAGGTGGAGGAGTGACAGTAACAGGGTCAACTAATGAGAACAGATAAGTGTTTCCGTAGCCTCAGATGTGACTCTAGAATGGTGCGTTGCCTCGCTGATAATAGTATCAGGAAAGTCACTGAGCAGTTGCAGGGTGTCCTTAACAGGAAGGGTGATAAGACAGAGGTTATGGTACACATTTGGTACCAATAACATCAGTAGAATAAGGGATGCATTAAGAATTAATTGAGTGAGGCAGCAAATTAAAAAAAAACAGGACTTAAAAGTTGTGATCTCTGGATTACTCTCAGTGCCAAGTGCTACCAAGTACAGATATGGCAGATGAATGCATGGCTCAGGAGTTGGTGCAGGAGAGAGGGTTTTACATTCCTGAATTACTAGTGCTGGTTCGGAGAAAAGTCAGGCCACTACAAATGAGAGGGTCTGCTTTTAAACCAGATGGGACTAATATCCTTGTGGTAGGGTTTAGTAGTGTTGGGAGAAGTCTAAAGTTAGGAGTTAAGTTATCTTGAGAATGTGACTTGAAAGAAGTTCTGAGATTTACATATTAATGAATTGAAACCTGCAACCCACTCTAAGTGATTGAAGACTTAACAGCAATCTTGGTTTGTTCAATACATCGTATCAATTGTATGACACATTGATCTTTTAACATAAATTCAGTGTCCTGTGATCCTGCCCCACTAGCTACCTGTCAAAGGAGCAGCGCTCTGAAAGTTGTTCTTCCAAATAAACTTGTTGGACTATGTGGTGTTGTGTGATTTTTAACTTTGTCCACCCCAGTCCAACATCAGCACCTCCACATTAAAGTTAGCAATGGCAGGGGACAATGCATTCATTCAAAAATAAAATAGTTTATCAAGGTAGTAAGGTAAGGCTGGATGGCCTCTACTTGAATGCTATTTGATTGACATGTAGAAATGTGATGTTGCTGCCATCACAGATTTGTGGTTGAAAGAGGAAGAGGAGTAGCAAATCAACTTTCCAAAGTAAAGGGATCTTCAGGCAGGACACTGGAAGGGGTAAAAGAGAAAGGTGTATCGCATTTTTAGTTAAGGAGTCGGTTGCTGCAGTAAGAGGGGATGATATCTTGAAAGGGTCATCAAATGAAGTTTTATGGGGAGAGTTTATGAATAGAAAGAGGGAGTCACACTTTTATGAATGTATTTTAGGTCGCCAAATAGTCAGTGGGCAGTTGATGAAAAGAAACATAGACAATTCACTAAGGTATGCAAAAATAATATGGTAATTATGTTGGGGAATTCAACTTCGCCTTCATAGTATAAAGGGTTTACAAGGGGGCAAACTTCTTCAGGAGGGTTTTCTTTAAATATCGACATGGAGATGATCCAACAAGGAACTGTCATGGTAGACCTAATTGTGGGAATAAATCCGGACAGTGTTCTAAGTATGTTACAGAAAAGGAAAAAGATAATCTGCAGATCACTCTTCTAGGGTGAAAGGGAGGTGGTTCAGAGGAGATTTGAGGAAATTTGTTTTCACCCAGAGAGTGGTGGAAATTCTGGAATGCACCACCTAGGAGAGTATTTGAGGTAGGTAACTTCACAACATTTTAAAAAGTATTTGGATTAGCACCTGGAATGTCACAACATTCAAGGTTATTGACCTACTGCTAAGAAGTGTGACTTCTGTAGAGTCAGCTTGGTGTTTTGTAGTACAGATTTGTTGGGTCAAAGTTTCTTTTGGACTCTGATTTTATGACTGTTTCCTCTGCAACACCCTGTCCATTATTCTGTCACTCCTAACACATTGACACATGTAATTACAGTAGGTATCACACTTGCCTTTTCACCTTCTTGCTCTTCACCGTCAGAGGCCCCAGTTACACCTCCTGGGTGAAGCAGTGGTTTACTTGCACTTTAAGTACAATCTTCTTTATTTGCTGCTTACAATGCAGTCTCCTCTATATTGCGAGAATAAATACAGCCAGGAGGACCATTTTTGGAACCTCTCCTCCACAGGAAAAATAACCCTGACGTTCTGTTTACTTGCCATTTCAATATACCATATTGTTCTCATGCTAACATATATGCTCTCTGCCTGTTGCAGTGTTCAAGCGAATACAAACTGGAAGAATACCACCTTATTTTCCACTTGGGCACTTTACAGCCTACAGGGCTCAACAACTTCAGAGCTGTTCTCCATTTTGTTTACGTTCCCTCAGTGTTTTGTTTGCTCTCAGAAAATGCTTACCGGTTTTCCATAGTATTAACACCTATTTTGTATCAGTATCCCTCCTCTACTACCATTATAATTTCCTTTGCGTTTTTACTCTGTGGATATCTTCACCATCTGTTTGACTCATTCGTCCTCCCCCTTTGTCAACAGCATGCAACTATTAATTTCTAGCTTCATTCAGTTCTGAAGAGGTCATACCAGACTTGAGGTGCTATCTTTGTTTCTCTCTCCACAAATGCTGTCAAACCTGCTAGGTTTCTGTAGGACTTTCTGTTGTTGTTTCAGATTTCCAGCACTTGCAGTTCTTTTGTTTTTATCTGGGTTTCAGATTTTTTGGTATTAAATTACATTTGATTACTTTAGCCATTTTGGAGGTGTTTTAATAATATATGTATATTGCTAAACTTAAAAAAAAATCCCATATTCCATGTTAAACCTTATGAATGAAAGAAGACTTCTTTTTGCTGTCACATGAAATAGCACAGTAACTCTATTTCAGGAACCACCCATAAAGTAGTTACCAGATAATAATCAGCATTATCTCAATTATGCTATAACTGAAGATTAAGTAACTAACAATTAGCAGTTAATAAAGGATACGAGTTCCATTAATTATATTAAGTGTTTGCTTCTAACAGTACTTTTAAATACAAAGTGTGGAAAGTAAAGAAACAAAACATGTTGAGAGCCTTATCAATAAGATAACTATTGGATCTTAAAGCCAGAGATTTAACTCATTCATTTGGTTCATTGTAATATGAGCCAAACATTTTCAATGCTGCATTGCCTCCATAGTTAAATTAAAGCCTTCACACGGTCAGATCCAATCAAATTGACTATTTCCACGTTATCAACAAATTGGATTTTAAGAACAAATTTTAATTAAGGATAGGTGAATCCAAAAATAGTGTAGAAAAAGAAACTAATGAAACCAATTTTCTTGTGTACTTTTTTTGTCTCAAACAGTTACAGGGATTCCTCGCCTTGGTTGGCTCTCATACACCCTTTTTTTTTGGGAGTCATCTTAACCTTGGGCTCTGTAAGCATGAGTGTTTTTTTTTAATTTTGGAACAGATATCTCTATTTTCAAATCTGATTCATGGTAGTATCAAAGCTAGGCATGTTTTACATTGGGGATGGAAACATTTCCTGTCAACAACCTAGACTCCAGATTCACCACCAGTTTAAAATATGTTCTCTATTTTTGGTAACCATAGCTTTTTGTGTCTATTGATGGTTAATCAGTCTTTAACTATTAAATAGTGTATTTTGCTTAATCAGTTCAGAATGACATACTACCATTGTGCCACAAGATTCTTTAAAATGTAATGTTTGTTGTCTATAGTTAATAAACTTTGATATTATTCATTAATTCAGTATCCTTGTGTTACCTAATCATTATATCTCAGTTCAAAGATTTTAGATTCAACAGATTGTTTGAAATTAGATTAGATTATTTACAGTGTGGAAATAGGCCCTTAGGCCCAACAAGTCCACACCGACCCTCCGAAGAGCAACTCACCCAGACCCATTCCCCTACATTTACCCCTTCACCTAACACTATGGTCAATTTTGCATGGCCAATTCACCTAACCTGTACATTTTTGAACTGTGGGAGGAAACCCACGCAGACACAGGGAGAATGTGCAAACTCCATACAGACAGTTGCCTGAGGTGGGAATTGAGCTCAGATCTCTGGCGCTGTGAGGCAGCAGTGCTAACCACTGAGCCACCCACAAAAGGTTTGAAGGGGTTATTCCATTGGTTCTGCACCTTATTAGAACAAACTGAATCAATCTACATTATATATTAAAGTATTAAAAGGCTTGTTTAGATATTGTTTCTTCTTTACGCAACCTGATTATTAGTGTTCTTTTGAGGATCTAACAAATTATCAAACCAAAGTAATTGGAGATTATTGATATTAATCACATGATATTATTCACATGTAAAGCAAACACTCCACCATTTGAGCTAACTCCCAAGGCTCACCTCTCTTACCTTAGAAGATCCTGACATACGTAGAGCTGGATCTATTCCATTCATAGTATTCATAGAATTTGCAGATACTATGCTCAGACGAGGCTGGCTGTCTTGTAAATGAAGTGTGTTCCTGAAAATCTATAAAGCAAATGAACTCATCGACTAACAGCCTTTTGAAAAAATACGTACATAATATATATTTCTAGGTAACATTGGTACATCGTTAAAGTCACATTCTAATGTTTACAAAAAGGCTAGTGATTATGAACATACTTCACACAAATAATGTGTCAGGGGTGTATTAGTATGGGGAAACAAAGTAGTAAATGGATTATCCTTCAAATATAATAAAATCAAATAAGATAGATGATGTGTCTAGGCAGGGAGGATATAATTGGCACTCCTGGGCAAGTTGAAGGTATTGTCTAAGGAGACTCACCTGCAACAGAGGGTTTTTGATTAGATTACCTAGATTTCCTACAATGTGGAAAGAGGCTGTTCAGCCCAACAGGTTCACACTGACCCTCCGAAGAGTAACGCATCCAGACCCATTTCCCTCTGACGAATGCACCTAACACTATGGACAATTGAGCATAGCTAATTCACCCGCCCTGCACATCTTTGGACTGTAGGAGGAAATCTATGCAGCCACGGGGAGAATGTGCAAACTCCACACAGTCACCTGAGGCTGGAATTGAACCTGGTGCTGAGGCAACAATGCTAACCACTGAGCCACCGTGCCGCCCTATGGAAGAAGTCAATTTTTGTGTACGTGTTGCCAATCGAGCTTTATCCTAGACTGGGAGAAGCTTTTTGAGTGTTACTGAAGCTCACTCATCAGGAAAATGGGAAATATTTCATCATACTCTGCCTTGTACATGGTAGACAATGAGTTATTTGCTGTAGCTACAGTATTCATATGAATAAGCCAATTCAGTTTCTAGTAAATGGTAAGCCTCAAGATGTTCATAATGTGTGATTCAGTGATGGTGTGCCATCCAAATGTCAAGAAGCTACACTGCCTGTAGCTTGTATGTTACTTGGCATTTGTCAGCCCAAGTCTAAATCTTTCTATACTTGGGCAGAGATTACTTCAGAATCTGAGGAGTTGTGAATTTTGCTGAGCATTATACAATCATCATTGAACAGCAGGAAGATCTTGATGTATAGCTGTAGATGGTTGGGCAGAGGACTCTACTTTGTAGAACCCCTGCACAGTTGTCCTGAAGTAGAGATTGGCCTTTAACGACCACAATCATTTTTTTTGTGCCAAGTCTCAGATGAGAGAACATAAAGATAGGGATGAGGAGGAACTTCTTTTCTTTCCGAGAGGTGATGAATCTGTGAAAATCTGCCACAGAGGGGTGTCAAGACTGGTTTGTTAAGTACGTTCAAGGCTGAGACAGACAGATTTATAATCACTGAGGACATCTCAGGCATAGATAAAGCAGAAAAGTGGAGTTTAGGATTACCAGATCATTCACAATCTTATTGAATGGCAGAGCAGACTAAATGGGCTATATTGCTTATTTCTGCACCCATGTCTTATGGGAATTAAATAAAAAGTAGGGATGTTATGCTTCAACCACATGAGGCATGAGTGAGACCATAGCTGGATATGTTGGAGTTAGTTCAGACTAATATCTGGAATGTTTTTTTTAAAATGAGGAAAGGATCAACAGTTTAAGTTTGCACCTCAGTGGGTTTTAGAAGAGTGAAAGATGACTTGATTAAAACATAAAAGATCCTGAGGGGGGCATGAAAGAGTGGATACGGAAAGGATGTTTCCTCTGGTGGGAGAATCTAGAACTAGGGGATACTCATTAAAATAAGGGGTCATCCATTTAAGACAGAGATAGAGAGTTTTGAGTCTTTGAAACTCACTTCCTCAAAAGGTGGCAGAGGCAGAATCTTTGAATATGTTTAAAGCAGAGACTGAGTGATTCTTGATAAGCAAAGGGGTGAAAGGTTATCGGGTAGACAGGACTGTGGTGTGGAGTTTAAAATCAGCCTAGATCTTATTGAAAAGCAAAGCAGGTTCATCTGTCTGAAAGGCCTACTCCTGTTCCTTATTCATATACTCATCTAAACCTTCAAGGACATAATTGAGAAATAATAATTAATAATAGAAAACAAAATGCCAGTGTCCTTAAACCAGGAGATTCAATTTTTCTTATTAGTAGAGGATGTGATAAAAGCATTCTAAAAATAGCAAAAATTGAAGAGGCAACCAAAGGCAAAGAACATAAACCATTCACAATCACTAGAGTAAAAGTATATACGAATCAGTACATGTAAGCACTTAGCCTCAATCTACTCCATTTGCCACATCTCTGCCAACTCACTTAACCTATCAATATCTTTTTGTAACCTTTATGTCCTGTTCTCAACATTTCTACTGATCTTTCTGTCATCAGTAAATTTGGCAACTGTACCTGTGTACCTTCATTTAAATCATTTATATAAATTGCAAATGAGATCACATACCTATCCCTGTGGCATACATATACTCACTCCTATTAGCCAGCCAAACTTATATACATGCCAATATGCTATTTTCTACACAATGAGGTTTTATTTTCAGCAATAATCTTTGATGTCGCACCTTACTAAGAGCCTTCTGGAAATCAAAGTTCAGCACATCCACATGTTCCTTTTTCTCCATAGCATGTGTTACCTTCTCAAAGACTCCAATAGATTGGTCAAAGTGATTTTTGACCGATCTATTGGATGATTTTACCAAAATTATGTTGACTCTGCCTGATTTTGTTGAACTTAACTAAGTGCCAACTTATTTCTTTAATAATCACTTCTAACATTTTCTCAATACTTTCCTGCTTTCTATCTCCCCTTCTTTTTGAATAAAGAGTTACATCTATAATCTTTTAATCTAATGGTACCATCCCCAAATAAAGAGAATTTTGAAAAATTAAAACCAATGCATCAACTATCTCACTAACCACCTCTTTTTGATCCTTGGATGAAAACCGTTGCGATACAGATATTTGTTAGCTTGCAGCTTCAACAACTTACTCACTTCCTGAAGTATTGAGACAACTTAAGTACTAAAAGCTGACGTATCCTGGAGCTTAAGCCCTGTACCTAGAGTCTTAAAAGAAGTAATTGCAGAGTTGGTTGATGTGTTGTTGTAATATTCCCTTTGTTTTGCACTGATCCCAGTGAATGTGAACCAGATTCATGTGGTTCATATGCAAAAGGCATGAAAAACAGGAGACTTTATTGAAACATTAGTTAGGTAATACAGCAGTTAGCACTGCTGCCTCAGCGACATGATCCTGGGTTCAATTTTAGCCTTGAGCAACTGTCTATGTGAAGTTTGCATATTCTCCCTCTGTCATGCTTGAGTTTCCACAAGGTGCATTCTGGTTTACACCCATAGTCAATAAAAATGCAAGTTAGGTGGATTAGCTATGGTGAAAACTCCTTTTGGGATGGTGGGTCTGGGAAGATGCTCTTTGGAGGGTTGGTGCAGATTCAATGGGCTGAATGGCCTCTTTCTGCACTGTAGGGATTCTATAACACATCAAGTCCTTGGGGCGGGAAAGGGCATGATAGCTATAGTTGTAGATGACACCAAAATAAGTCAGAAAAAATGTGAAAAAGATAGTACACAAGTGTTCAAAAGAGATTTACCAGGCTGACTTCTTGAATAACATGGTTTACCATCAAGCACAGATAAACAGGCTAGACTTTTATTCTAATAGGGCTAGATGGACTGGATGCAAGGATGATAGTTTCCCTGGCTGGAGTAGTTCTAGACAAAGGTTAATAAGGAGGAGTAAATGAGGGTACGATAGTAAGCTACCTCACTGTATAAAAACTAATAAGAATTTTTACAGGCACTTAAAAAGGAAATGAAGCATTTGAGAGTGTGGAGTTAATAATAGTAGGTAAAAACAAGGACTGCAGATGCTGGAAACCAGATTCTAGATTAGAGTGGTGCTGGAAAAACACAGTAGTTCAGGCAGCATCCGAGGAGCAGGAAAATCGATGAATTGGGGGCTTTTGCCTGAAACGTCGATTTTCCTGCTCCTCGGATGCTGCCTGAACTGCTATCCGTTAATAATAGGGCATGAGGAAATAGTGGATGAAGTGAATAAACGTTCTAAATTCCGACTTCACTATAGAGTATAGAAAAACATTCCAGTAGTAGCTGTAAAATAGGAAGTAGACAGGCAAAGTAATGTAGCAAAATTACAATCACAAGGGAAGAGGTACTAAGCAAACTGATGGAGCTGCAGGATGAGAGATTTCTAGGTCCAGATGGATTTCATCCTGCGATCTTACAAGACATTGATAATGAGGTAGTAGACATGCTGCTAATTTTCCAAAATTCTCTTAGATTCAACAAAGTTCCCCTTAGACTGGAATATAACCAAAAAGCAGTTAGACAGAAAAACAAAACTAACTACTAGATTTAAAAGTTGAAGTTCTAAATTGGAGAAAGGCTAATTTTGACGGTATTAGATAAGAACTTTCAAAAGCTGATTGGGGGCAGGTGTTCTCAGGTAAAGGGATGGCTGATAAATGGGAAGCCTTCAGAAAGGAGATAACGAGAATCCAGAGAAAGTATATTCCTGTTAGGTATAGGGAATGCTGGATGACTAAAGAAATTGAGTGTTTGGTTAAGAAAAAGAAAAGCATATGTTAGGTATAGACAGCAGAGATTGAGTGAATCCTTAGAAGAGTATAAAGGCAGTAGGAGTATATTTAAGAGGGAAATCAGGAGGGCAAAAAGGGGACATGAGATAGATTTGGCGAATAGAATTAAGGAAAATCCAAAGGGTTTTTACAAATACATTAAGGACAAAAGGATAACTAGGGAGAGAATAGGCGCCCTCAAAGATCAGCAAGGCGGCCTTTGTGTGGAGCTGCATAAAATGGAGGAGATAAGAAACGAGTATTTTGCATCAGTATTTACTGTGGAAAAGGATATGAAAGATACAGAAAGTAGCAAAATAGATGGTGACACCTTGCAAAATGTCCAAATTACAGAGGAGGAAGTGCTGGACGTCTTGAAACGCATAAAGGTGTATAAATCCACAGGACCTGATCAGGTGTACCTCAGAATTCTGTGGAAAACTAGAGAAGTGATTGCTGGGCCTCTTGCTGAGATATTTGTATCATCGATAGTCACAAATGAGGTGCCGGAAGACTGGAGGTTGGCTAACGTGGTGCCACTGTTTAAGAAGGGTGGTAAGGACAAGCCAGGGAACTATAGACCAGTGAGCCTGACATCGGTGGTGGACAAGTTGTTGGAGGGAATTCTGAGGGATAGGATGTACATGTATTAGGGATAGTCAACATGGCTTTGTGCGTGGGAAATCATGTCTTACAAACTTGATGGAGTTTTTTGAGAAAGTAACAAAGAGGATTGATGAGGGCAGAGCAGAGATGTGATTTATATGAACTTCAGTAAGGCGTTCGACAAGGTTCCCCTTGGGAGACTGATTAGCAAGTTTAGATCACATGGAATACAGGGAGAACTAGCCATTTGGAT
Source organism: Hemiscyllium ocellatum (assembly GCF_020745735.1). NCBI lineage: Eukaryota > Metazoa > Chordata > Chondrichthyes > Orectolobiformes > Hemiscylliidae > Hemiscyllium > Hemiscyllium ocellatum. The sequence continues at coordinate 99,821,449 of NC_083404.1, read as the reverse complement.
ACAGAACTTGCTCAAAGGTAGAAGACAGAGTGGTGGAGGAGGGTTGTTTTTCAGACTGGAGGGCTGTGACCAGTGGAGTCCCACAAGGATCGGTGCTGGGTCCTCTACTTTTTGTCATTTACATAAATGATTTGGCTGCGAGCATAAGAGGTACAGTTAGTAAGTTTGCAGATGATACCAAAATTGGGGGTGTAATGGACAGTGAAGAAGGTTACCTCAGACTACAACAGGATCTTGATCAGATGGGCCAATGGACTGAGAAGTGGCAGATGCAGTTTAATTCTGATAAATGCGAGATGCTGCATTTTGGGAAAGCAAATCTTAGCAGGACTTATACACTTAATGGTAAGGTCCTAGGGAGTGTTGCTGAACAAAGAGACCTTGGAGTGCAGGTTCATACCTCCTTGAAAGTGGAGTCGCAGGTAGATAAGATAGTGAAGGTAGCGTTTGGTATGCTTTCTTTTATTGGTCAGAGTATTGAATACAGGAGTTGGGATGTCATGTTGCAGCTGTACAGGACATTGATTAGGCCACTGTTGGAATATTGCATGCAATTCTACCAGAATTTCGTTCCTACCAGAAAGATGTTGTGAAGCTTGAAAGGGTTCAGAAAAGATTTACAAAGATGTTGCCAGGGTTGGAGGATTTGAGCTATGGGTAGAGGCTTAGCAGGCTGGGGTTGTTTTCCTAGGAGCATTGGAGGCTGAGGGGTGACCTTATAGAGGTTTACAAAATTATGAGGGGCACGGATAGGATAAATAAAGTCTTTTCCCTGGCGTGCGGGGAGTTCAGAACTAGAGGGCATTAGTTTAGGGTGAGAGGGGAAAGATATAAAAGAGACCTAAGGGGCAACTTTTTCACACAGAGGGTGATACGTGTATGGAATGAGCTGCCAGAGGAAGAGGTGGAGGGTGGTACAAATGCAACATTTAAAAGGCATTTGGATGGGTATATGAATAGGAAGGGTTGGGAAGGATATGGACCGGGTACTGGCAGGTGGGACTAGATTGGGTTGAGATAGCTGGTGGGCATGGACAGGTTGGACCGAAGGGTCTGTTTCCATACTACACATCTCTATGACTCTATAACTACATGGTAGATAGTTTGACAGCTGTCATAGGAAATGTGTTAAAGTAAATCATTAAAGAAATTAAGCTACACATTTAGAAAAAAACTCAAGGTAATTGGGAAGGATCAACATAGTTGTGTTAAATTACGTTCATTCAATTTATTCAACTTCATGGGGGGGGGGGCTCTTGTGATGCAGTGGTATTGTTTCTACCCATGGACTAGGAGGCCCATGTTCAAGTCATACCTACTATAGAGGTATTTAATAACATCTGTGAACAGGTCGATTAGAAAAATAGGTAAATTTTAAAAAAATTGGATTTCTTTGAAGGAGTAACAAGAACAGTGGACAAAAGGAAGCCTGTAGATCTAGTATACTGTATATAATGAGATATCACAACAAAGGTTATTGTGAAATTAACAGCTCAATGTGTAGGAACTTGGCTGGCTGGCACAAAACATACAGTAGGAATAAATAGGTGTTTGATTAGCAAGATGTGCTATTGGAGTCCCACAGGGTTCTGTGCTGGGACCTCACCCTTTACAACGTACATTAATTACTTAGATGAGGGGAACAAAGGCATGATAACTATATTTGCAGAAGACAGGCAGAAAGGTCAGAAAATAGGTTTTGAAGAAGACAGCGTAGAGGGATATGAGTGTTCAAAACAGATTCAAGTTGATTCCTGGAATGAAGTGGGTGACTTATCAAGCATAGATAAACTAGTTAGACTTGTATTCATTACAGCCTAGAAGAATGAACGGTGATCTTACTGAAACATACAAGATTCAGAGGTTAAAAATCACATCATCAGGTTATAGTCCAACAGGTTTAATTGGAAGCACACTAGCTTTCGGAGCGCCGCTCCTTCATCAGGTGGTTGAGGATATACTATTGTAAGACACAGAATTTAGAGCAAAAGTTTACAGTGTGATGTAACTGAAATTATACATTGAAAAATACCTTGATTGTTTGTTGAGTCTCTCATCTGTTAGACTGACCATGATAGTTTCACTTCTTTCATATGTAAGTCACAAACCTCTTTCTAAAAGTTACATTCTCGGGTGAAGTGTAACAACTGGTGTCAGCCTGTTAAGATGTTGAAGGTGTTAGCACCCTGTGTGCGCCATAATGTTTAGACTGATTCTAATCTAAAAAGTGAGTTAACAGAGTCTTACATGGATTCATGCAGTTTTTGAGCAAAATACAATGTAACTCTGCAAGTACAAATTCGCCCCACAAACGTATATGTATATATCTGCATGTGTGTGTCTGTCTTTCTGGAATGGGGGGTTGTGGGTGTCAAAGAGAGTGCATGTGTGTTTAAGTGTAAAGTGTCTAAGTCTGTGAGAGGATGCATGTGTGAGTGTGGGATTGTGTGTGTCTGTGTCTGGGGTGGGCCGAGAAGGTATTTTTCAATGTATAAATTTCAGTTACATCTACTTCTGCTATAAATTCTGTGTCTTACAATTGTGTACTTCACAACCACCTGATGAAGGAGCCGTGCTCTGAAAGCTAGTGTGCTTCCAATTAAACCTGGTGTTGTGTGATTTTTAACGTTGTCCATCCCAGTCCAACACTGGCATCTCCAAATCAAGATTCAGAGCAACAGTGACAGGGTAGATTTTGGGGTATCTTGAACTAGGGAGTATAATAACAAATTAAGGGGAAATGAATTTAAAACTGAGAACTGAAGGAATTTCTTCACCCACAAGGTACTGCATGTTCAGAATTCTCTATACCAGAGATTTGTAGAGACTAAATCACTTCAAATATTTAAAAAGGAGATAGATAGACTTTTGAAATATTGAGCAGTAGAGAGCTATGATGAGCTGTTACAAAAGAGGAGTTGAGGCCTGGGGCAGATTAGCCATGTTTGATGGCAAGGTTGAAGTGCCAAATAGCCTGCTCTTGCTTCAATTTTAAAGACATAAGATATTTGAAGATGGATACAGAAATGTTGCCTGAGACAGTTAGGGATGGCAGATGGAGAATAATGTGGAAAAATGAGAAGTTTATTTTGGCAGGAAGAATAGAAACAAAGCAGACTATCACTTAACCAGAAAATGACTGCAGAATTCTGAAGTGCAAAGGTATTTAGGTATTCAAGTGCATGAATCATAAGATGTTTGTATGCAGTTACAGCATGTAATCATGAAGGCTAATGTGATATAGTCTTTACTATGAGTTGAAATGAACATAAAAGTAAGGATTTATACAGGGCATTGGTAAGACCACATTTCAAACCCTATGTGCAGTTTTAATCTCCTCATTTAAAGGAAGGATGCAACTACACTCATATGTAGGTTAGGTGCATTAGTTAGGGATAAATGTTGAGTAATAGGATAAGGGAATGGATCTGCAGACTTACTCTTCGAAGGGTCAGTGTGGACTTGTTGGGCCAAATGGCCTGTTTCCAAGCTGTAGGGATTCTAATTATAAAGTGTAAGTACACTACAGGTGGTTCACTAACTTGATACCTGGACTGAAATGGGTTGTTTTGCAAAGGTAGATTGGACAGGCTGGCCCTGTTTCCTCTGCACTTTCGAAGAGTGTGGGATGACTTAACTGACCTGTATAAGATCTTGAATGGTCTTGCCAAGATTGATGTGAAAAGAATATTTTCTCTTATGGGGTGAGTCCAGAACTAGGACAGGCAATGTGTAAAAACTAGGAGATGCCCTGTCAGGACAGACGAGGACAAATGTTTTCTCTTTGAAGGTTGTGTGACTTTCAAACTCTATCTTAGAAGACAAGGTGAGATGGGATCATTGAATAGATTAAGAAAAAGGTAGATTGAGTCTGCTGCCTAATAAGAATCTAAGGACTGTCAAGGTAAATGGAAATGGGGTATTCAAAACACAGCTAATGAACTTAATGATTGGTAGAACAGGTTCAAGAGATATATGCTCCTAATTCATATGATCATATTAAGCTTAACTGAGTCAGAACCCTCTAAAGTCCTCAACTTCAAGAGGTTTTCTGGAGGATTATATATGGTGGGGAAATGTGCATCAAAAGTTTCAACGTTCCACACAATTTCCACAGGATCAGGAATTCAACACATTCCTGGTGAGCAATTCCAGTCTATGCTGCTCCAATAACTCTCTGGTCATTGAGATATAAAGGCCAGTATTATTAAAAGTAAAAGCATATGTTGAATATTGTCTTCACATGAGCCTTAAAAATCTTAAAATACAACTTACCTCCATATCTGCCTCTTCATCGATATTCTGTATATGCTGATACGCTTTGCTATAAACCTCTAAAGCTTTTGCATGGAACGCCATTTGAATTGTGATGAAGTCCCCAAAAATTTTCTATTTGAAGTAAAAAGTAAAGAATTTCATGTATTAATTCATCAATAGAAAGTATTGTGTAGTACTTCAAATCATTGTTAGAAATGTTAAGTATCCCTGCATTGTAAAATAGCATTCAATTACACCTGAATCAAGTTGCAAAATACCATTATACATTTTATAAAATGAATAGTTAGTAAGATTACATTTATATTAAACAAAATTCATGTGTGTGGAGTTCATTTCCTAGCTATATAGTGTCCTAAATAGCACGTGATACATTTCTGTTCTCTTATGCCCAGGCACATTTCTTCATAAATCTGTTTTCACTACATATCTACATCCCCACAGTCAAGACATAATACTGCAAGTGACTGTGTATAGAAAAAATTCACTCTCTTGGCACCATGTACATTCCATCAATTCTCCAGGGACAGATGGTGTGTGCTGGACAGTTAGTTACCCACATGGTCCTTGCATTGTTCTTCAAGATCACTGAAGAACTCCACACAGGTAATGGTCACGGTGTAGCCCAAGCTCAGAAAACCAACATAAATCTACGCATAGTCAGTGAAGAAAGACTTCCCTGAGAATTTGGATTTGAACCTGTCCAACCCTTTCTTTTAATTTAAGAGCAAGATCCGTAAAATCAACGTAACCTAACTACTTGGTCAACAAAATGCTGGCAATTCAAAAGAGGAATCAACAATTCCGCAAATAGCGCCTTTACCATTAATTAGTCTGGAGTGAAAAATACTCCTCAGCATTCTAAAGTACAACCCAAATGAACCACTGAAAATCTTCCAATATAAAAGAGAATCTTTTTTATATATTATTTGATCATAAGCAAGTGACACACTCATCCTACCTCGGCCAGAAGTTATTACCTGTTCCTAACTGTCCTGGAGAATATGGCTGTGAGCTGCTTAAGAGCCTTTGTCTTGAGTTGGGGGTAATTTATTAGTTTGGATAGAGGATTATCTAACCAACAGAAAGCTGAGAGTTGGATAAGTGGGTCTTTTCCTGGTTGGCAAGATGTAGCTTGTGGGGTGTCACAGGGCTTGGAACTTAGGTCCCAAATACTGACAACCTATATTAATGACTTGGACGTGGACATTCAAAGTACTATAGCCAAATTTGCAGGGGATACTAAAATAAGTGGGAAAGTAAGTTACAATGAAGAAATAAGAGGGATACTGGGCAAATGCTGGCAAATGGAACTAGATTAATTTAGGATATGGATGACTTGGACCTATGGCTCTGTTTCCATTCTATGCAACTCTAAGAATTTATATATAAAAAAGAAAAAGTTACGAATGGATATGGATAGGTTAGATGAAAAAGGCAACACTTAGCAAACATAGCTTAATGATGTTAAGTATGAGGTTATTCATTTTGGTCAGAAGAATAAAAAGATAACTTTGGGAGAGAATCTTCAGAGTGCTTCAATACAGAAGGATCTGGATGGCCTCATGCCAAATCGTAGCAATCTAGTGGGCAGGTACAGCAAGAAATAAAGAAAGCAAATGGAATTTTAGCATTTATTGCCAAAAAAAGGAAGTGTTGCACTGTACAAGTGAGATTATACTGGAGTACAATTTTACACCTTTACTTGAGGACGAATGGGTTCATTAGATTGATTCAGAGATGAGGGGTTTGTTTCATGAAGAGAGATTGAACATTTTAGACAAATACTCTCGAGTTCAGAAGAATGAGGGAAGATCAAATTGAGGTACATAAAATGTTCAAGGAAATTGACAAAGAACACTTAGAAAGATTGGTAAAAACAAGGACTGCAGATGCTGGAAACCAGAGTCTGGTTTAGAGTGGTGCTGGAAAAGCACAGCAGGTCAGGCAGAATCTGAGGAGCAGGAAAATCGACATTTCAGGCAAAAGCCCTTCATCAGGAATAGAGGCAGGGTGCCTGCAGGGTGGAGAGATAAATGAGAGGGGGGTGGGGGTGGGGAGAAAGTAGCATAGAGTACAATAGGTGAATGGGGGTGAGGATGGAGGTGAAAGGAGCCTTCCACCTCCATCAAAGTTTCACTGCACATCCACCAATATCATTTATTGTATCCATTGCTCCCGATGCGGTCTCCTCAACACTGGGGAACCTGCACGCCTCCTAGCAGAGCGCTTTAGGGAACATCTCCGGACACCCGCATCAATCAACCCTACCGCTCTGTGGCCCAACATTTCAACTCCTCCTCCCACTCTGCCAAGGACATGCAGGTCCTGGGCCTCTTCCACCGCCGCTCCCTCACCACCCGACGCCTGGAAGAAGAACGCCTCATCTTCCGACTCGGAACACTTCAACCCCATGGCATCAATGTGGATTTCACCAGTTTCCTCATTTCCCCTTGCCCCACCTCACCCCAGCTCCAGCCTTCCAGCTCAGCACCGCCCTCATGATCTGTCCTACCTGCCTATCTTCCTTTCCACCTATCCACTCTACCCTCCTCTCTGACCTATCACCTCCATCCCCACCCCCACACCCCTCTCATTTATCTCTCTACTGTGCATGCACCCTGCCTCTATTCTTGATGAAGGGCTTTTGCCTGAAACATCGATTTTCCTGCTCCTTGGCTGCTGCCTGATCTGCTGTGCTTTTCCAGCACCACTCTTAGAAAGATGGTGCCTGACGAGACAATTTGGAATGAGATCATAGTTTTAAGTTAATGGATAGCAAATTGAAAACAGAGATGAGAAATTTCTTTTCAAGAAGAGTCACAAATCTATCAGTTAGTACCGCAGACACCGGGACACTGAGTAAATTTAAGCAGATAGATAGATTTTCAATTAATCATGAGTTGAATGATTATGGAGAACTGGCAGGAATTGTGGAGTTAGGGCCAAGATGAGAACAACCATGATCATATTAAACAGCAGAGTAGGTTCAAGGAGCTGAGTTGCCTATTCCAGATCCTAGTTCTTATATAAAGATGGTCCAAAGAGCTGAATGTCAAACGTGAAGGGAGAGCATTCGGCTTGACGTCAAGTCAGCATTTGACTGAATATAGTATTAAGGATTCTGGCAAAACTGGAGTCAGTGAGTATTGGGTTGGGCGGGGGGAGGAGTTGTAGAAGCTCCCCACAAGTCAGCACAATGGAAGATGGCTGTTGTTGTTGGAGGTCAGTTTCTTAGCCCTAGGACATCTCTGCAGAAGTTCTTCAATCATAGGAAAAAACATCTTCAGATGCTTCATCAATCACCTTCCTTCCATCAGAAGGTCAGAAGTGAGAATGCTAACTGGTGATTGCACTTTAATGAACCAGATTAGTCCTTAGCATGTAGGGACATCTGCAGTCCTGTTTGGGAGAGTGTTTCAGGATATTGACAACAATATTGTTCCTAATCAGGATGGTGCATACATGAAAAGGAACTTTGCGATGGTGGTGTTCCTATGCATCTGATATTCTTATAGCTGCACTCATCCAGACAAGGATGAGTATTCTATCACACTCCCGCATAGGAAGCAGGAGTAGGCCATGATTCAATAAGATCATGGCCTCAGCTCCACTTCCCCGCCCTCCCACCAGAACCCTTAATTTCTTCATTTTTCAAAAAAAAATCTTAGCTTTAAAAGAATTTACATGGAAGCCTCAATTACTTCACCGGGCAGGGGCTTCCATAGATTTACAACCCTCTGAAGAATTGCCTTTTCAATTCAGTCCTAAATCTGCTCCCTCTAATTTTGAGGCTATGCGCTCTTGTCCTAGTTTCACCAGTCAGTGGCACCTTCTGCCTGGTGTCCTGTAGATTGTGAAGAGGAACTAGGGATACAGGAGATGAGGTAATTCACCACAGAAATTCTAGCGACTGACCTGTTCTTGTACTAGGAACAGCATCTATCATTTGAGGTAACTAAACATTCGAAAGCTCACATAAGGTCATGGTATTCTTCGCTAAGGTACTGTCTCCCTCAGATACTCCAGTTACTATTCTGTCCTCAAGTCTCTATTTGGCACAGTTATTTGTGGATTTTCAATTAATGTTGTCCCTTGTACATTCATTCTGTTGTCAAGAGTTGATCTTCATGTCTTCTCCACACTGCATCATCTCTTGTTTGTACGGTGTAGGAGACCAATCCTGTCTGTGCTACAATGAAGTTGATAGCCACTGAGTGCCAGTGGTGTAACTCCTCACTAACACTTCTTGACCTTCTTGAAAATGCAACATCTGGTGTTGTTCTCTCATTGAGAAAGGTGCTGTTTCCTGTCAAAAAGTATTTTGTAATGAGTAGTTTCAGTAAATAAAATGGCATGTGTAATCGACACTTTACCAAGATAGTGTCAGAGAAAGAGGTGTTGAGTGGGTTGTGTTCTAATACATTTTGGATCTTTTGGATCAATCTTTTGGATAGTGATCCATGTCCTCGAATTGTCCTTCAGGAATGTTGCACCATCAGAACAAACATTTGTGATTGTGTGATAAAGAGATGAATAGATGTGTCAAGTTTTATTCAGCTTTGTATACTCTGTAAACTCTTGTGATATAACCAAATAGTCAGATAATCAAACCCTGCCAAGATTTCTTCCAAGGCTGCAAATGATTTTCTCTGAAGATGCTACATTTATGATGGCAACTTTAGGACATTTAGAACGTGCACCAAAACGTGAACGAAAAACACTTTCCCCTCAAAAGGTCGAGCATAGTTAATGTGGATTCTTTGTCATGGTATTTCTGGTCATTCCCATGGGTGTAATAGCACTAATGGAGGTAAGTTACAAACTCTTGCACAAGCTACAAAGTTCCCACCTTCCCTGGCAACCAAAAATAGCTTCTAACGATCTCCTTCATTCTGACAGTGCCGCAGTGACTTTTGCACAGATGATTTGACATACAGCTGACACAGTATGATGATCATCACTCCCCATGGGAGATGTCCTGTTTGTATGAATAGTTTTAGCTTCCTGTGGCTTCAGTTCTTGAATAGCTGTTTTGTGATCTTGCCTGGAAGTAGTATATCCTTCACTTTTATTAGTAGTGGATCATTTCTTGTGTACTTCTGGCCTTGTCCTGCCATTACCAGAGTGTTTGCTATTTGGAAAAAGTGAGGACTATAGATGCTGGAGATCAGACTCGAGTGTAAAATGCTGGAAAAGCAAAGTAGGTCAGGCAGCATCCGAGAGCAGGAGAATCAACATTTCAGGGAAGAGCCCTTCACCAGGAACTACTTATTCTCTACTTGTCTGAAGTAGAAAATGTTTACATACAGACTCTCTAGATTACCTTTCCCAAATGAGTTGACTATAAAGAGTCCATAAATATTCCTATGTAAGTTGAACTGATGATACTTAATTGTAGCTATGAGCTATAGCAACAATGCCCATCTCTGCACTGCCTCACAGTGCCAGAGACCTGGGTTCAATTCCTCAGGCGACTGACTGTTACATAAGATATCTCTGTATGAAGCCCAATTATTATTGTGGTAAGTTCTTGGCCATACAGATATTGGTGAAATGCAAAAAAAAATTTCAAGAGCTTTTTTTCTCTATTTGCGCATTGTTCATTTTTGTTTTAATAATCCTGATGCAAATGTTATTGGCTTCTCGTCACCATTGAGTGTTTTGTAAGAAATGACTACTTCCTCTCCATAGGGTGATGCATCACATGCCACTTCCATTTCTAAAGGGGTTCTGACTTTAATAAAGCTTATTTGTGTTGTGTTTCATATTGATCTTCCCATTTCCAAATCTTTATTTTGGTGTAGTAACTTGTGCAACTGCTTGAGAATAGTTGCAAGGTTTTGGAACTTAGTAACTTAGCAATCACAAAGTAATCATTGCTTCACCTGTAACTTTCGCTTTGAAGATGATGGGTCTAGTTCCTTTGCATCAATGACACAGCCTAAATATTTGATGGAAGATTTTTTTTAAAATTCACATTTGTCTTTGCTAATTCAGATCTCTGCAGATTGCATTTAAATTGTGCAGATGCTCTTTTTCATTTCCCCATGACTAAAATATTGTCCAGGTAACACTGGACTCTTTCCAATCAACTTAAAATCTGATTCATGGCACATTGAAGTACTGCATGTGCAGACATGATTGCAAATGGAAGTCTCTTCAATTTGAACAGTCCTTAATGGGTTACAATTGTCAAGTACTTCTATGACTTAGACTTGACTAAGTACAGTTTTATGGGCGGCACAGTGGTTAGCACTACTGCCTCACAGTGCCAGAGACCTGGGTTCAATTCCTCAGGCGACTGACTGTGTGGAGTTTGCACATTCTCCCCGTGTCTGCGTGGGTTTCCTCCCACAGTCCAAAAATGTGCAGGCTAGCTGAATTGACCATGCTAAATTGCCCATAGCGTAAGGGGCAGAGGTAAAATGTAGGGAAATGGGTCTGGGTGGGTTGCGCGTCGGTGTGGACTTGTTGGGCCGAAGGGCCTATTCCCACACTAAGTAATCTAAGCTACTGCTAAGCTGACCTCTAACTAGGCCAGCACTTCTGTCATCAATTAAAGGTGAACATACTGCTTAGCACATAGCACTAGATTAATAATGATCTTAATATCATTATAGATGTACACCGATCCATCCTTCTTCATCATTGATATGAATGACATATGAATCACTCATATTTGTGGGTTCAAGGACTTCAGTCTCGACTACCATCTCTGATTCTGCTTTGGCTTTTGGTATGATTGCATAAGACGCAGACCTGGCCTTGCAACATTTTGCTCGATTTTCAATTTTCCATTCTTTCCAGAGCCCCAGTGAAAACAATGCCATGTTTCTTTAGAATCTGTCATAGATCAGTCTCAGAACTGGACAGGCAAATTACTTCAGATGACGACAGTCGAGTTTGATTTTTTTCAAACATGTTCTTCCCAATAAAGCTGGAAAGTTTCCTTTGACATTACTCATACGATTTGTCCTTGTACAGACATTCATAATTGATACAACCTTTTAAAGGAATCACTTTGCCTTTTTTTGTTCTTAGAACAGGTATAAATTTGAGTGTTGCAGCATATTGTGACTCAGTTGCTTCTAATACACACTTCCAGATATCAATGAAATCCCTTATCTACTTCCATTCTTACTGGTTTGCCATTCAGTAAGGGAGTGGCCCAGGATCAGTTAATGGTGCTAGCAATAGCCACTACATTTAATAACACATGTTAAACTCAAGAGTTCAGGCTTTTTTCATACCCCCTTTGTAATGTATAGATTTTCTTCTGACTTATGTTTCTATATTTTTATTGTATCTTGTTCACATTTCTTTCTCAACTACATATGTTCAATATGCTTTTTGCTACAGTTTCTGCAATTTGCAATCAGCAATTTGCTGCTGTGTGACCTGTTTTCCATACTGATAGTAGTTCTGAGTCTGCATTGGTACTCATCTCTCAGCCACTATTTTGTGAACTCTCATGCTGAAGCTTACCTGTTGAGCTTCCTTGGCTGTCAGTTCCATTAAGACTATGTCCAGTGCTTTCCTTAGGTCTAGGTTCCTTTGCATCAGTAATCTCTTTTGGTTTGCTTCACATCTTTAAATACACCATGTCTGTTTCTGAAAGCATCATTTAAGTCATCTTTGCAAATTTCTGCTAATTTGTTTAGAATTGTTACGAACTGATGTTTTCACCATCATGCTGCTTGTGGGTGTATGGAATCTGAACCTTTCAATAATCACCAATGGTTTGGTGAAAAATAATGCTGCTAGCTTCTTACTTTTTTTCCATAAGTTTCAGAACTCAGTTTCTCTGCCTGTCCCAGACGCCTTAGGAGGTTAAAAGAGTCCCTCCCCACCAGTACTCATGAACATAGGGATGACAATATCTCCTTCAGTTTTGTTAGCTTGAACAAAGGAATCTGTGTGGGAGTTCCAGCTCCTCGAGTTTTCATCATATGGTCCCTTGGCACCAACATTTTCCTCCTTTCTTTTATAAATGGGAATGGCCTGCTTAATATTATGTACCAAGAAAACATTTATCACTTCATCTCTTTCTGTTTAAAACAAGGTATCTCTGAGGCTGCCTGAGTTTATAACCCAGCTCAAGACATTCCCCTCTGTGTAGGGAAACTGGTCCATCAGGGTGGAGCACGTAGCAAGATTTTTCTACACTGTTCACCTCTTCCCTAGATAAATTATTTTCTTCTCCTTTCCTCACTATCTACTTCAGTGCAGTAATGGTGTCTTTTGATTTCTTTGTTTTATCGAAGCATCTCCAATACCTGCAGTGAGAAACACAATTTTCTTTTTCCAAAATTTCATCCTAGTTTAGTTTTCTTTCTGTTCTAAGTTCTGAGGAGGCCGAAATGTTAAACAGCAGGAGCTTTATTATGGACATGTTTACAGCCTAAGCGGCAAGGTTGGACTAAGTTGTTTCCTGCTCAAAATGGCCCATGATATCATTGCCAGGTGATTGAGTTCAAAGTGATGGCCCATCATACTAACAAAACTACACAACATTCACATTTTATGAAAACCAAGCTGTTAAAGCCAGAATAACAAAGTCAAATTGCCACTCATTTAAAATTTAACACATTTAACTATCAGACCTAACACCTTCAAGGCGTTTTCCTAGCCGCTTTAGAATGCATCTTTTTTTTTAAAATGTAGAAGCGTGGAATATTTCAGACTCCCCAAAATCACAAAAAAAGGCAAAAGGAATCTTGGCATTTATTGCAAAAGGTCTGGATTAAAGTAAAGGAGTGTTGTTGCAATTATATAAGGTGTTGGTGAGACCACACTTGGAGTAGTATATCCAGTTTTGGTTTCTTTACTTGAGAAAGGATGAGGTGACCCTGGAGGTGGTTCAGAGAAGGTTCACCAGATTGATTCCAGGGATGAAAGGGCTACTGGACGAAGAGCAGTTGGGCTTATATTTGATGGAGTTCAGAAGAATGAGGGTATGGTATGAAAATCTGACCAACATGTACAAAATGCTAAAGGGGATTGATAAGGTGGGTGTTGAACAGACATTTCTCCGTGTAGGACAGTCTCAAACAAGACATCACAGATTTAGAGTGATGGGAGGTAGGTTCAAAATGGAGATAAGGAGAAACTTCTCTGCAGGTCATGAATCTGTGGAAGTCACTACCCACAATGCAGTGGAGGTTCAATCCATTAACAGATTCAAGAAAGAAATAAATAGGTTTCTCATGAAGAGCAGGATAAAGGGCTATGAGGACCAGGCACAAAAGAGGAGTTGTCACCAGGATAAGGTCAGCAATGATCATATTAAATGGCGGTGCGGGTTTAAAGGATGTGAATTGCCTACTCCTGCTTCCGATTCCTATGTTCCTATATTCTTGGAAAGTTACTACCACCCCAAACCCCACCCCAACAAATTTGTCCCCATCTTGCAAATACGATTCCAGAATTTCCCTTTTAAGATACTATCTAAATATTTTTTGTTTGAACAAAAGAAGAAGAATTGTTTTTGCATGCTGTTTACCTTAATATCCCTAATTTTCTCTTCTTGAAAATCATCAATGGTTTCTTCCAGCTGTCGGGAAATTCGAGTCGCATCCATTGTGACCCTCTGTAATTCAGACTCAGCCTAGACAAGAGCAATTTAAAAACTAATTTTTTTCAAAGTACGAAACATCTAATTTGAATAGATTCTAGAAAATATATTTCTGGAAAATTAGTAAATAATTCTATACTAGACATAAATCTTGATGTTGCCTGAGTATATATTACTTTAATTTAAGTACTGGATTTTTTGGAGGATTTAAAATAAATTAATTATTGAGATAGTAGAACCAGTGCGATTCAAATATTTCCATAAGAAGTGTCACAATACCAGGTCATTCTCAGACACCAACCGACATTATATAATCTTAGTTCAATAGAAAACACAAAACAGGTTCTTTCATATAGATCTGCACTGAATTAAACGCTCTGGCAGGACTTTTTTTTTCAAAAGTCTAAATAATGCAACAGCCTCAATCCTGGAACGAGCAGAACCTAGTCAAATCCACTGAGTGTTCTATAGTTTACTTAAGTCACAGTAAAAACAGGAAGACAAGCATTAATTCTATTTCTATAACTGAGGAAATTTGACTGCTCCTTCCAGTTTATCAAAATCATGAGTATATCAAAAAAGGATAATAACATGCAATTCACATGAGATTATTAGGATTGGGATAGCATAGTTACAACAGAAACATACCACAAGGAAGGGCAGGACTGGCAGCTCAATGTTCCAGGGCATAGATGCTACAGGAAGGATGGAAAAGGGGGTAAGAGAGGAGGAGGAGGAGTGGTGTTTTGAAGTTATATGGGTGGAACGGAGAAATAAAGGAAGGGATGATCACCTTATTGGGATTGTAAAATAGGTCCCCTAAGCAGGAAATTGAGAAGTAAATTTGTAGAGGGATCTGCTATCTGTAAGAATAATAGATTTGTAATAGTAGGGGATTTTAACTTTCCAAACATAGACTGGATCTGCCACAATGTTAAGGGCTTGAATGGAGAGAAATTGTTAAATGCATAGAAGAAAATTTTCTAGGCCTCTCGTCTGTAAAGCAACCCTCTACCACCACCTTGATTACCTTAATGACTCTGCTTGATCACATGATGTAACTCAGTATTAGATGCTCTATGACAGAGCTACCCAAATGTGTTTTGCTAGCTTCCTGTTTTTTCGGTATATCAAATATTACTCCATATTTAGGTTCCAGTCGTGGTCAACTTGCAACCGTGTCTCAGTAATATCTATTAGGATTATACTTATTTATTTACATCTGTGCTAACAATCCATCCACTCTGTCACAAATGTGGCATGCATTCAGATACATACATTAATTCTGTCTTTCTACTGTCTCTAGTCTGATCCTTTCTACTGATGTGCCTTATGTTTACACACTCGTGTCACACTCTGGTAACCACTGCCTAAATTACCACACTGTTCTTCTACATAGTTTTCCTTTGATTTACCACAATACTTCTCACATGATCTCTTCCACCCCTATTCAATTTACAACCTGATCTATTATCTTAGTTATATAATTCATAAGACACTGTTCCCAGCATGGTTCAGAAGAAACTAATCCCAAAGGCGCAAAATATATAAACATTTAAACATACAAGTGACCACATAACGTTGTGAATACAAATATTTTTTCAAGAGGATATAATTTCCCTACGTTACAATTGAAATTCCACAGGAACTGCAGTTGATATTCAGTCACAAACCTGTGTCTGTCTTATAGTCAAGGAACTGGATCTTGTAAAAATTCTTAAGACATTAATTCAAGACATCAGTTACAGAAATCTGGAAGGAAACACCAAAGTTTCAACCAAACCAGACGTCGAAACTCATTTTTCCCCCAGGTCGAGGTTATTTCATATACTATATATAGTGTTTCCTGTTGCCAAGATAAAATATGACACTGCAAACAGCAAAAAACTCCTGACAGTTCTAAAGCAAAGATGCTGTTTTATGGATGAAATTATGTGGCAATAAACTGAAATGGGTTGAACTGCACGAAGATTGCTCCAAATCACCGACTGAAGGCCTTTTTTTAAAAGATCAAGGCTTTCAGTAGTTAGCTCCATTTTGGTGATGGCAATTAGTAGTAGTGATGCTCATATCTCAATTAAACAAAATAAAATTTAGTAAAAGATAAAAGCAAAGTACTACCATTGCTGAAAATCTGAAATAAAAATAGAAAACACTGGAGAAACTCATGACTGATAGTATTCGTGTAGACCGAAACAGTTAATATTTCTAATCCAACATAATATTTCTTCAAAGCTGAAGAAAAGGTTGAAAAAGTGGTGGATTTATATTATAGAAATACGTGGGAGAAGCAAGAACAGAGGGCAAGGTCAAGAGGTGGTTAAAGAGCAAGAGAGATTGGAGCAAACACTGGAGAGTGAGAGTGAATGAAAGGAAATGAAGGTGAATAAGATGAAAAAGACAAATGGAACTTTTCCAAGGTGAGCATTCATATAGATATAGAAGTGAATTAAATGGTAATCTGATTAACTAGAAACAGTGGAAATCTAAAATATCTACTCCATGATGAGAGGAACAGTTAATCTTTAACTTGGTATGTTTTTAACTAAGTCACGTTATAGGAGTGTTACCAAAGAAAGTCATGTTTGGACAAATAATCAAAAGTTTGGTCACAGTTAGGACGTGAGGTCCAACTCAAAGAAGGAAAGAGTACGAGGGTTGTATCAGCTGACAAGCTTAAGTTATCCTGAAGACTGCCTTCATGAAGATGATGAAATATCAAATAAGTAGCATGGAGGTCAGCTCAACAGCAGATAATTTTAGAGTTTTTAAACTTTATGTGCATTGAAGGTTGACTTTCTCAAATTTACTCCAGTCTTGAAATTAGCATTTGACTTGATTTAATCTTAACTAGTGGTTTTGTTCACAATGCTCACAAATGAACACAAGCTGCCTGCTGATGATAATTGCAGTAGATCAGGTAACTGGTGACCTATTCAGTGCAAGCTGACTCGGGTGTCTGTAAATCTGCTGGTATTAATATTCACGAAACGTTTGCTAACATGGAGTGAACAATACCTTAGAATCATACAATGGGCAAGAGGCTCTTCAACCAATTGAGTCTGTACTGCCAAATCTAGACTTTCTAGCATTAGGTTTGTAGTCTTGAATGTTATAACATCAACTGCTCATCCAAGTATTTTTAATATATGAGGTTACCCATTTAACTACCCTCTCAGGTAGTGCATTCCTGACCCTCAAAGTCTAGATGAAAAATTCTTTTCTCAATTCCCCTTTAAATTTCCACCTTTAAAAAAGTTACCAATCCTTCAATTAAAGGGAAGAGCTGCTTTCTATTCATTCTGTCCATATCCTTCATAATCTTACACACCTCTATCAGATCCCATATCAAAATTCGCTGCTCCAAAGAAAATAACACCAACTTATCCAACCTCTCTTCATCACAGATAATCAATGCCTCAACTAATACAGGCAAGGGTCCTGTATGCCTTAAATAAGCTATTAACCTGCCCTGCCACCTGAAGGGATTGCTGGACAAACATCCCAAAATTCCTCTGTTTTTCTGAGCTTCCTAGTGGCCTACCAATCATTGAGCACTACCTCGTCTTGTTATTGCTTCCAAAAAGCACCAACCTACACTTGTCACAGTTAAATTCCTTCTCCACATTTGACCGATTTGTATATATCCTCCTGTAACTCAATGTTTTTCCTCACTGTCAACCAACCGGCCAGTCTTCATGCTATCCCCAAATTTACTCATCTCCTCTCCACCTCACATTCTCATCCACATCATTTAGCTGTATCACAAACAATAAGGGACACAGCACTGATCCTTATGGTACACTATTGTACTCCCGCCTCCAGTTATAAAACCAGCCTTCTACCATCACCTTCTAACTGCTGTCACTAAGCCAATTTTGGATTCCATATCTCTTACCTTCTTTATCAGTCTTCCATGTGGGACTTTGTTAAAGGCCTTGCTGAAATCCGCAGAAATTAGGTCAACTCAACTATCCTCATCTACATATTTGATTAACTTGAAAACTTCAACCAGATTTGTTAGTATGACGTCTCTCTGACAAAGCTATGCTGACAATCCCTGATCAAATGTAAATGGAGGTAAATTCTCTCCTTCATAACTTTCATCAATAGTTTCATTACCACTGACATGGAATGACTTGAGGAAAGATTGAACAAGCTAAACTTGTATCTGCTGGAGATTA
Organism: Hemiscyllium ocellatum; assembly: GCF_020745735.1. Taxonomy (NCBI): domain Eukaryota; kingdom Metazoa; phylum Chordata; class Chondrichthyes; order Orectolobiformes; family Hemiscylliidae; genus Hemiscyllium; species Hemiscyllium ocellatum. The sequence goes on along the minus strand of NC_083404.1, from coordinate 99,803,413 downwards.
GGACAATAGGAGATTACTTGACTGAAACATAAAATCCCAAAGGGTCTAAACAGGGAAACTAGATTACCCCGAGTGGGAGAGTCTAGAAATAGGGGTCTCCGTTTAAAAATCAGGGATAGCCCATTTACAAGAGATTAGGTAAAAGGTTTTGTTCTCACAGGTGTTGGGTGCCTTTGGTTCTCTCCCTGTAAAGGCAATGGAAGCAGATTCCTTGAATATTTTCAAAGCAGAAGTTGACTGATTCTTATTAAGAAAAGAGTTGAAAGGTGATCAGAGTAAGCAGAAATGTGGACTTGAGGTTACAATCAGATCTGCCATGATCTTATAGAATGGTACAGCAGGATCAGGATGAATGCCCTATTGTTGTTAGTGCTTTGCATGTAAGGATGATGTGATTAAAATGATTACCCAGCATTTAGATTTAAAGAAGTGAAACTTGAATATACCATGTTGGACACAGTTCAGTTGCAGATGAGAAAAAATCTTGAACAGGAGCAAAAAGAAAAAAGAGAAACAAGAAAGTCTGAATAAGAAAGAAAGCTGGAAGAGCAAGAGAAATGGAAAATAAATACTGGACTTGGCAAGAGAAGTGGAAGAAAATAAATGGAAATGTAAAAGCTTGAACTCCAGAGACAGAGAAATCGGACGATGTAACTTTGCGAAAGAAAAGTTTAAAGGAGAATAAGAGATAGCAATTCAGAAGGTGATTATAATTCCACTGTAAACTTTTAATTTGTAAAACTTTTAATTAATTTGGTTAGTGCCTAAATTTAGAGAAGGTGGTATTTCACCTCATTTGAAAAGATGTGGCCAAAAGATGAAGTGATCAAAAAGTGAAATACTCAATACATAACAGTTTGTCCTTGAAGCTCATCAATTAAAGTTTAGGAGTAAAAGAGAGTAACCTAATCAGATATTTGGAGGTTATGCAAGAGAAAAAGAAATATTGTGGGATCAGTGGTTTGATCACTGGAGCTGGAGAAAATGTTGAGAATGCGAGGGAAAATCATGATTGTGGAAGAATTCGAAGTAATATTCTGGTAACCATTAAGACTTATTTAGATAAGGACAAAGCACTGAAGATTCAAGAAGTGGTAGGATTACAAATATATAAATTAGAAGCAAGTCATTCAGCTTCTCCAGGCTGCTCTATAATTTAATGAGATATGACTGATCTGTTAATGTACCACATATCCACATACCCCTCATGAGTTTAGATGCTTGTTAGGCAAGGGAATCAAAGTACTTCACACATAATTATTCAATGGCACTGCCTTCTGAGGCAGTGTAGCAAAGTTGCATGAACCTCTAAGAGAAAAAAATTACTTCTCATCTGTGTCTGAAACATCTAATTTTTAAAGTGATACAACAACATTACAACGTAAAACATCTTTTCCACACATACTTCAATCAAATAATTTCTCACTCTTCTAAACTCAAGTGGAAACACATGCACTATTCTCAACTTGTCGGATTAGATAGGTAGAAAACATGAAAAAAAAAATGACACGGAAATTCAGTTATGTGCCACTACATTCGAAAACTTAGTAAAATGAAGGAAGATATAAGAGAATGTTAAAACCATTCTTAATATAAATGCAAAAGATGGATTTTGAGCCAAGACAGATGTTTAAAAAAAAAGCCTACTTGGAAAAGTTAATTGGAAACTAAACCAAAATTGACACTTGATAGTTTGTATAAAAAGACAAAGTGTAAATGGAGACATGGAGACTACTCAAATATGAGCTGATTAGCAATAGTTCATCAGGTAGCAATTCCAGTGTACTGTAACAAATTCATATGAGTAAACTAACAAAATTTCAGTGATAGCTAGTGTGTGAATTAGGAAGGCACAGGCTAAAATACTAAAACATTTTTATTGGCAATGCGCTAATTAAATCTGCATCTTTAATTCTGATATCAGCTATTGGCAACAAAAGTGGTCAGGTCTGAATAGATTGAGAGTCAGACCGCCACTTATAAACAGAATTAGGAATCAGCACTTTTTAAAAATACTCTGATGTTCTAGCAAGATTTACTGAGGTGAGTTTTAAGAAAATTATAGCAAAAAATGATGGTGGGAAAAACCATTTTAATGTCTTTCAAGATATGGATTTTCCAGTTTTGAACAGTGATTTGATCGTATGTCACAAACAGTCAAAGAAATAATGAATAGTTTGGGAATAAACAATTTACATCTTCATCTCATCATTAACAATCACATGAGACACCATTTTAAAGATGATGTCAAACTTTAAAACCATGATGAGAATCCAGTGTTGGGAATGTCATTATGATGGAGATAAAATAGTTCTCTTGTAACTGTTTGCCATGAGTGACACTTCCATACATCGAAGGATTCAGTCCTTTAAATTTAACGTATGAGAATGAGGTGAGAGGATGCTCTTAATTAGTTAAAAAATGCATTGAGGGCACTGCTGCCTCACAGCGCAAGGGACCCGGGTTCAATTCCAGCCTCGGGACATTGTGTGTGTGTGTGTTTCCCAGGGGTGCTCTGGTTTCCTCCCACAATCCAAACATGTGCAGATCAGGTGAACTGGCCAAGCTAAATTGCCCATATAGTGTCCTGATGAAGGGCTTATGCTCGAAACGTCGAATTCTCTATTCCTGAGATGCTGCCTAACCTGCTGTGCTTTGACCAGCAACACATTTGCAGCTGTGATCTCCAGCATCTGCAGACCTCATTTTTTACTTACATATAGTGTTAGGTGCATTAGTCAGGGGTAAATAGTGGGTAGAAGAATGGGTCTGGGTGGGTAACTCTTCAGAGGGTTGGTGTGTACTTGCTGGGCCGAAGGGCCCATTTTCATACTGTGGAGAATCTAATCTAAACCAAAGCTCAGAGACTACTTCTGACCAGTGCGTCAAATATATGAGAAAAATTAACTAAAATATGTGAGTTGCCCAAAAGCATAACAATGTCATTCAAACAGTGAAAGCTTACGCAGAAATAAAATGCCAGAACTGCTGAAAGGAAGGTTCTTTGGACCTTATCAAATCAAAAAGAAACCCAGTTACGTGAACTATGTAGCAGGTATTCCAACAGCAGAAGAGAATTCAGGGAGATTGTCCAGTCAATATGGTAAAACCTCACAATGAAAGTGGGGATAGTAAGGAGTGGTATATGCTTAAGGTGGTGAAAGGAAAATAAAAATCAGTGATTTGATATGGAATCATCAACTGAAAAATTCTGAAGGGTGACTTTCCAGTATTAAATTGGATGATTTGGATAATCGCAAAATCAGGTGTGTTAAGGCACAGGGGATGGCCATTTGGCCAATCATGCCTACTGGCTTTTCAAATGAGTATCATAATCTAATTTGATATGATTTTTCCCCCATATACCTGCATATTATTTATCCAAAATGCAGTCCAGTGTCCTTGAATTTCTCAACTGAACCTACCTCCAACACTGTACTAGGCAGTGCAATTTATATCCTAATGACATGCTGTGTGGAAAATGCTGTTCCTCACATCTCATTTGTTCCTTATGAAGATCACTTTAAATATATGCTCTTGTGATCTTGTTGCTTTTAGGAAGGGGAACAGTTTCTCCCTAACCACTTTATCCATCTACTTATGATTTTGAAAACCGGAGATCCATACGCAGTAACAACTTACTGACCCTTTTTGGTGTTGCCCCCAATGCCAGTATATCTTCTGTTGGATGACAGAACCAAAACTGTTCATAGTATTTTAGGTTTGATCTAATTAGTGCTTTGTAAAGGTTTTAGAGGAATTTAATAGAATCACATAATTGGTAGAGTCATGGAAACCATTCAGGTCCATTGTGCCTGCACTAGCTCTATTATCTCGTACCAATCTGCTGCTTTTTTCCCATATCCCTGTATACAAATTCACTCTTGAAAGACTGAAGTAAACTTGGCCCCACTGCATTTCTTGACACTGCATTCCACATTCTAATGCCACACCGTGTGAGGATGTTTTTCCTCCTATCACCCTTACTTTATTTTCACATCACTTTGAATCTATTGCCTCGTGTTGTTTCTCTTACAAGCTGTAGCAGCTTCACCCAAACCATTCTGTCCAGCCCACTCATGATTTTGAAAAATGTCAGATTTTTTCTCAACCTTCTTTTGTCAACCCCAGCACTGATCCCTGTAGCACACTACTACCAAAGATTGCCATTCTGAAAATGCTCCCCTTATCCCAATTCTGTCTTCTAACAGCCAATCCTCTATCCATGCTAATATATTAACACAATACTATAGGTTCCTATCTTACTAAGTAGCCTTCTGTAGTACTTTATGAAACACCTTTTAAAGAACCTAACATATTTCATCCACCTTTATCTAGCCTGCTTGTTACCTCCTCAAAGTAGTCTAATAAGTTTACATATTCCCATAACACCCGACATCCTTTAACATTACTGACTAACATATTCCCAATAACAGATGTTGAGCTATCTGCTGTATAGTTATCTGTCTGCAATCCTTTTCCAACTATCAATTATTTTCCCAGAATCTCAGGATTCTGAGAAGGTTACTATTAGTGCATTCACTGTCTCTCAGTACTATTAACATCCTGCGATGGAATCCATCAGGTCTAGGTGATTTATCAGCATTCAGCCACATTAGTAGCCCTAATATTTTTTCTCTAGAGCGATAGCTATTACATTTATTTCATCCCCATAATGTGTCCCTTCGATGTTACATTTTTGGAATACCATTAGTACCTTCTACCATTAAGATCGATGAAGTACTTATTCAATTCTTCTGCCATTTACTGGTGCCCCATTCTTATTAACCAGTCCCATTTTCTAGAGGGCCTATGTTCACCTTGGCTTCTCTCTTCCTTTTTATATGTTTAAAGAAGCTCCAACTACCCCTTCTTATGTTATGTACTAGCTTTGTATTGTCAATTTTGTTTCTGCTCTTTTTCAAACTTTCCCAATCTGCTGGAATAGTAGATGGCCAAGCCATCCTCAAAAGGAAACTGTGCATTCTCAATAAACACTACCATACTAGCTACACGTTTCACAATACAAAAATGGACACACAGGTGGGGTCTCGAAAGAAAGGTAGTTATTTGTTAGAGTTAGTGACAGCCATGAGAATTCCCTGTAGGAGAATACAAGATGTCCTCGGTTTGAACAGCTTGACATAGATGCAGAGTCTCAGGGTCACCCATGAAGGGTACAATCACGAAGCAACTGCAGGAGAGTAACCCACTCAGACCCATTCTCCTATCCTATATTTACCCCTGACTAATGCACCTAACACTATAGATAATTTATCACGGCCAACTAACCTGACCTGCGCATCTTTGGATTGTGGGAGGAAACCAGAGCACCTGGAGGAAATTGATTTCTATCATTGTCTTATTTACATACAGTCCATTTCTGACTTTTCCCTTCCTTAACTGTTTCCAACTCTAGTGAATTTTTCCAGTATTTTCAGTTTTTATTTCAGATTTCCAGCATCCATATTTTTAATCTCTCAGATTTTGTATGTTCTAATCAAATCATCTCTTCCCTAAATTTCTTACATAACTTGCTTTATTGGATGAGGGTCAATGACACTGGTTGACATCAGACCAAATTGAAATGGAAGACTGGCAAGAAACTTTATAATGAAAATTGAAGAATGGGGCTTTATACACTGACAGACAGAACAAAAACAAAGGAATTATGATAAACGTTTACTTGACATTAGTTAGGTTTCAACTGATGTATTTCCTCCTCCCCACCCCCCAACCAAGTCCAATACTGGGCACCATACTTAAGGAAAGAAATAAAGTCTTTCTGCACCCTTTCTAAAGGCTTCACAAAATTGCTTCCTGCAATGAGAGACAGGAGAGGCTACTTCTTGGGATTCAATTGGAGAAACAGAAGCCAGAGAAGATTGAAAGCTTCGATAAAGATGTTCAAAATGGTGATGCATTGCTAAAAAGCTGATAGAGAGAAATTGTTGATTAACAGAAGGACAAAAAAAACAGAGGCTATAGACCAACATAGTTTATCAAATAAAACCAACAGAATGGAAAAACATGCAGTGTGTAGTTAAGATCTGGAATACATTGCTCGAGAATGTAGCATAGCTATATTCAACTGTTGCATGCAGGAGAAAATTCAATAAGCAGCTAAACTGAACAAAAATTTCAGGATGACATGGAAAGGGGAAAAGGAACTGAATGAGTTAAATAGAACTTGCAAGATGCTGTACTTAATAGAATGAATGACCTCTGTGATAGAATCATGAAATGGTTACATGATAATTATTTTAACCAAGAAATATTTTAAACTCTTTAGAAAGCAAACACAATGTGGCAGGTCCTAAACAGCAATCAATCATAATCATCTTTATTGCAAGCATTCAATGTATTCAGACAGGGTGAAATATGCCTTTTATATTGGTAAAGTTTACTGTCAGGACCCAGTGTAAGGAGACAAAGTTATGCTTTCAAAGCCCAAATAACCACAAATTACTTAATTTATCCATATCGCTCTAGTCACACTGCATCGCTCATGTAGTGTTTTTTCAGGCACAAAAATATAACCACTATACATTAAGGATACAACAATTTGTCGGTCAGAAGGATTCCTCTGGCGCATTCTCTCCACATGGGCAATTTGCTTTGATTCACGTCTTATAGCACCTGAAGCAACCTTGAGGTCTTCCTGAGAAAATAAAAATATTAAATATTATGCAAGTTGACAATAGTAAGAGATTATTTATGTTTACCACCAAACCACGTGACTGTACGTAAATTAAGCACAAAATTAAAGTTGGTAGGTACAGCTACAATTTCTAAAAAAGGTAAAAGGAACTCAGCTTTTCTTTTCTACACTGAGCTTAACTGACAATAACCCATACAAACAGCTATTATAAATATAAATTACAGTCTATGATTTTATGTGCAGCTTTAACATTGAACACCATTAAATAGCACTTCATGGAAATACTAGGGGAAAAAAAAGGACACAGCCAAATGAAACATTAGAGTCAAAAACTTATTCAAATGTATAAGAAGGATCTTAATTTTTTTTTAAAAAGTGGGGTTTAGCAAGGAAACTCCACATTAAGTTAATATTGGTGGACAATTAAACATAACAAGAGTTTCCAACAATATCCTCACCCTAAACAATGGAGAACCCAGCTCATCAGTACAAAAGATTAGGCTGAAACATTTGCATCCATCTTCATCTAGAAAGGCTGAGAGGGTGATCCATCTCAGTATCCTCCAGAATTTCCTCAGCATCACAGATACCAATCTTCAACCACTCCATGTGATATAAAGAAATGGCTGAAGGCACTAAATACTGTGAAGGCTCTATTTCTGGCAACAGTATTGAAAACCTTTGATCTAGAAATAATAACATCTACCCAACAACATGGAAAATTGTCAAGATATGGTCCTGCCACTTATGGATTGGACAACCTGACATGGCCAATGATCACACTACCCACCAAAGTGATGTAGGAGTTTGTCAATAGTGCTATCAAGATCACAGATTTAGGAGCAGATGGAGGTTAATCAACCTATTGAATTTGCTCCCCTAAACAATTAGATCATGACTGTCTCATAATCCTGTTAATAAAGGTTCTCATCAGTTCAGCACTAAAAGATGACCATTGTTCAAAATAGCAAGCATAAGGGAACAGTAATCCAGAACCTTAATCTAATGTTCTGGAAATATTGGTTCAAATTCCACTATGGTGGATAGTGAAATTTGAATTCAAATTTTAAAATTCTAGAATAAAAAAAGCTGTCCTAATGGTGACTGTACAACGTGTTTCCAATGATGGATGTTAAGATAACTGGCCTATAGTTACATTTTTTGACTCCTCCTCTTCTTAAATAAATGTCTGATATTGGCAATTTTCTAATCCTCTTAGATCTTTCCAGAATTTAAGGATTTCTGGAAGATTATAATTAGTACCTCTGCACCTACATCTTTTAAATTCTAGGATGCATCGCAAGTGTATGTACAAAGGAATACCCTGTTCCCTTACATTCAGGTTGGATCCTAAGTTCCTGGCCTCATTACAATCTTGGTGCACATGAATAGAAAAGCTTAACTCCAGAGGTGAGGCGAGCGTAACTGCATTTGACATCAAAGCAGTATCTGCTCATTTCAGTCAAAAGACAACACTGCAGTTGTTCCCCAAGATCGTGGCCTCGGCTCTACCTTCTTCAGCTACTCCATCAATGAATTCTGTCCGTTGTAAGGTCAGAAATGGGTTTGTTCAAAGATGTTTTACAAGGTTCAATAATATTCAATCAATTCTAAAATATTAAAGCAAAGCACTTGAACTGATACGCAGCAAGATCTGCACAATATCCAGGCTTGGGCTGATAAGTAGAAAGTACCATTCACAGCTCACAAATGCCAGGCAATGGCCATCTCAAACCAGAGATCTAACTAACTATTGCACCTTGACATTTAAGGGCTTTGGCATTATTGAATCTATCACTATCACTATCAATATGCTCTCTGCTTTCTTGGAAGTGTGCAGCTTCAACAATACTCAAGAAAGACAACACTATCCCAGACAAAACTGCTCACTTAATTGATACCCCATCCACCAACTTAACTATTCAATCCTTTCCACAGTCATAGTAGTGACAGGGTGTGAACCATGTTCAAGACACACTGCTGAAATTGACCAAGGTTCCTCCAGCAGCACCTTCCAAAACTGCAACCTCTTTAAATTAGAAGGTCAGGGGCATCAAATGCATGGGAAAAGGACCACCTGCAAGCTCTTCTCTAAGCCACTCCCCATCCTGCCTTTGAACTACATCACTGTACTTTTACTATCACCGGGAAAAATCCTGGAACTTCCTTCAGAACAGCAGTGTTGTGAAAATTTCTACACTCAAAGGACTGTAGTCGTTCATGAAGGCAGCTCACAACCACAGTCACCACAACATTTGGGCATGGACAGTAAATACTGGCCTGGCAAATGCTGCCTAGGTTCTGTTCAGAAAATATATTGAAGGGAGTAGACCAATCTTAATTTCTTGAATTAAACAAGCCTCAATTCAGACCTCCAGATCACATCATGAGAAATACTCCCATATTAGAAATTAGGATCTGATGCAAACAATCCAATAATAATAAAGTCCCTGATCCACTGGGTACTCCCAGACATTTCCCATCATATGGTCACATTGTTATCAATTTTTTGTACAAAACTAAAGCTGGTGTCAGAAAATCAAACTTCCTAAAATTTCACAGTATATTGAAGGGTCGAAAGATATGGTCAACAAAGTAATGTCAGAGCTCCATCTAGCAGCAGAATCAAGTAATGGAATAACATAATTATTGTATTAAGGTTGAATGCTACTACAGCCAAAAAGAATACTCACAGCTCTCAACAAGGATAAAGTGGAAAAACAAAATTATTCATCCAGTCCATGAAATCATGTCACAAGGCTAAAGTTAAATGACTCCACAACATGAACATATTTCAATAGCTGATTTGCAAACATTTCAAATGAGAATGCTGCTACGTTTTTTGACCAGTGCAGATAAAGATTCTGGGATTCTCTAAAGTGAGGAAACAAGTCCTTCAGCCCAATAAGTCCATACTGACCGATTCCCTACCCTATTATCCTACAGTTACCCCTGACTAATGCACCTAACCTACACATCCCTGAACACTATGGACAATTTAGCATGGGCAATTTAGCATGGCCAATTCACTTAACTTGCATATCTTTGGATTGTGAGACAAAACATGAGAACTCCCAGGAAACCCACGCAGACACAGGGAGAACGTGCAAACTCCACACAGTCGCCCAAATTGGAGTCAAACTCGTGACCCTGGTGCTGAGCGGCAGCAGTGCTAACCACTTTTATCAACATAGACTGGAATGGTCATAGTGTTAAGGGCTTAGATGGGGTGGAATTTGTTAAGTGTGTTCAGGAAAGTTTCCTTAAGCAGTATATAGAGGGTCCTACTCGGGAAGGGGCAAAATTCGACCTACTTTTGGGAAATAGGGCAGGGCAGGTGACTGAGGTGCCAGTCGGGTAGAACTCTGGGACCAGTGACCATAATTCTATTATTTTTAAAATAGTTTTGGAGAAGAACAAAACCGGCCCACAGATTGAAATTCTGAATTAGGGCAAGATGAATTCTGATAGAATTAGACAGGAGCTGGCAGGAGTTGACTGGTGTAGTTGCTTGCAGACAAAGGGACCCCCAGCATGTGGGAGGTATTTAAAAGTGTGATAGTTAGAGTTCAAGGTCTACATGTTCCTGTGAGGGTGAAGGGCAACATTGGCAGAAGTAGGGAACCCTGGATGACAAGAGATATTAAGGTTTTGACCAGAAAAAAAAGGGAGACACTGCTCAGATACAGGCTGCTGAGATCAAAGCAATCCCTGGAGGTATATAGGATAAACAGCAGTTTACTGAAGAAAATCAGGATGGCGAAAAGGAGGCACGAGATTGCTTTGACTGCGAAGATTAGGGTGAATCCAAAGAGATTCTTTAAATAAATATGTTAAAAGAAGAATAACTAGAAAGAGAATAGAACCCAAGCACCAAAGTAGACATGTATTTGTGGAATTGCAGGAAATGGGCGAGGACCTCAATGAATATTTCTTCTGTGTTTACCATGGAGAAAGATAAGACTTGGGAAGTTAGTGGTAATACCTTCGGGACAGCCCATATCACAGTGGAGAAAGCATTGGATGTATTAGAATGCATGAAAGTGGATAAATTTCTCTAACCTCCTGCAGGGATCTTGGGTATATCTGGTCCGGACCAAGAAGAAATTGCAGGGGGTCTGGCTGACATATCTACATCATCGTTAGCTATGGGTGACATCACGGAAGACTGGAGAGTTGTGAATGTTGTGCCCTTCAAGAAGGGCTGCAAAACAAAAACCTGGGAACTATCAACCAGTATGCCTAACATTCTGAGGGAGAAGATATACGTACATTTGGAAAGACTGGGTTTGAATAGGATTAGTCAGCATGGTTTTGTGAATGGGAGGTCATGGGTCACAAATTTGTTCTTTGATGAAGTTACCAGGAAAGTTGATAAAAAAAAAGGGTGGTTGATGTAGTCTATATGGATTTCAGAAAGGCCTTTGATAAGCTTCCACATGGTAGGATGTTCTGGAAGGTTAGATGACAATGGAATTCAGGGCAAGCTAGCAAACTGGATACAAAATTGGCTTGATAGTAGGAAGAAGATAATAATGGAAGAATGCTGGCTGGACTAATGGAGGCCTGTGACTAATGGAGTGCCTCAGGAGTCGGTGCTGGGCCCATTGCTGCTTGTTATTTTTAATCAATGATTTAGATGAGAAAGTACAAGGCACGATTAGTAAGTGTGCAGATGATACTAAAATAGGCGATATTGTGGATAGTGAGGAAGATTTCAGAAACTGCATCAGGATCTTGAACAGCTGAACTGAAATTCTATTCTCCAAACTTCAAGTTGATAATGAAAGAATAATTAGGAAACAATAGGTTTCAGAAACTGAATTAAGATCTTGATCAGATCTCCTTCCTATAGCTCTGGCAGCCACAATTCTTCTAATAAAAATCAAACCAGTTCAAAAGCAGTGCAAATTTTGGTTTCCTTTTGTTCCCCCCCTCCATATCTCTTGGCGCCAACCTGTCTGAGGCCCACTAATATTCAACCATCTGCCATCTATTTGACCATAATGCCTCTCCAGTGTTGAAATGTCTATCAAGTACTTTGAAAGCAGTCACCTGTAATTAATTTCCAGGTTTGACCTTAAACATACATCAGTTTGTTCTATTTCTAAAAAAACACACGGGCTGCTGCTCCCAGTCCAAAGATCACCTTTGGCTCTCAGTCACAGTTCCAAACCAAAAAAGTGATAAAAATAAAAATCATGAAGATCTGAATGACACTGAATTCCTCCACCAATCATTTCAACTACCAATTCCTCAAGTCATGAATGTGATGAAATACTCTTCATTTGCCAGAACTAGCATCACATGCAGCTCCAGCACCACTAAGAACCTCAATACATCAAAGTCAAAGCAGTCTGTACAGAAGCAGCAGTGTTTTCCATCTACAAGATATTCTGCAGCAGTTTACCAAGACTTCTTAGACAGCATCCTCCAAACCTGTGACCTCTATCAGCTAAAAGGACAATGGCAGCAGATTATGTGGGAGCATCATCACATGCAAGGCCTTCGCCATTCTCAGAGCCACACACCAATTGGATTGGGACCATATCACCATTCCTTTACTATAACTATGTCAAAATTCTGGATCTTATTTCTATAAAGAACAGTTCACTACTTACTAAATTTTTGGTTGTGGACTAAAAAGGAAAAAGGATTACTTAAAACTAAAAATTATGGCTAAATATTGTGGAAGGAATTGCTGCACTTTTAAAAACAAGTTACTGAACTCATTGTCTGTGGTGTTTACAATGCTGCTTTATTCAAGCAGTAGGGCGAAAATTTTGGACAGACTGAAATTTAGCTGGCAACAACGTCAACTCTCCCGCTCCTCGGATGTTGACTAACCTGCTCTGCTTTTCTAGTACCACACTTTTCAAAACAGATTGGTTTGTGCAAAAGAACATGGATGCCAATGATCATCAGCCTGATAAGAACTCAAATTGGTTACTGGGTAGGTGAACAGCGCAAGGTATGAAAGACACAAACAGAAGCCTTCAGCCTGCTGAAAAGACAGCTTGTGTATCTATATCTCTGCAATAAATATGCCCAAAGCAGTTTATTTTCTCCCATTAGTTGCTGCAAGCTGTTACTTTTAAACAAAAACTAAGAGACAATGTAGTTAATGTATCAATTGCCCGGTGTCTCCTACAAAGGAGTGAAACAACCTAGAGAAAGGACACTGAAGAACAAAGAATTCTGGCAAGCAAAAGGCACATCTCAACTAACCCTGCAGACTGGTGTGATTAAAACATCTGCCCCATTTTTTTTATATTCATCCATAAAAATCAACGTTATTTTGTCTGTCTTGTATTCCAAGTTTTAGAAAAGGGTTAAACATTTTAACGAGAAAGCTGTACGTTGACAGTTCACAGCTGTTTAGTTGTGGTCAGAATCTATTTATAATAAATAGCAGTTCTTAAGGAACTTGGTCAGTGTTTTTCATTAACTTGACTCCAACAAACAGGAAAAAAAATCAGAGATTTTGAGTGCTTTGATTCAATTAACTTTCGTAGCAATCTGAGAAGCAATGGGAAAGTCACCTGATCTGCCCCCAAATGCGTATATCACTTTGTAACAATAGTGGCTTAACTTACATCAGATGGTCTACACAAGTTCAAACGAATGCTCACCACCACCCTCTGCAGGGCAATTAGGAATGGGCCATAAGACCAAAAGAAATAGGAACATACTTAGGCTTTTTCGTACCTCAAGCCTGCTCCACCATTCAATTAGTTCACAGCTAATCTGACATTCCTCATATTCACTTTCCTGCCCTTTCCCCATTACCCTCAATTCCCCTATTGATCAAGAATCTATCTCAGCCTAAAATATACACAAGGACTTTTCCCCTACAGCTCTCTGGGCCATGATATTCCAAAGATTTACAACCCTCTGAGAAAAGAAACTCATCTTAGTCTCAGAATGAAGGGTTGCTAATTTAAGACTAATGTCCTCTGGTTACACACTCTCCCATGAGGGAGAAACATCATTTCAGCATTTACTCTGTCAAGCCCCTTAAGAATCCTATATGTGTCAATGAGGTCACCTCTCATTTTTAAATTCCAATGAATCCCAGCCTGTCTTTTAAAAATAAATATATTTATTAGCAATTTTTTTACTTTACAAACACAAAATTATCAAAAAATGCAATCAATAACAAATATCAGTGAGAAGCATAGTCTTCTTCTGGAGGAAATCCCTAACCTGCAGAAAAAAAGGTAAATATCTCTGCAACCTGTATTTGAGGTTCAGTTGCTCAAAAGACATCACAACTTCTCCCTCAAAACAAGTCTCCCAAAGTAGAAACTCCTCCCGCAGCCCATAGTTTGAACCCTGAGTCTATCATCCCTGGTCAGAACCCTGGCATGCCAACTATAGCCGTAAGTGGCGAAGTCTTGGATAAGCAACCCTCACTCTGATGTATTGCCCTCCATGCCTTGACTGTACTAATGATAATAGAGTTCCGGCAATAGTCCATAACTGTCCTCATCTTATCCATGAACAGATTAACAAGAGGGCACTTTGCCTGGGAGGCCTCGATATCCAGCCATATTGAGTTCGGATCGTTACCTACCCAATTGCAGACAAAGGATAGCAGGGAACTCAAATGATACCTCCTGATGTCTGGGAAATCAACTCCTCCCCCTCCATGAGGCAACTGCAATTTAGTAAGTTTGATGAGGGGCCGCCCACGATGCTAGACAAAGGAACCAAACCATCGGATAAGCTTCCATAGCGTTGACCTGTGAAACATTATAGGGAGCATACGCATGGGATAAAGCAAGCGAGGAAGAACATTCATCTTAATGAGAGATATTCAGCCCTGCCATGAAATTGGAAGAGCCTCCCATCGCTGGAGAACCCGCTTAATGTGTCGAGCAAGTGAGCAAAGTTAGTCCGAAATAACAGATCAAACTTGGGGGTAATAAAAATGCCGAGGTATCGGAACCTTGCCGGTGACCACTTAAAAGGCAACTTAGGGCCACCTTCAACTTCTGGCACATTCTCGAGGTTCCCCAAAGGCATAGCCTCCAATTTTGAAAAGTTAATCTTATATCCTTAAATAGCCCCAAATGAATTGATACATTGTATCAAATGGGGTACGGAGGTCATTGGATTTGATAAAAACAGAAGGACATCATCTGCATACAGTGTAATCTTGTGTGCCCTCTATCCCACTTCCGGAATGGACATGTGGACGTTCTGACCAATAGCCTTTGCCCACAGCTCTATCACCAACATAAACATCAATGGTGAGAGGAGGCAGCCTTGACAACTACCCCATCAATGCGAAGATTCCCAGACTTCACCCCGTTGGTGATGACCGCAGCCAGAGGGTGGCAATATAAAACCTCCACCCACCTAGTAAAACCCACACCCAACCCAAACTGTTCTAAGACATAAAAAAGATACGGCCATTCCACCCAGTCAAATGCTTTCTCTGCATTTAAAGAAATCACCAACCCCAAATCGATCACTGTTGACAAACTTTGACCATATTCAACAAACCTTCTAATATTATTAGAGGACCTAAGGCCCCTTATAAGGCCTATCTGAACCTCTTTAACAATATAGGGCAACACCTTTTCCAATCTCAGCGCCAGGATCTTAGACAGAATCTTGATATCTGAATTTAAGAGAGAGATGGGCCTGTATGAGGCACAATCCTCAGGAACCTTCCCCTTCTTAAGAAAGGAAATATTAGCTTCTCTCAAAAATGGTGGAATGCATTCATGTATCTAGAGTGATTGTACATCTCCAACATCGGCCCTGACAGAATCCCTATAAACTCCTTATAAAACTCACCCAGAAGACCATCATCAGGACCAGGCGCTTTCTCACTCTGAAGTTGCCTAGCTGCCTCCTGTATTTCCTGAACTGTCAAGCGGGCATTAAAGAAAGAGGCCTGTTCCAAGGTTACCCCTAGGAGGTCCAGGTTCTTAATAAAAGCCTCCATTTTAGCCCTCCTGTCCTTGCAACCCTCGGACCGATAAAATTCAGAGTAAAAACTCAGAAAAGCCTCATTAATCTTCTTAACATCATATGCAAAGACACCGGTGGTGTCTCTGATTGCAGTAATGGATTGGATGCATGCTTCCCTGGCCTATCGCCATACTTGAACAGCCTTTGTCTAGTAAAAACAAAGTTCTTTCTTTGCGTTTTGTGTCAGTATTGAATTCGAGGCAGCCTGGAGGGCTGTGATCCATTGTAGCTTTGTCACTAAAGGTCGCGCAAAATGCACCGCCTCGGTGGCTTTCAACTGCATCTCAAGTAGACGTGGCTGTTCCTCCTCCTCTCGGTTCCAGCTAGCCGAATAGGAAACAGGCAATCCCCTAGCGAAGGCCTTAGCAGTCTCCTATAGCATAGATGGACTACCAGCCGTGCCTGAGTTAATAGTCAAGAATTCCTGAAACTCCTTCAAAAAGTATTCCACAAATTTGAAATCCTTAAGGAGAAAAAGGGTCCAAACGCTAGTGCCTCAAACCTCGCCCCTCATTCTTGGCCGTGACTTCTCAATATACTGCCACGTGATCAAGCTATCTTCCCAATTTTACAACCCATAATTGAATCCAGAAGGGCCGAGGGAGCCAGGAAGAGATCAATTCTCGTGTGACATTTATGTGGTTTTGAAGAAAAGGTGAAATCCCTGCCAGTAGGGTGAAGACATCTCCAAATATCCACCAGCCCCAATTCCTTGCATGAGTCAGCCACCTGCTTGGCCTGCGAAGAAATAATTGGGGGCCCACTAGGCCTCCTATCCACTGTTGAATCCAAGAGACAATTAAAATTCCCCCCCCCCCCCCCCCCCCATTATAATGTGCCATGTTCCAAAGCTTAGAGAAAGCAATAATCAAAAATTTGAGGAGATTCTTCAGAGGACAGTATACATTTAAAATACCATATTCCTCTCCAGGTATCAGGGCTTTAAATGTCACAAACCATCTCTGCTCATTTTCCACCTGCTCTAATAATTTGAACGGAGATTATTCTGGATAAGTACTGCCACGCCCCTATTTTTAGTAGTAAAAGGTGAAAAGAATACCTGGTCATAAGCCCCCTGTTGTAACTTCAGGTGTTCGACATCATCAAGATGGATTTCCTGCAACAAAACGATATCAACCCTTTCCCTCTTAAGGCTAGAAAGCACTTCTTTCGCCTGTTAAAAGGAATGACTTCCCTTGATGTTCCAGGAGCACCATTTAATAAGATACTTAGCCATGTCGCCTCTCAGAGACCCTTGAACCCTGCTTACAAAGCGCCAAGCACAATAAAGACTCAAGTGTCGAAGAATTACGTGTACAAAAACTACTCTATTATAATTACAAACAACTATTACTACCAAAAAAACCCAAGAAAACCAACTCTAAATGACTGGAAGGCTCGTCACCCTGCCCATAGGGGGGCACTCATCCTACCCATCCCCTCCTTCAGAGCTCCTTCAAACCCGGACTGTGTCCCAGCCTTAGGCCAGAAAAAAAAGATGATCCTTAAATCAACAGAAGAAAAGATAGTCATAATGAGTACTCCACCCATCCCTGGCTTCAAATAAAAAAAGGGGGAGACAACTAAGAACATCTACAAAATTTTCCATTCTAAAATCCAGTTATATAGGAAAAAGGAACTTATTCCAAGTTTTATTTCTCTTTTCCAAAAAAGAAACTATTAGAGAGAAAGAAAGGAATTAAAAGGAAGGAAGGGAAAACATGGGGAAAGAAGGAAAAGAGGATGAACATTAACCGTATTCTTCAGGCCAGTCAGTCTATTTTAAAGTGTCTACAAAGTTTTTAGCTTTATTCACTGAGTCAAATGTACAAACTGAGTCCTCATGGCTGAAAGGGAGCACTGTGGGGTATCTCATGGAGTACTGGATGCCTCTTTAGAATTAAAACTGCTGAGAAATCCTGAAAAACATGATTTTTGACCCCTTGTACAGCAGTGCTTGTGGATCATTTCCCAATAACTGGAGGCTTCTATGACTTTTTTCTTGTCCTTAAACGAGTCGAAGGGCACTAGGACCGGGCAGGGGCATTACAACAGCCCTGACCTAAGCCCTTCCAAGCCGCAGCCTGCTGGACTCGATGTGAAGGCCCAAAAACTTCAGCAGCCAGTTTTCAAAGAAGCTGACTGGCTGCTCACCTTCAGGGAGCCCGACAATTTGGAGATTTATCCTCCAACCTCTATTTTCAAGGTTGTCGATATGGTCTTGCAAGGCTCGCAGCTCTCGCTCCAGCACCTGGATCCGACTGGATGAGGACTCCATCGCAACTTTCGAAATCTTAGCTCAGCCCTCCACCTCCTCCAGCCGCTCCCAGAGGCTCTGGATCTCCTGCTCATGCTTCTGTAGCATGGACGTGATAGGTTGGACCTGGGCACGAATCTCCCTACTGATCTCCTCAGTCGCAGTCCCCAAGTCTGTCTATTGCTGCAGCCAATTCCTGTGAGTCTGTCAGATCCCCGGGGTGGTTCAGGAGAGGCTACTGCTGCTGCTGTGGTCTCTGGTATGCCTGGTGCTGCAGGGGAGTGTCCTCCCTGCTGCTGTTTGCTCACTCCTTTTCCCTTTGGCATCCTTCCCACTCCTTAAAATTAACAAATAGGTGTTCTGTAAGGTTTTAAACAAATAATTCAACCACACCAGGTATGGCAAAAAGCACCAGTATGCCTTGGCTGTTAGGCAGAGCTCCCACAACAGTTCTACAGAATCACCATCATCTTGCAGAGTCCATCCCAACCGGTTTAATATTTGCTCATAAAACAATCCCTCCTTCCTGCAGATCATCAGAGAGAAAACCTTCCCCAAAATGCCTCCGTTGAAATAATATTTTCTTAAATAAGGGGGTCCAAAACTGCATAGTATAGAGGAACCTTGATTATCCGAAAATCAGATGGAGATCTCAAGGTCCCAATAGAAACATCACATCAAAGACGTGATTAAACAGGCACCATCTCCAAATGATTGACCTAACGCCCTCTCTCTTCCCACACTTCCCTTGAGTTTTACAGAGGGGTGCACCCTAAGCTCCCATAATTAGTGTTCTATTCTTTTTAGATGCTCCTATTATTTGTTGCTTTATAGCCTTTCCTACAGATTAGCAACTGTTTAGGCGTCTATACAATACTCCGACCAATAATTTCTTTCCCTTGCTTTTTTTAAAGCCTCCGCCCAAATGGACTCCACGTAGTTCGAGCGGAGATAAGTCTCTCACAACTGTCCTCGTTTCTTCTCTAATTAACAGTGCTACCCTACCACCTTTGCCATCTCTCCTTGGGCACCAAATTTAGGCGTTGCTAGTGACAGTCCCAACACATGAACAAAGGTACAGTTACATAAAATAATAAAGATTAAGGCTAATAAAAAAATCAAGATCTAGAGGGTTTGCTCCAATGGTAGAGATCTGATGCAAGTTCAATTAGCATTGAAAAGGTGATGGTGAGCTGCCTTCTTGAGCTGTCACAGTACATTTGATATTAGTAGACCCACAATATCTTTAGGGGGGATTTCTAAGATTTTGACTTAATGACACTGAAGGAACAACGACATATTTTTAAGTCTGGATGCAGAGTGGTTTAGAAGGCAACTTATAGGTGGTGGTATTCCCATGTATCTGCTACACTTGTCCTTCTTGATTTAGCAGTTGAGAGTTCAAAAGGTGTTGAATTTCTGCAGTGCATCTTGCAGATGGTACACACTGCTCCTACTGAGCATCAGTGTTTGAGGCAGTAGACGTTATGGATGTGGTGTCAATCAAGCTATCCTCAATGGCATCAAGCTTCTCGTGTAATGTTGAAGCTACACTCATCCAAACAAAAGGAGAGTTTTCAATCACATTCCTGACTTGTGCTTATAGATAACGTGCAGACTTTGGAAAATCAGGAGACACATTATTTGCTGCAAGATTCCAAGTGTCTAACGTGCTCTCGTAGCCACAGAAGGAATACAACTAGCCCAGTTTAATGGTAACTATCAGAATGTTAAAGTGAGGTGTTCAATGATATCAAGGGCAATGGTTGAATTGTCTTTTGTGGGGGATGGCCATTGCCCAATACTTTTGTGGAGCAAATGTTACTTGCAACTTGCCAGCCAGATTAAAAAAATTATTGGACTCTTTGCAGTTATCAAGTAGGGAACATCCCCACTTCTGACCTCATGATACAGGGAAGGTCATTGTTAATGCAACTGAAGATGGCTGGGCCATAGGCACTATCCTGAAGAAATCTGCCAGAAATGTCACTGAGTTGATGTAGAGTCAGAGTCCTATAGCATGGAAACAGGCCCATCAGACCAACTCATCTGTACAGACAAGGTTTCCTTAATTGAACTAGTCCCATTTGCCTCAGTTTGGCTCACATCCCTCCAAACATTTCCTATCCTTTCCTATGTCTTTCAAATGTTATAAAGGCACCTACCTCTACCACTTCTTCTGGAAGCTCATTCCATATACACCACCCTGTGTAGAAAGGTGCCCCTCAAGGTCTCTTAAGTCTTTCCTCTCTCACCTTAAATCTATGTTCTATAATTTTGGACCCCGCTATCCTGGGGAGAAGACCTTGGCTATCCACCTTATGTCCCTCATGATTTTATGAGCCTCCTATGTTCCAGCAAAAAGAAAACCCAGCCTATTCAGCCTCTCCTTATAACTCAAATCTCCCAGTGTGGGTAACATCCAAAGTCTTTTATTTTTAATTTTTACTCAGAGGATAGTGAATCTTTGGAACTCCCAGGTCTCCCAGAGGGCTGTGGGTTGAGATTGATACATTTCTGATTTTCACTGGCATTAAACGTTAAGGGATACTGAAGGTACAAATCATCTAAGAGTTTGATCAGGCTTGGCTGGCTGAGAGGCAATGTCTTAATTCTATAAACTTTCCTTTTGATTATACTCAACAACTAGGCATCTGTATTGGTAGAGAATTCCAAAGTTTAGAACCCTTTGAGTGGAGTCATTTCTCATCTCAAATCCTGAATGGTTGACATTTTTTCTGAAATGTATGTTTTAGGTTTCCTAATAAGGGATGCTTTCAGTATCCACCTTGTCAAGCCCCCTAAGAATTGTATGTTTCAATTAGATCACATGTCATTCGTCTCAACTCTACAGAAAATAGGCCTAGTCTCCATAATCACCCCTTATAAAATAATCCCTTTAACACAGAAATCAGTCCAGTGAAAATATATTGCTCTCTCAGGGAGAAGTAGGTTCTTCCTTGAAGATTAAACCATACATGGAATTCTTGGTGTGACATTACTAATACCTTACATAATAGTTGAAACACTTCTTTACTCATACGTTTGTGATAAAAGCTCACATACAGTTTCATTTGCCTCCCCAAAGGCTTCTGATACATTCAGGTTACCTTTGAGTTTCATGTGCAAGGACACACATGTTCCTTTGAATACAAACATTTATTAGATGCTCACCATTCAAGTGTATTTTGCTCTTATTTTTCCAAATGAAGTGGGTAACTTCACATCTTTCCTCATTGTATTGCACTTGTTATGTTCTTACTCACTTACACAATATATCATTGGGCGGCACGGTGGCACAGTGGTTAGCACTGCTGCCTCACAGCGCCTGAGACCCGAGTTCATTTCCCGACTCAGGCGACTGACTGTGTGGAGTTTGCACGTTCTCCCCGTGTCTGCGTGGGTTTCCTCCGGGTGCTCCGGTTTCCTCCCACACTCCAAAGATGTGCGGGTCAGGTGAATTGGCCATGCTAAATTGCCCGTAGTGTTAGGTAAGGGGTAATGTAGGGGTATGGGTGGGTTGCGCTTCGGCGGGTCGGTGTGGACTTGTTGGGCCAAAGGGCCTGTTTCCACACTAAGTAATCTAATCTAATCTAATCATATGCTTCTGCAGCCTCACAGCATCCTTCTCACTGCGCAGATTTCCACCAAACTTTTTATGTTTCGAGATTTGTAAGGGAGTGAAAGGGTATAAGGGTGGATGGAAAAGTAAAGTTGAGGCTACGAAAAGATCAACCACAACCTTATCCAAATTTGAATGTACAGATACAAATGAGACAAAACAGTCATTCCGCTCTTTAATTTGTTCTGTCATTTGATGTATCACACTCAGTTCCCTGGTACAAATCATCAATAAAGAAGAGAAAACTAGCTGAGGATAAAACGGTGTTCCTTGCAATATCCCATTAGTTTCTTCCTACCTATTCAAAAAAAAATCCCACTTATTCTCTTTCTTAAACCGATTCTTAATTCACTCATGGGATGTGAGGAATACTGGCTGGGTAATTTTTTTTGCATTTCCCTATGTTTTGAAAAAGGTGTTTGGCGTAAGTACAGCCACAATGTCATTAGGGACGTAGTTCCAGGAATTTGACCTAATGATACTGAAGACAAAGCACTATATTTCCATGTCAGGATGGAGAGTGGCATAATATAAACTGATAATCCTATAGTCCCAATTTAACTAATAATTTTCTTTTTTGAAAATATAAATACACAACATTCACTGAATTCCCCCTTTCCTATCTTCAATGTTACATCCTTAAAAAATTCCCAATAGATTAGTCGAACATGATTTCCTGTACATAAAGTATGTGTTGTCAATGCTTGATCATAAAAGTGTTCTGTTTTCAACTACCTAAACTTTGACTCTTAAATTTTCTTCAATGCTGAGGTTAGGTGAACTGGCCTATGATTTTTCTCTTCCTCCTTTGTTAAATTGTAGAATTATGTTTGTAACCTTCTAAATCCTTGGAAAATGTAATTAAACCCAAGGAATTTTGAAAGAACAAAATCAATGTATGCACTATCCCTGCAGTTACTTATTTCAAAAATACTTTTAAAAAATACTGGATGTTAAAGGACATTTTAAGTGCAAGATATATTAGCCAATTCTCTGCAGGTCAAAGAGTAAAAGATTGGAATAAAGTAATTTGTTGATCCTTTGCTAATATGAAGTAACAGTACTGATTGAAAGAAAACATACAAGCTGAAGTGAATTTTAGAAATGCTCATTTCAGTTCCTACAACCTCAAATTTCAAAAATAGATTATCAGTATTGTGTTAAAACGATAAAATATTAGTAATTGCACATAAAAAAAATTGACTCCTTTTAAGAACAGGAAGTAATTCTTTGGCAATCTAAATCATCACTAGGTTTTTCAATTATTGTGTTTGTGGAAATGGTGTAAGAATCTACTTCAAATAAAAAAAAGAACTTCAAAGAACTGTGAATACAAGATATCAGAAACAAAAGGAGTAATTGCTGGAAAAACTCAGTGGGTCTGGCAGCATTTGCTGAGAGAATACAAGTTAATGTTTCAGGTCCAGTGGCCTTCTTCAGAACTGATTGTAACTAGGAAAAGAATGGTATATCTGCCAGAGAAGAGGTAAGGGGACGTGGAAGGAGTCTCTATCCAACTGATTTTCTTTTTCTCTCGGGTGTCAATCTCCAAATATCACCTACCCCTTGTTGAAGCAAGTGTTAAGTGGGTTAGAGTTTTAACTAAGAGTTATATGTTGTTAGTTCACAATCTATATGGATTTCAGTAAGGTCATTGATCAGGGTTCACATGTAGGCTGCTCTGGAAGGTGAGCTCACATGGAATCCATGGCGAGCTGGCAAATTGGATACAAACTGGCTTGATGACAGGAAGCAGAGAATAATAGCAGAAGGATGCTCGTCAGACTGGAGGCCTGTGACTAATGGAGTGCCTCAGGGATTGGTGCTGGGCCCATTACTGTTTGTTAACTAATTTTTGATTTGGATGAGAATGTACAAGGCATGATTAATAAGTTTGTAGATGACACTAAAATAGGTGGGATCATGGACACTGAGGAAGGATAACGAGAGTCCAGAGACAGTATATTCCTGTCAGGGTGAAAGAAAGGCTGGTAGGTGTAGGGAATGCTGGATAACTAAAGAAATTGAGGGTTTGGTTAAGAAAGAGAAGGAAGCATATGTCGAATGAATCCTTAGAGTATAAAGGCAGTAGGAATATACTTAAGAGGGAAATCAGGAGGGCACATGAGATAGTTTTGGCAAATAGAGTTTAAGGAGAATCCAAAGGGTTTTTACAAATACATTAAGGACAAAAGGATAACTAGGGAGGGAATAGGGCCCCTCAATGATCAGCAAGGCAGCCTTTGTGTGAAGCCGCAGGAAATGGGGCAAGATACTAAAATGAGTATTTTGCATCGGTTGTTACTGTGGAAAGGCCATGGAAGATATAGAATGTAGGGAAATAGATGGCGACATCTTGAAAAGTGTCCATATTACAGGAGAGGAAGTGATGGATGCCTTGAAACACATAGAAGTAGATAAATCCCCAGGATCTGATCAGGTGTACCCTGGACCTCTGTGGGAAGCTCGGGAAGTGATTGCTAGGCCCCTTGCTGAGATATCATCAATAGTCACAGGTGAGGTGCCGGAAGACTGGAGGTTGACTGACCTGGTGCCACTGTTTAAGAAGGGTGGTAAGAACAAGCAGAGAACTATAGACCAATGAACCTGACATTGGTGGTGGGCAAGTTGTTGGAGGGAGTCCTGAGGGACAGGATGTACATGTATTTGGAAAGGCAAGAACTGATTAGGGATAGTCAACATGGCTTTGTGCATGGGAAGTCATGTCTCACAAACATGATTGAGTTTTTTTGAAGTAGTAACAAAGAGGGCAGAGCAATGGACGTGATCTATGTAGACTTCAGTAAGGCATTCGACAAGGTTCCCCATGGGAGACTGGTTAGCAACGTTAGAGCGAATGAAATACAGGAGAACTAGCCATTTGGATGCAGAACTGGCTCAAAGGTAGAAGACAGAGGGTGGTGGTGGAGGGTTGTCTTTCAAACTGGAGGCCTGTGACCAGTGGAGTGCCACAAGGGTCGGTGCTGGGTCCACTACGTTTCATCACTTATAAGTGATTTGAATGTGTGTATAAGAGGTGTAGTTAGCAAGTTTGCAGATGACACCAAAATTGGAGGTATAGTGGACAGTGAAGGAGGTTACCTCAGATTACAACAGGATCTTGATCAGATGGGCCAATGGGCTGAGAAATGAAAGATGGAGTTTAAAATTAGATAAATGTGAGCTGCTGCATTTTGGGAAAGTAAATACTTGCAGGATTTATACACTTAAATGGTAAGGTCCTAGGTAGTGTTGCTCAACAAAGAGACTTTGGCGTGCAGGTTCATAGCTCCTTGAAAGTATGTAGATAGATTGTTAGGATAGTGAAGGCAGCATTTGGTTTACTTTCCTTTATTGGTCAGACTATAGAGTACAGGAGTTGGGAGGTCATGTTGAG
Organism: Hemiscyllium ocellatum; assembly: GCF_020745735.1. Lineage (NCBI taxonomy): Eukaryota > Metazoa > Chordata > Chondrichthyes > Orectolobiformes > Hemiscylliidae > Hemiscyllium > Hemiscyllium ocellatum. The sequence continues at coordinate 99,778,491 of NC_083404.1, read as the reverse complement.
GTCATTGGTTAGGCCACTGTTGGAATATTGCTTTCAATTCCAGTCTCCTCCCTATTGGAATGACATTGTGAAACTTGAAAGGGTTCAGAAAAGATTTACAAGGATGTTACCAAGGCTGGAGGAATTGAGCTATAGGGAGAGGTTGAATAGGCGGTTTTCCCTAGAGCTTCGGAGTTGGAGGGGTGACCTTACAGAGATTTATAGAATCATAAGAGGGATGGATTAGATAAATAGAAAATGGCTCTTCCCTGGGTTGGGGGAGTCCAGAACTAGAGGACATGGATTGAGAGGAAAGATACAAAAGAGACCAAAGGGGCAACTTTTTCACAGAGGGTGGTACATGTACGCAATCAGCTGCCAGAGGAAGTGGTGGAGGCTAGTACGATTGCAACATTTAAAAGGCATCTGGATGGGTATGTGAATAGGAAGGATTGAGGGATATGGGCCGGTGCTGGCAGGTGGGACTTGATTGGGTTGGCATGAACGAATTGGACCGAAGGGTGTTTCCATGCTGTACATCTCTATGATTCGAACAGAAATTGCAGCAAAATCCGAATCACCTGGAGAAGTGGGCTGAGAAATGGCAAGTGGAGTTTAATATAAAAAAGTGTAAGGTCTTGCATTTTGTAAAGTCAAATCAAGGTAGGTGCTTCATGGTGAATGATAGGGCCTTAAGGAATGTAGGGTAAACAGAGGGATTTTAGAGTTCAGGTTCACAGTTCTCTAAAAGTGGAGTCACAGGTAGATAGGGCATTGAAGAAGGCTTTGACACACTGACTTTCAGTTAGGGCACTGAGTACAGAAGTTGGGAAGTTATGTTATAGGACATTGGGTGAGGCTGCACCTGGGAGTATTGTGTCCCGTTTATGTCACCTTGCTTTCAGAAGAATGTTATTAAACTGCAAAGAGTGCAGAAGAAATTTACAAGGATATTGCCAGGATTTAATGATCTAAGCTATAAGGGGAGGTTGGACAAGTTAGCATGTTTTTCTTTAGAGTGTAGGAGACTGAAGTGGGATCTTAAAGAAGAGTATAAGATCATGAGAGACATGGAAAGTGTGAATGCATTCAGTCTTTTTGCCAGGGTTGGGGATTCGAGGACTGGAGGGCATTAGTAAAGTTAAAGGGAAAAGGATAAAAGGGAACCTGAGGGGCAACATGGTACCCACATGGAATGAGCAGCTAGTGAAAATGGTTGAGGTAGGTACATTAACAATGTTTAAAAAAGGTATTTGGACAAATACATGGATAGGAAGGGATTAGAAGGATATGGGCCAAATGCAGGAAATGGCATTAGCACGGACAGATATTTTGGTTGGCATGGACCAGTTTGGGCCGAAGGCCCGTCTCCATGCTGTAGAACTCAATGACTCTATAATTATTTAATTGTAGCTAGAATCTGTTTCTTACAGATAAATAGTCATCCTTATTGAGTACAGAAACCTGTTCCATGCTGTCATTTTGGGATTAAAACACAGTTAAATTGTATTTACTTTTATAAGAGCTTAAATTTTTGGACAACTATGGGAATGGCAATGCTTGATTTCAAATGTGATACCCCAGTGAGATATGAAAGTTTATGAATCTTAAATACAGGGAATGAAATGTTTAAGCATTTATATTACAAAATATTAGAACTTCATATGCTCTATGTTTAAAACATCCATATTATTACATAATTTTTCATAAATATGAAGTCTAATAATTCCTTATGCACACTGAACATACCTTTTTCAACTTGGTTATGGAACCATATTTCTTCAAAGGTTCTACAACTTTAGCTTCTAGTCTTTCAACCTATGCAACCAAAAGGCAAATTGTAAACAGATTAAGAATCAGAGTCATACAGCATAGAAACAGGATCTTCAGCCCACCATATTTATGCCAATATACAAACATTATACTACACAAATCTCATTTATTTGCATATAGTCCATTGTCTACTGTGCCTCAGCATTTTAAGTACTCACCTAGATTCTTAAAATGTTGCACGAGTATCCGCCTCAACAAACCCCTCAGGCAGCACATTCCGTACGTTACCATGAAAGTTTTTTTCCAGATCTCCTCTAAACCACTTGTTTCTCACCTTGAACTTATGTGCTCTGGTCTCAGATACACCTGCCATGGGGAAAGAGATTATCATGATCTACTCTATCCCTGCCTTTCAATTTTGTAAACCTCAATCAAGTTCCATCTCACTCCTCTGCTCCAAAGAAAATAAACCCAGCCTATCCAGTTTCTCTATCTTTTCCTGAAACTTTTCACCCCACGAACAATCTCCTCTGCACTCTCTCCATGGCAAGCAGAACTGAAATTTGCTTTCTAACTTGATGTAATGTGACTGATTTGTTTAATTAGGGCATTAAAAATTACATAGATAAAAATTGCACTTAAAAGAATTTATTCCCACTGACAACTCAAGGAAGTGGATGTGAGCCCAAAGTATGTTGGCTAGGCATTTTAGAGGCTGCTGCACGAATGGATGAATTTTATTCTTTTTTACAATCAGAATTCAAAGAGTCACTTTTACTCATTACATGAAAGCAGCTAATGGCAAATGTAATATTTTACTGCCACCAACTATACTTGTATATAGAAATGGCCAGAACTGGCAATGGACCTTTTGTGGGTCTACCTGGTGTGTATTCAGAACAATGACTGCCACATTGACTTTGTAAGCAAAAATACAGCATATCTAGTATGCCATGCTGTTCTAAAGCCAATTTATGATACAAATGCACAGATATATTCACTCAGACTAGGTAAAAGTGAGGACTGCAGATTGGAGCCGATAGCGTGGTGCTGGAAAGGCACAGCAGGTCAAGCAGCATCCGAGGAATCAGGCAGCATCATTCCTGATGAAGGGATTTTTGCTCAATATGTCAATACTCCGCTCTTTGGATGCTGCCTGACGTGCTGTGCTGTGCTTTGCCAGCACCACACTATCCCCATATTTACTCAGGTCAGAGTTCATTTTATGGCTCACAAGTACATATGCCACCTCTCCCTGAACACTACATCTTATCCGAAAATGGGGAAATTCCAAGACGGCGAATTTTGAAGTGCCATGGAGTCGTTTACTGCATATTTGGCTAACCAAGATGGGTGCCTCAGTTAATTGCTTCGCGTGGAAGATAACACTTGCAAAGATGAAGTACTCCATTAGTACCTGAAATGTTAGGCTGGATTTTGTACTCAAGTCTCAGGTATGGACCTTAATACTCTCAATCTTACTCTATCAACTGTCATAACTGGAGAAAGCAGAATAGTAGGACACACATTGAAAAAAGGTAAACCTAAATAAAGAGAAAGGAATTAAATGTTTAACATGAGGCATATTCAAAAATAAAAAAAAATCATTGAATTGTTTGGTAATTTATACATTCAGTATTGTTGGAAAAAGGCAATGTTGTCAAAGTTTTTCCATCTTGCACTCATCTGGAAAATGTGCAAGAATACCAACCTTTACATTGTATGATTGGTTGGCAAATAGAATCAGATTGATACATTCTCCATGACACTGGCTGTACCAGAGTTAACTTGCCAACCAATCAATATTCTCTTCTCACACAGCAACTCTCATTCGGTTAATTTTCCTCTAAAACAGAGATCCTTGCAAATGGTTGAGGAGTCCAAAACACAAATTTTAATAAAATGTTTTCTTTTTTTGTCCAACAATAGTCAGTCATCGCTCTCCATTTGTGGGAAGAGATCAAATTAGAGGCTTATAAAGATAAAATACAAATAGATTTTTAAAAAAAGGGACATTCTAGAGAAATATCTTTAATAAAAATAAAAGAGTTAAAAGAATGCAGAACTCTCAACCTATAGGAATATTTGAAGCAATTAACATTGATGTGTTTCAGGTCATCTTAGATAAATGCATGCAAGGGTTAGATAAAGATGGTTCGTGGAAAACGCATATTAAGCAGAAGACCAGTTAAATCTGTTGCGGCAAATTGGCTGTTGTTTCTGAGCACTAAGTTATGTCTGTATTTTTAAATCTAGGATCCTTAAATAATTTCTGGATTTCATCATGCAAATAATTAGAATTTTAAAATTCCATTAAATGTTTTCAAAGACAAAACTTCCAATTAATCAGCATCTAAGTGTTTGAAAATGACCTCAGGTCAATAGTGTAAAAAAACAGAAGTATAGCCCAAATTGTTTAGTTGCACCCCTCTTCTTGATTAGGTACAGCAGAAGTTTGCTGGTGGACAACATTCTTTTTTGATTTTAGCACAAATTAGAGAATCAAAGTAGTTACAGCATAAAAAAAATGTAATTTGAACTCTTTTGCCATTGCTTGCTCTCCAAATGAACAATTTACCTAATGCCACTCCTTTGCCCTCTCCCCAGTGCCCTACATAAATTTTCCTTTTCAGATAATAATCCAACTCCTCAAGTGCATTAATTGAAATCTGCCTACAGTCTACACATTCCAGATACGGACAGCACAGTGGCACACACCAGGGACCCGGGTTCAATTCCCGCCGTGGGTTTCCTCCGGGTGCTCCGATTTCCTCCTACAGTTCAAATATGTTCAGGTTAAGTGAATTGGCCATGCTAAATTGCCCGTAGTGTTAGGTGAAGGGGTAAATATAGTGGAATGGGTCTGGGTGGGTTGCTCTTCGGAGGGTTGGTGTGGAGTTGTTGGGCCGAAGGGCCTGCATCCACACTAAGTAATCTAATCTAATTATAACCTCTTGCTATTGTCATTGCTTCCTTCCTAAAGTGTGAAACTAGATGTAGTTCTCCAGTTGAGGCCACACCATCATTCAATACAAAACTTAATAATATAAAATTTATTTTTGTATACGATATGACTGTCAGTAATAAAATATTTTCATAACTGTATCCTCTCAACCTTCCCTGACACCTTCAATGATTGTGTGTAAATACACAGGTCCCTCTCCTCCTGCACTCCTTTTAGAACATCTCTCATCGCTTACTGCCAACATGAATTACTTCACAACTCTAACTTCAGATGAATACTGGCCATTGTCCCAATTTCAACTTCCATTGTTGGAATCCTTCTGCTTTGGAGGGGGACTGATAATTGATGTTGAATAACAGCTGTTGCTTCATAGATAAAGCAAAAGATTTTAAAATATCTAGTAGTTTAAAAAAAGTGACTTAATTCCATTATAGCAAACTTTATGCAGATCAAAATCAGGTGTTAAAAGACAGTGTTGTAACATGTATACCAATAAATGCAAAAATGTTGAGAATGCATTTAGCAAATATTTTCAGTAACTCACCTCTGCATGTCGATAATCTTGAATTAAAGCAAAGTGATCTGCAAAGCTACTTAGACCATATTTTACATTAGGAGTTTCTGTTTCAGAGTACTCTCGGAGTTCTTTAACCAGGAGGTCAGACTTATCACGTAGTCTTGCAGTTTTCCTTACATAGGCTGCAAATAAGGTGCAGATCTCACCAAAGTGCTTTTCCACATTTACAACAGTGCTCTGAATATATTTTATTTGACTGTCTCTGGAAAAGATAGAAAAAAGTTTTACTTTTAGAAAGTGCAGAATGATGAGTGTTTTAGGAGATAAAAATTGTCATAGAGGATCTTTTCCATGCCTTGTTAGATGTTGCGATTAGTAATTGTGATGGCAACCTTGCTTTTTCTTTTAGCAGTGTTGCAGAAATCCAGATAGTTGACAAGCGTGACAAATTCATGAACTGCAGTGGGGATAATTCAGGAGAAAGTGAATCAGATGTCTCTTGCTCAACTTTATCTATTGTCTACCCCATCAGCAAGTTAGTTTTGTAGGGATCAAACTTTTCATACTACATCATTTAGCTTCAAGTCATCAATGAAGCTAAAATACTTTGGCTTGAATTCTGCAGGGTTCCTTTGCTGTTCTAATGTTGGAAGATGTGGAGAAGATGGTGCCGGTGCCAATAGCTGATATTAGCCATTTCTTCATATTGATGTTGACTGCACAACTTAGATGACCACAGAAAATTCCAGCACAGAGGAACATGGGGTTCCTCGTGCAGAAATCACAAAAAGCTAGCATAAAGTAGAATGGGTGAAAGGGAAGGCAAACTGAATGTGAGTCTTTTCTTCAAAGAAACTGGAGTATAAAAAGACAAGAGGGAAATCTTGCTAAAATCATACAAGGTCACACCTAGAATACTGTGAAATGTTTTGGTCCCGTATCCAAGCAAAGATATGTTGGCACAGGAGACAGTCCAAAGAAGCTTCAGTAGGTCGATCCCAGGTACTCATTAGAGTTTACAGGAATAAAAGATTACCTTGCTGAAGCATACATTCTCTTAAGGGTTAGAGATTGTTTCCCTTTTGGTAGAGTTTAGGACAAAAGGGCATAATCTCAAAGTAAGGGGTTGCCCAAAGAGGAGGATTTTCTTCTCTCAGTGTGGAATCAATTTGTGGAATTCTTCACTGCAAAAAGCTATAGAAATTGTATAGTCAAGGCTGAATTAGAAAGATTTTCAGTTATTAAATGGAAATCAATGACTGTGGGGAAGAGTCAGGAAAGTGGAATGAGGATTGTTTGATCAGTCATGATCCCATTGAACTACAGCAGACTTAATGGCTGAATGGTTTACTTTTTGCTCTTATGTGTTATGGTCTCATTATCTTAGGACCTCCAACTTTTCCTGTGCAATTCAAAGTGAAGTCTGTTGGCACCCAGAGGTGGGGACTTTTTTTTAAAAACAAAGGGCTCCAAATACGTGTTAAAAGTTTCAAGTTCCCAAACAGGAATCTTGTCTTCCACACGATCCATCTATACTCCCACAACCACTCAGAATAGCTGGGCCTCTGAGCCTAAGTCAGGGTTGGATGATCCTGAGAAGTTGGGGAGTTGGCAATTGGAAGACCTTGGCCGAAGTATACCAGAGTCTTTGACCATAACTAAAATGGTCCCTTCAGTGTGGATTGGTGACACTTCTGAGACTCTGCTTTCCTCACCCTCACTAAGGTTCAGAAATTCGAGTTTTCTAAATGTTTTTACACTTCTGGAAGGTAATGATTCAAGTCATAAACATAAAATCTGCACTCCCTTCCCACTCTCCACCCCATCCTCTTTAAATGAGGAAAGGGATCACAAGATAAAAAGGAGCAGAAGTAGATCATTTATCCCATTGCGTCTGCTCTGCCATTTGATGACAGCAGAGGTGATTCGATAATCCTAACTCCACTTTCTTGCCTTTTCCTCATAAACCTTGATTTTCTCCCCAATTAAAAGTCTACACTTTGAATCTACTTAATGACCCAGCCTTAACAGTCTTCTGCAAGGAATTCCACTGATTCAATGCCATCCGAGAGAAGAAATTCCTCCTCATCCGTAGTTTAAATGTGCAACCCCTTACTCTGAGATTATGCAGTCTTGTCCTTCACTCTCTCAAGGGCAAACAACCTTTCTGCATCTGCCCTGTCGAGCAGCCAAAGATCTACGTATATTTCAATTACGGCTCCTCATTTTCCTAAATTCTAATGAGTACAGGCTGAACTGATGTAACTTCACCTCATAAGACAAAACCTCCATAATTAGTAAAAATAGAGGGAACCTTCTCTGGACGGCTGTCAATGCCAGGATACCGTTCCTTAGATAAGGAACCCAGAATAGTTCACGATATTCCTGCTGTGGTCTGACTAGTGTTTTGTCTAGTTTTTGCAAAGTCTCCCTGCCTTTATACTCAATTACCTATAAAGCTAAATGCCAACATTCCATTTACCTTCTCACTATCCACTGAATTTAGATGCTAACATTTTGTGATTCATGCACAAACAGTACCAAACCCTTCGGTTGTTACGTACTTTTCTGCAGTCTTTCTTCAATTAAATAATCTTCAGCTCCTCTGTTCTTCCTGCCAAAGCACAGAACTTAATGTTTTCCCAAGTTATATTTCACCTGCCAATGTTTGTCTACTTGCTTAACTGTCTATATCCCGCTGCAGACTCTGTATCGTCCTCATTACTTGCATTCACACCTATTTTTGTGTCATCCACAATCTTGGCTACAGTACATTCACTTTACTCAACCATGCCATTAATCTACATTGTAAATCATTGTGGCCCTCACACTCCTGTCATTATACATTACCATCCTGAAAAATGCCCTCCTTAACCCAAATCTATTAATTAGAAAATCCTCTATCCATGCTGAGGTACTACTTCCAACACCATGGGCTTATCTTATTAAGTACCTGATGTGTGGTACCTTATCACAAATACAAGTTGTCCAACTCCTTAATTCCTTACATCATGCACATAGGCAGGAGTAAGACCAGTAGGGGATTTCAAAAGGAGAATGAAATTTTAAATCAAGTCATCATAGGTCAGCAAGCACAGCAGTGATCTGTGAACAGGAGTTGGTGTGAGAAACTGCACAGGCAGCATTGTGTTGGATGATTTTACATTTCTGAGTGGAGATGGGGTAAAATGTAAGAGGCTTGTCAGGAATATACTGGAATCGTTAAATCTAAAAGTAAACAAAAACAGAGGACTCTATGACATGGATGACAACAGCTGAGCTAGTGTAAGGTGGTTAAAGTGATATTCTTGAGATTGGCATATCTACCATCAAAGATGGTGTGGCAATATGGTTACAAACTTATCTTGGGGTTAAATAGAACAAAATTGTTCAGCTTCAGACAATTTTTACAGAAAGGAGTGGGCTCTCAAGTTAGCAAATGAAATTTGCAGCTGCAATTGAAGATAATGACTTTCATTTTCCAAATTTTAATTGCAGAAAATTACTGAAATGGAGAGGGAGGATGATGAGGTAGAGCAGCATATTATCAGTGGACATGTGAAAACTAACACATCACTTTTGGATGATGTCAGCAGTAGAAGGTAAACAAAAAACATGACAGAACAAGGATAGATTCTTGGGGGGCACCAGGTATAAGGAAAGGGCAGTAATGCAATAGTCTGTGAGAATGGTGGGGTACAGGATTACATCTTTGAGGACAGGTGATGGCAGTGGATGTAAAGGGCAGAGGGACATAAATAGAAGAGAAAACAGGCTAATGCGGATATCAGAACATGAGGAATTTGGATGGTTGGCAATTTAGATGGAATAAAGCCAACTGAGTTGAAGATGGATCTCATGGACAAGATGAAAAGGGCAGGACAGGAGATTAGAGAGATGCAAGTTCATTCCTTGCCAATCCCTGAACCTGAGAGACTCAAGTAAAAGCAAAATACCGAGGATCTCAGATGAATAATTTCTTTCCCATCGTCAACTGACATTGTTGGTTCCCAAAGCCGCTGATGGAGCCAAGGCCTTCGGCCTCGAGCTTGCCTACAGACAGAACCCGAAACTGTGCCGGGGCGTAACGGGAAGTCTTACCTGGCTCGCGTGTCCTGATCACGGGCCTGAAACATGACGGTTGCGACTCGTTTAAAAAGTGACGAGAAAGGCGGCCGCTCCTTCAGCCGCAGCCGTAATGAGCCTTCGCCATGGACAGACTGCCCCAGTCAAAGCAGTGCGGGACTGGCCCCGTTACCATAGCAGCAACAGCAGCCCCGCCTGAAGCACGCCCCCGCCACGCGCTCCCACACTCCTCCTCAAGGCTCACTCCCTGCCCCCGCCCCCAGCAAAGCCCGCCGCGAGCTGCTCCGACCATCGCCGTTGAAAACCACGTGATCAGAAAGGGTGCAACAGCTTGGAAATTCTTCGTGAATTGCTCTACATTGGGGTAATGCATAGCACTCATTCAAAACGACTGATACTTCTCACGCACCTTTACCATCTTCCCACTACAGATGTCTCTTGTTCTGCCGCTTAGAGTTAAAGTCAGGACCTTACAGAGGTCTAGACAAGCTGACTCTGTTGACATAAAGAACAAGTTAAAAATCGCACAGCATCAGGTTATAGTCCAAAAGGTTTATTTGGAAGCACTAGTTCCTTCATTTTTTTTCTATTCTTTCCCTTTCCTACATTACCACAGTTAGGTGGTAGTGCTTATAGTTACCCCAGCACCCATGTGTGTGTGCAGGTGTGAAACAGTGAAAGACTACAGGTGTACGAATCTTTATTCAACTCCCACCACCAGGAAGAAAGGAAACACCCAAGTGGCCAGTGACAAGCAATGCCCTTCTCATCAAAGGGCAATGCTGTGTGATCAAACAGTGAAGGGGAGGGCAGGGATTAAATCAAAATAGAGTTGAAGAGGGAAACAATGCACTCCACACCCTGCAGTGCCCACCTTTCCCTGAACATCTCAAAGGTGTTGGTGGATATCACGTGCTCCTTCTCCATACCCACGGAAGAGGGGCAGGCAGTCGGCCAAAACGACTCCTTCCAGGCTCGCTACCTGGACCTGTTTATGGTAGTTTGGTCAGGCCCAAGAGCAGACCCACCAGGAAATCCTCTGACCTATCCTTCCTCCTCTGCACCGGGTGCCCAAAGGTCAGGAGCATGCGACCGAAGTGCAACCAAAAACAGAGAAGAAGGTCTGTAAGGAAATCAAAAAGGGAGTGCAAGCTCCCACACCCAATATATACATAGTCCACACTAGTTCCTTCCATGGTTGTGGCATTTAATCCTCGATGGGTAATTTATGCTGCCAATCAACAATACCCATGTGTCATGAACAAATTTTTTAAAATGGTGTGAAGTGATGCATTTTGGTAGGACAAACAAGGCAAATAAGTAAATGTTGAATCATCATTGTTGGTAATCCCATGCTGATGAGCTTTATTGTTTACCTAGGAAATTTCATGTCACTGGTCATGGGTTCTGTAGGTCCTTGCGTGATGGATGAATATGGCTGAACCCTAGGAAGTACAGATGATCAGGGCCGCTGGTGTGCATGTCATAGTTCCTTAGTAGGAAACGTAGTTAAGAAGGCATACAGGATACTTGCCTCTATTAGTCAAGGCATTGAATATAAGATCATAGGAATTATGAAGGTGCTGTATATAACATTAGATTAGATTATTTTAGATTACTTACAGTGTGGAAACAGGCCCTTCGGCCCAACAAGTCCACACCGACACGCCAAAGTGCAACCCACCCATACCCCTACATATACCCCTTACCTAACACTACGGGCAATTTTAGCATCGCCAATTCACCTGACCTGCACATCTTTGGACTGTGGGAGGAAACCGGAGCACCCGGAGGAAACCCACGCAGACACAGGGAGAACGTGCAAACTCCACACAGTCAGTTGCCTGAGGTGGGAATTGAACCCAGGTCCCTGGCGCTGTGAGGCAGCAGTGCTAACCACTGTGCCACCGTGCCGCCCAAACACAGCTTGAGTATTATGTGCAGTTCAGTTTGCCATATTATAGGAAAAGTGTGACTGCACTGGGGAAAGTGCAGAAGAGATTCACCAGAAATTTGAAGCATTTCGGATATGAAGAGAGATTAAATAGAGATTAAATAGGGTTGATTTCCTTAGAGCAGAAAAGGCAGAGGAGAACCTAAATGGGATGTATGATATGATGAGGGCTATAGATAAGATTAGATTAGATTACTTACAGTGTGGAAACAGGCCCTTCGACCCAACAAGTCCACACCGACCCACCGAAGCGCAACCCACCCATACCCCTATATTTACCCCTTACCTAACACTACGGGCAATTTAGCATGGCCAATTCACCTGACCCGCACATCTTTGGAGTGTGGGAGGAAACCGGAGCACCCGGAGGAAACCCACGCAGACACGGGGAGAACATGCAAACTCCACACAGTCAGTCGCCTGAGTCGGGAATTGAACCTAGGTCTCTGGCGCTGTGAGGCAGCAGTGCTAACCACTGTGCCACCGTGCCGCCGTACATAGGAAGAAATGTTTCCTCTTAGATGCGGAATCAATATCCAAGGGGCATAGATTTAAGGGAGAATTTTTTTCACACAGCAGGTGGTGGGTATCTGGAACTCATTGCCTGAGAGAGTGATAGAAGCAAGAATCATCACAAGTTTTTAGATGATCGCTTAAAGTGCTGCAGTAGTATTTGAAGTTTGAGCAGCTTTGGCTCAGTATTTATAAACTGGAGACAAAATGGATGGTGCCAAGATTCGGGAAATCATCTCAGGAACGGAAATTGCAGTGAGGGGGTAGGATTAAGTGGGAGAAAGTCAGGACTGCATGGTCCATGTAGATACCAACAACACAAACAGAACTAAGAAACAGATTATGCACACAGATTGTGGGAAAGTAGGCAATAAATTAGAAAGCCATTCTTTGAACGTGTAGCTGAGAAAGTAGAAAGAGTTTTTAACTAAATAGTGTTGGGAAAGTGTGGGCTCAAGGGATCAAATGTGGAAAGATGTAATACACTAAAGAGACAAGTTTGGAGAGGAAAACAATAATATGGGAAATGAGGCTCAGAGAATGCAAGAAGAGGTAAAAAGAAAACAAAGAGGAACACACCAACAATGAAGACTGGATGTTACAAAGCAAACAAAAAGGACAAAGCTAAAAGCCGCATGTGTGCAACATCCATAACAGAGTAAAAAAAGCATAGTGCACATTATATGTTTTTAAAATCTCATAGTTATTACAGAGTCAATAGTCATTTTGTTACAATAACAATGACAAAGATTGAGTCCTGAATATTCAGGGGTATATAACATTTAAAGAGAAAAATTGGATAATGGTGGAGGTTAACACTGTTAATCAAGAATGGCATCTCCAATAGTTAGAGGAGATCTTGTGTCAGGTGGTCAGGAAGCAATCCAGTTTAGTTGGAGATGATGACTAGTAGGTAAATGAGTTACTATTGGGCGTAGTCTACAGGCTCCCTAACAGTGAATGCAGTGTGGGTCAAGATGTGCAAGAAGAAATATGCAAGAAGAAATAAGTTATTGAATGTCTCTAAAACAGAGATGGGCAGGTTCTTGATTAGTAAGAGGACCAAGAGTTATGGGGACAAGGCAGGAAAATGATGTGAATAAATGTGTCAGTCATGATCAAACGGTGGAACAGATGTAATGGTCAGAATGACCTAATTCTGCACTTACATCTTATGGTCTTATGGTGATTGTGATAAAGAGACAATCATAGATGACTTTAATCTACATATAAATTAGAAAAATCAGATTATCAATTATACTCTGAATGATGATTTCAAAGAATACTTTCGAGAATGTATTTCAGCACAGAGTAGGTTATATTGTGTAATGTGGCAGAATAAATTAATTACCTCTTTAGGATAAATAAAAATGTTTCCTCATCTATGTTATAAATGGGCAACCCCTTATTTTTAAACCATGACCCTACTCCTAGATTCTTCCACAAGATTTACAAGGATGTTGCCAGGGTTGGAGGATGTGAGCTACAGGGAGAGGCTAAACAGGCTGGGGCTGTTTTCGCTAGAGCGTCAGAGGCTAAGGGGTGACCTTATAGAGGTTTGCAAAATTATGAGGGGCATGGATAGGATAAATAGACAAAGTCTTTTCCCTGGGGTTGGGGAGTCCAGAACTAGAGGGCATAGGTCTAGGATGAGAGGGGAAAGATATAAAAGAGACCTAAGGGGCAACTTTTTCACACAGAGGATGGTATGCGTATGGAATGAGCTGCCAGAGGAAGTAGTGGAGGCTGGTACAATTGCAACATTTAAGAGGCATTTGGATGAGTATATGAATAGGAAGGGTTTAGAGGGATATGGGCCGGGTGCTGGCAGGTGGGACTAGATTGGGTTGTGATATCTGGTCGGCATGGACGGGTTGGACCAAAGGGTCAGTTTCTATGCTGTACATCTCTATGACTCTAAGATGAAACATCCTTTTGACATTCAGCGCATCAAGTCCCCTCAGGATTTTGTACGTTTCAGTCAAATCACCTCAGACCCTTTGGAATACAGTGCGAAATTGATGCAGAGGGGTAAAGTCTTATTGGTTTTGTTTGTGGTTTGTGGTGTGGAAGGGCTATATCCTATAGTAACAAGGACGAGGGAATAAGGACCCTAGAGTAATTGATATTTTGGTATTAAGCATCTTCCAAAAGATTCAATTTAAAGGGGTAAGCCATGGCAAAATATCGCAAAGCTGTGTTGTACTTTTCCTTCTGTATTGTGGGACATTGGGTACAGTTCCAGAGCCAGAGCCAGCATGTGTGCAGAAGTGACTCCAGCTACAGCTCCTGGAAGTCCAGGTTGAGCATACTATGGCTTCAGCGTGACAAGAATGGGAACTGAATATCCAGAGGTAGTCGGTGTTTAGGAAGGACAGACAAAAAGGAAGAAACAGTTGAGTTACTTTGCTGATTAAAGAAGACATTAATGTACAATTGATGAAGGATATTAGCTGTGACAATATGGAATCTGTATGGGAAAAACTGAAAAAACACAAGGGGCAAAAACAAGGAGCAAAATTAGAGTGGTACTGGAAAAGCACAGCAGGTCAGGCAGCATCCGGGGAGCAGGAAAATCACATTTCAGGCAAAAGCCCTTCATCAGGAAAATGAATTAATTTAAAAGGATAAGTCATGGCAACATATCTCAAAGCCGAAGGGCTTTTGCCCAAAACATCAATGTTCCTGCTCCTCGGATGCTGCCTGACCTGCTGTGCTTTTCCAGTACCTTTCTAAACTTGACTCAAATCTCTAGCATCTGCAGTATCCACTTCTGCAAAATCAAGGGGACTATATATAACCCTCAAACTGATGTTGGGAATAGTATTAAACAGGAAATTAGAGATTCATGCAATGTAATAATGAGTAATTTTGAGTTAGTAATGAGGAGGATTTATGTGTATATGGGATGGTTTTGTGACGATTCTATCACTTTAACAAGGTGATTTTGTCCTTGAATCTTTTAAGAGAGGTCATAAAGGCAGAGGTGCTGAGGAGACTAGAAAGAGCCTAGTTTAACAATCACAGAGGAGTGTCCAGTTCTCCCAACTCGGGTCTTTTCCTAGTTTGATTTAGCTGTGGCAGTCACAAGATGATGGTGTCCAGGAAAGGTTGCGTCAGCAAATTCTTCCTGACTGACTTTCGCTCTGAAATTGCTTTGGATGTTCTTTGCTTCTACCTGAAGGATCTGTGTTTCAATTTACCTTTTTGCCAAGTGGTGTGTTGAAGGGATGTTACTGGATTGGAGCAGTTCCTTAGTTAAATTGCTGTATCAGGTTGGTTAGGTTTTTCAAGTTAACTTATTCTAAATTCTGTTTTCTTTTGTTCATGTTTCAACTGTAGTATTTAAATAAATTCTGTTGTGTTTAAAAAAAATCTGTTATGGACCAGGCCAGACCCCTGCAGAAAATATTTTAAGAAGGTAGACTAGACCCTAACTTTTCTTATTTTAAAGGGAGAGGTGAAGGGGATATTCCAGGTGTGCTGCAACTGGTCAAACCGCTCGACTTTAAACAGCTCTTTCTAGACCCCTCAGCACCTCTGTCTTTATGAATTTTAAAACCCAAGGACAAAATAACGTTGCTAAAGTGACAGCATCATCACAGTTTTCTGAACTAATATGTAGAAGAACCAACTAGAGAACAGGCCTGACTAGACTAGATTGAATATTATATGATGAGAAAAGAATAATTGGTGATCGAGTTGTGTGAGGCCCCATGGAGATGAGCAACCAAAATATGTAAGAATTCCTCATCAAGACAGGGTGATGTAATTGATTCTAAGACTAGGGTTCTGCATCTAAATAGAGGTAATTGCGATCGAATGAGCCACAGTACAATGGATTGGGGAAGGTTACTTAAAGGGACGTTGGTGGAAAGACAAGGCAAACATTCAAAGAGTGTATGGGTGAACTGCAGCAATTTTTCATTCCAATCTGCTACATTTATCTTCTCTAGTGAAGACCAATGCAAAATATCTATTCAAATCATCTGCCACTTCTTTACTAATTCCCCAGACTCATTTTCTGTGTGACCAACACTTACTTTGTTAATGGTTTCCTTTTTAAATATCTGAAGAAATTTTTCCGATCTGTCTTATTTGTTTGACTAACTCTCTCATTCAAATTTGTCCCTCCTTATTAATCTTGTAGAAATTCTTTGCTGTTTTTTAATATTCTGTCCTATTTTTTGACTTGCCACCTACCTTTGCAACAATTATATATTTTTAAAGCTAATCAGGTGTGACAGGTATGCCCGTTAGATATTTTTCTTTTTTTTAGGAAGGTATCAATTCTGTGCTTTCTGGAATATTCCCTTAAATGTTTGCTACTGCATCTCCTTTGACTGATTCCTTAAGCTAAATTGTTGGTTCACTTTCACTATTTCTCTCCCCTCCCCTATCAGCATTCCAAAAAGACCACTCCCTCCGTGACTCCCTTGTCAGGTCCACACCCCCCACCAACCCAACCTCCACTCCCGGCACCTTCCCCTGCAACCGCAAGAAATGCAAAACTTGCGCCCACACCTCCTCCCTTACTTCTCTCCAAGGCCCCAAGGGATCCTTCCATATCCGCCACAAATTCATCTGCACCTCCACACACATCATCTATTGCATCCGCTGCACCCAATGTGGCCTCCTCTATATTGGGGAGACAGGCGGCCTACTTGCGGAACGTTTTAGAGAACACCTCTGGGACACCCAGACCAACCAACCCGACCACCCCGTGGCTCAACACTTAACTCCCCCTCCCACTCCACCAAGGACATGCAGGTCCTTGGACTCCTCCATCGCCAGACCATAACAACACGACGGTTGGAGGAAGAGCGCCTCATCTTCTGCCTAGGAACCCTCCAACCACAAAGGATGAACTCAGATTTCTCCAGTTTCCTCATTTCCCCTCCACCCACCTTGTCCCAGTCAAATCCCTCAAACTCAGCACCGCCCTCCTAACCTGCAATCTTCTTCCCGACCTCTCCGCCCCCACCCCACTCCGGCCTATCATCCTTACCTTGACCTCCTTCCACCTATCACATCTCCATCGCCCCTCCCCCAACTCCCTCCTCCCTACCTTTTATCTTAGCCTGCTGGGCACACTTTCCTCATTCCTGAAGAAGGGTTTATGCCCGAAACGTCGAATCTCCTGTTCCCTGGATGCTGCCTGACCTGCTGCACTTTTTCAGCAACACATTTTCAGCTCACTTTCACTAGTCCTGCTTTCAGTCTCCCATGTTAAAATTCAAATTGGAGTCTTGGACCCACACTTCTCTCCCTTAAATTGTATGTGACTGTGTGCCATTTCAGAATTCTGAGAACAAATTGACAGTGTCCAGGTACCTCCCCCTTCCACTAATGTGTCACATTATACACATCTTCAGCTCAGAGGTGATGATGTGGAGCCTAAGTTCCTTAATTAGACAACATTTGCTGCCGATATGGTCACTGCAGACTCCATTTGGTCGCACACACCACAACTGCAACACAGTTGCCATCTCTATTATATTTAACTTCCTAACTGTACTTTTAAGCTGCAGTAACATCTCATGAATTAAGCTATTTAGCCAAAAGAGAGACAGTCAAAGTACGCATCAATCATCTACTTGTTTTCCTGTGATGTCACACTTTGGTTCTGACAAATAGAAGCAGATTGAAAGAAGCAGATTGATTTAATTTTAATCTCCCAGTGCCACTCCTGCTCTCACGTAGATCTACTCTTTTCTTTATGAAGCTGCTGCCTCCAAAACCTCTTTCTCATGCTGTTTGAAAAGCACAAGACTCTTCCAGGTGCTGGTGACTATCTCCCTGTCCACCTGATTCTTTGTTTGACGGTTTTGTTCTTATTCATCTGACAAATTGCACTTGTTTCTGGATCAGTGGTGCTGGAAGAGCACAGCAGTTCAGGCAGCATCCAACGAGCAGTGAGATCGACGTTTCAGGCAAAAGCCCTTCATCAGGAATAAAGGCAGTGAGCCGGAAGCATGGAGAAATAATGCTTATCTCTCCATGTTTCCGGCTCACTGCCTTTATTCCTGATGAAGGGCTTTTGCCCGAAATGTCGATCTTGCTGCTCGTTGGATGCTGCCTGAACTGGCTTCCAGCACCACTGATCCAGAATCTGGTTTCCAGCATCTGCGGTCATTGTTTTTACCAAATTGCACTTGTTGTCTGGGTTTATATTGGCCAGTGAGAGTGGGTGAATTCAGTTGGCTGCAGGCTGGTTAGCTTTGCAGAGTCACACCAACAGCATGACGTCACCATGCTGTTAATTCACCATGAAGTCCTACCTTGACAATCTCACACCTCACCTGAGGTTTGAAGACCTTAACTTAAAGCACCACCAGTCAACTGTCTGTAATGAGACAGCAGTCCTATTTTCTGCTGAGATTACGGTGATTTACCTATTTAAGTCAATTAGCATCAGTGAATAAATAAAAATTCTCATTGAAATGAGATTTTGTGCTTATATATAACATTGAAGTGTGACATTTTTCATCTTACTGATATTCCCTAGTTGAAACATTTCTAATCCGATAGAAACAAAAAAGAAATACAAGAAATGTTACATATAGCAGTTGACTGGAATATGTTTATTTCTGTGTTCAAGATGTTACTGTATATATGTCAATCTTTGATTTAAAAGGAATTTTGGGCCTGGAGTTTCACCAAGTTGGACAGACTTGGGATCCCTATTAAAGTGACCATCCAAATTCCATGATTTGTTCCTTTTTTTTTGCTGGCGTGTGGTAAGTGTGTTGGCATCCTGCCTGCAAGCAGTACTCTTGTCCTTGAGGTCTCCATTGGAGGCATGGACAGTTCGAACCAGTCATTCTTTTGGAGTCGGACTCCATTTATATGTGATTCTTAGTACTTCAGAAGTATTACCTGTAGGGGAACCATAATCCTAAGTAGAGAACCACATAGAGGAAAAAATAATGTGCTTGTGGAATGTTTTTTATTAACAGATTTTGAAATAGAAAATAAAATGTGTTCTTTCAGTTTCAATTGTTGAATTCTGTATGAAAAATTAGATGTATTTATTCTACAGTGATCGATTATAGGCCTCTTTTCTCACAGGTAAGTCGGCAATTACATTCAACAGCATTGCATACATGTGAAGATGCATTAATGCTGTTTTACATTAAACACTGAAAAATACACTACTTGAGAATTCTAGATGTCATGATCTGAAATAATTTCAATCCTAAATCTTTCAACATAAGAACTAGTTGGAAATTCAACCATTTGAGCTTTCTCCTCCATTCAGTATGATCATGGCTGATTTCATGTTGGCATCCACTCCACTGAAATCAAAGACAACAAGATAAAGCTGAAACACTTTCAACAGTCTTCAGCCAAACTGCCGAGGGGATGATCCTTCTCTATTTCCCCCTGATTGCAACATTTAAAAGGCATCTGGATGTCCATATGAATGAGCTGGGTGCTGGCAGGTGGAACTAGATTGCTTTGGGATATCTGGTCAGCATAGACAAGTTGGACCGAAGGCTCTGTTACCATGCTGTACATCTCTATGACTCTATGACTTTCTTTGAGTTGAAAAATGTGGCGCTGGAAAAACACAGCAGGCCAGGCAGCATCCGAGGAGCAGGAGAATCGATGTTTCGGGCATAAGCCCTTCTTCAGGAATGAGGCTGGTGTGCCAAGCGGGCTGAGACAAAGAATAGGGGGAGGGAATTTGAGGGAGGGATGCTGGGAATACGATAGGTAGAAGAAGGTGAGGGTGAGGGTGATAGGCCGGAGAGGGGATGGGGGCGGAGAAGTCGGGAAGAAGATTGCAGGTCAAGAGGGCGGTGCTGAATCTGGGGGTTGGGACTGAGATAAGTTGGGGGGAAAGGCGGGGGGTGGTGCCAGTGTAGCTGCGGACTTTCTTGACTTCTCCCATAACCCTTTAACCCGTTACTCATTAAAATTTGTCTATCTCATCCTTAAGTTTATTCAGTATCCTGGTGTCCTCTCCACTCTGGGGTAGTGAATTCTCCAGATGCATGGCCCTTTGAGAGAAGCAACTTTTCCTTACTATTTTAAATCTGCCATCCTATAGCCTAAAACTATGACCTCTCTGGCCTATTGCTCC
The DNA here is from genome assembly GCF_020745735.1 of Hemiscyllium ocellatum. NCBI lineage: Eukaryota > Metazoa > Chordata > Chondrichthyes > Orectolobiformes > Hemiscylliidae > Hemiscyllium > Hemiscyllium ocellatum. Next base: position 99,758,615 of record NC_083404.1, on the reverse strand, counting down.
ACAGGAAAATATCTGTTCTACATCTACTTTGTCAATACCCTTCAACATCTTATATACCTCAATCAGATCTTCTCTCATTCCTTCGAAACTCTAGTGATTATAGTCCTACGTTGCTCAATCTCTCCTCATCAAGAAAGCCTTTAATCTCTGGAATCAACCTAGTGAACCTTTCCTGAACTGCTTCCAATGCAATTAAATCATTCCTTATGTAAGGGAATCAAAACTGTACTACTCCAGAGGTGGTCTCATCAGTGCCGTGTACAAATGCAACAACACTAGTTTGCACTCCATTCTGTTAACAATAAATGCTAAAATTCCATTTGGCCTCCTATTACCCGCTGTTCCTGCATCCTAGCTTTCTGTGACACATACACGAGGACGTCCAGATGCTTCTACACCAAAAACTTAAAAAATTCTCTCCATTTAGATAATAATGTGCCTTTTTTGTTCTGATTAAAGTGGATAACCTCACATTGATTTGCATTAAACTCCATCTGCCAAATTTTAACCTATTCACCTAACCTCTTGATATGTATTTGTAAATTTCTCATTTTTTCATTGCAACTTACTTTCTCATCTATGTTAATGTTAATTGCAAATTTGGCTATAATATATTCTATCTAGATCCAAGTCATTGCTTTGGATTGTAAATAGTTGGGGTCCAAGGACTGAGCACTATAGCAACCAACTGCTTACAGCTTGCAACCAGGAAAAAGACCCATTTGTTTCTGACTTTCTCTGCCCTTTGTTGGTTAGCCAATCCTCTATCAAAAAATTATCCTTAACTCCCTGTGATCTTACCTTGTGTATCAAACATTTGTGCAGCACCTTATCAAATGTCTTCTTTCAGTTCAGCTTTACGACATCTACAAGACCCCCAATATCTACTTGTTACATTTACAAAGAGCTCTAGCAAATTTGTCAAACATGATTTACCCTTTATAACATGGTGCTGACTCTGATGGATTGTGTTTTGACTTTCTAAATGTCCCATCAGTATTTCCTTATTTCCAACAATTTCCCAACAATAGATGTTAAGCTAACTGGTCTACAGTTTCTGCTTACCTTGCTTCTTGATTGAGGAAAAATCAGCCTTTGAGAAGAAAATGTACCTGGTTCCTGGAGTGCATTGATACACAGGACATCTTGTATAGGTTAGCAAAAAAGATTGAACTGAATCTTGTGAATTGTATTGTCTAAGTCACAATTGCATTGAATACTTTAGAGAGATTTTTGTTGTGAGGCCAAATAGGTTTTCTTAACCTCTCACCAAATGTACCTCATTAATGACCTACCACAATTCCTATTGTGTCTCTCATGTATAATTTTCACTCCATCTGACTGCACATCGTTTCCAGGACAATTCACCACTTGGCAGATATTCATTGAAACAGTGGCTATTCTTGTGCCTGCGCCATCTTTAAAAGCCCATTGTGCTCTTCGAGAAATGCTGCCAGACTGGACCTGGACTGCATAGTTTCTGACAGTTACCCTGGGCATGGCAGACAGGGGAAATTTCAAACTAGCACTGGACGCCCTGACACCAGTTCATTCTAACCTGGTCTGAGGTTGCCACCAGGGTTAAAGCAATTTAAACTGTCTGGAAAAATATACAACAATGTAAAACCATCAATGTCTCCTCCACTCTGCCAAGTTAAGTGCCACCATCTTCTCTCTGATAGCTCATCCTCAATCTAGGTCTGCTACTGTACCCACATCACACCAAGGTTCATGCCCTATCACTCTCACCATTACCTGCAATGTCTTTCCTATTTGCTGTCACCGCTAACCCTGACATCACTAATTCTGCCTGCTATGTTGCCTAATACTCATTCAGGACACATCTCCATCTGCACCAATAGTAACGACTGTGCCATCCTTCAAACTGCTTCTCTCTCATTTCAGGAAGTTAACAGCCCACACTGGGGCATTAAAAAGTCAAGATGAGTATTGCACTGTCCATCACTCCTCATCCATCATGTAGAGAGAATCCTGACTCTTAGTACCTTGAACAGGCTCTGAACTGGGATTGGAGGCTGCTGTTGACTTACTGCACCAAGACCCCTGGAGGAAAGGCAATCCCATTCACTGAGGCTTACCGACAACTATGACATGCTTCGTGACTTTGTATCTGTGCTAAATGGCTTGGCAGCCGGGATAGGACCTGATATCTCCTGCTGAGGTGGCAAAACACAAGGCGGTAATGAAATGTAAGGTTGGAGGCTGTGAATATCCAGGTAGGCTCAATGTGAGTGAGCATTATAGCAGCAAGCAAGGAGATAATTGTCCATGAGTGAGAAGTGCCCTTGCAGCAGCATTGCAATGATAGTTGCTGGCTCAGTCCGCAATGTAGCACTGAAGTGCAAAAGCGTTCTGTAAGTGGATTGCAAATATGCCATGAGCGTTCTTAAGAACTGGCACATGTTGAATGTCAATGTCTGCGTATGTGAGTACATGTGCCTGGTGCCCAAGGTGTGTGACTTGAGATCCTGGTGCCTCATTTCCAACATGGAGGCCTTGCCGAGGAATGTAGGAAAAATTGAGGACTGCAGATACTGGAGATCAGAGTTGAAAAATGTGGTGCTGGAAAAGCACTGCAGGTCAGGCAGCATCCAAGAACAGTGGAATTGACATTTTGGACATCTGCCCTTCATCAGGAATGTTGGGGAGGGGTCACCTTGACTTTTTATGCCCCCTCCCATATTCCTGATGAAGGGCTTATGCTCGAAACATCGATTCTCCTGCTCCTTGGATACTGCCCGACCTGCTGTGCTTTTCCAGCACCACATTTGCCAAGCAAAGTGGTGAGCTGAATCTACCAAGTACCCACTCTCGTTTCCTTGTTGAATTTTTCCAATGTTGAATGTGTTTGGTAAGGTTGAAGGTTGAGTATTAATAAGGTGAGTTATGGCAATTGGCTACTTGCCACTGCCTAGTAAGAATCTCACTATGCTGCTTATTATAAACATAAAAGATGGAGCAAGATGATCAAAACATTGAGATGAACCTCACTGCACATTTCCCAATTCTGCCACATACTTCGTCATGGCCCACATTGCCCAGATTCATGTAAGATTCTACCCACTGCCATCAGTTTTTGGCAATTTAATTGTGCTTCATTGCCATATTGTTAGAAGTTTATTGTTAATGTCTACTTCAAAGACATGACTTCTGAGGTTTGCCCATTTTTGATACTTAATAAGTGGCCATGGAAGATTTAGAGGATTGAAGAAGGCATGCGAAATTTTAAGGAGCATAAAAGGGTCTTGGGATATGAAAGAACAGGGAGGGAGGAGAGAGTGTATGTGGAGGTGAGGGGATGAGTGCTTGAAGAAGATTCATACCACACTCAATGTTTTCACTGTTTCTCTCTCCACAGATGCTGCCAGACCTACTGAGTTCCTCCAGCATTCTCTGTGTTTGGTACTGGTCCAACTTCAGCTCACTCACTGCTCTCCAAACCCCCTATAAAAATAAATGGTGATTAATGGTCTTTATAGTGGAGATGGTTCTTCTGTGTCAGGACGTTTCCTGACTTGACTTCCCTGCCTGCTCCATGAAAATCCTGTCCTTGATATTTTTACATGTTGTACCTAACACGTCATCACTTCTTCCAATCTGTACCAATGTTTCAATTAGATTTATAGATTCCTGTGCCCTGTGCAACAGTAATTGTTAAGCAGCAATTTTGTCTTTCTGTGATAGTGGGCGGCACAGTGGTTAGCACTGCTGCCTCACAGCGCCAGAGACCTGGGTTCAATTCCCGCCTCAGGCGACTGACTGTGTGGAGTTTGAACATTCTCCCCGTGTCTGCATGGGTTTCCTCCGGGTGCTCCGGTTTCCTCCCACATTCCAAAGATGTGCGGGTCAGGTGAATTGGCCATGCTAAATTGCCCGTAAAGTTAGGTAAAGGGGTAAATGTAGGGGAATGGGTGGGTTGCGCTTCGGCGGGTCAGTGTGGACTTGTTGGGCCGAAGGGCCTGTTTCCACACTGTAAGTAATCTTAAAAAAAAATTGTCTTACAGTGAATCATTTTCCCAATTTGATATCATCCATTCTACACTATCTCATTAAGTGAAAATTATCCACCCCCTTCTTGCCGCTACAGTGTCCAGGCTAACATTCCACCTTCAATCAAATCTAGATATACGGTCATAAACACAGAAATTTTTGGAAAGCTCTCAGCAATTCTGGCAGCATGTATGAAAAGAAATCAGAGTTAACATTTTGGATCCAGAACTGATGGTAGATTGGAAAAAAATGTTTTGTATCCAAAAGGTATGGTGGGGAGGAGGGGTATGGAGTAAATGATGGGTTGAAATAGAACCCAGAGTGAGAGAAAAACAGTTGATAGACAAAGAAGTGAATAACAGTCAGCCTAGGAGAATGAATAGTTGCTAACACCATCAATTCTGGAGAAGAATCACTGGATGTTAACTCTGATCTCTCTCCATAGATACTGCCAGACCTGTTGAGTTTTTTCCAGGAATTTCTGTTTTTCATTTGGATTTTCAGCATCTGCAGTTCTTTCTGTTTTTTTATCTCGATATATGGCCTTACTATTTATGGTGGTTTCATCAAATGCAAAATGCTCTAATCCTCTTACCAATACAGAGCACACATTGTAAGATACTTTATTATGTATGAAATAGTACAATGATTTTGGGAGATGCTATATAAATGCAATATTTTGTTTCTTAAGAGCAACAACTGCAATCAAAAACATGACCAAGAGATGGCACTATTGGATTTACTAAAAGACAACTATTGTTCACATTCCCTGATTTTTGAAATGTAAGTATTCATGCATTTTCCTGTATGTAACTTAAACCTTTGTAAGGAAATTATTTTGTTATGTGTTGTCTAAGATATCTGATCAAGTACCCTATTTGTTTTAAAGGTAACTTATCATGCAGCAGATATTGATTTTGTTTCATTTCATTAAATACCATATCGGTCAAATCTGTAATCCTGAAGTCCCAGGGAGAAATGTCACACTTGTTAAAACCTTGCTTGGAGAATTCAGGCATGAATGCTGGAGCACTGACTGCTCGTACTCCCATTCAACATAACTTTTCTGATGGGAGCAAGAATACTTGTAATTAGTCTGTATTATTGATACTTCTTTGCAAGAGATAGTTTCTGTGACACTTCCACTTTTTCTTAAAATTTTAATTAATTTTAATTTTGGTTACTCCAACACAGTCACTGCTACCTCCTGCATTTGAACCTCTAAATTTGAGGTCATCAAAAATTCTGCTGTGCCCTAACTCACACCTGTGACTTATTACCAGCTACCCTGTGTTTGTTGATCTATATTGGTTAGCTATTGAACAGGACCTTTATTTGAAAAGTTCTCCTCCTCATTTTCACATTCCTCAATGACCCCTATCTCTATAATTTCCTCCAGCCACTGAACACTTTTAGATGTCGACACTTCTCTAAATCAGGCCTCCCATGCACCTCAATATTATTTGCTCTAATTTTGTCAAACGTACCTTCAGCTATGGGATTCCCTCCCTAAATCTCTCTACCTCTTTATCCTCCTTTTAGTCGATCCTTTCCATTTGGCGCCTTCTGTCTTAATATGTGGTTCAGTCCAAATTTTGATTTGAAATGCTCCCAAGAAGTACTTTCTAGCATTTTATTACATTAAAAGCACTATACATGTTATACATATTTATACTGCAAAGATACTACGGCTTTTCTACGGTTTTGATAATAACGAAGAGTTGAGACAGAGGTGCGGAACAATCTGCCCGAAAGTCAATGAAGTCAACAGCTTGTGAGGCCTCGGAATTTTAAAAAATTTGGAACAATAGAAGCAGCCTGAATGTGTGTGGTCTTCAGTAGCAGTTTCTGGGGGCATGAAGCTGAATGTGGAAGCTCTTCTTCATTTCTCTGTTACAGCTAAGAGCTGGGGTTCTCTTTAGAATTGCATGGGAGACAGTCTATTCTATGGAATTTGCCTTTGCCAAGGGTGCATTTATGGAATGTTTCTGTATTGGAACAGTTAATTAATAGTAATTAATATATATATTATAAATATTATTTGTTAAGCATTTTGATAGAGCTAAGTTGTATTTTGTTTCAAGTCTGGTAACTTGACCAATCAAATTGCACCCAGAACGCAATGCCTTACACTTACCTTTAAAATAAGAAAACGTTAGGATCTAACTATCTTTGTCCATAAGATGTTCATTTTCATAACATATAGGAGCAGAACTAAGCCATTTGGCCCATCGAGTCTGTTTCACCATTCGATCATGACCGATGTAAAGGGTGTTTGGTCTGATCCATGACAATACATATTATGTGGTTCATAATTATGCGAGTGGTGTGCTTTTGAATTCTTTTTCTTCCCTGATATCTTTAATTACAATTGTGGAAACTGGGCAGCCGTAGCTTAGATGAAAGGATTGTGGTTTCAAAGCTTGCTATGATAATAGGATTGGCTGAAATGATCTGTTTCATCTGATAATTAATTAGTTAAGGGAAAGAAAAACAACAGGTAGCCCTTCACGGTCTATGTTTACTTGTTTATAATAATCATTACCATACTAGTAGACAGAAATATTTATGTTTGTTGGGATTGGTAATCCAAAAATGAACCTATTATAATAGGCATTTTATTTAGAATCAGGAGTTGATTGATAGCTTCTTGCTTATCATCTAATTGCAACAATAAATATATTATCCTTAATAAAGGAAAACATCCCACAATCTTTCATATAAATGTAACTGTTTAAAGGAGTGGGTGTGATACTTTGCATTACAGAATAAAACAATGTGTAGCCGATGCAGAGCCAATTTGAACTTAACAATTATACATACTTTATGTATATGTTATAGGTATATTAAAAAATGGTCACAAATTTGGTAAAACCATTGATAAGGGTCTACTGGTAGACTAATTAGTAAAACAAGATAAGATTGCATTAAGAGTGAACTTACCAATTGGACACAAAATCAGCTGTACGGTCAGAAACAGAGTGGTGGTGGAAGGTTTTTTTTCGGACTGGAAGCCTGTGATCAACAATGTTACACAGGGATTGGTATTGGGTCCACTTTCGTTTTGACATTTATATAAATTATTTGGATGAGAATATAAGAGGCATGGTTAGTAAATTTGCAGGTGACACTAAAATTGGTGGTATAGTGGACAGTGAAGAAGGTTCTTTAAGATTACAAAGAGACAGATCAATTGGGTCAATTGACTGAGAAGTGGCAGATAGAGTTTTGGATAAATGAGAGGTATTGTGTTTTCGTTATACAAACAAGCACAGGACTTACACAACTAATGGTCGGGCCCTGGGTAGTGTTGTAGAATAGAGAGACCTAGGGGTTCAGGTACATAATTCTTTGAAATTCTCATCACATGTTGATAGGGTGGTTAAGAAGGTGTTCAGCATTCTTGCCTTCATTGCTCAGAGCTTTGAGTACACGAGTTGGGATGCCATGTTAAGGTTGTACAGGACATTAGTGAGCCTCTGCTGGAGTACTGTGTCCAGTTCTGGTCACTTTGGTATAGGAATGATATCATTAAACTGGAGAGGGTTCAGAAAAGATTTATCAGGATGTTGCTTGGAATGGAGGGTTTGAAATATAAAAGTAGACTGGAAAGACTGGGACTTATTTTCACTGGAATGTAGGAGGTTCAGAGGTGACATTATAGAATCATGAGGGGTATACATAAGGTGAATGAGAATGGCCTTTCCACTAAGGAGCATATTTTTAAGGTGAGGGGGAAAGATTTAAAAAGACATGAGGCACAACTTTTTCACATAGAGCCATGGTTCATGTGAACTGCCAGGGGAAGTGGTGGATGCAGGTAAAGTGACATAGTTTAAAAGACATTTGGATAAGCTCATGAATAGGAAAGGCTTGGGTGATGTGGTCCAAGTACAGGCAGGAGGGGCTACCTTACTTTGGAAACATGCTCGGTGTCGACTGGTTGGACCGAAGGGTCTGTTTCCATGCTGTATGATGCTATGACTCTATAAGAGGGTGCCAACATTTTGCTGTCTCTTTCATGAGTATGTTCCACAATACTCAACACTCCATACAATTTACTTGCATGTCTAGTTTTCCATTTATTTAAAACTTTAATTTAACCCCTGGTTTTCTGTTCCTTGGAAAATACCTCCTTTTTTGTCTCAGTCTTTCAGAACTTGAGGAAGAATTTGGAACAGTCTTGGCCTGAGACTGAAGGAGGGGTTTTCTCTAACAAGAACTGATTTTGCCCTTGACCATTGAATTTTTTTCCTTCATCATACATCGACTCAGACTTCAATCTGAACTGATTTCCAGCACAACCTGTGTTAGAACAACCAATGGTTCTTTACTCATAACACAACTATCCAGTTCATCAGACTCATTTGATTCTTCCTAGCTCCCTTCTTCATGAACGTTTGAAAGCAAAAACTACAAACTTAACCTGCCCACTACCAAACATCTTGAATAAATATGTATGAGGACCACATTTTGTTTTGACTTTGGATGGTAGTCACTTCAACAACTTATAAAGTTCTTTAACCTTAACTTTCTGGTTCAACTTTAGGTTATTTTCTCTCACTTTATCACTATCATAGCTCTCTCTCTCTGTTTGGATTGTTTATCTTCTGCTCATTGTGATGAATGTGATTTCAGAAACAAAAACCTCACTTCAGATTACCTTACAAGAAACCAATCAGATTGCATTCAGTTGTAATAGCAGTTTGTGTGTTATAATAAATAGACAACAAAAAAAGCCAGTTTGTGATTAAATGGCATCCATAGTTTCTTCCAATTTGTATCTAGCATTTGTGTAACCAGAAAACATGACTACCATTTTGTATTGTGCACTCTGCTGCTCCATTTGAAGCAGGATGTTATGGTGAAACTCTATTCTGTTTTACCATGTTCATTCTCATGAAGTTTGAAAATGGTTCTGAACAAAGTTGTCAGGTGCAATATCCTCTGGGATCCCACAGCAATCAAACTACCCAAATTTTCTGAAATTTTGCTAGTTTTTGTTCAATTCATAAAAAAGCTCTCAGCCCATTTTGATTGCCAGTTTATCACAATGAATATCTGTTGCCCCTCAAATTCTGTGATGTCTATGTGCAGCCTCTTCCACATTCTCGCTGACACTTCCCACGATTGCAAAGAGACTGATGGTGGCTTCTTTCCCATAGCTTGACATATTTTATGCTGTTTCACTAATTCTTCGATGTCCTTACTTAACACTGGCCACCGAAGATAGTTTCTCAGTAGACCCTTTGTCAAACTCAGTATTAACGGTGAATATTACATAACAAATATGTTACATACCATTCTGGAATTACAATGCTGCTCTCAAAATAACACAACACTTATCAACTGACAATTAATTTTTACTCAAATATAAAATGTCTGTATTGGCCACCCATTCGCAATGCAGTCATGCACTCTTGACAAGATTATTCTACAGCTGAAATATTGGGAACAGTTTTGTTCCCTTGTCTAAGGAAAGACATACTGGCATTGGAAGCAGTCTAAAGAAGATTCACTAGGTTGACATGGACAGATTGTCTTATGATGAGAAGTTGAGGAGGTCATATTCATTAGAGTTTAGAAGAATAAGAGGCAACCTTGAATTTAGGATTGATAATTACATTATAGATTTCTTTGGTTTTTCAAGGTGGCTTTCAATATGTGAATGAGTATAATCATTTCAGCTAAGTCATTGGTGTGATGCAGCAGTCATAGCCAATTTAACATTCACTGGGAGACGAATCCTCAAACCCAGAACCTTGCATTATAGAATCATACATTACAGAAGATGCCCTTCGGTCCCCCAGATCTACACCAACAAAAAAAACTACTCTAAATCTACACCAGACCCATTTGTCTACAGTTGGCCCACAGCCTTGAATGCTATGGTGTTTGAAGTGTTCATCCAAGTACAGTTCAAAGGTGGTTAGCTTCCCAACTCAACTCCCTGCCCAGGCAATGCTTTCAAGATTCCCACAACCCTCTGTATGAAACAGGAATTTCTCAAATGCCATCTAACCCTCCTGTCTTTCACCTCAAATTATTCCCCCTTGTTATTGATCATTCAATTAGGGAGAGCAGCAACAAAGCATCCACCCTGTCAATGACCCTCATAATCTTATACACAACAGTCAAGTTCCCTATGAGTCATCTCTGCTCTAAAGAAAATAATCTGAGTTGATCCAATCCCTCCTATCTAAACTACTCCATCCCAGGCAACATCCTTTGCACCTTGTTCACTACAATCAGACCTTTCCTACAGTATAGTGACCAGAATTGTGTACAGTACTCCACTTCAATAGATTCATCACCTGGAAGTCTGCAATCATTAAAAGCAAAGTACTGCAGAAAATAAAAGAAATAAATATAAAACATAAACTAGAAAGTTTTTGAGAAACTCAGCAATTTCTCCTTTTTTTTATTATGATGAGACTGATTGAGAACACAGGGAAGAATGTTGGTTCTAAGCACTGTGGAGACAGATGGTATAGCACTGAATGTTTCCTCCCTTATTCTCTTAGACACCTGGCCTAATGAATGTTAATTGTACATTAATTGTATTTAATTGTATGCAGGTGATGGACAGTAACTGGGAATTCACTGTACCCCTATAATTAGAAACTATGGCTATTGGATTAGAAGGTGTACATTTGTAAATCATATCTTGGTAAATGATTTTTTTTTAAAAAGTTGCTCCTGGGATGTCGGCCTCACTGATTAGGCCAGCATTTATTGGCCATCCCTAGTTGCCCTTGAGGGGGTGGTTGTGAGCCACCTCCTTGAATTATTGCACTCCATGGCGTGTGCTGCTGTTAGGAAGGGAATTCCAGGATTTTAACCAGCGACAGTGAAAGAACAATGATATAGTTCTGAATCAGAAAACAAGTCATGGATCTTCCCAAATAAGTAAATATGGTCTATTTGAACACTGCCTCTTTATTTACATAAAGTGAGTCATGTTGAAGACAATACATCCATCAAAGAAAACCCATGACTAGGTTATGAAATGGCCAACATGACAATAATACTATCTAACTCCTGCTGTGTTGTTCCCTATTTCCCAGCTCATGGTTTGTTGTTCTCTTTTCCATTCTACAGATTAATTAAACTAATTTAATCCAAGCCCTAGTCTCCAGCTCCCCAATTGTGTTACTGTGCAGTGGTGATAGAGCAGGGAACATTCAGTGTGCATTAAAATCAAATTTTCTGCCCTCTGGGGAGCCATGGTGATTTATGGGATGACTTCTGGAGAGCGGGAAATCTGATTTTAATGTGCATTGACTGTTGCCATGCACTACTGCTCCTGCGTACAACACAATCAGAGAGTGGGGGAGCAGGAGACTATTAGCAATGTTTTTATTTTACTTAATATCTAGAATTACAATCAGAACCATTATTTTCAGTACAGTGACTTGTAACTAAGAGTAGTGGTACAAAACAGGATAGCATATTAAACATGTCATAATACTAGGATTGAAGTTGAAGACTGAGATTCTGAGACAGAGGGAGCACTGAAATCTGAAGTATGTATCTATGGCTTGCTTTGCATGGCACAGTATTCAGAATGGCATACCTATATAATGATGCCTTGAATAATGTAAGAGTTCAATTTTGATTCGAGAAAGAATGCAGATTTGAAGCAAAACGTTTAGCAGAAAGGAGTAAGGCCCATGTTTACGCCTACTTTTTTTGACAGGAATAGTATGGTTGGAGAGTTAAAACAGTGATTAAGTGACTCTTGCTGCATTCACAACACCCTTATATTAGAAAATGAACTACTGGCTTTACAGCATGCTAGAAGCACAGTCAAGGAGACTCGTGCAAATTTGGGGCCCAGGAGCATCATTCAGACCCTGACATGAAAATTCTGTGGCAGCCAAGTTAACACATATCTGGAACAATACACAACAAGATGAAGAAGCCAAATGTAAAGGAAGTGAGAGCAGATTATGAATGTAAACTAGAAAAAAAAGCACATTAGACGGTAAATATTTCTATGCACATGTAAGAATGAAATGTTTGGCTAAGACAAATGTAGATCCATTACAACCAGAGTCAGAAGAATTTATAATGGAGAAGAGAGGAAAGGTAGAAAAGGTCATTATTTTGTGTCCATCTTCACTATGGAAGATGCAAGGAATCTCCCAGAATTAGAAATCAATGGATTAGGAAGAATGAGGAATTCAGAAATGTTAGAATTAGAAAGAAAATTGTACTGGAGAAATTAATGGAACAGATAAAGCTCTGGAATCTGATATTCTACATTCCAGAGTAGAATGGAAATAATGAATGTATTTGTGACCATCTCCCAAAATTCTATAGATTCTGAAATGATTCCTGCAGTTTGGAAAGTAGCAAACAGCACCCCACTCTGTAAGAAGGAAGACAGAGAGAAGTGGGGAGACTGGTTAGCTTTCTATCATTAATGGTGAAAATGATCAAAATTATTACAAAGAATGTGATAAATAGACACTTGATCTGATTGGGCATCGTCAGCATGGATTTGTGAATGGGAAGTCATAGTTGATGAACATGTTAGAGTTTTTTTTGAGAATATTACTAACTGAATTGATAAAGAGCAGTCAGCATATGTAATATGTGTCAATTTTCAGAAGGCATTTACTTAAGTCATAGAGTCATAGAGATGAACAGCATGGAATCAGACCCTTCGGTCCAACCAGTCCGTGCCGTCCAGATATCCCAACCCAATCTAGTCCCACCTGCCAGCACCCGGCCCATATCCCTCCAAACCCTTCCTATTCATATACACATCCAAACGCCTCTTAAATGTTGCAATTGTACCAGCCTCCACCACATCCTCTGGCAGCTCATTCCATACACGTGACACCCTCTGCTTGAAAAAGTCGCCCTTTAGGTCTCTTTTATATCTTTCCCCTCTCATCCTAAACCTATGCCCTCTAGTTCTGGACTCCAGGACATTTATTACATAAGTAAAAACACATTTTTTAGTTCTTTATTCTTTCATGGAATGTGGGTGTAGCTGGCATGTCTAGCATTTGTTGCCTATCCCTGGTTTTGCTTGAACTGAGGGCTTGCTAGGCCATTCATAAAGTAGTTAAGAGTCAACCGCATTGCTTTAGGTCTGGAGTTAAGCTTAGGACAAACTGTGTAAGGATTGCAGATATCCTTCCCTCAAGATATGGAAGCAAATGAGTTTTTACAATTGTTGATAGCCTCATGATCACCACCAGCAAACTCAATAAGCCAAATGGCCTAATTCTGCTCCTATATTTTATGAACTTACGAGACTAGCTTTCTACCAAATATTTTTTCATTGAATTCAAATTCCATTATCTGGTTTGATGAGATTTGAACCAGAGTTGTGATAGCAGAACCTGGGCTCCTGGCTCATTACTCCAATAAGTATGGGACAGGAGGTAATGTGCTCGCAAGATTAACTATTGGGTAACAAGCATAAAATTAAGAACAATAGAAACCACAGAACAATAGAAAGATTATAGCATAGAATGAGGCCTATCAGCCCATCATTTTCCCTGGCCAAATAAACTTGTATCCCATTCCAACCCACTTTCCAGTACGTAAAGTAGGTCTTCAATGATGTGAAGGAGGGATTTTCAGGATTTTGACCCAAGGGATCATAAATGGTTCTGAACATTGTGTAGTCATCCCATTTCTGACCTAACGATGGGGAGTAGGTCATTGATGAAGCAGCTGAAAATGCTTGGGCCTAGGACACAACCCTGAGGAATTCCTGCAGATGACTGAAATGACTGACTTCCAATAACAACCACCATCTTCCTTTGTGCCAGTTATGATTTCAGTCAACAGATTTTGATTCACATCGGCTCAAGTTTTGCTAGGTCTCCCTAATGTCACATTCAGCCAAATGCAGGGCTGTCACTCTCACCTCACCTTTAGAATTCAGCTCTTTTGTCCATGTTTGAATCAAGGCTGTAATGAGGCAGGAGCTCAGTGGCCCTGGCAGAACCCAAACTGAATATTACTGAGCAGGTTATTGTTGAGTAGGTGCTGCTGGACAGCACTTTTGATGTCACCTTCAATATCCTCACAAGATTGGACTGAAGGGGCAGTAATTGGCCAGTCTGAATTTGTCATGCTTTTATTTATGTACAGGATATACTTGGGAAATTTTCCACAATGCTTTATAGATGCAAGTATTGTAACTGTACAGGAAGAGCTTGGTTAAGGGAGCTGCAAGCTCCCTTAAGCCCAGGTCTTCAATACTACTGCTGAAATGTTGTCCGGGCCCATAACTTTTACAATGTCCAGTATCTCCAACTGTTTCCTGATATCACATAGAGTGAATCAAATTGGCTGAAAACTAATATCTGTAATGCTAGGGACCACTGGAGGAGGTTGAGTTGGATCATACACTTTGCACTTCTGGCTATGATTGTTGCAAATTCTTCAGCTTTATCTTTTACACTGGTGTGCTGGGCTCCTCTATTATTGAAAATGGGGATATTTATAGAGCCTCCTCCGCCAACAAATTGTTTACTTATCCACGGCAATTCAGATTTGATATGGCAGGACTGCAGAGCTTGGATCTAATCTGCTGGTTGTGGAATGGCTTAGCTCTATCTATCAGTTGCTGCTTACACTGTTTGGTGTTCAAATAGTTCCATTTGGCACTTTCATCAAGTTCACACCTCATTTTCAGGTGTGTATAATGCTCTTACTAGTATTTCCTCCTGCAGTCTTCATTTGAATGAAAGTTGATCCAATGGCTTGATAATAATGATTGAGTATCCAGACCATGATATTGTAGATTGTTGTTGTGGTTCTGTTCGCCGAGCTGGGAGTTTTTCTTGCAAACATTTCGTCCCCTTTCTAGGTGACATCTTCAGTGCTTGGGAGCCTCCTGTGAAGCGCTTCTGTGCTGATTCCTCCAGCATTTATACTGGTTTGAATCTGCCGCTTCCAGTTGTCAGTAGCTGTCCGCTGCAGTGGCCGGTATATAAGGTCTATGTCGATGTGTCTGTTGATCGAATTCGTGGATGAGTGCCATGCTTCTAGGAATTCCCAGGCTGTTCTCTGTTTGGCCTGTCCTATAATGGTGGTGTTGTCCCAATCGAATTCGTGTTGTTTGTCATCTGAGTGTATGGCTACTAGGGATAGCTGGTCGTGTCGTTTCGTGGCCAGTTGGTGTTCATGGATGTGGGTTGTTAGCTGTCTTCCTGTTTGTCCTATGTAGTGTTTTGTGCAGTCCTTGCATGGGATTTTGTAAACCACGTTGGTTTTGCTCATGCTGGGTATCGGGTCCTTTGTTCTGGTGAGTTGTTGTCTGAGAGTGGCTGTCGGTTTGTGTGCTGTTATGAGTCCTAGTGGTCGCAGCGGTCTGGCTGTCAGTCCCGAAATGCCCCTGATGTATGGTAGTGTGGCCAGTCCTTTGGGTTGTGGCATGTCCTCATTTTGTTGTCTTTCCCTGAGGCATCTGTTAATGAAATTGCGTGGGTATCCGTTTTTGCTGAATACCTTGTATAGGTGTTCTTCTTCCTCTTTTTGTAGTTCAGGTGTGCTGCAGTGTGTTGTGGCCCTTTTGAATAATGTCCTGATGCAACTACGTTTGTGTGTGTTGGGGTGGTTGCTTTCCTAGTTCAGGACTTGATCTGTGTGTGTGGCCTTTCTGTATACCTTCGTGGTGAATTCTCCATTCGGTGTTCTTTGTACCATCACGTCCAGGAATGGGAGCTGGTGAGAGAAAGAAAAGGACAACCAGCTTCCACTCCTGGATGTGATGGTACAGGAACACAGAATGGCGAATTCACCACGAAGGTATACAGAAAAGCCACACACACAGACCAAGTCCTGAACTATGAAAGCATCCACCCCAACACACACAAACGTAGTTGCATCAGGACATTATTCAAAAGGACCACAACACACTGCAGCACACCTGAACTACAAAAAGAGGAAGAAGAACACCTATACAAGGTATTCAACAAAAACGGATACCCACGCAATTTCATTAACAGATGCCTCAGGGAAAGACAACGAAATGAGGACATGCCACAACCCAAAGGACTAGCCACACTCCCATACATCAGGAGCATTTCGGAACTGACGGCCAGACCGCTGCGACCACTAGGACTCATAACAGCACACAAACCAACAGCCACTCTCAGACAACAACTCACTAGAACAAAGGACCCGATACCCAGCATGAGCAAAACCAACGTGGTTTACAAAATCCCATGCAAGGACTGCACAAAACACTACATAGGACAAACAGGAAGACAGCTAACAACCCACATCCATGAACACCAACTGGCCACGAAACGACACGACCAGCTATCCCTAGTAGCCATACACTCAGATGACAAACAACATGAATTCGATTGGGACAACACCACCATTATAGGACAGGCCAAACAGAGAACAGCCTGGGAATTCCTAGAAGCATGGCACTCATCCACGAATTCGATCAACAGACACATCGACATTGACCTTATATACCGGCCACTGCAGCGGACAGCTACTGACAACTGGAAGCGGCAGATTCAAACCAGTATAAATGCCAGAGGAATCAGCACAGAAGTGCTTCGCAGAAGGCTCTCAAGCACTGAAGATGTCACCTAGAAAGGGGATGAAACGTTTGCAAGAAAAACTCCCAGCTTGGCGAACAGAACCACAACAACGAGCACCCGAGCTACAAATCTTCTAACAAACATTGTAGATTGTGTTGGAGTATGATTCTGCTAAGTGTTGATGCCCAGTTTTGAGTTGTTAGACCTGTTCAAAGTCTGTCTCATTTAGCTCAGTGATAGCACCACACTACATGATGGAGGGTATTCTCAAAGTGAAGTTGGAACTTCGTTTCCAAGAGAACTGTGCAATGGTCACGCTTAGCGATACTGTCATGAATGACAAATTAATGAGGATGAGATCAAAAATATGTTTACTTCTTGTCGGTTCCCTGACCATCTGTTGCAGACCCAGTCTAACAACTATGTCCTTTAGGAGCTGACCAGCTCAGTCAGTCATGCTGCTTCTGAGCCACTCTTGTGCCCTAGAGGATATACTTCTGGTGTTGTTCAACATGAGGAGTACTGATTCATCAGCAGAGGGAGGGTGGGTAACCTGCCCACCATTGACATGATGCCATGAGACTTCATGGGGTCTGGAGTTAATTTTGAGGGCTTCCAGGGCAACTCCTGACTGTATCCCACTGTTTCCCCACTGCTATTGTAATGATGATGGTAGTGTCTGGGACATTGTCTGTCATTTATGATACCATGAGTATAACTATGTCAGGCTGTTGCTTGACTAGTTTGAGACAGAATCAAAAAGTGTGGCACTGGAAAAGCACAACAGGTCAGGTAGCATCTGAGGAACCGGAGAGTTGATACTTCAGCCATTTATTATTTATGACTTCATAGCAATTGTTATAACTGCATGATCTACTCGACCATTTACCCAGACAGCAGGCAAAAGTCAACTGTACTGCTGGAGTCACATTTTAACAAGCTGCGTCATTGGAGGTGATCAGTAGAAACAGCAGTGGTGGGACTCGAACCCACACCCCTGTTAAGACTAGAGACTTAATCCAGTGTCTTAGACCACTCAGCCACACTACCAGCCTCTGGAGTCACATGTCAATCAGACCAATTAAAGACAGCAGTGTTCTTCACTAAAAGTCATTAATGAACTAGATGAGTTTTTCTACCAATTGACAATAGTTTTAGGTTTATCATTAGACTCATTTCTGGCTTTAAAAAATTGAATTTAAATTCTACAATTTACCAAAGTAGAATTTGAACCCAGTTACCGAGAGCATTAAATGGGTCACTGAATTAATCATCTCGCAATAATACTACAAGGCATTGCCTGCTGAGTTTCTCCAACTATCCCTGTTTGTGATGAGTGGCATACCACAAGGATCAGTAATTGGCTCTCAGCTGTTCACAATATATATCAATGATTTGAGTGTAGAGACAAAATATAATATTTCCAAGTTTTATTAATGATATAATGCTAGGTGAGAATGATGCTGTGAGGAAGATGAAAAGCAGCTTCAAGAGAATTTGTACAGACTTAATGAATGGTCAAGAACATAGCAGATTAATTTTAATGGGAAAATAAGTTTATCTACACTGTCAGGTGCAGAGTATTTCTTAAATACTATGAGGTTAGAAAGTGCAGATGTACAAATTGACCTGTATGTCCTTATCAAGAAATCTTTGAAAAATAACATGCAGGTGTAGGAAGGCTAATGGCATGTTAGCCTTTTACACAACAGAATGAGAGTATATGAATAGCAAAGTTTTGGTTCAATTTTATTGAACCTTGGTCAAACCAAATCTGAAGTATTCTGTTTTGATTCCCTAACTTTAGAAAGAGCATTACTGCCAGAGATAGAATGCAACAAATTTTCACCAGATTTGTGCCCGTGACAGCAGGAAGGTGCTTTGAAATGTGGTTGTGGGTCTGTACAGAGTTTCAAAGAACAAGAGTTGATTTAATTGATACCTACAAATTACTTAAAGGGACAGACAAATTTAAAAACAACATTTCTTGATTTTATTTTTCATTGAGCACTTTTTTAAAATCAACAGTTGTGAAAAGAATTTTAAAAAACTGAGTTACTGAAACTTGTTGTAAGTCATGTTTCCATTGTCATTTTGTTTAAACACACAGAGGGTATTTATAGAGGGGTCAGCACCAGGGCGTGTGAGCATAGTGACATTTGGTCAGCAGTTGCATTGTGGTGTTGTGCCAGTTGTGGATGCCAACAACTATCTGATGAGTTCCTGGGGAGCTGAACAGCTTATGGATGTGAATGATATTGGCAGAAGCCTTTTGGCTGCTTCAAAGGCAGGTATGTAAAATACCTAAAGTCAGTTTAATTTCTCCCTACAGTTGTTGTAAGATATGGCCTTTAACTAGTAAATAAGAGACTTTGAAGTTACTGCAAGAATTGCCTGTGCCTCCTGTGATGAAGTGGTGAAGTGAAAAGTGGTTAAAGAAAAGAAAATCCCAGAAAGCAAAAAGGATTGTCTCGGTGAATATTCAACTCCTTTGTTTTTCCTTCACCCAATAATAGCCATTCTTTTTTGCTGTCTATGTCTCCCCATACATGAATGCGGGTTTTAATATTTATTTTACTTAACCTATTATTCTAATCGATCTGTTCAGAGATATTACTACACACCTCTGGAGCAGATGGGACTTGAACACAGGCCTCTCAGGCTAATGGTAGGGACACTATCACTGTACCAGAAGATGGTTTCAGAAGGGAATTAAGAGTTTTAATGAGTACAGTTTTATGTCAACAATTCATTGTTGTTTTCATGTGGTTACAATTTGTCCAATGAGAAGTAGGTCTTTTTAAATCTGGTCAGGGTTTTCTGTTAGCCTAGTGTGTATCTGTCAAATAACTGGGGAACTTTGTATACTTTGATAACATTCTTAATTTTTGAGATGACTGAGAATACTGGAGCTTTATTTCAAGCTATCCCAGTGGAGCCTAACACAACATAAATGTAGGTAAAATGTTACTTCTTTTTGGGATATTAGGAAGCAGAGGACACAATTTCTAAATAAAAGGGGAGTCACTCCAAACTGGTTTTTCTTTTACACTTGTTATTTTTCTGCTTTCCTGTTGGCCTATCCCTTGGCCTGGTATCCCAGCTCACCTCATCTGGCTCAGCTTTCATGCCCACAAAAACAATCAAATAATGTGATTTAATTACCCGAATAGAGCAGAAAAGATGAGAGCAAAGAAGCATTGCCTTACATCCTGATGTACATGCCAATCTAATGGCCTCACTTTGTCTTCCCAAGTGTAGGCATCCTCACATCCCCACTTGTCTACCCTTCCATTCATCATTGAGTTCCACCAACCTTCAGTACTGTTATGCCTATTGCATGCACATTGAAACTTTCACCAAATACCCTCCTTTAATCGGGGGTGCACATGCCATTTTTCTCACTTGTGGATTCCTTAGTGGGCGGCACGGTGGCACAGTGGTTAGCACTGCTGCCTCACAGCGCCTGAGACCCGGGTTCAATTCCCGACTCAGGCGACTGACTGTGTGGAGTTTGCACATTCTCCCCGTGTCTGCGTGGGTTTCCTCCAGGTGCTCTGGTTTCCTCCCACAGTCCAGAGATGTGCGGGTCAGATGAATTGGCTATGCTAAATTGCCCATAGTGTTAGGTAAGGGGTAAATGTAGGGGTATGGGTGGGTTGCGCTTCGGCGGGTCGGTGTGGACTTGTTGGGCCGAAGGGCCTGTTTCCACACAGTAAGTAATATAATCTAATCTCCTTGCTTATTTTCTGCAGAAGAACACAGAATATAAAGGAATAGGAGGGTCTTTCATGGACATCTCAAGTTCCTCCAACAGAAGAGTGTTACATCTTGATGTGCCTACTCAGATGAAAAGATAGGACTGCTTAGCAACCTGTCGCAAGCTAACTTTCGGTTAGCCACATAAAACACATATGTTAATCCAAACTCTCACCCTCACCAAGTACAGCCCTCCACTCCAACGCCAAACTCACCATTAAACCAGCAGACAAGGTGGGGGGTGGGGCGCAGTGGTAGTTTGGCTCGCCGACCTCTACACCGCTGAAGCCAGACGCTAACTCTCACACACCACCTCCTTTTGCATTGTTAACCATGATGACAGCCTCCAACCTGAGTCTGGGAACCCCACACTGCCCAGTTCTACCGCTTACCCAAAATTCACAAACCTGACTGCCCCGGACAACCCATCATCTCTGTCTGCTCCTGCTCCACCGAACTTTTCTCCTCATATCATGACTCTGTCCTGTCGCCCTTGGTCCAGGAACTCCCCAGATACATTCATGAGACCCCCCACACCCTCTACTTCCTCCATGACCTTTGTTTCCCCAGCCCTAACCCCTCATCTTCACCATGGGCATCCAGTCCCTGTACACGTTTATCTACCGTGGCGAAGGCCTGCAAGCCCTCTGTTTATTTCCCCTCCAACTCATTCGATTGGCAAAACTGGTCCACAAACTCAACAACTCTTTTGAATCCTCCCACTTCCTTCAGGCCAAAGACATAGCCATGCACACCTGCATAGGCCCCAGCTATGCCTGCTCCTTCGTCGGGTACGTGGAACGTCTATGTTCCCTAGTTATACCGTCACCATTCCCCACCTTTTTCTCCATTACATCGATGACTGTATTGATGCCATCTCATGCTCCCACGAAGAGTTTGAATTCTCCTCCTACCTATCACCATCACCCCCCTCCCATGAACAATGCATCAACTTCACAGACACCTTCCACCCTGACCTCAAGTTCCTGGACCATCTCGGACACCTCCCTCCTCTTCGTGGACCTCTCCATTTCCATTTCCGGTGACTGATTCAACACGGACATTTACTTCAAACCCACCCACTCTCACAGCTCTCTAAACCTCCTCCTACCCACCCCCCCTTGCAAAAACACTATCCCTTACTCCCAATTCTTCTGCCGTTTCTGCTCTCAGGACATCCCAGATGGCCTCATAGTTCAAGGACTGCGATTTCCCCTCCCTTATGATCAACAATGCCCTTAGTGCATCTCTTCCACTTCCCGCACCTCTGTCCTTGAACCCCACCTTTCCAACCAGAGCAAGGATAGAATCCTCCCCGGTCCTCACCTTCCACCTCACAAATCTCCACATACAGCACACAATCCTCTGCCATTTCCGCCAATTACAATTAGACCCCTCCACCAGAGATATATTCGCCCCCCCCAACCCCTATTGGCATTCCACAGAGACCATTCCCTCCGCAACTCCCTCATCAATGTCAACTTCATCAGTTTCTTCATCTCCCCTTCCCCACCTCACCCCAGATGCAACCTTCCAACTCAGCACCACTCTCTTGAACTGTCCTATCTTCCTTCCCACCTATCCACTCACCCTCCCTCCTACCTATTACCATCACCCCCCCGCATCTACCTGTTGCCTTCCCAGATACCTCTCCCCCACCCCCACCCTCTTATATATCTCTCAGCCTCATTCCCCCCTCCCCCGACACTCCTGATGAAGGACTTATGCCCGAAATGTCGACTCCCTTGCTTCTCTGATGCTGTCCAACTTACTGTGCTTTTCCAGTGCCACACTTTTCGACTCTAAACTCCAGCCTCTGCAGTCCTCACTTTCTCCATATGTCAATTGTGTTGACGATGTCAACCGTAATTAAAATTTGATTATGTGCATAATGATGATTTAAAGCATTCATACATGGATATTATTAACTCAAAAATTTCTTTCTCCCATGGGCCATTATGCATCTATTAGAATGTGGCCCAGATCACTTCCAACAAATCTGACAACTCAGCATAGAAGCTCACTATCTCTGAATGTGCATTGGCACAGAACTTATGCAGATTATGCAACACCTCAGATACATGCAATTCAGTGGGATAAGTTACAGAGATAACTAACAGTTACCAGTGAGTTGCATCTCAGAAGTGGATAAGAGCAAGGGTGGAATGAGGGAAAGATGACATAGGATTCTCCATGTTCTGCTTAGCTGGACACAGAGGATGAGGATATTGTTCAAGTTGCAACATGTTTCAGAGAGATTGGAGAAGTTCAAATCACTTATGTATGACATGTAATCATTGCATTGATGCAATTTGTTCTGTGTGAAGCATGAAATGTAGTAATCCCATGGGCGTAGGCAAACTTTTAATGTTGGCTTGTCCACTTTGAATGCCACCTAATGAATAATTGATTCCCTAACCTTGACCTTCCATTACTCTACTGATCAGCAATACTGTGTTTCCCCAGGTCATTGCTAAAGGTGTGAGGCTGAGTCAAGTGAGGGAACCCAGGAACACAAGACTTTCTGCATTAAGCACTGATTGCCAAGATTTCTCTTGCACCAATGCAGGTAGATCAGTCTTTGGTGGGGTGGTCACAGACTGCAAAACACAGAGGATTAACCAAATTTAACTCAACATTCAGAGCAGCAAATTTAACCGACCACTTCAAACTCTTCTGCAACCACAGAGTTTGTGCCACACCACTAGGAAAAGGAAGAAATAAGACTGATAACAAGAACAGAAATTGCTGGAGAAACCCTGATCTGACAGCATCTATTGGGAGAAAGAAGAGTTAAAGTTTTAAGTCTGATGACCCTTCTTCATAATTCCCATGCCATAAACATAGATAAGCAGTTAGGTATATTCTAAAATTATAAACATTATTTCATTCCATAACATTTGATGTATCTTTATTTCTCTCAACCATTATCCGAGCCTGACTTGATTTATCTATGTCAAAAGGTGGATAATGAAAGTCTATCACTGGGCAAAATTAGTGATTTTATTTGTTCTCTGTTGGCTTCCGTTAGATTAGAAATTCCATCAATTCAACTGAAAGAACTTGCAGTGAAGTAACTGCAGGAGTGTATGAGAATTATAAGGTGATTATGTCTTTTAATTCATTCTTCACCTCAGATACTGTTATTGGTTTCCCCGGGAGGGAAGGAAGTAGTGTGCCCATGCATCATTGTTCATCATGGGAAGCTTGCTCTCTTTACAATATTGACTCATTCTTCAAGGTTTAATTCCAAAGCATGAATATATATGTTAGGATGAAAACAATTTGATTTGTCATTTGGTATGTTCTTCAGACTGTAGCACATATTTGAGAAGTGATTTTTTTTGCTACAAAGACAATGTTGTTGGTGGAAAGTTGAACACTTTGTCTTCACTGATGAGAAACTTTGGAAATGCTCCTGTGACAAGACACTATAGCATGAGGGTTGTTTAGGATTTTGAGTTTATGTTGTCACATGCGGTAAATTGTTCAGGTGAAAGTTCTGTTCTCTTGCTCAGATGATTTACTTTACTTTATGTAGTCAACATGCTCTGTGGAGTTTTATGCAATTAAATAGAACTTTTGTTGTATAATACTTCTTGAATAACATTTTTTGACTTTGCATCTACTTCTATTTGGATTCTAGTTGGAATTCGGTCCTCTTTTGTTTGAAGAAACTCAGTTAATAATTTGTCTAAGAGATCAATGAACACTCAATTGCAAATTATCTCTTGTTGTGAGTATCCCTAATTGCATCTCTCAGTTTCAACAATAATTTCTATATATTGTCTACAGATTCTCCTGGTAAAATGATATCTGTTATTGAAGGGTGATCTCACCAGTGTCTTATTTGTTCTTGAAGTGAAATATTGATTAAAAACTGGTATGAGGTTGTCAAAAATAATTTGTTTCTCATTGATCTGCTGTCTGTGTAATTCATGATCTGATGTAATAGACAACTGTGCTAACTTGATCTGAATTTGATTTAGTTCCAATGTTGAAGTGGTTTGAAATTTTATAAATTGTACTTTCCATATTTGATAATTTGTTAATCAATCAAATGAATCCGAAAGATTAAATTAATTTGGAATATTGCTATAAATGAATTTTGTGATATTGTTTGATTATTGAAAGGTAGTTGAATTTGTTTACTTTCTTGATTTGCATAATGATTGTTAGGATATTGATCTCCTTTTATCACACTCCTTTTGCTGTCTTACAGGCTTCTTGGTCGATTAAAGCTATTGTTAAATCTTTAAGTTGTAAAGCTTGTTGTAGCATTAAAACTGAAAGCAATTATTGTCTGTAATTCTACATACTGTTTTCAATGTAAAGTTCAGTTTTCCTTTTCCAAGCATCACAGTGGTAAGAAGATATTCCATCTCTAAGGTGGCTGAAGGATTTCCAAAGATCAGCAGGTGGAACTTTCAATAGCTTCACTGAAAAAGAGTCAATGATTTTCTTTTTTGAATGCATCAAAGATGTCTGTTGCTGTGTGATTGTACCAACTTTTCTACGTTTAAGGTATTTTCACATGAAACTCAAGTTTTACTGGTCAAGTGATCAGATTTGCATTCTTTTCTTTATCCATTTTTTGTATTTTCATGCATAAAATAAATAAAATATTATTCGTTAAATATCTTTGTATTTGGCATTCACAACAAAATATAATGAAACAAATAATTAAAGGGTGAAAATGAACTTTGAGGGTAAACGTGCAAATAATATCAAGACAGACAAGTGTTTCTTTAAATATAAGAAGAAGAGAGAGGTAAATGAACATCAGTTCACTGGAGAATAAAGCGAGGGAAATAATATGAGAGAAGCAGGAAATGGTAGAGAAGTTGAATAAATATTTTGCTTTAAAAACCCAAATAGCATCCCGTAATTACTAAATATTCAAGCGCAAAAAGTAGGAGAGGAAATAAATACAATAATTATCATTAGGAAAAATTTCTAGGGAAACTAATGGGACTAAAAACTGATAAGTCTCCTGAACTCAACTGAATGCTTTCTAAGATATTAAAGGAAGTAGCTCCAGAGATAGTGGATGCATTGGTAATAATCCGAGATTCTGAAAAAGTCCTAGAGCACTGGAAAACTGCTAATGTAACACAGTTATTGAAAAAGGGAAGGAGACAAAAATATAAATAACTATAGGCCAGTCAATATAACATGTTATTGTGAAAACATTAAAATCTATTATAAAGCATATAATAACAGCACATTTATAAGTGCATAAAGTGATCAAGTGGAGTCAGCACGGCTTTATGAAGGTGACATCAAATATACCAAAATTCTTTGGGAAGGTAACAATCAAGATAGAGAAAGAGAAAGCAGTGAGGTAATAAATCTGAATTTCCAAAAAACTTGTGATAAAGTGTTGCATAATAAGCTACTTAATACGATAAAACCCCATGGTGCTGCAGGTAGTATACTAGCATGGATAAAAGGATTGGTGAAATAAAAGAAGACAAAGTTGAGATTAGGGGGACATTTTCTGGAGGCAACCTTAAAATAATGGCCTGTTGGGCACAATCATTTGCTACTTATATTAATGACTCTGATGTGGAATGTGAATGAACTATAACGACATTTGTTGTTGACACAAAAATTGAACGTAGAATCCCTACAATGTGGAAACAGGCCATTTGGGGAAGTAAAATGGTGACAATTACATGATGCATCACCTGACTGACTCAACAGTAGGAGACTCACCAACTTTAAGGGCATTTAAATGGTTATTGGATAGGCATATGGACAAAAATGGATTGTGTCAGTTAGATGGCCTTCAGATTGGTTATACAGGTCGGCACAACATTGAGGGCTGAAGAGCCTGTACTGCACTGAAATGTTCTATAAACAGGGGATGAGAGTGAGCAAAAACATGGCGAATGGAATATACTGAGGAAATATGACATGATGTGCTTTGACAGGAAGGATGAAATAACTGAATGTTATTTAAAGGAGAAAGACTGAAGAAAGCTACAGAGCAGGGATTTAGACTACTTGACCATGAATCACAAATAGCTAGCATCCAAGTTCAGAGGGTAACAGGGAAGGCAAATGGAATGTTGATCTTTATTTCAAAGGGAATGGCATATAAAAGTAAAAAGGTTTTGTTAAAACTGTACAAGGTGTCAGTCAGACCATAACCAGAATAGTGTGAACAGTTTTGTACCCCTTATCAAAGGAAAGATATTCTAGCATTGGAGATAGTCCAGAGAATGTTCACTAAGCTTCTACCAGGTATGGGGAGACTGTTGTTATGATACAGCAGTGAACCCTTCTGTTAATTAAACCAAACACTCAGAAAACCTCACCTCGCCACATAATCTGTTAAAATGAGTGACAGAGAACTCCCAAATCCCACTAAAGAAAATAATATCAATTTCTTCTTTAACTCTAAAAGTGAACATTAAACAACAACTATTCGCAACTCAAACCCCCCATTCCCCCCCCCCACCCACCCCACTTTCTCGTAACTGCTTATTACCTGTCTCCAACTCTGTAACAATATACTGTTCCAATAAAACAGTTACGAAAATTACATCAACTTAATTTCAAAACCATACAGCGGCTGTTGTCTTCGGGGTCTTTCTTCTTCCAGCTGAAGATCTCCCTGTGTCACTTCTTTCTTTTTATTGTGAAGATGTTTCATATTAAAAGGTACCTTTGATAGAGAGTCTTTCAATGTGTTGGGTCTCTCTCGCTCTCTCTCTCTCTAAAAGGCAATTGTTCTCTGATTTTCAAAATGCTTGCCTTTTTTATATCCCCAACATCGGATCATCTCATCGGTTTAAAATAATAAGTTCAAACTCAATTGGGTTTTAGTATCCTAGGGGGCACAATTTTAACTGATTGATAACAATTCAACTTTAACCAAAAAAAGCAACCAACTCAGGTATCTATTTCACAGCCAAATGTTACATAATTTCAATTTTCCAGTACATTCTGAACCAGGTCTTGTAACCTCTCAGTGCAGAACAGCATTCACTCTCTCTTAAAGGTACAGTACACTCCATCAACTTCATAACACTGTCTTATGAAAAGACAGTGAGTAGATTGAGGCTGTACTCATTGGAATATACAAGAATGAGAGGCAACCTTACTTTTTGTCTCAGAGTTGTGAGAAACTCCAGATAGCTGTTAAGGCTGTGTTACTAAGTATATTCAATGCTGATAGATACAGATTTTTAAAGTAAGAGAAACGAGGTTTATGGGGAAAAAATATGTGGAGTTCAGGATTATCAGATCAGCCATGATCTCATTAAATGGTGGATGAGACTCAATGGGCCTGAATAGCTACCTCTGCTCCTTTGTCTTATGGCATCCCGTCAAAAAAATGATTTCACTAAATTCATTGTTTGGGCTCAGATGGTTGGAATTGCAATAATGATTTTTATTGCTGATTTTTCATCCTTCTTTAAAATCAATTTTTTTTAATGCTTGTAGCTGAAGAATTATCTTAACCTGCTTTTAATAACTTTGTGATCAGGTGAATATTTCAGGGTTTACAATTTAACTCATGATCAGAAGCGTTCAACCTAATTTTTCAGTTATTAACAAAACTTTTTATAATTCTTTATTCATGAGATGAAATTTGCCTTGGGTGTCCAATAGTCAACCAAATTTCTCAGGTATATAGCTTAGATCTCTCCCCTAAGCTGCTTTTTAAAAGCTTATTTCCCCTATTGCTAGTTTTAGAACTATTTTTTGAGATTTACAGTTTTCTGGTGGTTTCTCTGGAGGTGATTTTTTTTTTCAAAGTTATTTCCTCCATAACCTTCTGTTCAGCTCTATGACTTCTCTCTGGCTGTTAGCTGGCCTCAAAACTGTAATGATGAATTATCTTTGAAAAACAATGTTTTGAATTCCCTTCTCCAGACAATCTCTTTTCTGATTTTCACTATTTCCTCACTTTTCTAGGCAGTGAAGCTAATCATTGCCACCATCTTTCATCATGTAGTTTGATGCCCTGATAGGAGTCTGTCTTCTTTACGGACTGATTGAGCAGAAGGTAAAGAACTGTCTCAGGGCTTAACCTTTTAAAACAACACTATTTATTGTGCATTAATACTTAATTCTGAGATACATGATAATCAGAGATGGACAATGTTCTGACATAGAAGGCTGAATTCCCCCAGCTTTTGAATGATGCGGTCATTTGGGAAAATATGGTGAGTTAAGAAGAATTAGATTCTCTATGTTGAAATTTACAACCAAGATTTGAACGAGATAAGAATTTTACTAGTGAGCAGCAAGAGGCCTATTTGCATGTATTACCATCTCATTAGTACCTAATCTCGCCTCATTTATATGCAGTGTTTGATTCTCCTACATGCTGGTGAGACACTAGACAGTGATCACCTTTGACCCCTATCCATGGGTGTTGACAGGGGACACATTCCAATTCACTATATCCTCTTGGGACAACTTTGACTCATTTAGAATACAGTTCTCCACTCCAATATTGCACTATGGATTGCAACAGCACTTTTCATTATAATGCTGCACACAGGAGCAAGCACCTATATCATGGATTGAACCAAGGTGTATCTCAGTGTTGCTCAGTTGCTCTCAGTGTTTGCTTTGTGGAAAATTGGATGCTCACAGTATCTCTGCCTTTTTGTGCATTTACCACCTTATTCAGAACTAAAGGGCTCACTGTGCTAACCAGTGAGGAAACACAGAAGTACTGAGACAAAGCCAGGTAGCATGTTATAGTTGTTATCAGTAATCAGTGAAGGGAATGTGTTATTGTATAGTGTGTTATATATGGTACCATGCTACATCAATGTCATATCTACACCATGTAACAACATAATGTGGCAAAAACACTGGATCAAAATGGCCATGTATACAAGTCTAAGGGGAGTGGCCCTCGATCATTCAGTCAAATCAAGTGGGCAGTCATCTGTCAGGGTCAAGGGCTGTATTTAATCTTAGTCTAGGGGTTTGGATGTGGTCAGTCAGCCTTTTAGGGCAGATCAGGGATCATATCACTCCAGGCTGGGGAGACGGCCATGGTCAGTCCTATAGGTCCAATGCAACTAATTGGGCAACTTGGGGTAAGTCAGTTGAAGAGCACCAGAGAGATCAATCAGAGATCCAGTCACTCATCAATTCGGATTTCCCATTTAGGTCAACAATCAGGTGGACCACAGTTAGTCATGGAAATCAGTTCAATGAAAGGACAGGTTATTGAGGGCCACTAGTGTTGAGGGAAGTTGGAAAAGTGAATTGCAGGATTGCAGGGAGCATGCTGGAATGCAGACGGGAGAATAATTGTGAAGGGAGACAACGCTATGTATAAAGGGTGGGGGGGGGGGGATGATAGAGCATTGGAGGGCATGACCTATTGCTGGAGGGAGGTCATCAACAGTCACTACCACCCTGATTTCAATGTGGTGACAATGTAGCATTGTTGTTAGTATGGATAAGCATTAGAGCTATACAATGTTGGGAGATGAAGACTTAAACAAAAGAGTTAGATTGAAACATAGTCAGGGAGTGCAAGTAAGAAGGAACATATGGTTGTGGGAGTGTGGGGATGGAGGTGGGGGGCTAATGTGGTGTGAGTTCGTTGATCACCAAGTAAAGCTTGTGATTCACTCAGTCAAGCACAACCTGTCATGCATATCCAATTTGAAAATATGTGAGGGATGTGGAAAATGGCTGCTACCACACCCAGTGAGGAAGGAGTAAGTGTTTTCTTTTCTCTCTGAGCACATGGATTCCATGTGAGTGATATAAGGCTCTTCAACTGCATTAATCAAACACTTACACAGTACAGATTGAAGACATCTGTGATCATAGTATCCTGCATGTGAAATGCATGCAGTGTCATCTGTTTAGATTGCAAATCATAGTCGCAAGCAATTATGACCATGCCATTTTTTTTTTACAGGTTGATTATATTCATCTCTAAAAAGCGAACATAATAAGATGACCTCAAAATTCTCACCAGTGGACTGCAAATCTACAAAAATAGTACAAGATTGCATAGGCTGCATAAGGACACAGAACTGATTACCTCTCATTTTGATATGCATTTGACAATCTGCTGTTATTTGCAATGCATCCTTTCTTCGGTGATGTGGAGTTGAGGTTGGAGAGTCAAGGTATTAGTAATCTTAGAGTGCTTTACAATCTCCTATTTTATTTGCAATGGCATGACTTTTGCTGCATATATTAGAATAAGGCCTACTATGTCAAAGATCAATATGGAGGCACTCCATGGCCCATCTTTTCATAACCCTCTATGTTCTACTGTATCTAAGAAGATGTTAAACCATCATGCGAGCATGATGCAAATGCTGACTGCTCACATTACTAAGAGCTTGTTCTGTTTCTGGTATTCATCACACAGGTTCATTGGACCCATAACCAATGGTCCACCCATAGCATGGGCCATTGTGGCTATGGTGCTACAAAGGTGCAGAGACCTTCTGTAAGCCCAGAACCAGCAGTGGCCCCCATAGGTAAATGTTGCAGCTAAAGGTCCCCTCAGAATGCAGAGAAAGTGCAAGCAGCCAAGAGTTTATCAAGTTTGATGCTTTTTCTTCCAACTGATTTATCCGTATTACTACCAAGATTTGGGATGTCCCAGGACACCATCACAGTATGACATTTGCTGGAGCAGGACCTGTGATCTGAAGGAGCAAGTGGTCATCTTATCCCAGTGACTGTTAAAAGATGACAGCTGGGCTACTTCCAAGAGCCCATCTCAATCCTCAATGCACAAGTATATGAAGCTGATACTGATGTGATTTGTGCCAGATCCCACTGTTTCATTTTGTTTCCTTTTGATATGGGTTAGTGCTGCAGTCCAAACAGTAATATTTGCTGTCATAGTTGTTTCTCCCAGGTACAGGGCACTATAACGGGTAAACAGTGTTAAGCGTGCTATATCCTAATGCAGCAGACTTCAATAGAAAAGATTCCATTCCATCAGTTCATAAGTTATCAGTGATTATTGATATCACATCTGAGAAGAATGCAACAGGTACCCTGGAAACTAAAATGATACCTTGAGAACGTTTACGTATCTACTTTGTTTCATGTGCCGTGCCTTGCAAGGATGGTACTGGGATGTGAAGGCTAAAACTTAAACCCGATATCTTCAGTAGGCCAGACTGAAGAAATGCATATATATAATATAGCCCAATCTTTGATTAGGACCTTCATGGATCAGACATATATTTTTTGATGATGAGGTTCCAATTTTCGGATCGGTCAGACATGCGCTTACAGTGCAGCCCAAACAGAGTGTGCCACGTAAGACTAGCATTCAGTGCAGTTGGAGCAGCTTGAGCATGAGGGAAAATTTAAAATCTCAAATTGGCAGAAAAAAGGAAATGAGAGAATATAAGCATTCATTTAGAAAGATACAGGTGAAACAGGAGACATCAGATATTGATGTATGCCCAAGTGGGGATGATCTGTGTTATAATCTAAAATCTAGCCAGGATATATAAACTTGAGGAAAAGGATATAGAAGCATGTTTTATATAATTTGAGAAAATTAAGAGATAGATGAATTGAACAAAAGAGGATTGGACATTGCTCATGCTGATTAAGTTGACAGGTAGAGCACAGGAAATTATGCTTCACTGTCAGAGAGGGTTGTGTGAAATTATGACACGATAAAGAAAACAATATTGATTGCATAGGAGTAATGTCTCAGGCATAGAGGGAAAAAAATCCTAAAATACAAACTTATGATTTAATACCTGTCAAAGTTTCCATCAGAAAACCACAATTGTCAATTCATTTCTGACTGATTAATAGTAGGATGCTGTCTTCACATATTGTATCATTGGGTCTTGTCAGAATTTGACTAGTCCACTTTCCACCCCTTATGGATTGTAAATGGAAAATAAACCACTGTCAGCCTTTGGGACACCCAACATGTAAATCAGTGTCGGGCAAGGGTTCTAGAAGGAATTTGAGACAAACAGCTGAAGAAGGGAATTGAGGTAAGGAGAAGTCAAGAGGTGAAATGTTGAATGATTCTGCTGATAATCTGTTAATTCTGAAACCAACATTCAGAGCATTTACTGTGATTCCAGTTGATATCACCAATCTTACTCCACAATGATCAAAAGAGGGACCTGCCCAATTTAAATGATCAGTACTACATGGAGCAATTGATTTTTCCCAATGTTCCTGAGCTATGGATGGAGGCTTTGGTTAGTGCAAATGAATGGTTCCTAGTAGAAAGTAAGCATGAATCAATATCAGTCAAGACTAGGATTAGGCAGTACAGAGATACTTGACAACAAAGGTGCATTCACATGAGGTACACAAGGGTGATGCTATGATTCTGGCATTCCCCAGTGCAATCATTTCTTCTAACCCTGCTATTTAATTGTCTGTGCAAGTGATAATATTTAAAATGGAATCTCTAATGACAGATATATTACAGATTTCATATATATATATATACATACATATATGCAAACAAACACACGTTTATACAACATATGAAAGCAATTTCCTGGCAGTTTATTATACCTGTTTTTTTTATGGCTTTTTCTTAAATATACACAGTTTCTCTCACTTCCAACAAAAATGACATGTTCGTTTGAAACAATTTACTTACAGCGTGAAACAACTTCATTGTGTGTGGTCACATCCCAATCATATTCATGGAAAGGTGATTTGAATATATTTACATATCCTGAAGTTTCCATACAATTTGCATTTCTTTTGCATATTAATGAGTTTGCAGCTTGTAAAATTCCCAAAGGATCTTCAAGTGTGCTAAAGATAGCATCTACAATGAAATCTAATGGAAACTCTAAAATCTTGCTGAAACTGCTGGGAACAAGTAATCCATCTCCATTCATTTACTTAGCTAAATCTAATGGTATGTAATTCATGTTGGAAAATTCTCCTGTTATTTATTATGAATTTCAGTCTTTCATTTAAATGGAATGACATTTTCTCAAGGAAAACTGAAAAGTAAAATACTGCAGATGCCAAAGACGTGAAATTAAACAGAAAATACCAGAAATTTACAAAGTTCTCATGAAAGGTCAGTGGATTGAAATATTCTCTGGAGATGGAGTTCCTGCCTCAGCTGCCCAGCATCCCCTGTAACCGTTAAAAGCTCTCAGGTCTTTAATATCCTTTATGCATGTCTTCCCCCATTACTCACCTCCTAACCCACCACAGTGAAAACAAAACAAGGAGGTCATACTTCTGAAAGCCATAGAGAGCTATGAGGCAGAGTCCTTTGTCTTATGTAAGGCTGAGTTGGATAGATTCTTGATCAGTTGGGGAATCAAGGGTTATGGGGAAAATGTAGGAAAGAGAACGCGAGGAATGTTGGATCAGCCAACATTCTGTTGAATAGTGGAGCAGGCTCAAAGGGCAGAATGTCCTACTCCAGTTCTAATTTCTTATGTCTTATGTCTCATGCCTTATGAAAGCTGCTGTTTTTTTTTGTAACATCAGCATCATCTAGTCTGGTGACCACTGCTGTACCTGCAAATGATCCTGATGAGAGGTGTTGATGGATGTTGGCTGGCAGACCCAACTACAAGGGTATAAGGGCCACGATTAGGGCTGGAATATGGGAGTTCCGATAGGCTCAGGGTGCCCAAAAAAAAACAGAAGCTATTCTTGAGCCACCATCAGTCCACTATGTTTATGGCATATTTGAAGGTCCAGGACTAGGCGCTGAGAGATGCACTAAAGCCTGCACCAGTTGCTGCAAAGGCACAGTGGGGAAAATTGCTATGTGAGGCTTTCAGCCGTTGGGTACCAAGTGGCTTGGAACTGTATTACCACTCATATAGTGTGCCTCACAAAAAAAATGTATGTTAAATCAAGAGTATCAAAAGTGCATTGAGGGACCTTAGAGAGAGAAGCATGCTGTACAGAGAATTTATACCAATTGAACTTTCCATAATTTAAAAGTTAAAATATTTTGCCCTCAGGCTGCATAGTTGATTAGATTGGTCCCTCTTGTATTTCTTTTAAACCCAAATGCCAAGCTAGTACTTTAACTATCTCTGCCATCTTAGCTCTGCTAAGCAATGCTACCTCCAGTTTACTGAACAAATCAATCAACCTTGATATTGAAATATCCCTTAAGACTTCCAGGGACAACTCTGTCACCTTCAAGAAATTCTTTGCTGTTTCTAGTGCCATGTCTTAAATTCAGTACAGAACCTTGTCTTTCCCATCACCTGTGCTATTTAAAAGTAGCCAGCATTGACCTGGAGGACAATATGGCTGGTGTCTCATTAGAGAGAAAATAAGGTGATGGTTTAACATGAGGGTCACTACACTTCAGGCAAAGGACGAGTCTAAGGAGGTTGGACCTCCATAGTGACCTCAGCCGCTGTGGGAGTTGAGTCCACGTCATTCTGCATCGCAAACCAGCTGTCCAGCCAAATGTGCTAAGTGACTCTGTGATACCACAACAAAGTCCTTGTCTCAATATTTACACCTAATCCTGACAAAAACTGTAACCTTTGTTCTGCTTCACTGGGGATTGCACTGAAGATCAATGTCTACTACTCCAAAAGTCATCACAGAAGTTAAAGATTTATACAAGTTAGGCTTTATGTTTTTTTAGTCCAGAATTTTCAGTTTTCAGTAATCTAATGTGTTTTCCCTCTCTTTTTCACAGTTCGAAGACTGTTCAGCTACCTCAGAACCAATCACATGGTTGTTTTCAGGCAGATGGTCTTAGCCATTGATAACTGGTCACTGGACCACGAACCAATCAGCTACTTGTTGTAAACTGAATCTCCATTTGTGCACCTCAATTGGCTCCAGCTTATTTGCAAACTAATAGCTGTGTAATTAAGGCATTTAATTTCAGTCTTGAGTTTCAGACCCAGTTAACAGAAAACATGGACTAGGTGTCTGTATTTATAATTATCAATTATCAGCAATATAATTCTCCTAGTTAAAACTCCAACCCTCCTATAAACTCCCTTTCTACACACAGGCAGAAATAACATGGATGTAATGAGCAGAGAGGAGGCATTTTAGTGGTCCCTACTCACAGGATTTGCTGAGATGACTTTTGTGCTGATCAGAATGCTACTGCTTGGCTTTCCTTCTCCAGATCCTTGCACTTATTTGCAGGAGGCACTGACTGACTGATTCCTACTACAAAGATATCTGAAATAGTACTTAGAAGTCACAGCAACTGCCATTGGGAAAAAAAGAACAGTTTTTCTTCAGGCTTTGAATTTTTTTTTACTACACCTCAATTGGCTCCAGCTCTTTTGGGCGGCATGGTGGCTCAGTGGTTAGCACTGCTGCCTTACAGTCCCAGGTTCAATTCCAGCCTTGGGCGAATGTCTGTGTGGAGTTTGCACGTTCTCCCCATGTTTGCGTGGGTTTCCTCCCAAAGATGGTGAATTGGCCATGCTAAATTGCCCATAGTATTAGTCAGAGGGAACTGGGACTGGGTGGGCCGAAGGGCCT
Organism: Hemiscyllium ocellatum; assembly: GCF_020745735.1. NCBI lineage: Eukaryota > Metazoa > Chordata > Chondrichthyes > Orectolobiformes > Hemiscylliidae > Hemiscyllium > Hemiscyllium ocellatum. The sequence goes on along the minus strand of NC_083404.1, from coordinate 99,722,856 downwards.
GTTTCCACACTATAGGGAATCTAACCTAATCTAAAAAACTTTACACTTGCAGTGATCTGATGGCTTTTCCCTCTCTTTTTCACAGTTCGAAGACTGTTCAGCTAACTCAGAACCAATCACATGGTTGTTTTCAGGTAGATGGTCTTAGTCATTGATAACTGTCACTGAATCACTAACCAAACAGCTACTTGTTGCTGGCTGAATCTTCAATTGGCCCCAGCTCATTTGCTAACCATTAGCGGCTCCAATTAAAGGTCACTTCTGCATTTTGCCTACATTGCAAGGACATGTCATTGCAATGGGAGACTAATAAGTAAACTTTGGCAAAAGTAAGGACTGCAGATGCTGGAAATCATAGTTTAGATTAGAGTGGTGCTGGAAAAGCACAGCAGGTCAGGCAGCATCTGAGGAGCAGGAAAATCGACATTTTGGGCAACAGCCCTTTATCACGTTTTATCACCTGGGGGTTGCAGTGAGAGAGAGACTCATTGTGATTCTTGTAGAGAGAGGAGCGACCCTTGTCAGCCTTCAAGCAGATTCACTGAAGTGGGGGGGATGAGGGAATGCTCTTTGATGTGTATTCCATGGTTCTTGAGGAGCATCCCTGCTGCAATGGCCATCCCATGCCTAATTTTCTGCCATCATGCTATCCCTTCCCTACTCTAATCACTGGGGTTGACTAGTTCTGACTAGATTAGAGAGGTGCTGGAAATGCACAACAGGTCAGGCAGCATCCAAGGAGCAGGAAAATCGATGTTTTGGGCAAAAGCCCTTCAACAGGACTGAAGGCCAAGGGCTTTGCCTGAAACGTCAATTTTTCTGCTCCTTGGATGCTGCTTGACCTGCTGCCCTTTTCCAGCACCTCTCTAATCTAGACTCTGGTTTCTAGCATCTGCAGTCCTCACTTCTGCCTAGTTCTGACTGTTTGAATTAAACCCATTTGCTATTTGGTTCTCTCTCTCTCTCTCTCTCTCAAGCTGCATTCTCAGCACTGCTCAGTGCTAGCTGTGGCACTGCCAATGCTACTGACCTGGCAGTCCTCTGATTGGGCACGGAACAACAGGCCACTTTACTCAACTGGACAGTGTCCCTCGTGGCACCCTGTCAATTTGTTACCACTGTTAGCAACCCAGGGGCACATAAAGGTGATGGAGCAATGCTCGATCCTGCTTTCAGTCCAGTTAACAGGACTTATTAGTGCAATTAAAATTCTGTCCCTTTGAGAGATTTTTCTAAATGTCAAGTTATTTAAAATCAAAAAATATTTTTCAGTAATAAGGTATGATGTTAGTTGAAATTCTGAAGAATAGTCAGAACGGAATCAAGACATTAACTTTGTTTCTTTCTCCACAGATGCTGCTGGACCTGTTGAGTTTCTCCAGCATTTCCTGTGTTCATTTCTGGAGATCGATATATCTGGTTCAACACATTCCTAACTTTTTAAGCCTAATCTTACAGATTTTGTTTTGGGAATCCTAACTGATAAAAAGTACCTATTCAAGGTGTCCAACTCAGGAATTAAGATTCTTTTGTGTCAAGTCGTTGAACGCAGTAAAGTCTTAACATCTTAAAAGACTTTCTGGGACAGTTTATTAACCCTCTGAACTCCCAGTTAAGTTTCTTTTTGTGTCAACCTTGCAGATTGATTTTCAGCAGTCGATTTTATTATCGCAAAATCACAGCCAATCTCAATCTCGTCCCGATACTCTCACATTCTCATATTTCAGCAGGGATCATGGTAGCAGTCAAGAAAGACAATCTTTGGCAATTGGTCCTTTCTCAGCTCGTTCTTGGAAACCGGGGCCAATTGCAGTGCAATCAGCCTGCCCTGGCTGAGACCAATTGACTCTCAGCAGACCAGGGATTAAATCTCAGTGGACCATCTGCTGCAATATGAAATTAATGATTAGCGTTTTTGTGCATCATTTGTAGTTATGTTATCCTCAAATGATCAGATACAACTCTAAAAGATCGTATCCCATTTTAAAAGAAGCAAAATTGTAACAATAGAATTTCATATCTAAAATTTAATGAAGATTGACTGAACAATTTAAAAACTATGACAGTAATAATAAATTGAAAATGCTGGCAGCAGCTGTCTTTGATTTGATCAGAATGTACCCAGTTATGAAGTGAAACAAGATTCTGATACTAGAAAGTTATGTGTAAAATCCAGTAATGATTGTCTAGATATTTCAAGTTAATTGCAGCCATGAGAGAATGTGTGTGTGTTTTAGGCCAAAATAAATGATCTTATGAGTTTGTCATCAAATATATTCAGTAGCATTGATAGTGAGTGCCTCAAATAATACTATGTCTTCTTAGGAACCCATGAAATATTCAAAATTTACTTAAATTGAACAAAAGGAAAATCTTTAAACACCAGTTTTATTGAGATATCAAGAATTGTGTCATCAATCACTGCTTTTATCTAATATCCACCATAATTCTAAACATATGTCAGCAGCTGACTAATGCTGAGGGAAACAGGTCATTTATTTTATAATACAGAAGATAATTTCCTATTGCACTATCTTCAAGTACCTAAGGCATGGCAGTCAACAGCTGCCATGTCTGTGCTTCATTGTATTTCAATTTTAGGCAAAAAATTTAATTATGTTTAATGTTCCATGTTATGGAGAGAGGTTTTTTCTCCAGTTAATAACAGACTGTTGTTGTAAGCCCAGGCAATTTTCTTCATTAGTGTGAAATGAATGCAGTTGTTATGTTATATAGTTTCTGAATAACTAATGTGTCTGTTTTATAAAGGGGACATTTTATAAGGTTAAAATACTTAATTTCGCTTCGAGTGTGTGGAGTAATCATCCTTTATTGCTACTGGTGGTTATTTTCTTGCTGCCTGGGAGAATTCTTTGTAATTTCATTTGTACAAAATAGTTTTACATAGTAGATGCTAAAAGCATTAAGCCATCATTAACTTTGTAGTTTTTGATAACTTTTTGCACAAACATAGATAGCCATATACACTTGTATATATCACATTCTCTCATTTACTGAGAAAAGAAAAATTATATTTGTGAATAATTTACATAGTTGTCATGCAAATTCTATTACTGCCTTTATTTGTTTATCCTTTGTAATATTTAGCTGAAATATTTTTAGTTTGCATTTTTTAACTGCTAAACTTTGATTATAATTTCGAAAGTAGAAATGATATGTGATTGACAACAGTTTGCTAAGTCTATTCAAAGCCCTTGTTATTTTGAATCTGATATTTACCAAAGACCTTATATGAAGTCATGCATAGCAAACAAAAAAAAAGACTTTACAAATTGACTACTTGCAAACCATTAAGTAAATTCTTAAAAAACTGATGCCACATTTCAGAGACTTGAAATAATCTCAAAGATTGTTGAAAATTTGCGTCATTGTATCTTCTATGTTCCAAAGCCATCGAAATGGAGGGAACCTGCCTGCAAAGTCTTACCAGAAGCAATTCCCTTGAAGGAATGTAAATGGAAGTCAACTTCTATCCCATTAGAAAAGTATCCTGGCAATCACCTGGATACTCACCTAGGTACTGACAAGCCATTACATGTAATCACTTAGATAATGAGACTCTAGTTATGAAAGTAATGTTACCAGATGCAATCTGAAACCCAGCAACTAGCTTTGACCATGCATGAATCACTGGGTGGTTGGAGAGAGAGGCTCATGTGTCAATCCAATTAATTTTTTGTCACGTAAGTATCTGTTGTCTCTATAGACAAGGGCAGTAGCAAAGAGACATTGAATAAGTACAACACTGAATGTGTTCCCTTTTTCTCTCTCCAGCCAACCTGCAGATTTTGAGCCTTATTTGCTGCTTGACTATCTGCATGCTACAGGTACTGTGTAAATATCAACCTAACAGCTACTGGCTTTAGAAGAAAAGATAAATCGATTGTCAACATTATCACGGCTTCAACCAAACCCAGAGAGCGCACTGAGTACAGCTTTAAACCAAACAACCACCATCTTTCAAGATCTGTATATCACTTTAACTTTACAGGACATTCAACTGCTTAACTTGTCCTCCACGTCCTCCAACTCTATGCTTCCAAGAAAGGGAAGCAAGGCAGGCCTGGGAGGCTAAAATTCAGAATCCCAATGGCAGGATGAACTTTTGCAATTTCATTCCCAGAACTTTAAAGGTGGATTAACTTTCCTCATGGCACGTATAGGGAAGCTGTTTTGCAAACATTTGCGTCTCATGCATACTTATTATAAGATCTGTATCCTGACACCAATGCACTACCAATTGTATTATTGAACAATAAAGGAAAAGTTGTACTTTGTTTCACACTTTATTTATGTGATGACTGCAAAATACAATTGTCACAATATACTGGTTTATTAACATTGAATCATTAATTTTTATTGTAACTAACAAATGGCTAATTATTGCCAAATGCACAAGCGTATATTATTAAACAGATATTTAAGAATTAAAGTATAAGTTGTATTTTGTGTACAGTTTATTTCTGTGACCCAATATACTGTTTTATTGAAATAGTTTATTAGTTGGTAATTTTAATTTGTAAGTACATACTTACCAGAGATATTATTGCTAATGCACATATGCATTGGTGTCAGCAAGTGCAACTCATATTAGAAGACAAGCTCCCCAGATTTAAATTTCCCATCACACTTAAGGTCTGCATGACTGAGCAGTAAATACCTTCAGATTCACAAATGGATGACATTTGTGAATCAGGCAAGGTAGCTATCTTCTAGGATTTTGGAGTGAGTACCCACTGCCCAGCCCTTTCTGAGGAGTGTTTTACCAAAGTCCTCAATTTACCTGTTGGATGGACACGATAACAGAAAACAGTAACCAGATTTCTGTACTGAGCAAGAACTACTATTTAAAGAATCCTTACAGTGTGGAAAACAGGTCATTTGGCCCATCGAGTCCGCACCAATCTTCCAAAGAGAATCCTACTCATACCTGCCCCAGCCTATCCCTTTGACCCTGCATTCTCCATGACTAATCCGCCTAGCCTACATATCCCTGGACACTATGGCCAACTTAGCATGACCAGTTCACCTAACCTGTACATAGAGTCAGAGTCATGCAGCATAGAAACAGACCTCTCAGTCCAACCAGACCATGCTGACCATAATCCCAAACAAAACTAGCCCCATCTACCTGCTCCTGGCCCATATCCCATTAAACCTTTACTCTTCATGTACTTATCCAAATGTCTTTTAAACATTGTAATTGTGCCGGAGTCCTTCACTTCCTCAGGATGTTCATTCCCACATGCAAATGACCCTCTGTAAACAATTTGGCCCACATGTCATTTTAAAATCTCTCTCGTCTCACCTTAAAAATGTACCTCCTAGACTTGAAATCCCCCCATTCCAGCACAGTTCTAGCACCAGTCTGGATCACAGATGTCAATGAGTTGTCTTTATTTCAGTTCCTTTTGACTTTGATGATGACACAAGGTGATAGGTATGTCAATTCTCAGTCTTTCATTCAATCATTAAGAATTCGGCCATTCAATATCACTGAATGGGGTTTATCCTCTTTTTCTTTCAATAAGGAATTTGTAGTCAGAGCAGTTCACAGGGAAATGATGAGTGAGAACAGCTACCAGGAGGTATAATGACATAGGAGAGAGGGAGAGATTTAAGTGCTTTCTCCTTTACAGTCTGGATGTTTGTCCTATATGTCCAAACACAAGCCTGTAGCCATTTGGTCAGGAACGTAATCATGGGTTTGTTATGATGCTGATCCCTCCTGTGCTTAAAACTGGTCAGTTTAAAAACCAGACTCAAAATATTAACTCTGTCTCTCCATAGGTACTGCCAGACCTGCTGAGCTTTTCAATGAGTCCCAGAAAATCATTTTTAATATTGTAACATTTTCTTCCATAATTTCTTTCAATTAAAGCAGCACCTTTTCCAATTTTTTAATCCAGCAAAAACGTAAAAGTGGTCTGAATGTGCCTCCACGTTTAAAACAGATGAAGTGCCATTTCAAAAATGTCTTTCATCACAAGGTATATAACACACAGACAACAAAACATGAAGTTTACTTCCATTCATCATTCATCCTTTATGCAAGTCATATTAAATCATTTAATATCTTTCTTTCAAATTATTAACTTATTCCATCATTTCTTTACATTCTGGGCAGTGCATTTGCTATCAGGTTATCTTCACTAACAATGTGAAGTTAGAGAGCAGTTAAATGCGTGGCTACAGGGATGGTGCAGGAGGGAGGGATTCCGGTTTCTGGATAACTGGGGTCCTTTCTGGGGAAGGTGGGACCTCTATAAAAAGGATGGTCTACACTTGAACCTGAGGGGCACCAGTATCCTTGGGGGGAGGTTTGCTAGTGCTCTTTGGGAGGGTTTAAACTAACTCCGCGGGGGCATGGGAACCAGGACTGTAGCTTTAGGGTACAGGACCTTGAGTGTAGGGAGGTTAGGAATAATGCAGCGATCTCGAAGGAGGGTGACTGTAACCAGAAAGGTGGATTGAAGTGTGTATACTTCAATGCCAGAAGTATAAGGAATAAGGTAGGTGAACTTGCAGCGTGGGTTGGTACCTGGGACTTCGATGTTGTGGCCATTACAGAGACGTGGGTAGAACAGGGACCACCAAGACTCCCGCCCACCCTCTGACGACCCCTTCTCCCGCCTCCAACACACCCCATCCACCTGGACACCCCGTGCAGGCCTCCTACCCGCCCTCGACCTCTTTATAGCCAACTGCCGCCGTGACATCAACCGACTCAACCTGTCCACCCCTCTCACCCACTCCAACCTCTCACCCTCAGAACGTGCAGCCCTCCACTCCCTCCGCTCCAATCCCAACCTCACCATCAAACCCGCAGACAAGGGAGGCGCGGTGGTAGTTTGGCGCACTGACCTGTACACCGCTGAAGCCAAACGCCAGCTCGCGGACGCCTCCTCTTATCGCCCCCTTGACCACGACCCCACCTCCCACCACCAAACCATCATCTCACAGACCATCCAGGACCTCATCACCTCAGGGGATCTCCCATCCACCGCCTCCAACCTCATAGTCCCACAACCCCGCACCGCCCGTTTCTACCTCCTGCCCAAAATCCACAAACCTGCCTGCCCCGGCCGACCCATTGTCTCAGCCTGCTCCTGCCCCACCGAACTCATCTCCCAATACCTCGACACGGTCCTGTCCCCTTTAGTCCAAGAACTCCCCACCTACGTTCGGGACACCACCCACGCCCTCCACCTCCTCCAGGATTTTCGCTTCCCCGGTCCCCAACGCCTTATTTTCACTATGGATATCCAGTCCCTGTACACCTCCATCCCCCATCACGAAGGACTCAAAGCCCTCCGCTTCTTCCTTTCCCGCCGCACTAACCAGTACCCTTCCACTGACACCCTCCTTCGACTGACTGAACTGGTCCTCACCCTGAATAACTTCTCTTTTCAATCCTCCCACTTCCTCCAAACTAAAGGAGTTGCCATGGGCACCCGCATGGGCCCCAGCTATGCCTGCCTCTTTGTAGGATATGTGGAACAGTCCATCTTCCGCAACTACACTGGCACCACCCCCCACCTTTTCCTCCGCTACATCGATGACTGTATCGGCGCTGCCTCGTGCTCCCACGAGGAGGTTGAACAGTTCATCAACTTTACTAACACCTTCCATCCCGACCTGAAATTCACCTGGACTGTCTCAGACTCCTCCCTCCCCTTCCTAGACCTTTCCATTTCTATCTCGGGCGACCGACTCAACACAGACATCTATTATAAACCGACTGACTCCCACAGCTACCTGGACTACACCTCCTCCCACCCTGCCCCCTGTAAAAACGCCATCCCATATTCCCAATTCCTTCGTCTCCGCCGCATCTGCTCCCAGGAGGACCAATTCCAACACCGCACAACCCAGATGGCCTCCTTCTTCAAGGACCGCAGATTCCCCCCAGACGTGATCGACGATGCCCTCCACCGCATCTCCTCCACTTCCCGCTCCTCCGCCCTTGAGCCCCGCTCCTCCAACCGCCACCAAGACAGAACCCCACTGGTTCTCACCTACCACCCCACCAACCTGCGCATACAACGTATTATCCGCCGCCATTTCCGCCACCTCCAAACGGACCCCACCACCAAGGATATATTTCCCTCCCCTCCCCTATCAGCGTTCCGCAAGGACCACTCCCTTCGTGACTCCCTTGTCAGATCCACACCCCCCACCAACCCAACCTCCACCCCCGGCACCTTCCCCTGCAACCGCAGGAAATGTAAAACTTGCGCCCACACCTCCACACTCACTTCCCTCCAAGGCCCCAAGGGATCCTTCCATATCCGCCACAAGTTCACCTGTACCTCCACACACATCATCTATTGCATCCGCTGCACCCGATGTGGCCTCCTCTATATTGGTGAGACAGGCCGCTTACTTGCGGAACGCTTCAGAGAACACCTCTGGGCCGCCCGAACCAACCAACCCAATCACCCCGTGGCTCAACACTTTAACTCCCCCTCCCACTCCACCGAGGACATGCAGGTCCTTGGACTCCTCCACCGGCAGAACACAACTACACGACGGCTGGAGGAGGAGCGCCTCATCTTCCGCCTGGGAACCCTCCAACCACAAGGTATGAATTCAGATTTCTCCAGCTTCCTCATTTCCCCTCCCCCCACCTTGTCTCAGTCGGTTCCCTCAACTCAGCACCGCCCTCCTAACCTGCAATCCTCTTCCTGACCTCTCCGCCCCCACCCCACTCCGGCCTATCACCCTCACCTTGACCTCCTTCCACCTATCCCACCTCCATCGCCCCTCCCCCTAGTCCCTCCTCCCTACCTTTTATCTCAGCCGGCTTGGCTCTCTCTCTCTTATTCCTGATGAAGGGCTTATGCTCGAAACGTCGAATTCTCTATTCCTGAGATGCTGCCTAACCTGCTGTGCTTTGACCAGCAACACATTTGCAGCTGTGATCTCCAGCATCTGCAGACCTCATTTTTTACTAGAACAGGGACAAGAATGGCTGTTGCACGTTCCAGGGTTCAAATGTTTTAGTAGGATCAGACATGGGGGTAAAAAAGGGGGAGGCGTGGCATTACTTGTCAAAGGCAGTATCACAGCAGTGGAATGGATGATGGAAGAGGACTTGCCATCTGAGGTAGTTTGGGCTGAGGTTAGAAATAGGAAAGGTGAGGTCACCCTGTTAGGTGTTTTCTACAGGCCTCCTAATAGTCCTAGAGAAGTAGAGGATAATATTGCGAGGATGATTCAGGAAAAGAGTGAAGGTAGCAGGGTGGTTGTTATGGGGGACTTTAACTTCCCAGATATTGACTGGGAGAGCTATAGCTCGAGTTCATTAGATGGGTCGGTGTTTGTACAATGTGTGCAGGAGGGTTTCCTGACACAATATGTCGACAGGCCAACAAGAGGGGAGGCTATATTGGATTTGGTTCTATGTAATGAACCAGGCCAGGTGTTGGACTTGGAGGTAGGTGAGCACTTCGGGGACAGTGACCACAACTCGGTGACTTTTACTTTAGTGATGGAGAGGGATAATCGTGTGCCGCAGGGCAAGAGCTATAGCTGGGGGCAGGGAAATTATGATGCAGTGAGGCATGACTTAGGATGTGTGGATTGGAAAAACAGGCTTCAAGAGAAGAACACTAATGAGATGTGGGGAGTGTTCAAGGAGCAGCTACTGCGTGTCCTCGATAGGTATGTACCAGTCAGGCATGGTGTAAAGGGCCTTGTGAGGCAGCCGTGGTTTAGTAAGGAATTGGAGTCCCTTGTGAAAGGGAAGAAGGAGGCATATGTAAAGATGAGGCGTGAAGGTTCAGTTGGGGCGATTGAGAGTTATAAGGTAGCCAGGAAGGAGCTAAAGAGGGAGCTAAGAAAAGCCAGAAGGGGACATGAAAAGTCTTTAGCTGGTAGGATTAGGGAAAACCCAAAGGCTTTCTATAGGTATGTCAAGAATAAAAGGATGACTAGGGTAGGTATCGGTCCAGTCAAGGATAGTAGTGGGAAGTTGTGTGTGGAGGCGGAGGAGATTGGAGAGACATTAAATCAGTACTTTTCATCAGTATTCACTCAGGAACAGGACACTGTTGCTGATGTGAATATGGAATCACAAAAAATTAGAATGGATGCCCTGGAAATATGCAGGGAAGAGGTTTTGGGAATATTGGAAAGGATGAATATAGATAAGTCTCCTGGGCCTGATGGCATTTACCCCAGGATCCTATGGGAAGCTAGGGAGGAGATAGCAGAGCTATTGGCCTGGATTTTTATGTCATCGTTGTCAACAGGAATAGTACCAGAGGACTGGAGGATAGCGAATGTGGTCCCATTGTTCAAGAAAGGGAGTAGGGATAGCCCTAGCAACTATAGGCCAGTGAGTCTGACTTCAGTGGTGGGCAAAGTCTTAGAGAGAATGGTAAGGGATAAGATTTATGAACATCTGGGTAGGAATAACGTGATCAGGGATAGCCAGCATGGTTTTGTGAAGGGCAGGTCGTGCCTCACAAACCTTATTGAGTTCTTTGAGAAGGTGACCAAGGAAGTGGATGAGGGTAAAGCAGTAGATGTTGTGTATATGGATTTTAGTAAGGCGTTCGATAAGGTTCCCCATGGTAGGCTAATGCTAAAACTTCGGAGGTATGGCATTGAGGATACATTAGAGGTTTGGATTAGGAATTGGCTGGCTGGAAGGAGACAGAGGGTAGTAGTTGATGGATTATGTTCATCTTGGAGCGCAGTTACTAGCGGTGTACCACAAGGATCTGTTTTGGGACCATTGCTTTTTGTTATCTTTATAAATGATCTAGAGGAAGGACTTGAAAGCTGGGTAAGCAAGTTTGCGGATGACACAAAAGTCGGTGGAGTTGTGGATAGTGAGGAAGGAAGTGGTAGGTTACAGCGGGATATAGATAAGTTGCAGAGCTGGGCGGAAATGTGGCAAATGGAATTCAATGTAGCTAAGTGCGAAGTCGTTCACTTTGGTAGGAATAACAAGATGATGGATTACTGGGCTAATGGTAGGCTACTTGGTAGTGTGGATGAGCAGAGGGATCTTGGTGTCCATGTACACAGATCTCTGAAAGTTGCCACCCAGGTAAATAGTGCTGTGAGGAAGGCATATGGTGTACTGGGCTTTATTGGCAGAGGAATTGAGTTCCGGAGTCCTGAGGTCATGTTGCAGTTGTATAAGACTCTGGTGCGGCCTCATCTGGAGTATTGTGTGCAGTTTTGGTCGCCATACTATAGGAAGGATGTGGAAGCTTTAGAACGAGTGCAGAGGAGGTTTACCAGGATGTTGCCTGGAATGGTAGGAAAATCTTATGAGGAAAGGCTGAGGCACTTGGGGCTGTTCTCATTGGAGAAGAGAAGGTTTAGGGGAGATCTGATAGAAGTGTATAAGATGATTAGGGGTTTAGATAGGGTAGATACTAAGAACCTTTTACCGCTAATGGAGTCAGGTGTTACTAGGGGACATTGCTTTAAATTAAGGGGTGGTAGGTATAGGACAGATGTTAGGGGTAGATTCTTCACACAGCGGGTTGTGAGTTCATGGAATGCCCTGCCCGTATCAGTGGTGAACTCTCCTTCTTTATGGTCATTTAAGCGGGCATTGGATAAGCATTTGGAAGTTATTGGGCTAGTATAGGTTAGGTAGGATTCGGTCGGCGCAACATCGAGGGCCGAAGGGCCTGTACTGCGCTGTATCCTTCTATGTTCTATGTTCTATGTTCTAATGTGATCAGTCTTCACATTAAGTGGTTTAATCAATAGACTCCATCTGAACAGTTTCTCATTTTGATTTTTAAATTTTCTAATGAATGCTAGGTTAGGCACTGTCAACCCCATTAATACAATCTTTTAACAAAGAATTGGATGGGAGTCTGACAACATTGCTGCATCATTACTCAGTAGTCTATGCAGAATTGAGCTAATCTGTCTGTCTTCAGGATCAATCCCACTGGTGAACTCCATCTGCTTTGGCTAGGTTCAATCAAGTGAATTTTCCATCCAAACGCACTACGAAAGCAACCACCCCAACACACACAAAGAAGTTGCATCAAGACACTGTTCAAAAGGGCCACAACACACTGCAGTACACCAGAACTGCAAAAAGAGGAAGAAGAACACCTACACAATGTATTCGCCAAAAACGGATACCCGTGCAATTTCATCAACAGATGCCTAAGGGAAAGACAACGGAGCAAGGACGTGCCTCAACCCAAAGGAGCATTTCTGAACTGACAGCCAGACTACGCGACCACTAGGACTCATAACAGCACCCAAACCAACAGCCACTTTCAGACAACTCATCAGGACAAAGGACCCGATACCCAGCATGAGCAAAATCAACCTAGTATACAAAATCCCATGCAAGGACTGGATAAAACACTACATAGGACAAACAAGAAGACAGCTAATGATTCGCATCCATGAACACCAACTAGCCACGAAACGACACGACTAGCTATCCTTAGTAGCCACACACACAGATGACGAGCAACTTGAATTAGACTGGGACAACACTACTATTATAGGACAAGCCAAACAGAGAACAGCCAGGGAATTCCTAGAGGCATGGCACTCATCCCCAGATTCAATCAATAAGCACATTGATCTGGACCCAATATACCGGCCACTGCAGCGGACAGCTGGAACGGACAACTGCAAGCGGCAGAGACAAACCACTATAAATGCCGGAGGAAACATCACAGAAGTGCTTCACAGGAGGCTCCCAAGCACTGAGGATGTCACCTAGACAGAGGATGAAACATCTGCAACACAAATTCCCAGCTTGGCGAACAGAACCACAACAATAAGGATGTTGTTTTATTATGACTGAGTCTCCCATGTTCACACCCATTTCTAGCTGACATTATATATCCAGGTATATCTCTGCAGATTTCCTTATACTTTGTAAGTAGCCTTCCAAATCTTCTTGTTATCCTTCCTCTAAATATGAGAACCCAATGCCTAACAGTGCCAGAATTTCTGCATTGGCTAGTTAGATTGCAGGAGGTTTGTGTTGTGAACTATCCACCACTCTTTTTATTCACTCTTATTAATGTCTCCGTCCTTCACTCCTCTTATCACCTGACATACTTGCTATTTCATATTCTTCCTGCAATGGTATTACTTCAGCATAATATAATTTATTTTTGTGAGAAAGAATATCTCTCAAGATAAGTCACTTCAATAACTCTCTGAACTATCTTGTAGGGACCACTGCTCAGAGGTTCACCACACAAAGGCAACAACACCAATATTTTGTTTCCTACTCGAAATTTTCCTGTTGCAACACATCTGTCTGCCAATTATTTATCTTTATTGGCAAAGTTTTTGAATGCTTCTGTAACTCAGTCTAGAAGATGATTTAATCCAAAGTTGAGGATTTGTCTTGGAAAAATATTCTTAATCAATTTTAATGGACCTCCTATCCATTAAATTTAAATTTAAAAAGGAGGTTCTCGAGAGTAGTAATATCTGGATAACTGCCGGTGCTACGAGCTAGTGAGGGCAGGAATAGGAGGATAGAGCAGATGAATGCATGGCTGAGGAGCTGGTGTATGGGAGAAGGATTCACATTTTTGGATCATTGGAATCTCTTTCCGGGTAGAAGGGACGTGTACAAGAAGGACGGATTGCACCTAAATTGGAAGGGGACTAATATACTGACAGGGAAATTTGCTGAAGCTGCTCAGAAGGATTTAAACTAGTCAGGTGGGGGGCTGAGACCCAGGGAGATAGTGAGGAAAGAGATCGATCTGACACTGGTACTGTTGAGAACAGAAGTGAGTCAAACAGTCAGGGCAGGCAGGGACAAGGTAGGACGAATAAACTAAACTGCTTTTATTTTAAGGCAAGGGGCCTAACAGGGAAGGCAGATAAACTCAGGACATTGTAAAGAACATGGGAATAGAATATCATAACAATTACAGAAACATGGTTCAGGGATGGGCAGGGCTGCAGCTTAATGTTCCAGGATACAAATGCTACAGGAAGGATAGAAAGGGAAGCAAAAGAGGAGGGGGAGTGGCGTTTTTGATAAGGGATAGCATTACAGCTGGACTGAGGGATGATATTCCCAGGAATACATTCAGAGACATTATTTGTGTGGAACTGAGAAATAAGAAAGGGATGATCACCTTATTGGGATTGCATTATAGACCTCCTAATAGTCAGAGGGAAATTGAGAAACAAACTTGTTAGGAGATCTCAGCTATCTGTAAGAATAATAGGGTCGTTATGGTAGGGGATTTTAACTTTCCAAACATAGACTTGGACTGCCATAGTGTTAAGGGGTTAGATGGAGGGGGATTTGGTAAGTGTGTACAAGAAAAATTTCTGATGCAGTATGTGGATGTACCTACTAGAGAATGTGCAAAACCTGACCCACTCTTGGGAAATAAGGCAGGGCAAGTGACTGAGGTGTCAGTGGGAAGCACTTTGGGGCCAGCGACCAAACTTCTATTAGATTTAAAATAGTGATGGAAAAGGAGAGACCAGATCTAAAAGTTGAAGTTCTAAATTGGAGAAAGGCCAATTTTGACGGTATTAGGCAAGAACTTTCGAAAGCTGATTGGGGGCAAATGTTTTCAGGTAAAGGGACGGCTGGAAAATGGGAAGCCTTCAGAAATGAGATAACGAGAATCCAGAGAAAGTATATTCCTGTCAGGGTGAAAGGAAAGGCTGGTAGGTATAGGAAATGCTGGATGACTAAAGAAATTGAGGGTTTAGTTAAGAAAAAGAAGGAAGCATATGTAAGGTATGGACAGCAGAGATTGAGTGAATCCTTAGAAGAGTATAAAGGCAGTAGGAGTATACTTAAGAGGGAAATCAGGAGGGCAAAAAAGGGGACATGAGATAGCTTTGGCAAATGGAATTAAGGAGAATCCAAAGTGTTTTTACAAATGTGTTAAGGGCAAAAGGGTAACTTGGGAGAAAATAGGGCCCCTCAAAGATCAGCAAAGCAGCCTTTGTGTGGAGCCGCAGAAAGTGGGGAAGATACTAAATAAGTATTTTGCATCAGCATTTACTGCAGAAAAGGATATGGAAGATATAGACTGTAGGGAAATAGATGGTGACACCTTGCAAAATGTCCAAATTACAGAGGAGGATGTGCTGGATGTCTTGAAACGCATAAAGGTGGATAAATCCCCAGGACCTGATCAGGTGTACCCTAGAACTCTGTGGGAAGCTAGAGAAGTGATTGCTGGGCCTCTTGCTGAGATATTTGTATCATCGATAGTCATAGGTGAGGTGCTGGAAGACTGGAGATTGGCTAACGGTGCCACTGTTTAAGAAGGGTGGTAAGGACAAGCCAGGGAACTAAAGATCAGTGAGCCTGATGTCAGTGGTGGGCAAGTTGTTGGAGGGAATTCTGAGGGATAGGATGTACATGTATTTGGAAAGGCAAGGACTGATCAGGGATAGTCAACATGGCTTAGTGCGTGGGAAATCATGTCTCACAAACCTGATTGAGTTTTTTGAAGAAGTAACAAAGAGGATTGATGAGGGCAGAGCGGTAGATGTGAGCTATATGGATTTCAGTAAGGCGTTCAACAAGGTTCCCCATGGGAGACTGATTAGCAAGGCTAGATCTCACAGAATACACTGAGAACTAGCCATTTGGGTACAGAACTGGCTCAAAGGTAGAAGACAGAGAGTGGTGTTAGAGGGTAGTTTTTCAGACTGGAGGCCTGTGACCAGTGGAGTGCCACAAGGATTGGTGCTGTGTCCTCTACTTTTTGTCATTTACATAAATGATTTGAATGCGAGCATAAGAGGTATAGTTTGTAAGTTTGCAGATGACACAAAAATTGAAGGTATAGTGGACAGCGAAGTGGGTTACCTTACATTACCACAGGATCTTGACCAGATGGGCCAATGGGCAGAGAAGTGGCAGATGGAGTTTAATTCAGATAATTGCGAGGTGCTGCATTTTGGGAAAGCAAATCTTAGCAGGACTTATACACTTAATGGTAAGGTCCTAGGGAGTGTTGCTGAACAAAGAGACCTTGGATTGCAAGTTCATAGCTCCTTGAAAGTGGAGTCGCAGGCAGATAGGATAGTGAAGAAGGTGTTTGGTATGCTTTCGTTTATTATTCAGAGTATTGAGTACAGGGGTTGGGAGGTCATGTTGCAGCCATACAGGACATTGGTTAGGCCACTGTTGGAATATTCGTGCAATTCTGGTCTCCTTCCTATTGGAAAGATGTTGTGAAACTTGAAACGTTTCAGAAAAGATTTACAAGGATGTTGTCAGGGTTGGAGGATCTGAGCTATAGGAAGAGGTTGAACAGCTGGGGCTGTTTTCCTTGGAGCGTCAGAGGCTGAGGGTTGACCTTATAGAGGTTTACAAAATTATGAGGGGCATGGATAGGATAAATAGGCAAAGTCTTTTCCCTGGGGTTGGGCAGTCCAGAACTAGAAGGTATAGGTTTAGGGTGAGAGGGGAAAAATAAAGAAGTGACCTCAGGGGCAACATTTTCAAGCAGAGGGTGGTATGTGTATGGAATGAGCTGCCAGAGGAAGTGGTGGAGGCTGGTACAATTGCAACATTTAAGAGGCATTTGGATGTGTATATGAATAGGAAGGGTTTGGAGGGATGTGGGCTGGGTGCTGGCAGGTGGGTCTAGATTAGGTTGGGATATCTGGTCGGCATGGACGACCGAAGGGTCTGTTTCCATGTTGTACATCTCTATGACTCTACGTGGATCACCTGTTAGCTGTTAACTTACAAACTGGCCAGGACCAAAACATACCTCAAATGTCAGACCAGCCAGAATGTCTATCAGAAACTATAGGTGCTTTCCCTGCATCTAGTGTTCTGGAGGAAACTTCAGAGTCTGAAATGGATACAGCCTCATTACTGTTGCTGCCAGAAGAGGAGGAGGAAACTTTCCTCAGATGTTCCAGATGCAAGAGCTGGGCCAAGGTCCGGTACATGCCTTCTGAGTCTGAGTCAGAGGATCTGGACCTGGGGTGAAAAAGCCGCAGGAGAAGACTACAAATGAAAGATCAGTCCTACATCCCCGGATTTAGTGGGGAGGTTATTGGACCCAGTTTGACCTTGTTGACTGCGAGGTTCTTGATTAGGATGGTTAATCTGATCCAATCAAGGCGGCCTTGATTGATCAATATAACCAGGAGTTCTGAAGATCTCCTCGTGGGTCTGCTCCTGGGCCTGGCCAAACTGGCCATAAACAGGTCCAGGCAGCGGGCCGTGGAGGGGGTCGTTAGGGCCGACTGCCTGCCCCTCTTCCGCGGTTACGTTAGGGCCCGGGTGTCCTTGGAGAAGGAGCACGCGGTGTCCACCAACACCCTGGAGTTGTTCAGGGAGAGGTGGGCGCCGCAGGGAGTGGAGTGCATCATTTCCCCCTCCAACTCTATTTTGATTTAGTCCCTGCCCTCCCCTTCACTGTTTTGATCACACAGCATTGCCCTTTGATGTGAAGGGCACTGCTCGTCACAGGCCACTCGGGTGTTTTCCTACTTTTCCTGGTGGTGGAAATTGAATAAAGATTTGTACACCTTGTCTCTCACTGTGTCTCACACCTGCACACACACACCATGGGTGCTGGGGATAAAAATAATAAGCACTACCGCAGTTAGGCGGTAGTGTGGGGGGAGAAAAAAAAAAATAATAAAAAAAAAAAAAAAAAAAATATATAAAAAAAGAGAAAAAAAAAAGAAAAAAGAAAAAAAAAAAAAAAAAAAAAAAAAATATAACCAGGAGTTCTGAAGATCTCCTCGTGGGTCTGCTCCTGGGCCTGGCCAAACTGGCCATAAACAGGTCCAGGCAGCGGGCCGTGGAGGGGGTCGTTAGGGCCGACTGCCTGCCCCTCTTCCGCGGTTACGTTAGGGCCCGGGTGTCCTTGGAGAAGGAGCACGCGGTGTCCACCAACACCCTGGAGTTGTTCAGGGAGAGGTGGGCGCCGCAGGGAGTGGAGTGCATCATTTCCCCCTCCAACTCTATTTTGATTTAGTCCCTGCCCTCCCCTTCACTGTTTTGATCACACAGCATTGCCCTTTGATGTGAAGGGCACTGCTCATCACTGGCCACTCGGGTGTTTTCCTACTTTTCCTGGTGGTGGAAATTGAATAAAGATTTGTACACCTTGTCTCTCACTGTGTCTCACACCTGCACACACACACCATGGGTGCTGGGGATAAAAATAATAAGCACTACCGCAGTTAGGCGGTAGTGTGGGGGGTTAATGAAAAAGAAAAGAAAGAAAAAAAAGAAAAAAAAAAAAAATATAACCAGGAGTTCTGAAGATCTCCTCGTGGGTCTGCTCCTGGGCCTGGCTAAACTGCCCATAAACAGGTCCAGGCAGCGGGCCGTGGAGGGGGTCGTTAGGGCCGACTGCCTGCCCCTCTTCCGCGGTTACGTTAGGGCCCGGGTGTCCTTGGAGAAGGAGCACGCGGTGTCCACCAACACCCTGGAGTTGTTCAGGGAGAGGTGGGCGCCGCAGGGAGTGGAGTGCATCATTTCCCCCTCCAACTCTATTTTGATTTAGTCCCTGCCCTCCCCTTCACTGTTTTGATCACACAGCATTGCCCTTTCATGTGAAGGGCACTGCTCGTCACAGGCCACCCGGGTGTTTCCCCCCTGTCAGGAGTTGGACCAGTGGCAGTGTTGTGCCTGGAGAAGGAGAAGGAGAAGGAGAAGGAGAAGGAGAAGGAGAAGGAAGAGGAAGGAAGAAGAGAGAAGAACAATGAGGAGGTGGAGGAAGGAGGTGAGAGCTGGTGTTCTGGGCCCTGTGTTTGAGCTGACCTGGGGCCCACTCCCACTGCTGGTCTCTGGGACCCCGCCTGGGCCTGCCCTCCACCACCGCAGCCTGGGACTCGCCTGAGGCCCCTTCCCACAACCTCCTCCACTGGTGTGACCTGAGGCCTACCTCCACTGCTGGGACCAAGGGCCAGCCTGGGACTCGCCAGAGGCCTGCCTCAACTTCTGCTGCAGCCAGAGGCCTGCCTCCACCAGCGCTGCCTGGGACTTGCCTGGGAGTCCCTCCCCAACTGAGGGCCTGCCTGGGACTCGCCAGAGGCCTGCCTCCACCACCGCAGCCTGGGACTTGCCTGAGGCCACTCCCCGCAGCCTCCACCACTGCTGCGACCTGAGGCCCACCTCCACCGCTGCTGCCCAGGACATAATTTTGGGGCTGCCTGGGACTTGTCTTGGGGACCCCCCCAACAGGCCTGCCCCCAACACTGCAACCGAGGGCCTGCCGAGGACTTGCCTGAGGCCTGCCTCCACCACCGCTGCCTAGGACTCGCCTCGGGTGACTGGCCTCGGGCACCTCCCCAAGGACTCCACCGCGACTACTGCCAGAGGCCCACCTCCACCGCTGCTGCCGGGGGCCGACGGAGTATGGCGAGCCCGAAGGTCGCAGGGCCCAGCCGGACCTACGCCGGGGTAGCCGCTGCCTTGGGCTCGGCTGGCCCAACCCCGGCCGCAACCGCATCCCCCTTCAGGCACCTGACCAAACGCCTGGGGGTCAAGGCCTATCCCCATCCCAACATGACCATCGAGGCCTGCAGTAAGGCCATGGCTAGTGTGGTCGGCCCACTGGCCATCGTCGCTGCGGCCCGCATGTACGGGAAGGCCGTCTTCTTTCTTAAGACCGAGCAGGCGGTCCACCTGGCCGTGGAGAGGGGGCTCACTGTGGGCGGGACATATTTGCCAGTCGACCCTTTGGAGGTCACGGCCCAGAGAGTCGTGATCTCCAACGTCCCGCCCTTCATTGCCAGCGAGCTCCTTCTTCCCCACCTCAACACCTTGGGGGAGATCCGGTCAGGTGTTCAACCGCTCCTGCTCGGTCTTAAGGACCCCACCCTCCGTCACGTGTACTCCTTCCGACGCCAGGTGTTTATTTGCCTGGCCCGGGAGGAGGTCACGGAGGGCTCCTTCACTGTCCTCCACGAGGGCGCGGCATACCGCGCCTTCTGGACGGCGGACGGTGTGCGGTGCCACCTGTGCCGTGAGGTGGGGCACATTAGAAAGAACTGCCCCACCCAGAAGGCTGCCCAGCCCACACCAACGGCTGCGGGTGGTGCCGCCGCACCCACTCCCCCTCCCCCAAAGTCAAAACCACAAGCCCCGGCACCGGGGGCTAAGCCGGAGGCTCCCAACGCCTCAGCTTCTGGCAGGGAGGGGGGTGAGCGCCCGACCGAACGGAAGGCGCTCAGGAAGACGCAACGCGTCAAGCCCGCCCACGGGGAGACCACCCTATCCCTATCCCCATCCCCTTCCCCTTCCCCTCCACGTAACCCACGACCTGCCCCGCCCCGGCACGACAATGCCCCTGCGGCCGTGCCAGCGTCGCCCCGGCGCGGGAACCCTGACCCCCGAACCCCCAAACCCGTACCTGATCCTGGCCCCACTGACTCCAACCCCCACCTCGCCACGGAAACTCCTGGGGCTTCAACCCCTCGTCCGGAGACCGAGCCCCGCCCCACCCATACGCCCCCTGACACTAACCTGAGGGGAACCACCGCTGCCCTACCACCTCCAGAGACTGATTCTCCTAGCCCTGGAGAGGGAACTGGGCCCCTGCCCTGCCCGCCATCACCTGATATACCAGGGGCGGGGCAGGAAGTGACACGGCTGACCCTCCCCACCCTGGCCACGACCCCTGCATTCCCCCAGCCAATCATATTCCGGGAAAGGCTGGGGGGAGGGACCTCGGGCCCCATGACCACCAAGGCGGGCGGGGAGGGGAAGACCCATAAATCCCCCCCTGTCTCTCTGGGGAAGAGGCGCCGGCCCTTGGAGGGGGGAGAAATCCCATCAGCGCGCCGGCGGCGCTGCCCCTCTCCAGGGGATGAGCCGACGGTGTCTCCCCACTGTCCTGCACCATGGCCTGACCTGCCCAAACCCCCAGGGGCGACAGCCGGGCCTTCCACCGCCATAACTCCTCCAGCCCCTGGGGAGGATTTTAATACCGTCACGGGCCATGGTGCAGGCGACCGCGTTCTTTTTAACATTGGGTCGTCGAGCGGTGGAGGGGAGGAAGGTGTTATCCTCGCTCCTCCCTCCCAGACTGTTTTTCCGGGGGCCTTGGCCCTGGGGGAGGACCTTTTCCCCGAGGAGCCGGGCGTCCCGGTGTCGGGAGAGGAGCGGGGCCCCGAGCCTCTGCCGCCCGGCGACCCGAACTCGGGGCGTTCCGGGAAGGGGTGCGCCGAGGAAGATACGGAAGGTGACCCTGGGGGTGGGGTCACTGGAGGTTTGAGGCCAGTTGGCGGTGCCGGACCAGCCCCCATCCTCTCGGTGGGGGAGGGGTCGGTGACCGAAGGCGACCTCCCGGAGGAGGGTTCTGGATCGGTGGCGGACACCGGGGACGACGCGGAGTCCGTCTCCAGCGACATTTTCGAGTCCCAGGTGCCCCCCACCGATCTCCCCCTCATCCCCCTCGAGGAACTCCGGGAATTTGTCGAGGAAACTCGGAGTCGCCGGGATAGAGCCCAACTGGCGCTCGACCGCTGGAGCTCCTTCGAAAGAATCTACTGGTCGGCCCACGCTGCGCGCCAGGCGCCCGGGCTTGACGTCAATGAGCGAAAGCGAGTCAGGAACTTCCTGGGAGCACTCCTGGTGAGGGCGAGGGACTTCTGTGCCCCTCTCTCGTCCTCCCAGTAAATATGTACATAGTTTAACTGTGTGTACTGGTGGTGGTTGCACTATACTTCCGACATGGAGACAACTATAGCCAGCCTCAACATCAACGGCAGCAGGGAGTCACAGCGCAGATTCCAGACCCTCTCGGTCCTTCGGGACGGGAGGTATGCGGTGTGCTTCCTGCAAGAAACCCACACTACCCCGGGAGACGAAGCCACCTGGCTCCTGGAGTGGCGAGGGGGGGTCTACATGAGTCACCTCACCCGCAGATCTGGCGGGGTGGCTATCTTGTTGGCCCCGCATTTTCAGCCGGAGATCTTGGGGGTCAGGGAGCCAGTGCCAGGCCGTTTGCTTCACCTGACGGTTCGGCTGGGGGGCGCGGTGCTTCACTTGGTGAACGTCTACGCTCCCCTGGCCGGGCCGAGGCAAGCGAGCTTCTTCGAAGAAGTGTCCGCTCATCTCGCTTCCATCGACGAGAACCAGTGCGTCGTCCTCGGGGGAGATTTTAACTGCGTCCTCGAGGACAGGGACCACGGCGGTGCCCGCACGAGTTCGACGTCGGGGAGGAGGTTGGGGGACTTGGTCAAGTCCTTGGACCTGGTGGACGTCTGGCGGAATCTCCATCCTGACTCCATCGCCTTCACCTTCGTGAGGCCTGGGGTCGGAGCGTCCAGAATCGACCGCCTGTACGTTTCGCGGGCGTACGCCTCCTGCTTTCCGAAGGCCTCCACGCGGCAGGTGTCGTGCACGGACCATCACCTGGTGTGGGCGGAACTCCTTCCGTTCGGCGCCAGGTTGGGCTCCGCGTACTGGCACTTTAACAACCTGCTGCTGGAGGACGAGCGGTTCCGGGACTCGTTTCGTCGTTTCTGGGCCGGCTGGAGAAGGAAGCGGGGAAGCTTCCCCTCCCTGAGGCTATGGTGGGACGTGGGCAAGGCTCACGTCCGCGTCTTCTGTCAGGAGTACGCGAGGGGGTCGACAAAGAGGCGGAAATCCAGGATCGGGGAGTTGGAGAGGGAGATGCTCGACCTGGAGTCACGCCTCGGTCAGCCCGACGCGGACCCGGCCCTGCGCGGGGTGTACGAAGAGAAGAAGGCCGCGCTCCGGGACCTGCAGCTCGTCGGGGCTCGGGGCGCGTACGTGAGGTCGCGGCTCCAGCTCCTCCAGGACCTGGACCGCGGCTCCCCCTTCTTCTACTCGCTGGAAAAAAGGCGTGGCACCCGTCAGCAGCTCCTTGTGCTGCTGGCCGACGACGGGTCCCTCGTCTCGGATCCGGAGGGTATCAGGGCCCACGTCCGATCCTATTACACGGCCCTGTTCTCTCCGGATCCGTCCAGCGAGGACGCTCGCAGAGTTCTGTGGGAGGACCTGCCGCAGCTCAGCCCGGAGGACGCCGGAAGGCTCGACGCTCCCGTCACCTTAGAGGAGCTGACCGGCGCCCTCGACCGGCTCTCGCGGGGCAAATCCCCGGGGCTGGACGGGCTGACTGTGGAGTTCTTCAGGGCGTTCTGGGACGTCCTGGGGAGCGACTACGCACAGGTCCTGGGGGAGTGTCTAAATGCCGGAGAGCTGCCCCTTTCTTGGCGCAGGGCGGTCATCGTCCTGCTGCCAAAGAAGGGGGACCTTCGTTCTTTGAAGAACTGGCGTCCGGTCTCCCTCCTCAGCACGGACTACAAAATTTTTGCCAGGGTGTTGTCTTCTCGCCTGGCTTCCGTGCTGGCCCACATGATTCACCCGGACCAGTCCTACACGGTCCCGGGCCGGAGGATACAAGACAACGTCCATCTGGTCCGGGACCTGATCCATTTCTGTCGACGGGCTGGTCTGCCGAGCGCCTTCCTGTCTCTCGACCAGGAGAAGGCGTTCGACAGGGTCGATCACGAGTACCTGCTCGGGACTCTGCGGGCGTTCGGGTTCGGGACGCAGTTCGTCGCCCGGATCCGACTTTTGTACGCCGCCGCAGAGTGTCTGGTTAAAGTTAACGGGTCCCTGACGGCGCCCCTTCGCTTCGGGAGAGGAGTACGTCAGGGCTGCCCCCTGTCCGGCCAGCTGTATTCCCTGTGCGTGGAGCCTTTCCTGCGCCTCTTGCGGAGGAGGTTGTCGGGGCTGGTTCTGCGCGGCGCGGGCGCGGGGGTGGTCCTCTCGGCCTACGCCGACGACGTGCTCCTCACTTTCACCGACCCGGCTGACCTGGGGAGGATGCGCGAGTGCCAGGCCGTGTACTCGGCGGCGTCTTCCGCCAGGATCAACTGGGCCAAATGTTCCGGGCTACTGGTGGGTCCGTGGCGGGTGGACTCCCTGCCGGAGGAGTTTCGGGGGTTCAGCTGGAGTACCACCCATCTCCTCTACCTGGGGGTCTACCTCAGCCCGACCGAGGAATCCTGGCCGGCCAACTGGCAGGAGCTGGAGGCCAAAGTCTCGGCTCGCCTAGGCCGCTGGACAGGACTGCTCCGAGTGCTATCTTACAGGAGCCGAGTGCTGGTCATAAACCAGCTGGTGGCCGCCATGCTGTGGTACCGGCTGGTCACTTTGGTCCCTCCTCCTGGCTTTGTCGCTGACATCCAGAGAACGTTGGTCGACTTCTTCTGGGACAAAAAGATGCACTGGGTCGCTGCGCAGGTTCTGAGTCTCCCCATTGAGGAGGGCGGTCAGTCGCTGGTGTGCGTCCGCACCCAGGTCGCGACCTTCCGCCTTCAGACCTTGCAGCGATACCTTTACGTCGAGCCTCCTCCTAGGTGGTGCGCCCTGGCGACGTATTTTTTCCGCCAGGTGCGTAACCTCAACTACGACACGCAGCTCCTGTTCGTCGACCGTGACGGTTTGGAGGTCGCCCTCAAGGTGCTGCCTGTCTTTTACCAGGACCTGATCACTGTCTGGAACATGGTCGAATCGCGTCGCGCCTACCCTCCGGCAGGAGTAGCGGCTGTCGTCAGGGAGCCGTTGCTCAGGAATCCGCACCTCCGTGCTCGCGGGTTCGAGTGGCTGTCGGAGGGGAGGGCCGTGGCGGCGAGGGTGACCAGGGTCGGGGACGTGCTGGGTGCCGGGGGCCTGGGCTGGACGTTGCCGCAAGACATAGCGAGCAGGGCAGCGGTAGACGTCCGGTACGTGGCCACCGGCATCCGACGCCTTAAAACGGCGGTGCTCGGACCCGACGTAGTGCACCAGTTGGAGGACGCTCAGGTGTGCGGTGGGATCCCGTCCGCGCTCACCCCTGCCCGGACGGAATTTCACATTGGCCCCAGGGTCCCGTACTTCCCGCGGGAGCCTGTGCCCCACAACCTGAGCCGCCTCCGAAATTTTAACTTTGTCCCGTTCAAGGACGTTAAAAGGTGTGTCCTATATCGACTGCTGCTGCACACCGTCCACCTCTTCTCCCTCATCCACCGCCCGGACACGCCCTGGCGTGCCCATTTGCCACCGGGCGGTGGGGATCCCCAGTGGAGGGCTCTCTACGCAGGAGTCCTCCCCCTTTCTCTCGGGGATCTGGGGTGGAGGGTGCTGCACGCAGCAGTCCCCTGCAACCGCAGATTGCGGTGGTTCACGGACTCCCAGCCCAACTGCTTGTTCTGTGGCGCTGTGGAGTCCGTGGACCATGTGTATGTTGGGTGTGGGCGTTTGCACTCCCTTTTTGATTTTCTGAAAAACCTTCTCCTCTGCTTTTGGTTGCACTTCAGTCCCACGCTCCTGATCTTCGGGCACCCGGTGCGGAGGAGGGAGGGCAGGTCTGAAGACCTCCTCGTGGGTCTGCTCCTGGGCCTGGCCAAACTGGCCATAAACAGGTCCAGGCAGCGGGCCGTGGAGGGGGTCGTTAGGGCCGACTGCCTGCCCCTCTTCCGCGGTTACGTTAGGGCCCGGGTGTCCTTGGAGAAGGAGCACGCGGTGTCCACCAACACCCTGGAGTTGTTCAGGGAGAGGTGGGCGCCGCAGGGAGTGGAGTGCATCATTTCCCCCTCCAACTCTATTTTGATTTAGTCCCTGCCCTCCCCTTCACTGTTTTGATCACACAGCATTGCCCTTTGATGTGAAGGGCACTGCTCATCACTGGCCACTCGGGTGTTTTCCTACTTTTCCTGGTGGTGGAAATTGAATAAAGATTTGTACACCTTGTCTCTCACTGTGTCTCACACCTGCACACACACACCATGGGTGCTGGGGATAAAAATAATAAGCACTACCGCAGTTAGGCGGTAGTGTGGGGGGTTAATTTTTAAAAAAAAAAAAAGAAGGAAAAAAAAAATAAAAAAAAAAAAATATAACCAGGAGTTCTGAAGATCTCCTCGTGGGTCTGCTCCTGGGCCTGGCTAAACTGCCCATAAACAGGTCCAGGCAGCGGGCCGTGGAGGGGGTCGTTAGGGCCGACTGCCTGCCCCTCTTCCGCGGTTACGTTAGGGCCCGGGTGTCCTTGGAGAAGGAGCACGCGGTGTCCACCAACACCCTGGAGTTGTTCAGGGAGAGGTGGGCGCCGCAGGGAGTGGAGTGCATCATTTCCCCCTCCAACTCTATTTTGATTTAGTCCCTGCCCTCCCCTTCACTGTTTTGATCACACAGCATTGCCCTTTCATGTGAAGGGCACTGCTCGTCACAGGCCACCCGGGTGTTTCCCCCCTGTCAGGAGTTGGACCAGTGGCAGTGTTGTGCCTGGAGAAGGAGAAGGAGAAGGAGAAGGAGAAGGAGAAGGAGAAGAAGAAAGAAGAAGAACAAGGAGGAGGTGGAGGAAGGAGGTGAGAGCTGTGTGTTCTGGGCCCTGTGTTTGAGCTGACCTGGGGCCCACTCCCACTGCTGGTCTCTGGGACCCCGCCTGGGCCTGCCCTCCACCACCGCAGCCTGGGACTCGCCTGAGGCCCCTTCCCACAACCTCCTCCACTGGTGTGACCTGAGGCCTACCTCCACTGCTGGGACCAAGGGCCAGCCTGGGACTCGCCAGAGGCCTGCCTCAACTTCTGCTGCAGCCAGAGGCCTGCCTCCACCAGCGCTGCCTGGGACTTGCCTGGGAGTCCCTCCCCAACTGAGGGCCTGCCTGGGACTCGCCAGAGGCCTGCCTCCACCACCGCAGCCTGGGACTTGCCTGAGGCCACTCCCCGCAGCCTCCACCACTGCTGCGACCTGAGGCCCACCTCCACCGCTGCTGCCCAGGACATAATTTTGGGGCTGCCTGGGACTTGTCTTGGGGACCCCCCCAACAGGCCTGCCCCCAACACTGCAACCGAGGGCCTGCCGAGGACTTGCCTGAGGCCTGCCGCCACCACCGCTGCCTAGGACTCGCCTCGGGTGACTGGCCTCGGGCACCTCCCCAAGGACTCCACCGCGACTACTGCCAGAGGCCCACCTCCACCGCTGCTGCCGGGGGCCGACGGAGTATGGCGAGCCCGAAGGTCGCAGGGCCCAGCCGGACCTACGCCGGGGTAGCCGCTGCCTTGGGCTCGGCTGGCCCAACCCCGGCCGCAACCGCATCCCCCTTCAGGCACCTGACCAAACGCCTGGGGGTCAAGGCCTATCCCCATCCCAACATGACCATCGAGGCCTGCAGTAAGGCCATGGCTAGTGTGGTCGGCCCACTGGCCATCGTCGCTGCGGCCCGCATGTACGGGAAGGCCGTCTTCTTTCTTAAGACCGAGCAGGCGGTCCACCTGGCCGTGGAGAGGGGGCTCACTGTGGGCGGGACATATTTGCCAGTCGACCCTTTGGAGGTCACGGCCCAGAGAGTCGTGATCTCCAACGTCCCGCCCTTCATTGCCAGCGAGCTCCTTCTTCCCCACCTCAACACCTTGGGGGAGATCCGGTCAGGTGTTCAACCGCTCCTGCTCGGTCTTAAGGACCCCACCCTCCGTCACGTGTACTCCTTCCGACGCCAGGTGTTTATTTGCCTGGCCCGGGAGGAGGTCACGGAGGGCTCATTCACCATCCTCCACGAGGGCGCGGCATACCGCGCCTTCTGGACGGCGGACGGCGTGCGGTGCCACCTGTGCCGCGAGGTGGGGCATGTTAGAAAAAACTGCCCCACCCAGAAAGCTGCCCAGCCCACACCAACGGCTGCGGGTGGTGCCGCCGCACCCATTCCCCCTCCCCCAAAGCCAACACCACAAGCCCCGGCTCCAGGGGCTAAGCCGGAGGCTCCTAATACCTCAGCCTCTGGCAGGGAGGAGGGTGAGCGTCCGACCGAACGGAAGGCGCTCAGGAAGACGCAACGCGTCAAGCCCGCCCACGGGGAGACCACCCTATCCCCATCCCCTTCCCCTTCCCCTCCACGTAACCCACGACCTGCCCCGCCCCGGCACGACAATGCCCCTGCGGCCGTGCCAGCGTCGCCCCGGCGCGGGAACCCTGACCCCCGAACCCCCAAACCCGTACCTGATCCTGGCCCCACTGACCCCAACCCCAACCCCAACCCCGACCCCGTTACAGAAACATCTGAGGCTTCAACCCCTCCTCCGGAGACCGAGCCCCGCCCCACCCATACACCCCCTGACACTAACCTGAGGGGAACCACCGCTGCCCTACCACCTCCAGAGACTGATTCTCCTAGCCCTGGAGAGGGAACTGGGCCCCTGCCCCGCCCGCCATCACCTGATATACCAGGGGCGGGGCAGGAAGTGACACGGCTGACCCTCCCCACCCTGGCCACGACCCCTGCATTCCCCAGCCAATCATATTCCGGGAAAGGCGGGGGGGAGGGACCTCGGGCCCCACGACCACCAAGGCGGGCGGGGGGGGAAGACCCATAAATCCCCCCCTGTCTCTCTGGGGAAGAGGCGCCGGCCCTTGGAGGGGGGAGAAATCCCATCAGCGCGCCGGCGGCGCTGCCCCTCTCCAGGGGATGAGCCGACGGTGTCTCCCCACTGTCCTGCACCATGGCCTGACCTGCCCAAACCCCCAGGGGCGACAGCCGGGCCTTCCACCGCCATAACTCCTCCAGCCCCTGGGGAGGATTTTAATACCGTCACGGGCCATGGTGCAGGCGGCCGTGTTCTTTTTAACATTGGGTCGTCGAGCGGTGGAGGGGAGGAAGGTGTTATCCTCGCTCCTCCCTCCCAGACTGTTTTTCCGGGGGCCTTGGCCCTGGGGGAGGACCTTTTCCCCGAGGAGCCGGGCGTCCCGGTGTCGGGAGAGGAGCGGGGCCCCGAGCCTCTGCCGCCCGGCGACCCGAACTCGGGGCGTTCCGGGAAGGGGTGCGCCGAGGAAGATACGGAAGGTGACCCTGGGGGTGGGGTCACTGGAGGTTTGAGGCCAGTTGGCGGTGCCGGACCAGCCCCCATCCTCTCGGTGGGGGAGGGGTCGGTGACCGAAGGCGACCTCCCGGAGGAGGGTTCTGGATCGGTGGCGGACACCGGGGACGACGCGGAGTCCGTCTCCAGCGACATTTTCGAGTCCCAGGTGCCCCCCACCGATCTCCCCCTCATCCCCCTCGAGGAACTCCGGGAATTTGTCGAGGAAACTCGGAGTCGCCGGGATAGAGCCCAACTGGCGCTCGACCGCTGGAGCTCCTTCGAAAGAGTCTACTGGTCGGCCCACGCTGCGCGCCAGGCGCCCGGGCTTGACGTCAATGAGCGAAAGCGAGTCAGGAACTTCCTAGGAGCACTCCTGGTGAGGGCGAGGGACTTCTGTGCCCCTCTCTCGTCCTCCCAGTAAATATGTACATAGTTTAACTGTGTGTACTGGTGGTGGTTGCACTATACTTCCGACATGGAGACAACTATAGCCAGCCTCAACATCAACGGCAGCAGGGAGTCACAGCGCAGATTCCAGACCCTCTCGGTCCTTCGGGACGGGAGGTATGCGGTGTGCTTCCTGCAAGAAACCCACACTACCCCGGGAGACGAAGCCACCTGGCTCCTGGAGTGGCGAGGGGGGGTCTACATGAGTCACCTCACCCGCAGATCTGGCGGGGTGGCTATCTTGTTGGCCCCGCATTTTCAGCCGGAGATCTTGGGGGTCAGGGAGCCAGTGCCAGGCCGTTTGCTTCACCTGACGGTTCGGCTGGGGGGCGCGGTGCTTCACTTGGTGAACGTCTACGCTCCCCTGGCCGGGCCGAGGCAAGCGAGCTTCTTCGAAGAAGTGTCCGCTCATCTCGCTTCCATCGACGAGAACCAGTGCGTCGTCCTCGGGGGAGATTTTAACTGCGTCCTCGAGGACAGGGACCACGGCGGTGCCCGCACGAGTTCGACGTCGGGGAGGAGGTTGGGGGACTTGGTCAAGTCCTTGGACCTGGTGGACGTCTGGCGGAATCTCCATCCTGACTCCATCGCCTTCACCTTCGTGAGGCCTGGGGTCGGAGCGTCCAGAATCGACCGCCTGTACGTTTCGCGGGCGTACGCCTCCTGCTTTCCGAAGGCCTCCACGCGGCAGGTGTCGTGCACGGACCATCACCTGGTGTGGGCGGAACTCCTTCCGTTCGGCGCCAGGTTGGGCTCCGCGTACTGGCACTTTAACAACCTGCTGCTGGAGGACGAGCGGTTCCGGGACTCGTTTCGTCGTTTCTGGGCCGGCTGGAGAAGGAAGCGGGGAAGCTTCCCCTCCCTGAGGCTATGGTGGGACGTGGGCAAGGCTCACGTCCGCGTCTTCTGTCAGGAGTACGCGAGGGGGTCGACGAAGAGGCGGAAATCCAGGATCGGGGAGTTGGAGAGGGAGATGCTCGACCTGGAGTCACGCCTCGGTCAGCCCGACGCGGACCCGGCCCTGCGCGGGGTGTACGAAGAGAAGAAGGCCGCGCTCCGGGACCTGCAGCTCGTCGGGGCTCGGGGCGCGTACGTGAGGTCGCGGCTCCAGCTCCTCCAGGACCTGGACCGCGGCTCCCCCTTCTTCTACTCGCTGGAAAAAAGGCGTGGCACCCGTCAGCAGCTCCTTGTGCTGCTGGCCGACGACGGGTCCCTCGTCTCGGATCCGGAGGGTATCAGGGCCCACGTCCGATCCTATTACACGGCCCTGTTCTCTCCGGATCCGTCCAGCGAGGACGCTCGCAGAGTTCTGTGGGAGGACCTGCCGCAGCTCAGCCCGGAGGACGCCGGAAGGCTCGACGCTCCCGTCACCTTAGAGG
This sequence comes from Hemiscyllium ocellatum, assembly GCF_020745735.1. Classification (NCBI taxonomy): domain Eukaryota; kingdom Metazoa; phylum Chordata; class Chondrichthyes; order Orectolobiformes; family Hemiscylliidae; genus Hemiscyllium; species Hemiscyllium ocellatum. Next base: position 99,692,218 of record NC_083404.1, on the reverse strand, counting down.
AGCTGACCGGCGCCCTCGACCGGCTCTCGCGGGGCAAATCCCCGGGGCTGGACGGGCTGACTGTGGAGTTCTTCAGGGCGTTCTGGGACGTCCTGGGGAGCGACTACGCACAGGTCCTGGGGGAGTGTCTAAATGCCGGAGAGCTGCCCCTTTCTTGGCGCAGGGCGGTCATCGTCCTGCTGCCAAAGAAGGGGGACCTTCGTTCTTTGAAGAACTGGCGTCCGGTCTCCCTCCTCAGCACGGACTACAAAATCTTTGCCAGGGTGTTGTCTTCTCGCCTGGCTTCCGTGCTGGCCCACATGATTCACCCGGACCAGTCCTACACGGTCCCGGGCCGGAGGATACAAGACAACGTCCATCTGGTCCGGGACCTGATCCATTTCTGTCGACGGGCTGGTCTGCCGAGCGCCTTCCTGTCTCTCGACCAGGAGAAGGCGTTCGACAGGGTCGATCACGAGTACCTGCTCGGGACTCTGCGGGCGTTCGGGTTCGGGACGCAGTTCGTCGCCCGGATCCGACTTTTGTACGCCGCCGCAGAGTGTCTGGTTAAAGTTAACGGGTCCCTGACGGCGCCCCTTCGCTTCGGGAGAGGAGTGCGTCAAGGCTGCCCCCTGTCCGGCCAGCTGTATTCCCTGTGCGTGGAGCCTTTCCTGCGCCTCTTGCGGAGGAGGTTGTCGGGGCTGGTTCTGCGCGGCGCGGGCGCGGGGGTGGTCCTCTCGGCCTACGCCGACGACGTGCTCCTCACTTTCACCGACCCGGCTGACCTGGGGAGGATGCGCGAGTGCCAGGCCGTGTACTCGGCGGCGTCTTCCGCCAGGATCAACTGGGCCAAATGTTCCGGGCTACTGGTGGGTCCGTGGCGGGTGGACTCCCTGCCGGAGGAGTTTCGGGGGTTCAGCTGGAGTACCACCCATCTCCTCTACCTGGGGGTCTACCTCAGCCCGACCGAGGAATCCTGGCCGGCCAACTGGCAGGAGCTGGAGGCCAAAGTCTCGGCTCGCCTAGGCCGCTGGACAGGACTGCTCCGAGTGCTATCTTACAGGAGCCGAGTGCTGGTCATAAACCAGCTGGTGGCCGCCATGCTGTGGTACCGGCTGGTCACTTTGGTCCCTCCTCCTGGCTTTGTCGCTGACATCCAGAGAACGTTGGTCGACTTCTTCTGGGACAAAAAGATGCACTGGGTCGCTGAGCAGGTTCTGAGTCTCCCCATTGAGGAGGGCGGTCAGTCGCTGGTGTGCGTCCGCACCCAGGTCGCGACCTTCCGCCTTCAGACCTTGCAGCGATACCTTTACGTCGAGCCTCCTCCTAGGTGGTGCGCCCTGGCGACGTATTTTTTCCGCCAGGTGCGTAACCTCAACTACGACACGCAGCTCCTGTTCGTCGACCGTGACGGTTTGGAGGTCGCCCTCAAGGTGCTGCCTGTCTTTTACCAGGACCTGATCACTGTCTGGAGCATGGTCGAATCGCGTCGCGCCTACCCTCCGGCAGGAGTAGCGGCTGTCGTCAGGGAGCCGTTGCTCAGGAATCCGCACCTCCGTGCTCGCGGGTTCGAGTGGCTGTCGGAGGGGAGGGCCGTGGCGGCGAGGGTGACCAGGGTCGGGGACGTGCTGGGTGCCGGGGGCCTGGGCTGGACGTTGCCGCAAGACATAGCGAGCAGGGCAGCGGTAGACGTCCGGTACGTGGCCACCGGCATCCGACGCCTTAAAACGGCGGTGCTCGGACCCGACGTAGTGCACCAGTTGGAGGACGCTCAGGTGTGCGGTGGGATCCCGTCCGCGCTCACCCCTGCCCGGACGGAATTTCACATTGGCCCCAGGGTCCCGTACTTCCCGCGGGAGCCTGTGCCCCACAACCTGAGCCGCCTCCGAAATTTTAACTTTGTCCCGTTCAAGGACGTTAAAAGGTGTGTCCTGTATCGACTGCTGCTGCACACCGTCCACCTCTTCTCCCTCATCCACCGCCCGGACACGCCCTGGCGTGCCCATTTGCCACCGGGCGGTGGGGATCCCCAGTGGAGGGCCCTCTACGCAGGAGTCCTCCCCCTTTCTCTCGGGGATCTGGGGTGGAGGGTGTTGCACGCAGCAGTCCCCTGCAACCGCAGATTGCGGTGGTTCACGGACTCCCAGCCCAACTGCTTGTTCTGTGGCGCTGTGGAGTCCGTGGACCATGTGTATGTTGGGTGTGGGCGTTTGCACTCCCTTTTTGATTTTCTGAAAAACCTTCTCCTCTGCTTTTGGTTGCACTTCAGTCCCACGCTCCTGATCTTCGGGCACCCGGTGCGGAGGAGGGAGGGTAGGTCTGAAGACCTCCTCGTGGGTCTGCTCCTGGGCCTGGCCAAACTGGCCATAAACAGGTCCAGGCAGCGGGCCGTGGAGGGGGTCGTTAGGGCCGACTGCCTGCCCCTCTTCCGCGGTTACGTTAGGGCCGGGTGTCCTTGGAGAAGGAGCACGCGGTGTCCACCAACACCCTGGAGTTGTTCAGGGAGAGGTGGGCGCCGCAGGGAGTGGAGTGCATCATTTCCCCCTCCAACTCTATTTTGATTTAGTCCCTGCCCTCCCCTTCACTGTTTTGATCACACAGCATTGCCCTTTGATGTGAAGGGCACTGCTCGTCACAGGCCACTCGGGTGTTTTCCTACTTTTCCTGGTGGTGGAAATTAAATAAAGATTTGTGCACTTTATGTCTCTCACTGTGTCTCACAGCTGCACACACACACACACACCATGGGTGCTGGGAAAAAAATAAGCACTACCGCAGTTAGGCGGTAGTGTGGGGGTTAATTAAAAAAAAAAAATATAACCAGGAGTTCTGAAGATCTCCTCGTGGGTCTGCTCCTGGGCCTGGCTAAACTGCCCATAAACAGGTCCAGGCAGCGGGCCGTGGAGGGGGTCGTTAGGGCCGACTGCCTGCCCCTCTTCCGCGGTTACGTTAGGGCCCGGGTGTCCTTGGAGAAGGAGCACGCGGTGTCCACCAACACCCTGGAGTTGTTCAGGGAGAGGTGGGCGCCGCAGGGAGTGGAGTGCATCATTTCCCCCTCCAACTCTATTTTGATTTAGTCCCTGCCCTCCCCTTCACTGTTTTGATCACACAGCATTGCCCTTTCATGTGAAGGGCACTGCTCGTCACAGGCCACCCGGGTGTTTCCCCCCTGTCAGGAGTTGGACCAGTGGCAGTGTTGTGCCTGGAGAAGGAGAAGGAGAAGGAGAAGGAGAAGGAGAAGAAGAAAGAAGAGAGAAGAACAAGGAGGAGGTGGAGGAAGGAGGTGAGAGCTGTGTGTTCTGGGCCCTGTGTTTGAGCTGACCTGGGGCCCACTCCCACTGCTGGTCTCTGGGACCCCGCCTGGGCCTGCCCTCCACCACCGCAGCCTGGGACTCGCCTGAGGCCCCTTCCCACAACCTCCTCCACTGGTGTGACCTGAGGCCTACCTCCACTGCTGGGACCAAGGGCCAGCCTGGGACTCGCCAGAGGCCTGCCTCAACTTCTGCTGCAGCCAGAGGCCTGCCTCCACCAGCGCTGCCTGGGACTTGCCTGGGAGTCCCTCCCCAACTGAGGGCCTGCCTGGGACTCGCCAGAGGCCTGCCTCCACCACCGCAGCCTGGGACTTGCCTGAGGCCACTCCCCGCAGCCTCCACCACTGCTGCGACCTGAGGCCCACCTCCACCGCTGCTGCCCAGGACATAATTTTGGGGCTGCCTGGGACTTGTCTTGGGGACCCCCCCAACAGGCCTGCCCCCAACACTGCAACCGAGGGCCTGCCGAGGACTTGCCTGAGGCCTGCCGCCACCACCGCTGCCTAGGACTCGCCTCGGGTGACTGGCCTCGGGCACCTCCCCAAGGACTCCACCGCGACTACTGCCAGAGGCCCACCTCCACCGCTGCTGCCGGGGGCCGACGGAGTATGGCGAGCCCGAAGGTCGCAGGGCCCAGCCGGACCTACGCCGGGGTAGCCGCTGCCTTGGGCTCGGCTGGCCCAACCCCGGCCGCAACCGCATCCCCTTCAGGCACCTGACCAAACGCCTGGGGGTCAAGGCCTATCCCCATCCCAACATGACCATCGAGGCCTGCAGTAAGGCCATGGCTAGTGTGGTCGGCCCACTGGCCATCGTCGCTGCGGCCCGCATGTACGGGAAGGCCGTCTTCTTTCTTAAGACCGAGCAGGCGGTCCACCTGGCCGTGGAGAGGGGGCTCACTGTGGGCGGGACATATTTGCCAGTCGACCCTTTGGAGGTCACGGCCCAGAGAGTCGTGATCTCCAACGTCCCGCCCTTCATTGCCAGCGAGCTCCTTCTTCCCCACCTCAACACCTTGGGGGAGATCCGGTCAGGTGTTCAACCGCTCCTGCTCGGTCTTAAGGACCCCACCCTCCGTCACGTGTACTCCTTCCGACGCCAGGTGTTTATTTGCCTGGCCCGGGAGGAGGTCACGGAGGGCTCATTCACCATCCTCCACGAGGGCGCGGCATACCGCGCCTTCTGGACGGCGGACGGCGTGCGGTGCCACCTGTGCCGCGAGGTGGGGCATGTTAGAAAAAACTGCCCCACCCAGAAAGCTGCCCAGCCCACACCAACGGCTGCGGGTGGTGCCGCCGCACCCATTCCCCCTCCCCCAAAGCCAACACCACAAGCCCCGGCTCCAGGGGCTAAGCCGGAGGCTCCTAATACCTCAGCCTCTGGCAGGGAGGGGGGTGAGCGTCCGACCGGACAGAAGGTGCCCAGAAAGACGCTACGCGTCAAGCCCGCCCACGGGGAGACCACCCTATCCCCATCCCCTTCCCCTTCCCCTCCACATAACCCACGACCTGCCCCGCCCCGGCACGACAATGCCCCTGCGGCCGTGCCAGCGTCGCCCCGGCGCGGGAACCCTGACCCCGAACCCCCAAACCCGTACCTGATCCCGGCCCCACTGACCCCGACCCCAACACCGACCCCCACCTCGTTAAGGAAACTCCTGGGGCTTCAACCCCCCCTCCAGAAACTGAGCCCCGCCCCACCCATACGCCCCCTGACACTAACCTGGGGGGAACCATTGCTGCTCCACTTCCTGCAGCGACCGTGTCTCTGGGCCCCGGAGAGGGAACTGGGCCCCTGCCCCGCCCGCCATCACCTGATATACCAGGGGCGGGGCAGGAAGTGACACGGCTGACCCTCTCCACCCTGGCCACGCCCCCTGCATTCCCCCAGCCAATCATATTCCGGGAAAGGCGGGGGGGAGGGACCTCGGGCCCCACGACCACCAAGGCGGGCGGGGAGGGGAAGACCCATAAATCCCCCCCTGTCTCTCTGGGGAAGAGGCGCCGGCCCTTGGAGGGGGGAGAAATCCCATCAGCGCGCCGGCGGCGCTGCCCCTCTCCAGGGGATGAGCCGACGGTGTCTCCCCACTGTCCTGCACCATGGCCTGACCTGCCCAAACCCCCAGGGGCGACAGCCGGGCCTTCCACCGCCATAACTCCTCCAGCCCCTGGGGAGGATTTTAATACCGTCACGGGCCATGGTGCGGGCGGCCGTGTTCTTTTTAACATTGGGTCGTCGAGCGGTGGAGGGGAGGAAGGTGTTATCCTCGCTCCTCCCTCCCAGACTGTTTTTCCGGGGGCCTTGGCCCTGGGGGAGGACCTTTTCCCCGAGGAGCCGGGCGTCCCGGTGTCGGGAGAGGAGCGGGGCCCCGAGCCTCTGCCGCCCGGCGACCCGAACTCGGGGCGTTCCGGGAAGGGGTGCGCCGAGGAAGATACGGAAGGTGACCCTGGGGGTGGGGTCACTGGAGGTATGAGGCCAGTTGGCGGTGCCGGACCAGCCCCCATCCTCTCGGTGGGGGAGGGGTCGGTGACCGAAGGCGACCTCCCGGAGGAGGGTTCTGGATCGGTGGCGGACACCGGGGACGACGCGGAGTCCGTCTCCAGCGACATTTTCGAGTCCCAGGTGCCCCCACCGATCTCCCCCTCATCCCCCTCGAGGAACTCCGGGAATTTGTCGAGGAAACTCGGAGTCGCCGGGATAGAGCCCAACTGGCACTCGACCGCTGGAGCTCCTTCGAAAGAGTCTACTGGTCGGCCCATGCTGCGCGCCAGGCGCCCGGGCTTGACGTCAATGAGCGAAAGCGAGTCAGGAACTTCCTGGGAGCACTCCTGGTGAGGGCGAGGGACTTCTGTGCCCCTCTCTCGTCCTCCCAGTAAATATGTACATAGTTTAACTGTGTGTACTGGTGGTGGTTGCACTATACTTCCGACATGGAGACAACTATAGCCAGCCTCAACATCAACGGCAGCAGGGAGTCACAGCGCAGATTCCAGACCCTCTCGGTCCTTCGGGACGGGAGGTATGCGGTGTGCTTCCTGCAAGAAACCCACACTACCCCGGGAGACGAAGCCACCTGGCTCCTGGAGTGGCGAGGGGGGGTCTACATGAGTCACCTCACCCGCAGATCTGGCGGGGTGGCTATCTTGTTGGCCCCGCATTTTCAGCCGGAGATCTTGGGGGTCAGGGAGCCAGTGCCAGGCCGTTTGCTTCACCTGACGGTTCGGCTGGGGGGCGCGGTGCTTCACTTGGTGAACGTCTACGCTCCCCTGGCCGGGCCGAGGCAAGCGAGCTTCTTCGAAGAAGTGTCCGCTCATCTCGCTTCCATCGACGAGAACCAGTGCGTCGTCCTCGGGGGAGATTTTAACTGCGTCCTCGAGGACAGGGACCACGGCGGTGCCCGCACGAGTTCGACGTCGGGGAGGAGGTTGGGGGACTTGGTCAAGTCCTTGGACCTGGTGGACGTCTGGCGGAATCTCCATCCTGACTCCATCGCCTTCACCTTCGTGAGGCCTGGGGTCGGAGCGTCCAGAATCGACCGCCTGTACGTTTCGCGGGCGTACGCCTCCTGCTTTCCGAAGGCCTCCACGCGGCAGGTGTCGTGCACGGACCATCACCTGGTGTGGGCGGAACTCCTTCCGTTCGGCGCCAGGTTGGGCTCCGCGTACTGGCACTTTAACAACCTGCTGCTGGAGGACGAGCGGTTCCGGGACTCGTTTCGTCGTTTCTGGGCCGGCTGGAGAAGGAAGCGGGGAAGCTTCCCCTCCCTGAGGCCATGGTGGGACGTGGGCAAGGCTCACGTCCGCGTCTTCTGTCAGGAGTACGCGAGGGGGTCGACAAAGAGGCGGAAATCCAGGATCGGGGAGTTGGAGAGGGAGATGCTCGACCTGGAGTCACGCCTCGGTCAGCCCGACGCGGACCCGGCCCTGCGCGGGGTGTACGAAGAGAAGAAGGCCGCGCTCCGGGACCTGCAGCTCGTCGGGGCTCGGGGCGCGTACGTGAGGTCGCGGCTCCAGCTCCTCCAGGACCTGGACCGCGGCTCCCCCTTCTTCTACTCGCTGGAAAAAAGGCGTGGCACCCGTCAGCAGCTCCTTGTGCTGCTGGCCGACGACGGGTCCCTCGTCTCGGATCCGGAGGGTATCAGGGCCCACGTCCGATCCTATTACACGGCCCTGTTCTCTCCGGATCCGTCCAGCGAGGACGCTCGCAGAGTTCTGTGGGAGGACCTGCCGCAGCTCAGCCCGGAGGACGCCGGAAGGCTCGACGCTCCCGTCACCTTAGAGGAGCTGACCGGCGCCCTCGACCGGCTCTCGCGGGGCAAATCCCCGGGGCTGGACGGGCTGACTGTGGAGTTCTTCAGGGCGTTCTGGGACGTCCTGGGGAGCGACTACGCACAGGTCCTGGGGGAGTGTCTAAATGCCGGAGAGCTGCCCCTTTCTTGGCGCAGGGCGGTCATCGTCCTGCTGCCAAAGAAGGGGGACCTTCGTTCTTTGAAGAACTGGCGTCCGGTCTCCCTCCTCAGCACGGACTACAAAATTTTTGCCAGGGTGTTGTCTTCTCGCCTGGCTTCCGTGCTGGCCCACATGATTCACCCGGACCAGTCCTACACGGTCCCGGGCCGGAGGATACAAGACAACGTCCATCTGGTCCGGGACCTGATCCATTTCTGTCGACGGGCTGGTCTGCCGAGCGCCTTCCTGTCTCTCGACCAGGAGAAGGCGTTCGACAGGGTCGATCACGAGTACCTGCTCGGGACTCTGCGGGCGTTCGGGTTCGGGACGCAGTTCGTCGCCCGGATCCGACTTTTGTACGCCGCCGCAGAGTGTCTGGTTAAAGTTAACGGGTCCCTGACGGCGCCCCTTCGCTTCGGGAGAGGAGTGCGTCAAGGCTGCCCCCTGTCCGGCCAGCTGTATTCCCTGTGCGTGGAGCCTTTCCTGCGCCTCTTGCGGAGGAGGTTGTCAGGGCTGGTTCTGCGCGGCGCGGGCGCGGGGGTGGTCCTCTCGGCCTACGCCGACGACGTGCTCCTCACTTTCACCGACCCGGCTGACCTGGGGAGGATGCGCGAGTGCCAGGCCGTGTACTCGGCGGCGTCTTCCGCCAGGATCAACTGGGCCAAATGTTCCGGGCTACTGGTGGGTCCGTGGCGGGTGGACTCCCTGCCGGAGGAGTTCCGGGGGTTCAGCTGGAGTACCACCCATCTCCTCTACCTGGGGGTCTACCTCAGCCCGACCGAGGAATCCTGGCCGGCCAACTGGCAGGAGCTGGAGGCCAAAGTCTCGGCTCGCCTAGGCCGCTGGACAGGACTGCTCCGAGTGCTATCTTACAGGAGCCGAGTGCTGGTCATAAACCAGCTGGTGGCCGCCATGCTGTGGTACCGGCTGGTCACTTTGGTCCCTCCTCCTGGCTTTGTCGCCGACATCCAGAGAACGTTGGTCGACTTCTTCTGGGACAAAAAGATGCACTGGGTCGCTGCGCAGGTTCTGAGTCTCCCCATTGAGGAGGGCGGTCAGTCGCTGGTGTGCGTCCGCACCCAGGTCGCGACCTTCCGCCTTCAGACCTTGCAGCGATACCTTTACGTCGAGCCTCCTCCTAGGTGGTGCGCCCTGGCGACGTATTTTTTCCGCCAGGTGCGTAACCTCAACTACGACACGTAGCTCCTGTTCGTCGACCGTGACGGTTTGGAGGTCGCCCTCAAGGTGCTGCCTGTCTTTTACCAGGACCTGATCACTGTCTGGAGCATGGTCGAATCGCGTCGCGCCTACCCTCCGGCAGGAGTAGCGGCTGTCGTCAGGGAGCCGTTGCTCAGGAATCCGCACCTCCGTGCTCGCGGGTTCGAGTGGCTGTCGGAGGGGAGGGCCGTGGCGGCGAGGGTGACCAGGGTCGGGGACGTGCTGGGTGCCGGGGGCCTGGGCTGGACGTTGCCGCAAGACATAGCGAGCAGGGCAGCGGTAGACGTCCGGTACGTGGCCACCGGCATCCGACGCCTTAAAACGGCGGTGCTCGGACCCGACGTAGTGCACCAGTTGGAGGACGCTCAGGTGTGCGGTGGGATCCCGTCCGCGCTCACCCCTGCCCGGACGGAATTTCACATCGGCCCCAAGGTCCCGTACTTCCCGCGGGAGCCTGTGCCCCACAACCTGAGCCGCCTCCGTAATTTTAGTTTTGTCCCGTTCAAGGACGTTAAAAGGCGGGTCCTGTACAGACTGCTGCTGCACACCGTCCACCTCTTCTCCCTCATCCACCGCCCGGACACGCCCTGGCGTGCCCATTTGCCACTGGGCGGTGGGGGTCCCCAGTGGAGGGCCCTCTACGCAGGAGTCCTCCCCCTTTCTCTCGGGGATCTGGGGTGGAGGGTGTTGCACGCAGCAGTCCCCTGCAACCGCAGATTGCGGTGGTTCACGGACTCCCAGCCCAACTGCTTGTTCTGTGGCGCTGTGGAGTCCGTGGACCATGTGTATATTGGGTGTGGGCGTTTGCACTCCCTTTTTGATTTTCTTAAAAACCTCCTCCTCTGCTTTTGTTTGCACTTCAGTCCCACGCTCCTGATCTTCGGGCACCCGGTGCGGAGGAGGGAGGGCAGGTCTGAAGATCTCCTCGTGGGTCTGCTCCTGGGCCTGGCCAAACTGGCCATAAACAGGTCCAGACAGCGGGCCGTGGAGGGGGTCGTTAGGGCCGACTGCCTGCCCCTCTTCCGTGGTTACGTTAGGGCCCGGGTGTCCTTGGAGAAGGAGCACGCGGTGTCCACCAACACCCTGGAGTTGTTCAGGGAGAGGTGGGCGCCGCAGGGAGTGGAGTGCATCATTTCCCCCTCCAACTCTATTTTGATTTAGTCCCTGCCCTCCCCTTCACTGTTTTGATCACACAGCATTGCCCTTTGATATGAAGGGCACTGCTCGTCACAGGCCACTCGGGTGTTTTCCTACTTTTCCTGGTGGTGGAAATTAAATAAAGATTTGTGCACTTATGTCTCTCACTGTGTCTCACAACTACACACACACACACACACCATGGGTGCTGGGAAAAAAATAAGCACTACCGCAGTTAGGCGGTAGTGTAGGGGTTAAAAAAAAATAAAAAAAAAAAAATATAACCAGGAGTTCTGAAGATCTCCTCGTGGGTCTGCTCCTGGGCCTGGCTAAACTGCCCATAAACAGGTCCAGGCAGCGGGCCGTGGAGGGGGTCGTTAGGGCCGACTGCCTGCCCCTCTTCCGCGGTTACGTTAGGGCCCGGGTGTCCTTGGAGAAGGAGCACGCGGTGTCCACCAACACCCTGGAGTTGTTCAGGGAGAGGTGGGCGCCGCAGGGAGTGGAGTGCATCATTTCCCCCTCCAACTCTATTTTGATTTAGTCCCTGCCCTCCCCTTCACTGTTTTGATCACACAGCATTGCCCTTTCATGTGAAGGGCACTGCTCGTCACAGGCCACCCGGGTGTTTCCCCCCTGTCAGGAGTTGGACCAGTGGCAGTGTTGTGCCTGGAGAAGGAGAAGGAGAAGGAGAAGGAGAAGGAGAAGAAGAAAGAAGAGAGAAGAACAAGGAGGAGGTGGAGGAAGGAGGTGAGAGCTGTGTGTTCTGGGCCCTGTGTTTGAGCTGACCTGGGGCCCACTCCCACTGCTGGTCTCTGGGACCCCGCCTGGGCCTGCCCTCCACCACCGCAGCCTGGGACTCGCCTGAGGCCCCTTCCCACAACCTCCTCCACTGGTGTGACCTGAGGCCTACCTCCACTGCTGGGACCAAGGGCCAGCCTGGGACTCGCCAGAGGCCTGCCTCAACTTCTGCTGCAGCCAGAGGCCTGCCTCCACCAGCGCTGCCTGGGACTTGCCTGGGAGTCCCTCCCCAACTGAGGGCCTGCCTGGGACTCGCCAGAGGCCTGCCTCCACCACCGCAGCCTGGGACTTGCCTGAGGCCACTCCCCGCAGCCTCCACCACTGCTGCGACCTGAGGCCCACCTCCACCGCTGCTGCCCAGGACATAATTTTGGGGCTGCCTGGGACTTGTCTTGGGGACCCCCCCAACAGGCCTGCCCCCAACACTGCAACCGAGGGCCTGCCGAGGACTTGCCTGAGGCCTGCCTCCACCACCGCTGCCTAGGACTCGCCTCGGGTGACTGGCCTCGGGCACCTCCCCAAGGACTCCACCGCGACTACTGCCAGAGGCCCACCTCCACCGCTGCTGCCGGGGGCCGACGGAGTATGGCGAGCCCGAAGGTCGCAGGGCCCAGCCGGACCTACGCCGGGGTAGCCGCTGCCTTGGGCTCGGCTGGCCCAACCCCGGCCGCAACCGCATCCCCCTTCAGGCACCTGACCAAACGCCTGGGGGTCAAGGCCTATCCCCATCCCAACATGACCATCGAGGCCTGCAGTAAGGCCATGGCTAGTGTGGTCGGCCCACTGGCCATCGTCGCTGCGGCCCGCATGTACGGGAAGGCCGTCTTCTTTCTTAAGACCGAGCAGGCGGTCCACCTGGCCGTGGAGAGGGGGCTCACTGTGGGCGGGACATATTTGCCAGTCGACCCTTTGGAGGTCACGGCCCAGAGAGTCGTGATCTCCAACGTCCCGCCCTTCATTGCCAGCGAGCTCCTTCTTCCCCACCTCAACACCTTGGGGGAGATCCGGTCAGGTGTTCAACCGCTCCTGCTCGGTCTTAAGGACCCCACCCTCCGTCACGTGTACTCCTTCCGACGCCAGGTGTTTATTTGCCTGGCCCGGGAGGAGGTCACGGAGGGCTCATTCACCATCCTCCACGAGGGCGCGGCATACCGCGCCTTCTGGACGGCGGACGGCGTGCGGTGCCACCTGTGCCGCGAGGTGGGGCATGTTAGAAAAAACTGCCCCACCCAGAAAGCTGCCCAGCCCACACCAACGGCTGCGGGTGGTGCCGCCGCACCCACTCCCCCTCCCCCAAAGTCAAAACCACAAGCCCCGGCACCGGGGGCTAAGCCGGAGGCTCCCAACGCCTCAGCTTCTGGCAGGGAGGGGGGTGAGCGCCCGACCGAACGGAAGGCGCTCAGGAAGACGCAACGCGTCAAGCCCGCCCACGGGGAGACCACCCTATCCCCATCCCCTTCCCCTCCACGTAACCCACGACCTGCCCCGCCCCGGCACGACAATGCCCCTGCGGCCGGGCCAGCGTCGCCCCGGCGCGGGAACCCTGACCCCCGAACCCCCAAACCCGTACCTGATCCCGGTCCCACTGACCCCGACCCCAACACCGACCCCCACCTCGTTAAGGAAACTCCTGAGGCTTCAACCCCCCCTCCAGAAACTGAGCCCCGCCCCACCCATACGCCCCCTGACACTAACCTGGGGGGAACCATCGCTGCTCCGCTTCCTGCAGCGACCGTGTCTCTGGGCCCCGGAGAGGGAACTGGGCCCCTGCCCCGCCCGCCATCACCTGATATGCCAGGGGCGGGGCAGGAAGTGACACGGCTGACCCTCCCCACCCTGGCCACGACCCCTGCATTCCCCCAGCCAATCATATTCCAGGAAAGGCTGGGGGGAGGGACCTCGGGCCCCATGACCACCAAGGCGGGCGGAGAGGAGAAGGCTCATAAACTCCCCCCTGTCTCTCTGGGGAAGAGGCACTGGCCCTTGGAGGGGGGAGAAATCCCATCAGCGCGCCGGCGGCGCTGCCCCTCTCCAGGGGATGAGCCGACGGTGTCTCCCCACTGTCCTGCACCATGGCCTGACCTGCCCAAACCCCCAGGGGCGACAGCTGGGCCTTCCACCGCCATAACTCCTCCAGCCCCTGGGGAGGATTTTAATACCGTCACGGGCCATGGTGCAGGCGACCGCATTCTTTTTACCATTGGGTCGTCGAGCGGTGGAGGCGAGGAAGGTGTTATCCTCGCTCCTCCCTCCCAGACTGTTTTTCCGGGGGCCTTGGCCCTGGGGGAGGACCTTTTCCCCGAGGAGCCGGGCGTCCCGGTGTCGGGAGAGGAGCGGGGCCCCGAGCCTCTGCCGCCCGGCGACCCGAACTCGGGGCGTTCCGGGAAGGGGTGCGCCGAGGAAGATACGGAAGGTGACCCTGGGGGTGGGGTCACTGGAGGTTTGAGGCCAGTTGGCGGTGCCGGACCAGCCCCCATCCTCTCGGTGGGGGAGGGGTCGGTGACCGAAGGCGACCTCCCGGAGGAGGGTTCTGGATCGGTGGCGGACACCGGGGACGACGCGGAGTCCGTCTCCAGCGACATTTTCGAGTCCCAGGTGCCCCCCACCGATCTCCCCCTCATCCCCCTCGAGGAACTCCGGGAATTTGTCGAGGAAACTCGGAGTCGCCGGGATAGAGCCCAACTGGCGCTCGACCGCTGGAGCTCCTTCGAAAGAGTCTACTGGTCGGCCCACGCTGCGCGCCAGGCGCCCGGGCTTGACGTCAATGAGCGAAAGCGAGTCAGGAACTTCCTGGGAGCACTCCTGGTGAGGGCGAGGGACTTCTGTGCCCCTCTCTCGTCCTCCCAGTAAATATGTACATAGTTTAACTGTGTGTACTGGTGGTGGTTGCACTATACTTCCGACATGGAGACAACTATAGCCAGCCTCAACATCAACGGCAGCAGGGAGTCACAGCGCAGATTCCAGACCCTCTCGGTCCTTCGGGACGGGAGGTATGCGGTGTGCTTCCTGCAAGAAACCCACACTACCCCGGGAGACGAAGCCACCTGGCTCCTGGAGTGGCGAGGGGGGGTCTACATGAGTCACCTCACCCGCAGATCTGGCGGGGTGGCTATCTTGTTGGCCCCGCATTTTCAGCCGGAGATCTTGGGGGTCAGGGAGCCAGTGCCAGGCCGTTTGCTTCACCTGACGGTTCGGCTGGGGGGCGCGGTGCTTCACTTGGTGAACGTCTACGCTCCCCTGGCCGGGCCGAGGCAAGCGAGCTTCTTCGAAGAAGTGTCCGCTCATCTCGCTTCCATCGACGAGAACCAGTGCGTCGTCCTCGGGGGAGATTTTAACTGCGTCCTCGAGGACAGGGACCACGGCGGTGCCCGCACGAGTTCGACGTCGGGGAGGAGGTTGGGGGACTTGGTCAAGTCCTTGGACCTGGTGGACGTCTGGCGGAATCTCCATCCTGACTCCATCGCCTTCACCTTCGTGAGGCCTGGGGTCGGAGCGTCCAGAATCGACCGCCTGTACGTTTCGCGGGCGTACGCCTCCTGCTTTCCGAAGGCCTCCACGCGGCAGGTGTCGTGCACGGACCATCACCTGGTGTGGGCGGAACTCCTTCCGTTCGGCGCCAGGTTGGGCTCCGCGTACTGGCACTTTAACAACCTGCTGCTGGAGGACGAGCGGTTCCGGGACTCGTTTCGTCGTTTCTGGGCCGGCTGGAGAAGGAAGCGGGGAAGCTTCCCCTCCCTGAGGCTATGGTGGGACGTGGGCAAGGCTCACGTCCGCGTCTTCTGTCAGGAGTACGCGAGGGGGTCGACGAAGAGGCGGAAATCCAGGATCGGGGAGTTGGAGAGGGAGATGCTCGACCTGGAGTCACGCCTCGGTCAGCCCGACGCGGACCCGGCCCTGCGCGGGGTGTACGAAGAGAAGAAGGCCGCGCTCCGGGACCTGCAGCTCGTCGGGGCTCGGGGCGCGTACGTGAGGTCGCGGCTCCAGCTCCTCCAGGACCTGGACCGCGGCTCCCCCTTCTTCTACTCGCTGGAAAAAAGGCGTGGCACCCGTCAGCAGCTCCTTGTGCTGCTGGCCGACGACGGGTCCCTCGTCTCGGATCCGGAGGGTATCAGGGCCCACGTCCGATCCTATTACACGGCCCTGTTCTCTCCGGATCCGTCCAGCGAGGACGCTCGCAGAGTTCTGTGGGAGGACCTGCCGCAGCTCAGCCCGGAGGACGCCGGAAGGCTCGACGCTCCCGTCACCTTAGAGGAGCTGACCGGCGCCCTCGACCGGCTCTCGAGGGGCAAATCCCCGGGGCTGGACGGGCTGACTGTGGAGTTCTTCAGGGCGTTCTGGGACGTCCTGGGGAGCGACTACGCACAGGTCCTGGGTGAGTGTCTAAATGCCGGAGGGCTGCCCCTTTCTTGGCGCAGGGCGGTCATCGTCCTGCTGCCAAAGAAGGGGGACCTTCGTTCCTTGAAGAACTGGCGTCCGGTCTCCCTCCTCAGCACGGACTACAAAATCTTTGCCAGGGTGTTGTCTTCTCGCCCGGCTTCCGTGCTGGCCCACATGATTCACCCGGACCAGTCCTACACGGTCCCGGGCCGGAGGATACAAGACAACGTCCATCTGGTCCGGGACCTGATCCATTTCTGTCGACGGGCTGGTCTGCCGAGCGCTTTCCTGTCTCTCGACCAGGAGAAGGCGTTCGACAGGGTCGATCACGAGTACCTGCTCGGGACTCTGCGGGCGTTCGGGTTCGGGACGCAGTTCGTCGCCCGGATCCGACTTTTGTACACCGCCGCAGAGTGTCTGGTTAAAGTTAACGGGTCCCTGACGGCGCCCCTTCGCTTCGGGAGAGGAGTGCGTCAAGGCTGCCCCCTGTCCGGCCAGCTGTATTCCCTGTGCGTGGAGCCTTTCCTGCGCCTCTTGCGGAGGAGGTTGTCGGGGCTGGTTCTGCGCGGCGCGGGCACGGGGGTGGTCCTCTCGGCCTACGCCGACGACGTGCTCCTCACTTTCACCGACCCGGCTGACCTGGGGAGGATGTGCGAGTGCCAGGCCGTGTACTCGGCGGCGTCTTCCGCCAGGATCAACTGGGCCAAATGTTCCGGGCTACTGGTGGGTCCGTGGCGGGTGGACTCCCTGCCGGAGGAGTTTCGGGGGTTCAGCTGGAGTACCACCCATTCCCTCTACCTGGGGACTTCCTCAGCCCGACCGAGGAATCCTGGCCGGCCAACTGTCAGGAGCTGGAGGCCAAAGTCTCGGCTCGCCTAGGCCGCTGGACAGGACTGCTCCGAGTGCCATCTTACAGGAGCCGAGTGCTGGTCATAAACCAGCTGGTGGCCGCCATGCTGTGGTACCGGCTGGTCACTTTGGTCCCTCCTCCTGGCTTTGTCGCTGACATCCAGAGAACGTTGGTCGACTTCTTCTGGGACAAAAAGATGCACTGGGTCGCTGCGCAGGTTCTGAGTCTCCCCATTGAGGAGGGCGGTCAGTCGCTGGTGTGCGTCCGCACCCAGGTCGCGACCTTCCGCCTTCAGACCTTGCAGCGATACCTTTACGTCGAGCCTCCTCCTAGGTGGTGCGCCCTGGCGACGTATTTTTTCCGCCAGGTGCGTAACCTCAACTACGACACGCAGCTCCTGCTCGTCGACCGTGACGGTTTGGAGGTCGCCCTCAAGGTGCTGCCTGTCTTTTACCAGGACCTGATCACTGTCTGGAACATGGTCGAATCGCGTCGCGCCTACCCTCCGGCAGGAGTAGCGGCTGTCGTCAGGGAGCCGTTGCTCAGGAATCCGCACCTCCGTGCTCGCGGGTTCGAGTGGCTGTCGGAGGGGAGGGCCGTGGCGGCGAGGGGGACCAGGGTCGGGGACGTGCTGGGTGCCGGGGGCCTGGGCTGGACGTTGCCGCAAGACATATCGAGCAGGGCAGCGGTAGACGTCCGGTACGTGGCCACCGGCATCCGACGCCTTAAAACGGCGGTGCTCGGACCCGACGTAGTGCACCAGTTGGAGGACGCTCAGGTGTGCGGTGGGATCCCGTCCGCGCTCACCCCTGCCCGGACGGAATTTCACATTGGCCCCAAGGTCCCGTACTTCCCGCGGGAGCCTGTGCCCCACAACCTGAGCCGCCTCCGAAATTTTAACTTTGTCCCGTTCAAGGACGTTAAAAGGTGTGTCCTATATCGACTGCTGCTGCACACCGTCCACCTCTTCTCCCTCATCCACCGCCCGGACACGCCCTGGCGTGCCCATTTGCCACCGGGCGGTGGGGATCCCCAGTGGAGGGCTCTCTACGCAGGAGTCCTCCCCCTTTCTCTCGGGGATCTGGGGTGGAGGGTGCTGCACGCAGCAGTCCCCTGCAACCGCAGATTGCGGTGGTTCACGGACTCCCAGCCCAACTGCTTGTTCTGTGGTGCTGTGGAGTCCGTGGACCATGTGTATGTTGGGTGTGGGCGTTTGCACTCCCTTTTTGATTTTCTGAAAAACCTCCTCCTCTGTTTTTGGTTGCACTTCAGTCCCACGCTCCTGATCTTCGGGCATCCGGTGCGGAGGAGGGAGGGCAGGTCTGAAGACCTCCTCGTGGGCCTGCTCCTGGGCCTGGCCAAACTGCCCATAAACAGGTCCAGGCAGCGGGCCGTGGAGGGGGTCGTTAGGGCCGACTGCTTGCCCCTCTTCCGCGGTTACGTTCGGGCCCGGGTGTCCTTGGAGAAGGAGCACGCGGTGTCCACCAACACCCTGGAGTTGTTCAGGGAGAGGTGGGCGCCGCAGGGAGTGGAGTGCATCATTTCCCCCTCCAACGCTATTTTGATTCAGTCCTTGCCCTCCCCTTCACTGTTTTGATCACACAGCATTGCCCTTTGATGTGAAGGGCACTGCTTGTCACAGGCCACTTGGGTGTTTTCCTACTTTTCCTGGTGGTGGAAATTGAATAAAGATTTGTACACCTTGTGTCTCTCACTGTGTCTCTCACCTGCACACACACACCATGGGTGCTGGGGATAAAAATAATAAGCTCTACCGCAGTTAGGTGGTAGTGTCGGGGTTAAAGGAAAGGAAAAATAAAGAGGAAAAGAAAAAAAAAATAAACAGGAGTCTCTTAAAAAAAACAGGAGTTACTGCAATTAGGCGGTAGTATGGAGGTTAAAAAAAAAGAAAAATAAATGGAAAACAACCAAATAGGGGATAAGGGCACTGCTTGTCACTGGCCACTCGGGTGTTTCCTTTCTTCCTGGTGGTGGAAATTAAAAAGAAGAAAAAAAAAGAAAAGGAAAAAAGGGTCAGTGCCACACAGCATTGCCCATTGAAAATAAAAGAAAAAAAAAATATAACCAGGAGTTCTGAAGATCTCCTCGTGGGTCTGCTGCTGGGCTTGGCCAAACTGCCCATAAACAGGTCCAGGCACCGGGCCGTGGAGGGGGTCGTTAGGGCCGACTGCCTGCCCCTCTTCCGCGGTTACGTTAGAGCCCGGGTGTCCTTGGAGAAGGAGCACACGGTGTCCACCAACACCCTGGAGTTGTTCAGGGAGAGGTGAGCGCCGCAGGGATGGAGTGCATTATTTCCCCCTCCAACTCTATTTTGATTTAGTCCCTGCCCTCCCCTTCACTGTTTGATCACACAGCATTGCACTCTGATGTGAATGGCACTGCTTGTCACTGGCCACTTGGGTGTTTCCTTTCTTCTGGTGGTGGAAACTGAAAAAAGATTTGTGCACCTTGTGTCTTTCACTGTGTCCCACACCTGCACACACACAACATGGGTACTGGGGAAAAACTAAGCACTACCGCAGTTAGCCAGTAGTGTGGAAGTTTAATAAAAAACAAACAGGAATGTCAGGGGTTCTGTGCACTCTGAGAGCTGGATCTGAGGGAGCTGGGTCAGTGTCAAGTACCATACACGTGTAAGTAAAGGGTGACTTGGTGATGGGATCCTAGCCTCTGTGGGTTATTTCATCTATCACCCAGCCTTCTCTATGCTGCTCAAATCACAGGCTGCTTCACTCCAGCTTTATGAGCCTATCAGCAACAAATACAAGAGCGAACCAGGCTGTGATTGGAGGAACAGCTCCTCAGAATTGGTGTCATTTCAACTTCTGGGGGTGACCTTTTTCTGATTGGTTGTCCTTCTGATTGAAGTTTCCTGGGCACTTCGGGGTACGCGGGGGTGAATTTACCTCCCCCGTATGTTGAACCATGTCTTCATGATGTTCAAACTGAGCTCATCACCACAGCCACTTCTGATTTGGCTTTACACAACTATATTAAAAAATAACCAGGAATTCACTGCAGGGAGTGGAGTGCATTATTTTCCCCTCCAACTCTATTTTGATCTCTCCTCTCTCCACCTCCTCCTTTCCTCATTTCTCCTCTCTCCTCTTCACTGTATGATCACTGGCCACTTGGGTGTTTCCTTTCTTCCTGGTGGTGAAAATTGGATAAAGATTTGTGCACCTTGTGTCTCTCACTTTGTCTCACACCTGCACACACACGACATGGGTGCTGGGGAAAAATAAGCACTACCGCAGTTAGATGTAGTGTGCGGGAAAAGTAAGTGGGGGGGGAAGGGAGGAAAAGAGGAAAAAAGGAGAGGGAAATAAAGTATAACCAGGAGATTAGAATCTCCTCAATTTAGGTGGCTGATTGTGTGCTGGTTAAAAAAAAATTATAACTGGCGGTTACCTGGTGTGGAGAGGGGTGGCCAAGTCGGAGGATCTCCTCATGGGTCTATTCCTGGGCCTGGCCAAACTGGCCATAAACAGGTCCAGGCAGCGGGCCGTGGAGGGGGTCGTTATGGCCGATTGCCTTCCCCTCTTCTGCGGGTATGTCCGAGCCCCGGTGTCCCTGAAGAAGGAGCACGTGGTATCTATCAATACTCTTGAGGTTTTCAGGGAGAGGTGGGCACAGGAGGGAGTGGAGTGTTTCATTTCCCCCTCCCACTCTATTTTGATTTCGTCCTTGCCCTCCCCTTTCACTTTTGGATCACGTAGCACTGCCCTTTGATGAGAAAGGCCCTGCTTGTCACTGACCACTCTGGTGTTTCCTTTCCTCCTGGTAGTGGAACATGAATAAAGATTTGTACACCTATTGTATTTCACTGTGTCTCACACCTGCACACACACACAACATGGGTGCCGGGGAGAAAGAACAACGGTTGTGCGGGGATTATTGGAAAATACCTAACCAGGAGTTTAGAATCTCCTCTTCTGAGGACTGACTGAGCTGACTGGCTGCAGACCGTCTATTGTGCATCATAAATAAAGGATGACGTGGTGATGGGACCTGGCCTCTGTGCAGTTATTTCACTTTCAAGTTGGTACCTGAGGCTTAAAGGCAGAAATTTCCGAATATCGTATTCAGAAGCAGCCTAGGGAGATGTATATAGAATTTGACAGGGTAAAGCAGAATAACTTTGACTGTTGGATGTAGGCATTAAAGAGTATGTGCATAAGACCCATAAGTAAGTGAATATCCCCAAAGAATGTAAAAATTCACTCACTCTATTTATACAAATTCTCATAGAAAATCAGAAGGTGTAACAATACGACAGACAGCTGAGATGATTTTCAAAATCAAATCTTTTCTCTGTCATCTCCCCAAACTCATGAAAGATAGAAAGTAGGAAGTTGAAGGGAAGCCATGGATGAGAAAGGACATCTGAGAAGACCCACAAATCTCCTCCTCAAGCAAGAAAAGAAAGTGCTTTGGATGGAAGTGATTAGATCTAAGCATTTCCATTATCATAAGACCATAAGACATAGGAGTGGAAGTAAGGCCATTCGGCCCATCGAGTCCACTCCGCCATTCAATCATGGCTGATGGGCATTTCAACTCCACTTACCCGCATTCTCCCCCTAGCCCTTAATTCCTTGTGACATCATACTGTGGGATACCTTTGTGCCGAATACTGAACATTGTGAGATAAATCCATGGTGTTTTTTCAGGTCACAATGTCAGTACAGAGAAATGGAAAAAAATACATTTTGGGTTTAAAGGTTGCGGCCTGGATATCACTAGCATACATCAAGGTGGGTACTGTTCGGTTTTATATGGTACCCCTTCATCACACTACTAAGCAATCGTACATACTTGTACTATCACAGGTTGCTTAGAAGACCCATGAACAGGGTCTGTCTCAGGTGGTCAAACCATTAATAGTGCTGGCATGATTTTGGAGCAACTGACCAAAATTGCTCCCTCCCAGCAGTATCAATCAGTCAATGTCCTTTATTATACCCCTTCTTTTACTATGACTGTACTACATAGATCATTGTGATGTAATGTATAATTCACACGAGCTTTAATATAACTTATTTTAGAGTTTAGATTTTAAACTAGTCGCATATGGATTTGGTCTAATTCTATGAAGGGTTTTTAATAATTATTGTAAGTATTTCTGTAGCCATGGTGAATTTTTAAAAACAAACTAAAAGAAAAAGGTATTTATTGGAGACTAATTGGAATTTATTTATATTGGGAGAGTTTTAAGAATGAACAGAGTAAACAATTATGCACCAAGTTTCAGTTAGCAGGTTTTAGAAATGTATTGTCTCTTTTTAGCTTAGGGAAAGCAACCACAGTTGTTGGGATTAAATTAATGTAAATTAAACTATTGAGTATATTAGTGTATTTTTGAAATCTTTAAATTGTGTTCGATGTAAATAGTTTGTTTTGTTTTATTTTATTTTCAGTCACGAATGCACTAATTTTTATTCTTAAAAACAAACCTGCTGCATTGTGTACTGGTGTTTCAGTGAAAGACCTCCTCATTACAACAAAAAGGTATGAACGACCAAGTTAAATTTTCGTCTGGGATCTGATTTGTCCAGTATTAACATCAACTGGAAATGTAACAGGAATTCGTGGTTTTGGTCCATTTAATTTGTTTTTAATTACAACACCATCCTCTTCGAACCCATCATTAAATGGATTCTCTCTGACTTGTCTTCAAGGTTATGCCTGAAGAAACACATGGAGCTCCCTGGGGTGTTATCTCCAACTCCCTCATCTTTATGGTCATTGAAGAAATGGAGCATGGTTCTCCAACAGTGTATTTATTTTTATTTCACAGGCACTTGGCAAAATCTGTACACTTTTTCCATCCTGCCTTCACGTTCTCATACTCGTGATGCAGAGCTTTGGTCAGGATATCAATTTCTTATTCGAAGCCCATGAGATTCATCATGAGACAAAGCCAGCACACAGAACTTGACCAAAACCAGATTACATTCAGAAAAGAAATTTAGGCATGAATACTTGAATCAAAATGATGAATCCAGTGTATGAGTAAATAATCTATTTGTTTCTATAATGTGTGTGTGTGTGTGTTTCTGTATTTGCGTGTGCATTGGCTTACATAATTTTGACTTCTGAGAACATTGTTACTACTTATATCAGCTTTTCTTATTCTGCCTGTAGGCTTTTAGCCCATTGGTGTAGCTTGCTGTGTTTTTAACATTACTCATACAACAAAAATACAACATATCCCACCAGTGCAGGTGTTTAATGATCTGGATTTCCTGCAGGATCTCAAGATTTGCCAGCTCTAGCTGATAAATTTTTTTTTAGAATTGATCAGTCTCTTCGTGCAACTCACCTAGATATTCTGGTGACAAATTATTTTCTGAAATTCCCATAAACCCTTCTTATTTATAACCTGGGCTTTAATTTTAGTGCTTTTATGACTGTACATATTTGCCAAATAACTTTCTTCAATCTGCACTGGAATCTCAGGAATAAAACTAAAGGTAAGAAGGATTATTGGACAACTCAGATTTTACCCATACTGAAGGTGTTTATTATTTATGGTCATGCATTACTCTCTCTTTCTGACACAAAACGTAACTTAGCAGGCTTGAAATTGTCTTCATCATCTTCAAGGTGCAATGCAACTCTATGCTATTGAAACCAAAGAGTAAATGAGAATGCCTCTCTATATGTAAGAACCCATTATGTTACCACTTTAGGTGTTGCAACCCTTCAGACAAGTTTCTCATTATATATTCACTAGAATTAGCAGTGTATGATAGGATATCATGATACTGCACATGGTTCTCCCCTTCCAAAACTCCTATATTCTCAATCCTTTATAGTCAGAGTAGTGACATCCCATGTGGTTTCACTGAAAAATAAATGATTAATTGTATCATTTTAAGATTCTTCCTATCATATTCTACCTGTACAAGATAACAATGCATCAAAGCCCTGAGGTGACGCACAGTAATATTGCTTTTATACTTAGTTAATATTTTCAAGTGGTCATTAGTAACCCATGAGTGTAATTCCCCTTCATAGATTTGTCTCACATTTTCATGGGCATGCTCTATTAACCAGGAGCCATACATAGCCCATGCATATTTTTGGCCTTCCAATACTCCCAGAAGAATTTATTGATTCCTCCCCTTATAGGTTGGGATGTCATAATTTGGTCTTCTTTTAGCTCTGAGTCCTGGTTGATGTTCTCTTTTGTCAAAATGTCCTTCATTTTCCCCTTAAGGGTTTGCATCTATCTCCATGTGGGCAGCATGGTGGCTCAGTGGTTAACACTGCTGTGTCATAGTGTCAATTCTCGGGTGACTGTGGCATTTGCATATTCTCCCTGTGTCTACATAAGTTCCTTCTGGGTGCTCCAGTTTCCTCCCACAGTCCAAAGATGTGCAATTAGGTGGATTGGTCATGGCAAATTGCCCACACAGTGTCTAGGAATGTGAAGGCTAGGTGGTTTGGCCATGGAAAATGCAAGGTTATAGGCTTAGGATGGGTAGGATGGGCTGCTCTTTGGAGGGTTGGTGTGGACTCGATGGACCAACTGGCCTACCACTCTGTATGGATTCTATAATTCCAGAGAAGCCAAATCCAAACCATTCACTAACAAAATAGCCATATTGGGGCAGCATCATTGTACCTCTTTGATTTACTTCCAACCTTGACAGATTTGTAGTACTGTTTGCAACCTACCATTCCAATCTCTGGGCCAATGGCTTAATCTAGCACTTGTCCCAGTTGCTGCTTATACAGATTCCTTGGCCTTGGCCTCTCCAATCTATGAAACTTACTCCTCTAACATTCAATATGCTGATGCCACCTCATTATGCATATCATGATACAATATATCCTAGTGGGTATTAACACCAGACCATTCTAAGGGCCAGGTGTTTGGGTCACTCCATTTTCTGACTCTTATTATGACCAGGAGGTGGCTGCTTATGCCTGGGGCAATGATGCTTTAAATGGCTTTTCTGGCAATATCCCCCTTATCACCTCCATGCTCATTTTGTCCAGAGTATAGCTCCAATCATATCATTTCAATTTCTCCTGAAAATGTTATTCTTCACATTTTAAAATTTCTTTAGTCTGTGAATAAGGTGAGTTTTCTCACGTTTCTCATTCATGGAAAACTTCACTCAATAATACTAAATTAACATTGTGTGGGCTTAAAAACTCCTCCAGCTGTCTCTTCACCTGTATTATTACCTATGTATTCTTGCTTTCATTCTAAGTATTTAGTTATTCAAATCCAAAATTTCCATCCTTTTGCTAGAATGTACAACAATGCTAAATTGATAAATTCAAGTGAATTATGGCCAAGGGGATTTATTTCTCACTCTAAATGGAGCATCCCATTAATTACCATTTTCCTCATGCAGGAGCTCTGAAGAAACTTCCCACTAAGAAAAAGCTGTTTTTATAATACTTTCAAAACAGAAAACTAAGCATATCGACATGGTTCCATGCATCAATATATTTTGCTTGCTTGTTTTATTTTCTTTTCATTTTCTCGAAAATAACTTGTTTGTTTAGTCAAATAACAATTGTTTATCTGAGAGAGAAAAAAAATCCCCTCATCACTGTTCTAAAAGGGTGATGCCTAATTTTAAAGCAGTGTCTCCTCGATCTTGTTATGGTGACTGGGCAGACTACTGAGGTATCCTGTGTTTTTAGTCCTTATTTCCAAGAATATGCTTCCTAAAAGTTAACTATTATAGTGAAAAAATAATAATTAGAGATGTAAATTATATCCTGTGTGGGATCAATGGGACGTAACAATTAGAGGTATTAATGAAACTTCAAACGGATTGGACTGTGATCTTTTGTGACTATAAAGCTCATCAGTGGTTGGTGATCCCTTGCTCAACAGCAAGCCACCTCTGCAGCTTGTATCCCAAAATGTAGACGTATTTTGTACTTTTTTCATTTAACATTAACAAGAACAGGGATTAAAAAAAGGCAGCTCTAACTATACCAGAGTGTGCTACTGTAAGTGAACCATCCTGTGTACCAACCTGGTTCGGCTTCAGCTTCACGTCTCTGTGGATGTAATACAGTGAGAGTGAATGAGGTTGTAGAGACATAGAGTCATAGTCCTACAGCATGGAGACAGGCCTTTGGCTCAAACTGTTCCACGGGGACCAAAATGTCCATCCACTCTAATCCCATTCCCCTGCACATCTATATTCTTCAAACTATTTCCTATCCATGTATTTATCCAAATGCCTTTTAAATGTTGTTAATGCACCTACCTCAACCACTTCTGATGGCAGCTCGGTCTACGTGTGTACTACCTCCATGTAAGAAAAGTTGCCCGTCAGTTTCCCTTTTATTCTTTCCCTTCTCACCTTAAACTGATGCCCTTTAGTCTTCGATT